>NW_022631117.1:2162936-3387821 GCF_010015895.1 Lontra canadensis | reverse complement strand
ACAGACTGCCGCGTACCAGGGGGCTCCAGCGACAGAACTGTAGCGGCTGGCTTCTGCCCTCTAGAAGTCCGAGATCAGGATGCAGACAGGGTTGGTTCCTTCTGAAGCTGGGAGGGGGAACCTGTTCCAGGCCTCTCTCCTGCTCGTCTTCCCCCTGCATCTCTCCGCATTGTCTCTGCATATCTTTTCTGTGTCCAAATTTCCCCTTTTTTTGTAAGCACGCTGGTTACATTGGGTCAGGGCCCAGTGTAACTTTAACTTATCTCTATGGAGATCCTCTCTCCAAATAAGGTCACACTCTGAGGGTTAAGATTTAAACATGCATGGGACAGGGGGGAATGCGGGACAGTCCAACCTATAACACTGGGCAGCAGGTCCGACATCACCAGCCAGTCAGTGCTGAGCTACAAGTAAAACCAGATGGTCTGGCCCTGGGGTCTGCTCCAAACCACCCCTTCACAGCATCTCTCTGTTTTGACATCAACATCGATAGAACTTCATGTCAGGCGGAACAAACCTTGAAAGATCTGTGGGGTCTGGTGCCACAAACATGTTTCCTTCCGATGCGAAACTCACCTGAAATGGAAATGAGACAATGGCAGTGCCTAGAACAGTGTCTGTTGGAAATTATCACCTGGAGGTCAAGGGTGAGGCTGACTTCCCTTCCCTGACTCATCTCCTGTTGTGCGCCACACTACAGCCTTGCCTCCCAACACAGTCATTGCCTGGCCCTGGGCACCCGTGCCCGCACTTCCCCCGCTCTACGCCTTTGTCTCTGCTGTTCCTCCTACTCGTAAGGCTTTCAGTCTCCATGGGTAAAACCGTATCCATCCTTCAAGGCTCATCTCCAGCCTCAGCTCTCCCTCGAGATCCCAGCCAAACGTGGTCTTTCCCTCTTTTGAACTCAGAAAAACTTCTTGAGGATATCATAGCACTTCATACCATAGTTTCTCTCAGGACACTTCTCGAGTCTGTGCCTCTCGCCCTTTTAATCTCGCTCCCTCCAACTCGGTTCACACACTCCCACTGACAATACGTTTCTTCACCCTGAGTGCCTTTTCGGGGTGCAATTCCAGATACTTTATTTAAAAGAATGTCTCCCAGCTTTATTGGTCATAATAGACAAATAAAATTGTATATATTTAAGTGAGTATACGTTGTGAAATGATTACCACCATCAACTTAGGTAACATTCATTTCCTCACATAGTTTCTTTCTTGTGGTGAAGACACGTAAGATCTAGTCTCACTAAATCCCAAGCGTACAATACAGTGTTATTAAATATAATCACCAAATAAATAGATAAAATCACCACGCTGTACATGGGATCCCCAGAACCTATTTGTCCTGCATAACTGAAATTTTGTGCTCTTTGCTAACATCTCCCTGTTTTCCCCACACCCCCACCCCCTGGCAACCACCCTTCTATTCTCTGCTTCTACGAGTTTGACATTTTTAGATTTCACATGTAAGCTGAGATCATGTGGTATTGGTCTTCCTGTGTCTGGCTTAATTCACTTAGCAGAATGTCCTCCAGGCACATCCACGTTGTCACAAGTGGTAGGGTTTCCATCTTTATAAAAAAAGATTTTATTTATTTATTTGACAGAGAGAAAGGGAGAGAGTGAGTGAGCGCGAGCGCACGTGAGCAGGAGCAGAGGGAGAGGAAGCAGCAGGTTCCCCACTGAGCTATTTTTCCCTGAAGTGATATAAATTAGATATTTAAACCATAAATATATCCATATGAATCTCTAAAAAAACCTTAAGAACTTTTTCTCAAATAACTGTAATGTACTTTACACACCTAACAAAGTTCATTTCCTAATACTTAAAAACCCATCAGTTTATAAATTTTCCGTCGTTTCCACAAATGCTTTTTCTAGTCTTGTTTATTCAAACCAGGCTAAGGATCTAATTGAATAAGAATTGCCTTTAAGGAGATTTTATTGATCTCATTAGGAATTATGATGCAAATAATTTTGAAGAGTTACTTCCTTGAAAACTCATATCTAGTCTAAGAAATATATATTATTTTAAAAGAAATATATATTATTAGTTTTTCAATTTTATACACATAAATATCAGTACTCAGAGAGGTTGCTTTCCTCAGATTACGTGATGAGTAAATAGCAGAGCCTGTACGTGGACCCAGGGCTGTCTTCGTTTTGAGTTCTGTACTTCACATTGTATGCTTCCAAGGACCTGGGCCCTAACTGTGAGTTGTGAAGGTAGAGGTCAAAGACGAAGCCCAAAGTTTTGGATTGGAGAACTGAGGACCATTCACTGAAAGAGAGAATTTAGAAAAGGAGCAGGTTTGGGGACAGGTTTGTGACCAGTTTTGAACCGTTGAGGGTCAAGTACTTATGGGATAGAGGTACAAGTTTTAGACAGAGCTCTTTAGGGACAGGGTGAGCAGGACTTGTGAGAGGGCAAGGACAGAAGGAAGGAGGCTAGCTGGGAGTCACTACTCTGGTCAAGGAGAGAGATGATGGGCATCTGGACTAGGGTGCTGGAGATGGAGAGAAATGAGCACTTCAGTTCCATTTGCTGAGATAGGGGCACACTTGGAGAGGAAAATCAAGAGAAAGTCAGAGTGACCAGGGTGTAACCAGGAAGCTGAGGGTGATGAGGAGAGGTGGTGGCAGCCCAAAGGAGTTTAGACTTTATTCTTAGGGCAGTGGGAAGGTATTAGTAGGTTTTAAGGAAAGAAATGATGGGGTCTGATTTATGATTTTACAAACTCCCTCTGGGTTCTCTATGGAAAATGGATAAGAGGGCACAGAAATGGAAGCAGAGACCATTGAGAAAATAATTGCAGTGCTCCTGGTGAGAAAGAGCAAGGGCCTGAACTAGAGAAATAGCAGAGGGGGCAGTGGTGAGACGTTGAGGTGATGCCATGGAACGGGGTGGTGGAAGTCCCACAAGATCGCCACAATTCTTTGATACTCCTCTCATTGATAAATAAGTGAAGTCTCTATCCCCTTAAATAAATCTAGATGGGCTTGAGGCTGTTTGACCAGTGTAGCAGGACAGAGGAATACTACTTAATTTCTGAGGTTTAGTCATAAAAGACCAAACCACTCCATCTTGTTCTCAAGAATACTTACTTTCGGAACTCTGAGCTGCCATGTCAGAAGGCAAACTTTCCTGAGACTGGCATGTTGAAGGTGGCTTTTCCTATGGATAGTCACAGCCGAGCTCATCTTTTAACCATTCCGGTCCAGGCTCTTGTCATGTGAACGATGCCGCCATCTTGGAGGCAGGTCCTCCAGCCCTGGCAACTGCAGCCCTTCGCTATCCGTGTTACTCCATCTGCCATTTGAGTCATGGAACCGAGCCTCGAGCCATTGTGAGATAAAGAAGCACGAACCCTGGTGTCTGCTTTCTAGATTCTTAACCCATAAAATCCGTGAGCACAAGTAACTGGCTGTTTTATGCCGCTAAGTCATGGGGTTGTTGTGACACACCATTGATAATCAGAACAGGGTTAAATATGACAGTGTATAAGGTATGGTCTTTGCCTCCAAGGAGGACTATGTGAAAAATAGACAAGTGCAAAAATAAAAGAATTAAATATGCATGTTAATAGTTGTATAAGCCACATTCCACAAAAATACTGGGCAGAAGCAATGAATAATACCAATGGCTAACTTTCCACCAGTGCACCCTGTTTTACATACTAAATGAATAAAGGCTCATGCATTTACTCCTCACAACAGGCCAAAGAGACATAGCCACTTAATTGAGCTTGTCTGTCACATGGAAAATGGTAAGGCACAGAAAGGATAAGTAATTTGTCTAAGGTCTCAACGACCTAGATTTAAACCCATCCACTTGGCCTCAACAGCCCTTGCCTCGTACCCCTATGGTATATGATTTCTTTCAGTTATGAGATACTAGTTATGGAGTAACAGGGGGTGAGAACATGCGCTCACACTCTGTGTATATTTTCCATAGGACGTTTTAGATTTTTTTTTTTTATTCACAGGGAGATTATGAGCAAATCCAATCATCAGTGGCTTTATACCAAGTCCTGCCCAGTCTTCTTTTCTTTGCATGGATTGCCTCCTCACATTTTGTATCTGTCTTTAGTTAAAGCCCCATATTTTCTTTCAGAAAACCCCACTTCGTTTGACAGTCCTCTAAGCTTCTCCGTGCATGCAGAGGTAAACGGAGGTTTTCCTGAGACCAGCCTCCTGCTGCCACAAAGCAGCAGCAGCATCTGGTGGACCCTAAAGAGAAAGGCACGTGGGGATTATTCCATGCAGCTTCTCTCTGGCTGGATCATGCCCACTTCCTTGCCTTTCTAGAACGTTTCTCCCTGATCCTGGACTTGATTCTATTCTTGCCCTAAAAACCTTGCCTGGCTTGGGCAGACTCAGTCAGAAACAAATGTGATCTCTCTATTCCACCAGAACTCCCACTGCGGCATGAAAATCTTTTTATCTGGTAAATCTGGATTTCCTAGAACGCTCCTGTTGCTGGTCAGTCCCTGCTCACTTCACAAGTACAGTCCCACTGCTCACCTCCTACTATGGTTGAGGCTAGGAGTCCCCCTTTCTATCCCCCGCAACAGGTCTTTCCACATCCCTGTTACCTCCTTACGTCCCCATTAGTCTCAGAGGAGAATGTGCTTCTTCCGAGGCTCCCGGCGCCTCTGATGTTCCTAACGCCATCCTCTCACTGCCTTCAAGACTGTGCTTCTCCCGTTACCTCCTTTGTCAGCTCTCTTCAGTAGCTCCTACATAGTAAATTCTAAAACATGTACATCACCTGTCTCTTGAAACAGACAAGCAACCACAGTTTTACTTGATGCCACTCCCCAGGTTAGTTGCGGGTTAATTTTGGTTTACTTTTCTCATTTTCTTTCAACCCCCTCTGCCTATGCTGTGTCTCTCCCCCTCTCCCTCAGCCCCCTCGCACCCCGATTCCTGAGCCTTCTACTCTACTCTACTCATAATTTTAGAGCTTCCACAGCCTCCAAACCGCGGTCTCCTGGCCCAGCTGCAGTCCTTACTCACCTCACCTAGCTTCTCACCAGCCTCCCCTAACGCTGGTTGCCCTCTCGTTCTTCAAAATTCCTCCTTCCTTCCACATCTGGGACTTAGAAGAAGGCTGGTTCTCCCCCTGTCTCAGTGGTAGAGGCCCCTGCAGTTCCTTTGCTGTCATCCCTCTGTTCCCAGCTACCCCCAACCGGTCATCCCCTGCGATTGATGAGGACGCAGAAGATGCCAAGACTTCTGCAGAAGATCTAGAATCGCAGTCCTCAAGACTGGACACCTTCACCAAGTCGATCCTCTTGTATCAACTCCAAGTCAACATCTCTGAAGCACTGTCCTCCCTTAAACTACTTCTCTTTCTGAGAATGGCTCCAAACTCCAGAGTTGCCTTTGACTTCTCCCTATTTCCGCCACCAATTATGTGCTAGAGGCATAGAAATCCACGCTAATATTAGCATAAGAAAAAGTAATTAGGAGGCCACACCTGCCACACATACACACAAATCACAGAGTGCCTTCTCAAACCGAATCTGAGTGATTTTTGGGTTATTTACTGGATCATTGAGAGCGTGCATTAACAGTGCCTTTCGAATTTACAGGCTGGCGTCCTAATAGGGTTGCATTGTGGAACAGCCATCTTCTTGAATGGTTTAAAATTTGGGATCCTCCTTTCTTCTAATCCAGAAGAAAGCAGTGTTCGAACCATGTTAATTGATGTGTTTTGATCAAGAAGAAACCAAGGTTCATATGAGGCTTATTTCCACAGTGACTAAGTGGAAGAGTCAACACATCAGTCTTCCCGAGCCCACCACAGAACTCTCATTTCCATTCTTTCTCCAACAACTGACACTCTAAGTAGCTCAGATTCAAATGCAAATGCAAGCACAAGAATGCAGACACACTTTGAAATCAATAACATCGTTTTGTCAGGCAATTCATTTAGTATTTCTAAAAACCAGTGAAGTTTAAAAAACAAGGGAGTTGAAAGCTTGCTCTCCTGTTCCTCGAGTTTTAATGAGCCTATCCCTCACTGTGGGACAGAGAAGCCCTCATTATAACTTGTCAATAGAACATTAGCACCCAAGACGGAGGAAGCCCTGTGATCCCAGTTAATTTTCTTTCTTTCTTTTTTTTCTTCCTTTCTCTCTCTTTCTTCCATCTGGATATAGTTGAAAAATCTTGTAATGGGAAAACTAGCCATTTATTTGAACTGGTTTTTTTTTTTCTAAATCATAGATTCATCTTCTCAAGAATAGTAGGTTCCCCTTCCCGTGTTGGCGAATGTTTTTGACTGAGACTTTATATGCTGTGACATTATGTGCTCATAAATAATATGCAGCTCTCCTCTCTCTCAAATGAGCTCTCTGAGACTGTGGGGAGAGGCTGCGGGTGACACACTGAGCTAGTTCCACGCTGCCTGAATGGTGGTGTTGGTCCCCCCACCCCCACCACACTCCACCCTAGCCTTCGAAACGGGAAGACTGGATTTTGGATTCTATTTTGGAGGGGGCTTTTGGAGGGTAGAGATGAAACACAGGAGACAATTGGTGATAGAGAGAGAACAACTCACCTACCCCTTGACGTGTCCCTTGACACTGTAGCCCTTGAAACCGTCAACAAACGTGAGACAAAGCAAAGTGCAAGTTGCCCTCATTTCCTTTGCTGGACCTGCTAGGTGGCTTCCCGAGTCCCTGTCTCATCTGAGCTAGGTTTTGTTGTTTTAACTGTTGGAACTCACTGATGACTCTGCATTGCTGTGATACCCAGTTTTAGAAAAAAAAAAATCTCTCTGCTTTTCCCCCTACCTGCCACCCAGCCCCTGATTCAAGTCCATCTAGTGTACATAGTAGACCCTCTGATCACATGGTGCTCCTTCCCTCTCTGGGGGCTCCACCTGACTCCCAACAGCCAAGCCTAGGATTCCAAACTGAACCAACCAGGTTCACCTTCAGGCTTTTCAGTCGGAGTAATCTAAGAGACTTCCAGAAATTGAACTGGATATCCCCGTTCATTTCCATAAGTTGTTTAAAGTAGCAAACAGCCCAGAGACTAGAACTTTCACAGTCTTTTGTGTCCTACCAAAAGTCTCACTTGGTTTGGTTTCTAGGGTGAACTGCAAAATCCTACCAGTTTAGCTACAGTGCGTTCATTCAGCGAACACATACTCGGTTCTGGGAACCTTTTCATAAATATCCACTCTGTGCTTGAAACCAGAAAATACAAGGTCCTCACTCTTTAGGGAGACTATTCTGTGTGAAAGGAAAGATTTATGAGCCAAAAAATTACAGTGGGACTCAAATGGAAGGACAGACTGAAAAACTGAGTGCCACAAGGAATAACTAACAACCCAAGGCTGTCTTGGCTCAAATTCTTCTCTTTTCCTTTAGTTCCTTTCACCCTTACCAATTTTAGACAGTTGCGGGTCAAAGCAGTTTGCAACACGTGTCTTTGCGACAGAAATTTCTGGATTAACAAAGTGATCAAGTTCATGCCACTAGCCCGCTTAGTGATGCAGTATTATCCACCAAAAATCTGATTATGTTTACTACATTTGGGGAGGTTTTTGGTCCTAACGAGACTCCAGGTTCAGCAAGGCCCTCTGTTAGTCAAAGCTTAAAATACAGGATACCTAAAAACATACTCTGACTCAGTGCTTTCTTCTTTACCTTATTCTAGAAGCATGGTGGCAAGCGGTTTTCAGCCACATAAGTTCAAGTTAGAATTCTGGCTTGATTCTTGCTAGTTGTATAACCCTCAGCAAGTTACTTTGTCTGTTAGTTTTTGAATCTGTAAAATTGGCATGATAATTGTCCCTGATTCTCAAGGACATCTTGAGACCTGAATGGGCTGATGTCTGTAAATGGTTTGTCACTATGCCCAAGGCATAGTTGGTATTCAGTAAATATCGTTCTGAATCATCATTCTGTGGCCCTGCTTAAGAAAACATGCAAATAAAAATGATATGTGGTTCTAATCCCCACTTTAAGACTAGTCCCACTGTTTCAAGTAAGCTGCTGGCACCTACAATAATGGCAGTTGAACTAGATGACTTCCATTTTCCTTTTTAGTGTCGACACTCTGCATTTGGCTCATTTCTTGGCATGATATTGTGAGCTCCCGGGCATGACAGTCATCCTGGATGTCCCGCAGGGTCTGGGAGTGCCCCATTCACTTCCTGTGCAGTATCAGGATAATGCTCTGCTTCCAGAAAGAGTTTCCAAAGGTGGCAAAAATGATGTCCCAAAAGGCCTCGTAATGATTTGTTACCCAGAGTTTTAAATGGAATATGTAACCGCTGAGGAGGCAAAGTCTTCTATTAACCCCATAGGGGTTCTCTTAACTGTGTAGAACTAAAGAGATTGTCACTCAAAAGAGATCTTAATTCTAGGGTTTATTCAGTTATGCTTTTTTTTCCCCCTAGCAAAGACGCTGAAAATTGGAAAAAAAAAAAAAAAAGGGAAAGATCAAGCATTTTGCCATTACTGCTTGAAATTTCTTTGAACTTGTTAACCCTGTGGTATTCTCAGAAGCATTTGAGTGCTTGTTACAGAACTCCCCTGCATTGTTATAACACCTTGAGTCTAAGCAACTCAAAGTACTTGGCGACGTTATGAACTCTCGTCCTGTCTCTGAGGTATTTCTCTGCAGTGAAGGCAAGCGCCATATCAGCCCTCAGTCACTTTACTCTGCTAGCCCCAGAAGATCATGTCCCAGGGACCTTTATCTCTCTGTTGCCCACACTCTTTGATGTTATTTGTATTTCCATGAGGTCTCGGGCAAAGCGTCTTGTACATTAGGAATCTGTTTGATGGCATTTCTGTTTACCTCTTCTGTCTGCCAGGGTCAAGAGGAGTTGCCCCTTAATTTGGCTTTTCCCAGACCAAAAAGAAAAAAAAAAGAAAAGTGAGGCAAGGTTTGCATGCCCTCCAGGGAAATACACTGTTCCACCTTCATAACTCAGCCCACGAAGACCCCTTTCGTACAGTGTTATCCAGACAGGTTCCCACAGGGCAATGAAATAATAGTTGCTGTGCTAGAACATCTCTCAGAATACACTAGTTCCAAACCAGTTTATTTCCAGACTGTCTTGCGGGTGCACCATATGAGACTGAATTCAGGTTTGGGTTTTTGTTTCTGCTTAAAGCTGCTTCCAGTCAGTAAGTAGGGTGCCGTGACGGGCTGCTTCTAGCAGCGTTAGGACTCAGTCTGGCTTCTTCTTTTATTTAACTTCCCCTGTTGCCATGTCCCACGCTCACACTTCATTCCCTCACGGGACTGAATTTTTGATTTCTAGAATGAGTTATGTTCTCGAAACAACCTGAGGTGAAGGCACACATACACCCCCCCCCACAGATATTGCATTTAAGTTTCAACTTGAGTGTCACCCCAGAAGTTTTCTCTCCCATGAACCTGGTTAACTGATTCTGCTCTGTGCCCCACGGTACCCTGTCCTTTCCCTGAACTTAGCATTTACCATACTGTCATTGTGCTGTCTCTTCCACTAGATTTGAAAGCACTTTGAAAGTCAGGGTGTTGTCTACCCAACTAGAGGGCCACCAGTGCCTAGCACAATGGGCCACAATTGAATTGGTAGGCCGGGTGATTTACTTTTAAATATTTATTCTGCCATTTCATATGTAACCTCTGCAAATATCATAGTTTTTGTTACAGTATCACCCAAATGTGTTTAACTCAGTCTTCTTTATGTTTTATTTTTATTTTTATTAAAGATTTATTTATTTGAGAGGGAGGGAGAGAGAGAGAGAACAGGGGCAGAGGGAGAGAGACTCTGAAGCACAGCATGGGGCCCACCTTGGGGTGCACTGCGGGGCTCCAGCTCACGACCCTGACACCACAACCTGAGCGGAAACCAAGGGACAGACCCTTAACCCACTGAGCCACCCAGGCACCCCTGAGTCTTCAAACCACACCTCTAGAATCCTGGTTTTGGGGGGACTTTATACCCTAATTGCCTCCCAGCGAACGTGTAGTACAAACATTTAGATCTTTCTGTTCCTTTCTACTTCAGAACTGAAATCTATCCCTGGTTTAAACTACTGTGATACTAAATGGTTGTACATACAGTCGAGACTCCCAACTAATTTGCCAAGGGAAACCATGGGAACTGGCTACTCAACTGTCATGAGTAAACGTCTCTTTCTCTACAGAAACAATGGATATGAACATTATTAAATTCTTCACTTGACCATTGTACATACTCTCTGATGAATGTAGAGGTCTTGTATCCATTTGAAGACGAGGATTTATTTGTTACTGGTTTTGTTGCCTTGAAGCTGAGTCTTCCTGGCTTTCTAGAACGAAGATGCATAGAACTTGTTTCCACGTCTAAAGGAATATCTGTTCATTCAGTTGCCACTTGACGTATCTGTGCTTGTGTATATTGGGGGCAGGTGTGATATTTGTTGGACAAAATGTTAATGGAAGTGGATAAAAATAGAGACTTCAAATCATATGCTTACCATCGATCCAAACTATCCCATGAAAGAGAGTACAGAAGAATATTTGCATCCCCATGTCACTACCTGCTCAGCTGGGCCATGAGGACTGACTCTTTATGCCTCTTCGTACTCATTTCTACCTACTGAAATTCTGTCTTTTAAAGTCACACTTAAATGTGTCCTCAGCAGCAGCATCCCCTCCCCACTACCACCATGGGAAGGGATCTCAGTTTCACAAAGGAGCTCAGAGATCACTTGACTCAGTGGTTCTCAGCCTTGGCAACATGTTAGAATTGCTCAAGGAAGTTTATAGAAAATGCCCAAGTCCAGGTCCCAAATGAGATCAATTCAATCAAAACATCTTGGTCTGAGGTACAGCCCGGGCGTCAGGATGTTTCCAAGTATGCCAGCTGACTGTAATGTGTACCCGGAGTTGAGAACCACTGCTCCATAAGTTCAACGTGGCTAGAGCACAGAGGGTGAGGGCTAAGGGTGGTGGCAAGGAGGAGAGACTGGAAATGTTGGCAAGGCTCAGCTGATAATCCATGCCAAGGAGTTTGGCCTCTGTCCTGGAGGCCCTAGGAAACAAGAAGGGGTTTTAACTGAGAAGTAATATGACCAGTTTGCTGCTTAAGGAATCAGGTTCTTTCATTTCTCTGGGTTTTCTTTTAATTATCTGTAAAACGGAGTGAAGTAAATGAGTTCCTTTTTTGTTTTATTTATTTATTTATTTATTTAGATTTTATGCATTTATTTGACACAGACAGAGAGAGAGAGATCACAAGTAGGCAGAGGGGCAGGCAGAGAGAGAGTGGGGGAAGCAGGCTCCCCGCTGAGCAGAGAGCCCGATGCGGGGCTCAATCCCAGGACCCTGGGATCTGACCTGAGCTGAAGGCAGAAGCTTAACCCACTGAGCCACCCAGGTGCCCCGACTTCCTTTTTTAAAAGATTTTTATTTATTTATTTGACAGAGAGAGAATGAGAGAGAGAGAGCACAATCAGGGGAAGCAGCAGGCAGAGGGGGGGGAAGAAGCAGGTTCCCTGTGGAGCAAGGAGCCCGACACAGGACTCAATCCCAGGACCCTGGGATCATGACCCATGCCGAAGGCAGATGCTTAACCGACTGAGCCACCCAGGCACCCTGGAGTAAAAGACCTTAACTGACATTTGTCACCTAACAGCAAATTATTAGCAGAATCATCATTCCTAACCTAGAAGTGCCCAGACCAATGCCTCCCCTAAGCACAGGCTCTGTCTGTCTCCCCACAATGCAGGCTTATGCAGAACATAGTAATTCTTTTAGAAGGCAGGTCCTTCGAAGGGATTTTTAGAGGGGATGATCGCTAACAATCAGCTTCTATATCACCAAGGAACTAACCCTAATGGAGGGCCTGCTAATTAGCAGACAAAATCCTTGCAGCCCAAAGCTTACATAAAGGTCTTTCCTTGCTCTGGACGCAGACTGGCAGCTATAGGAAAAGAGGTCCAGACCCTTCCCTGTCCCGATAAGTATGGGTCGAGAGTCCAACATGGATAATTTTTTAATTGAACACTGCTTGTTGAAATTGTATGTGGAATTCCTGTGAGCAGAAAGGCCTTTATTTTCCAACTCTCTACTTTTTGGTGATATCATGGGTAAGTAAGGCTGCCAGAGAGGTGACCCCTGGATGTGGCATCATGCATGTGCACACATGCGCGAATACGGTTGGCGATTCGTTATTGTGATTTTTGGAAGGTCTAGGGAAATATTGCCAGCTGAAATAGTGTGAATTGAACCTGGCTAAGTTGTTTTCGGTGGCATTTCAGGTCCCCTTTCTCAATAGTAATAATGCCCGTCATTTGCATGGGGTTGGGGACACTGTCTGCGTGCAAGGTATTGGCGGTGCTTGGAAGTGGCTGCTTGGCAGGGGCAGGCTTCCTTGTAATGCTGCGTGGCGGGGGGGCGTGCATGTGGGTCCAGTTCAGAAGATGCTGGAGTCTCATGTCCCCCACCTCCAGCTAGTGCCAGCTTCTTTTTCCTCTTTCTGATTCACAGAACAACAGCACATCTGTTTGAAATTATATTTACTTTACATTGTCACCTAGAAGAGAAGGCTTCCGCTAATGAAACTGGTGAATTAATATGGAGTGCTCGGGGCTCGATGTGATGGATACTTTCAACAAACACCTGCACCATTAAAGGCAATTTTCTGAGACCAAATGCTGTTTTAGGGAAGACAGAAGCTACTGTAATTGAAGTCTCGGGGAAACGTGACCCTTTATACCTTCTCTTGCACAGAAATCATCACATGTTATTGTGTTGAAGTAAGCATAAAATTTCAATTACATTTTGGGATCTGAAAATGAGAATGCCCTAGTTTGCCCCCATTTACTTCGCTGCCTGTATCAGCTGTTTATCCCTTTCCTTCCTGGGCAAGAAAGAATTAGGGATTAAAAGAAAAAAAAATTACCAAACACAAGAAATCTTAATCCATGTAATTACTCTAATTGGCTAATGGGAGTCTTTCCTCAATAGCAGACAGTTCTTTGCAGTTTACAGACACGTGTGTACATTTCGAAAGGGTTCTGTGAGAGGGGCTCACTCTTCTGTCTCTCGCTACAGGGATGAGCAGAAACCACGCGTCGCGTACATCCTTGGCGAACAGATGCAGCCCTTGAATTTTCCTCCGAACAACTTATTTTTCTGAAGTTTCCACTCCACTTGTTTGTTGAGATGATGCCTAATGAAGTATTCACTGATGGCAGCATCACTAATAAAACACAAATCAAATCAGGCTCTACATACCATTCATACACTGGAAGGATGCAGCAGTGTGAGCTGGTGCTTGTTTCCAGCTGTTTTCTTGTCATTAGCTTTTAATTTCAACAGCTACCTCCTTGGGCCGCCCCTCTCTTTTCTCAGCTCAGGTATTTGTGCGGTTAGTGTGATTGTCAGTTCTCTTCTGCTTGAAAGGTTTCAGGGTATGTTGCTATGGTTACAGGTGCCAGAATTGGAAAGAAATGAGGGGGGTATCAAGGGTTTGACGTAGCTGTGATGAAGGCTTAGTGCTGAAATGTTAGCTATTACTTTGGCAGATTTTATGTTATTTGACAATGAATCCGTTTTCATAGAATATTGAAATGCATCCCTGAATATATGGTACATCAAAATGGAAATACATATAACTGGATTTAAAGTAAATGAATATTTTAAAACAGTTTTGAGTGCATACCCTACGGGACATTTGGGTACCAAATGAACAGTGTTAGTGTAATATGTAATATCACTGGAGTGAGTACTGTGGGCAATTTTATCAGCTCTCCCCACCTCTGTAGAATGCCAGCGTCCCCTCATTTCTCTGCTGTCTGTTGTCTTCTTGTCCTCAGCAGCGTGGAATTCTGTATGTTTGGCAACAAGGAGATGAATGCCAGAGTTGTTAAGGGGCCTGGGGCCACGGAATTGGTTCTGAGATTTCATAAGTCCCTTTCTTACTTGTCGCTGGAAATGGTAGGGGGCAGGCCCAGGGGATTGGCTGTCCCCCTCTTTGCAGTGGGAGACTCCAGGAAAGCTGGTTATAAGACGCCACTCTCAGCCTTGCCATGATGCTCTCTCTGGGCCCACCTTGCCGCTCAAGACGGTCTTCCTTTCTCAAAGCAGTGGAAGAGGCCAATGCTCCTGTTGCTAGTGTCTCGCCCTGCCCCCATCCTTTGTGTCTCTAGGGTCCGCTTCTCTTCTCTTCGCTCAGCTTCCGTGGTGGCCAAGGCAGCCTCCCCATGTACCCGCAGCTTTCACTCCAAGGCCCTGCTTGCCCCGCTGTGTTTCGTATCCTCCTCCTCTCACTCACAGACCGGGGGCAACCAGGATGCTTATTTCTTTTGTTTAAGATGAAGTTGATTTGGACAAACCTTGGAGTGACCTTTCTGTCACTACTGTCCCCAGGAGGCGGGCCCCTCTGTTTCCGTCCTCAGTGTCCATCCACGTCATGCTTGGACTAGAGCCTCGTTGGTTGAGAACACGCACAGGACATTGGAGCCCAGCTGCCTGGTTTCCAATCCGAGCTCTCCCACTTACCAGCTCTGGGCCCCTGGGATACTGTTAGTGGATGGTTCTGGGTCTCAGCCGTTGCATTTCTAACCTGGGGTGAAGAACTGAAACTGTTCCATAGAGTTGTCACGTGTGTGTATGTATACACGAACAATTCCTGCAACCCACAGTTTTGAGAACTTTCTAAACATGTCCTCTCACGAAACACACCTGTGTAGCCACGACAAGGAACTCTCCGCTCTCTGAAGTGTTTTGGGTCTACCCAGACAGATCCGCGAATGAGGAAAGGTAGTTGGGCCTCTCAACTCAACCTCCCACAGAGGGTTCAGACTGGAGGGGCCGCGTGACTGACAGCAATGAAAGTCTCACTTAAGCCAGAGTCTGGCCGGGACTTTCTCGCTTTTACAAACAACACAAAGGATCTAATTCTCTCTAATAAGCAGCGCTACCAACAGCAGCCTGTACAATAACTTTTAGAAACCTGACCTTGTGACCCAGAGGCCATCCTGAAACCACCGCACCCGCCTCCCCCCCTTTTCCCCCATCACTCAATAAACGTCCAGCCTGATCTATTGTCTCACGGAAGAGAAGGCCCATGGAATAATTAACAATCCCCTCTCTGTTCTCCAATACTTACTCCAAACGTTGACCATTCAGAGGCTCTGGAAAGACTGAGCAAAGATGATGTTCTTACCAGGTGATTAGATGACAAAGAGCCCATGGCCAGCCTTCCGGAGTGCCATTGAATGCAGACCAGGCCTCAGCATTCCTGGAAGCAGAGTAATTAAGAGCTGGCCCTTGTTGTTAAAGGACCAACTTCTTCCCACCCTGGAGGCTGGTCTGCTTACAACAGGACTGCTAAGAAGGGATTGTGACTTTGACTTGTTTTGAGTCTATTGAAAGATTTGGAACTGCGGGTTGTGCTAATGCCCCTGGTTGCGGGGAACGATTCAGCAGCCAATGTACCACTATGGTAACTTGTTAGTGGAAAAAAGAAAGAAAAAGAACCAGCCCTATTATGTAGGCCGGTGGAGCTCTTCGCTTTTAACCTGCCCTTATAGAAATTTCCAAGCAGTCAGTTTTTTTTTTTTTAAATGTATTTCATTCCGAGTAGTCACTTTGATTGGCGGACAGCAGGAGGAAGCTGAGGCTTAGCGCTCTAAGGGGAAAGCCTTGGCCTTTGTTTGGACTCAGGGGAAAGTGCACGCCCCATGGCCCAGGGATGATGGAGACGCTGGGCTGGCTTGGAGAATTGCCTGGAGCAGAGGAATGTATCTTAACAGAAGAAGGGAACCGCCGGCCAGGACCAGCAGGGCAACATCCATCTCCAGAGCCCTAGTCAGGTGTGAGACCATAATGCAGCACTGAAGCCCGGCACCAGTAGCTGAGGGTACAAGGACAAGGAGGCGGTAGAAACGGGGCCTCCCGAGACAGGCTACCTGGGTGGGTGTAAATCCCGCCTTTGCCACTTCCTCGCTGTGTGACCTCGGGCAGTTACTTCCCTGTTCTGTTTCTGTTTCCTCATCCATGAAATGGAGGGGGGATAGTGCCACCCGCACGTGCCATCCATTGTCCCATTTGGTCTTCGATGTATTTCTCGCCCTTTGCCAGCCTCACGGGATCCCTGAGTGTCCCGGTAAAGCTTCCGCCTCGGGAGCACCCGGAACAGCACGGGCACACAGGCAGTGCTCAAGACGTGATGCCATGTGAAAAGTAAAAGTCTGAAGAAGAAATGTCAGGCGGCTGGACAGTGGGAGCAAATACGATGAGGAGATTAAAGATGGAAGCACGGCGACACTGGGACCCAAGACCCCCAGGACCAGCTCCAAATAGCACCTCGGACAGATACCCCCACGCTGGCTCGAGTCCCTTTCCACCGCTACCTCGCGGAGATGGAGCCAGAAGAGAGCAAGAGGTAATTGTCCCAAATACCTAGCTGCTGTCAGTGACAACATTTGCCTTTTACTTCTCCGAGGGTCCCAACATCACCCTGCCCCTGGACGAGCCTCGAGGTGGCGCAGGCAGCCGTCTAAGAACACTTTGACCACAGCTGAGTCATGGGCCGTGAACGAGTCATGTGATGCAGTGTTGAGCAAAGTGCATTCGTTTCTAGATCCAATAGAACCGGATTTAAAACTCCTGCGCTGCCACTTTCTAGCTGCACAACCATGGACAAGCCACAGATGCTCTCTGCACCTCAGGTTCTTCATCTTTAAAACGAGTGATGATAATCCTTATCGGGTCATTGTGAGGATTCATTAAAACACGTGTAAAGCAACTGGTCCGTCGCCTGGCTTAGAATCGCAGCTTAATAAGCGCTTGGCTTCTGCCCCGCCTGCTCCTGGAGAAACCGCAGAGATGAACGTGACCCATGCTACTCGCCTTATGTAACTTGGACTAAAATATCACTCCCTCGCTTCAAGTCTGCCGGCCTCCTGCTCTTCCTTGCTGCTAGACCCCCTTGCCCAGGGCGGAGTTATTTATCCCCTTTATTTGGAGCTCTGGCAAAGGGCAGTCCGTTCTCGTCCATGCACTGGCTGAGCGCAATCTAACTCATCACATAGAGAAGAAGTGGGCTTGGGCTCCTTCCAGGCCAGCGTTGCCGTACAAAGAAGCCCAGTGGGACATGGCAGCAGGACTCTCAGGCAGTGCTCAACCCCCGAGTCAGAAGGGAGGCGGCAGAATGGTAAAGGGGAGTTGGGTTCAGCTGGAGCCTGATTCCAGGCTGTGGTTGGAGAAGCCAGAGCTGTGCCCATCTTCTAGGGAGGTGGGCTAACAGGTCCAGGGTCAAGGGTGAGGGCTCCAGCCAAACCCTGCAGTTCAGAGCGGCTGATCGGGAGAGACCTCACTGCCGAGCAGGATAGTAGCACAAATTAGTAACAGATGATTACAGAGATCTGTGGATTGGGAACACATGGCAGTGAGATGGACTTGGGCCCGACAGTATCTGAGCTCCGAGGAGGCCCCAGCAAGTGGTGGGGCTGTGTCTCTGGGGGCCTTCCAGGCCCAGGGGTTATATGGATGAGACCTACAGTCACAAGGGCTGGGGAGAAACATTCGCTCCTGCCAGACTTTCTATCCTGAACAGTCAGAGTTTCTGCCCCTCCCATATCCTGTTCTTTTCTAAATTATCTTGTTTTACAGACCTTGCTGGTGGGCCAGCCTAAGTAGGCAGGTTTTATGCCCCATGATCCCACCCCCTCTCCCTAACCAGACTCTACAGCTTATTAAAGGGCAGGTGGAAACCTGGCCAGCAAGTAGCCTATAAGGTAGCCTGGCACCAACAGCTCTTTCCCAAAAGAAGGAACTAGACCATCCAGATTCTTGCTGTGGGAAAAATAAGGAAAACTAGATTGTAATGGATTCTAAGGTGTGACATTCCAGGTAGAAGGGGTTGTGAGGGCCCAGGAAGAAGCCAAAGTCATCAGAAAATAGGGACTAGGAGTAGGCTGTAGCTTGGTCCTAGAGAAAAGAAGAGGAAGGCAGAAGGAGGCTGGAGGGACGTGAGAACGATCAGGTTATAGGTGAGTCACGCTGATAACGCAGCACTAGAGAAAAGGCTTAAGAATTCCAGCCGTCAAGATTCCCACCACTGTCCTGGATCCACTTCCAGCGATCATAAAGCCCAGTCACATGGCAGTACCTGGATGGACAGGTAAGGGACAGCTAGCCGGTGCAACAAACAAGCCTACCTTCTCAGCCGCTCACCACAATCCACATTACTCACTATTTCCTAGCACAGGTGCTCCCAGGGAAGTGTTCGGTCACATGTGGTCATTTGCGGACTCCAGTTCCTTCCATCTTGAGGCTCTGCCCTCTTGCGGTTTGGAGCCCTCTCCCTTCAGCTGGTGGATGGGAAAGTGACCCAAGGAAGGTCACTTTTCGCGTTCCTCCTTTTCAGCTGCTTTGTCTTATAATTGACACGTCAGTTTCCCCACCGTCCCTTTGTGCAAACTGGTTTCGTGGCTTTACCCAGGTCCTAGGAGGCTGGGAAATTGAGTCTGTGGCTGAGCAGCCTCATTCTAACAACAGTTCTGCACTTCAGAAAGGGGAGCCTCACTCTTTGTCAGCTGACCTGCCATGACACAGTTCTTGAAGGCCCTTGAACCATCTCCCTTACTGGGCCTTATCTATACTATCCTTCTTTCCCTCTCCATGCCCCTTACTTCCTCAGTTGGGCTAAGTAAGTCACTCTTCTTCGCAGCCAATGAGCTGCGTCAAAACAGGATCCTTTGGGGGAGAGAGTGTCTTTCGCTCCGAAGGCGGAAGTCTCCATCTTGCTCGAGCCTGCAGAGGAAGGTTCTTGGCCAGAGAATGTGTTCTGTTGTCTAGGTCCCTTGTCATCAGCCCTGAAGACAACAGATGACACTCTGTCACTTTCTGGGCTTTTCTGTCACCCTGGGTCTTGTTTCTCGGTGCTCCTTTTTGTCTGCAAGTTAGAAACTCATCAACCCCAGAGAGCTCTTTCACAAAACCTGAGTTCTTTGGTGGTTTCTACTGCATGGGGAGGAGTTCTCTCAAGGCCAGGGAGCAGCATTGTCGCATGTTCCTCCTTATGCCATCAAACTAGGTTTGACGTTCTCTGGAATGTGCTGACTTGCTTGGGAAAAGCGTAGGGAAATAGACTCTTAGGCTTGATGCCCTATTTGGGTCACTTTTTAAAAAAAACAGATTTATTTATTTATTTATTTATTTATTTGTGAGAGAGAGAACACATGTGAGAAGGGCTGGTGGGAGTGGGAGGAAGGAGCAAAGGGAGAGGGAGAGAAAGTCTTAAGCAGACTCTGTGCTGAGCATGAGCCCAACCAACACAGGGCTTGATCTCACAACCCTGAGATCATGACCTGAGCCAAAACCAAGAGTCGGATGCTTAACTCACTGTACCACCCAGGCACCCCTATTTGGGTCACTTTTAATTTCATGACGATATTGGGGATCTGTCTACCATTTGCACCCTGTATGTGTGAACCCCGCCAACCCTGGGTGGGAGGGGGGAAAGCGAGAAGCAGGGGAAGGGCCATGAGGTTGAAGTTCCTCCCATGAGGAGGGGCAAAATTGGGTTGGAAATTCTGGAGCATGATGATTTTTAACAATTTTTAGACAGAGTTAAACATTTTTCCTGTCATATTATTTAAACAATAGCAGTTTAACACAGATTCACTGAAATATTAAAAACAGAAAAGTTAGTGTAAACTACAGATAAAAGGTGACACACATAAGCAGTTTTATCATGTAGCTCTATCAGGAAATGGAAGAGCTGTGCCTTCTCCAGTATGTGTATTTCCATTTTTTTTGATGGTTTGAAAAAAGGTTAAAATTTTTTTCTTAAATCTCCTGTTGCCTTTCAGATAAAAAGCTTGTTTTTATACCCCAAAGCTAAAACAGAATTTCTTCCAAAAAAATTCCCTCCCTAGGCTCATACTAGAGATGTCCCATTTTAGTCAGTTACATATTTAGATTTTCTCTGTCAGACAGGGACTGAACACGTGGAGATGCGCTAGGCAGTGCACTAGGTATAGATTCCAGTGATTGGAATTTCTGAGCTCCCCTTTTGAGGGTGACTGCAGTGGGCTTACTCAAGATTCCAAGTGGGACAAGCTGAGCATTTGTTTCTTAAAGGGCCTGTGCTAGGGCAGGGCCCTATTTGATGCTTCTGGGAGCTGAGAGAATCATAAAGGGAGTCTGAGCCAAAGTCCTTAGTGGCCAAAAGGGTCATGCCAGAAAAACAAGTTAACAGATGCCAAGTCTAGAGGGGTAATACTAGGGTCGTGACCAGTGACCAAGCTGCGTTGGGCTTCTTGAGAAAGCAAAAGCAGAATAGTATCTGCTTGCAAAGAAAGTAAGGATGGGCCTGGGTAAGTCTTGGAATTCATTTATTTATTCAGTAATTTATTCACCAAATATTTACTGTGCACCAGTTATAAACCACAGATTGCATGCGACCTTACTGGTGGCTGTTGGTGCCTCTCAGCCTCATTTAACGATGTGCATCCAAGCAAGACAGTCCGAGTTTAAATCCTGGCTCAGCAACTTACTATCTGTGTGACCTGAACCAAGCTATATAACCTTTTTGTGTGTCATCCTCCCATCGACAAAATGAGATAACAGAAACCTGTCTCACAAGGTTGCCAGGAGAATTAAGTGAGAATTCTTGTAAAAGCGCTTAACATCTGCCACATGGTAAGTACGTATAAATGTCTATTAAATAACCAAAAAAGAGTTGGAGAGGACCCCTGTTTGCAAGTTGAGGTGGGGTGGAGATTGGGCTGAAAGATACCTTTGTATTGTACAAAGAAAAGGTTGGAAAAGCAAATGAGTGGCACATAGTAGATTGTAGGAATAATTTTCAAACCAGGATGAATATATTCATTTTATCTTATTTGTGTACATGTTTTGAATTCTGCTTCTTAACCATAAACAATTTTGTGTCTTACAACAAAAATACTCACACACAAACATTCCAAGCATGAGGGCCAACATAATCACTGTGGTTGAACTTCAGATTTGGGTTCTCAAGTTTTGTGTGGTGACGGTGAAGGAGACACAGTCAGTTGTGTAGTTCTCACTGTCACTGAGTGGGAACCATACCCATTCATTACTAGAAACCAAACATTTTCCTGCAGTCATTTAAAATAATTTTTCTCACCTCAAACATTATCTGAGAGACAGTAGATGTATACATAGGTTCGGAATCAAGCGGATCTGCTTTCACTCTGTCACTTGTTAGCTCTGGGATCCGGGGCGTATAACTTAGACTTTTCAGGAGGCTGTCTCATCTTAAAATGGGGATAATCACAGCTCTTACATGCTAGAGTCTCTGTAAGAATTAAATGAGGTATCAAGCATTTAATATCATACCCGGCAGTATCAGTCCCTCAATAAGTGGAAGGTCTTCTTTTCTCTACTTCCTTCTCTCCCTCTTCCTCTTCTTGTCTTCCTTTCTCCTTTTAATCTCCCCATCCTCCTCCTCCTCTCCTTATTCCTACTACCTGACCAGTCAGATTTGGAAACACCCCCTTCACATTCATTCTGGGTTCATCTAGTGACACCAACAATGACAGCTCAGAGCTACGCAGCATGTACTATGTGCATCTTAACAGTCCTCGACTCGATTCATCTTTGTAAAAAACTGGGCCAATTATATGCAAGGGTGAAAAGCATGTGGACTATTTAAGGGAGAGTGTTTTATTGGTGTCCAGTGAAATAGCAACAGGTAGTGTCAGCTAAGTTATGAGACTTATTGGATACGTTTTCTTACCAAGTCATTACTTTCCCATGGACTTACCTTTCCTTTGGTTAAAAGTGGAAGCCCCAAAGAGAAAGGAGGCCTGAGATGGTTGGCTTAGACCAACTTAGATCTATGCCCTATGCGTGAGGGCTCTCACTTTCTTTGGCTCTGCCTTTATTTCTAGACCCACTTACTCAAGCATAAGCATAAGACTCAGAGGCCTAAACAAAGATATAACTCTAATAGAGGTTTGTACCCTGGGGTCCATTGCTATGATCCCCCTTCTGTGTCTGTGGATGGGCTATAGGGGCTCTGGGAACCTTGTAAAATTATGTATGACCCTGTATTTATCTGTATATGTTTCTGGGGGGGGTGTTAATATATTCCATTAGATTATTCAAGGGCTCTTTGCTCCCATGCTGTCAGGAACTCTATTATATTTTTTAAAGATTTATTTATTCGAGAGAGAGCATGAGAGAACGAACATGAGTAGTGGGGAGCAGCAGAAGGAGAGGGGGAAGCAGACCCCTGCTAAGCAAGGAGCCCCACACTGGGCTCTGTCCCAGGACCCTGGGATCACAACCTGAGCCAAAGGCAGACACTTAACGAACTGAGCCACCAGGTGCCCCAGGAGCTACTATTGAAAAGGAACTGAAGAGAAGACCTACCAAAGCAGGATCACTCCTCGATGTTGGGATTTTCTGGGAGACTTTGAAACCGTGTGTTACGTGTCTTAGGAAATTGTAGTAGTAAGTGGCTAGATAGTAGGTCAAGGATATCGATATTTGGGGATTCTGAGATCTTGGTGCTGCCTCTGTTCTTATAAGTGGCAGGAACATAGGAGTTCACTGATGCCACAGATGAGAAATGGTGACTTAGGTAGACTCAACACGTGGAGAAGAGCAGAGGTGAGTTTGTATTTTGTGCGTAAGAAGAGGATCTGCATAGCTGTGCAAAATTACAGTATATCTAATTGATACTTTGTTTAGTCCATCATCAGACAATGCTCAGTGTCCTTTTCAGGGATCACAGGCTACTTGTAAGGACTCCATGGCTGTCTAGGGGTTCTGTGGCCTAGGCCACTCACTCAACAAGTATTTTTCCTGGGACTACATGTTACAAAGATCCCCAGAGGCCTACAAAAGTGAAAAGATGAGTGGAGGAATAATAATAGCAACACATAATGTGCTTCAGACACGATCATAAGTGTCTTACCTTTATTAAGGAACTTACTTCACAACTTTATGAGGTAGGTACCACTGTCCTTGCCACTTTACAAAGGAGGAAACTGGAGCACAGAGAAGTTAAGCAATTTGCCTAAGGTCACACAGTAAATGGCATAACTGGGACTCAAAACCAGGCAGTGTGGCTCCAGGGCCCATGTTCTTGACCATTATACCTCACCGCTTCACCTACTTGGGCACTAGAATGTACCATCTCATTGCTGTCTGTGGCCCATGAGTACCTCTTGACCCATAAAGACAGGAAAGAGCCTTTGCATATCTTTTGGGTTCCCCTCTGGACCTAGCACAGTACTACATAGTATGGGCATGTAATAGGCCCAGGACAAAGTATCAGTTACATATACTGTAATTTTTCACAGGTATGTAGATCCTCTTATTATTCATAAAATACAAATTGATTTGAAGATGTTACAGAATTCCTAGAAGCTCTGCGCTATTACGAACTGTCTTAATCAACGGACACTTAGAGTATAACTTCTATCATTTGCGATGTTTTTATAGAAGAGTCATTTTAAAAGTTAGCCACTGCTGAATAGAAAAAAAAAAAAAAACAACAAAAAAAAATACTTGTCAGTCACGATAAGCTGGATTATTGTGTGTGGTAACAAACACACTCCAAATCTCAGTGTTAGAAAACAATAGAGACTTATCTGTGGGGGCTAAGTTGGTTAAGCATCCAATTCTTGATTTTGGCTCAGGTCGTGATCTCAGGGTGGTGAGCTGAGCCCCGTCTTGGACTCTGTACTGGGTGTGGAGCCTCCATGAGACTCTCTCTCCCCCTTCCCTCTGCCCCTTTCCCTTAAAACAAACTAAAACAACAGACTTACTTACTCCCCATACTACATGTCACAAGACAGCTGCTGTCTTTTCATTAGCATGGTATATTTTTCTCCATCCATTTACTTTTTAATCAATATGTATATTTATTTTAAAGGTTTATTTATTTATTTGAAACAGAGAGAGAATGGGGAGAGGGGCAGAAGGAGAGGGAGAGAGACTCTCAAGCAGATTCCCGCTGAGCGCAGAGCCCAATGCTTTCCCAGCATTGATGACTCTGAGCTCATGACCTGAGCCAAAATCAAGAGTCAGATGCTGAACTGAGGGAGCCCAGTCACCCGTGTATTGTTATATTTAAAGTTTGTTTCTCTTCCTTTTTTTAAAGTTTTTTATTTTTTTATTAACATATAATGTATTATTAGCCCCAGGGGTACAGGTCTGTGAATCGCCAGGTTTACACACTTCACAGCACTCAACCATAGCACATACCCTCCCCAATGTCCATAACCCAACTCCCTTCTCCCTACCCTAAAGTTGGTTTCTTATAGACAACATATAGTTGCACCTTATTCTTTGTTCCATTCTGACAACGTGTCTTAATTGGTGCATTTAGATCATTGACATTTAAAGTAATTATTGATATATTTGAATTAATATCTATCATACTTGTTACTGTCTTACTTGTTACCTATCATACTTTGTTGCTCTTGTTTTTTTTTTTTTTCCTTTTTTGGTCTTCTACTCTTTTTCTGCCTTTTGTGGTTTTAACTGAGCATTTCATATTATTCCATTTTCTCTCCTTTTTTTTAAGCATAGAAGTTATACTTCTTATTTTACTCTTTCTTGTGGTTGTTTTACAGTTTGCAATATACTTTTATGAGTAATCTAAGTTCACTTTCTTTCTTTTTTTTTTTTTTTAAAGATTCCATTTATTTATCTGACAGAGAGAGAGACAGCAAGAGCAGGAACACAAGCAGGGGGAGTGGAAGAGAGAGAAGCAGGCTTCCTGCTGAGCAGGGAGCCCAACGCAGGGCTCAATCCCAGGACCCTGCGATCGTGACCCAAGCCGAAGGCAGACACTTAATGCTGAGCCACCCAGGAGCCCCCTAAGTTCACTTTCAAACAACACTAACACCTCATGATAATGCAAATAATAACAAATATTATATTGTTATATCACACCTATAATATATTCCTTCCTCCTGAAACCTTCTAGCATTGCTGTCATTCATGTCACTTATACATAATAGATATAGATATAATAGATATATAGATAGAGATATATATAATTAAATACATGATTGGTACTATTTTGAACAAACTTTTATTAGATCAATTAAGAATATGAAAAAGTTTTTATTGTATCTTACCTTATCCTTTTTCTGATTTGCCTCTTTCTTAAGGTAGATCTGTGTTTCTGACTTGGATCATTTTCCTTCTCCAAAGAACTTTTAACATTTCTTGCAAGGCAGGTGTACTGGCAAAAAATTCCCTCATTTTTGGCTTGTCTGAGAAAGTATTCTCCTTCACTTTTGGAGGATAATTTCACATGATATAGAATTCTAAGTTGGTGGGTTTTTTTCTGTTAACACTTTAAATATTTCACTACTTCCCTTCTTGTTTGCGTGGTTTCTGAGGATAAATTGGATTTCTTTCTTTTTTTTGTCCTCTTTAGGTAAGTTATATAAGTTATATTTTTCCTTCTGCCTTCTTTCAGAATTTTTTCTATATTTTTTATTTTCTGTAGTTTCAAAATGTGATGCCCAGGTGTAGTATTTTTGTTTTTGTTTTTGTTTTACTTCATCCTGCTTGGTATTCTTTGAGGTTCCTAGTTCTGTGGTTTGGTGTCTGGCATTCAATTTGAGAAATTCCCAGTCATTATTGTTTCAAATATTTCTTCTGTTCCTTGCTCTCTTTTTTTCTCTCTCTGAGGTTCCCATTATTCAGATGTTATACCTTTTGTAGTTTTCCCATAGTTCTTGGATATTCTGTTCTGTGTTTCATAGTCTCTTTTCTGTTTGTGTTTCAGGTTTGGAGGTCTCTCTTGAAATATCCTCAAGCTCAGAGATTCCTTCTTCCATTGTGTCCAGCCTACTGAGAAGCTCATCAAAGACATTCTTTCTTTCTTACAATTTTTGACCTCTAGTATTTCTTTTCAGTTCTCTTGGAATTTCTGTCTCTGTGCTTTCCTAGCCCGTCTGTTCTCCATGCTGTCTACTCTATCCACTAGAGCCCTTAACATATTAATCATAGTTGTTTTAAATTCCCAGGCTGACAGTCCAACATCCCTCCTCTATCTGAGTCTGGTTCTGATGCTTGCTCTGTTTCTTCAAGGTTCGTTTTTCACTATTTAGTATGTCCTATAATTTTTTCATGATAGCTGGGCATGAGGTATTGGGTAAAGTAAACCACTCTAGATAGGTCTTTGTTAATGTAGTGTCAAGGTGTGGAGCAAGGGGAAGTGTTTTATAGTCCTAAGATTAGACCTCATTCTTTGAGTGAGCCTGTGACTCTAGACAGTGAACTTCACATGTGTTTTTCAGTACTCTCCCCTCTTTAGTGGGACAAGATAGCTAGAGTTGGGTTTTTCCCTTCCTCTAAGTCTGTTAGGCTCTGGTTAGGTAGTTTCTCCTCAGAGCAGACCTTGTTAAGAATAGAATGCTTCAGGGGCACCTGGGTGGCTCAGTGGGTTAAAGCCTCTGCCTTCGGCTCAGGTCATGATCCCAAGGTCCTGGGATTGAGCCCTGCATCGGGTGCTCTGCTCAGTGGGGAGCCTGCTTCCCCCTCTCTCTCTGTCTGCCTCTCTGCCTACTTGTGATCTCTGTCTGTCAGATAAATAAATAAAATCTTAAAAAAAAATAGAATGCTCCAGAGTATTTCAAAATGGTTCCTTTTCCCCTTTTTCTACTGGAGGCATGAGGGTTTTTTTTCTTTTTTTCCTCTGATACTCACTTTGAGGATCTGGTAAAATTCCAGGAGGTAAAACTCACAAAAGTATGAGGGGGTCCCTGATGATTTGGTCCCCCTGGGGTTTTTGTCTCTTAGACTTGTCTGCACTCCAGCAATTCATGAGTCACAGTTCAGGTTTACCTACTACAGAACTGCTTTCCCCAGAAGTTTCAGCTCCACTGAGTTTTCTCTGTTTTCACCTGTCTTTCTCTCCAGTTGAGGGGACGGTCATTTGCCCTGTGACATTATTTCATTTACAGACCAAATGAGTTGTTGATTTTTCAGTTTGTTCAGCTTTTTGCTTGTTATTAGGATGGAGTGGCGACTTCTAAACTTTTTACATCCCTTTTGTTCTTCATTTACTTCCTTTACTTTATCCCTTGCCATTTTACCTTTACATTACCTTTACCATTACTTCCTCCTTTTGTGTTTGATTTTGTGGTGGTATTGTTTTGATTCTTTTCTCATTTCTTTTTGCATCTTTTAAAAAAATATTTTCTTTTTTTTCAAGATTTTGTTTATTTATTTGACAGACAGAGATCACAAGTAGGTAGAGAAGCAGGCAGAGAGAGGAGGAAGCAGGCTCCCTGATGAGCAGAGAGCTCAATGCAGGGCTCGATCCCAGGACCCTGGGATCATGACCTGAGCCGAAGGCATGGGCTTTAACCCACTGAGCCACCCGGGTGCCCCTTAAAGATATTTTCTTATGGTTACCACCAATGTTATGTTATAATTAACATCCTAAATTTAGAAAAATCTTGTTTTAATTCATAACAACTTAGCTTCAATAGCATACAGAACTCAGCTCCTATAAAGCTCTGTCCCTTGCCTCTTATGTTATTGTCACAAGTTACATCTTTACGTACTGCGTGCCCATGAACATAAATTTATAATTAATATTTTATGTGTATTTGTCTTCTAAATTTTATGGGACATAAAAAGCAGAATTGTCAGACAAAAATACAGTAATACTATTTTTCACATTTATCTATGTATTTACCTTTACTGGAGTTCTTCATTTCTTAAGTTTTGAGATGCTGTGTAGTATCCTTTCATTTCAAGCTGACAGACTCCTTTTAGTATTTATTGTAGGACAAGTCTTTGGGCAATAAACTCTTGAGTAATGTTTATCTAGAAATGTCTTAGTTTTCCCTTAAATTTGGAAGGATGATTTTGCTGTATATGTATTCTTTCAGTCAGTGTTCTCCAGAGAAACAGAACAGGCAGGAGATATAGATAGAAATAAATACAGATTTATTATAGGGATTGGCCCACATGGTTATAGAGGTTGAGAAGTTCCATGATCTGTACTCTGCAACCTGGAGAGCCAGGAATGCTGGTGGTATAATTTAGTTTGAATCCAAAGATCTGAGAATCAGGGGGCTGATGGTATAAGTCTCAATCTGAGTTTGGAAGCCCAGAAACCAGGAATGCCAGTCTAAGGGCAGAAGATAGATGTCTCAGCTCAAGCAGAGAGAGAGCTAATTCACCCTTCTTCTGCCTTTTTGTTCTATTTAGGCCCTCGAAGGATTGGAGAATGCCCACCCACATTACCAAAGGCCCGCTGCTTTACTCAGTTCACCAATTCAAATGCTAATCCCTCCCAGGAACACCCTCATAGACACACCCAGAAATAAGGTTTTACTAGCTACGTGGGCACCTGTTAGGCCAGTCAAGTTGAGACATGAAATTAACCATCAGAAGCACTTTAAAATGTCATTGCACTCCCTTCAGACCTCCATGGTTTCTTTTCTTTTCTTTTTTTTTTAAGATTTCATTTATTAGAGAGAGAGCACAAGCAGGGGGAGTGGCAGAGGGAGGAGAAGAAGCAGGCTCCCCATGGAGCAGGGAGCCCAATGTGGGGCTCCATTCCAGGACCCCGGGATCATGACCCAAGCCGAAGGCAGACACTTAACCAACTAAGCTGCCACGCGGGCACCCCCAGACCTCCATGGTTTCTAATGAGAAACTCAGAATCTTGCGGAGGATCTCTTGTACATGATGAGTCATTTCCCTCTTGCTTCTTTTAAGACCATCTCTTTGTCTTAGGGATTTGAACATATTTGGTGTGCATCTCTGTTCATAATTCATAGAGTTCATTGAGCTCCCGGAATGTGTAGTTTTTGTTTGTTTGTTTGTTTTGTTTTTTTAAGATTTTATTTATTTGACAGACAGAGATCACAGGCAGAGAGGCAGGCAGAGAGAGAGGGGGAAGCAGGCTCCCTGCTGAGCAGAGAGCCTGATGCGGGGCTTGATCCCAGGACCCTGGGATCATGACCTGAGCCGAAGGCAGAGGCTTTAACCCACTGAGCCACCCAGGCGCCCCTGGAATGTGTAGTTTTGTGTCTTTTATCAAATCTGGGAAGTTTCAACCATTATTTCTTCAAATATTCTTTCTATTCCTCTCTCTCTCCTCCTCCTCTCTTTCTGGAGCTCCTGTGTAGAGTATGTTGGAAATAACGATGGTCTCCAACAAGTATCTTAACCTCTGTTAATTTTTCCTCTTTCTTTTTTTCTGTGCCTCACACTGGGTAATTTGAATTGCCTTCTCAAATCTTATGGTACACTGTAGTGAGTTTTGGATTTTAGTTATTATACTCTTCAGCTCCAGAATGATTTCTGTCTTTTTGCTAATATTCTCTATTTGTTCATACATCATTTTCCTGACTTTGTTTAGTTCATCTATGATTTCTTTTATCTCTTTGAGCATATTTACTATAGTCGATTTAAAGTCTTTCTTTAGTTAGCTCAATGTCTGTGCTTCCTCTGGGTCATTCTGTGAACTTGTTTTCTGATTGGACCATACTTTGTTTCTTTGCATACTTGATATTTTTTGTTGAAAATTGGACGTTTTGGTGTGGTGGAGGGAAAGCCTGGCTGGCTCAGTTGGTGGAGCATGCGACTTTTGATCTTGGGGTTGCAAGTTTGAGTCCCACATTGGGTATAGAGATTACTTAAAAATAAAATATTTTAAAAAAGGAAGTTGGACTTTTTCCTCCATTATAATGCATAATCCTGGAAATAAACTTCTCCCATCCCCAAGCTTGTTTTTAGTGCTTGCCGTGTGCTGGAACTATTTGTTCAGTGAATTTTCCAAACTGCTTTTATAAGATCTATATTGTTTGTCATGTGTGGTCTCTGGTGTTTTTTCCTTCAGCATATGTTTAGCTAGTGTTTTGACAGAGATTTACTTAAATACCAGGAGGAAAGGGAGAGAGGGGGAAGGAAGGAAGGAAGAGAGGGAGGGAAGGAAGGAGGGAGGGAAGGGAGGGAAAGAGGAAGGGAGGGAAAGAGAAGAAAAAAGAAAAGAAAAGAAAACCTTCAGCAGTCTGCAGATTTGCTCTGTGCTAGCTACTCCTTTAACGCTTAGCCAGGCTGTTTAGAACTGCCTTAACCTGGGGTGCCTGGGTGGCTCAGTGGGTTAAAGGCCTCTGCCTTCGGCTTGGGTCATGATCCCGGGGTCCTGGGATCGAGCCCTGCGTCGGGCTCCCTGCTCGGCGGGGGCTTCCTCCTCTCTCTGACTGCCTCTCTGCCTACTTGTGATCCCTGTCTGTCACATGAATGAATAAAATCTTTAAAAAATAAAAAAGAACTGCCTTAACCTTCACTTCTTTGCACTAAGCCTACAGATGAAAGCTTAAAGTCCTCTCAGGCATTTTCTGAGCATGCATTCTGCCCTAGACATGCATGTGTCTTATTAACTTCCCCAGTATATACTAGCACTTTTGGACTCCCTAATTTCCCAAAGAAACTCTCTCCCCAGCTTTTCCTCTGAGGCTTTTGTGCCTTATAATTTGTCCAAACTATCCTCTTCTGCCCAAGGCTGTTGTTGGGCTGTTCATTTGCTTTCAAGGATTTCCTGTTGTTTTTCAGCCCTGCGTGAATTCCAAGTTAGGCCAAAAAACCATAAGCACTTTGTATCAGAACTTAAGGCTGCCCCCAGACAGATCAGAACAGACAAATACAGTTCTTTAAGAGTAAGGTCTGCTCTGCTCCCTCTGGAACCAAGAACCAGGATTCACACTGTGACTGTGGGCTGCTGTCTTCAAGACTGATACTGAGCCGGGGAGGGAAGTGGGGAAAGGGGCAAGTAAAAATGCTACACAGCTTTCCCATTCTTTTAAAGTTGCCTTTTCCTTGATTCGACATTCACTCAGTTCATGCAAACCTTTGACTGTTTTACAGAGTTTTTACAAAGTTAATTCTGACAATTTTTGCTTGATTATCCAGTGTTTCTGTAGAGGGGTCGGCCCTCAACTACAGCTACTCTGCCATTTTCATTGATATCACTTAGATCTATGCTTTTTATCTCTTTCTTTTATCTTAAATTAAAAAAAAAAGCTCAAACAAATTGTGGGTGGCTGTGAGACTTTAGTGAAAGTTTCAAGCCTCTTTGGTAAAGTCAACCTGCTAGTAGATATGAAAAATAAACTCACTTGACATGTCTTTTGTATAGTCTTACTTTCTAATATCGGTGTCCTTATTTGTAACATAGAAGAGGGTATCATTACATGGTAGTTAAGAGGATGACCTTGAATGGAAAGATATGGGAATGATTACTGGCTCTGCTGTTTGCCAGCTGTGTGACCCTGGGCAAGTCACTTTAATCTCTATGAGACTTAGTTTCCTTATTTGTAAAATGGTGACACTAATTCTTACCTTCCTGGGTTGTAGGGGAGATTAAGTTAATGGATGTAAAAGATATATGGCACATATCAAATTGTGCTTGTCTTTCCCCATTTTTCCTCTGGATCTATACTACCTCTACACTGTTTTCTGCTCTGCAATTAAACTGGAAGACAGACTACTATGGACGACATCAATGCGCTCCATAGCCTTTGGGCTTCTTATTTGGTTTGGCCAATGAGAGTACCATCAGGATATCAGAAAGGGGGTGAGAGAGAAATTAGGGTATTTGTTTTTCTGGTTCCCTCCCAACTGGGGTGGAGTTTGACAGTAACTGTGTTCATCTGCCTAAGGCCACAGTTACTGTCAGGCAGCCCCCTTTCCTAGGATCCAGCTCTCTCTACCTCAGAATGCTTTGCCTTCCCTGGTTCATATCCCTACATCCTTGGAATAAACTCTCTTCAATTGCTGCTCTCGAATGTGCCATCATTTTTCCTGCCAGAGTCCTGCCTTTTACAGAGATGCTCAACAAATTATAATTCTGGTGTACTTTTCTTTCTTTTTCTGTCTTTTCTAAAAAAGAAGATTTATTTATTTGAGAGAGAGAGACAGAGAGAGAGAGAGAGAGATAGGGGGAAAGGCAGAGGGAGAGAGAGGGTTTTTTTTTTATTATCTTCAGTTAGCCGGCGTATAGTAGTACATCATTAATTTTTGATGTAGTGTTTAGTGATTCATTAGTTGTATGTAACACCCAGTGCTCATCACAACATGTGCCCTCCTTAATAAACATCACTCAATTACCCCCCACCCCCTCCCTTCTGTAACCCTCAGTTTGGTTTCCAGAGTCCAGAGTCTGTCATGGTTTGTCTCCCTCTCTGATTTCTTCCCATTCAGTTTTCCCTCCACTGTATGTATGTATGTGTGTGTGTGTGTGTGTGTGTGTGTGTGTGTGTGTATATATATATATATATCATATCTTCTTTATCCATTCATCTGTTGGAGGGCATCTCGGCTCCTTCCACAGTTTGGCTATTGTGGCCATTGCTGCTATGAACGTTGGGGTGCATGTGCCCCTTCTTTTCACTACATCTGTATCTTTGGGGTAAATACCTAGTAGTGCAGTTTCTGGGTCATAGGATAGCTCTATTTTTAACGCCTTGAGGAACCTCCATACTGTTTTCTAGAGTGGCTATACCAGCTTGCATTCCCACCAAAAGTGTAAGAGGGTTCCCCCTTCTCCACATCCTCACTTGTTGTTTCCTGTCTTATTTTTTGCCATTCTAACTGGCGTAAGGTGGTATCTCATTATGGTTTTGATATGTATTTCCCTGATGTCTAGTGATGTTGAACCTTTTTTCATGTGTCTGTTAGCCATTTCTATGTCGTCTTTGGAGAAGTGTCTGTTCTTGTCTTCTACCCATTTCTTGACTGGATTATTTGTTTTTTGGGTGTTGAGTTTGAGAAATTCTTTATTGATCTTGGATACCAGCCCTTTACCTGAAATGTCATTTGCAAATATTTTCTCTCATTCTGTGGATTGCCTCTTAATTTTGTTGACTGTTTCTTTTGCTGTATAAAAGCTTTTTATCTTTTTAAAAAACTTTTTAAAAAAGATTTTATTTATTTATTTGACAGAGATCACAAGTAGGCAGAGAGGCAGGCAGAGATAGAAAGAGGAGGAAGCAGGCTCCCTGCCGACAGAGAGCCCGATGTGGGACTCAACCCCAGGATCCTGAGATCATGACCTGATTCGAAGGCAGAGGCTTAACCTGCTGAGCCACCCAGGCACCCAAGCTTTTTATCTTGATGAACTCCCAAAAGTTCATTTTTGCTTTTGTTTCCTTGCCTTTAGAGATGTGTCTTGAAAGAAGTTGCTATGGCCAGTGTCAAAGAGGTTACTTCCTATGTTCTCCACTAGGATTTTGATGGATTTCTGTCTCACTTTGAGGTCTTTGACCCATTTTGTGTTTATGTTTATGTATGGTGTTAGAGAATGGTCTAGTTTCATTCTTTTGCATGTGGTTGTTCAGTTTTCCCAACACCGTATATTGAAGAGATTGTCTTTTTTCCATTGGATCTTCTTTCCTTCTTTGTTGAAGATTAGTGGACCATAGAGTTGAGGGTCCATTTCTGGGGTCTCAATTCTGCTCTATTGATCTGTGTGTTTGTTTTTGTGCCAGTTGCATACTGTCTTGATGATTACAGCTTTGTAATAGAGCTTGAAGTCAGGCATTGTGATGCCACCAGCTTTGGTTTTCTTTTTCAACATTCCCCTGGTGATTTGGGGTCTTTTCTGGTTCCATACAAATTATAGGATTGTTTGTTCCAGCTCTGTGAAAAATGTCAATAGTATTTTGGTAGGGATTGCATTGAAAGTGTAAATTGCTCTAGGCAGCAAAGATATTTTAATGATGTTTATTCTTTCAGTCCATGAGCATGGAATGTTTTTTCCATCTCTTTGTGTCTTCCTCGATTTCTTTTATAAGTGTTCTGTAGTTTCTAGAGTATAGATCCTTTACCTCTTCAGTTAAGTTTATTTCTAGGTATCTTATGGTTTTTGGAGCTATTGTAAATGGAATTGATTCCTTAATTTCTTTCTTCAGTTCCATTGTTAGTGTATGGAAAAGCATCTGATTTCTGTGCATTGATTTTGTATCCTGCCATGTTGTTGAATTTCTGTATGAGTTCTAGCAGTTTTCGTGGGAGTCTTTTGGGGTTTCCACATAAAGTATCATGTCATCTGTGAAGAGAGTGAGTTTGACTTCTTCTTTGCCAATTTGAATGCCTTTTAGTTCTTTTTGTTATCTGATTGTTGAGGCTAGGACCTCTAGTACTGTGCTGAACAATGATGGTGAGAGTGGGCATCCCCATCATGTTCCTGACCTTAAGGAAAAAACTCTCAGTTTTTCCCCATTGAGAATGATATGTGCTGTGGGCTTTTAATAGAGGCCTTTTAGGATATTGAGGTATATCCCGTCTATTCCTATACTTTGAAGAGTTTTAATCTGGGAAGGATGTTTATTTTGTCAAGTGTTTTTCGTACATTGATTGATATGATCATATGATTCTAGTCTTTTCTTTTATTAACATACTCTATCACATTGATTGATTTGCAAATGTTGAACCACCCTTGCATCTCAGGAATAAAACCCACCTGGTGGTGGTGAATAATCCTTTTAATGTGTTGTTGCATCCTATTGGCTAGAATCTTGTTGAGCATTTTGGCATCCATGTTCATCAGGATTATTGGTCTGTAATTCTCCTTTTTGATGGGGTCTTTGTCTGGTTTGGGGATCAGGATAATGCTGGCCTCATAGAACGAGTTTGGAAGTTTTCCTTCTATTTCTATTTTTTGAAATAGCTTCAGTAGAATAGGTATTATTTCTTCTTTAACTGTTTGGTAGAATTCCCCTGGGAAGCCACCTGGCCTTGGACTCCTGTTTTGGGGGAGGTTTTTGATTACTGCTTTAATTTCCTTGCTGGTTATTGGTCTATTCAGATTGTCTCTTTCTTCCTGTTTTGGTCTTGGTAATTTATAAGTTTCCAGGAATGCATCCTGGTGTACTCTTCAAAACAAAAGAGATAATGTGGTCACTGTCCTGTCTTATCAAGGTGCGACTGATGTAGGCTGATATCACCAAGGTAGGAGTAAAAGTTAAGGTCTCACATAGGCTAAGGGTCAGGTTGCCTAGAGAATAAAAGTAGGAAGAGTCCATAGTCATCACGAGATATACTAAGTACTAAGAGATACCTACCTATGAGCAGGACAAGTTGCAGTTCAAATCCGTAGTTAGTCTATGTCTCGAAGTCAACTGAATAAGAGTGAAGATAGAGAAATACAGTGTATGGACTACGGACATGGACTCTGGAGTCGCATAGTTTAGGCTGGAATCTTGGCTCTACTACTTAACAACTGTGTGATTTTGGATAAGTTACATAACCTCTCTGTACCCAGATTTCCTCAATGATAAAATGAGGATAATAACAGTACCTACATTATAGGGTTGAAGTGAGGAATCAATGAGTTAATGCATGTAAAGTACCTAGAAGAGTTCTTGGCACTGAATAACAACTTTATAAATGTTAAATGATTAGAACTCCTGTGGTCTAGGATTATTTTAGGGACTACGGTCTTGGGGGCAGAAATCCTGTAGATAACAAGTCCTGGTTTCAACGTGTTTGCTTCTTTAGACACAGCACCATAATCCCAGATTTTGGACAAGTCACTGATGAATGCATTGGCTCTGATGAGCACTTTGAGTCTTCCCAGGTAGATCCTCAGTCTGAGTTTCGTATTTCATGGGAATACACATGTATACTTCTAGGTCTCTAGAAGTCCTGACAGATCTGCTGGAAGCTTTTACAGAGACTGCTGTGTCTATCAAAGCAGATTTTATGGCAGAGTACTTGACCACAGATGTTTTCAGGAAGAACACAGAGATCACATGATAACCCTCCTTGGTGCAGTCTGGAAATGGCAGAGAAGTCAGTGAAGCATCTCTGGGCTTGGATGGTGGATAATTTTCTGAAGCTCCTGGATATATCTTACACTCGACCTTTATGTCCCATGGCCTTACAAAGTAATAGACTCAGCATCACTGACCTTATTTTATAAACAAGAAAACTGAGGCCTACTATGACACATCTAGGAAGTGGAGCGGCTAAGAATCTCAACCAGGTTTTTCTGACTATCCAGTTTTCTTTGAACGACATGGTACTTTTCATTCCTGTGGTTTAGTTTCCATGATTTAGCTTTCTGTGTTAGTTCTCTTTTAGTTTTCATGATTTAGCCCACAAGAAGTCAAAAGTAGGAGAGCTCTGGTGAAACATGTACCAATGGGAAGGAGTTTGATAAACCAAGAGCTCTTCAGTGACTAGGTATATGGATTCAGAGTGCAGAAAGACCAGACGAATCCCATCCCCAGCACTGGAAGTAGTTTGATTACAGTTTGAAACCACTGAAGTGAAACTGGTAAGTATGGAGAGCTGGGGAGAGTTGCTCAGGAAAATACACAAAGGTCATTATGGCCTCACTATACTTTGAGAGAATTACACTCTTGGCACCAATAACACTTCGGTACATTGATTAATTTTGGAGGGGAGGATGGAGCCCAAGAACCTGATACTAAGATGTTGGGTAAGCTTGCATTTCCCAAGTACAGCACAGTTAAGGTGCTGGGACAATCCTCTTCAGGATGGTTTGCAAGTAGTGTTCAAGCATGGCACAGTCTGTAGATACAAAGGAGATTCTATTGGATTGTGGCCTCCTTGGCCCTTGACTCTCATTTTGGATCCTAGTTGGGTTGGTGATCTCGAAGAACTTACTGAGTTCTTCAATGAGTATAGCCAACAAGTTATTTTTTTTTTGAAGATATATTTATTTATTTGAGAGAGAGGGAGAGAGAGCACGAGCACATGCATGAACAGGAGGGGCAGAGGGAGAGGGAGAATCCCAAGCAGACTCCACACTGACCGCAGAGCCCAACACAGTGCTCAGCCTCATGACCCTTAGATCACAACCTGAGACGAAAGCCAGAGTCAGATGCTTAACCAACTGTGCCAACCAGGTGTCCCTATGGCCAACAAGTTCTTATATATGGCTCAGAATTGCCATGACATCTTGAACTACTTTATCACTATCACCTTTTTAAAAAAATTAATATATAATGTATTATTTGCTTCAGGGGTACAGGTCTGTGAATCATCAGTCTTACACAACTCACAGCACAACCATAGCACCATAGCAATAACAGTACAATTTCCCTGTCAGAGGAATTACTCCTATTTTTTGGATCTCAGTGGTTATTCATTCATTCAACCAGTATAGGTTGAGCCCCTAATATATACCATCTACTTTGGGGATCTAATGGTGAGCAAAAACACACTCAGAGTCTTCTTCATGGAACTTACGTACTAGAAAGAGAAGAGGCATTAATCAACCATTGATTGTTGGTTCCTATCCTCATTCAATAGCCCAGGGCTTTGGCCCCATCTTGAAGAGGTCTCTGATTTTTGGCTTGTTTTAAGAGATGGAAATAGAACTCATATTTACTGACAATCTCCTTTATACCAGGTACTTTGCTGGCCCGACACTTCCTCACTTAAGTCTCACAGTAAATTTGCAAGGAAGGTGTTATTTATCCTCGCTTTTACAGATGAGGAAATGGAGGATCAGAGAGGTGTAGCAACTTCCCCAATGTCAGGCAGCAAGTAAGCAGCAGGAATGGAATTTATTCCTAAATTTTATAGAGCTTATAATCCCCCTATGAAAAATGCTGCTTTCAGCATGGTGCAGTCAAGTGACCAACTCTTGATTTTGGCTCAAGGTTGTGTTCTCAGGGTGGTGAGATAGAGCCCTGCATCGAGGCCCACATCGAGGCCGGAGTCAGGCTGTGCGCTCAGTGCAGAGTCTGCTTAAGGCTCTTTCTCCCTCTCCTTCTGCCCCTCCTGTCTTCTCTCTCTCTCTCTCTCAAATAAATAAATCTTTAAAAAATGCTACCTCCAATATTATGCAGTGACAGCTAGTGCAACATCTCAGTAGCTCATGGAGTGAAACGATCTTGAGTTCTTTTTTATAGAAGTTCTTATAATCTATATGATAAACTGAGAATTCCATTCATTAAAATAAATTATAAATTACTTAAAATTCATTCATCGTCTTTTTCTGCAAACTCTGTTCACAGGCCTACTTTTAATGATAATCCACCATCTTCTCCTTTGCAGCATTTGGTTTGAATATTGATGAAAAGGTTGACAACGTTCTCAAAGTGTTGGGAAGAAAAGGAAACTAGAAAAATGGGAAATAATTTTTCATGGAAAGAAAGCATGTCATTTCCCTGAGGAATAGAATACTGTTTTATAGCTTAGTTATGTCATTAGCCATCAAGCAATGCTTCCTCGCTGTAAAAATATTCTCTGGGAGCAATGTAAGTTTAGCTGGTTCTGACTTTGTTTGTTATTCTAAATATGATTGACATAAACATTTATTAGCCTGTTACATGGTGAGTAAACAGGATTGTAGAAAGGTTATTGCTGTATTAATTGTGATTTCTCTGTTCGTGTCTCCTCTTGCCCCTTCACCAGCCCATCAGAAATAGCTTTGCGTTTGGAAGCTCAACAGTGTCCACTAGTGGGCAAATTGGAGAATAACCGTGTGACTACAGAGGGAAACCCGTGAGTTTGAAATGTAGGCAATAAAGATTTTCTCTAAAGATTATCATATATGTTATGAAAATGGCATTAGGTAATGTCCAGATTTTGTAATGGATTAGAGAATAAGGTTGTGGGAAAAGTCCCGTTCTATATTTGCTTAATGAAGAAATCCTATTTCTGTATAGAATTCTAGCAGCCTTATTAGAAAGTTTTTTAAATTGTTAACGTTTTTGATATTCACTACTACCTGAATACTAGTGGAAATCAAAATTGTCTATATTTCCAAAGCCCATCTTGTCCTCAATCCTTGCTAGAGATTCCAGCTCTTATGGAAATGTTTTAAGGATAGTGAGGCAATTGTCTATTTGATCTCGTGGGGCAGTTATTCTCATACTTTAGTGTACGTGAGAAACACCTGAAGAGTTTGATACAAATGTAGAAGTAAAAGATGCTCTGTTGCTGCCACCGAGACCTCCCTTTAGGACTGAAGGATTTGTTTTCCTGGATGCCGGGAGCGTTCTTCACTGCCAGCTTATAGCTTCTAGTACTTCCTAGAAATTTCCCTCAGTTGAAGACTTCCTCTAAGGTCATACCACATTCTTAGCATAGGGACATCTGGGTCGATGCACTCTGAGATCTTAAATCCTGACATTCCCTGGACCTTCTGTTTCTGCAGAAGGCCACCTTCCTCCTTGTTAAGAGATGTGGCTTTCACTTGAGTTGACAATGATGTAGAGGCTTCTCCACATCAAGAAAATATCTGTCCCTCTAGAGATCTCACCCACCTCACCTTATAGCTACTAGGGCAATGACCAGGGTCACTCACAACATAATTCAGGTGGGGCATTATGGCTTGCCAAAAGGAGAAAGAGAGTATGCTCCAAGGGAGATATAGGACTTAGCTAGTATGTATTGGTTACATGTGCCAGTGGGGTACATACTGGATTAGGTTCCGAGGATCTAGATGATGGATCAGAGAGGGGAGAAATAAAGTAGAATATTGGTGAGTTAACAATTAGGAACTCCTCTTCCAGGATATAGGATTTAACAACTTGTCAAGGACCCTGGGATACAGGGTAAACACATTGGTAGGATGACTCCTAGAGACCTGGTGAAAGTGATGGCCCACACAAAGTGAAGTAGAAGTGGCAGGAAGACATTATGGACAATGGGGGAAGGGATTAAAAGCCACAGAAATTTGGGCATCCGAGATGTATTTTCGTAAGGATAGAAAACTGTGTTCCACAGTTGGACCCAAAGGATACTCCATTTACCAAAGCAGTATGGAATGGGCTGGTGAGAGGTCCATGAGCATTAACGAGTTGTTCTTCTCTGTAGGCCAGGGATGATGGTAGGTGAGGCTGTCCTAGAACTGAGCTCACTGACAGCAAAAAGGACAATAGGATTCTGAAATAATCAAAGCCGGATAGTGGCACTTACCTGTCAGAAGCCAGGTAGAGATGATCCTAACAATAAGCATCAAGGTCAGAGTCACAATCAGGGGCCCTGACCATGAGAGGTATAGAATAGTTAATTGAATGCAGTGTCCCTAGTGCAAGATAGACGGACAGACAGCCATGCACCGTTCAGTATATACACTCAAACAGCAAAGATTGGTGATCAGGAAGCTGAGAGTGACTGCCCAAATAAAAGGGCACAATCCTTTGTGTAAGTTTCCAGGTGTGGGTCTGGTTTCTGACCCAGAAACTGTCTGAGGGAGAGATTGACTCCTTAGGAGGAAGGACCCTGGAATATCATGGAAATGTATACTGTACTGATTCCTCCAGTCCTTCCTAAAAGGGACACATGACCACATACTTGGGGACCTGAACACTGGGAAAAGGTGAACACCCAAACATTTTGAGGAGGATTGGACACATTGTTCAAGTTAATATTGGTATCTGGTGATTCAGGGTGTCATCATGGCCCCATCATTAGAAAGAAGTTATATGAAGGCCAGGTAATAAATAGATTCTTGGCCTAGGACTGGTTCACAGGGAGTACTCCAGGACCATGGACCCATCCATTGAACCTTTCCCTATTTCCAAGTATATAATTATAACGGACATACATGGTAGTGGCAAAAAGTGGGGAAGGCCAAATAGAAGCCTTTGGAAATGGGCCTCCGCAGTATCATCCTTGACTAAGGCAATAAAAAAATATATATATATCATCTTTTTGGCAGTAATGGAATGACAGAAATAAATGCCATATTTAATGACTTAAATGATTCCGGGGCAGTAGCTCATATTATATCTGTTTAACTCCCCAGTATTGCCTCCACAAAAACAAAATGCAGATTAGGGTCATCCAGTGACCACGCAACCAGAGCTGTAGACCAAGAACTGTTTTCTATCAGTCTCATCAAGTAAAAAGTTGGGGCAGGCCAAGAAGGAATTCATCATAAGTTGGAAGTGGCACATCTGGAGGCCCAAGAAGGACCAAAGAGTATAAGTAAGCTGGATGAACAGTTGCCCACACTCCCATATTACTCACCATTATTGGACCAGCTCCTTTTCCTCAACTCATACTTACGGCCACATAGGGAATCTCTCATGATTAGCTGATGGCAAGGGACAAGGGCAAGATTAGATCAGGTTTGGGTTAAGTAGGTGTGAAGGGTAAACCAGCAAGGCTGCTGTTCAGCCCCCATTGAAGGGTGACCTTGATAAATAGTGGGAGAAGAAATTTTCCCAATTTCTTGGCCAAGCTTTGGGGGATGTACCTGGTCATCTATTTTGTGTGGAGAGGAAAGGTTAGAAGCTTAAGGTTAGAACATACATGGATTAATCAGCAGCAGCAAGTCATTTTGTTAGTCAGGAATTTGCAACGAGAAAGATTGGAAGATTGAGCATAGAAGGTCTAGGGTAGAGCCATGTGGATGGACTTTTAGGAGTAGTTTGGAAGTGTGGATATCTTTGTGTTGCATGTTCAAAACACAGAAGGGACTTGGAAAGAGACACAGAAGAGACATTAAACAACCAAGTAGGTGTAATAACTTGGCCAGGTGATGGTAGTGAAGCTTTGTCATCAGCCACCCCAGGGTTAGCAAATGGATACGCAAAAGGAATAGCCATAGTGGCAGAGATGAAGGGTGTTCATGAGCCCCAGAACGTGAGCTCCCGCTCACCAATGTTGATCTAATTGTGCTATACTACTGCTGCAAATGTTGAATCGCGGCATCTTCTCTTGAGGAGACCCACTGTCTACTCGTTGGCAGTTTGGCTGTGTTGGACTCCTTCCATCCTGGAAGGGGCAGAGGCTTATTTTGGCTAGAGTCAACACATGTTCTTGGTATGAGTTGGTCTTTCTTCATATGAGTTCGCTCACAGGTCCTTATCCATATTTGGTCTATTGACATGGGATCCCACATTATACTCCATGGACTAAATGACCCTCTTCACAACAGAGTATATTATCATGGGATCTATTACAAGGAATCACATACCATACCACTCAGAAACTGCTGGCCTTTTGAGGGTGCCAACTTGGTACCCTGTAAGGTAGGGCACCATCTTCTAGGCTGTAGTATATATTCATTTTTTAAAAGATTTTATTTATTTATTTGTCAGAGAGAGGGAGAGAGAGAACATAAGTAGGGGGAGCAGCAGGCAGAGGGAGAAGCAGGCTCCCCGCTGAGCAAGGAGCCTGATGTGGGACTTGATCCCAGGACCCTAGGATCAAAACCTGAGCCAAAGGCAGTCGCTTAACTGAGCCACTGAGTATATATTCTTAAGTAAAGACATTTGTAAGTTGCCATGTACCCAAATAGTGGAACACAGGAGTCTGGCAACCAAAGTGTCAAAGTATGAGTGCCCCTGCTTATCAGTTCCAGTAATCCACGTTGGGGAATTTGTGCTTTCCATCATTGTATTTATAGGTTCTGTGGGATTTGATGTTATAGGCCCCCAAAGGGAAAGACTACCACCTGGGAATGCAGCAAGAGTTTCATTGAACTAAAGTTACGACTGATGCCTGGGCATTTTGGGATCCTTGTGCCAACATCCCAGCAGGCAAGAAGTGAAGTGACCATTTTGGCAGGGGTAATTGATTCTGGTCATTAGGAAAGGAGATAATGGGACAGGAAGGAATATGTGTGGCACCCAGATGATCCACCTCTTGGTACTACCTTGAAGAGCCAATTTGAAGACAAATGTGCAAGTGCCGTGGCAGCCATAGCCCAAGAAAGGCCTGGTGACCACTGAGGAATAGGGGTCTGGGTTATGCCACTAGACTTGCTGTCTAGACTTGCAGAAGACTTAGTTTTTGGGAGAAATCTAGAATGGGTCATAGAGGAAGGAGAGGATGAACATCATTATAGCCCTGATTCTAGCTGTAGCAGCACTGTAGTTTACCCCGCTAATCTTCTGAAGTTTCCCTAGGAAGAGAAACCTATCAGAATCTTGGGAATGATGTTCCCAGAACGTATATGAAAAAGTAGAACCGAGCTTCATAAGATATAGACTATAGCGGAGGGAGAATATGGCACCAAACCCACTCTCAGGCTGAAGTATTTGTATCCCCGTAGCTGAGATTTGTCAACCCTATCTGGGAATTTTCATCAGTTGAAGAAAGCTGTTCCACCTACAGTCAGGCTTACTGTCTTGGATTGAACCCACATGCAATGCCTGGTTGATGATGGACTTTAAAGGCCTGGCACCCTTGCCTCAACTCAGGGCAACTCTAAAAGGTCATCTTTGCTTCAGTGTTCACCTTGGGGTTAGCTGAGCTCCCTCCTAAGACCCTGTCACATCCCAGCTTCTCTCTCTGCACAATCTTGCTTCCTTCCCTTCATGTCTCCCCAGTTTTGATCCCAGCAGCACTCCCTAATTTCCTACATTCTAATCCATTTCAGAATCTGTTTTCTAGAGAACCCAACAACCATATTCCTGGGTCCTATCCCCAGAGGGTCCTCTGTAGGTCTAGGGTGGTGTGAGGCCACATGATAGGCATTTTACCAAATTCCCTGGTTAATTTTGACACAGATGGTCCTCATATCACATTTTGGGAAACACTGTCCTTCAAAGACTGGTTTGATTGCCTCCTGTTCACCCTCTTGGTGACAGAGGAATCCCCTGTCCTAAGTATTGCAAGATGACAGCATAAGACACTCGGCTTCAGACAGATAAAATCAAGCACATAGTGCTAGAGGAGGACCTGGTGTGCCACACAGGGCTACAGAGGGGTGCACTTAGACATAGAGCAAACAAGCAGGGGCTGTGAAGTGATCCCTGGTCCCTATGGAAGGATGTGACTGACTTATTTGAATAATTCCATGTGCTGGCAGAGAGATCAAACCAACTGGGTTCAGAACTGGGTGCAGTGCAGCTGGCCTGACTATTATAGGACCTATCTAGGTGAAGAGCTTTTTTTTTTTAAAGATTTTATTTATTCATTTGACAGAGAGCACAAGTAGGCAGAGAGACAGGCAGAGAGAGAGAGGAGGAAACAGGCTCCCCACCAAGCAGAGAACCTGATGCGGTACTCGATCCCAGGACCTTGGGATCATGACCCAAGCTGAAGGCAGAGACTTTAACCCACTGAGCCACCCAGATGCCCCTAGGTGAAGAGTTTTTGCCATTGAGTTGGAAGGGCGTATCTGGAGAGAGCAGGGGAATTCACCATTAGGGTCCTGTGAAGCTCAAAGATGTTAAGGCATCCCATGAAATTTTAAGCCTTGCAATTTAAAGGCAAAATCTTATAGAAGACAAAGTCACAAAAAGTCCCCTATTAGATAGCTTTTAAGTGGCTCATTCCTGGCCACTCATTCCTGTTTCTCAGTGGACATCATTTTAGTCTACTATGTACTCATAAGAGACATGGATTCTGTTTCTTCATATGCAGAAACTTCTGAACATCTGCCATTTATGAACCCATGGCTTTGGGTCAGAAGTAGATGCTGTGTAGGTACTGTTTTGTGGAGACATAGCTGCTGCTGCCTCTTCCTTTTCTTCCCCTTCTCCTTTTCTTTCCTTCTCCTCCTCCCCTCCTCCCCCTCCTCCTCCTCCCCCTTTTCCTTCTCCTCTTCCCCATCCCTCTTCCTCCCTCATCCTCCTCCTCTTCTTCCTCCCCCCTCCCCCTCCTCCTCCACCCCCTTCTTCTTCTTCAGATTTTATTTATTTGAGAGAGAGCAGGAGCAAGAGAGAGAGCACAAGCAGGAAGCTTGATGTGGGACTCAATCCTAGGACTCTGGAGTTATGACCTGAGCTGAAGGTAGATGTTTAACTGACTGAGCCACCCAGGTGCCCCCGCAGACAGAGCTTGTCTGGAAAGTGCTGAGCCATACAAGCATACTGATGATGTACCTCCACGGGCTGAGTTGGCATAGGCCCTTAGCCATGGTGATGGGGTAAGGAGTGCTTATTTAACCTTCCTCTGTGCTTGGCTTCTAGAAATGTTCTAAAGCCTAGTGTGCAGAATCACATATTTTAAAATGGACAGTTCCAAGTCACCCTCCCCCCATTTGCCCTATGATCTTACTATCAGGAATTCTGTTCAAAGTCATAGAAAATTAAGATAAGAGAGATTGCTTTAAACTTACATGCAGAGAATTGTTCAGTTGCCTTTTATATAGAACTCAGTTTCCCTCTGTGGACTGTGATTGTTTGGGTGTTTTTAGATAAATATGCACCGTGTGGCCCAGTGTTGGCCAGGAGTGAGCTGAATAAATTTGCACTGCCTGCTGGAACCCTCGGAACCCAGCTGTGTCTTTCTGAGGATGCCTCTGAATTTTGTAGGCAGTGGTTCTCAACTTCACACATTAGAAACACCCAGGGAATTTTTAAAAATACTGTTGTCAGGATGCACTGTCCTTGGAGATTCTGGTTTAAATGGTCTGGGTTGTGACCTGGGCATCTAGATTTTTAAAAGCTTCCTGTGTGATTCTAGTATGTAGCCCTAGGTTGAGAACCATTGCTCCAGTGCTAAGGAAGGCTTGAAGTAAGACATTTCATGAAAGAGGTGTAAAGGATGTATGTTATAGGTTGAACTGCGTCCCCCACAAAAAGGATGTGGGAGTTCTAACTCTCAGGACCTCATAATATGATGCTGTTTGGAGATAGGGTTTTTATAGAGGCAATCAAAGTAAAATGAGGTTATTAGGGTGGGCCCTAATCCAATACTGCCATTGTCCTTCTGAAAAGGAGGGATTTGGATACAGAGACAGGCATGCCTAGGGAGAAGACATGTGAAGAGACACAGGTAGAAGACAGCCACCTGCAAGCCAAGAAAAGAGGCCTGGAACAGATCTTTGCCTTACAGCCCTCAGAAAGAACCAGTACTGCCAACACCATGACCTTGGACTTCTAGCCTCCAGAACTATGAGATAGGAAATTTTTGCTCTTTAGGCCACTTGGTTTGTAGTACTTTGCTATAGCAGCTGTAGTAAACTAAAATGGGGTAGAATTTTGGCATCACTGACTCCCAACGAATATTCTTCTCCTGGAACACAATTCCTCCTCCTGGCAGGGACATGCCATCTGGTTTTATTACTCCTTACTCTGCTCTGTGTTTGTCTTCCACTAACTTTCTGGTCTATTTGTGATATGCATCCACGTTTCCCAACCTTCTTTGTTTTCCTCGATGCTATCACTGTCCCAGCCAACCAGACAGTCCTGGTCCTCTTTAGCAAGTGAACCTTATTCCTGTTTCACTTCAGCTATTCCCATAGTCACCGTGTGAACCTTGTAATCACCAAGAATTTTTTCACCTCCGAAATCCTAATCTTTAGTAGCTCATTCATTGACTGCAACCCCAAAGCGAATGGTAATCTTCCCTGCTCATTCTAACTAAAAAGTACCAGGTAGAATTAAGCTGCTACCTTTCTAGATCCCTCATGCCTTCATTCCTGCCACATTTGCTAGAGGGCTTCAGTGGATAGAGAAGGGGGATCCAGAACGTCTTCGAGCTTCTCGAGGCTCTTTCGGCTGGCATGACTCAGGCTCTTCCAATTATTGAATGGCTCTTCCATGGTGTTTTGCTGTACACCGCCCATTTTCAGGTAAACTAATTGTTTTTTTACTTAATACATGTGGGCTTGATCATATGTTAATGGGATCACATTAATACATGTTACCATGGGGGCACCTGGGTGGCTCAGTGGGTTAAAGCCTCTGCCTTCAGCTCAGGTCATGATCCCACAGTCCTGGGATTGAGCCCCGCATCGGGCTCTCTGCTCAACAGGGAGCCTGCTTCCTCCTCTCTCTCTGCCTGCCTCTCTGCCTACTTGTGATCTCTGTCTGTCAAATGAATAAATAAAATCTTTTAAAAAAAATACATGTTACCATGTATGAGTTTGATCAGTTCAGTGATCTGGATTCGTAAGCAACTGTATTGACTGTTTTAGAGGACAGTGAATGCTCACATTTTATCAGAAAGATGTTCTTATCTCCCTCATCCTTTTGCTAATAATAACACTCTATTCCTTTGGAACATTATTCCTCCACCCTACGTGGTTTGAGAAAAACTACTAACCAGTCTCAGCCACCTACCTGCCACCCCAAGTCATTGGCTGTGAATGTGGCCTAGGTCTGCACAGAGTACCCCAGACACAGGGTTGGTTCAAGGATGAGATTATTACCCAGATAGGGAAAAACACAATTCTCCCTGAGACTTTTCTTTGGGAACTAACCAGTAAGACTCCCCTTTTCTCTATAATTGCTGAGCTAGACAAGTGTGAGGGTAGCCATCTTCCCTGACACATGAAGAAGATTTGTTTGAAGAGTAGAGCCTATGCAGAGGGAAACAGAGCAAAGAGATGCAGTGAGAGAAAGACCACAAACACATAACCATAAAGGTTCTGAGTAATACAGAGGGTACTCTACCTGCTGTCCCAAACAAAGAGACCCAGTGGACACATGCAAGCCCATGTCCTAAAGAGGGAGTTTAAAGTCAGGAGCCAAAAGAGACCAGATGTCCAAAATACCAATGGAAGGAGGCATGAGTTTATGGGAAACAATAGAACCAAGAGCTGTGAAGTAGAGGGAGTATTGATTAAAAGTGGGAGGAGATCTGAATTAAGTAAAGAAGGGCCTGATGAGATTCAGTTTCCCTTTAAGGACCCCAAGGTAGGTGAGTCCTAAAAGTGGCAGGTTGGCTTAAAGATACAGAACCAAGGGAGACCACTCTGATCCACCCTCAACCCCAGAGATGTAGGGTGTGGCTGACCTTTTCAGTGAAAAGCTGAAATGTATTCTAGGACCTTAGTGAAAAGGGAGGTTTATTGCTTCCATTTCTGGGCCATCCCCTTCCCAGTGAACTAGAATATGCAGTAGAACTAGCAACGACATTGATGGTAATGTAGTACCCATTTCACTTTAGTTTCTTGTCTTGAGCTGTAGGCATCAACTGAAGAGTATGGTTAAGCAGGTTAGTTGTTGCATTAATTTGTTCAGTAAACATCTATTGAGTTCCCACTGTGTGTAGTTACTGTGCTAGAAAATAAGAATATGGCAGTGAATAACACGGATGGGGATCCTGTTCTCATGAGAACCCTGCAAGGTCTCTGCTGCGATATCTGACACTAATCTTAGGAGGGTCCCCTTGCATGCAGGGAGTTTGTTTTCTCTGGATGCCTTCAAAAAGCTCTTTTTTTCTTTGATTTTTGACAGTTTTATGATAGTGAGTCTCATTGAAAAAGTAAATGGTTTGACTCTGTATGAGCTTCATGTAACTGGATATCCGTATTGCTCCCAGATTTGGGAAATTTTCGACCATTATTTCTTTTAAAAAGTTTTCTCCCTATTTTTCTCTCACTTTGCCTTCTGGGACTCCCATAATGTGTATATATTACTGCTAAAACTTAAAATAGAACTACCATATGATCCAGAAATACCATTTCTGGGTATATACCCAAAGGAAACAAAATCAGGATCTCAAGGGGACATCCACACTCCCATTTTTTATGGCAGCATTATTCACAATAGCTGAGATATGGAAATAACTTAAGTGTCCATTAAGAGATAAAGAAAATTTTATATATTTATTTTATATACATAAAATTTTGTATATGTGTATATTAATGGCATGTAACATGTACATATTATATATAAACATATATAATGGAATATAGTATGTATATATTATATATAACATTCACATAGATATAAAAATATATACATATATATAATGGGATATAATTCAGCCTTATAAAAATAAGGAAATCTCTCCTTTTGCAACAACATGGATGAACCTGGGGGATATTATGCTAAGTAAAATAAGTCAGGCAAAAAAGACAAATACTGTATGATCTCACTTATATATAAAACAAAAGCAAAAGTTGAACTCATAAAAATAGGGGAAAAAGGGTCAGTGTGGGGGTGGGGGAAATAGGGAGATATTGGTCAGAATATAACTTTCAATACTAAGATGAGTAAGTCCTGGGGATCTAATGTACAGTATGCCCGTATGCTGACTGTAAGTAGTTACACTGCATCGTATACTTGAAATTCACTAGGAGAGTAAAGTATTTTTGCCATGTGCGTGCATGCACACACACACACACAAAAGTAGCTATGTGAGATGATGGATGTGTTAATTCTTGCTTATGGTAATCCTTTCACAGTGTATACATCTATCAAATCTTCACATTGTTCACTTGAAATATATATAATTTTATTTTTCAATTATACCGTAATAAGGCTGGGAAAAACATAACATTAGCTATGCCATAGGCATCATGGTTTACTCTGATCAACTTTGATACTTCTCGAAAATACACTTTTGCTCATAGCCAAAACGAATTCTAGGCACCCCCAGTGATCCAGCTTCATGACACTGGGCTTCTTCTATGGTTTTTGTCTATCAGATCTCTAGATCTTCTAGAAGGAACATAACCTTGGCGACGCTTTGATTTTCACCCAGGGAGACCTGTGTTGTACTTCTGAGATCCACTATTGTAAGATAATAAATTTTGTTTAAGGACACGAAGTTTGTGGTCAGTTGTTACAGCAGCGATAGGAAGCTAATACAGCCCCCAGAGATGACAGAGTGAAGGCTGCAATTGTCCTACCGCAGTTGGAGCTCCCCGTTCTACTCTACAGTACTGGGACGTCAGCAAGGGAAGCTGAAGATCCAGTGAGTGCTTCTTCCCAATCATCCCAGAGGATCTGCCCTTCTGACTCTGACAGTGATTCTATTTTGGGGTATGTGTGTGACACTGTAATCAGTCCTTCGTCACGTATTTTGGGGGCATCCATTCTGTATCTGGTATCCCACTGAGCTCTGAGAATATGAGGATGAATCAGACATGATTCTGTCCTTAAGGAGCCACCAGTCTCATAAAGAAGTCAATTAAGTAAGCTAGGCCTGAAATTACACCAGCGTGATAGTATGCTGGGGTAGAGGTAAGTTCAAGGCTCCGGAGAAAAGGGCCACCTCAGCCAGCCTGTGCTCAGTTAGAGAAGGTTCCTGGAGGAAAAGGAAATCTAAGCTGAAAGCTTAATTGCGGGTTGGCAATAGGGAGCGATAGGGGATGGGAGAAGGTGGGGAAAGAAAGGGAATGGAAAGTAGATATGGCCCTAAGCACCACGTCAGTTGCACTTCTGGTGTGAGAAAAACGCATCTTTCTTCGTTCAAAACAGTCTGCTGGTTTTCAGAGTATTTGTTCAAGATTCCAGGAATGTGGGGGGCTTGGGGGGAGAGAGACAAATGGGCATCACCAGAGACGGAGCCAAGTTTGCAGACCATCTAGTCAGGATTCTCGACTGCGAACAAGACGCGACAGAAACAGTCTCTGGTTGGGTTAGGATGGTAAAGATTTATAAAAAGGTGTTGGAAATCAGTGTCCCCACTGGCAAACCAGGATGGGACAAATGAAGCTAAGTGGTCAGAGTCCCAGCTGACATGGGACTAGAGCATAGATGCTGGACAGACGGCCACCCCACTGCTGCCCAGTACCTAACAAAGAGGTGCGTCGTGAGGTCGCTGACAGAGAAGACCGAGGATGACAGCGAATGTGCGTGGCAGGGATTGGTTGGCTGCAGTCACCTGAGGGGTTTCTCCAGCTGATCTGTTTGGGGATGACTTGTGACAGGCTTGCCCAGCCACGGGGGTTTGGCACTCCCCACCATGCACAGTCATGCTCCAGGAACCAGATGCTTAGGGTGGTGCTCTCAGGGCGGACGTTCTTGCTGCTGCTCCCTCCGCTGGCTGGTTTCCAGAACGCCTTGTTTCTTTGTGCCCTTTGCTTCAGAGATTGAGAACGTTTGATTGGCCTAGTCCAGATGATATACCCATGGCCTCGTCCCAAGGGCAGGGAGAGCAGGTGTCTTCTCAGTCTCCTTTATGGGATTCGGAGCTCGGCTTCCCGGTGAGGCTAAGCAGGGGAGAATCCCCAGACCTACGAGTGGGATGTGGATGTGAAATAGCTGACTGTCCCCTTGTTGCCCACCTAGAGTAGAGTGGAGCGTGGTGTCTTTCCAGTTGTGTAAGGCCAAGGCTGACAGGAATGTGGATGGCGGCACTGTTTTTCCAGGGCAATCCCTCAGGACATACAGGGGTGGCTCGGGACTGGCAGGCTCCCCCTGCACTAGAGACAGGTGGCCACCTACCCAGTTCACCCATGGATGAGGCTTTGGGCCAAGCTGGGTTACCAGGCCAGTCAGTTCCCCAGAATCCACCAGTGGAGCCAGCCATTCCCAGTGTGGTCAGTAGCCAACTTGTGCGCTGGCAAGTTTGTGACGTATACTGAGCCTGGATCGAGGACCGAAGCGCCCCGGTTCCTCTGATGGTGGCTGGCGGTGGCATTTCCCCAGATCACTGTGCTGGGGCCCTCTGCCCGTGTGGGCGGGGCTGTTCTCCATGGTGTCAGATGGTGTCTACTGGGCCAGACGTGTGGCATAGGACATGGCCTTCCCCTTTCTTGGCCGGGCCATCCGCTGGCTCTGTCAGTTATGCTTTTCCGGGGAGTGTCACCGGCTACATCCCAAGGTGACCCACACCCCTGTGTAATTCTCCCAGCAGAATGTTTGCAGTTATTCAATCTAGAATGAGAGGTAAAGAAATTGGGCTTTGGAGTTGGCCAGAGAGGGGTTTGAAACCCTGCTCTGCCGTTTATTAGCTGTGGTATCTTGGGTATATTATCTAACCTCTCTGATCCTCACTTTCTGCATATGGAAAGTGAGGATAATCATAATATCCACCTTGCAGAATTTTTGTGGGGGTTAAGTGAGGACAATAATGTATGTGTGCTTAGCACAGTGCTTGGCAGGTAGTGAGCAATTCTTTGCTATTATTTTTTTTCAAGCCGTGTCTTTTTCCGACTTACTAAGTAAGGCATCCATGACTTCCTTTCCAGTCCCACTACTACCACTAAATTATGCTTCCTAGGTGCTCAGAGGAACTGAGGCTGCTTAAAACAGTAGAGGCAGTTTATGTTGTCCCTGTTTTTCTTTCTAGAGGAAAACAAGGGGGGCGGAGCTAAGGATCCTTGAGTTCTCGGAAGCATGGGTGAGCAGCTTTACCCCTCCTCATCCAACCAAGGAAGGAAGGTCGGTACCTGCCCCAGAGGTCTGTGTTTTTCTCTGTCACTTCCATGGTCACCAGGCTCAGGGATTAGAAGGCAGCTGTCAGCTTATTTTTGTTGCTATGGTGACAAGAGTTCCTGCGGAATTAGTAGTTCACAAAAAATATCCAAATCTCTTTCTCACAGGGGATGAGGCTAGCTGGCCAGCCAGTGCTTCTAGGCCAGGTTGGATTTCTGAGGGACCAGGTAGGGCCTGGAACAGAAAGAGCCAGTAATGCCCAGGCGCCAGAGCACACGAAGAGGACCTGTCAGCCAGGTGCCCCAGAGAGCAGATGCAAATTCTTCTGTTCCCAGGGGCAGGCACCAGACTGTAAATAGAAGAGCTGTCAACAGGCTAGGGTTTGTGGGGACTGGAAAGGGACTGGCTTAAAGTGGGAGAAAATGTAAAGCAAGTCAAGGGTTCTGCAATCACTTTGAGCTGTTAAGACATGTTTCTGCGTCTGTTTCCCCCTAGACTTAGTGGTCTTTGAGGGCAAAGATCTTGTCTTCCTTGCTTTTGTGTCCTCAATGCCTAGAATGTATTAGGAGCATCATGGTCAAGAATATTAATCTTGCAGCCAGGTTGCCTTTATTTGAATCCCAGCTGTGTGAACTTGCACATGTTACCTAACCTCTCTGTGTCTTGGTTTTTTCATCTGTAACCCGAGGATCAAAGTATTATTTACCTCATAGGGTTAGTTTGAGGTTACTGTATGCAAAACACTTAGAACAGTGACTGGTACATGTTAAGAATCCTGTAAGTGTTTCCTATCACCATCGTCATTGTCATCGTCATTGTCATCATTGTCATTATTACTTTCAAATTCAGTCTTTAGTATGGCACACAAGGACCTCCAGGATTGGGCCTTCTGCCTACCTCCCAGTTCATACCCTCCCTCTAATCCAACTTTCCCTAGACATACGGTGATATTTACAGTTCCCACGGCTCCCCTGGCTACTGGGTGCCTACAGGCTTCAGCTCTGTCGCTCTGTAGCCTCTACCCAGACAGTCTGTCATGTGAACCTCTACTCAGCTTCTAAAACTCACCTCAAGGGCCATTTCGTATAAACACTGATGCTTCTTTTGTGTTGCTCTTCCTTGTGCAGATGGCCGCCAGCCTATATGGGACACCCCTTACCCATCTTTAAGATAGCGCCGAGGTGGCCAGGTGAAAACTAGTGAGAGCGACCCGTGACAGAGACTGTGAGTAGACTTGGTCTTCCATACAAAGATGCCATCCTCTGCAGAAAGGGTTTGCCTCTATTGGGATTAGGAGCTCCTTAGGTTTCTTCCTGATGATGCCCAGAATGTCAGAGAGACCTGAAAACTTCTAGAAATTACTGTGCCTGGACAGGCTTGGAAGCACCTCACTTCCCCAGCAGAGTGGAACAGCTGGCAGCCCCCAAGGCACCGGCCGGCACCGGGACCTCTGAATGTCTCTGATCCTGGGATGTGAGTGACTGAGGATTGTGGGGCTCTTGTTACCATTGACATTGCTCGGTGGCAGGATTATTCTTAGATTAAGTTTTTCCTGAAGTCAAGGTGTGAATTTCTTACACTTAAAAATAATCTGGTTTGGGTCTCTGGGTTCCTTAACTGGGTGGATCCAAAGCCATACATACGTTCATGTTGTGTGTACTTGTCTGGGCCACATGAAGACTGTCAGTCGGGATATAAACGAGACACTTGGAGAGTTTAGTTGAAAACCACTGACTGAAGAGACTAGTTCTGAGTGCTGCGCGGGCTTCAGGAAACAGCACAGGACACTGAAGCACCAGGAATCTGTAGCTGTGGGAAGCCCTTCCAGCCCCAAGCCTAAAGGGACAAGTGAAAGGAACAGAATTCCGAGAACTTGGGGAGAACTTGGAGCCTTGGAATAGAGGCTACCAGGCAAAATTTACGGCCAGTGATGAATGTAGTCATTGCCAGAAGTGTGGGCGGTTGGGATAAGTAGCTGACTTCTGTCTCCTTCCACCCTTAAAGAACATTCTGGTACTTCCCTTGGTGAAACTCAAATGAAAGCCAGAGAGCAAAGGGAGCCCGTATTTGACCATCTGTGACCCGCTTCCCAGGACACAGAGCTCTCTGTCTGAAGGGGAGAGGGTAGATGGGGAAGGGGACACATGAGAAGGGTTGCCAGATTTAGCATATAAACATACAGGGTATGCAATTAAGTTTGAACTTCAGATAAATAATGGAAACCACTCAGTCTAAGTATGTCCCATGCAATATTTGGTACATACTTATGTATTTAAAATGATGGTCTCCGATCATCAAATTTCATTTGGCATCGTGCATTTTATCTGGCAACCCTAACGAGAAAATAACCAACAGAGATGTTTTCAGTATTCGGGTTTATGAGTAAACTATGACTTGATGACTTTAAACACCTCTCTATGTGTATCTCAGCAAGAATGGGATTCCATTTTCCTGTCTGGGAGAAGAGATGGTCTCTGACTTGGATCCCACCCCCATGCCTATCCCTAGACAAGCTTACTGGACCCACTGAGGTGAATGGCAGCTCCTTGGGAGGAACTTACTAGATTTTATTGGGTTTGGAAAGACTGCCACATGTGTGGCATTTCAGCCAAGTAGTGAATAGGTGGCAGTCTTGATCAATTTATCAAAGGAAATAATATTTGCTCTTTGAAAATAAATCAGTGACAGTAAAGGGAGAAAATACGTAGATAGCAGAATATAAAAGAAGACATTTTGATTAATTTTGGTGTGACTCAGGATTGACACTTTGTACTGTAGGGAGACTTCATTTTTGTCTTAATGAGTTGTTTTTCTTCCTTTTCTGAGTCATTTTTTTCAAATTAGAACTGACTTGATTCTTGAGCTTCCAAGAAGTTGTGCTTGGAACTAAAGGGCAGGTAGGTAGAAGAAGGTAGATAGTTAGAAGAACTGTGTGCTTAGCCCGGCAAGGCTACGGGCTGAACTGTGCACTAATCTGATAAGGTGAACACTGCCTTTACTATGGGGCAGTGTGGCAGTGCAGAGGAAGCAAGGCCAATCGCGTCCAATTCACTTAAAAACATAAGTACCTTCCAGGGCCAGGCATTGGGCTGGGTGCCTGGGATGCATAGAATCAGACTCATTACTCTCCTCAAAGAGCTTTCAATATAAGCTTGTGACATAACACGGGAAAGTGGCATTGATTAAGCTAACTAGCTTTAAATGTCTTACTTCAGTCTTCACAACAACCCTTGTTGGTAAATGCTCATTGTCCCATTTTTCAAATGAGAAGTTGAGGCTAAAAGAGGTCAAGTGACTTGCCCAATCTCACACAGCTAGGAAGTAGCAAGGCTGGGGTCTGCATACACATACAAATAAGAGTAGGGTGTACCAGTATAAATGTTTTCTTAGTAATACAGTGTGCTTTGGATCCAGTGAGGGAGTAATCCCTTTCCTGGGGCATAACCAGAGGAGGGTTTTATGGAGGGGGAAGTATTTCAGCTGGGTTTTCCTGGGAAAAGAACAGATTTAGTGCAATAACGGAGGCAATATGGTCCAAAGAGTGGAGATTAGGAGGGAATCACAAGTAGACCGGTTTGATTCCTGCACGGCCATAGTGCAAGCTGGGGGAATGAGGGACTCAAGGGAAAGCTGGCAATAGATAGGGGCCTGAGTTGTATGGCTTTGAATGCCATAGAGAAGAAGTTTTTAAAAGTAAGGACAAGAAAGCCGTTGTAACTCTGAGCAGAGCAGCAACATCATCAGACCAGTGCTGCCGGAATCCCGTAGGATGAATTGGAAAGAGGAGACAACACACGCTTAAGAACCTGTTAGAGACCATTGCAGCAGATCAGATGAGGGTTAGAAGCAGGGTATTTGGGGCACCTGGGTGGCTCAGTCAGTTAAGTGTCTGCCTTTGTCTCAGGTACTGGGGTCCTGGGATCTGGTCCCCCCCCAGGGATGCCTCCCCAATGACCCCCTCCATTGAGCCCCCTGCCCCCCGCTGTCAAGCAACCCCTCCCACTCTCTGCTCAGCGAGGAGACTGCTCCTCCCTCTCCCTTTGCCCCTCCCCTCTCAGGCTCTCTCTAACACTCTCTCTCAAATAAATAAATAATTTTTTTATTTAAAGAAGTGGGGTAGGAGCGCCTGGGTGGCTCAGTTGGTTAAGCGACTGCCTTCGGCTCAGGTCATGATCCCAGAGTTGTGGGATCGAGTCCCGCATCAGGCTCTCAGCTCCATGGGGCATCTGCTTCTCCCTCTGACCTGCCCTCTCATGCTCTCTCACTCTCTCTCTCTCTCTCTCAAACAAATAAATAAAATCTTTAAAAAAATTATTTAAGAAGTGGGGTATTGGGGAAGACAATGTGTTGTATGCCTGGAAAAACCATGAATGAAATTTTCCAGCAAAACATATACCCTGAAGTAAGTACAGAAGAGTTGTTCTGAAGGATGGGCATTGTGCCAGGAAGCAGAGAGCAGCTGGGTAGATAGGAAGTGCCCTATATCAGAACACGGTCTTAGTTCAGGTAGCTGTGACAAAAGACCATAGACTGGGGGTGGGGGAGTTATAACAGCTGTGGATGTCTTATAGTTCCGGAGACTGGAAAGTCCAAAATTAAGGCACTGGCTAATTTGGTGTCTGGTGAGAGCCCACTTTCTGGTTCATTGATGGCTGTTTTGTCCCTGTGTTCTCACAGGGCAGAAGGCAGCTCTCTGGGGTCTCTTTTGTAAGGACACTAATTGCATTCATAAGGACTCTACCCTCATCACCTAATCACCTTCCAAAGGTCCACCTCCACATACACTCCCACTGAAGATTTGCTTTCTACATAAGCATTTGGGGGAGACACAAACATTCATTCTATAGCAAACACCAACATCAGTGATCTGTAAGTCCAAAATGCTGTTTTGAATCTAACTCTGTTCTCTGCAACATTACCCAACACGAGTTCCAAAGATCCCTCATCCCATGTCCTGATCCAAAAGGCCAAATCAGTGTGGAAAACGCTGTGTATTCTGGGTCCTTCTTGATGGTTCACAATGTACAGCAGCCCAGGGACGGCTCTGAGAATTCCTGAAGCAAGGAAACTAGTATAACTTTTCTTGCATGATCACTTTTCAAGCTTATTTGACCCTAGAGCCCTTTTTTAAATGTTGAATCCTAGTAACATGGGGCAGAAAATGTGTTTTATGAAATCCGTACCAACATCATCTTTGTCTGCAAGGCATTTCCTCCCCTGGGTTCCAGAGAGCAGTCCGTTCTTTCAAATTCAGTCCGGATAAAAGTGTCTCACTGTTCGGTAGTTATTTGCCAGAAGTGACGTCTGCTGCTGCCAGTATTGATCCTGACACTAACAGCTGGTGTCACACAAAATTAAAACAACAACAACAGCAGCAGGATTAATGTTGGTGTCACAAAGAGCTGTTAGTCATCAGCCTGGGAGCCCGTCCCCGGAAGTTGTCAATTACTTTCTCCTCAACGTTGTTCTTATCAGTTTATTCATCTGAACAAGCTTCAGTGGCTTTCTAATTCTTCTCCTGACCTCAGCAGCCTTAGTGATGGTGGAAAACTTGTGTCTGGGTAATTTTAAAGCGTCATTATTTAGTAATAAAACTCAAAACAGCTAGTTAATTTCACCATTCCCTTCCTCAGAGTGTTCCCCAGATCCCCATCACCTACAGAAGGGAAGATGAAAATTATTTGCATGGCCATCCTGGCTCTCCAGGATCTGACCTGGTCATATGCACACACACACACACACACACACACACACACACTCCACTAATTGTCATTTGCCAATAAGAAGATCTGCTCTTATCTTGGTTCCTTGTAGGTTACTCTGTTCTCTGTGACAAATGACCTTAACTTCGACTGCCAAAATCTCACTTAGCCCAAAGGTCCGCATCAAATACTTCCTTCTCCTAATGACTTTCCCAGTTTCTCCAGTTGGAATTAGTCCCAGTTCCACTTTTTGCATTTTTTACATAACCTTTATCACAAGTCACTTGGAGTGCAACCTAGCTTTGTATGAATTGGCCTTCCCCACCGGATGCCAGTACCTTGAAGATAGAGAATGTTTTGCTAACCGTGGCGATACCTCCAACCAGTCAGTCCAGCAAATATCTGAGAGCCTACTTTGAGCCATGTACAAAGTCTTACACATAGTAGAGGCTCTACTGATGTTTATGGACTCAACCACAACCCCCAGAAGTGAGAGTGGGTTCTCTGGTGCAAAGCCTCAGGAGGTGACTCATGTCACCACCATCACCATGACTGGTGGGACCACAGGGTAAGCATTGTTGTGGCCACCTTAGGTGTGATTTTGGTATGAGAAGCCTTGGATGGCTGGGGACGTGCATGAGAGGAGTCAGCCATTCGGCTGGGAATGCCGGGCAACTCTAAGTGAACCAAAGAGGTAGGGGGGCATTTGTGATTACTGTAGAGACTTCTAGCTTAAGCCATCCTGGAAGAGCTGCCAACAGGAAAGCCATAGCTGTGCTGGCATCTTTATACTGCCACAGTTCAGGACAAGAGTGAAGTTCAGGTCTCTTGGATTTGGTTCTTCCTTTTTCTTTTGAACTGTGGAAATTCTGACCCCCAACTTAATAACAGTAACCACCCCAGTGGGTCAGATACTGTACACACAACAGCTCTACGAATTCTGATAACAACCCTAAGGTATGATTATTGTTATATTCATTTCACAGATTAGGAGAGTGCAGCTCAGAGAGCCAGTGTTCTTCCGGTTTCATCAAGGAAAAGCAGACCCATTAGTGAGGCGAGTCACTCTGCTTCTGAGTCCTGTGGACCTTTTTACTCTCAGCTGTGCATCATTAAGAACAGCTAGCGTATATGAGTGCATGCTCTATTCTAGGCATTTCTACAAGTGTTATTTTATTGACTCTTGACAGTAACACTTTGAATGTCCTTGCATCTTAAAGATGAGGAAAATGAGCCTCAGACAAGGTCAGAAACTTAAACAAGGTCACACAAGATGTAAGGCATGGCCAAGGTTCAAATTCAAGTCTGTCTGGCCCCACACTCCCCACTCTTGTCCACTGTTCTGCGTGGCTTCCTCTTGTAATGCAGCAGGCAGGCCCAGAAGCTGCCGCGTGGCGGGTGCATACAGTTGGTAGAAGCGAAGGCTGCGTCTTCTGTGCAGAACAGTTCTGTGCTAGTGATTTAGTCTCAAACCTCTAAGCCCTCCTTGTTCCCCTCTTAGAGCACAGGTGACCGCCCTCGTTGGCTCCTCTGCCGGGTCACCCTGAGCTTCGTTGCCATTACAGCCCATTGTCTTCCACCGCTTAGTCCCAAAGCAGAGCCATTTCCTTTAGCAGTGTTAGTGTCTGGGAAAACAGATTCCTCTCCCTGGTTCCCCATCAGTGTCCCCGAACAGCACGAGCGTGAATTTATCGCCTCTCCTCTGGGCATAGAGCTCTGTGCTCAGCTTTCTGTAGCTGCTTCTGAAGGGAACAATCCTTTAAGGCAGGAACGCCTTTGTGCCTTGGATGGATGGTTTCTAAGCCCGAAGCCCTTTCTTAGCTCCTATCACTGTATTTCCTTCATCTCTCAGAACTTCCTTGCTTCTTTTGTTTGATAAGCAGGTTCTAATAGGAGGTACAGGTTTGAGCCCCACTTTAACCACCAACTTGGTGTTTGATTTTGAACAAATTACTTCCTCTCCCCCCTTTTAAAGATTTTTATTTTTTATTAATTTTCATTTAAAAAAAAGATTTTTATTTATTTGACAGAGATCACAAGGAGGCAGAGAGGCAGGCAGAGAGAGAGAGGAGGAAGCAGGCTCCCCGCTGAGCAGAGAGCCCGACACGGGGCTGGATCCCAGGACCCAGAGATCATGACCTGAGCCAAAGGCAGAGGCTTTAACCCACTGAGTCACCCAGGTGCCTCTAAAGATTTTGATTTTTAAGCAATCTCTCTACTCAAGGTGGGGCCCGAACCTACAGATCAAGAATCACATGCTCTACCGACGGAGCAAGCCCAGTGCCCCTGGACAAATCACTTCCCCCTTTGAGCCTCAGTGACTTTATTTATAAAAGGTGGGGGTGGGGTGATCTCTAAGGCTCCTTTTAGCACGGACACCCAGTATCTCGAGCTTCAACGTCAAAGGGCAGTACAGCGGGGGCAGTCTAGGGACCTTTCCCATTCTCGCTTGATCTCCCGGGAAGGAGATCTCACTGCAGAGATGGAAACTCTTCCACTGACCCTCCACCCTACCTCCCAAGTTCCCAAATGTGCACTGCAGAGGGAGGAAAGAATTTAAATTATACACGACCCAATTGCTTCGAATCGTTCTGAGTTAACAGGATCCTCACTGAGAATGTCAGTCACACCACTGCAGATGGCGGGAGAAACCAGTTTTTCAAATCCCAAATCAGGACGCAAGTACGAGTGGGCAGAACATTTGAAAAGAGAACTTTACTGAAACATCCAGGGTGCCTGGTCTCCCCTGTGTATATGACTGCAGGGCGTTCACCTAAGGACGGACGCTGGTGTGGCTGTGGCGGCCTCTTGTGGCCTTGTGTCATCCTGGAGGAAGTATGTAGCTTCCGCGTGGCCTACTGGGAGATTTAGGAAGGCGTAATGGTCTTTTTCATTCCATCTGCATTGAGCATACGCACCAAAGGGCAAGTTAGCAACTTCAAACAACACCTTGACAAACAGCGAGGTTAATGCAGGCCGTCTCTGGAGTCTGCACTGGTGAAAACAAAGGATTCTGGCTCAGAAGGGGGTCTCCCAAAGCAAATGAAAGAGCAGTTTCCAAATGGATAGCAAAACCCAGAAGGAGAAAGAGAGATGAAGGGTGGGGAGATGAGGTGGTTTACTTGGAATTTGATTGTTCACACTAAGCCCAGCAACCCCTGTGGTCTTGAGCTTGCTTTCAAAACACAACTCTGCTAAAAAGATCAGGATTCGATGGGAACTTTCACACTTGAGCATTTGCCCGGCTCTTCAGAGAAGTGCTGAAATCAGTGGGAAGGGCCCCGCCCCTCCGTGATTGCAATCACAGCCAGACCCAGGCTCTCTGTCCGGGGCTAAGTCTTCTACAACATTTCCAAGCTCAAGTACCCCAACTTGCTTTGACCAGTCCGAAGAAATCCAGGCTATTTAGGCCCATAATTGTGCACTCAAGCCATAATTTCTATAGAAATTGAAGTGGTGGGAAGTATTTAAATTTAGTTGTTTGCTAAATTGTATGTAAGCAGTCTTTGCCCACAGTCCCTACATAGAAAGAACCCGATCTTTCCTCTGATAGGAGGGGATAGAAACTCAGATGGACGACAAAAAGCCTGCTTTCACATCTCTGGGTTTTTATCTTCCGGGATTGAAAAAACACAGGATGGTGATGAAGTTGGAAGGCCCCCTAAAGGTCACCTCATTCAAACTTTTTTTTTTTTTTTTTTAACTGACAGAGCATCAGAAGACCACAGGCCTTCTGACTTCTTGTTCTGGGTTCTCTGTGACTTATGGACACATAGCGCGAGCATAAAAATCAGGACCTCGGCTAGCTGATATTTATTTCTGGGGAATGGAGTGTCTTAACCACTGTCCACTTTGGCAGCCTCCCTCCTTTCTAGGCCTCCAGCTGCTACCGATGGGCATCTTAGGATCTTCACCCTCCCTGAATTTCTCCTCCCTGGCTGGCTGCAGAAGCTCTCTTTGCTCTCTTCGATGGCCTTGTCGCCGAAATTCCACTCCTGTCATGCCCTTGCACTGGTCCCCTCTTCTGTGTGTAGGAAGTAGAGGTTAGCTGGGAGCCCACTGCACGCATCCTAGCTCTCTGGAGCTCGGGTGAGTCTCCTTGCTTCTCATGCTACTGGCCAGTTTCTCTGAACTAATGCTTTCCCTCCTTTCATTCCTCGACTCTACAAACAAACAAACAAACAAAAACAAAGGGCTGGTTAACGCTTCTTAAGAACATTTTAAGGGCCAGTCCCTTGAAAATACAAGCAAGGATCTCATTCTTTTGTATTGAAAGCTAAAACAAAACAGAACAGATGATACATTATGTTTAAGAGCAAGTTCCAAAAATAAACTGCATCAAATATGGATAAGTAGAAAATAAACAAGCCTTAATCAAAGGGATTTCTGGACCCCTGTGGATGTTATTCAACTAAAAATAAATCTCTTAATAGAAGAAACCAAAATATGTAGAAACCACGGTGAGCCCTTTTGTGTTCCATCTGTGCTTAAAGGCAGTGGCCATATTTTATTGGGACCCAATTTATTTAATAAAATACGGGCTCCTAAACTGCAAAGACATGAAAATACCTAGTACGACTGAGTACCTACTGTGTACCAGGCGCTGTGTCTAGGTGCTTGCAAATTTTACCCCTTTTCCTCTTCTGGATAACACCCGAGTGTAGGTGGTGTGTTCCCATTCTCACGTGAGAAGGCAGAGGCCACACCGAAAGCCCGTACTTAAGTGCTTGTAGTGGAGATAGTTGCTCACAAATCAAATATGTGCTCTTGGGGAGGAATTACACACGCTACACAGACTTGGGTGACTCCTGCTTGAATCGTGATCCTAACAGAGTAAACAAAGACTTCTTTTAAAGTGACGATCCGGTTAGTGTTTTATCAGCACTTAAAGAAACGGATCAGAGTTTGTGATTAAGAGTCACAGTAGGAGGCGAGTCCCCCTGCTGTCCACTGAAGGTTTGAACTCACCAAAAGCAACCCCGCAGCTACCTCATCATTACCGTTTTGGAGACCACGTCCATTTGGGGGAAGCAGTTGAGAGCTCCCCCTTTGCACATACGGGACCCACAATACACCTGCAGTGTCCTCCTGCATTCAGACAAGAGCATCTGTACTTGTTGGTTGTGATCTCGATTTTAAGGAACAATCACAGGTAATGCATAATCTTTCCAGAAGCTGGGCTGCACTCAGAGTGGCAGGAAACAGTTTGGCATCAATATTTAATGTGAGTTTATTGATTGTTTAAAAACCGGAGAATGCTAGCACAAGCACTTTCAAACCACATGGAGTTCGTATAGAGTGTTTATGTGCCCGCGGTTCCCAGAGAAAAGTTCAGGCTGCTCCAACAAGCGCCTTTGGGGATAGTTCGGATAGAGCAAAATAATGTGTGGAAAACCAAACTTCATGACTAGCATGGCTTTCACCAAGGCAAGATGGGCCCGTTCTCTCTGGGGTAGTAGTAGTTGCACTTAGACTCTGAACCCTCCGTGGCCTTTTCCCTGCTCTCTCCTGGGGTAACAATGTGCCATGTGTATGGGAGTACATTTCTCTCCCACTCCCACTTCTCGCCTTCAATGGAGGCCACAGGAAACCTGGACCACTGTCGTCAGTCATTTAATTGTTTTGTTTTGAGGTTGGCCCCTCCTTCCAGTGTCTCCCTTTTGCATGGTTCTTCCAATTCCTTGTTTAATAGATTTTCTGGATTTTTCCCGACTGTGCCAATTTTAAGCATTCAGTTCCACTGTCTGTCCATGGGTACCCACTTGAGGCTCAGAAAACACTGTCAGCAGATCCTTCTTTAGGAGGTCTATGCAGTAGCTGAAGCTATCCCAAAATGGGAGGGACTACTTCGGTGGGCAGTGAGCTAGGAGGGACTGCTTTGGGGGGAAGTGAGCAACACATTACTGGAGGCATTCAAGCAGAAGCAAGAGAGAATGCCTACGTTTAATGCAAACCTGAATTCAGAGAATATTAAAGTCCCTTCTGATGCTTTCCTTTTGGGATTTTGGTCCTTTAGGAACCCACGTTAGGTAGTGATGGGAAGGCCAGACTTGCCTAAAAAGTATCGAGAAAGTGGGGGCTGGTGGAAAAGTCGAGAGGAGTGGCAGAGATGATGTCAAATGAACTCCTTCGGTAGGTGCACCATCCGTCGGAGCAACTGCCTGTGGGGGAAGGACACCTACGTGCTGTCTTTCACCTGAGCCAAAGACCTGCGTTGCCTAACAAGCTGGGCCTGTGACATGGGATGGAAACTAACATTTGTTGAGTACTTTGTTTATACCAGGCACCTTGCTAGGCCTGGTAAAGGTTTTGTTTTTGTTTTTGTTTTTTAAAGATTTTATTTATTTATTTGACAGAGAGAGATCACAAGCAGGCAGAGAGGCAGGCAGAGGGAGAGGGAGAAGCAGGCTCTCCACTGAGCAGGGAGCCTGATATGGGGCTTGATCCCAGGACCCTGGCATCATGACCTGACCAAAGGCAGATGCTTAACGATTGAGCCACTCAGGCACCCCCTGGTAAAAGTTTTTTTAATGTATTGCCCACAGCAGGGCTAAGAAATAGAGCCACATTCATGTTGTGGATGAAAAAAGTAAAACTCCAAAACGATGTGACTTGTCCAATAGTTCCTTCCACATAACAAGGCTGGAAATGTAAGTCAGGGCTAGCTGTGAGTTCAGCCCAGCACTTTCCTCCCCCTTCATTCCTCCCTGCAGGTTCCCTTAGGAATTTCCTCCTGAGCAAAGTCAGAAAAGGAAGAAAGGGGTGGGGAAACTCCTTGACATTTTCTTGGCAAGCCCTCCTGTTTCTCAACACTCCAAGCCAAGCCTGGACCCAGTGACAGGTGTCTCATCTCATCTCATCCGCCCTCAGTCACAGTTGAGATGAGCGGGGTGAAGCCGAGTTTTTGAGAGATCCTGTAATGAGCCCTCGTCACAGCCACACCTCTGGCCGGCAGCCCTGGGAGAGGGAGAGCCAGGGAGAGCCCCCTAGGAGATGCTGGCGGAGAGCCGCATGTTGGATACCTTCAGCTGGCTGAGCCCGACGCGTGACGTTGACCTCTCCTGAGACTGCTAGGCTCCGGGGTATTTTACATAAGACATTGGTGTGGAGCTTCCTGCACTCCCTTTGTGTGACACCCACCCAGGAGCTGTGAGCCGGGACGGCACCACTCTGCCCCCGAAGTAGCAGAAGCCTGAAGGCACCTTGGAGGCAATAACTGGTCCGAAGGGTTCCACGTAACAAGGGTGGTGGCCAAGCCCCGGACCCACCTGCTCTCTGGGTACCCATGCCAATAACTGAATTCAGCCTTGACTGCATCTGTTGCATTTCAGCCGGATTTCTGGACAAACAAAGCACCACGTGTTAACTGGTACTAAAAGGCGGGGAAGGGTACACTGATGAGATAGTCCCAGGGAGCAGAATGGACCTCTAAATGAGGGCGAGGGGAGAGGCTGATTCCATGATACAACCTGGGAGGCTGTTGGAAGGCTTACCTGCTTCCCGGGATCTGCATTTCCCAGAGGGCCTGACCCCACCTTCAGCCATCCTTCTGGGGTAAGGAGGGGAGAATTTGCTACAACACGAATCAGTCCCACGGTAGTGACGGATCCCACGGGACGGTCATCCAGGCGCTTCACAACCATGTTGGGGGCATCCGCTGCCTGCCAGGGAGTGTTCTGTGGACAGAACAGTGAGCCACACAGGCATGGTTGCTGCCTTGGGGAACTTGTCATCTAGTGGGGAAGACAGGTGTTAATTAGCTAGTGATTGGGAAAAGTAAGTACAGTCGCCAAGAGGCCCAGAGTTGGGGAAGGCAGGGGACTCCTGCCTGGGTTGGGCATTCACGAGCACACGTGATACCACTGAGACCGTAAGAGGGTATTAGCCAAGTGTCAGAGGAGGAGAGGGAGCGTTTAGGCTGAGGAAGCAGCACGTGTAAGTGACCAGGAAGGGCTGTTTTCTAAAACCATGAGTATTTCACTTTTCAAAATCGAAATCCTAAGTAAAACTGCACTGGATAAGATACACAAATCAGAGGCGCTCCGGTGGAGACTGAAGTGGGGCCTGGCGCACATCCACCTGGCTCAGCCTGCCTACTGTCTTCCCAGGCCCGTGCCCTCAGACAGAACCCCGTGAAACACAGTTTAAAAACACCAGTATGGGGACACCTGGGTGGCTCTGTTGGTTAAGTGTCTCTTTGGCTCTGGGGTCCTGGGATCGATCCCCGCATCGGGCTCCCTGCTCAGTGGGGATCCTGCTTCTCCCTCTCTCTCTCTAACTGCTCGTGCTCTCTCTCCCGTTATCTCTCTCTCTCAAATAAATAAATAAATAAAATCTTTAAAAAATAAAAAAAACAAACACTGGTATAAAGGAATGCCTGAGTGTTGGAGTCAGACATACTGGGTTCAAATCCTGACCTATTAAGTATGCTTATGAGGAGCAGCTCACTTTCTAACCCTGAGTTTCTGTTTCTTCTTACATAAAATGGGAATCCTAATACCTATTCCACGGTGTTGATGGAGGGCGTAGAATTAACAGGAGAGATTCGGGAGCGTTTGGTTCAGCACTAGTATTGAGTAAGACCTTGATCAATGTTTTCTTTTCTTCCTCTTCCCCTTTTCAGGCACATCTCCCATTCTCTGCCCCAACTCCCTTATCCCTCCACTGTGCCAGGCAGGGCCCTTGGTCACAAGCAGCAGAAGCAAACTCTTTGACTCTCTTAAATCAGAAAGAAGTTTGCAGGAAGTTTATTGGGTAACCCCAGAATCAGAGAGGGCTGGAGAGGCGGGTTTGGGATTGCACAGTCAGGAGCAAGGGCTATAATCTCACTGCAGAAGTGACCGAGTGAGAAGACTGTTTTTGCTGTTGTCCCCAAGCACCCTGAAGAGTGCCCCTGCTACCCTAGGTGCTTGAGATTCCTGTAACTGTCACCACTGCCAGGGAGAGTATGCCTCTCTGTCCCACCACTGCGGGACAGGAGTGTTTGATGTGTGGTGCCCAAACCACTTGCCCTCACTCTAGCTGCAAGGACAGGTGCAGTCTGTGACGCTGGGAGATGGCGCTGCTTCTACCGAGATTCCCAAAGTGAGAGAATTCCCCAAGCATGGAGGCTGGTGTCAGCATTTTGGCTGTATTCTGGATGCTCTCAGACACTGCCCAGAGCCGTTACATAATAACTCCTCATTCCTCCATTCCCAGCCCCAAGCAACCACCTTTTTACTCTCTGCACATGTAAACTTGGCTTATCTATGAACCTCATATAGGTAGAATCCTACAATATTTGTCCTTTTGTGTCTGGCATATTTCACTTAGCATAATATTTTTAAGTTTTACCCATGCTGTAGCACATATCAATACTTCATTCTTTTTAGGGCTGAATAATATTCCATTGTGTGTGTGCACACAAAAACACACCAGGTTTTGTTTATCCATTCAAATGACAGCAGGCAGTTGGGTAGTTTCCACTTTTTTATACTACATTCACTTTGTTTAATGCTGTTATAAACATTGCTGTGTAAATATGTGTTTGAGGCCTTGCTTTCAATTACACTGTTAAGTTGTTTTCTCAGTGGTGTCCTTGGGATTACAATTAACATGCTAATTTATAACAATCTCATTTGGATTTCTACCCACTTAATTTTAGTAGCATAAAAAACTTTTCTCTGTATAGCTCCATTCATTCTCCCTGAATGAGGGGCTTATCTTGAGGATTCATAATAGGGCATTTTTGTTAGCAGTGAATTTTCTCAGATTTTTATCTGGTAATATCTTAATTTCGTCTTCATTATTTTTAAAATAGGCTCCATGCCCAATGTGGGGCTTGAACTCATGACCCTCAGATCAGGAGTCACACCCTCAACCCAGTGAGCCAACCAGGCACCCCTCTCCTTCATTTTTGAAGGACAGTCTTGCTGTATATAAAATTTTTGGTTCACAGTGATTTCTTTTTCCCAGTGCTTTAATTATGTCACCCTTCTGTCCTTTGAGCTCCATGATTTGTGTTGAACATCAGTCCATAATCTTGTTGAGGATCTCTTGTGTTGGGCTGCTTTTCTTGCTGCTTTCAGGTCATTGACTTTGTCTTTAGGTTTTGACAATTTGATTTTGATGTCTCTGAGTTTTTCTCATTTGGAGTTCTTTGATGTTCTTGGATGTATAGATTATATTTTATCAAATATGGGAAGTTTATAACCACTGTTTCCTCAAACATTCTTTTTGCCATTTTCTCCCTGTCCTCTCCTTCTGGGACTCCCATTGTGCATACACTGGTATGCTTGATTTTGCACAGATCTCTGAGGCTCTCCTCCTTTTTCTTAATTATTTTTTTCCTGTTCCTCAGACTACATAATCTCAACTGACATATCTCCAATTTCTCTATTCTGTCTTCTGCCTGCTCAGATTTGCTATTTGGGCCTGCTATGGCACGGATGTTTGTGTCTGCCTAAAATTCGTATGTTGAAATACTTACCCCCAAAGGTGATGATATTAGGAAGTGGGACTTTTGAAAAGTACTTAAGTCAGGAAGGTGGAGCTCTCATGAATGGGATCAGTGCTTGTTAAAAGAGGTTCCAGAGGCATCCCTTGCTCCTGGCACCAAGTGAAGACATAGGAGAAAGCCTGCGACCCAGGAGAAAGCCCTTGCCTGACCCTGATCCTGGACATCCAACCTCCAGAACAGTGAACAGTAAATTTCTGTTGTTTATAACCTGCTGAATATTTTGTAATAACAGTTTCAATGGACTAAGACAGAAAATTGGCCCTCAAAAGTAGGGGTGGTGTTGTAACAAATACCTGAAAATGTGGAAACAGCTTTGGAACTGGGAAATGGGTAGAGGCTATAAGAGTTTGAAGTTTCTTTGCTAGAAAAGCCCTACATTTCTCTGGTTGGAGCATTAAAAGCAAGGCTGGTGAGGGCTCAGGGAAGAGGAGAGCTTATAGATAAAGCCTCAGTCGTCTTAGAGAAAACCCAAGTGGTTGTGAACAAAATGTTCATAGAAATATGGATGGTAAAGGCCATTATGATTAGGTCTCAGAAATGAGGACCACGTTATTGAAAAATGGAGGAAAGACAATCCTTATTATAACATGGCAAAGAACTTGTGTGTTCATGTTCCAACATTTTGTGGAAGGAAGAAGCTGTGAGTGATTAAATTGGGTTTTTGGCTGAAGCTGTTTCTAAGCAAAGTGTTGAAGGTGAGGCTAAGCTTCACTTGAATGCTTAAAGTGCAAGAAGAGAGTAAAGACTTAAAGGTAGAATTGGGAATCAAAAGTGAAGCCGATATAAAACATTTGGAAAATTCTCAGCCTGATCATATTGTAAAAAACGAGAAAGCATGTTCAGAAGAGAACACTAAGCATGTGGCCAAGTGATGCTTTGATAAGAAAAATTAGTATAAGTGTGAACCATGAACTTAATCAACCATCCTGGGGGGAAAACAACCAACTCGAATTGAAGAGGAGGGAGACAGGAAGGAGTAAAGAAGTGTTGTCAGACTTACGAGGTTTTGTAGGTTTTGTAGGATGGGACCATAAAGTTATTCTTCAAGACAAAGAAAGAAGGACCCCAGAGGTGATTCAGAGATCATTAAATTTGCCCACTCAGTTTCAAAAGGGGGCACCATTGCCTGGGTTTCAACAGGTCAGATGACCCCACCCAATGCTGTGGGGCAGAGCCCTCCCCATTAAAGCTGTGGAAGTGGGACTGTCTACGAGACATTAGACCAGTAGAGCCACAGGCACATGATTCCAGCTTGGGGGAGCTCCCTTTTGGGGGTATCTGCACCAAAGCCATGAGGGTGGGAATGCCCAATATGCCTGGAAGTTAGGGCCTCACCCCCAGAGGAGAGAACATCAAGTTAAAGAAGATTATACTCAAGCCTTAAGATATAATGTTGTTATAATGGTGACCTGTATGCCCAAGACTGAGCATTCTCTCAGAAAATGACTGAAAAAATCCTAAGATTTTCCTTTTAATTGGCTGTCAGATTCTGTACCAACAGGTAGTGAAGGCAAGGGCAGAGTTGTAAACAACCTGTCTGAGCACTGAAGTGCCCTATAAAGAGTCAGTCTGCAGACTAAGAGAATATTTTTTTCTTCTACTTTCCTTCATGTGTGTGTGTGTGTTGGTCTCTAAACACCTTTAGGTGTTTGCGTTAACTTTCAAAATACAAGCTGACCATTAAGCTCGCAGAACATAGACCTCAGTCACAATACATGACAAAGAATAAGACTTCACATAGTGTAGAAAAAGTACTAAACAAGCAAACAGCAATGACCTGCAATAAGCAGCGATGTTGAACCCTGGGGGAAACTGTCCATCATGAAGCCAAGACCCTGGACTTAACAAAGACTTTCAATCACCTGTCTTAGATAACATGTTCAAAGAGCTAAATAAACCACTGACGAAGAATGAAAGAAAACTGGAAGAATGATTTTTCATCAGATAAAGAATATCAATAGAGATACAAATTTTAAAAAGTAACCAGATAAAAATTTTGGAGCTGAAAAGTATAACTGAAATGATAAATTCACTAGAGGGCTGGACAGCAGATCTGAGCAGGCAGAAGAATGCATTAGTAGACTTAAAGATAGGTCATGTGAGGGGTGCTTGGGTGGCTCAGTTGGTTAAGTGTCTCCCTTTGGCTCAGGTCATGATCCCAGGTCCTGGGATCAAGCCCCACATCAGACTCCCTGCTTAGCAGGGATCCTGCTTCTCCCTCTCCCTCTGCCATTTCCCTGACTTGTGCTCTCTGACTCGATCTCTCTGTCAAATAAACAAATAAAATCTTAAAAAAAATATGGGTCATTTGAAATTATCCAGTCTGAGGAATAGGAGGATAAAAGAATAAAGAAAAATGAACAAAGCCTAAGAGAACTGTGGAATACAATCAAGCATAACAACATAGGCATAATAAGTCACAGAGGAAGGGGAAGCAGAAAGAATATTTGAAGAAATAGAGTCAAACTTCCTGAATTTGATGAGAAACACAAATCTACACATTCAAGCTCAACAAAATCCAAACAGAATAAACTCAAAAGATTCACACCAAGACACATTATAATCAAATTGTCAAAAGTCAAGGAAAGAATTTTTTTAAAGCAGCAAGAGAAATGACTAATTATATACAAAGGATACTTAATAATATTAGCATTCAGTTTCTCATCAGAAGCCATGAAGGCCAGAAGAAATGAGATACAGTGAGATTATATATTTAAAGTGATGGGCAAAAACTGTCAACAAGTACATCTATATTTGGCAAAACTACCCTTCAAAAAATAAAGGAGAAATGAAGACATTATCCTATAAAAACTGAGAGGGTTCATCACTAGACCACTTATAGGGAAAGCTAAAATGAGTTCTTCAGTCTGAAATGAAAGAACACTAGACAGTAATTTGAATCATATGAGAAAAAAATGGTTAAGTTGGATATGTAGGTAAAGCCACGTGCAAAATAATGAAGTTAGATGTTTTTCCTCACACCATATACAAAAATTAATTTAAAATATAGCAGTGAATGCAATGTAAGAACTAAAACTACAAAACTCTGAGATGAAAGCAAACCTAATGATCTTAGGTTTGGTAATAAGTTGTTACATATGACACCAAAAGCACAAACAATAAGAGAAAAAAACAGATATATTAAAATTAAAAACTCTGTACAATCAAAGGACATTATTAAGGAAGTGAAAAGACAACCTCAAAAATGGGAGGAAATATTTACAAATCATATATCTGATAAGGATTGATTTTCCAGAATATATTAAGAACTCCTATAACTCAATGACAAGAAGAAAAAAAAATTTTAATGAGCAAAGGACTTGACATTTCTCCAAAGAAGATCTATAAATGGCTAATAGGCATATGAAAGATGCTCAACATCATTAGTCATTAGGGAAATGCAAAACAAAATTACAATGAAATATCACTTCACACACAATAGAATGTGTATATATATATATGAATGTTATATATATGTGTGTATATATAACGATTTATTGATTTGTGGGGGAAGGACAGAAGGAGAGAATCTTTCAAGCAGACTCCCTGCTGAGGGTAGAGCCTGATGCAGGGATCGGTCCCATGACCCATGAGTTCATGACCTGAGCCAAAACCAAGAGTTGGATGCTTAACCAACTGAGCCACCCATGCACCTATATATAATATATATGTATATATATATATTATATATATAAATGGAAAACCACAATGGTTAGCAAGACTGGAGAAATTGGAACTTATTCATACCTGGTGTGAATGTAAATGCTACAGCCACTTTGGAAGTTTTGTGCTTACTTAAAGTGTTAAACTTAGAGTTAAAATACAACTCAGCTGAAATAAGTCAAGCAGAGAGAGTCAATTATCATATGGTTTCACTTATTTGTGGAGCATAACAAATAGCATGGAGGACAAGGGGAGATGGAGAGGAGAAGGGAGTTGAGGGAAATTGGAAGGGGAGGTGAACCATGAGAGACTATGGACTCTGAAAAACAACCTGAGGGTTTTGCAGGGGCGGGGGGTGGGAGGTTGGGGGAACCAGGTGGTGGGTATTGGAGAGGGCACGGTTTGCATGGAGCACTGGGTGTGGGGCAAAAACAATGAATACTGTTACGCTGAAAAGAAATAAAAAATTTAAAAAAATACAACTCAGCAATTCCTGTCCTAGATATATACCCAGAATAACAAAAAACAGGCATTCCAACATGTCCTTGTACAGAAACATTTTTAGAAGCACTATTCACAGTACCCGAAACGTGGAAACAACCCAAGTGTCCATCACTGGATGAATGAATAAACAAAATGTGATCTATCCATATAATAAAATATTACTTGGCCACAGAAAGGGCTGAAGTACTGATACATTTGTGGTAGTTAATTTTGTGTAGCTTCTTGACTAGGTTACCGGAATGCTGGGGGAGTTGGTTAAACATTATTTCCAGGTGCCTGTGAAGGTGTTTCCAAGTGCGATTAGCGTCTGACTCTGCAGACTAAGTAAAGGAGACTGCTCTGCCTGAAGTCAGTGGGCATTATCACCAAGGGCCTAAATAGAGAAAAATGTGGAGGAAGGGACGATTCCCTCTTCTCAGCCTGACTGTGAGAGCTGGGACATCAGTCTTCTCCTGTTCTTCAGCTGGGACTTACACCATAGGGTTCCATGGTTCTCAGGCCTTTGGACTTGGACTGAATTACACCACCATCTTTCCTGGGTCTCCAGCTTACAGACAGCAGATCATGAGACTTCTCATCCTCCACAATTCCTTGAGCCAATTTCTCATAACAAATCTAGATGGATGGCTAGATAAGAGATAGAGATGTGTATCTCCATTGCTTGTTTCTCTGGAGAAACCTAACACAACATTCTATGACATGGATGTACCTCAATAAAATTATGCTAAGTGGAAAAAAACAGACATAAAAAGTCACGTATTATATAATTCCATTTATATGAAATATTTAGAATAGGTGAATCGAGTCCATAGAACTAGAAAGCAGTATAGTATTTGTCAAGGGCTCTGGGAGAGGGAAATGGAAGGCAGCTGTTTAATGGGCATGGGATTTCCTTTTGGGGTGACTATAGTGCTTTGGAACTAGACAGAGCTGATGTTGCACAGTATCGTGAATATACTAAATACCACTGACTTGTGTCCACTGAGTTAGTACAAGTAAGATTTACAAACTTACTTCAGTTAAAATAAGTTCGAAACAGACAAATTTCACCTCAGACCAACCATATTAATAAGAATCTCCTCTGTACTAGCCCTGTATTGGGCACCTGAGAGCCAATGATCAGTAGAAACACACCCTGCTTTCAGAAGGTTCCCAGAAGAACACACACACACACACACACACACACACACACCCCTCTGTAAGATATTATGAGGCAAACTAATGATGCTATCAGAATACATGGAGGGCACAGGAAAGTTAGAGTTGGGGAGTGAGTGGAAAAGGCTGCCTGGTGGAGGTGACATGTGAAAGCTTCTCATTATGGTAGAAAGAACATGGAATTAATGTTGGACTACTTAGATTAAAATCTTCACTCTGCCTGTTCCAGCTGCATGATTGTGGACAGGGCCATTCACTTCTTGGATACTTTGTGTCCTTATCTGTAAAATAGAGATATTAATTCTCCTGACTTCCTAGGGTGTTTTTGAGGACCAGAAGAGAAATGCTTAGTATTTGGCTTAGGGACACGTGTCACTCCTTTGCTAATCCAGCTCACCTCTTTTCAGTCCATTGCTCTGCAGCCTGTGGAAATAGAGCCTTTGCAGCCAGTAAAGGGGTTGGGCGGGGTAAGAAGAAGCAAAATGATGATATTTAAGAGGCTTTCCTTTTCCAGAATCTCAGAGAGGAATCTTGGGAATCTCCACTAACTTCCTTTCCAGCCTAGACTTTTGGGCAACTCCTCGGAGAATACTGCACCCTAGGAGTCTCAGACCCAGAGCACAGATATTTTAAGGGGGGACTTCAGCTTTGAGAAGCTTTTAAGCCCTGTAGGCCCCTTCTGTGTGCTGCTCCTACTTGGTATGCACTTGGCTGGTGGGCGAATTGGGCTCCAGTCCCTCTGGGGCACATGGTGGTTGTATCTGATTTCAGGGAAACCCCAAAGTGCAAATTATAGTCATTGCATAAATGGATTAAATGAACTGTTCAGCCCGAACCTTGCATCTAATCATTTGACTTGCTTTGTAAGTGTTTTTCTGTCCTGAGAACCCAAAATGATGAAATAGCCCTGGCTAAAAACAAGTGAGCCGGTTGAGTGCTCATTTGCATACAGCTTGTCCTTTCAGCAGAACTGAGCAGTCTGACATGGTGAAGGAAGCTAAGCTGAGGCCTTTTTTTTTTTTTTTTTTTTAACTGAGCCTGATCTTTTAATGGCATATATATTTTCAGGGGTTTTTTTTATTTTTATTTTTTTACAGACTTTAACTCATTAGCTGCCCAAATTAGTTTAAATATTTTTATGCAATAACTTGCAATGAAAATATACCTTCAACCCAATGATTAAGTAACATCCCCATCCCTGCTTGGCTGGGTTCTAAGTAGTCTGGGTGTTTTTCTACTTCTGCCTACCAAAGGATGAAGATAATTTTTTCCAAAAAGACAGAACCCTGATGATTTCAGGTAAATGTTCCTTTCACCTTTTCTATGGTATATACTTCCCCACTCAGTGTCCACTCAGTATGGCCCATACACAGCCATTGTATAAAATAACTGTTTTGTCACAGAGTGAATGAATGTGATGTAGAAACGGCACCGTTCCAAAAGTTAGGACTCTTACAGACTCTTTTCTATTAACTAGTGTTGTGACTCTGAATGTATTTCTTGACCTCTCTATGCCTCGTGCACTAAAGGTCATATCAGATGATCGCTACAGTCTTTCTCAGATATATCATTCGTTGTCAAGTACATAGTCACACATTCCTTTACCTAGCTTAGCTTGCCTTGAAGCATTGCTAGTCGCATCCATAGTACTAACCATTATTTCAGCCTTAGGCTGTGCGGTTATCATCGGGTGATGGCGTCTGGAAAAGTTTTCTCATTATCGTTTCTGATCAATTAGCATGCGTTTGCTTGGGGCCATCTCACTGAGTGTTTGGATAGGCTGGATGTGTTGATCCATCGGATCGTGTCCAGGGCTTGGGATGAAGGAAATGAATGATCAGTTCCGTTCTAGGCAGGTTGCATTTTACGTTCGTACAGAAAAGTTCGGAAGAAGGGTTAGTGAATAGATGAATACTCTAAATGTGCAGCCTAAAAGAAAGACGGTGGCTCGATATGTAGATCTGGGATTCGCAACTCATAGGCAGTAAGTGAAGCGTGGGAGTGAGGACAATCATTTAGGACAACATAGTTGAGAGCAGAGCCCTGGGAAATACTAAAGTTTTAGAAGGAGGAAGAGGAGCTCTAGAAGGAGGTGGAGGAAGAATTGTTCAAGAGATACAGATATGATAGTGCAGTGTAGTAGAAGGCAAAGGAGTAAGAGCTTTCCAAAAAGAGAGTCAGTGATGGTAAAGACGGTTGTGAAAGCATATACATTTTACTTGGTTACGGTGAAAGGCCTCTCTGTAATAGGGCTATACCATCTTAACAAAAGTCATTGCAACAAGGCCATCATTTATTATTATCGAACTTACTAGTGAATACAGTCAAAATGATTATTCTGATAACTGCTTTAAAAATGACTTCTGGTTTTATACCATTGTGATCAGAAAAGATGCATGATGTGATTTCAGTCTTCTTGAGTTTATTGAGACTCCTTTTGTGGCCGAACATGTGATCTATCCTGGAAGATGTTCCATGTGCACTTGAGGTGAATGTATATGCCACTGTTTTCTATGGAATGTTCTATGTATACCTATTATGTGTGACCTTGAAAACCAATCCTGCAATCATGGTGAAAATCAGAAGCTTAGCAGAAACTGGGGAGTTGGGAGTGGTGGTGATGGTGGTGAGTTGGAAATCATCGAAAGCCCCATTCCCAGAGAATTATCATTTGGCAGCTCCCTGGAAGACCCCACTCACATGGCTTATCTTTTTTTGACTTGACTTGCCCAGTGCAAACAGCCCTACTCAGGGCATTTGCCAAACACAATCAGCAGCTGCTCTACTAATCTGTAAGTCGATCCATTTGTCAATAATATGCTGCCTTGTTTACAGTTGCTTCATGGTAATTCTTAAAATCTAGTAGTCCAATTCCTCCAATATTGTTCTTTCTTAGAATTGCTGTAGCTGATCTAACTGAATTTTATTTCTATGTAAATGCTAGAATTAGCTTGTAAATTGCTACAGAAAATCTGTTGGGATTTTAATAGGTACGATTGCATGGAATCTATAGATCAATTTGGGGAGGATTGATGGCTTAACGGCATGGCATCTTATTTAGTCTGCTTTAATTTCTCAGAGTCAAGATTTATAATTTCCTTATTCTTGATGCTATTCTTGGTATTTCTAATTTTTAACCTCAGATAATTTCATGCTTATAGATAAGAATTTAATTTTGTATATTGTCTATTGTAAATTAACTGTGTATCATGGAACATTTCTAAATTCATTTATTAGTTCTAGTCACTTTCTTGGTGGATGTCCACAATCATATCATCTATGAAGAAAAAAATATATATATACTTTTGAAGAAAATAGTTTTACTTATTTCATTCTCAAGAACAGTGTTATTAGAAGTGGTGAGAAACAGCTCTGTTCTCTGTTCCTGATCTTAGTGGAAGCATTCAGCCTTTCACCATTAAGTATAATATTTGCTATGGGGTTGTTTGTGATGCCCTTTATTATTTTGAGAGTGATCTTCCCTAGTCACTGCCTGCTTAGAGCTTTTAACATAAGTTAGTGTTGGAATTTATCAGGTACATTTTCTGCATCTATTGTGAAAAAGATTTGTTTGTTCCCCCTCTGTTTTGGTAATGTGATAAATCATATTGATTTTTCAGTTGGTAAATTAATTTTGTATTACTAAGAAAAACCTTATTTGGTCATGATGTAGTATCCTCTTTATATTACCGTATTTGGCTTGTTAAGATTCTTTTAAAGATTTTTATATCAATTTTCATAAGGAATATTGTTTTATAGTTTTTCATTTCTTGTAGTGTCTTTATCTGGTATTGATGTCAGAGTATTGCTGGTTTCATTAAATGAGTGTCCTCTTGTCTAGTTTCTGGAACAGTATGTCTAAGATTGGTACCATTTCTTCCTTGAGTGTTCAGTAGAATTTGCTAGTGAAACAATTGAGATCTGGAGTTTGGGGAGGTTTTTCAATGCAACTTAAATTTATGTGATAAATATGGATAGATACATATAGGTTATCTATTTATTATTGAGTGAGGTTTGTGTATTTGTTTCTTTCCAGGGATTTGTCCATTTAATCTAAAATGCTGAATGTATTGGCATTAAGTTGTCCTGATATTCCCTTATTATTCTTTTCATGTTTGAATATCTGTAGTGATCTTCACTCCTTCATTTCTAATACTGATAATTAATGTCTTTTCTTTTTCTTCCTGATCAGTTTAACTAGATATTTTTCAGTTTTATTGATATATTCAAAGAACCACCTTTTGGCATTGTTTAATTCTTTCTTCCACTTAATTGATTTAGAATATTATCTTAATTATTTCTTTTCTCTTGCTTATCTGAGTTTGTTATAATTTTTCTATAGGTTGAAGTTTAGGACATTGATTTGACACCTTTGAACTCTTCTTACATAAGCATTTAATGCCATTATTTTATGTCAGAGTAGCACTTTAGCTGCTTCCCACTAATTTTGATGTGTTGCATTTTTATATTTCTATCAAAATATCTTTGAATTCCTTTTTTTAATTTGTTGGTTAACCTAACTTTTGTTTGCTATGTTGCCTAATTTCCAAATACTTTGGGATTTTTCAGACTCTGTTTTAGATTTCTAATTTAATTTCAATGTAGTCAAGGAACACACTCTGTAGAGTCTCAGTAATTAAAAATTGATTTGGAATTGTTTTGTTTTGTTTTTTGCTCCAGCATGTCATTTATCTTGGTCACTGATCTATATGTACTTGAAAAGAATCTGTATTCTCTTGTTGTTAGTTAGAATTAACAGGTTGGTTTGGTGGTATTGTTCAGGTCATTTACTTCCCTATTGATTCTTTCTATTGCTTCAACAATTACAAAGAGTTTAGCTTATCATCAACAATAACTGTACACTTTCCTATCTTTTCAGTTCTGTCAGTTCTTTCTTCATGTATTTCAAAGCTCTGCTATGATGTGAAGATATATTTAAGATTATGAATCTTTCTTAATTAATTGGCTTAATTATTATATGGAATATCCATCTTAATCCTTGGTAATCTTTTCTGAAGTTGACTCCATTTGATATTTATACAGGCATTCCATCTTTCTTATACTTAGTGTTTGCATGGTATGTATTTTCCACTCTTTAACTTTCAGCATATGAGTCCTTATATTACAAATGGATATATTGGATTCAGTCCAAAGTTTAGGCCTTCTATTCTACAAAGTCTGAAAATCTTTGCTTTTTATTTAGAGTGTTTCAGGCCGTTCAAATTTCATGTGATTATCTATCTTGACAATTGTAACAACTATATTTTGAGTTTAACTTTGCCATCTTGCTACTTCTTTAATATTTGTCTCACCCATTCTTTGTGTTTTTCCTCATTCTCTAACATCTTTTGGATTAGTTGTCTTAAAAAAATAATTCCATTTTATTTTCACTATTGACTTGTTAACTATACTTTACTTTGAACCATTGCTGTGGAGCTGGGAGCAGGAGTAACAGCCATGTTCTGTTAACAGGATGCTGGGTAAGAATGGCAGCTTGGCTTGATTCTCCTGATGTGGATCCTCTGCCCTACAAGCAGGCTGGGGTAAGGGCAGCTGTGGTCCTAGTATGGTCCTTGGCATGTGAGCCAAGACTCCCTCTTTCCCTTTTTCTCCCAATTGAGGGTGACAGTGGCTCCACTCTGACTGGGTGTGGGCAGGATGACAGGGATCCCTCTCTCTTCAGCTCCCATTCAAAGGAAATGGTATCTTACTGGGAGGATCAGGCTACCAGCATTTCTCATCTTGTTCAACTCCAGCTTGTAGCAGCTTATTTTCTGTTGAGTGTGGCTGAGAGCTCATGGCCTCTAGCTAGTCCTAACTCAGAGTAGAAGCTTTACCCTAGGAATGGCATACCAAGAATACTAGAGCAACCCTCAGTTTATTTCCTGAGATCAAGAGTCTCTTATGGTTTGTCTCCCTCCCAATCCCATCTTGTTTCATTTTTTTCCTCCCTACCCACTACGACCCCCTACCCTACCTCTAAAATTCCTCATATTAGAGAGATCATTTGATAATTGTCATTCTCTGATTGACTTATTTTGCTTAGCATAATACCCTCTACTTCCATCCATGTCATTGCAAATGGCAAGATTTCATGTTTTTTGATGGCTACATAGTATTCCATTGTATATATACCCCACATCTTCTTTATCCATTCATCTGTTGATGGACATCTAGGTTCGTTCCATAGTTTGGCTATTGCGGACATTGCTGCTATGAACATTCAGGTGCATGTGCCCCTTCGGATCAGTACATTTGTACCTTTAGGGTAAATACCCAGTAGTGCAATCACTGGGTCATAGGGTAGCTCTGTTTTTGAGGAAATTCCATGCTGTTTTCCAGAGTGGCTATACCAGCTTGCATTCCCACCAACAGTGTAGGAGGGTTCCCCTTTTTCCACATCCTCACCAACATCTGTCATTTCCTGACTTGTTAATTTTAGCCATTTTGACTGGTGTGAGGTGGTATCTCACTGTGGTTTTGATTTGTATTTCCCTGATGCCGAGGGATGTTGAGCACTTTTTTGTGTGTCTGTTGGCCATTTGGATGTCTTCCTTGCAGAAATGTCTGTTCATGTCTTCTACCCATTTCTTGATTGAATTGTTTGTTCTTTGGGTGTTGAGTTTGATAAGTTCTTTATAGATTTTGGATAATAGCCCTTTATCTGATATGTCATTTGCGAATATCTTCTCCCATTCTTTCAGTTGTCTTTTGGTTTTGTGGACTGTTTCCTTTGCTGTGCAAAAGCTTTTGATCTTGATGAAGTCCCAATAGTTCATTTTTGCCCCTGCTTCCCTTGCCTTTGGTGATGTTTCTAGGAAGAAGTTGCTGTGGCTGAGATCAAAGAGGTTGTTGCCTGTGTTCTTCTCAAGGATTTTGATGGATTCCTTTCTCACATTGAGGTCTTTCATCCATTTTGAGTCTATTTTTGTGTGTGGTGTAAGGGAATGGTCCAGTTTCATTTTTCTGCATGTGGCTGTCCAGTTTTTCCAACACCATTTGTTGAAGAGACTGTCTTTTTATTTTCCCATTGGATATTCTTTCCTGCTTTGTTGAAGATTAGTTGACCATAGAGTTGAGGGTCCATTTCTGGGCTCTCTGTTCTGTTCCATTGATCTATGTGTCTGTTTTTGTGCCAGTACCATACTGTCTTGATGATTACATCTTTGTAATAGAGCTTGAAGTCTGGAATTGTGATGCCACCAAATTTGGCTTTCTTTTTCAACAGTCCTCTGACTTTTCAGGGTCTTTTCTGGTTCCATATAAATTTCAGGACTATTTGTTTCATATCTTTGAGAAAAATTGATTGTATTTTGATAGGTATTGCATTAGATGTGTAGATTGCTTTAGGTAGCATAGACATTTTCACAATATTTGTTCTTCCAATCCATGAGCATGGAACGTTTTCCTATTTCTTTATGTCTTCCTCAATTTCTTCCATAAGTACTTTATAGTTTTCTGAGTACAGATTCTTTACCTCTTTGGTTAGGTTTATTCCTAGGTATCTTATGGTTTTGAGTGCAATTGTAAATGGGATCGACTCCTTACTTTCTTTTTCTTCTGTCTTGCTTTTGGTTTATAGAAATGCAACTGATTTCTGTGCATTGATTTTATATCCTGACACCTTACTGAATTCCTATATGAATTCTAGCAGTTTTGGAGTGGAATCTTTTGGGTTTTCCACATAAAGTATTGTATCATCTGCAAAGAGTGAGAGTTTGACTTCTTCTTTGCCAATTCAGATGCATTTTATTTCTTTTTGTTGTCTGATTGCTGAGGCTAGGGCTTTTAGTACTATGTTGCTTAGCAGTGGTGATAGTGGACATCCCTGCCATGTTCCTGACCTTAGATGAGAGCTTTTCCCCATTGAGAATGATATTTGCTGTGGGTTTTTCATAGATGGCTTTAATGATATTGAGGTATGTACCCTCTATCCCAACACTGTGAAGAGTTTTGATCAAGAAAGGATGCTGTACTTTGTCAAATGCTTTTCCAGCATCTATTGATAGTATCATATGGTTCTTGTTCTTTCTTTTATTAATGTATTGTGTTGCACTGATTGATTTGCGGATGTGGAACCAACCTTGCTACTTAGGAGTAAATCCCACTTGATCGTGGTGAATAATCCTTTTGAGATACTGTTGGACCCTATTGGCTAGTATTTTGGTGAGAATATTTACATTCTTGTTCATCAAAGATATTGGTCTGTAATTCTCCTTCTTAATGGGGTCTTTGTCTTATTTGGGGATCAGGGTAATGCTGGCCTAATAAAATGAGTTTGGGAGTTTTCCTTCTGTTTCTATTTTTTGGAACAGTTTCAGGAGAATAGGTATTAGATCTTCTTTAAATGTTTGGTAGAATTTGCCTGGGAAGCCGTCTGGCCCTGAGCTCTTGTTTGTTGGGAGATTATTGATGACTGCTTCAATTTCCTTACTGGTTATGGGTCTATTCAACTTTTCTATTTCTTCCTGGTTCACTTTTGGTAGTTTATATGTCTCTAGGAACGCATCCATTTCTTCCAGATTGTCAAATTTGCTGGTGGATAGTTGTCCATAACATGTTCTTATAATCGTTTGTATTTCTTTGGTGTTGGCTGTGATCTCTCCCCTTTAATTCATGATTTTATTAATTTGGGCCCTTTATCTTTTCTTTTTGATAAGTCTGACTAGGGGTTTATCAATCTTATTAATTCTTTCAAAGAACCAGCTCCTAGTTTTGTTGACCTGTTCTACTGTTCTTTTTGTTTCTACTTCATTGATTTCTGGTCTGACCTTTATTATTTCTCTTCTCCTGCTGGGTTTAGGCTTTCATTGCTGTTCTTTCTCCAGCTCCTTTAGGTGTAGGGTTAGGTTGTGTACCTGAGAACTTCTTTGTTTCTTGAGAAAGTCTTGTATTGCTATATACTTTCCTCTCAGGACTGCCTTTGCTGTGTCCCAAAGATTTTGAACAGCTCTGCTTTCATTTTCATTTGTTTCCATGAATTTTTTCAATTCTTCTTTAATTTCCTGGTTGACCCATTCATTCTTTAGTAGGATGCTTTTTAGCCTCCATGTATTTGAGTTCATTCCAACTTTCCTCTTGTGGGTGAGTTCTAGTTTCAAAGCATTGTGTTCTGAACATATGCAGGGAATAATTCCAATCTTTTGGTATTTGTTGAGACCTGATTTGTGACTCAGGATGTGATCTATCCTGGAGACTGTTTCATGTGCACTAGAGAAGAATGTGAATTCTGTTGCTTTGGGATGGAATGTTCTAAATATTTCTGTGATGTCCTTCTGGTCCAGTGTGTCCTTTTAAGCCTTTATTTCCTTGCTGATCTTTTGCTTAGATGATCTTTCCATTTCAGTGAGGGGGGTGTTAAAGTCCCCTACTATTACTGTATTATTGTTTATGTGTTTTTTGATTTTGTTATTAATTGGTTTATATAACTGGCTGCTCCCAGGTTAGGGGCATAGGTATTTACAATTGTTAGATCTTCTTGGACAGACCCTTTAAGTATGACATAGTGTCTTCCTCATCTCTTATTATAGTCTTTGGCTTAAAATCTAATTTATCTGATATAAGGATTGCCACCCCAGCTTTCTTTTTGATGTCCATTAGCATGGTAAATTGTTTTTCACCCCCTCACTTTAAATCTGGAGGTGTTTTCGGGTCTAAAATGAGTTTCTTGCAGACAACATACCAATGGGTCATGTTTTTTTAATCATTCTGATATCCTTTGTCTTTTGATTGGGGCATTTAGCCCATTTATGTTGAGGGTAACTATTGAGAGATATGAATTGAGTGCCATTGTATTGCCTATAAGGTGACTGTTACTGTATATTGTCACTGTTCCTTTCTGGTCTGTTACTTTTAGGCTCTCTCTTTGCTTTCAATATTTCCTATAGGGCTGGTTTGGTGTTTGCAAACTCTTTGTTGTTGTTTGTCCTGAAAGATTTTTATCTCTCCTTCTGATTTCAATGACAGCCTAGCTGGATATAGTATCCTTGGCTGCATATTTTTCTCATTTAGTGCTTTGAATATATCATGCCAGTCCTTTCTGGCCTGCCAGGTCTCTGTGGATAGGTCTGCTGCCAGTCTGCTATTTCTACCATTATATGTTACAGACCACTTATCCTGAGCTGCTTTCAGGATTTTCTCTTTGTCACTGAGACCTGTAAGTTTTACTGTTAGATGACGGGTGTAGACCTATCTTTATTGACTTTGAGGGGGGTTCTCTGTGCCTCCTGGATTTTGATGCTTGTTCCCTTCGCCAAATTAGGGAAGTTCTCTGTTATAATTTGCTCCAGTATACCTTCTGCCCCCTCTCTCTTACTTCTTTTCTGGGACACCAATTATTCTAATATTATTTCATCTTATAATATCACTTATCTCTCGAATTCTCCCCTCCTGGCCCAGTAATTGTTTGTCTCTCTTTTGCTCAGCTTCTTTATTCTCCATCATTTGGTCTTCTATATTACTAATTCTCACTTCTGCCTTATTTATCCTAGCAGTAAGAGCCTCCATTTTTTATTGCACTTCATTAATAGCTTTTTTTATTTCAACTTGGTTAGATTTTAGGTTTTTTATTTCTCCAGAAAAGGATTTTATTCCTCCAGAAAGGGATTCTCTAGTATCTTCCATGCTTTTTTCAAGCCCAGTTAGCACCTTGATAATCATCATTCTGAACTCTAGTTCTGATATATTAATAATGTCCATATTGATTAGGTCCCTAGCCATTGGTACTGCCTCTTGCTTTTTTGTGTGTGTGGTGAGTTTTTCTGCCTTGTCATTTTATCCAGATAAGAATAGATGAATGAGTGAACAAAATACTGAAAGGGTAGCAGTGAACCCAGAAAGATATACACTAACCAAATCACAAGAGGCCTGAAACTGGTGGGTGAAGAAAGGAAGAAAAAAAGAAAAAAATATATATATATTAGACTGGTGAATAGAACAGAGCCACACACTTGATTTTGGGTGTTTTTTTCATCTGTTAGAAGAAACTACCTCCCAAATTTTTTTCTTTCTTTTTTTTTTAAATTAACATATAATGTATTATTAGCCCCAGGGGTACAGGTCTGTGAATCCCCAGGTTTACACACTTCATAGCACTTACCATAGCACATACCTTCCCCAATGTCCATAACCCAACCACCATCTCCCTATCCCCCTCCCCCTGGCAACCTTCAGTTTGTTTTGTGATATTAAGAGTCTCATGGTTTGTCTCCCTCCCGATCCCATCTTGTTTCATTTTTTCCTTCCCTACCCCCGAAGCCCCCCCACTTTGCCTTTCAACTTCCTCATATCAGGGAGATCATATGATAATTGTCTTTCTATGATTGACTTATTTCGCTCAGCATAATAACGTCTAGTTCCATCCATGTCATCGCTATCTCCCAAAATTTTAAAGAAAGAAAAGCTTATATATATATACAAAAATAAGGGTAAACACGACGGGATGGAATATGACTGTAATGATGACAATTAAAAAAGAGTCTGAAAAATGAATTGATAAGATAAGAAGTTGGTTGAAAAAAGAAAAAAAGAAGAAGAATGAATGTGATCAGGCTGGAGACTAGAACAAAACCATGTGCTAGATTTAGGGTATATTTTGATCTATTAGAAGAAACTGTATCCTAAAATTTTAAAGAAGGAAAAACCTATAGTATATAAAAAATAAGGTTAAATACATTGAAGGGATAGAATATGACTATAACAATGAAAATTTAAAAAGATTTTTAAAAAGGTATTGATAAGATGAGATAGTTAAAAACATTAAAATAGGAAAGAGGGAAAATTTTAAAAATAGAGTAAGAAAAAAATAAAATTCAGAAAATTGAACTTTGAAAAACTGAGGAATCATGGGGGAAAAGCCATGAATTCCATGTGTTGCTTTCCCCTAGCTCTGGAGTTCTGCAGTTCTCTTTGACTCGTGAACTTGATCTTGGCTAGATGTTCTTGCTGATTTTCTGTGGGAGGGTCCTGTTGCAGTGATTCTGAAATGTCTTTTCCCGAGGTGGAATTGCACTGCCCTTGCCAGGGGCTAGGCTAAGTGATCTGCTTGGGTTTGCTCTTGGAAGCTTTTGTTCCCTGAGTGCTTTCCGTAGAGCCCTGGAGGACGGGAATAAAGATGGCACCCTCCCAATTTCCAGCTGGAGGAACCAGGAGCTTGGGGCTTGAGCAGTGTGCACTCAGAGAAAAGCAGTCAATCCCTCCCATCTCCCTGGTCTCCAGACACACTCCGTGCTCACCCAGCCTGTGACCGAACATTGCTATCTCTGGTGCACAGACCCATTTGGAGTCTCCAAACCCAGCAGATTCCTGCTGCACATTCCTGCACCTCTCCTTCTGGAGGAGGAAGGTGAGTCTCCCTGGATCTGCCACTTGTGGGTCCCTGCTCAAAGAGCAGTGGCCCAACTGTGCCTTGGATCATGGTTTAAGGTAACCTCGAGCTGAGAGCCCGCTGCTCGGCTCCATCTCTGCAGCCAGCTTCCATGCTCCGATACCTGAGAGCTCTACAACACTCAGACACCCCCGGTCTTTCTGTGACCCTGCAGGTCCTGAGACCACACTGTCCCCATGAGGGCTCCACCCCCCTCTTGGCCTCTGGAGTGACGTCCCTCAGTGGAGCAGACTTCTCAAAGTTCTGATTTTGTGCTTTGCTGCTCTACTGCTTGCTGGGAGATGACCCCTCCTCCTGCAGTCTCTCCTCATGTATATTGTCTTGGACTCCCTTCTCTGCACGTCCTACCTTCCAAAAAGTGGTCACTTTTCTTTTCCTAGAATTGTTGCTCTTCTTCTCTTCGACCTCCTGTGAGTATGTAGATGTTCAGAATGGTTTGATAACTGTCCAGCTGAACTCCTGGGACCTGATGATATTTAGGTCTCCTACTCCTCTGCCATCTTGCTCCTCCCCCTGAAATATTTTCTCTTGGTGCAATTAAATAACTGTCGTTCAGTGTGATCATTTTTAGGCTTTTTAGAAAACGTTTTAAGGGAAGGTCTAGAGCAGCTTTTACTCTAGGGATAGTTTAACTCCAGTATTATGTGGTCCTTCTGGATTTTCTACTGAATGCTCTGAGTGATCAATGAAAATTCTCTACTCTGGCTTGTTAGACTTCAAATGCCTCATATGTGAACTCTGGTGACTGAACAGCTCACAACTTCATGGTTACACTTAGCATGGTCTGAAAAAATTTTCACATACCCATATAGATTTTATTATTCAGCTAGTAGTAAAGGAAACCCCTCTGAAAATTTCTGAAGCTCTTTATTTCTGTGTAGCTACCTACTTTACAGAACTCTTCCCTGAAACTCCCGATTGTCTCAGCCTCCCTGAAATCCAACTCTTTTCTGCTCAAAGAGCCCACTGTGCTGTATTATCTGTCACCCTCCCTACTCTGTAATCCAGAATGTTTTGCCATATGGAAAGCCAGGAAGACTGTAGCATGTCTCTCATTTGTTTCCCTTCAGCCAAGAATCACAGTTCAATGATCCAGTTGTTCAAGGTCTAAAAACAGTTTTATATGTTTTGTCCAGTTTCTAGTTTTTGTAGTAGAAAGGTAATTGGTTCCTGAAGTCCATCTTGGCCAGAAGCAGAATCTTGGTATTTATTTTTAGGCATTGCTAGCATACATGTAGAATATCTTTTACTCTTGGGCTAGTTTAGCCCCACCAGTATAGATTGACCTTCCTGAGTTCATTACTAAATTGCTAGAGTGTTCAAGGAGTTCTGTTTACTCTAGCTGGTCAGAACTTGAATATTTTCGAACCTATGTGAGTTCTGGGATGTGTTTACAGCTCTACAGTAATTGTTTTCTCACTAGTAGTTATTCTTTGCCACACCTCATGGAGTGTCTCCTAGGCAGGTACAGTTTTGTGTTCAGCAACAGTCTTAAAAAGACTGCTAGGTAAATTGATGAAGCTCTTTCTCTTGAGAGCTCCATCTTCCCTAGCATTCTTCCTTGTAAATTCCAGCCACCTCAGTGTTCCTACACTCTGGTGTCTTTCTCCTCAATTCTGTGAGACTACCATACTCTGCTTGGGAACTTCCTCTTTGCCCAGAAAATGTCCCCATGCAAAAAAACTGGGACAAATTATAGAACTTTCTGTCAGGTATTACAATTCTGACTTGCCTGTCACCCAGTATCTAAAAATACTATTTCATGTATATTTTTTTTTCTGTTTTCTAGCTGTTTGTGGTAAAAGGAAAAGTCCTGTACCAATTACTTTATCTTGACTGGAAATCTACTAGTCTTTTTATTTCATTTTTTGTTAAGTGACATTTATTTTTCTAATCAAATATGGTCAGATATAGTTTATAACTTCCATTCTCTCTTTTTAATTATGGTCTAGTTTAAAAGCAAGATTTTTTCCTCTCCAAGTCACTGCGGAAACAAAACACATCATCATCAGAATTGATATTCATCATCAGAAAAAAAGTGTATATGGAAGATTGGGCTGGTTATTTGGTCTGCATAGAAATGTAAGGAAAGGGAAAATTATAGGATGCTTGAAAATATTCACTCATTGGTTGAAAAAAATACTAATTTTTAAAGAATATATATCCAGTTATGTAAAAAATCTGATGCAGAACAAGAGGAAAAGGGGCAAGAATTTAAATAAAGCTCAGGTTAGTTTGAAAATTAATTCCAGAATTCAAAAATTTAGTGGCTGCAAATGTTCTTTTGTGATAAAGCTGTATTCTCTGAGAGAATAAAAGTTATATAACCAAATGGGTTTAATATTTTGCCTTGAATGCCAGGAAGTAAAGTTGACGTTTATTGTCCAATTGCAGTAAATGCATCATTTCTAGTTTCTGGTAAAGTGAACTACCAATTTGTTCTATATAGTTTCAAATATCTGGTATTATTATTTAAGTGTTCTACACATATATATTTATATTTTAAACTGCTTTGATTGCTTATTTTCATTATGAGAGGTACATTAGAGCTCAATAATAAAAGTAACAAAAGTTTAGGGACTCCTGGGTGGCTCAATTGGTTAAGCATTTGCCTTTGGCTCAGGTCATGATCCCAGGGTCCTGGGATTGAGCCCTGCATTAGCAGGGAGCCTGCTTCTCCCACCCCTCTGCCTCTTCCCCTTACTCATGCTCTCTCTCTCTCTTGCTCGCTCACTCTTTCAAATAAATAAATATTTTAAAAAGATGATTACTTGGTCCCTTGAGGAGGTAACGGTACATAAGAAACTGACACATAAAGAGAAAATTCCAAATTACAATTTTGAGATCAGTGCTCTAATCAAGAGATTTGCAGAAGGCAGTGGGATTCCAGTGGTCCATACAACCAAATCATCTGTATGGGATGTCTAGTAGACCTTCCTGGGAGAGATGACATTTTTTTTTTCATCTAAAAGGAAACGAAGGAGTTTATTTATAGCAAAACAAAACAAAACAACCCACAAAGAATATTTCAGGGATAGGAAATAGTATATGCAAAGGCATTCAGTCATAAAAAAACATTGTTATAAGAGAATTGGAATAAATTCCATGTGGCTGGAATATAGAGACAGAAGAAAGGAATGACAGGAAGAGATAAAGTAGGTTGGGTTTTAATGGTGAAGATCCTGCTGACAGGCTGAGTTTGGCCTTAATCCTTAGGAAATGGGCACTAATGGAAGATTCTGATTAGCGAGATACAATGATTTACCAGAATGCTTCTTTGATAAAACAGGATAAGGCAACATTACTGTATTCTGTTTGCAAAAGGGGAACATCTCCCAGAAACTTTTAATCCAGTTAAGTGCCTGTGCAGCCCCTGAAACTATGTTCTCTCCTTTAAAATCTCCAATTTCTCATTTTATCATTTTCCAGTTTGAGTGTGCTTAACTATTGACTTTCTTTCTTCTTGTTCTCAGGCCTCAGACCTTACCACATCATTCCCTTATTCTTCTGCAGAATTCCTTATCTCATGATAGATTTCACCATCAGGAAATGATTCCATTTGCTTAAATCCGAACCTAGGTGTCATTCTTGACATCTCCCTCTCCCTCATCCCTCACATTGCATTCACTGTAAGGCGTGCTGATTCTGCTTCTAAAGATACACATGCTCCAAGCTACACAAGCTTCCAAGACCACTTCAAGAAGTAGTTCATATGGTGCTCTCCATTTCATTTCTTTGATTTTTCTGGTGAATGAATGGAGAAGTTTCCAATTCTGAGCTTCTGCAAATACAATTCTTTTAAAAAAAGATTTTATTTATTTATTTGACAGAGATCACAAGAAGGCAGAGAGGCAGGCAGAGAGAGAGAGAGAGGGAAGCAGGCTCACCGCTGAGCAGAGCCTGATGTGGGGCTCGATCCAAAGACCCTGAGATCATGACCTGAGCCAAAAGCAGAGGCTTTAACCCACTGAGCCACCCAGGTGCCCCTGCAAATGAAATTTTATTAGAGTTCTCACATAAAGTTTCTTTAAACCCAACTGCCAAATATCCACTGCAAACACCATGGGAGCTTATCACCTTAGAGACCCTAACCGGATCTGGGACCATACACTTGATCACTTAGTCATGCCTGTGGATATAAAACCTCATAAAACTCCATCCTCTTTTCCACTCCAGGAACCACATTCCTTTATCTGGATTTATAGCGGATGAATCCAAACAGTGATTTTCTAGGATCAAGGGGCTCAGAGCAAGTTCTATTACTTGTTATAACCTTTTCCCACCTGCTTAATATTGAAAAAATTTGTCTTGAATTTCTAGTATGTTCCCTGTACCTTTCTAGGCTACTAAACACCAGTTTAAAAAAAAGAAAACCCACCCATCCTTCGGTTGGTATGTGGCAGGGAGAGGTTGTAGATGTGGAAAAGAGAAAATGGATGAAATTGAAGAAGAGATAATTTATGGTAATCATCACACAAAGCTTCCTGGCAGCTTTGGATTTGGAAAATGTTGGAAATACTATCCCTAGAGAGAGTGGCTGAGGTCTAGGGATAAAAAAACAAAATATAAATAGTATTCAAGGCAAACCAATTTAGAAAGCCATTTATCCATTTGCTTCATAGCCTCTTTTTATCTTAGATGTATGAAGATTCCATAACATCATCAAGAAAATTGAACTTTAGTACTTAGGACTTAAGTTGTCCACCTCAAAGTGAGTATCTATGACACACCACAAATCATTTTTTGTAATAGAACTTCTCCTAAGAGCTACAATGTTTTGAAATGTTAGGACTAGAAGGATCTACCTAGAATGTCTGGTTTACCCTGTCATCTTCTAGATGGGGAAACTGAGACCTAAAATAGGGAGGGGAATTTATTCATTGGAAGACAGACAACTGGCAGAGCTGAACCCAGAGTCCTGCACTTCAGTTCCCTTTTCTCTACATACTGGCTTACAAAATCATACCATACCCACCTGGGCACATATTTGTACAATTACTGAGAACATTTTCTATTTGTTAGATTTATTGAAATTGGAACTATTGTGAAAAAGAAATGATAAAACAGGAAAGGGACCACAATCTCTACAAACCATTTCTTCATTAGACTTCAAATAATAACCCTCTTCTCCCTTTATTCCAAGGCCCTATTGATAGTTGATTGCTGAGAGTTTTTTTTTAACCCAGTCTTGTTTTGCTTATTTCATCCTTGATTGCATTCTGCTTCTCTCTCCAGCAGCCACTTCTTAACTGCTACCATTTTGTAAGCTTCCCTGCTGCTCTAAGGCTGTCACTGCAACTGATTAATTTCATTAGCACAATGATGCACTTAAGCAGGACTAACTCATCTCTTTTGTTTTGTGATCTGGAGTGCACATCACAGACAGAGTATTTGCAGGAAGAGATAGCTGCTTAGATGCCAGATGGGAAAAGAAAAATATAAGGACCTTCGCTTGTATGTCTTTAAATAAGATGTTCAAGATCTCCTGGGTCCTTTAGGAACCCAGTTAAGGTGTTCAGCTGCACAATCAGAATCCTATTCTTTTGCCAGTGCTTTCCTTATCCTGGAACGTGGGAGCATGGCTTCCAATCTATCACTTATCAAGTGAAGAGGAGAAAGAAAGGGCACATTTATTTAACATCTACTAAGTGCCAGGCACCATCCTAGTAGACCTTTTATCATCTAATTAAGTGTCAGCTCCACAATAATAAATCCTTTGCTGCCCAGGAAAATTTTTAAACTAGGATGTACAGTTCCCTGAAATCATGTCACTGTTCCAATCCCTGGCTTCTACTCATGCAAATTAAGAAACCCAAGTAAAAGATGAGCAAGGGGAGCTCCTGGCTGGCTCAGTCAGTTAAGCGTCTGCTTTCTGCTCAGGTCATGATCCTAGGGTCCTGGGATAGAGTCCCGAGTCAGGCGCCCTGCACAATGGGGAGTCTGCTTCTCCCTTTCCCTCTGTTTCTGCCCCTGACTCATGCTCTCTTTGAAATTAATAACTAAAATTTTTAAAATATTTTATTTATTTATCTGACAGACAGAGATCACAAGTAGGCAGAGAGGCAGGCAGAGAGAGAGGAGGAAGCAGGCTCCCTGCTGAGCAGAGAGCCCGATGTGGGGCTTGATCCCAGAACTCTGGGATCATGACCTGAGCCGAAGGCAGAGGCTTTAACCCACTGAGCCACCCAGGTGCCCCTGAATAAATAAAATGTTGAAAAAAAAAAAAGATGAGCAAGGAAAGTGAGATAAAAACTGATGATTTAGAAATGAGAGCAGTCACACAGAACCCACCTCCTGCTCAAGTAAACTGGGCATAAGTGAAAATAAATTTATGATTGCTCTCTGAAAAGTTTGCAGACTTTTCAGAAATACGGTATAGTAGAACACTCTGGGCTTACAGACCAGGGTTCAGCCACAGCTCTGCGGCCGACTAGCCTAGTGATGTCGGGTAAGGCTCTTCCTCTCTCTGGGGCTCACTTTCCCCATATTAAGTAACTGTGCCTTGCAGAGCCCTTTTAGGAGTCAAAGGGCAGAGCCTGTGGAGCAAGGACCAAGAGAAGGACTCGGAAGCTTCCCTAACCCTGTTTCAAAAAGCCCTCACTTTCTGTATGTTATAGATAGTGGGGTTCCAAGAAATCTTTCATGTTAACAGGATTTATATGGCTCTAAAAGTTTGAAAATCATTTGGCTAGATGATGTCTTCAGTCCTTTCTGGCTCTGAGTCCTGTGGGTCTGAGTTTTGAAAAATCTGGCTGTTGATTACCCAGCTCTTGAGACTACAAAAGCGAGGTGAGATTCTAAAATATTTGCTTTTACTTCCAACTCCATTTGTTTTCACTCTTTTGCTTCTAAAGACCTATTTAAAAAAAAGATTTAAAAAAAGATTTTATTTATTTATTTGACAGAGAGAGAAAGAGACAGCAAGAGAGGGAACATAAGCAAGGGGAGCTTGAGAGGAAGAAGCAGGCCTCCTGTTGAGCAGGGAGCCGGATGCGGGCCTCAATCCCAGGATCCCAAGATCATGACCTGATCCGAAATCAAGAGTCGGATGTTTAACTGACTGAGCCACCCAGGCACTCCTCTCTGAAGTTTTGATTAATTAACATTTGAATTTCATGTCCACTTGATCTAATGACCAAATAAAAGAAAGCAAATGACCCCACATTTGTAAGGCAACTTTTCCAGATTCAGATCTTTCTATATTCCTTTCAGGTCTTCTACAGCTTAGTTATTAACTCTCACACACATGCTAAGATTTTTCATATATCTCTGTGTCTTTTCATGTATCTCTAATCCTCTGGAATTACATTTACCTTCTTATCTTTATCAGAAAATTAATTTCTCAGAGCACCACTCAAATGAGGATAGAGCCTTCCTTCAGTCATACCTACAGGAAAAATCTGTGTTGTTATTATTGTTATCAGTAATACTGTCAGTACGAATAGCAATAGTTGCCATTTTTTAAACATGTTTTTCTCATCACTTAACACAGAAAGCTTTATTCATCTACACCATTCCAGAGAAAGGCAGGCTCATTTTAGTAAGCTGTGATCTTGGGCTTCAGCCAGTTCTCTCTCAACTCATTTCTGCTCATCCTGCTTCTTTTTCTCCTTAGCTGCTATCCTCTTTTCCTCTTCCACCCAAGATTTCCTATAATGGTAGCACTTGGCTTTGTAGGCCACCCTGAGGTACAGGGCAGGGTCATGACTGACCTTGATGAATGGGGAGACTTGCCCCAGCGGCACTGTCTTGCCTATAGCCTCTGTTAAGCATTTATTATATGCCAACCTCTAATCCTGACTACAGCACTCTGAAGTAAATTCTGCATTGTCCTTTCTGAAAATGTATAGTGAACTATGAGAAGATAACGTAACTTGCCCAGGGTCAGACAGCTAAAAATAGCTGAGCTATAGTTCAAACCCAGGTTCGTCTGAGTCTTAACTGTATATGCTTATTATTGATTTCCTCTCTTAATATAAGGGTATATTTCTATGCCTCTCTTTACCACCAGCCTGTGTATGCCTTCAACACAAGCACTGTATCTTCTTATTTCTACATTTTCAACACCTGAGCACGATACCTAGCACATGGTAGGCAGTCATAATATAATGTGATACACTTATAATAATAATAATGTTGGCTGACTAAATAGATGAGTGAATGTGTGCACCAGAAAGAGGTGTGGCTTGGAGCAAATATAGGTCCCAGGCTGAGGAAGATTACAGAACACCAGCCTGTATGGCAGAATACTGAAAAAGTCCAGATACTTTATCCAAGATTTGTAAATTCTGAAATTCAGCCCAGATCACAAGACTTGCTCTAGTGGTAGTCTCGCATTCAGAATTTTGCCTCAGCCCTTTAGAGGTGAAAGAAAACGTCTGGTCCTTAAACCATTTGAGGAAGATAAATTTCATATTTCAGATCTGCCACAGGGTTTATGTGATTTAAGAGAAATGTGACCTCAAAGTTAATCCTCATCCTCTTGGTTTAGAATTTCAAGTCAACTAAACTTGAAGTGCCTTAACATATTCCATGCGGGCCAGACACCCTGAAAAGCATTGTTTCTTATAGCCTAAATGTTGAGGGTATTGTCATTCTAACTTTAAATTTTGGGATGTATTTAATGTCTGTGAAAGCATAGGATTAAGAGGCCTGGGGGCAGCACAAATGTATTGGCGTTTATAAGGAGAAGGGTACATTGGCCTCCCTCTGCTCCCGAGTAAAGGATATGTGCTTTTAACTTTCTTAATATGTCAAACCTGGTGAGACTTGAGCCATGAAATTGACGCTAGCTAGAAATACCTTAGGTTCTTTGGGTGTTGCTTTGTAGTGATCTGTGCCTGTATCTTTGTGCTCAAGATTTAAGAGATTCAGGGTGGTCTGGATCAGTGAGGAGGGCAGACAGGAAAGGATTTGGCCAAATTGCAGTGTCTGAATTTAGCAATACAGTATGTCCACACATACTTGCATTCTACCAGATTTTCTGGATGTGAACTCTGGAAATCATGATATACTTCACAGTCATAGCGTGTCATAGCTGGAAAAGACTATCCAAAGTCATCATGGCTGGATGGAGAAACTGAGGACCAGAAAGGGGAAAGGATATATCCAAGGTCTTAGAGATAGTACATGCTACCTCTAGAACCCTGGTCTCTTACACCTCAATCTGTTGTCCTTTCTACTACCCTAAGTTATCTCCTTGGAGAAAGAACAAGTCAAGAGAAAATGTATCTCCTATCTAAATGAGGGGCACCACCACTTACTGGCTCTTTCTTTCACTGAATCTTCCTGGCTAAACACTATCTGAAATGATCCCATAATTTGCATATCTGCTCTTGCCCTAGAGCCTGTTTAGACCACAACAGAAAATCTCGAGGCAAATTCATAGCCCTTAATCTCAGCCTGGGTCCCTGATACTTTTGGCCATCATTTTTGCTTGTAATTTCTTTCAGTGATTCTCCCAAAACCTTCTTAGTCTCTGGAAGTCTCTTACTCAGCTACCAGTAGATAATGTTCATCAGGAGTAAAAGTCATCAGATGTGAGTTTACCCAGCTTACTATTCTTTTGCCTATACTACATTTCACCTACACCCGATCTTTCATCTTGCTTCTATTATCAGTGGAAGTTGTATTTTTTTTCTCTCATTCAAGTCTTGATTCTTGGTCCCACTGTGAATTGGCTCCTCTTCTGGGACCAATTAGCTACTCTTAATTCTATGTCTTCATTCTCCCTGTCTCTAATTTCTCTACAGTCTGTCTATCTATCTATCTATCTATCTATCTATTTATCTATCATCTATCTATCTATCTGTCTACCGTATTCATCTATCTCTTTATCTACACACATATGCACCCGTATTCAAGTAATTCTCTTTTAAAAGTGAACAAAAATTCCCATGAACTTACATTTCCTTGTAATAATCACCCATTTCCCTCTTTCCTTTTAAAGACATTCTTCTTGGAAGAATATTCTGTACTTGCTTTCTCCACTTCGTTTGCCATGCAAATCTCATTGCAATGTAATACAGTTGCTCTTCTCACCACTACCACCTCCTCCCAACCCCCAAGTCAAAAGTCTTTTTACCAAGGTGACCAGTGATTTCCAAGTTGAAAAATACAACTGAATACTCTTCATTTCTAACTCATTGGATCTCTCTGCTATATTTGAAATTGGTTCCCACTCCCTCTTTCTTTTAAAATACTTTATTTCAGGGGTGCCTTGGTTGGTTAAACTTCTGCTTTAAGCTCAAGACATGGTCCCAGGTTCTTGGGATGGAGTCCCGCATTGGACTCCCTGCTCAGTGGGGAGAACTTCTCCTTCTGCTGCTCTCCTTGTCCTGACTCCCTCTCCTGCTGCTCCCCCTGATTGTTCTCTCTCTCTCTCTCTCTCTCTAAAATAAATAGATAAAATCTTTTTAAAAAGGCAAAATTTTTTAAAAAACTACTTTATTTCCTGGGCTTCCATAATACTAATTTTTTCCCCTCTGTCTCTCTGACCACTCTTTTCCAGTTTTCTTCACTAGTTTCTTTTCTCTTTCCTAAAACATTGGTGGGATTCAAGTGTCCCTCCTTGGCCCAATGTTTTTCTCTTTTAAAATTCTTTTCTTGAATCATATCATCACATCCCATGGTTTCAACTACAACCTGGTTGGCAATGACGTCTAAAATAGGATATTTCCCTCTCCTGAACCCCAGATCCAAATTTATAACTTCCTGTTGCTTGTCTCTAGTATCTTAGTCCAAATGTGACCCTAACTGAAGTCATTATCTATTGCTTATTTCAGTAAATTGTATCACCTATCTAGGCACCTAATAATGCAACCTGACAATGATTCTACACTCCTTCCTATTTTTTACTGCCCTTTCCTTCTCCACCCTTCATCAATCAGTAAGTACTCCTGATTTTACCTATTAATCATTTTTTCAAGGCTTTTTCTGTCTATCCAAACTATTTTCTGCCCTAGTTCAGGCACCCAGTATCTCTTGTTTGGACTCCTGCAATTTCTTCTGAATAGCTCTTCTCACTTGTAGTGCTCAGGATGATCTTTCTAAAACAAATTGACCATTAGACCTCCATATTTAAAACCTTTGATGCTTACGTATCATCTACAGAATAAAGGTCGATTTTTACCATAACTTAGAAGGTTCTTCATGATTTGGTCCCTATGTGACTCTTAAGCATTATTTCCTACCATTTCTCACTTCTGTACAGTCTACTACTATTAAACTACACATCATTCTCTGTAAATACTAATGATGACTTAGACCTACTGTACTTTTCTTTCCCACCTTTCTTCATCTAGAAAATTACAACATACTGTCAGCAATAATTTCCTCTAGGAGACTTCGGGCTAGGATATGTTCCTCCCTTCATTTATGCACACTTTTAGCATAGTACATATCATATTTTACTGAAATTTTCTGTTTGTCTCTCTATTGAATGATAAGTTCCATATGGGCTGGGCTTGCATCTTTTTTATCTTTGCAGTTTTATTTTTGGCACATAATAAGCATTCAGTAAATATTTGTAAGTGATGTAGTCATATTAATCACTAGGCAGACCTCTTAGATACTCCATTTTATTAATCCTTCCATATCTAACCATTCACCAATGTCTAGAATATCTCTCCAACCCGTTTTCTTCCCTCTTCCATCACTACTGCTACTGCCTTACTTCTGGACTTTATATTTTCTTGCTTGTACAATTTTTCCCTCCTATTTATCAACTACACTGTAGCCAGACTAACTTTTCCTACTTACGGATTTAACAATGTCATTCCTTTGCTTAATACTGTTTGGTAGTTTGTCATTTCTTTTAGGGAAAAGAACAAACACCTTAGTCTGACTTTCAATGATGCCCCCTTTACACTTTTCCAGCTTCATCTGTTGCCATTCCCCTCCATACACTCACACACCTCTATACCCCATTCATACCAAAAACATTTTAAATTCCCTAATCATATGAATCTATTTCATGCCACTATGGTTTTCCCTATACAGCTCTTTCGGCTCAAAATTATTTCCCTTACCCCTTGTTCCCAAGAAAAATAGCAACTCAGACTGGTTAACTACTAACAGTGCCTGGTATGGTGCAGATGCTCAATAACTTTTGTTCAGTGAATAAGTGTATGAATAAACCTAGGTGGTATTTCAGTATAGGTATCATATAAAGACAAGAGGAGAAAATAATTGGAAGATAATAAATGCGTTTGGGAAGTTTATGAGACTGCAGGAAATAATTCCTCTGATCTGAGAGAGTGTGGGAGAGGACACTAAGGTAAAGAGATCATTCTGGAATCTGACAAGTAATCTGTTTCATCAGTCATACAATGCCAACCATCCCCTCCGTACACACATCCCATTTCTTTCTTCCTTGGTGGTAAGCATTTCTCAGAGAGCTCAAGCAAAGGGACTTACTGTGGATTAGGTTAATCAGTTTTCTTTTCTAACATTTAGTAAGCAAGCTGCACTGAAGAAATATCATTTTTAATACAGGAGAAGAGTAGGACCAGTGCTATGTGTTGAATCTTAGCATGGGAACCAAGGCATGAGTATCTCAGTGGTATTTGGATAGAGCAAGAGGGCATATAAAAGCACAGAAAGATTGAATATAGAGAGAAGGCTGAGAGGGAGATAATGATGCATGAAAATAAATTATAAGCAGAGTTATGAACTTAAGTCTAAGTTAAATTGAGCAAACATACTTAACAGGGACATGTAAAGGCTTTCAAAATTCAAATTTTGAACAAAACAGAGCAGACAAGAGGAAGAAGGAGAAAAGGAAAGAAAAGAGGTCTCCCAAATGGCCATTTAGTCAGGACAGAAACAGTTTAATGTTGACACAAACATGTTGTCTGGTGTATTCATTTTTCTATTGCTGCTTTAACAAATTACCAACAACTTAGTGGTTCTTAAAACATAATAAATTATTATTTACACTTAAACTTTGAAATGTCAAAAGTCCAAAATTGGTCTCACTGGGTTAAAAATGAAGGGTTGGCAGGCTTGCATTCCTTCTGGAAGTTCTAGGAAAGAATCTATTTTCTTGCCTTTCCAGGCATTTTCTTGTCTTTCTAGGCATTTTCTTGCCTTTCAAGCTTCTAGCGGCTGTCTATATACCTTGATTCATGGCCCTCTTCCTCCATTTTCAAAGTCAGAAATATCGGGCCAAATCCTTCTCATGCTGTCATCTTCCTGGTTCCCTCTCTTCTACCACCCTCTTCTACTTATAAGGACCCCTGAGCTTATGTTGGGCCCATCTGGATAATCTATCTCAAGGTTAGCTTACTAGCAACCTTAATTCTATCTTCGACCTTCATTCCCCTTTGCCATGTAACCTAACATATTCACAAGTTCTGGGGATTGGGAAATGGACCTCTCTGGGGAGGAGACTCATTATTCTATACCTGGCCTTCCCAGTGCAATATGAGAATATGAAGATGAACTATGATCAGGAAGCAAAAAGAGAGGCTGGGCAGAGGCTCCCAACATTCCTTGGACCTGGCCTTAAGGCATCTGTTAAACACTAGGTGGATAAAACTGCAGGATGGAATATTGAGGCCAGCAACCTATGTGCTGCTCTGAGTGCAGGTGGATGGATAGTTGGGGTTGAGCTAGTCTCAGATCCCTCTAGAGCCAGGGATCTGACAGATCCCCTGAGGCCCTCTCACATCCTGGCAGCGGTAGGTAATGCCATCACCATCCCCTGAGACCCCAAAGTTTTATTTGTCTCCTCTTTAAATGAAAAAAAAAAAAAAAAAACAGCGTTAGAAGAAAACATCTGACCAAATGATGTGTGGAATTGCTATGGCTGCTCCTGCTGACTGCAATCTCCAAGGGACAGTTGAGCTGAGCTCAAGAGGAAGACAGAACCTGTGCAGGAAATCTTTTACCAGATTGATTTTGCACTGAGTATATTGCGTTTTCTGCCAGCCATAATTAAGCAGGGTGCCCTGTTCCCATTCTGATAGTCATTTTCATATTCATTACAAATAAAAAATATTTTATAAATCAGCACAGACATAGAGAATGGCAGTTTGAGTGAGGACAGAAACATAGAATTGCCTGACCCATATGAAGTCTCAGGTCAAAGGGACCTAGGTTTACTTCTAGTTTCAGCATTTTGAAATGCATTGCAATATTAATTAGAACCTGAAATGCCAAATTATGCTCAGAAGGAGCACATTACAGGATCAAAGAAGAAGGAAGATTGCCACTAATGAAGAAGAACTTTTTTTTCTTTTTTGCCTTTTAAAAGTAAACAAAACAAAGGAAAAAAGGACAAATCCTCTCATTTGAAGTAACTAGTACCTCAGAAACAATGGAACCTGTATTGGTAACTAATATAGCTTGTATACACCAGTCAGGGTTTGGTCAGAGAGGCAGAACCACCTTGAATGATAAGAGAGAAGGGATTTACCATAGGATTTTGGCATTATGCTACTGTAGGATCTCGTTAAGCAGTCTATGGAAGGCTGCTGCTTCTGCATCTGTTTTTGAGTATGAAGTCATCAGGGCTGGCAACTGGGGAGAAAAGATGGGCATGAAGCAGGGAGATCAGGGACAGACTGGAACCCGTGAGGTGAATTGGAATATATGAGAATGAAGGAGAGCCATCAAGGACAAACTCGAAGCTACAAGAGCAGATAAACTTATAAAGACAAACTGGAATGCCTGAAGACAATTTGGAAACTGTATCTTCCTCTCTCCATCACAAACTTCAGTGATGTGGGTGACCTACAGGATCTTCATCACATGAACCTATTATCACACTTCATTATCTGTAAAATGAGTCCCTTGGTCAGAAGCAATGCTGCTGGAAAATCATGAGGGAGAAGAAGATACCAATAGTGGTTTTGGCAGAAGCACTGCAGACAGGAATGGTAAATCCATGTACAGAGCAAGTGTCTGTTCTGCTGAGAATATGCCCTTTTCCATCAATGCAAGTAGTCCAGTGCAATTGTTCTACCACCTGGAAGCTGGCTGGTACCTCTGGGGAATGGTGCCATATTAGGAGCTCACTGTCGATCTCTGCTTTTGACAGGTGGGGCACTCAGCAGTATCTGTAGTTGATAAACCTTGGTGGGTAGAAGTCCATGTTGCTGAGCCAATGCATAATCTCCAGCTTTTGTTCATGGATACACTGGGCGATGAAGGAACAGCTGGGAAAATGGGCTGGCTATCTGACTTCTACAGTACAGGTACTTACAATTCTGATTATTAAGATACTCCTGTGCTGAGGTCACTCTGTGACATTCATGTGGAACACATGTATCTTCACACTCTGCCCATTCAGAAAAGGACCATCCATGTATTTCTTTCCAGATCTCCTCGTCACCATATTTCTAAGTATTTTTCCAAGTCCCCGAACATCCAGCCAAACCACTAGCCAAGCTCATGAGTCAGTGGAGATTTGTGCTTCCAGCCATCTCTCCTTTTGGGCACCATGAACAACCAGGAGCACTGATTAAAGTTTTGCCTACTGGAAGGATTTCTCTTTACAACTTTTTTTCCAGGGGCGTCCAGAGTGCGACTAGAGTAGTACATCTGTCAACTTTTGGGTGGTGTCTACACATTGTAAACTGAGCTCAATTTTGTTACTCTTCAGATAAGGTCAAGTAAGTCCCCAGGAGATCATTGGTATGGGTGGGAAGAGAGAAGATAAAGTAGCAGTAGCAAGAGGGATGGGCATCTGGGCCACTTGCTCATGCAGCTTACTTGTACTTCCAGGACAAGTAACTGGAGTGTGAACTAACGTATACCTTCCACCTGATGATAGACTGCTGCTGTGCAGGACCAACTTCGTGTTCCCGTCGGTCAAATAACACCCAATTTATGAGGGGTAACTTTGAGGTCTCCACGGAGGCACAATAGTAAGCTGTTTGTCAAAAGGAGAATGCCTGCAGAGGATGCTCCCAAATCATGAAGTCATATGCTCTGATTCACCACCAAGGGCCTGACAGAAGCTTCTCTATTTGCTACTGACACTTCAAGCACCATTAGATTTGTCGGGTAATACAGCCTAAGTGATTGAGCAGCTTGCATAGGCCTCTGAATCTAATGTAGAGCCTTCTCTTGTTCTGAGCCCACAGAAATCTGGCTGCTTTTGGGTTACTCAGTAGATGGACTGGACCCAAGTGAGGACCAAAATGAAAACCCAAATGCCTTGAAAATCCAAAGAAGCCCAGTGAGCATTTTGCCTCTATTACCAAAGAATATACTGATTTGTTCCAAGATGAAACCGTGTCTGGAAGAGTAGCTGTACTTGGAGTTATGACGTGATTAAGTTTATGGTAATACACTGCCATTCATTCTCCATGCTCTCTGCCTTCTGCACAGGCTAACAGTTGATTTAGTTGGGGTGTGGTAGGTAGAGGCAGTTTTAATGGTTTCTACTTGTTAGTGCTTACCCTAATAGTCCTCACTCTGTAGATTATGAAGCCGAGGGACTCTGCCAGTTGCTGAGTGTATCTGTTCCAACCATGCATTTGGAACTGGACAAGTAACCACAGGGTGGGACTGAGGACTTGCTGGTCCACTATGAGATAGATCTGAGGTAATACTGTACTGATTACCTGACTTACAAAACAAATCCTACTCTGGTAGATTACAGTGGTCTTTTGGGTCTTTAACAGTTAGTGTCATTCATAGCTAGTATCCAGTACTCCCTCAAATTTCTTTTTTTAAAAAGATTATTTATTTGAGAGAGAGAGAGAGAGGGAGAGAGCATAAGCAGAGGGAACAGCAGGGTCTCCGCTGAGCAAGGAGCCTGATGCAGGGCTTGATCCCAGGATCCTGGGATCATGACCTGAGCCAAAGGCAGACGCTTAACCAACTGAGCCACCCAGGTGTCGCTCCAAAAGAATTTTTGTATGTTAAAGTAGCTTCACAGGATCCTGATCCCCCAAATTTCTGATTATTCTGGTTTCCTCAATATATATTCACCCTGATTAGTGGACACAGATCTCTTTTTCCACCTTCTCCAGTGCACTTAGAAGCAACCAACAAATCCACTCTATTCCCTTTTTCCCACTAAAATGCTATATGACAATAAATACTTGGTTCCTCCCAAATCTTGTCCTTTATTACAGGTGTCTTACAGGTTGTGGCTTAGGTAACTGTTTGCTACTACCTAACATGGGCTCAGAGTATGCCTGTTACCACTGGAAACAGAGTAATTAGTGCCTTTAGATCTCATCAGCTCAGAAAATCAATTATAAATCACCTAAAAAGATAAAGGGAATCTATTCTTGAGGCTCTGTGTGTACCCTGGAACTACTTCTGGTCCCAAACACTATATGCTATAACATATAGCATGCATTTGATCAGAGAAGCAGACTGGCATGAAAGAGAAGAAGGGATTTATCATAGGGATTTTACTTTTTGCTACTGGGGGATCCGTGTAAGCTGTCTGTATAAGGCTGTTGCTTATGAACCTTGTGATAGTATGAAGTCATCTGAAATGGCAGTCAGGAAAGGAAATGGATATAAAGGGGGGGACTAGAGTAGATAAACCGGAGCCTATGAGGACAAACTAAAACCTCATCCAGACTTGCTGCTGCAGACCTGCAGGATGAATTGTGAGAGCTGGAGTGTCTGTTGCTGCCCTGCACCAGCAGAGTCAGCCAGATCAGTGACGCCATGGCTCCGCAGCAAAGGACCTGGTTCTTTACCAAATTTCAGAGTGTGAGAATGGTTACTAATTTACTTCTGCCTTCTCAATCTTATGTAAATTTGTCTTATGGAAAAGTCTAACCTGGAACCGTACAAGAAGAGGAACTCAGAAAAAAGTAGCCCCAGCCTTAGCTAAGTCCATACAGAACTAAGCCACCATACTCTGCATGAATCTGGCAAACACTTACCAGGCTCTTCTTATGATCAGGTTTAATGACAGGTGCTTAAGATACAGAGCTGTGAGACACAGGCCCTGATGTCAAGAAGGTTCACAGTCTAAAGGCAGGGGGAGGCTAATTATAATGTAACATAGTATGTGCTATAACCAATACCATCACCTAGAATTCATAGAAGAGGCTCAATAAATATTTGTTGGAGTAATGCATATGATAGGAGTACATACTGCTGCTACAGGAATGCAAAGTTGGGGGTGCCTAAGGCAGTCTGAAGTATAAAAAGAAGGCATAATGGAGGAAGTAATTCCTGAGCCAACTCTTTTTTTTAAATTAACATATAATGTATTATTTGCTTCAGGGGTACAGGTCTGTGATTCATCAGTCTTACACACTTCACAGCGGTCCCCATAGCACATACCCTCCCCACTGTCCATCACCCAGCTACCCCATTCCTCCCACTCCCCTCCCCTCCAGCAACCTTCAGTTTATTTCCTGAGATTAAGAGTCTCTTATGGTTTGTCTCTGTCTCTGGTTTCATCTTGTTCCATTTTTCCCTCCCTTCCCTTATGATCCTCTGTCTTGTATGTCAAATTCCTCATATCCTGAGCCAAGTCTTAAAGACTGAGTCAAAGTTAACTGGGTGAAGAAAAGGAGAAAGGAATTCTAGAGAGAGGAAAGGCATGGATTGGAAGAGCGTACCACATTTGGGAAATCAAACAGAGCATTGGGAGGGTGGGAGAGGTGGAGAGGTAGGCAGATCAAATAATGAAGGATTTGAATGCCATGTTAGGAGTTCTTTGTTGTTTTAAGATTTTATTTTAATCTCTATACCCATCGTGGGGCTCGAACTTACAACCCCAAGACCAAGAGTCACATGCTCCACCGACTGAGCCAGCCAGGCACCTCAGATGTTAGAGGAGTTTTGATTCCCAGTCTTAGCACCATTCATCTGCCCACTTTATTCTACATTAAGAGTGTCTTGCCTATTCTTGACTCTTTGAGTTCCATATAAATATATGAATTAGCTTCTCAAATTTCATTTAAATAACCCAAACCCTCGATTTTCATTTGTATTGCATTGAATCTATAGATCAATTTGTAAAAATGTCTGTACTCTCCATATCAAATCCACCAATGTTTTTTTTTTAATTTTATTTTTTATAAACATATATTTTTTTCCCCAGGGGTACAGATATGTGAATTGCCAGGTTTACACACTTCACAGCACTCACCATAGCACACACCTTCCCCAATGTCCATAACCCCACCCCACCTCTCCCAACCCCCCTCCCCCCAGCAACCCTCAGTTTGTTTTGTGAGATTAAGAGTCACTTATGGTTTGTCTCCCTCCCAATCCCAAACTATGGAAAGAACCTAGATGTCCATCAACAGACGAATGGATAAAGAAGATGTGGTATATATACACAATGGAATACTATGCAGCCATCAAAAGAAATGAAATCTTGCCATTTGCCACGACGTGGATGGAACTAGAGGGTATCATGCTTAGCGAAATAAGTCAATTGGAGAAAGACAACTATCATATGATCTCCCTGATATGAGGGAGAGGAGATGCAACATGGGGGGTTAAGGGGGTAAGAGAAGAGTAAATGAATCAAATCCACCAATGTTTTATACCACCATTTATTTAGGTATTTAAAGTTTTTCTCTCAATAGTGTTTTGTAGTTTTCTGGTCTTGCCCATCTGTTAATTTTTTCCCTTACTATTTGATGTTTCCTTTTTAAAAAGTTTTTATTTTAGTTCCAGTTAGTTTACATACAGTGTTATTTATATTAGTTTCAGGTGTACAATATAGTGATTCAACACTTCCATACATGTATTTGATATTTCTGATGCTATTATAAATGTACATTTTTAAAATACTACTTTCCAATTATTTGCTACTGGTTGTAGAAATACAGTTTTTTGCATTGGCTAATGACCTTGAAAATTTAGTTATTAATTCTTATTGTTGGTTCTTCTGTACTTTTAAGTTTATATCATGTATTTTGCAAGTATTTTCATTTTTATTTTTTTCCAATTTTTATACGTTATTTTTATTATCTCTATTTTCTATTTTATTTATTTATTTATTTTAAATCTTTATTATCTTTATTATTATTAACTTGTCTTTTTGCATTGGTTCCCATCTCTAGTGTAAGATTTAATAGAAGTACTAATATAAAGCATCCTTACAGTGTTCCTGATCTCAGGGTGAGAGGTGGTATGAGCCTTAAATATTTTGCCATTACCTATAATGCTTGCTGTGAGCTTTTATTGGGCAAATATTCCTTATCAGATTAAGGATGTTCCCTTCCCTACTTAATTTGTTAAGGTTTTCCCCTTAATTTTGAATGGATATTGAATTTTTAATAAATGCTTTTCCAGTATCTATTGAGAAATCCTATGATTTTTCTCTTCTGTTAGGTGAATTGCATTGATTTATCTTTGAACATTAAATTACCCCTGCATTTCTGGAATAAACCTTACTTGGAAATGTTATATTCTCCTTTTTTGTATCACTGAGTTCAAGTTGATTATTATTATAGGTTGGGTTCCCCAGGGTTAGCAGATTCTTAAGATAGAGTTCAATATGTAGAGTGTTTATTAAGTGGTACCTTTAGGCTAAACATTGTGGAATGGAGGTGAAGGGAGTAAGGATAGCCAGAGGGAAATGTTATGATTCAATGAAATGCAAGAACCTCAACTGATGCTGTGGAAAGGTCTAGAGCTAGAATGGCCTTTCAGTATTGTGTTGAAGGTATAGAGCATACAAGAAAAGAAGTTAGCCTCACTCTGTTTTCACTCCAGTTTGGTAAGATATTCATAGGACTAGCATAACAACCACCAGAAGCACTGTAGTTTTGAAATAAATCCAAAGCTATCTCCATGAGGGTTGGGGAGCAAGAGAATATCTGGCCACTATTTCCATTTGGATTTGAGTGTCCACCTAGCCAGATGTGTCCCTCATTGAAAAGAAAGAAAAACTTTTGCTACTCTATTTCTAAAGCATTCTGTGAAGGGCATACACCCCTTTGGAGCTGTTTCCACTTTAATTTCAGACTCCATTACCACCGGTGTGCACAGTCGATGTACTGGCATTGATATTGACATTTATACTTCCTAGCAGTCAGAATGCCAGGTTTCTGCTCATGTACAGTAAAGAAGCTTTCCATTCTTTGCATCCTACTTTACTTCTCTAATCTCAGTAGATCTAAGAACAGTAACAAAATACTGTTGCACTAATCACGAACTCAATGTTTTTGGTTGGCAAGATGGTAACAGAACACCTAGCTCAGAGGGCAACCAGAGCCTTAGAGGAAAAAGTCTTCACTCAAGAGCATTTCACAAGAACCAATGTCTTACCCTCCACTGCCACCCTCTGAGGGCTAATCCCTTAACTGTTACCACTCCCATGCCAGTAATCTGTAAATATTCTCAAAAGATCTTTCTGCACATTTAGGATTCACTCTATATCTTCAACCATCTATTGAATATTACACAGTCCCACATAACTACAAACTCAGTATTTTCAAAACCTAACATCAAGTCAACCTGTAGCCCAAATCAGAGCCCCCTTTGAGCTTACTCCATCATGAACTTATTCCACCACTATCCTTCCTGGAATCTGGGTCAAAATTGTATCATACTTGCTCCCTTCATCGCTTCTCCTTCATTCTCACACTCATATCATATGTACATTGCTGTGAAATCAATGAGCCTGTGTCTCTGAGCCCAGTCTCTACCCTCTTTACCATGTCTGTTGATTTCCTCTGTGAAGTAGACACCAGTTGGAGTTTAAGAGCTTTACTGTGAGTTGGGAGGAGTGATACCTGTGAGAGATAAAAGGGCAAGGAAGCAGGATTGAGCATGCAGTACATTCAGATCATAATGCAGACCTGATACTTGGGAAAGGAAGAGGGAGAAGCAGGATTAGGCAGGGGAATCCTCAGGCCTGACAATCTTGGCCAAACCAGCATGAACTATGGAGCAAATACTGCCCATTAGAGGAATCCTACATTGAGTGGAAAGGGCCAGGCCCTGGCACCCACACCATGCTAAGTCATTAAATGGGGGTGCCTAGGGAAGACATTCCTGAGACTGAAAGTTAAAGAGGTCCCTGAAAGTGCTAACAACAGGAGGCGGGCAGCTAACTGCACTCCTTGTAGCTGATCGGCAAGCTCTTTCTTGAAGGAAGATCTGGGCAACACACTTCCATGGCTATCCAAAATACCATTTTTCATTTTATAGTAATTCTACTCAGAGCCTTCAATAACCTGTTGAAATCCTAATTTATTTCTAGCTTTTAGGATTTCCATAAAGTTGCTCCCTGAGAATGCACATGGTAGCTTCGTAGTTAGTTTAGAAATCAAGTAGTGTATTTTTGTTTCTTTGTTCTACTCTTGCAAAATTGTTTACGCTACTCCAGGTACTTTACATTTTGCATACATTTTAGAATCTACATGTCAACTTCTACCAAAAATTTAAAAAAGGCAACTGGGATTTTCATTATAATTGTGTTGAATTTCTGAATCAGTTTAGGGAGAATTGACATCTTAACATCTTCTGATACATTAACCTGGTATCTCTCATCATTTATTTGGATCATCCTTTTTTAAGATTTTATTTATTTATTTGACAGAGAGAGAGAGAGAGAGCATGAACAGGAGGAACAGCAGGCAGAAGGAGAGGGAGAAGCAGGCTCCCTGCTGAGCAGGGAGCCCGACAAGGGACTCAGTCCCAGGACCCTGGAATCATGACTTGAGCCAAAGGCAGATGCTTAACCAACTGAGCCACTGGGCACCCTGTATTTGGATCATCTTTAATTTTTCTCAGTAATTTTGGTAGCTTTTAGTGTATAGGTATTGCACATATGTTACTAAATTTATCTCAAAATGTGTCTTTTATTTTGATGCTATATTAAATTTTTATTTTAATTTCCAATGGTTTGTGCATACATATAGAAATATATTTTTAATATTGATTTTATATTCTTTGCCCATACTAAATTCAAATATTCTAGAAGCTTTTTGCAGATTCTTTATGATCTACATCGATGATGTAGAATTTTAATTTCTTTCCAATCTGTATGTCTTTAGTTTTTTTTTTAATTTTTTGCCTTTATGAACTAGCTAGGGCCTCTAGATTGCAGATGGATTTTGGAGATAGAGCCAGCTGGAGCTCCTGACAGATTGGTTGGAGGACAGGGGAGTGAGAAAAAAAAGACAACAGTCAAGGATGACCACCACAGTGCTTTTCAGCCCTGGCTGCAATTAGAATCACCTGTGGGAACTTAAAAACTACAGATGCCAGATTTACACCAAACCAATCAAGCAAGGATCCCCAAGAGGAGGACATGGGCATTGGGATATTTTCTAAAGATCTCTGGAAGATTATAATGTTTAGCCAGGGTTACACATTATACTGCCATCTGCTGTTTTTGTATTATTATGAATTATTTTCTTATTCAGTGGGTGTAATTGCTTTGTAGGTAATGAACTTCACTAAGTTAATTACTCAGAATTACTCAGCATTACTTTTAGATTCTCTTTGTTGCCTCTTAGATTGATATTTTTTCATTATTCTAGAGTATGTCCTCCAAGGGGGCTTTCAAAGAGGGTCACTATGCAGTACCCTTTATGAAGCTGTTCAGCCCTGAGAATCTTTATTTCCACCTCACATTTAAATGACAGTTGAGGGATGCCTGGGTGGCTCAGTTAGTCAAGTGTCTGCTTTCAGCTCAGCTCATGATTCTAGGGTCCTTGCTTAGTGGGGAGCCTGCTTCTCCCTCTGCCTGCTGCTCCTCTTGCTTGTGCGCACGCATGCTTTCTCTCTGACAAATAAAATCTTAAAAAAATAAATGAAAGTTAGGTTGGAAATAAAATCCTACCTTCAAAATTATTTCTCTTTGAGTTTTAAAAATATTACTTCATTGTTTTCTTACATACACTGTTATTAAGTCTGATGTCAATGTGATTCATATTCCTTTGTAGATTATCTACTTTTTCCATCTAGACATTTTATAATTTTCTCTTTGTCATTAAAGTTCTACTCTTTCCCCATGATACAGCTAACCGAGAGTGTTAGGGGTTTTTGCCATTCTTTACTTTTTCTTTATGCATACCTTCTAATATGCAAAACAATTTATTTAGTTTAGTTTTTTGTTGTTGTTGTCGTTTTGCTGTTCACTAGACTCTCCTGACTAGACTGTCATCTCCAAGGGGGCAAGGATTTCATGTTTGCCTAACTAATATAATTCAAGTGTCCCAAACAATGCTTGGCCCATAGCACGTATCAATAACTAGATATTGAATGGATAAATAAATTGTATATTACATTTTGGTAATTTGTAGCCACCTCATTTCACAGTAGGAAAATATACTCGTGGCTTTATTCAGATTGCAACTCTTTCATATGCAACCTGTGACCATTCAAAATTCCCCATTTCCATAGTAGAACTTTCTATTATGCTGGAACCTGAAGGACACACATTGGCTATATCTTTTGGCAATGCTTTAACTATTAGAAAACATTTCTATCAAAGCCTGCTCTATGCCAGGATTGTGCTAGGTGCTCAGAATTAAAGGTGATCAAGACACAGTGTTGCTGCCATCAATGAGCTCACGCTCTAGTATGTGAGACAGTCAGTTACAATGAAGTATGGAAAACGTCAATAAAGAGAAAGGAATAACTAGTTTCTTTAAGAATGTTAGGTAGGCAGAGTGGGTGTGTTAAGCGGAGGGACTAGAATGTGTAAAAGCACAGAGCTTGTGAGAGACCCTGGTATGTCCAGGCAGTGGTAAGGAGTTTTATTGGACAGGACCCTACATGGCATGGTAGGGATGGGTGGGAGTAAAATGGGGCTTCATAGTTATCACAAGTGCAATTCTATGTCCGTAACTGTGGGGATCCTGATGATGAAAGTATAGGGCTATTATCAGATTATGGAGCAAGGATATTTCAAGTATATTATTCTGTGAAATGTGTCAACTTCAGTTATCACTTCTTGGTGGTTTGCCCATCTGGGTTCCTTCTGCTTTGCCCAGGCAACAATCCCATTTTTAGAATTTTCAGTTGTCCTTCTCTCATGATTTATACTTTTTTCCATGCAAGGGTCACAGTGTATTTCTTTTTGTCCTTTATATCATGTATAAATGATGACATGAGGCTAAGCCACCATCCATTTTGTGAATAATGCTGCACAGTCAATGGAGAATCACATGGTAGGGTATGTGGGGATGTGTATATGTGTGTGAAGGGATATGGGTAAGGAATAACATGTTCAGTGAAAATCACCTTATACAATGGATCCATTAGGAAAAGATTATTGCAAATTGCCTACTGATTTGCATAGATCTCAGATCAACGGAGAAATTTTTTTTCCAATTTTGGGAAGCTCTCCGATGTGTATTCACTCTAAATTTGGAACTTATTCTTAGCAAACTTGGTTACTTATGCCATTATCTACTATTTAGATTAGTTTAGTCAAATGCTGAAATGGGAATTTTTAGGTATCATTCTCTTTTGCAAAAAATAATCAAAAGTATTCATTTTGGCCCAAAGGATGCAGTTTCTATGGATATAATTTGAACTCAAATTACTCCTAAAAATAAGAACATGTACGTGCTTGATTATTTCCAGAGATGATGCATATTACTGTCAAGACTTTGACACATTTTAACAATTCAACAATTTATTCTTCATCTCAAGTTGTTGAAGTGTGAATAGACTGCTAATAGTTATCTTTCTTTTTATTGAATGTTGACGTGACCTTAACTTTTTGTTATTTCTATCGACTTCCTTATTCAACCATATTTAGTTCTATCTTGCTTGTTCTATCTTCCATAGAATTTTAGAAAATTTTTTAGATAATTTTGGATTTACAGGAAAGTTTTAAATATATTAATGTTTCTTTAAACCTTTTCCTCAGCTTCCTCTAATGTGAGCATCTTATGTAACCATTGTGTGTGTGTGTGTGTGTGTGTGTATGTGTGTAAATGAAGAAACCATTGTGTGTGTGTGTGTGTGTGTGTGTGTATACAAAGAAATGAACATTGGTACAATTCTGTTAACTAAACTACAGACTTCATCTGGATTTCATCAGCTTTTCCACTAACGGTCCTGTTTCTGTTTCAGGACACACCAGCCTCATGCATTGCATCTAGCCATCCTGTCTCCTTACTATCCTACAATCTTCAGATTCTCAGTCTTTCTTGTCTTTCATGACCTTGACACTTTTAAGGAGTGGTTGTGAGGAAGTTTGGTACATATCTCAATTTGGATTTAGCTGATATTTTCTAATGATTACACCTAGGTTATAGATTTTTGGAAAGAATACCACAGAGGTGATATGTCCTTCTCATTGCATCATATCAAGGGCGCAGGATATAAACTTGCCTTATTACTGGTGATGTTAGCCTTAATCATTTGGTTAAGATAGTGTCTGCTTAGCTTCTTTATTGTAAATGTACTATTTTCCCCTTTCCATACTCTTATCATTGGGAACAAGTCACTGAAGTTCAGCCAGCACTCAAGGGAGAGGAATTAAGCTCCAGCTCCTGGAAGGAAGAGTATCAAAGAATGTGTGTACATATGTTAAAGCCATCACAGTAATTAGTGAATTGGGGGCAATATACTTTGAACTGAGCAAACATACTCTTTTCCTCCCTGCTCCCCCCACTATTTTTCACCTTCATTTGTGGATCATGCTTACAGCACTTATTACTATAGTGTTCTAATAATGTTTTTCTATTTCTGTCATTCTTTCTATATTTATTGGAATTTCTCTTTTAAAAAATAGTCCTTTCCCCCCCATTTCTTTCTTTTTTTTTTAAGATTTTATTTATTTGTCAGACAGAGATCACAAGTAGGCAGAGGCAGGAAGAGAGAGAGAGAGGGAGGGAGGCAGGCTCTCTGCTGAGCAGAGAGCCTGATGCGGGGCTTGATCCCAGGACCCTGGGATCACAACATGAGCCGGAGGCAGAGGCTTTAACCCACTGAGCCACCCAGGTGCCCCATATTTCTTCATTCAATCATTTATTTATATCCATATGGACTCATTAACATTTGTTTTATTATTTGCATTATAATACAATACTATTATTTATTTTTATTGCTCGAATTGATCAAGCTTTGATCATTGGGCACTCTTTCAGATGGGCACCTGTGTCCTTTTAACAAGCTTTATCTTTTTTAATTTTTAAAGCACATCCTTTCTTTCTGACACTGTAAGCTGTCCCATGCTCATCTATTTTTGCTGTTCCAGTCCCAGTTTCAGGCATTTTTCTGGTGAGCCTTGATTCCTTTCATGTAGGAACAGTGTTTGGAAACCAAGGTATAGGCTTGTTGTACTTGTTGCTGCTGGGCTGTTGTTGCTTCCCTGCTCTCTCAGCAGACAGGGGTTGGAAATATATGTTTATATGCCAACTCATGTCTCTACAAACATTTATATTTATTTCTCTGTCTGTCTCAGTGATTCTCAACTGTGGGTGTTTTTACAATTCTCTCAAGGGACATTTGGCAGTTATGTTAGTCATTTATTTTTGTCATAACCGGGGAGATACTACTGGCATCTAGTGGGTAGAGGCCAGGGTTGCCACTGACCATTCTACAATATACAGGACAGCTCCCCACAGCAAAGAATATCTGACCCAACATGTCAATAATGCTGAGTGGAGAAACCCTGAGTACATTTTAAAATAAATGAAGTTCATGTTGTTATCTCCAACTACAGTTCATCACTGAAGGGTTCATTCTGTCCTTGTTCCCTTGCTTATCTGTAACCTCGTTCTCCAGTGGTGAGACATCTGTTTCCTAGTATTCACAATGTATTCATAAAGAAGTTTCAGGATTGCTAACCTATACCCTGTGAGAAAAAAATAAATAAACTAGAGTAGGACATGTATGTATAACTCCTTTTGCCTTTGTTCTTAAAATATCCTGCCAGCTCCATATATTCCGCACCCCTTTTGGCAAGTCGTATCATAGGTTTTATATTAAACTCATTCGTCAGTTTGCATTTGATCCTGGGATCCCTGACATTCAGGTTACTTTTTTTTTATTTTAAAAAATTCATAGAGTTAAGTTCATCTCTGTGGTGTGACAAGTCTCTCGGTTTTCACAAATGCATGGAGTCATGTTTGTACACCACCACCGTGACATACAGAACAGTTCCATCATCCTAAATACCATTTTATGAGGCAGCTTTGCTCTCGGAATTTCTGGAAATCCTGATTTTTCCCCCCATAGATTGACTTTTCCTGGAATGTTGGTTTAGTCTAACCTCTTTCACTTAACAAAGTGCATTAAAAATGTATCCATGTTGTGTGAATCAATGGTTCATTGTTTTCAAATTGCTAAATCATATTCTATTGTATGTTATGAGTTTGCCACAGTTTGTGTATCCACTCACTGAAGGACATCTTGGTTATCTCCATGTTTTGGCAGTAGCGAATGAAGCTGCTATACACATTTGCATACATATCTTTGTGTGAACATTATTTTTCAGTTCGCTTGGGTAAATATCTAGGAGTAGAACTGCTGGGTCATTTGGTAAGTGCATATTTAACTCTATTAAGAAACTGCAGAATTGTTTTCCAGAGTAGATATACCATTTTTCCATTACCAACAGCAATAAATGAGCATTCCACTTACCCAGCATTCTCAGGAATGTTTCATTTTAGCAGGTTCATTTATTTTGGCCTTTTTAATAGATATGTATGGATTTCTCATTGTGGTTTAATTTGTGTTTCTCCAGTGACTAATGATTTTGGGCATCTTTTCATGTGTTTATTTTCCATTCATATATCTTCTTTGGTGAATTATCACTTAACATCTTTTCATTGGGTCAGTTTCTTACTGTTCAGTTTTAATGTTTTTTTCTATATATTCTGGATACAAGTCCTTTATTTGATATGTAATTTCCATCCAGTAGGTGACTTATCTTTTCATTCTCTTAACGTCTTCACAGAGGAACAGATTTTTTTTAACTTAGACTTTTTTATTTTGAGATCATTGTAGATTCACATGCAGTTGTAGGAAATAATAGAGCTCTCATGTATCCTTTACACAGTTTCTTCCAATGGTAATATGTTACAAAACTGTAGTACGATATCACAACAGGATATTGATATGGATAGAGTCAAGATGGAAAATGTTCTAACCATCACAAGGATCCCCCATGTTGCCCTTTTATAGCCAAACCCACTTCCCCCAGACACCACCTCTGGCAACCCTTAATTTGTTTTCCATTCCTATAATTTTGTCATTTCAAGAATGTTATATAAATGGAATCATGTAACTATGTAAGTTTTGGGGATTGGGTATTTGTCCCAAAGCATAATTGTCTGGAGAGTCATTCAGGTTATTGTGTGTATCAACAGTCCATTCATTTTTATTGCTGAATAATATTTCATGGTATGGATTACCACAGTTTCACAGTTCACCCACTCCAGGACATCTGGGTTCCAACATAAAGAAGCTGTTACAAACTTTTATGTGTAGGTTTATGTGTGAACATAAGATTTCTTTTCTCTGGGATAAATGCCTAAAAGCGCATTTGATATGTCATGTGGTGATTGGGTTTAAGAAACCATTCAGGGCACCAGGGTGGCTCAGTCGGTTAAGCAGTCAAGTCTTTATTTTTATTTTGGCTCAGGTCATGATCTCAGAGTTACAAGGCTGAGCCCCATGTCAGGCCCCATGCTTGGCGTGGAGACTTCTTGGAATTTTCCCTCATTCTTGCCCCACCTGGCTTAAAAAAAAAAAAAGATAGCAAAGAAACTGCCAGACTGTTTTCTGTAGTGGCTATACCACACCAGAAATGTGTGTAATCTAGTTTCTCTGTATCTTCACAAGCATTTGGTGTTGTCACTATTTTTTACTTCAGCCGTTCAGAAAGGTATGATATCAAATTTGCATTTCCTTAATGTCTAATAATGCTGAGCATCTTTTCATATGCTTATTTGCCACCTGTATATCTTCTTCAGTAAAATATCTGTTCTTGTCTTTTGTCCATTTTCCAATTGGGTTGTTTGGCTTGTTGTTGTTGGCTTTTTAAAATTATTTAGTTTGAAATTTCTTTATATATTCTAGGTATTAGTCCTTTATAGGATATATGGTGTGCATATTTTTTCTCCCAGTCTGCAGCTTGTGTTCTTTTTTTTTTTTAACAGGGTCTTTCATGGAGCAAAAATTTTATCTTGATGAGGTCCACTTTATCAATTTTTTCTTTTATGGATTGCACTTTTGGTGTTAAGTTTAAGAAATGTTTTCCTAGCCCTAGATCCTGAAGATATTCTCTGATGTTTTTTCAAATTTATATATTTTTATGTTTTATATTTAAGTCCATGGTATAGAGTTAATTTTTTATAAAGTGTGAGCCTAAGTCAAGATTCTTTTATTGTCCCCAGTTGCTCCAGCACAAGTTTTAGAAAACCCTATCCTTCCTTCATTAAATAGCTTTTGCACTGTTCTCAAAAATCAGTTGAGCAGTGGTGCTTGGGTGGTTCAGTCGGTTAAGTGTCTGACTCTTGATTTCAGCTCAGGATAATGATCTCAGGGTTGTGAGATTGAGTCCCATGTCAGGCTCTGCATTGAGCATGGAGCCTGCTTAAGATTCTCTCTCCCTCTCCCTCTGCCCACCCTGCCCTACCCCAGACTTGCATGCATGTGTGTGCTCTCTCTTTCTCAAAAAAAAAAAAAAATCAGGAGAGTATATTTGTGTTGATTTATTTGTAGGTTCTCTATTCTATGCTGTTGATTTATGTGTCTATTACCTTGCAATACTATAGTCTCGATTACTCTAACCATATAGTAAGTCATGAAATTGGATAAACTGTTTCTTCCCCCTTTGTTCTTTTTCAGAATTGTCCTAGATATTATAATTCTTTTGTCTTTTCATATACATTTTAGAAGAATCTGTTCTATATCTATAAAAAGTCTTACTTGGATTTTGATAGGAATTACATTGAACATGTATATCAGTTTGGGAAGCATTGACATTTTTAGGGATATCTGGGTGGTTCTAGTCAGTTAAATGGCTGCCTTGGGCTCAGGTCATGGATCCCAGGGTCCTAGGATCGAGTCCCACATCAGACTCCTTGCTTAACAGGAAGTCTGCTTCTACTTGTCCTTCTGCCTACCACTCTGCCTACTTGTGCTCTCACTCTGTGTCAAATAAATAAATAAATAAATAAAATCTTAGAGAGAAAAAGATGCTTTTTAAAAAAAGAATTAACACTTTTAATATATTGAATCTTATAATCCACGAACATGATATGTCTCCAGATATTTAGACCTTTGGTTTCTTTCACCAATGCTTTGTAGTTTTTAGCATGTTTTGTATTGTTATATTTGCATATATTTTTTTTGCTAATTGTAAATGATATTATGTGTTTAACTTCATTTTCCATGTTCCCAGTGCTAGTATATATGCAATTGATTTTTGTACGTTTATCTTATATTCTGTGATCTTGCTGAAATCACATATAGTTCCAGGATTTTTTTTTTTTTTGGTAGACTTGGGATTTTCTATGCAGACAACCATATCATCTGAAAATGGATCAGTTTTCTTTCTTCCCTTCAGATCTATATGCCTTTTCTTTCCTTTATTTGCTGTAATTGCACTGCCAGCAATTCTTGCACTATGTTGACTGAGTGGTGAGAGTGGGTATCTTGCCTTATCCCTGACTTGGTGGGGAGAGGGGGTATTTTTTTTCTCATATTTTTATTTAAATTCCAGTTGGTTAACATACAGTGTAATATTTGTTTCAGGTATAGAAGTCAGTGATTCAACACTTACATACAACACCCAGTGCTCATCATTAAGTGCTCTCCTTTTTACCTATCACCTATTTAACCCATCCCTCCACCCACCTCCCCTCTGGAAACCATCAGTTTGTTCTCTATAGTTGAAAGTCTGTTTCTTTTTTTCCCTCTCTTCCTAACCCCCGTGTTTATTTATTTTGTTTCTTAAATTCCACATATGAGTGAAATCCTATAGGGTTTGTCTTTCTCTGACTGACTTATTTTACTTAGCATAACACTCTCTAGCTCCATCCACATCCTTCCAAGTGGCAAGATTTCATTCTTTTTATGGCTGAGTATTAGTTCATTGTATGTATATACCACTTTTTCTTTGTCCATTCATGAGTTGATGGCCATTTGGGCTCTTTCCATAATTTGGCTCTTGTAGGTAATGCTGCTATAAACATTGGGGTGCATGTATCCTTTAGAATTAATATTTTTGTATCCTTTGGGTAAATACCTAGCAGTGCAATTGCTGGATGGTAAGGTAGTTTTATTTTTAACTTTTTGAGGAACCTCCATACTGGTTTCCAGAGTGGCTGCACCAGTTCACATTCCCAACAATAGTGTAAGAGGGTTTTAAAGGGGGGTATTTTTAGTCTGTCATCACTAAATATAAAGTTAGTGCTGAGTTTTTCCATATTCTCATTATGAAGTTGAGAAAATTGTCCTCTATTTCTGTTTTTCTAAATGCTTTTTAATATTTAATTTTTTTAATATCGTAATTTTATTTTCTCTTTTTTCAGTGTTCCAAGATTCATTGTTTATGCACCACACCCAGTGCTCCATGCAATACATGCCCTCCTTAATACCCACCACCAGGATCACCCAGTCCCCCACTCCCTTCCCTCCAAAAACCTCAGTTTGTTTCTCAGAGTCCACAGTCTCTCATGGTTCGCCTCCCCCTCCAATTTCCCCCAATTCACTTCTTCTCTCAATTTCCCAGTGTCCTCCGTGTTATTCCTTACACTACACAAGTAAGTGAAACCATATGATACTTGGCTCACTCTGCTTGACTCTTTTATTTTTTTTTAAGATTTTATTTATTTGACACAGAGAGAGAGATCATAAGTAGGCAGAGAGACAGGCAAAGAGAGAGGGAGAAGCAGGCTCCCTGCCCCAGAGCAGAGAGCCTGATGTGGGGCTTGATCCCAGGACCCTGAGATCACAACCTGAGCTGAAGGCAGAGGCTTAACCCACTGAGCCACCCAGGTGCCCTGCTTGACTTATTGCTAAATGCTTTTTTAAATAATGAGTTTTGACTTTTTTTTAAAGATTTTATTTATTTGACAGAGAGATCACAAGTGGGCAGAGAGGCAGGCAGAGAGAGAGGGGTAAGCAGGTTCCCCGCTGAGCAGAGAGCCCGATTCAGGGCTCGATCCCCAGATGCAGAGATCATGACCTGAGCCTAAGGCAGAGGCCTAACCCACTGAACCACCCAGGTGCCCCTGGGTTTTTACTTTTATCAAATGATTTCTTTTTTGCTACAATTAAGATGGTCATGCAGTTTTTTTCTTTAGCCTATTAATATGATAAATTACATTGATTTTTTTAAGATTTTATTTTTAAGTAATCTCTACACCCAATGTGGGGCTCAAACTTATAACCCTAAGATCAAGAGTTACATGCTCTACCAACTGAGCCAGCCAGGCACCCCTGATTTTAATTATTGAACCCAGTCTTGTGTCCCTGGAGAGCAAAAGTCTTTCCTTTTGATTTTTGAATTTAGTTTGAAATTTTTAATTTTGAAGAAAATCTAGTTTTTAATGGATTATACTTCTTGGTATTCTATCTAAAATGTCATTACCAAAATCACAGAGATTTTCTGTTTGCAGTTACAGATTTTATTATAGTTTTATGTTTTACATTTAACTCTAAAATGCATTTTGACTCAAATTTTATCAAAGATGTAAAATCTGTGTCTACATTTTATTTATTAATTTACTTATTAACTTACTTATGGGTGTCCACTTGTTCCAACAGCATTTGTTGAAAAGACTGTCCTTTCTCCACTGAGATGGCTTTGCACCTTTTGTCAAAAATTAGATGAATACGTGTGTGTGAACCTATTACTGGACTTTGTATTCTCTTCCCTTGATTGGTATCTGTTCTTTATCACCAATACCACTATCTTGATTATTGTAACTTCTCAGTATGTCTTGTAACCAGGCACTGTAATACATCCAACTTTATTTTTTCAACACTGTTTTAGCTATTCTAGTACTTAGAATCAATGCCTTGATCATAGTTTGAACTCAGTAAGAATATGTTTATTTAGTAATGACAGCTACCATTCATTGAGTGCTTACTATATACCAGGAACTTAAATCACTTAAGTTTTATATTAGACTTGTATGATGGGAACTAATTTTAATCTTCACTACACACATGTGAACACTGAGGTTCAGAGGGATTAAATATCCTGCCCAAATTCATGGAAGTTGTAAGCAGTTGCTGAGATCTGAGCCAGGGTATTCCAAATCCATATAAGCAATTTGGTAGTTAAACAAGTGTCGGGTTGTTTTGGAAAATATTGCTGGTCCTATGACCCTCCTACCTGGTGGTAAATTACAAAGAAAGCAAGTCTCAGGTATATGCAAGCATAAATTAGTAAGGGCCAATTAGTCCTGCCACCTGTTCTGAGGATTTGGTGAAATCCCCCTGTGTCCTTGGGCACTGTGCCAGCTAGTGACACATTGCGTCTCAGTGCCAAACCTGTGCTTCTTTGCCTACTTCGTGACACTGGAGTTTGACTCTTCTGACTGCAGTTCTCCTTTTCCCCCCATTAAGCTCTACCAACAGAGTGGGGTGATGGAGACTACCAGGCAGGAGCCAGAACTGACTCCTTCTTCCAGTGTGCTGTTGGCCTCGTGGCAGCAAGCACATCAGTTAATGGAGAGGCCCCTCAACCTTCATGGTCCAGCAGGGCACACACTCTGGCAAATTTCCTCACCTCCACAGCAGCAGGTGCTCTCGCACCTCAGAGGCAGGCACCCCCTGGCAAGTTTGTCACCACAGTGGCTGCAGCTCTCAGGGTCTCCAGCAAGAGCTCCACCCCCAGAGTTTCTTCGTTATCAGAGAAGTGCAGCACGGCTCTGTGACAGCCACCACTGCCCCTCAGAAATCTGAAACTCAGCCTTGCAGGGGCTCTGCCTCAAAGGGTCCACGTTCCTTTCTCATTCGTGTTTCCCTCAGCATTTGTTACCTCTGTACACCTTGGAATTCTCTTTTCCCCTTTTAATAGTTAACCACCACTTACCTAATTAATACTATTTCATATAATTTTCCACATTCAAAATTACCAGTGTCAATTCTCTCTTCTGACTGAACTGTCAGACACTCTGTTAAATGCCTCATCTAAACAGGTTTCTAAAGGCCAGCACAATGATAGTTTGACAGCAGGGAACAACCAACATCTCGTCAGATCAGGTGCATCAGCCAACACCTAGTCCTCCTTTTGTAGCAGGACTCTGGGCCAAATGGAGTTGGTTCAGGACTTAGGACGTTACTCTTCATTGTTTATTGGACTTTGTTCAAGGATGAGTGAACCTCCTTCCATTTAATCACATATTTTGAACAACATTCATTTTGTCAATGATATGTTTCTAATACCTTTTATGCCAGTTAGCAGTCTCTGGTATAGATTTAGATAACACCATTGAAAGCACTCTCTCTAGCCCACTTTGGACTGTAGAGGCCTGATAAAAGGTGTTTCAAACGGTAAAAGCTCGCTAAGCAGTCCTGGAGTTTGGATTCCTGATCAGGAAACTCTACTGGTAGCTAACTGCCCGTAGTTATAGATTTAATGCTACCTTACCTAGTTGCCTGCATCAGCCTCTTTATACCAAAATATTTTAAAATAAATCACCATAGCAGGGATGTCTAGGTGGCTCAGTCCATTAAGTGTCTGCCTTCGGCTCAGGTCATGATCTCACAGTCCTGGGATCGTGTCCCACATTGGGCTCTCTGCTCAGTGGGGAGTCTGCTTCTCCCTCTCCCTTTCCCTCTATGCTCTCGCTCTCTCTCTCTCAAATAAATTTAAAAAAATCTTTTAAAAAATCACCATAGCGGGGTGCCTGGGTGGCTCAGTGGGTTAATCCTCTGCCTTCGGCTCAGGTCATGATCTCAGGGTCCTGGGATCAAGCCCCGCATTGGGCTCTCTGCTCAGCGGGGAGCCTGCTTCCTCCTCTCTCTGCCTGCCTCTCTGCCTACTTGTGATCTCTGTCTGTCAAATAAACAAATTTAAAAAAATTTTAAAAAATCACCATAGCAAGTCTACTGTTTAACACTATGCTTGACAACATATGGGATATCATAATGACTTACTTGATTTATCTAAGCTGGCTGAGAACAAGACTCAGTTTTGCATCATTCTTTGTCTACAGTAGGGATCTACAAACTATAGCCCGCTCTGGTTAAATCTGGCCTAACACATGTTTTATTTTTTTTAAAGGTTTATTGGGTCATAGCCATGCCTATTCCTTTATATATCATTTTGGCTGCTTTTGTCTACAGTGGCAGAATTGGGTTGTGACAGTCGAAAAGTGTAAAATATTTACTATCTTTATAGAAAATGTTTACTGACTACCATGAGTCATGTTTAAGAAAAGATCCTGATTTTTATCATTATTGTAAGAGCACTGAAAGCCATCAGGTATCTTCTTTGAAGATTGAAGGAATAATGGTGAAACCATAAGTGGAGACTTCATTTCTAGTTCCCATCATTAGTAAGCAATTTAGAAGCTCTAAAGTGATAAAACAGATTAGGGCTGGAAAAGCCTTCGAGGTCTCACTTGCCTTCATTTCCAGAAGTGGAAATTTATATTCAAAAATATCTTAGAGCAAGACTGTAGTGATATTCAGCTTGCTTACTTTTACTTAGTACATTTCTCTTTCTGTTACACAATGTGTCTCCAACTGAAATACCTACGCCTTGAAGATACATGAAACCATGAAAAGAGAAATGGTGGAGGTGGTACCTCAACCCACCTCCACCATCTCTGACTTTTGTGACCTCAGGCAACTTGCTGAATGTCTCTGTGTCTTAATTTATCATCTGGAAAATGGGTTGTTTTACATATGACGTAATCTAGGTAAAGTTCGTAACACAATGCCTGGCACATAGTGAACACATTAAATATTAGCTATTATTAGTGGGCTCAGAGTATTACTATTCCCAGTTATACATGAAGATTTGGAAGAAAGAAACTTTGAAACTTTAAAAAAAATATGAAGATGTTATTGAATAGAACACAAGATTTGCATACATTTATAAGATAAAATATGTGATCTAAAAGCAGTATATCAAAGGCTGCCCCTCTGTGGGGAAACTTGGCTAGGAAAGTTAGAGAAGCTCTGTACCCTACCCTGTGGTTTCTGGTTCCTGTCTGCTCACAAGTCCTCTGACTTCAGAGTCTTAGGACTCCTACTTCAATGGGGGGCTTCCTGGCTCTAATAAATTTACATTTACGTTTCCCTCTGGAGCTGCGTAGGGGGGAAGCTAGGTCTCTGTATCTGTTAAAGTGAGCTGACTGAAAGGATATGGCTGTTGTTTACCGCCCCCGAATTGCCTAATAAAGAAACTCACCTAGAATTTTGTGCTTTAGCTTAGGAATGATACAGAGTCATCCCACTCCTCTTCTGATGCTGGTTTCTTAATTATATAGTCCAGGGGAAGCAGAGAGTGAATAGGCAAGGCCCCTTGGGCCTGTTATGCCAATACGATGTAGAGAATAGGTTGCCTTGCTACTGCTTGTTCCAGAATTTCTCATTAACGTGATTCATATGGATACAACTGTCAACTTTCATTTTCACTAGACAATAAAACAAACCTAACCTTGTACCTGTGAGGCTGACGGCTTGAGAAGCAGAGGAGATAAATGTGGGATCTCATTAAAATCGAGTGTATTATGATTTTTGATATTAGAGACTCAAAATATGTTGCATTAACATGACAAAATTTGCCATTTGACTAAGTAAGTCATAACTTGATCAGTTTTTGGAAATGTCTAGACATAGCCTTTAACGATTGGGACAAATTGTCTGAAGATATTTCTTGACATTCTAGGAAGGATGTGAGGGTAGGAAAGATATTAATATTGCAGAAATCTCTTAAAGGGAACACTTCCAGGAAACAGATGAAACAACCAGATAAATGCATTGTGAGGGGCGGGTATAAAAGCAAACCAAATGAATGTTTGGGGCTGTGGAGAAGGGCCTGTCCTTTCTTGAGGACCCACTGTGTGCTGGGCAAGATGCTAGATGCTGAGAATTCAGTGCTAAACAGGGAAAATCTTTGTCCTGACAGAGCTCATAATGGAGCTCTTTTTGGAGGAGAATACAGGAAAGTAAGCAATTTTGCAGTGAAATCTGGTAAATAATAAAATAGAGGCATTCTGAGCATTCACAGGAATATACAAAGGAGAAGTACATAACAAGGCTAGGGAATGGCAACAGAAATCTTCTGGAGAAAAGTATCCCTTCAGCTAAGTTCTAAAGGAGAAATAGCTGGGGAAAGTATAGGCTAATTTACACTGGGAGCAAGAAAACCCCAGGCAAAGAAGGGATGGACCTCAAACAATTAAAAATAGAATTGTCATACGATCCAGGAATTCCCCTTCTGGGTATATACCCAAAAGAATTACAAGTAAGGACTGAAGCAGATAGTTGTACATCCATGTTCATAGAATCATTTTTTATAGTGGCCAAAAGTAGGAACAATCCAAATATACATTGATAGATGAATGGACAAAAAAAAATATCCATACAATGGAATATTATTCAGCCTTAAAAAGGAAGGGAATTCTTTTTTTTTTAACTTTAGTTCATTTTATTTTTTAATTTTTTTAAATTTTATTTTTTATAAACATATATTTTTTTCCCCAGGGGTACAGGTCTGTGAATCGCCAGGTTTACACACTTCACAGCACTCACCATAGCACATACCCTCCCCAATGTCCATAATAACCCCACCCCCCCTCCCAACCCCCCTCCCCCCAGCAACCCTCAGTTTGTTTTGTGAGATTAAGAGTCACTTATGGTTTGTCTCCCTCCCAATCCCATCTTGCTTCATTTACTCTTCTCCTATCCCCTTAACCCCCATGTTGCATCTCCTCTCCCTCATATCAGTGAGATCATATGATAGTTGTCTTTCTCCGATTGACTTATTTCGCTAAGCATGATACCCTCTAGTTCCATCCACGTCGTCGCAAATGGCAAGGTTTCATTTCTTTTGATGGCTGCATAGTATTCCATTGTGTATATATACCACATCTTCTTTATCCATTCGTCTGTTGATGGACATCTAGGTTCTTTCCATAGTTTGGCTATTGTAGACATTGCTGCTATAAACATTCGGGTGCATGTGCCCCTAAGGAAGGGAATTCTGACACATGCTACAACAGAGATGAACCTTAAAGACATACTGCTGTGTGAAAGAAGCGAGACACAAGAAGACAAATGTTATATGATTCCACTTATAGGAGGTACAGAATTTCAGTTTGGGAAGATGAAAAAGTGGAGGAGATGGATAGTGGCAATGGTGGCACAACCATGTGAATGTACTCAATGCCACTAAACTGGTTAAAATGGTAAAATTTTGTCTTACATATATCTTACCACAGTCAAAGAATAAAAGAAGGATGGAAACCCCAATATGTTCCCCCTTTGAGATTAAATGTTATTAGGGCATCATTGATATTTGAGATGAGATGGTCCCAGGTGAGATTAGTGCACAGGAAAAAAGACTAGCAGTCCCTTAAGGACTAATTCATCATGGGAGACTATGGAATATCGACTGGTGATGCAGGCTCAGCCTGGATTTGAGCCTACGCTCCCCTTTGAGGGGAGAATATGTTTACAACACAGTATGTTAGGAGACTGAAAAGTGCTCCTGGCCTGGCCTCCATGCACTGTAGATGTTCTTTTGGATTAATGGCCATTTGAGAGTGGGTGAAGGTGTCAAACAGCATAGCTGATCATGACTACAGGGAGAGACTTTCTTTTTTACTCTTCTCTGATTCATGGAGAGTTACTGTAAGAGTAGCAGTGAAACCTCCACAATGACAAATAAGGAAAAATAGTGGTATGTAGGATGATTTGCTTCTACCAGTGTATCTGTGGTAGCACATTTGCTTGTTCTTAGAAGAACTGGGGTTGGGGGCACCTGGGTGGCTCAGTGGGTTAAAGCCTCTGCCTTTGGCTCAGGTCATGATCCCAGGGTCCTGGGATTGAGCCCCACATTGGGCTCTCTGCTCAGTGGGGAGCCTGCTTTCCGCGCCCCCCCACCCACCTGCCTCTCTGCCTACTTGTGATCTCTGTCTGTCAAATAAATAATAAATAAAATCTTTAAAAAAAAAAAAGAACAACTGGGGTTGGCCTCATGGAAAACATGTTGATAGTAGCAATGCTGACATTTTGGTGGTCGTCAGGATGTCAAGTCTTTTTGGAATTTCTGAGTACTGAATTATAGTCTTTTCCATGATGGCCAAAGGTCCAGCAGGCCTTTCTAAAGCAAGTTCTGGTGGCAGTGGCAACATTCTCAGTGTCATGGTGGCAGATTTGCAAGAGGAAAAGTGGGAGTTATCAGAAATGAGGAAAGGGAATATGCCAGTAGAAGTGACCCTGGGGTGGAGAGAAAGGGGTTCTCATGGCGACAAAATGAGTGCTCAGAGTCATTATTTTTACTTTTTTAAAAAGAGTATTTATGTACTTGAGAGAGAGAGCACGAATCGAGGAGGTGCAGAGGGAGAAGCAGACTCCCCACTGAGTGGGGGAGCCCACCACAGGGCTCAGTCCCAGGACCCCAGGATCATGACCTGAGTCGAAAGCAGGTGCCTAACCAACAGGGCCTCCCAGGCATCCCTTTTATTTTTACTTTTGAAGGTAAAAGCATTTAGTCCACGACTGGTAAAGCAGTATACAGCTGTTAGTAAGAGACAGAAGAGATAAAGAAAGGAATTCTAAGCAGAAGAAACATTTGTAAGAACATTTAGTCCCTCCCAACTGTCTCACGGCATCTGCCCCTCCCAGTAGTCTCAAGGCATCTGTGTTATCCCTCATGTGCCAAGGAGGAACTGAGAGTCATCAAGGTTAAGTAACAGCTTCAGAGGTCAAGCATCTAGTGAGTTGGTGGAACAGGAATTCCAGCTCAGATGGTGAGCTCCAAGGCCTTGGGTCTCATCATCACAGTGTGTGCCTTCCAGATAGAATACCTGACTGACGGACCCAGTAGTCAAATGTATCAACATTCCAATTTTCAGACAGCAGTTTTGACATTGTGAAGCCATAAACAAAGGCAAGTTTGCTAAGAATCTGACAGACATAACTGGGTTGCTAACAAGGCTTCCGTGTCCATCCCGGTCAGGTGACACTCCCGGTCAGGTGACCCTCAGCTACTCCAGGTATAACACCCAAGGACCCTTACTTTTCACACAATCTGTAGAAGATGCTTGGTCATGTGTTAAGTCACCATTGACTATCTTCTTCTTATGTATATAAGGCTCACTTCAAAAAATTTCCAGAACCAGTGCCTGGCACCTAGGTGTTTTTCAAGAAATATTATTCAATAAATAAATAGTCAATGAATTGAATGGAAACCAATTCCACCCACTCGTACTATGTTGTTACACAAGAGTATTTTGGGTTTATTTGCTTTTTTTTTTTAAATTCCATAGGTAATAGGGGGAAAAAATCCTGGTTCACGGGACCTCAGTTTGATGAATTTTTCCTCCTTCAGTTGGTGCTTCTTTCATTTTGTAAAAACTGCCAAATCTCTATGGACAGTAGGGTGGTGGCTAAACACATTGAGGAGAGAGGGCTACAGCCAGATAAATACAGTTTGCCTATGCAGTTGAGGAGAGAGGTTTCTGTATGCGGCTCATGTAACACTTCTGGGTACATTTGTACCCAGAACAACTGTCTCTGTGGCTGTCCGGATTTGGCTTTTCCCCTTGGATGTTCATCATAGCAAAAAGATTTTCCTTCCTAAAAATAGAGGACTAAGGTGTCAGCAATGTAATTTAGGACTCCAGCCCAATACCACGTTTGATGAGAAAGTGTTTCTACACAGCACCACACAGACACTTTGAGAGAAGTGCAGTGGTGTCCAGGGGCTCTGGCATTAACAAGTTCTACCCACCAAGCATTTCATCCAAACCTTACTTTCTATATGTGAGCACTGGGGGTGGGGCGGTGGGGGTGGCATTTCTTTATACAAGCCTCTGCCTGGCTACTGCAGAGTTTATTTCAAAGGTTCAAGTATAAATAAATTAGAGCCCTATTCAACTGGAATGACCAAAAAGAGGTGCTGATTTGGGTCCTGATTAGTTTCAGATCAGCCACTGTTTTCCTTAAGGCAGCATCTTTTTGCCAGTGTACTGGAATGATGTAGATTTGTTTCTAGCATCCTCTTCAAAGGAAAATCCCATACAGGTGATGCACAGACTTAATTTTAAAAAGCATATGCTAATTCAAGCATATGCTTGAATTAATATGCTTAAGTAACAAAATAATATCATAAACCCCCATATACTCATTTTCCCACTCTATTGGATTATCTTTTTTTAATTAACATATAATGTATTTGTTTCAGGGGTACAGGTTTGTGAATCATCAGTCTTACACATTTCAGAGCACTCACCATAGCACATACCCTCCCCAGTGTCCATAACCCAGCCACCCTATCCCTTCCCTCCCCACCTCCCAGCAACCCTCACTTTGTTTCGTGGTATTAAGACTCCCTTATGGTTTGTCCCCCTCCTGAGACCATCTTGTTTCATTTTTTCCCTCCCTACCCCCATGACCCCTGACCTGCCTCCCAAATTTCTCATATCAAAGAGATCATATGATAGTTGTCTTTCTCTGATTGACTTATTTTGCTTAGCAAAATACCCTCTAGTTCCATCCATGTCATTGCAAATGGCAAGATTTCGTGGGTTTTTTTGATGACTGCATAGTATTCCATTGTGCGTGCGTGTGTGTGTGTGTGTGTGTGTGTGTGTCTATCACATCATCTTTATCCATTCATCTGTTGATGGACATCTAGGTTCTTTCCACAGTTTGGCTATTGTGGACATTGCTGCTATAAACATTGGGGTGCATGTGCCCCTTCAGATCCCTAATTTGTACCTTTAGGGTAAATACCCAGTAGTGCGATTGCTGGGTCATAGGGTAGCTCTGTTTTCAACTTTTTGAGGAACCTCCATCCTGTTTTCCAGAGTGGCTGCACCAGCTTGCATTCCTACCAACAGTGGAGGAGGGTTTCCCTTTCTCCGCATCCTCACCAACATCTGTAGTTTCCTGACTTGTTAATTTTAGCCATTCTGACTGGTGTGAGGTGGTATCTCACTGTAGTTTTGATTTCTATTTCCCTGATGCTGAGGGATATTGAGCGCTTTTTCATGTGTTTGATGGCCATTTGGATGTCTTCCTTGCAGAAATGTCTGTTCATGTCTTCTGCCCATTTCTTGATTGGATTATTTGTTCTTTGGGTGTTGAGTTTGGTAAGTTCTTTATAGATTTTGGATACTAGCCCTTTATCTGATATGTCATTTGCAAATATCATTTCCCATTCTGTCAGTTGTCTTTTGGTTTTGTGGACTGTTTCCTTTGCTGTGCAAAAGCTTTTGATCTTGATGAAGTCCCAATAGTTCATTTTTGCCCTTGCTTCCCTTGCCTTTGGCGATGTTTCTAGGAAGAAATTGCTGCGGCTGAGGTCAAAGAGGTTGCTCCCTGTGTTCTCCTCAAGGATTTTGATGGATTCCTGTCTCACATTGAGGTCCTTCATCCATTTTGAGTCTGTTTTCGTGTGTGGTGTAAGGAAATGATCCAGTTTCATTTTTCTGCATGTGGCTGTCCAGTTTGCCCAACACCATTTGTTGAAGAGACTGTCTTTTTGTTTCCATTGGACATTCTTTCCTGCTTTGTCGAAGATTAGTTGACCATAAAGTTGAGGGTTCATTTCTGGGCTCTTTATTCTGTTCCATTGATCTATTTGTCTGTTTTTGTGCCATTATCATACTGTCTTGATGATTATGGCTTTGTAATAGAGCTTGAAGTCTGGAATTGTGATGCCACCAACTTTGGTTGTCTTTTTCAACATTCCTCTGACTATTCAGGGTCTTTTCTGGTTCTATATAAATTTTAGGACTATGTGTTCCATTTCTTTGAGAAAAATGGATGGTATTTTGATAGGGATTGCATTAAATGTGTAGATTGCTTTAAGTAGCATAGACATTTTCACAATATTTCTTCCAATCCATGAGCATGGAACGTTTTCCCATTTCTTTATGTCTTCCTCAATTTCTTCCATGAGTACTTTACAGTTTTCTGAGTACAGATTCTTTGCCTCTTTGGTTAGGTTTATTCCTAGGTATCTTCTGGTTTTGGGTGCAATTGTAAATGGGATCGACTCCTTAACTTCTATTTCTTCTGTATTGCTGTTGGTGTATAGAAATGCAACTGATTTCAGTACATTCATTTTATATCCTGACACTTTACTGAATTCCTATATGAATTCTAGCAGTTTTGGAGTGGAATCTTTCAGGTTTTCCACATAAAGTATCATATCACCTGCAGAGAGTGAGAGTCTGACTTCTTCTTTGCAGATTTGGATGCATTTTATTTCTTTTTGTTGCCTGATTGCTGAGGCTAGGGCTTCAAGTACTATGTTGCATAGCAGTGGTGATAGTGGACATCCCTGCCATGTTCCTGACCTTAGGGGAAAAAGCTCTCAGTTTTTCCCCATTGAGAATAACATTCACTGTGGGTTTTTCATAGATGGCTTTGATGATATTGAGGTATGTACCCTCTATCCCAACACTGTGAGGAGTTTTGATCAAGAAAGGATGCTGTACTTTGTCAAATGCTTTTTCAGCATCTATTGAGATTATCATATGGTTCTTGTTCTTTCTTTTATTAATGTATTGTATCACATTGATTGATTTGTGGCTGTGGAACCAACCTTGCCGCCCAGGAATAAATCCCACTTGGTTGTGGTGAATAATCCTTTTAATGTACGGTTAGATCCTATTGGCTAATATTTTGGTGAGAATTTTTGCATCCTTATTCATCAAGGATATTGGTCTGTAGTTCTCCTTCTTAATGGGGTCTTTGTCTGGTTTGGGGATCAAGGTAATCCTGGCCTCATAGAATGAGTTTGGGCGTTTTCCTTCCATTTCTATTTCTTGGAACAGTTTCAGGAGAATAGGTATTGATTCTTTAAATGTTTGGTAGAATTTGCCTGGGAAGCCATCTGGCCCTGAGCTCTTATTTGTTGGGAGATTTTTGATAAATGCTTTACTCTCCTTACTGGTTATGGGTCTGTTCAGATTTTCTATTTCTTCCTAGTTCAGTTTTGGTAGTTTATATGTCTCTAGGAATGCATCCATTTCTTCCAGATTGTCAAATTTGCTGTTGTATATAGTTGCTCATAGTATTTTTTTTTTTTTAGGAAAGAAACTCTTTCATGAAATTAGCATCCCCCCCCGCCTTTTTTTAAGAGAGAGAGAGCATGAGCGGAGGCAGAGTGAGACAGTGAATCCCAAGCAGGCTCCCTGCCCAGCATAGAGCCCAATGCAGGGACTGATCTCACAACCCTGATATCATGACCTGACCCAAAACCAAGAGTCAAATGCTGAACTGACTGAGCCACCCTCTACTGGGTGGCTCTACTGACCCTCTACTGGGTTATCTTAAGGCAAATCCTAGATACTGAACCATTTTATCCATAACTACTTGAGTATGTCTCTCTGAAAGATAAGGATTCCTCTCCTAAAATATAATCACAGGACTATTACTATACCTAAAAAATATAATGATAATTCCTACATATCACCAACTATCCAGATAGTGTTCATATTTGGACAAACTGGATTGAGTTTTTCCTTGGCCTCCATTATCTTGCAGGTCTTTGGGGATTTGCTGTAACCTTTGTAATTTCAGCACCAATGATATAGAATAAGATGGAAAATTTTATTCATCAGAAATTTTCCATGAGGATTCTTTGTGGTGGAAATAAAAAACAGAGTGAGAGAGGAATTATGCTGCCCAAGAGGCTTTGTGCTTTTTGCCCCCACTGTGATTAAGAACAAACCAGGGGACATGGAGCCACCATATTCTCTGGACATTTCTTCGTACAGTGAGGCCAGTGTTGGGGAGCATAGCACTGCTGGCCATTATGGGGTACAGACTAGGGTTGTTAGGTATAGCAAATAAAAATACAGGACATCTAATTAAATTTGAATTTCATGAAAACAGCAAATACTATTTTAGCCTACATTTGTCTCAGATATTTTGTGGAGCACACATATATCAAGAGTCATTTGTTTGAAATTCCAGTTTGACTCTGTCATATATTTTACCTTGCAAGCTAAAGACAGATGGCATATGGATTTAGCAAAGGGGAAGAAAAAAAACAGAAGAATTCATCAGGATATTGTTTCTTTTTTTTAAAGATTTATTTATCCATTTTGGGGGGAGGGAGGGAGAGCGATAGAGAAACTCAAGCAGACTCCACACTGAACGTGGAGCCCAACTTGGGGCTCTGTCTCACAACCCTGAGATCATGACCTGAGCTGAAACCAAGAGCCAGATGCTCAACCAGCTGCACCACCCAGGCACCACAAGGCCATGGTTTCTTGACAAGTTGAGAGTGCTTGTAGAAGTAGAAGGTCATGAGAGAAATGGAGAGTACAGGAGTTTTTAAAGGTGTTGGGCTGGTTATGAATTATAGCCATTTTAATGCTTTTTGAAATATTTGAGTAAAATTCCAAATTACTTTTTGAAATGAGTTTAGTTGCTCAGTTCTATTTCTGTGAATGTGATACCACTCTAGGACTGAATAAAAATTCTCAATATGATTTATTTATTTATTTAGCCTCTCCAGACAGAGTTGGGCTCCCTCAGGGTGGTTTCTAGGATGACTTTTCTTTTTTTCTTTTCTTTTCTTCTTTCTTTTCTTCTCTTCTCTTTTCTTTTCCTTTCCTTTCCTTTTCTTTCTATCTTTCTTCCTTCCTTTCCTTCTCTTTTCTGCAGAATCATAGTAAGGGAAACAAGACAGTAGTTTGATATTTGCTTAGACACCCTGAATGCTCTCGACTTTTCATTTGCCCCTACAGTTCTCATCCCTGTCACAAACTTGGAATATATGCATGGTCTATTTGTTCAGTGGCAAAAAGGAAAACTTTAGTCTGATTTCTATTTTTCCTTTTCTGAAATGTACACCAAGAAAATAATCAATATAAAAGCACCAGGCATGCTTAATATAAATTCATTGGCAGGTCCTATTACTAGTAGGGATATAGACAATTTGGCCAAGGTCTGAAATTCACAAATGGCCTCAAATGTAGGCTTTCCACAAGAGATTATACATACAGATATATGTGTTATAAATTTTTAAAACACCTCAATTCTTAGAAATCTATTTTGGCACTTCTTAATTTTTAATGTAAGTGGAACCTCAAAAATGGAAACAGTTAAAGAAGTGTCTCAGGACTCCCTTTATCTCCAACTTGGTTCTGCCATTGGTAAGGCAGAAAGATCATAGGAGATTGCTAAGTCTTTGTGCGCATAGTACTTAGTTTGTAAGAGTCTTTTTTAAAATTATGTTCAGTTAGCCACTGTATAGCACATCACTAGCTTTTGATGTAATGTTCAATGATTCATTAATTATGTATAACACCCAGTGCACATCACAACTCATGTCCTCCTTAATACCCATCACCCTGTTACCGCCTCCCCCCACCATAGTTTGCAAAAGCCTTAGGTGTAACTCTTCATTTGTGTAGCATTTCACAGTTCATGAAGCCTTTTCATGTTTGGTTCCATATCTCATCGGGTTCCCACAATAGTTCAGTGGGGTAAGTATGGCACTTACTCTTGGCTATATATCTTGTGGGTGGCAAAATCCAGACAAGGACACAGTTTTTTGCTTCCTAGTTAATTTTCCCATTGTACCACACTGACTCGGCTTACAGAATAAGAAAATTAACATATTTAATACATTCTTACTCTCGATGCATTTGACAATTGTGGACTTAGATGTTTGTTAATTGAAGCTTACTTTCTCCCATATTTTAAAGATTCCCTTTCCCATCAGAGGGCCATTCCCAAAAACATTCATGAAGATGAAATACATCCCAAACAAAGCATTGGCTAGCCATTTCCTCTTTGGAATATATTTTTCAGACCTTTGCTTCATTATGAAATATCTAGCCAGTTGCTGAATGCCATTCAAAATGAAAAGTTCATCATTTTTCTGGCTTTGCTATCTTTAGAATAATTGGAAGCAAGAATGATGCAAAAATTGAATAAACTTATCTAGGTAATGCACCTGTTTTTCATGTTTTAATGTCACTTATCAGGACTTTAGACTGAAAGACCTCACCAATGGAATGGGGGTTTTTCTACAGAAAATTTTTTTTAGTTTAGGTAAAAGAGTTTTAAGGAAATAAAATAATACATTAACATAAAATTCTCTTGAAGAAATGAAAGAATTTTTCTGAAGAGCTGATTTTGCTTTAAAATTTACATATTGGCATTTCAATCTGAATTCCCATTGGAGTGTTTTTTTTAAATTGTGTTATGTCAGTCTCCATACAATACATCATTAGTTTTTGATGTAGTGTTCCAAGATTCACTGATTACATATAACACCCAGTGCTCCATACAATACATGCCATTGGAGTGTTAAAAGCTACTGAATGATGGTTACAGCTCATGGCAGTAAGTCACTGGTTCACAGCACTTCAGAACATCATCTACCACTGTCAAGGAAGGGACAGTTTCTTAGATGCTAGTACATAAATCTAGGATTAGAGGTCTCTGGGTCATTATCCACTGAATTAAGGCTAACCTCTCTGGATAGAGAGGACAAACCCTGGTTATTTAGTTCCCAAACAGTGGGGGTAGGGATAGGGTAGGGAAGAGCCGCCATAGAGTTAATCAACACTTATGGTAGTTGATTGGACTAGGCAAAGTATAGCAGAGGGACACTATGGAATGTGGGTTGATTATGTGGAGCATGGGACTAACCAACCACTGGATTCCAAATTTGAACTTTAACATCATAGTGGGGAGGGAGGAAGGAACAAATATTAAATCTCTGTCCTAGCTGTATGGTCAGTATTATTCTTGGCTGGTTCTGGTGATAGATAAATAGGCCTCCATTTGTTAGGAAAGGAGTATCTTTAAATGTGCTCCTAGCTTAAAATTTTGTCTTGGTCCTCTACTGAAATATCCACTTAGTCATCAGGATGTTACCAAGGAAGGAAACAAAGTATAACACACTTATCCTCATTACTGAAAGGATAATAGCGATGCCCAATATATCATGGATAGAGGAGGAAATTGGATTCTATTCCTAATCCATTGTTAATGACTTAAGTTCACAAAAATACTTAGTCTTCATTATGCCTATTTTTGTGTTAATTGTGGAAGCAATGAGGTAAGTCTTCCTGTGAGAACCAATTATCTTACATGACACCTTTTAATTCTGTAATTCATTGATTTTCCAGAAGTTGAGAATTTGAAACCAAGTTTGGCAGTGAGCAGTTACCTTAATTATAATTGTCTTAGCTTAATGGCAATAGTGAATGGCTTCAGAATCTTCAAGAATATAATAGGCAGTCATCACAACTGGATATAGATATTTATCTGACCTTAAGGACTAGGCCAACTGATAATTCTGGTTATAGTTCAATCATTTATTGAGCACCTATTACATGCCAAGCACATCTCTAAATGTTTCTCTATATACAGGTTTTGTAGTGGAGAGAGGAACAATAAGCACCTCTTTGAATACAGTTAAACCATGTGAAAGAAGAGCAACAAGGTTGAATCTCATCAAAAAGCAAGGTGTTTTGCAAGCCACCAGTTGGATTCAGTCAATCAACTGTTAATAGGCTATTTTCAGAATAACTAAATGCAACCAGTTGACTTAAGGTCATACACATTCTGACTGGAGGTCAACTGTTTGGTGTAGAGATAGCCTACTTTCTTTCTGGTTCTTTAGATTATTTTCTTACATTCCAAACAGAGCAGGAAAATGCCTTTTGACATGATTACATAATATAAAAGCAGTCTTAAAGTTTCTGATGATTTCTGGAAAATCTATGCAAAACATAAATATTCTAGGGGTGTCTGGGTGGCTCAACTGGTTAAGCGTCCGACTTTTGATTTCAGCTCAGGTCATTATCTCAGGGCTCTGCTTGAGATTCTCTCTCTCCCTCTACTTCTGCCTCCACTCATGCTCTCTCTCTCGCTCTCTCTCTCAAAATAAATAAATAAAATCTTTAAAAAGACAAAAACATAAATATTCTATCTCAATGAGATATTTGTTTTGTGCTGAAATACTTTATTACATGTGATTTTATTTATTGTGAAAGAATAATTTTCATGTTGAAATACTGAAGTTAATGCATGGGAATAAGAGTATTTCCCCAAGTGCTCTTAAAAAACACTGATTTGGGGCCTACTTCTGAGTTCAGCACTCTGACAGGCACTGCATACTAGAGAGGTTAATTTTCCTTATTGGTGCCTTCAGTGATCAGTTAAGTGAAGCATCTGGGCTTATATTTATTATTATCTTTTTTCAGAGAGATAATAGAGAAAGCACTCATTCTATTTGATAGAGAAAAGAAGTATAATTAACTTTGGAAATAGTTATTCCTTTTAATAACTCCTACTTTCTTTCTGAGGATTGAGAGGCCACAGATAATTATTCTAACAGATCCCTGTCTCTGTCTTACTAGGGAGAACTCACTGGACTGGAGTTTGGAATTGAGCAAAGGGGGCTAGGATACATCCATACTAGAAAAAGAGAAGAGAACCTTAGTATGTGGAATGGGTGTTTAAAGCTCATTCTCCTTACTTCATTAAACAGTTAGGAAAAGTGAGATCCAAGGGGAGAAAAAAACTTGCATGCAATAAACCAGCAATCAGTAAGAGAATTGGACTAGAACCTGAGTTTCTGATCTCTAGATCAGTAAGTGCTCTTATTTAACAACACTCACAGTGGTAAAATTGAGATAAATCTGACCAGTGTGTGGAGCTCTTTTGATTTGTTGAAGAATGAGACCATGCATCTGGGAATTATCACATCTGGATATTATTTATTATTTAAGAGGTCCTCAAGCAGTAGTCATTTTTACCTTCAGAATGACTGGCTTACTGTGCTCTAAGTCAGGAAGTCATTGAAATGGGTACATGCTAGAGAAGAGTGAAAGAACAATCATCAATCTTTGAAAGAGAAAGCTTTTTCTTTGGGGGTATGGAACTGGAAGTATAGGAATAGGGGAAGTAGAAACACTTAAGAAATTTTCCGTTCTCCATCTTTCCTGCCCCAGTTGTTCACAAGGAAAATCTAATCCTAAATTTCTAGACGTTTCTCTGATAACCAAAGAACCAGACACAGTCTTGGTGCTCTTCTAGATGCCAGGAAAAAAAGTCCTTCAACTTTCCAAAGTTTTCTAGCAATGAAGGGGAAATAAAATAACTCATTCTGATGAACATCAACTAAGTGCTCCTTCTCTGGGTAATTGGCTTCCTGGAAGGTGAATAGGCCTTCATTTAGCAATCCAAGGCCAAGTGAGTACTGGCCAAGAGAAAATGAAATGTAACACATTTAGTGCTAAATTAAAGACAGGATCCACAAGCTGAGAGACCACATGAATCAGAGACATGAATCATGAAGTCTGTTCTGTTTGTGGCAAATTGGCCCTGAAGACAAATAAAAAATCAATCATTAATTTTCACACTCTGCTTTTGATAGACTTTTTCATTTGAAGGCAAATACTATTATAATAACAAAAATGACACCTTATAACTTTACTCTGTAAAGTGCTTCCTGTCTACTACTCATAATTTTAATTTCTTTAAATTCAGAGAGAAGAGTAGGACTTTTAAAAATTGATCCAAAATGACAAGTCAAAGAAAATTCAAAGAGGTATTAAAGCTTCAACTTTATAGTGCCTAGCATAGAGTGATTATGTTTAAATCAGTATAGATGACATTGATCAGAATTTATAAATTTCTATGATTTGTTTGGGGTGATGCTGGCTGAGAAATGGTAATGTGTAGCCTTGTGAACCGTGATATAAAAGTTAAAAGTAACTTGTGTGTTTTTCAAGGGTACATTAGTTCAACAGTCAGCAGTAACTGACTACCTCCTAGTCAGTCATCACATGTGCTAAATTCTGAAGATTCATATTTGAATAAGACATCGCCCATGCCTTTGAGAGAGGAAGGACCTTCATGGTAGAAAGAAGAGTAGATACAGAGGCCCAGAGATATGAGGCATCATGGTCTGATGAAATATTAGAGTTCAGGGCCCCTGGGAGACTCAGTTGGTTAGGCATCCAACTCTTGCTCTCAGCTCAGGTCTTGATCTCAGGGTTGTGAATTCAAGCTCTGTGTTGGGCTCCATGCTGGGTGTGGAGCCTACTTTAGAAAAAAGAAATATTAGAGTTCACTGTGGGCAGATCATAGAGTATAATTGTGGGGGTAGGGGTGGTGAAGGAGTAACAAAGGATGAATCTAGGGCCAGATCATGGAGAGACTTATGGATTACACTGAGGCACCCAGACCTCAAGCTTTAATTCAAAGGGGCATCATTAAGGGGTTTCAATATGGAGAGTGACATGATCTGGGTTCTCCTTTGCAGAAAGACCACTCAGATGACCTGTGGATGACAGACTGGAGAGAGAGCGAGTTTGGAGATTACAGTAATAATCCAGTAAAGAGATGAGGACTTGAACAATGGCAGTAGCAATAGAGATGAACAAGAGAGAACAGATTTGTTGTGCTTGGTGGGTAAAATCAGAAAATACTGATGATTAAATAGGGGGGTTGAGAATAGTGTCAAGATATCAAGGTAACCCAGTAAGTGGCACCATGTCCAAATATCAATTCTTTATCTTACCCCCACATCTGTTCCTGGTTCAGTCTACTTTGTCTCAGTAAATGGCAACCATCTTTCAAGTTACTCAGCTTCAAAGCATGAACTCATCCTTGATTTCTCTCATTCCCCACATCCCATCTGGCAGTTAACTTTTGTTTGTTCTACCTTCAAAACACATACAGAATATGACCATTTCTCACCAGCCTCACTGCTTTCACCCTATTCCAAGCCATCATCATCTCTTACCTGGACTATTACAATGGGCTCTTGACTATATTTTTGTCTTTATGGCTACTCCAGAATATATTCTCCAACAAATCATCCAGAGTAGTTCATTTAAATATATGCCAATCTAACTGAGCCATTATTCTAATTTCCAGTTTACGAAAATACAGGTGATGAGGGAATGAGTTAAAGGGCACAAGAAAACAAGCAGACAAAGCTCTTCATGATAACTGGGTCTTGTTCTTCAATAAATTAATGCCACAGGAAAATAAAGGATGGGGTTGGAGGGCTGTTCTATATGAAAAGTTATATAAGCAGCCTAACAATCAAATGCAATGCATGGTCCTTGACTTAATTCTGGCTTAAACAAAATCACTATAAAGGAAATTATGGGGACAGTTAGGCAAATACCATTATCAACTGGGGATTAGAATTGCTAGTTTGGGTAGGTATAATATTACATATAGTGATTATCTGGGAAAAATTTTTTTTTTAAATTTCTCTTCAGCGTAACAGATTTCATTGTTTTTGCACCACACCCAGTGCTCTATGCAATAGTGCCCTCCTAATACCCACCACCTGTTTCCCCCAACCTCCCACCTCCCGCCCCTTCAAAACTCTCAGATTGTTTTTCAGAGTCCATAGTCTCTCATGGTTCACCTCCCCTTCCAATTTCCCTCAACTCCCTTCTCCTCTCCATCTCCCCATGTCCTCCATGTTATTTGTTATGCTCCACAAATAAGTGAAACCATATGATAATTGACTCTCTCTGCTTGACTTATTTCACTCAGCATAATCTCTTCCAGTCCCGTCCATGTTGCTACAAAAGTTGGGTATTCATCCTTTCTGATGGAGGCATAATACTCCATAGTGTATATGGACCACATCTTCCTTATCCATTCGTCCGTTGAAGGGCATCTTGGTTCTTTCCACAGTTTGGCGACCGTGGCCATTGCTGCTATAAACATTGGGGTACAGATGGCCCTTCTTTTCACTACATCTGTATCTTTGGGGTAAATACCCAGTAGTGCAATTGCAGGGTCATAGGGAAGCTCTATTTTTAATTTCTTAAGGAATCTCCACACTGTTCTCCAAAGTGGCTGCACCAACTTGCATTCCCACCAACAGTGTAAGAGGGTTCCCCTTTCTCAACATCCTCTCCAGCACATGTTGTTTCCTGTCTTGCTAATTTTGGCCATTCTAACTGGTGTAAGGTGGTATCTCAATGTGGTTTTAGTTTGAATCTCCCTGATGGCTAGTGAAAGCTCACAGCCTTCCCGTTGAGATCAGGAACACGACAAGGATGCCCACTCTCACCACTCTTGTTCAACATAGTATTAGAAGACCTAGCAACAGCAATCAGACAACAAAGAGAAATAAAAGGTATCCAAATTGGCAATGAAGAAGTCAAACTCTCTCTCTTCGCAGATGACATGATACTTTATATGGAAAACCCAAAAGACTCCATCCCCAGACTACTAGAACTCATACAGCAATTCAGTAACGTGGCAGGATACAAAGTCAATGTACAGAAATCAGTGGCTTTTTTATACACTAACAATGAAAATACAGAAAGGGAAATTAGAGAATCAATTCCATTTACTATAGCACCAAGAACCATAAGATACCTGGGAATAAACCTAACCAAAGAGGTAAAGGATCTGTACTCAAGGAACTACAGAACACTCATGAAAGAAATTGAAGAAGACACAAAAAGATGGAAGACCATTCCGTGCTCTTGGATCGGAAGAATAAACATTGTTAAGTGTCTATACTGCCTAGAGCAATCTATACTTTTAATGCCATTCCAATCAAAATTAGACCGGTATTTTTCAAAGAGCTGGAGCAAATAATCCAAAAATTTGTATGGAATCAGAAGAGACCCCAAATTGCAAAGGAAATGTTGAAAAACAAAAATAAAACTGGCGGCATCACGTTACCTGCTTTCAAGCTTTACTACAAAGCTGTGATCACCAAGATAGCATGGTACTGGCACAAAAACAGACACATAGACCAGTGGAACAGAGTAGAGAGCCCAGATACGGACCCTCAATTCTATTGTCAAATAATCTTCGACAAAGCAGGAAAAAATATACAGTGGAAAAAAGACAGTCTCTTCAATAAATGGTGCTGGGAAAATTGGACAGCTATATGTAGAAGAATGAAACTCGACCATTCTCTTACACCATACACAAAGATAAACTCGAAATGGATAAAAGACCTCAACATGAGACAGGAATCCATCAGAATCCTAGAGGAGAACATAGGCAGTAACCTCTTCGATATTAGCCACAGCAACTTCTTTCAAGATATGTCTCCAAAGGCAAAGGAAACAAAAGCGAAAATGAACTTTGGGGAGTTCATCAAGATCAAAGCCTGCACAGCAAAGGAAACAGTCAACAAAACAAAGAGGCAACCCATGGAATGGGAGAAGATATTTGCAAATGACAGTACAGACAAAAGGTTGATATCCAGGATCTATAAAGAACTTCTCAAACTCAACACACACAAAACAGATAATCATATCAAAAAATGGGCAGAAGATATGAACAGACACTTCTCCAATGAAGACATACAAATGGCTATCAGACACATGAAAAAATGTTTTGTTTTTTAAAGAGATGTACACAGAAGTATTTTGGATAAAAGTCATGATATCTATACTTTAAAATACTTCAACAAATAAAGTATATATGAAGTAAATATAGCATAATGTTAATATTTGTTGATTCTAGGTAATGGGTATATAGATAATTATTGTATTATTCCTTTTAATATTTAAAAAATTTTATGAGTCAAGAAAAGTATGTTATTGATGGGTACTCTTCTTAAAAAAACCTGCAGCAGCTTCCCATCCATTTTGAAGAGCAAAATTCAATCTTTTTACTATGATCTGACCTTCACTAACTCTCTGATCCCACCTTCTACCATTCTCCCCCTCATTTACTCTGTTCCAAGAACAACTGTACTCTTTGCCAAATACAGTCCTACCTCCTGGCCTTTGCATTTGCTTTTCTAGTTGCCTGGATCCCTCTTCTCTCAGATGTCCACATGGCTCACAGTTGCTCTTTATTTAGGTTCCTGTTTTCCTTAATAGTGAAACTTTTCTAGACCATCCTTTACAAAATACCCCTTCATTCAGTTCTCCTTGTGCCCTTACCTGGCTTTATTTTTCTTCTTGACACTTAGCACCTGACATAATATGTTTGTCTGTTTATTATCTGTCTCTCCCCAAGTCACTCCAGCACACACCAGAATGTAAGCTTGTATGAGCAAGAGTTTACCTGTTATGTTTTTATTGCAGTAGTTAGCGAATGTACAGGGATGGAATTGGTATTTGTTGAGTGAAATTATGAGTCGGAAAAGCCGATTTGGTGGAAAGACTAAGTTGAGTTCAGGACACATTGACTTTCAGAACCAGTGGCATATATAAGTGGAAATGTCTTATTCTGTATTTAGATTGGATAAGTTGTGGTTTCAGGTTTTGCAAGGGGAGGGAGGGAAAATAAATAATTTTGCATCTGCTAGATTCTGTTTTTTTTTTCATTAAAGAAAGAGGTAGTGTCATCAACTGAAAATAACACAGAGATGAACATTAAAATTATGGAAGTTGATGGCCTCTCATTTTATGTACTTTCTTAAGTGAGGAAAAGTAAAGGAAAGAGAACCAAGGTTAAAGTCTTTGGGAAAAGTAATATTAAGGGGCAGACAGGCCAAGAAGAGAACGAGGAAAAAAAGACCTTGTCTGTTCCAAGATATGAACACAGATGAGGGAAACAACCAGGAGAATCTGGTGTCAAGTAAACTAAGGGATATAGGAGTTTTAAAAAGAGATAAAAACCAAATGACCTAGCATTGGCCAGGTAAAGTGAAGATAGATGGTAGCCACTGTAGAGAATTGCCGAATCAATATTTTGTACAACTGAAACTAATATAGCATAGTATGTCAATTAAGCTTGAATAATAAAAAAGAAGGGGTAGTATCCATATGTAGGACACTATGAAGGCAAATGGAGAAAGCTTAAGTGGAGTGTTGGAGGCTTTATTTCAGGAAAGGAGGAGAGATAGAGAGATAAATATCCAAAGTAGGCAACTCTTACAGAAGATTTGCTGAGAAGGGAAGAAGGGAGAAAGTAACGTGGGCAGTGAGGCCGGACATAGCACCGACTGAGTGACTTTTCTTTGGGATTAGCAGGCATCTCAACATACTTATATGCTGAAGGTAAGAAGGTATTAGAAAGAAATAGAAAATCAAGTACTGAGAGAAAACATACAGAGGAGCCAGATTCAGGAAGAAACAGCAGGTGGCATAGCTGAAGAGGGAGAGAGACAGCCCTGCTCACACAACAGGGAAGATGAATGGATGAGACTGAGAGGACTTTGCAGTGGAATCCTGGGAAGATGAAGGATTTCACTCCAGTGGAACCAATATTGATGATACAAGAATCTGGGAGGGAGGGAGTTAGGAATTGGGTAGAAAACTTGACAACAAATTGGAGAAACAGGGATAAACTCATAATAAGTAAAAGGATTGATATGAAGGACTCCAGTGAGGTAAGACATCAGGGATTTGGAGAGGCATTCATCTGTACCATTTTATGAGGTTTGCTTCACCAACCCTCTGGTTCTAAAAATGGGGAAGGCTCGTTGTGTGCTAAGAATGCATAGGGCAGATATACAGCAGCAGGGGGCAGTATTGCGTTGTGGTTAAGAGTAAAGGTCTTCGTCCCAAGCATGGCTTGGAGTCCTGGTTCGGCTGCTTACCAAAGTGTGTTAGCTTGGACAGTCTGTTTATCCTCTCAGAAACTTCAGTTCCTCATCTTTACAATGGGGTAATAATAGTAACTACTTCATTGTGGGTAAAATTAGATGGAAGAATCGATGTAAATTGCCGGACACTTAGACTTCAATAAATCTTAGCTAAACACAAAAGAAAACTAAAACAGGGGTAGGAGGTTGTTAGGAGGACTGATGAACCAGAAGTTCATGCCATTGACCATGGGCTCCAGGCAGCACTGGAAAGAAAGTGAGACTCTGAGGCCCTGCTAAACTAGAAGCTGATGAAGGAGTCAAGAGAACGAAGTCTTTTAGTGATGGGGAAGAGCAATAGTAAAGGGAGTAAGAGAGCTGTATAAAAGGTAACTCTGAGACTGGTATTCACATCTGAAATTTAAGAGATGGAATGTTTCTTGGAAAATACAAAGTCCAGGTTGTGGTCTTATACAGTCAATGTTGATGATAATAGGAGTCTTTGAGAGTGAGAGATTTGGGAATTGGAAACTGGGTGGACATTAAGGGATGCTACACATTTCATGTAGGTCACCAGGGTCTAATGTTTCACTTTGGAGCACTTTTTCCTGGAATGGAAAATGATCATCATGAAGGAATGATCTGGCTCGTGTTACCTAAAATTCTCATTAGACTTATTGATAAATCACACAAAATCAATTAATTTAAAATGATAAATAAAAGTTACAAGGAATCTGAAATATCCCTGTTGGCCAAATAAACCCAGTCTCCGTCTGGAAGGGAGATCACACGATCTAAAGGTGGCTTGGTGAGGATGATGTCCTAGTTGAAACAGGATGCAGAAAGGTCATAAACAGTTTTGATGAATGAGCGCTCCCTCCACCCCAAGTGCCTCCAAATCAGATGTTAAGCAGTCAGGGTACTATCTCCCTGGACATAGAGACACTGACAAGGGCCCACTCAAGTTACCCTTTTTTTAGATTCTTACATAATTGCTCTCCAACTGGTACTTGTCATTACATCATCCTTCCCATTTTAATAGATTTGTAGAACCTGTTATAACTTCCAAGTTGATAACTTATTTTACACTGATTGCATTTAAGTTTGGCTGCTTCCTAGGAAGACACTTTAATCTTATTAGTAGTATGTCATCCTGCTGGATGGGTAACTTTGGGGAAAGTTTCCAATAGCCAGCTGCTTCCACTCACTGGTAAGTTTCCAGAAGGAAAGATTCCTTTTCTCATTTTTTCCTGTTCTGTCCTTTTTACTCTTTCTTGTCCACTTTGGTTCCACATCTAAGCTATTTTGAGCCTCCGGGAGACTGTTCACAAGCTAATGAAATGTGTATAAATGGAACAGATGTTCATGATGTGTAGTTTTCCATGAAAGTCATTGTTTGCCTATTCCTTTCAAATCAAAACAGGAAACATCCAAGTTGTAAAATGTAAGAATTTAAATGTTCAGATGAATCTTTACCAGACAGTTTTCACGGGGAAAGCCTTTTTTTGTAGCTAATATGTCAGTTAACACCCAATCATCAAATCATTAGAGATGGCCTCATTCAATTTCTACATTCTGTACTTAATGAAACAAATCCATAAAAGTTAGACTCCTTTCCCAAGGTCATACAGCCTGGTCAGCTGCAGTTTAGGACAGACAATAGAGTGCCAATAGTTATTAAATTTATATGTGGGGGAACTTGTAACTTTCATCCTTCCCTTCAAATCAGGGCCATCTAAGTTCTTCTGGACAAGCATTCCTCAATCAATGTTTTCTACTGAACATCCAGTTATTAGAAAAAAAATCAAGCCATCAATCATGTTGAATATAGCAATTGTCAGCACCCTCAACCCATGTCCAAGGGAGTCTAAAAGAAAAGCAGCTGAAAGAGGTAGGTAGACATACTAACCTATACATCACATACCTTTGTGTTGCTTTAAAAACATATGTGTATACAGCTCATCATGTCCAATCCAGACATCAAGAGAACCCTGCACAGATCCGATATTTAGGAAGAAAGAGTAAAGGTAATCACACTGCTCCAGATGAATAGAGAAAAGCTTCGTTAACGTGGATTTTGATTAAGTCAGTCATTCAGGCTGTGCCTGCTACATACCACAGCTGCCGATCTTACTAAAACGTATGAATCAAGACACATTTAGTTTTCTTTAACTGAAAGGGAGAAAAGGTTGCCCTTTTAATCTGGTTATTTTCATCCTGCACACTCTGGCTTCCAGTATTGACTCCAAAAGAAACCAACTGAGCAGCCTACCCAGTGCCAGCAGAGGGAGCTCAAAGCCAAGTCGCGAAGCGGCAGCAATGCACAGGAAAATGAGGGCTTTTGGAGGTGGGTGGGAGGGTGCTCAAGAATGTGCATCATTCCGAAGAAAGACAGCAGCAAAAATAATTGCCAAAAAAAGTGCAGAGATGACATAAATGAAGCCAAGTTTGGGAATCTATTAAAAGGGTCATTTTTCAACACCCACATTTACCCCTCCCACTTCCTTCCATCTGCTGATCAAAATGAATTCAACAAGGTAATATTAACATCCTTTTCCAGACAAGCAGAGGGAGTAGCTAAGCAATTTGGGGAACTTTCTACTTGATTCCTTTAACTATTGCTCCAAAACAGATATTAAAATGTTGCTCTACAAGATCCAATTAATTAATTATAGATTAACTTGAGGTTGGTTTTACCGCACAGTGAATCTCCATCCATCTTTCGATGCTCCTGCACATATGTTTTAAGAGGCTTTTCTTTTCCCGACCACACATTTGCTCGTAAGCTCGATTGAAATAAACTAGGGCTATATGTATATGGAGTCCTGACCGGAACCATCATTTTGTAAACACCTTGACGGTCCACCTAAATTCATGTATTAATTTATCCAGCATATATTTATGGAGGACATATGGTGTGCCAGATACAGTGCTAGGACCAACCCACCAGGAATCTGACAGAGAAAGTTACAATCTAATGGGGGTTAACAGACAGTAACCAATCAAACAAATAAGAATTTCTGAGAAGTGCCATGAAGAAATTGAGAGGCTAATATGAAAGGGTAACTGGAGAGGGAGAGAGGGCATGTCCCTCTGAGGGGATGACACTAGCACACAAACCCAGATAAGGAGACAGCTGTTGGGTTTGGCAACCTTTTTCTCAAAGGGCTTGTGGGTCATGTGGTGTCGGCTGCAAATACTCAACCCCACCGTTGTATCATAGAAGCAGCCATAGTCTATAGTAAATGAATGGGCATTGTTGTGTTACAATAAAACTTTATTTACAAAAACAGACCTATGAAAGGGGAAAAATCTTCTAGGCAAAGGCCACAGCAAAATAAAAAGTCCTAAATCAGGGATGAGTTTGGTGTTTTATAAGAACAAAATGTCCAGTATGAGTATCATATAAAGAGCAAAAAAGAGGGATACCACTTCAGAGAGAGGTAAAGATTGGTCAGATCACACAGGGCCTAGTGGAGGATGCAAAGGAGTTTAAATTTTGTTCTAAATATGGATGATACTATTGGAGGATTTTAAGCAGGTGAGTAACATCATCTGATGTGCATCTTAAAAAATAAAGTCTGCTGCCATGTGGAGAGTGGATTGTAGGGAGGAAGACTAGAAATAGAAGATTAGCTAGTCCAGAAGAGAGATGACGGCAGCATTGTTACAGTAATAACGGTGGAGATGGACAGCAGTGGAGGGATTCAGCATCTGTTATGGAGGTAGAATCAATAACAATAACAGATAAGAAAGGGAAAGAGGGGAATCCAAAGTTTTTAGCTTGAGCCACTGGGCAGGTGGGGATACTATTCACTGAGTTGGGAGGGATTAGAGAAGTAGGATTTGGGGCAGGATAGAAATCACAAGCTTTGTTTGGGCCGTAAGAATATTTTTGCTGTCTAGAATGAAATCTTGCCATTTGCAACAACATGGATGGGCCTAGAGGGTATAAACCTGAGTGCAATAAATGAGAGAAAGACAAATACCATGTGATTTTACTCATATGTGGAATTGAAGAAACAAAATAAATGAGCAAACAAAAAAGTGAAAAGCAAAACAAAACCCCCAGACTCTGATATAGAAAACAAACCGGTGATGGCCAGGGGGTGGGGAGGGGTGGGGAGGAGGATGGGAAGAATACGCGAAGGGGGTGAAGAGTACACTTCTCTTGCCAAGCACTGAGAAATGTATAGAATTGGTGACTCACGCTATGGTGATACACCTGAAACCAATATAACACTGTCTGTTAATTATACTTAAAAAAGGAAGTTTGGGCTGTCAGTCGACATGCAAAGAGGACTTCAGATGTACAAGATGTACAAGATGTACATGGAGCAAAGATCAAATCTACAGACATAATCTTTGGAAGTCATTAGTTAATAGACAATATCAAAGCCATATAATTGGATGAACACACCTAGGGAGTAGGTGTCAGAGAAGACCAGGAGGACTAGTGCCAACCCCTGAGGCCCTCAGTATTTAGAGGTTGAACAGAGGAGGAGACGCAGAAAAGGCCACTTCCTGGAAGTTAAATGAAAAAGTGTTCCAAGGCGAGAGAGTTGGAATAATCGTCAGTCGGTCCCGCTAACCGGTCAAGCATGCAGCAAGCAGGGAGGCTGAAAGCAGAGACAACTGCTGAAAGCTGTTGTTCCTCTGAGGTAGGAAAGATGCATAGGGTTTCTTAAGTACCAAATCCCTGCTCTTCACTTTAAGAAAAAAAATGGACCAATTTTAACACTATAGAGACTGTGTTGCACATGCAGCCTAATTGTCCTCCCATTTGTCTCCCAGTGACAAGGTGGTGTTCTTAATTAGAGAATGTCCAGTGCTGTTTATTTCCCTAAGATCGGCTCCATCTCAGCCAACTTTCTTCTCAGTTTTCTGTCACCATCTCTAACCTGGAATGAAAGAACACAAAGCCTTATTTCAAAATCTAAGTGCTAGTAGATTTGCTGCTGCGATCTCTTGAATAAATGAGAAGAGGGGATAGGAGACCACAGCAGGTGTCAGGGAAATGCCTGGCAAGAAAGCAGCATTATTCTGGGTGCATGAAGAGACACAAGAACCGACAGACCTGTTTTGTTTTGTGTTTTTTCCTGGCATCAGGAGAGATGCTCCTGGCAGAGGTCAAGAGCTGTGGGCTGTCTCAGAGAATTCCAATCTCGGTGTCTCTACTGTTACTGTGACACTCCATAAATTGACATTTGCCTTTGCCTCCATATTAAACGGAGTCACTGTGTCTGAGAAATCAAGCTGTCTGGTGCCCCAAGGAAATAAGAAACTAGAGAAAATAGGCAGACAGATGTTTGTGAAAGTTATGTGCCTAAGCGGGAAGAAATCTAACAGCAATTTTTAGTCTTTTGGACTTTTCCACTGGGAAGTTCTTCAAGGAATCCTGTCTCGAGAGAGAGACTTTGGGCTCATACCTTTTCAAGTAGTACACAGGGTTCTTCATGAGCAAGCACCCCCAAGCCCTAGCTCTCGCCACTTATTCACATGCACCCTTCACCTTGAAACCCTTGAAGTTCCACGCATGTACTATTCTTTATCTCTTGCACTCTTGAGTTTTTGAGCATACACTATTCTGTTTTGCTGTAATGCTGCCACTGTCATCTTCCCCCAACCACTACGTGACCACCTTAATTTAGCTAAATACTCATTTTTTAAAAAACTCAATTCATATTAAATATCCTCCAGAAAGCTTCTGCTGACTGTCAGTAGGCCAGGTGCTGCTTCTCTGAACTCCCATGTTGCCCGTGTGTGATTCTCATAGCACTTATCATGTGATATGGAGATAGCCTGTTTTCTTGTGTTTCTAAACAGTCACGCCCTTGAAAACAGAGGCCATATTTTGTCCCCGTCCATAATCCCAGACCCTAAAATAGGCTTGGAACACAAGATGTACTAGATAAGTTTATTTTGAACAGATTAATGAAATCTATTGGTTTGACTCAGTGCCTTACTTCAATTCCATGATACTTTCTAGCTCATATTGTCCTGGGCTCCTTATTGGATATAATTTGTCTGGGACAAGTTCTCTGTTGTTAAAATCTTAGTTTGTCCTTATAGCCAGGTCCTCTTCTGTGTACTATGTGTTCATTTGTTTGTTTTTAACTGTATTATTGAGATAATATTCACATACTATAATGTTCATCTTTAAGGTGTACAACTCAGTGGTTTTTAGTAAATTATGAATTTGTATATTCACTAGTATGTTCCTTCATTTCAGAATATTTCATCACCCTCAAAAGAAGCCCAGTAACATAAAAGCCATTTTCTATTCCCTTTTTGCCCCATCCCTTGACAACTGCTTTCTGTGTCTATGGGTTTGTCGATTCTGGACATTTCATACACATGGAATCACAAAATATGTCTGGCTTCTTGCACTTAACATTTTCAAGGTTTTTCCATGCTATAGCATGTATCAGAACATTCCAGTGTATGGCTATTCCACTGTATGGATATAGCCCATTTTGTTGATCCATTCATCAGTTCATAAACATTTTGGTTGTTTCCACTTGGGGGCTATTAAGAATAAGATTGTTGTGAACATTCATTGTTCAAGTTCTTGTGTGAACACATGTATGCAGTTCTCTTGGATATAATACTAGGAATGAAATTGCTGAGTCATGTGGCAACTCTTGAATTTTTTGCAGATCTGGAAACTGTTTTGCATAGTGGCTCCACCATTTAACATTCCTCCCAGTAATGCATGAGGACTCCAGTTTTTCCACATCCTCGAGAACACTTGTTCTTTTCCATCTTAAAAAAACACGTATTTTTATAGCCATCCTAGTGGTTGTGAAATGGTATCTTCTTGTGGTTTTGTTTACATTTACCTGATGACTGCTGCACCCATGAAGAACTGAGCACCTCTTTGTGTGCTTACTGGCCATTGCATATTGTCTTTGGAAAAATGCCTAGACAAATCCTTTACACACTTTTAATGGGGTTGCTTGTCTTTTTACTATTGAGTCCAAAGAATTCTTTATCTATTCTGGATATTAGACCTTTGCCAGATATATTGCAAATATTTTCTCCCATTCCATGGGTAAATTTTTATTTTCTTGATAGTGTCCTTTGAAGCACTTTTTAATTTTGAATATGGTATAAGGTAGGCATCCAAATACATTATTTTGCTTAAGGATACCAGTTGTCCCAGCATCATTTGTTGAAACACTATTTTTCTACCATTAAATAGTCTCGATACCCTTGTTGAAAATCAATTGACCATAGATGAATGAGTTTATTTCTGGATTTGAAGTTCTGTTCCATTGATCTATAGGTCTATCCTTATGCCAGTACCAGATGGCTTTTGAGGGGGACAGAAGACCAGGGATAGAGAGAATCTTTTTTTTTTTTTTTTGATAGAGAGAATCTTAAGCAGGCTCCATGCCCAGCACATAGCCCAACATAGGGCTCAATCTCATGACCCTGAGATCATGACCGGAGCTGAAATCTGGAGTCAGCCACTTAACCCACTGGGCCACCCAGGTGCCCTGCCAGTAGCAGATTGTTTTGAGAGTTGTAGCTCTGTAGTAATTTTGAAATCAGAAGTGTGAATCCTCCAACTTTATTCTTTTTCAAGATTATTTTGGTTGTTCAGGATCCGTTGTGTTTCCATAGGAATTTTAAGATCAGCTCATCCATTTTTGCAAAAAGAACCAAAGAGTTGGAATTTTGACAGATATTGCCTTGAATCTATAGACCAATTTGAGGAATACTGTAATTTTAACAATGCTAAATCGCCCAGTCCATCAACAAGAGATAGGCTTACATTTATTTAGGCCTTCTTTAATCTCTTTCAACAGTATTTTGTAGTTTTCAGAATGTGCATTTTACACTTTGGTAAAACTTAATCCTAAGTATTTTATTATCTTTGAAATTTGACAAAAGTTTAGGCTTAATATGGTAAGCAAATTATTGTCAGCTCAAATTGGAATATAATGAAAAATGGCATTTCTGGCAGTAGGAAGGTATGCTGCCTGCATCTCCCTTCAAGAATTTGTCATTCAGCTGGGAGGAATGTGTTTATCTGACGGCCTCTGCCTTCAGATTCTGCCATGTTCTTTATGGTCATCCTCCAGTGACTGAGCACGTATACAGGTATTAGGGCCTGGCCATGCCTCTCCATCATGAGATTCTTTCAATACAAGTTTTTGCTCGAGAACTCTGTGTTAGGTTGCATGAGGTTTTATGAGATCTGAGACTCAGTCTGACTCTCTCTTGTCTAATCCAACTTCCCATTCCTTTTCCTTTCACAGTAACATCATGGTCTACAGTCTTTCTCTACCCACTATTGCTTACTTCTCCTTTTACCCTTCAGAGGTGTTACTCCCAATAAACTTTTGCACTCCTCTGTTTCATCATCTGCTGCCCAGAGAGAGCCTAACTGACATACAGCTTAAACCATATTTCTATGTTGGGTGAAAAAAAGGAAATAATAAAAAGATTTTTAGAGAAAAGCAACCTCTTTTAAAATGTATTTCTTTAGGGTCTAATACAATTTCAGTCAGGATGACACTGGTTATAGATAGTAAAAGTCAATTTAGTTATTCTGTAGTTTGAAGGGTGACAGAATATGAGTATAAACAGGCACTTATCAGTGCCAACTTGTTGCCAAATATGAAATGTAGACCAGATTCCAGTATAAACAATGGTACAAGTTGTTCTAGGAAATGTATGCAGTCAACCTGTAAACATGGGTTTGAACTATGTATCCACTTATATGTGGATTTTTTCCCTAATATTTACTGTATAGTGCTATAAATGTATTTTCCCCTATGACTTTGTTAATAACCTTATCTTTTCTCTAACTACTTTATTGTAAGAATATAGTATATAATGCATATATAAAACATGTGTTAAGCAACTGTTCATTTTACTGGTAAGGCTTCTGGTCAATAGTAGTCTATATGTAGTTTAAGATTGGGGAAGTAAAAAGTTGCATACAGATTTTCAACTGTGCAAGGCATCAGCACCCCAATCCCTACATTGTTTATGGATCAACTGTATTCTTTAAGCAAAAACTTAGCCCTTCATTCAACTGATGTTAGCCAGTGTGGCTTAGATCCACGAATTCAACATCTTCCTGGCACTCAAACACCCAGATGGTAAGTGAAAAGGTGACATCATAGAGATATTTGGTGTAAAGCAGCCAAACACAAAGTTAATTGCAGAATTGAGAGGACCATCCAGTTAATTTGAGCCCTGAATGCTATCACCTGAGACATTTAACTGACTTACTGGGCTTCATGAGGTAGAAAGAACCTAGAGATCATCAATGAGAGTGTCTACTCTCTCTCACTGTACAGAAGCAGAAACTGAGGACCAATGGGAGCAAAAGACTCGACCAAGGTCACACAGGAGGCTAGTAGTTAAGATTGGAAACAAAATCCTCTTTATTTGATAGAGCTCCCTTCCTCTCATTTTTGTGGTCACCATATTTGAAATGTCACTGATTCTAGCATATTCCTATCATGAGGGAGCTAAATTTAATAAAGTACATACATTCAGTTTTTACACTTTCCACTGAGCTCACATGCAACCCAAAAGACAATCTTCTCTTTTTATCTGTAGGGATGATCTTTGATACGTGACAGAGTAGAAATCCACTAGAGGTTACACAATTTAGGTTATTCAACAACAAAGCAAGAGAAGGCCTTAAGCAGCACCATCTGATTATGCAATTTTGCTGTTGCGGAGAATTAATCAAATTCATCCTAGAGGCTCATCTGCTGCGTGACACATTCATTCCTTAATACTGAAACTCCCTAACAAATTTAAACATGAAAAGTGTTGTTGACTTCTTTTCCTAGTAATTTCTGATTTTATTAGAAACCTAAACTTCAGAAAATGGAAATGTGTTGGTTACTTACCTTCAATTTTCTGAAGTGTTTCACAGTCAGGCTTTCTGGCTGTAAGATGTCAATTCTCTGGCAAGGTAGGTCAGCTCCTGGAAGAACAGCAAATTTATTAAGTTATTTTTATAGAAAAAAAAAAGATGGCAGGCACAAAAGAATTGGGTGCAGTTGGATCTATTTCTCCCAAAGCACCAAATTTGCTGATAATTATATCTCTTGGTGATTCAGAAGCTGGCACATTCTCTTAGTCATTATTTAACTTATATCCCAGAAAGATATCGGGGAATACAAGGCTCTATTAAGTGCCAAGCTATTGACCAATCCTGGCTACAGAAAATCTTATGACAAATGAAAGGATTTAGCTTGACTCCTCTTTCCTCTCCTTGTCACTCCCTTTTGATTGTTGTCTCTGAGGAGGTCCTGTGGTTTGATATTGGCAATGCCTTGAACTGGAGAAACTCAGGCACCTTGGCAGGATGAGATACATAGAGGTTGGTAATGGCTACAGCTATTCCGGGCTATAGGAGTCTGTGAAGACCCTAGAGATTTTATTTCTATATCTACTTTGGATGAGTAAATGTTCTACCTGGAGAAGTATATAGTATATGCTCCTATGTCAGAGTTTCCCATTGCAGAACAAGATTTAAATGAATTTCAAGGGAAATTCACAAGAGGCAACTGTGTGTGTATGTTTGTGTTGTCAAGATATTACGAAAACAACATTTGCTTTTTTTTTTTTTTAAGCAATTGATGTGTATCAGATCCTGGGCCAGACAATGGGATTTTAATACTAAATAAGACCAAAAAGGTCTCTGACCCCAGAGAACTTATCACCTAGTGGGAAATAGAAACAGATAAAGAGGCTATTGTAATCCACTGTACAGTGATGGATCCTATGGGTGTGCCTAGAAAGGGGATCCAACCTAGACTTTGGGAATAATGAGACTTCTTAGAGGAAGTGATGTCTAATTTAAGGCCTAAGGAAGGTGAGAAGTGAGGGACAGTAGTATGTACTCAGTAGGGGGAATGGCATATGCAAAGCAGATTAGGACAGTGAGAAACCATGGAAAAATGGCTTGCTAGATGAAGAGACTGAAAGAAGTGATGTTCAGATAGAGCATAACATGTGGTGTAAGAATGATAAGGATCTGAGGACTGGTTAATGTTCTGAAGAAGATAGTTAGGACCTTAGTATCATAATGTGCATAGGTATGTTTCAAGGACACTTACTGTGAGTATTTGCCATATGTGGAACTCTGCACTGGGCACTCTGGGAGCTAGAACTTTTAATAGTTATTACAGCAAACATTTATTAAGCACCTAACTCTATGCAATAGGTGCTATAGTTATCCCCATTTTGCAGATAAGAAAAATTTTGAATAACTGAGAGAGAAATACAGACAGTAAGTACCATGGACATTTACAAGAAGAAAATGTCAGGGCACCTGGGTGGCTCAGTTGGTTAAGCAGCCAACTCTTGGTTTCTGCTTAGGTCATGATCTCAGGGTCCTGAAAGGAGCCCCGCATTGGGCTTTTCACTCAGCAGGGAGTCTGCTTCTCTCCTTCTCCCTCACCCTCTGCTCCTTCTGTTCTCTCTTTCTCTTTCTCTCTCTCTCATTCTATCTCAAATAAATGAATAAATAAATAAATAAATAAATAAATCTATTTTAATTAAAAAAGAAGAAAGAAAATGTCATAGGACTTCAGTGCTCAAAAAAGACTGAAGACCTGGAGATGAAGATACAGGACTGGATTGTAGGGAGGGAGAAGTCAGCTGGATTTGGGGCAATGGTCTTACTTCTCCCAAAGGAGTGAGTGTGGCTAGAGAAAAACAGGGGCTGATGATTGTCTCTTCGAAGATGCTCATGGTTTACCAGAGAGTGAAAAAGAGAAACTATCAAATGAGATCAAGAAGGTAATTAGAGAGAAATTAACCTACATTGTCCTGGAGCTTAAAAGTAGGAGGAGTTCCAAGGAATGTGAGAATGGGTGTGTCAGCTAAAACCAAAGAAGGAAGTATGACCTCCAACACAGTTTTACTTTTTCTTCTCATTCCTCCTTCAAATGTACTATGTAACGAAGCAAATGTTGATAGTTTTCTTGCAATATATGAAAACTGAGATGCAGAAACATGATGTGTTGACAGGTATTAAGACAACTCTTTGATGTAGTCAAATCCTAGAGATGTGTCAACATTGCCACAGCCAGAGATTTTTGGGCGCATCACCAGATCATTTCTTTGCAAAAGTATTTGATGTTTCGAAAATTACATTATCGATTTATTTCACAAGAGGAAAGAAGAGTCTGCTCTAACAATCTCTTCTTCCCCTCCAACAACAGCCAGATGTCCGTAATAGAGAAACTCTGGCTCAATGGCATAAGGTTAGGATTCACAAAATACTTTAGTTAAAGCCAAATATGTAACTGCCAGTTATCTTCTGCTGGGATTAGAACCTAGAGATGTGAAATTCTAAATTGTGTACTTTTTCCCCTGGTAGGCCTCTTACTACAAACCAAATTAAGATGAAATTAACCCTAAAATGACAGCTCTTTTGCCTTCATTTTCCCCCCCAAATGGTTAGCATACTATTTGGATTTTTGAGAGGCAATGAAGTTTTAGTGAACAATTCCTGACTTATCATGAAGCATGACTGCTTGGACCAATGATATTTGATGCCATGTACTAAAACACAGAAAGCAAGATGGAGAATATTACAATTTAAGTTTGCTCCTTGCTTAGCAAGCTCTAATCTGTGGCTTGAGAGGCCATACATTACGGAAAGACACAACAAAGTGTGGCATGTCAAAATTTCCCCCATAACTTTAATGGCTGTGCCCCTACACACATGCCTATTTAAATCCAGCCAGTACTTGCAAGGGTAAAGTGAATATATACGATTTCAACTAACTAATCTAATAGAATTTTTGTTTTCAGATACTTACTTTGGCTTCATATAGACATGGTCTGATAAACAGATTTTTAGTGCAGAAAAAAAGTTAAAAGATGCAAAATAGATGGGGACAAAAGAAGGCTAAAAGAATAGAAAGAAACTTAAAGAAGGTTGAAGCATTTTCTTAAGTCTGTCTGACCTTCTACTTAGGTACACTGGAAAAGGTCAATTCTCTTTCTCTAGACAAAAGTGAATCTGACTTAAATGGTGATATTGGATTTTTCAGATCATTGCAGAATGGCAATCATGCTATTCAAATGATTCATTTCTTTTGTTGACTCCACTTTGTCTTCTAATCTTTATATAACTGAATAGCAAAAGAAGGCTCCTTAAATAATGAAAAGAACTTCAAACACACACAGGGACTATTTGTTTTTCTCTGTCCATCAGCTATAAACTTCACATTAACCCTAGCTGGCCAGCTCTCAAAAATGCTATACCAGCTCTAAGGAAGATTTGTGGGGAAAGGAAAGAAGTCTAAGTCTACTTTCTAGGTTCCTCTTTCTAGGAGAATAATGCAGAGGGAACATTGTCTCCAGAGGGGGGAGGTTTACACAAGGAGGGTTAAGGGCAAGAAGGGGTAATACATGTTTGGTGTATTCTCAGATTCCCACATCAGCAATGAGGCGCTCATAATCTTAACTAGAGTGTTAGCTACTGAAAGCTTCCAGCTGCGTTTCTCTCTGAGAATCACTGCCATCCAAAGGGAATTTCCTCACCCAAGGCTGCTCATACTCCCCAGGGACAGCCCACATCCAGAACCTGGCAACATGGGTCTAGAAAGCCAGGACCCCTTATGTTTATTGAGAACAACTCAAAGGTCCTCTCTAGAACTCTAGATGAGCTGGGGCCTCTGTTGCAACTGCATCTCAGCAGAACCTCCCTCCACTAAATCTTGCTTCCTCCACTCCTTTACAGTCCTGTTCAGACAGCACTGCCCAAGAAAACACCTGCACACAGATTTTCATCTCGAAGTCTATTTCCTGGGAAACGTGGCCTAAGCCAGAAGGACAAAGAAGAGACGGTGCCTGCTAGAAATGAGGAAGGTTTTTAAGGAGCTGGGTGTTCCTCATTTCTGCTGGGTTAGTGATTAAATACCATATTCCTGACCTACTATTTTCAGCCCAGGAGTTGCTGAGATTTTACTAGGCAGAGGGGGTTTCTATCTATTTATACTTCACTGCATCTAGTGTGACTGCGTTGGGATGAATGAAATACCTTGTGATATTTTAACTGAATTGATTAGTCAATTCAGTTAAAATGGTGGACCCACTCAACTATGCAGATAACAGCCAAAGAATAGTGAATTAAATTGGACTGGGGAATTTAAGAATAACGACTAAAGACTTACATTACTCATAAATTTGAAACTTCTTTCCTCAGTAGAGTGAGTGATTAAATCAAGGGCTGATGGACAGAGAAAAGGAATGTATTAGGGGAGGTGCTGAGACAGGCATTATTAATACATAAGCTATTACCCTGGCACTTATAAATGATCCAGGATAACCAATAAGGGACAGTAGTGTTTTGTGCCTCAGTTTGGTTGTTTTTAAAACTTTTGATAAGTTCAGTGAGTTACAACTTTCTTACAACCAAAGATAAAAAAAAAATCCCTATTCTCACCCTTGATAATACCATGAACTCCATGATTTAAAATACTAAACCCACTATACAAACTGCTTTTTAGTAAGTAGTAATTGATTTTCTCAAATTTAAGTGATTAACTACATAAGAATCTGTCAATAAGAGCTTCTGATGAGTGTGAGGTGACCAGTTAAACCATACTAAGCTCATAAAACTCCAGCCCGAAGCAAAGACACTTGATACTCTAGTTAGCCTGTGTAACTTTATTTTTGAGAAGCTAGGGTTTTCAATCGCAAATAGCTCCATATATCCTGTTACTGGCTTAGAAGGCATACAGGAACCCCATGATAATCAGCTTGGAAACCACTAGACTGGTTTTACCTTGAAAGACCCACTCAATTCTAATATTCTATGTTTTATGAAATTTCCAAGTGATGTTTCACTTTAGCAATTCATTTTTACCCATTTTTCAATTATGAAAAGTCACACCTGATTCTGAGCCTTCATAATTCCAAGAAGCAATTTCCTTGTCAATTGATAATTGTCTAATTAGAGGTGAGAATTGGAAGTTTGTTATGACAACCTACGTGACAACTGGTATCAAGAAAGTCATAATGACCTTCATCTCTCATTCTCTCCCTCTCTCCCTCCCTTCCTTCTTTCGTTCCTTCTTTTCCTAAGTAGGCTCCATGCCCAATTGTGAGGCTGGAACTCATGACCCTGAGATCAAGAGTTACATGCTCAACCAACTGAGCCATCCAGGTGCTCTCTTCTACCTCTTATTTTAACTCAGCATGGTAAATCACAGGCACAGAAATCTGAGATCCATTATTCCAGCAATATAACAAACACCTTCCAATGTATGAATCCTGCCCCCCCCCCAAACAATTATTTGCGTATAAAATTAGATCTGTCATCTGAATTCTATCTGTAATTCCACTGGATTTCATGGATTTCTGTGTTTGTAAATGAAAAAGGAATGTCATCATCCATCAGAGACATACATTTTGTACAGACATGGAAAACATTTGGCCCTGGGCTCACAGGAAAGTGACGGCATAGATTATCTGTGCTTATTGGCAGGGCTGGTGCAATTTACTGGCATGCCTGAGGAGTTTCTAACCAATATGCAAAGTGTCTCCATTTATGGACAGGATGGCTTTATCGTGTAGTAGCAGGGAGGCCTGGCTAGGAGGAATGCCAAAGCCTCACTTCAAGCTGCCTAGCTCCACACTACAAATCTCAGCCAGAGTATGGAAATTAGAATCTTACTTTATTCTAAATAGCATTCCATTTTGGTGTGGGGAGGGTGGGAATGAACACTTCAACATGTTGAATAATGGTGACATATTAATTACTCTCTTTTGAAAAAATGGCTGAAGTTACAGAGGGACTGTAGAAGAACTTTTGGGGTTACCTTATTTTTTTTTAAGATTTTTTTCTTTATTTGAGAGACAGAGCAGTGGGGGAGGGGCAGAGGGAGAGGGAGAGGATCCCAAGCAGGGTTGACAACTAGCACGGAGCCTGATGCAGAGCTTGATCCCATGACCCTGAGGTCATAACCTGAGCTGAAACCAAGAGTCAGACACTTAACCAACTGCACCATCAAGGCACACCTTGGGCTATTTTAAATGCATTTCTACTGTGATAAAACATACTGAAATAGAGTGCTTTTGGGGTTCCTCTGAGTCTTGTTTGCCTGAATTCACCAAATGCTAATAGGCAAGGACTATTTAGTATAAAAAGGCATTCAAAGTTGTGTTCAAAGACTAATGCAGTCAGATCACATATGCAAAGCTCTGCCATTTTGGAGGACACTCAATATTAATGCCTTGATTAATGGTTTTGATACTATGTAGAGGTGGTACAGAATGATTTCTGTAACTTTATAAGCAGCGCCTCTGTTAAGTTGCTTACTGTCTAGGCATGTTGGCTTTCTAGGAGACTGTCACTATCATTTAGATTCTATGAATTTAGTAATCTATGGATTTAGGATAACTTACATTTAATATAACTGTGATTATATATATATATACATCTATATAGATGTATATATATATATAAAATGCAATGCCTGTACTCATATATAGTTGTATATATTGAATTTCCATGTAATTTTTCTTTGTAGTCTAGATTCTGCTATTGAAAGACAGTTGAAAGACAGTTGAGTGTAATAATCTCAAAGATCCTATCTGTCTCCAAAATGCCATAAAATATCCAGTTACTGTAAGAAAGTACAAAAAAGTAGGCATCTTCTGGGCCCTCTCACTAGGGAACCTCAATTTCTCACATGAGTTTGAAATAGTCCATGTTGTTCTTTTGCTCTTACTGTAGAGACATACATTCCTGAACTTCTTCTCATGGTGCACAGTATTTGACTTCCACATAGAAAGTCAGGTTGATCTGGACAGGGTCAGGGTGAAATGCAAATGTGAGTGGCTGGGTAGTCTTATGCCTTTAGACTCAGTTGTCCTAGGCAAAGCAAAGCAAAAGTTCAGGATGAAATTGGGACTGCCTCCATTCTCTAAGTCACCTGAGGCAGAAGTGAGCTATTAGGTTTGCCCCACTTAGATGAGGCCTGGATCCTCTCCAATTCCCCAGCTAATTAGGCAGCCCCTACTGCCCTGTGGAAGTTTCCAGTACTGCATACTGTCATAAATATGAGTAAAGCACCCCATCTTGGCTGTGGAATCACTCCAAGTTACAGTTCAGTTTTATTTTAGCACTCCTTACCATCCATCTCTGTCCAAATTTATTGCTAAGGACAATGTAAAAAGAAAATTGCATGAAAGAATGAGATTTAAAGCCACCCAATCAGCTCTAAAATGTTTTTCTGATCAATAAGGCTTAAAAAAAAAGAATTGGGCAAACAAAACTACCCAACGTTATAAGTCAGTTGGTACCAAAGCTGGGAACGTGACCTGGAGCTCTATTAGTGTATTATTTCCCCCAGACAGGCAGTGGATTCTGCCATCAGGAGCATCATTGTCTTTGTGACCCCCAAACCCATCATGGTTCAGGGTTCCTTTGCCTGCTCTCCTTCACATGGCCCTACATCCTGGGTATAGGGGTGAGGATTAAGTCTCCTCATTGGGCTTTAGCAATTATCCCTTGGTATTGGTGTTTTGTAGTCTCTAGAGCAGTAAGACATGTTTCTTATTTCTCCAGCCAGTATCTCTTGAGGAGGAAATTTTCAGAAGCAGTAGATAGCTTCACTGTGTCTTGGTTGTGAAGGTAGTTTGCAGGTATATACATATCAAAACTCATCAGATTGTAGAATTGAACTATGGACAGTTTATTGTACATTGATTATACCTCAATAAATCTGTTAAAATGTTTTTTGATGCTTCTCCTGTACCAGACACTGTACTTGGTGCCAGGAATACATTGATAAAGAAGACCTCACCGTTTGCATCCTGTTTGAACCATCAGAAATTGCCGCCGGTATGTGAGATATGAACAAATACTGGCAATGGTCTAACCTAAGTTAATAATTATATGTACTCTACTGTCACCATAAGATAGGTGGGTGGTGTGGGTATTAATCCTGTTTTATAGAGGAGAAAATTGGGGCTCACACAGGTAGGGTTGCTTACCAGAGGATACTTCTAGAATTCCCACATCTTTGGCATCCCTTATCCAGGTCTCTGGCCTTTGTATACTGAGAAAGCCAACTCATCCAGGCCTGAACACAGATACCACTGATCGGAGGTATAGAGCGTTAACTCTGGGTAAGAGATTACTGTGGCTTCTGTGTTCCAAGTGGTCCTCGGAGGTGCTACTCATGAAGCAGTTGTGGGGAGCCACTGGGCCCCAAGGTCCAGTCCTGTTCTCCATGCTGACACAGGGCTCTTTGCTGAGCTGGTCTCCTGGGCTTGGGATTTGTCGGTGGATCTGAGGTGCTTGCCTCCATTTGTTGCAACCTTGCCTATCTTTGGTGCTTTGGTTTCTACTCATCACCTGCTTTTCCCCTCTACTTCCAAATGAAATTCCTTGGCCTCTGACTGTCATCTTTCAATGGCTTATAGTTTTCCTGCCCAATAGTGAATCTTATCTTCTAATTAGAAACAGTGCCTTCAAGATCAGGGACTAGAGGACCCTGAGGATATCATGGTGTAATCATTTTTTGTTAAATATTTTTTGAGTTCATGAAATGATTCTTGCCATCGATGGATATTTATTTATTATCTGTTATTGTTGAGTTACTTTCTATAAAATGGAAATGACGATAGCCCCCTAATTTATGGAGCTCTTATAATCATTAAATGAAATAATCCATGCAGACAACTTAGAACAGTGCCTGTATGTAGTTAGCAGTCAAAAATGTTAGCTATTGTTACTGCATACACCACATTACATTAAATGGGCAGTGCATGGGTGGGGGGTGAGGCAGGATTAAGGATAAAGTAGAGATCGGTAACACAAAGCTACCACTTACAGAAATCTTGCTATTACCTGATTTTAGTATAAGGGATAATACGATTATTAAAAAAAAATTAAAGGCAAAATATGCTAGAGGAAAGGTGAAATTCTTAGTTTGGGATGGGAGGGGGTTGAGAAAAACTTCACGTGGAGTGTGGCATTTGAAGTGGCCTCTGAAAGACAACTCAGCTTTTGACAGGAGACCTGGGCAGGAACAGAGTGGGGATGAAGTGCAAAAGGGACCATACGGGCAAAGGCACAGAGATGGGGAAGTGTTTCTGGACATGTGGAGGAAAGGCAAGTTGGTGTGGTATATACCTGTAAGGCCATATGTATCATAGGAGGTAAAGTTATAAAGGTGGGCAAAGACCACACTTGAGTAGATTTTAGTGTGGAGGCACCGCAAGTACCTGTCAAGGTCACTTTATGCATCCTGAGCCCAGTGTCAAGTGCAGTTGGGTGTTTTTCCCAACTGGTGATGAAGCTGATTCAGAAGCTCACTGTGACAGTTAACCCTAAAATCTGTTTCCTCTGAAACTCCCTGATAGGACTCAATGAGAAGAACACAGCATCACTCACGTGGTATTGCTACCATAGGTGCACAACCTGAATCTAATAATGAAGAAACATCAGACAGACTCAGATGGAAGGGCATTCTGTAAAGTAGCTAGCTGGAAATACTCAAGTGTCAAGATCTAGAAAGTCAAAGAGAGGCTGAGGGACTGTATAGGAAAGAGACTAGAAAGACATATCAACTAAATATAACACATAGTTCTGAACTGGATCCTTTTACTATAAAGGACATGATTGGGACAACATGATTGGTGAAACTGGGGTGGGATGTAAGGATTAGATTATAGTCGTGTGTCAACATTAATCCCCTGATCACATTACAGTTATGTAGGAGAATGCCCTTACCAGAAATACTGAAGTATAGTAGTGCAGTGGGGCATTAGGATAGCAACTTGCTCTCAAATGATTCAGGGGAAAAAAAGCTCTGTGGACTTTATTGACCATATTTGAATGTTTTGTGTAAGTTTGTAATTGTTTCAAAAACATGTATAAAATTACTAAAATAGGTTTTCCAGGGGGAAAAGTAAGATTAAAATAAAATTAGCAAGTTATCTTTAAACAAATGCTATTGACTGGCTGCCATGGTTTCCTGGAGAGGCCCCTTAGATTGCCAGCCATCTGGATGCAGGATGTAGTCCAGAGGCCAGCATGGCAGAAGGCAGCAGTGCCTTTTGAGAGACCACACAAAGAGAAGCAGTATCTGGGAATGTTCTTTTGCTTCAGGCCCTTTCATCCTATATTGTGAGCTTTGGTTCCCTCTCCTCGCTGTAAGAAGCAGAGGGCAGAGAGAAATAAAACTGGCCTAATAACCTTGTGCTAATTCTCACATGGGCTGCCCTTCCTTTGCTTGTAAGAAACATTAACAGGTTTACTTATGCCCTACCTTATACACTTGGATAAGCCCTATGGGAACCTAAAAAATAAATTATCGTGCCTCTTCTCTTTCCCCCAGCTTAATCAGAAACAAGTTCTGTCTCAATCATTGCAATGCATGGAGACCGCCAACTTACAGTGAGGATCTCAGCAGGTTCATCTGTCTTTCAGCATGGTTAGGGACTGTCCATGTTGGCAAAACCTGTCACAGAGGAAATCAAGTTGAGGACATTCAGTCCCCGTCCCACACCCCAGTTACTGCCACAGTCTCAGCCACAACTACAGCCTACCACTCAAATAGTGTCAGCACCTTTCCAGAAAGCCCAAGAGATACACTACCTTGCCCAGTTGGCTGAACTACCTCCTGATATCCAACCTGTGTAGTTCCAAGGGCCAATGATTAAATCACTCAACCAACTGCATGTTAAGCACTTCGGATAACTCATGTTAACATTTATTTGTCCTTATCATATGCCAGGCACCATGTCACATGCTTTATATTAGTTGATTTGATTGTCATAAAATCCTATTAGCTGGGTGCTACCTTTAGTCTTAATTTTATGGATGAGGATGCCGAGACTTGGACAAGGAAAGTTACTTATTCAAGGTCACACATCTCTGAAGTTGCAGAGCTTGATCCCAGAACTAATCCTTGAACACTTTGCTATACTGTCTTTCAGGCCATTTGGTCTTATCAACTGTACTATGGGGAATCTGGGTCTTCTGAAACAGTATGCAGATGATGCTGTTCGGTCAGTTGGTTATCCCAGTAGGCAGAGATTACTTTTTGCTCTCAAGATAGGCCTAATACATTTAGGAGTTCTGCTGTAGTCACCATCTCCAATAAAAATAGAACTTTGCTTTTCTCTGTAAATCATTTAATGCACCAGTATTATGGAGAAACTACTACCTGTTTTAGTACTGTACTAAGAGTGAGACCATTACAAAAGAAGTGTGAGACAGGAACCCTGCCTCCAGGGAGCCCAGTAGAAGGGACTGGCATGGGAGAAGTAATCATCAGGAATGCTGGGGAGGACATAATTAAGCACTCAGTGGTAAGGTACTGATTTGAAGAGACTTAAGAGTTCAGCAGACAGAGAAGAGGTGAATTGGAATCAATATTCACATCTAAGCCAATTGATGAGGACAAATGTCACCTAGTCAGTTCCCTGTGCTTCTCAGCAATCTCCTATTCCCTCTCAGGACTGTTTCCTAGCCAGCCACTTTCACTACTTATTCCCCTGCCCTATGTTCTTTTTCTTCATAACCTTTATAACGACCTGATTTGATCATACGGATTTCCTTGTTTTCTATCTTGTCCATCACTCCCATTGGATTGTCAGCTCCTTAAAAGCAGGAACTTCGTTGTCTACACTGCTGAATCCTCAGGCCCTAGAGGAGTACCTAGCTCAATGCATATTCTTTTGGACAAAGGAATGAACACTTGCTAGATATGTTCTCTTCAGCTTTCTCCTTTTTTTCTGAGGCCAAGCCTGTCCCCAGTGCCAAAGCTGCTGCAGATAATTATAATAGTTTACTGTTTATTGAGCCTTGCTATTATGGGTCGGGCAGTATAACGGGGCTCACACCAACCATCCCATGAAGCTAAGAATGCAATTCTTCCCAGCCTCCCAGTACAGCAACTGAGGCTTTAAGACATTAGGTAACTTGTCCAGGTTCCCATATCTAAAAAGTAACTGAGTTCTAATGAGGGATGACAATATATCTCATGCTCTCTGGCTATAGTCTTCTGACAAGCTCTGGGGGTATTGGGGCATGCCCAGAATTGGAGGCAGAGAAGTAGAACCCTGAAGAGGTGGAATGGAGGAAGGGTGGATGAGGGTTGGTGGGTAGGTGTCTGGGGGTGAATTGTGCCACCCATTCATTTGTTGAAGTCCTAGCCCCCGTACTTCAGAATGTGACCTTATGTGTAAATAGAGTCCCTACAGCTATAATTACTATGATGAGGTCAAACTACAGAAAGGTGGACCAAAATCCAATATGACTGGTATCATTACAAAAGCGGGACATTTGGACATAGACACACAGGGGGAATGTCATGGGATGATGAAGGCAGATTGGAGAGATTGCTGCAAACTGCCCCAAACTAGGAGAGAAGCATGGACTAGAGCTGTCCCTCACAGGCCTCAGAAGGTACCAGCCCGGCCCATATATGAATAAATTCCCATAGGTTAAGCCACCCAGTTTGTGGTGTTTTGTTACAGCAGCCCTAGCAAATGAATACAGTAGGAGTAGGCAATGAGAGGGCCGAGGTAGAGCAAAGAACCTTCCAGCTCCTGGTGCATATCCTGGCTGATACTTCATCCTAGCCTCTCCTGCCTTCAGCCACAACCCAATCTAGCATTCTGAAGATGTACATGGAGCTTCCCTTTGGCAAGACTCTGTGAAGGCTTTTGGAAAGGAAGCAGTGAATCCCTAGAATGGGAAAGCGAGCTTCCTGATTCTCCTTGTTAACTCGGATGTCCAGGCCCATTAAATGGATCTTCGTGCGTGGGAACTGCCACTTAAGGACCCTGACAAAAAATGTCTACAGAGACTTCACAGACTGTGGCCTCTTTGAGCCAGATCTTTGTACTTGCATGAACTTCAGAAGACCCCAGGAAGCTAGATCCCTCATGTATCTTCTCTTGGTGGCCCCAATTGAAAGAACAAGTTGAAAACAGGGCACTCAAGGGGAAGACACATCCCGAATCTCTGCAGTATCTGGTGAAGGCTATTGATTTCATTGTCCTTTAACCCTCTGGCACTGGGTTGACATTATATTACTGGTAACAAAAAGAATCCTGCCAGGGATTGTTACGTAGTTGGAAGTCCCTAGAATAGATCTTTCCACAGTAAAATGAGGGCTCAAGACTGATTTCATAAAGAATGGCAAGAAAAAATGTTTATGCCCATCCCAGGCCCCTATACCCATTCCCACAAATCCGCTCAGGTATTTTCAGCAATGTGGGGTCTCTTCCAAGCTCCCAGCAATTTCTGTCCTGGACAGAACTTCCTGATCCTGACAAACGGAACCTTTCCTCATGAGTAGGGTTATTGTTTGATATTAAGCATTTTTGTAAAGGGCCAGAGGGTGAATAATTTAGGCTTCAACAGCCAACTTAGTTGTGCTGTTACTGTGTGAAAGTGGCCCTTAAAACATCCAGAAATGAATGGCTATGGCTGGGTGCCAATTAAACTTTACTTTAAAAAAAATAGCTAGTGGCCAGACTTGGCTTGTAGGCCATAGTTTGCCAACCCCTGGTATGTAGCATAAAATGACTAGAATTTTGCTGCCTATGGAAACATGTTCCTGTTTCCAAACTTTTACTATCCATATCTTTCCTGGGAAGTGTCATCTTAGGGCCCACATTTTTTTGGCATCACTATCATGAACCAGAAGAGAAAAATGAATAAATCTACCTCATTATTCCATTTAGGGCACCGCACTGCCAACACCGAACTAAAGTGATGCTGACCCGTGACCCTTTAATGGCCTCCCATGGAATATATCAGCTCATAAATTTTGTGAAATAGAACAAGGAAAAAAATTACCTCACATAGTAGTGAAATGGCATTCATAGAGGAGGACTAGACTGTGTGTCCGAAGTTCTGGCTTTCTGTCCCTGTCTCTGCCCCCCGACAAGCCCAGTGACCCCTCACAATCATTTCATCTCTTCAGCATGACAAGTCCTTCCCTACCTACTCTGTAAGAATGTCAGGGGAATAAACTAAAAAGACCAAAATAAGGATGTGAAAGATTTTTTTTTAAAGCCCCATCATCACAGATCTAGTTCTCCAAGGAAGCCAGGATGGTGAGAAGGAGGTTCTTCTGTATAGATGGAAATGTTACACCTGAAATAGAACCCTGAACCCTTGTGATGTAGAGACCAGGACAGGAGAGGACAAAAGGCTGCATGTGAACCTGGAGTGGCCTCAGTCTTCCTGGCAGACAGGCAGTTAATCATGCCACTTACATCTAAATGGATTCCTTTCACTTTTGACTGTTTCCCGGCAAGTTTATTGCAAAGAATAGGGGCTCATTATTGAATTTCCTTGCTTATTTTTCTGCAAATCTATTAAATCAGCACCAAACAGAAAAAAATTTTCTGACACTAGAGCAAGTGACTTATTTGTCTGTAGTTAACTTAGTGCATCTGGCTTTGATAGGCTTCATTTCTATGTGTTAAAAATACAGAGCCCTTTAAAAGTTGATTTTATTTTGAAAAGAAAAAAAATTAGCTGTATAGGGGAATGTGGATGGCAATGAAGGGGAGCAGCTCTCTGACAAGTTTAATGTCCGTGTTTAAAAAAAAAAATGCATCAAAAGAGGGACGCCGGGGTGGCTCAGTCAGTTGAGAAACGGACTCTTGATTTCAGCTCAGGCCATGATCTTATGGGTCCTGAGGTCCAGCCCTGAGTTGGGTTCTGTGCTCAGCAGGGAATCTCTTGGGATTCTCTCCCCATGTTCATTCCCACCACGAGCTTACACACTCTTTCTCTCAAATAAATAAATAAATATTTTTAAAAATGCATCAAAACCTATACAATCTTAACACAGATCAAGAACCTGACTTTCATAAATCTTTATAGCGAACTCTTATTTGGATTTAAGCCTGAGGTGGGAGATTTGTTGCTGGGGAAAGAACAGTGAGACTCAACAGTGATTTGAGTCCAGGCTTTGTCACTAACATGCTGTGTGATTTTTACTAAGTTACTCAGTCATTTTTGATCTGTGTCTTCTCACTTGTAAAATGAAGAGATTTAATTTGTTGTACTCTAAGACTTTTTCCCACCCACTTCCTATGAATGAAGAAGTCAGTTGCCATGATGTATAAACCCACCATGATTCTCATCCTTTGTTCAAGAAACATTTATTGAGATGCCACTATGCACTAGGCACTGGGAGTACAGTGATAGACAAAGACAGCCTTGGCTCCTTCACCTCTTGGAGCCCATGAAGTAGACATCATCCCTTCCCTCCCCTTGAATCAGAAAAGTAGAAGCACTGTGATATGATCATTGCTCAAATACTACTTTAGGCAATTCTTTTCAATAGTACAGATTTTGACCAAGTCTTAACTTAATATTTACCTGCCCTGGAAACCGTCTTCGTGGTGGTAGGGAACATACAGTTTGTGCAAGTGGAAGATGTTTTTTTACTTAAAAATTATTGGAGGCTGGAGTTTCCAGTTTGGGCAAGAGTTGCCAAGCTTTTAGACCTTGTCTGTTCAGACCTCGTCTGGTCAACCCTGCAACCTGACCAGAGGCCTTGAGCGCAACTGACCATACCTGTAGGCTGAGCCACTGGGGACAAGATTGGTAGCAATTTGCCTGGAGAGAGGAGAGCAGCTGGAGAAGGCTCTCCAGAGAAAGAGTCACAGCCCGGAACTCCAGCTCAGAGCATAGGACATGAAGGAAACGGGTATGAGAGCACAAAAATGTCCCAAAGTGCTGGAATAACTAGGAGAAACAGGTCAGGAATGGGCAAGAGGAAAGCTTGGGCAGAGCTGTGCTATGGCTACTACACAGTGGTAAAAGCTGAATATTCACCCATGGGCATTTATATGCTTAATGCCTAATATGCACCAAGGACCATGCCAGAGTCTAGATATACAGTGGCAGGTTAGACTTGGTTGATGCTCTCCACGAGCTCATGGCCCATTGAAGGAGGCAAATGAATAAATGGCCAATTAGAATACATGCCCGAACTCGTTGAGGACAATGTTCTAGTCTGCTTCGCTGACTGCCATTTCCCCCAGTTGAGTATGTGACATGGTACAAGAAGTTGTTGTAGACCAGATGCTGGTCTACAGAGAAAGAGGGAAGTGGAAGAGTCAGAGATATTAAGGAGAGAGATGACACCACATTTTGTGATGGGCTGGAGGTAAGGGCAGAGGGCAGAATCAAGAACGACCTTCAGCCTTCTGACTCAGGCAGCTATGGGGATGTTGACATCAGTCACTAAGAGGGGACTGAGGAGTCTGAGCCAAGTGCAGAGACTGCTGAATCAGGGTTGAGAGCCTGGTAAGAAATGGAGCTGGCCAAAGGAGCTGACTGTGGTACTGATCTTTCTGTTTCTAGCTCTGTTTCTGTCCCCGGATGTCTGTGTCCTATCTTGAGAAAGAATCTGGGTCTTTTTGAAGAGGAAGTCGAACCTGAGAGTGGTCTGCAGTCTGACACACAGTGAGGCCAAGTATGTGTGCAGTAAGTAGAATCTGTCTCTGTCTTCAGGAATTCCAATGTTTGAGTAATGTCCTGAGGTTTCTAAAAGGATAAAAGAGAAAATCTACTTGGGGATATTTCACCTAATATCAGTTCGGTAGTTCTGCTCACAGACGTGGGTAGAGGGTTTGCCTTTCATCTACAAAGCCCTACCTCATTTGTGCCTCCTTGAAATGTTGAGATTGTCACTCTCTTAAAGGTTCCTTTTTAGAACCATTATGGCAATTAGGTTCAGGCAGAATAGAGCCACATCCCCAGACATTAGATAAGGTAGCAAGATGAAAAACGAGCACATTACCAGAGAAAAGTGCTTCTGTCTGGAATTTCTTCTTGGTGGTTTCCTTAGGGACATATGTTTGGGATTTTGTTAGCTGAAATTGTTTGGCCATAGCACAATATTTGGTATGTATCCGCATATATGTGGGGCAGGGGAGCTTTGCTGGCATGTTTTTGTCTAGAAATTTTTGTAACAGAATTTAAATTGGGAATTTTGTACAAAGGCAACCTTCATGAGGGAGTCAAGTATGGAAAGAACACTGGACTGGGAGTCAGAAGACCTCTGGTCTAGTTTTATCCCTACTGTTAACTAGCTGTATGACCTTAAGCAAGACCCCTCCCTTCAATAGATCTTTCAGTTTCCCCAGATATAAAATAAGAAAATTAGACTTGCAGTCTGTCCCTTTCAATACTGCTGTCCTGGGAAAATGAATGAAAAATAAATCCACTATGACATAGCTAGTGTGAACTACTATGAAGTGAGCTCAGAGTAAACAACTACTCTGGTCAACAGCTTTGCTGCAGAGTTCTTGGAGAAGGTGGTAACTGGTAGATGAAAAGATAATTAAACCAGCTTATTATTTTCATTAATCATTTTCCTATCCTAGAAATTAATCTGATGCCTTTCTCCCGCAGGAGCCAAACTGCAGTTCTGAGAGGTAAAAAGCACTATGTTTTTTTTGAAAGAACACCAGTCGGCCATCGTTTCACCCAAGAGTGCTGGCTTGGAGGCCTCTGCTAATGCAAAAGGCAGCTGCGGACTGAGATAGAGGCTCCCATACTGAAAACCAGGGGAGGTACTATGGAGCACCCCTCACCACACACGCACAGCATCCCTGAGTGTTCTCTCCTCTCCCCCTAAATAAAACAGAGTGCCCCCACAATGCACCAGGGATCCGGGGCTGCTTCTCAAAACAGCAAGCATAGCCTTTCCAATTTCATGAAGAAGCTGAAGTAGCTAACACCTCTGCAGTTTGTCTAGGGATTACAGGAACTAATCACCTTGAACTCAATCCACTTGAACGGTGATGGGGGTCCACCTCACCTCTGGACACTGAGGCTCTCGGTCATTGTCAACCCAGAGCTGACAGGATGAACACAACCAAGTCATGTTCTCTTAAAGGCAAAAAGTCACTGGTATTCTTTGGAAATGGATTCATTTCCTGGTAGTACTATTCATGGCTTGTGCTGACTACAGCCATGCAGGAGGAAGAACTATTTGTGGCCTGTGATGACTACAGCCATGCAGAAGGAAGAACGTGAGTGTCCGTGCCCTGTCTGTGTACCCCACCAGCACCTAAGATTTACAAAGTCAGCTGTGAGAGTCCCAAGAGATCTTTCTGGCCCCCTAACCCCTTGCTGCCATCGTGTAGTTGAAGAAACAGGACAGAGCCTCAGCAGTTGGACCAGGGATCCCTCAGGTCACAGGAAATTCATGGCAAGACTAAAACTCAAAACCAGAATTCCTTTGATGCATAATCAACTACACCTCCTTACCCCACCAGTCATTCTCAGCTGGAGGCAGCACTCTCTCCCCACTACCACCAAGGGACATCTGGAAATGTGCGGAGATATTTGGGGTTGTCAGAATGACTCAGGGTAGGGGAGCTGCTGGCATTCATACTCAGGGGCCTGTGGTGTATCAGACCCCCACACATTACAGCATGCCAACATATCCCTCTGGGAATCGCTGCAGGCCTGCACCAGGCTGTGTCCACTTAGAAAAAGATGGAAGAATACAAAGTCATAGCTTCATCTTGTCTTGTTCTCCTCAGGACAAAGCGTGAAGGAAGTGATATTGAGACCCTGCTCCTAGTTCTAACTCTGGTATTACATCATTGTGTGACCTCAGACAAGACTTCCTCTCTGGACCTCCGTTACCTCCTCTGTAAACTAGCAGTTTTGCTCAGATGGTCATCAAGAACTTTTCCCAACATTCTGGGCCTTCTCCTTTCAGAGAACGGTCCAGGAACCACCTGGGCAGCAGCCCGTTAAGAACATGGATTCCTGGACACAGAACCACTCTGCCTCCACAGACCTGCTAAATCAGAATTTAGTTGGGGGGTGGGGTGTGGGACACCGGGGTCTGTGTTCTCCTCTCCCTCACCATGATTCTGAAGTGGAGAAAGTCTGAGGAGCAGGGTTCTAGTGTCAGAAGTGGAGAGATGGTATTGCCTCAGCTAGCACTTACAGTGTGAAGAGATCTTTCCTACCTCCACTCAGAGCTACAGCAGCACTTACATGATGGCGGGCCTGTGCCCACAGAAGCCCCAACACTGAGCCCAAGGCCTTTTGCAGGCTCCCTGCCGGATGGTCAAGGCATATGAGCAGGGGGGACAGTCAGCTCAGGGGTTGGCACTGCTAGAGGCAAAGGACCTCAGAGCAGGCAGCCCGCCTTTTTAAGACTGTAGGGTTGACACCTCAGACAACTGAGAGGACACAGCCTCTGCCTGTTACCACTGCCCTGACAGGGCCGCACACTTGGGCCCCATGTTCTGATGGCGGCTAACCACATAGCTGCTTCTCTTAGCCTAAGCCCGCCTCTGCAGCCTGCCTCCTCGCTCAGCTCCAGCCGCTGTCTCCTCCATTCCAGCACGGCGCAGGGTGCTTGCAACAAACACACCGTGTACAGCAAACCCAGAGGAAAATGATGGCTTCTCCCTATTGGCTTACAGAATGCGTTTCTTTTCCATCCAACAACCCAAAGTTGAAGGCCTCCATCAGTGTTCAAAGCCAAAAGGCTAAGACGTAGAATTCACCTTTGACTAGTTTGATTGGGAAAAGAGGGGTGGGAAAAAGAGCTTGGAAATAGTGTCAAAAAGACTGCTTTTATTCATCGTGAGAAAGAGGCAAGAGGAAGCTCTGAAGATTTATTACTTGGCATTCTAGATGACCTTCAGGCCGACAGGCCATTGGTAATCACCCTACTAAATAACACAAAACCCGTTGGCCACAGCTTCTTCAGGGAGTCTCAGGGATATCAAGTCCTCTCAAGAGAATGGAGGAAAAGTAGTTACTTGCCAAACATAACCTAGTGCCCCAGCTTAGGATATACCCCTTCTCCTGTAGAGAGCCATCTTTCTGAGTTTATTTTATCCAAAGTCGTGAAATCTAAGTTGGGGGGTTATAAATAAAATTTAAAATATCAAATTTCCAGCATACCTCCTCCCCCGTGATATTTCATGGAAACTATCAGTTGTTTCCCTTCTGCCCTCCCACCAAGAGGAAAAAAACAAAACAAAACAAAACAGCATTAAAGTAGTGTTTACAGATCCTGAGCCGAGGGCACACATTTCTGTGCAGAGAAAATGCCCAAGAATGCATATGTCCATCATTCAGTGGTTGGATGTGAAGATTTAATTACAAATAATTTATTGAGAGTAAAAAATAAGTCAAAACAAAAGCCAAGAGACAAAGCATTGTCAGTGAGTTAGGGCCCATTTTACACCTGTTGGAAAGCTTGGTAGTTATTAATCTGCCCTGACAGGAAGAAAGCATTTTTGTACCTGACAGAGTTGATAAATGTGGCAAACACCAGCCCTACAATTTAAAATCAATATGGAATGTTTTTCAGAGCAAAGCTGGATCAAGCCAGCATACCAAACACAAATGGCTAACAACCAGCATGGAGACTAATTGTTTAAACGAGTTCCAGGAGACAAATAAAAATCACAAGAGGGAAAGATAGAAGGAGACAAGGCTGATAAAAGGAAAATGGGTTCAGCTCAGTTCAAGGAAACTTTTCTCTAATAAAACGGATCTTTGGAATGTGACAGGGACTTGTTATGGCAGAGAGCCGTGACATGCAGGCAAGTAACGAGCAGGCATTCGGCGAGGGATCGTTACAGCTCGTGTGCATTTGGGGCTAGAGGTATGAACCATGGATCAGAGTCACACGCAACTCCAGGGAAGAAGCCCTAACACAACCACGGACTCCCCTGGGTGGGAAAGAGGCAGCCGCAGCTTATAATTTGCCTGGGTCCATGTGTCTATTCATCGTGCGTTTACAGAGAATTCCAGAGAGTTGCTGGTAAGCCGAAGAGCATCCCTGCCCTCGATGGCTTCACAGTAGAGTAAGTCAGAGATACAGATGGAAACTTTCAGTAGCACAGAGCAAGTGCGGTGCTTGCGAGGGGCCCTGGGGGCTTGTGGGGGTGCAGAGCAGGGGAACTGAGTCTGACTCGGCAGCAGGAGAATCCGGGCAAACCTTCCTATAGGAGGATCATGTGGTAGGACCGGCCCGAGTTCGCAGCCAGGTTCCACCACTTGCTAGTTGTGTATGACTTAGAGCAAGTAACTAATTTCTATGGGATCCTCATATAAAAATGCAAAAGAAGAAGGATCCTCTGCAAAGCAGGAACCTACCTCACCGGGGTGTGGAGGGTTAAATAACAATCCATGGAAAGGGCCTAGCACAGTTTCTGTCACCCAAGAAGTGTTTGGAAAAGAAAACAGTATTTATTCATTTCCTTCTTTTCAAAGCAGTGGGTACGATAGTAAGAGAGTATCCTTCTAGTGCAGATGTTCTTTGGTTTCACCATCCTATTCCCAATAAGGAGATAAAAAGGGAAGGATTTTTCCGGAAGTCTTTCTTGTACTGAATTTGCTCTACCAGCTCTGGAAAACCAACCCCACAACTACTACTGACATCTGCTGCTCCATTTCACTAAGGCCAGCAACTCCTCCCTAACCTTAGAGGAAGCTGGGGCTTTGGCTCGTGCCCACGTGCACACACACAGCTGCCCACATCTGCCATGCCCGTGTTGTTTGTTCATACGTTTCCTCTCATTCAGTCCTCACACCGACTCAGAGACAATTGCTGCTCTTGCCCATTTACTGAGGAAGAATAGGAGTCACTCTTACTACAAAGCCCATGTTTGGGACCACTGCGCTAGCAGGAGACTGCATTCCCCTTGGAAGCTATGCGTCCCCAGCCCCAAATTCCATAGAGCATTTCTGTATGAAGTACTCAGGGGACACTTGCTTGCCAGGCCTTTCCCTTCTCTGACAGGGTAAGGAGGCACTTGTGCCTGCTTCTGATCCCACCCACCCACACTTCTCTCTCAGGCTAATGCACTTTTTAGACACAAGACAAAGTAGGATTTCTTTCAGTTCTAGGTATTAGAAGTCCTCCTGGTGCATGAAAATCTTAATTGTTTGCACATTGAAAACAGGAACACTGGAATCATATATGTATGCATACATTCCACTTGAAATTTTATTCAAATTGAGCAAAATGGCATTTGGACCTTAAGTTAGCCATAATTTGCCAAAATATGTTCTCATTACATAGATAAGTCTTTTGGTTGCTTTTAATCAATGTGCACTATATTGTTACCATTAAAAAGCAAAGAAAATATAACTCATTTGTTGAGCATCTACTATATGCCTGGCTCTCCATGATGATTAGTTTTATATTTCAACTTTTTAAAAATTCAATTAGTTTCAGATGTAGAGTTCAGTAATTCATCAGTTGCATATCACACCCAATGCTCTTCACATGTGCCCTCCTTGATGCCCATCATACAGTTACTCTATCCCCCTACCCACCTCCCCTTCCACAACCCTCTGTTTCCTAGAGTTAAGGTAATTTTATATTTCAACTTGACTGGGCCACAGGGTGCCCAGATATTTGGTCAAATATTCTGGGTGTTTTTGTGAGTGCATTTTGGATGAAATTTACCTCTAAATTGGTGGACTCTGAGTAAAGCAGGTTTCCCTCCCTAATAGGGGTGGGCCCCATCCACTTGGCTGAAGTCCTGAATAGAACAAAAAGACCGAGGACCCTCCAGTAGGAGGGAATTCTCTAGCTGACAACCTTTGGACTTCATCTGCAGCACTGACATTCCTGGGTCTCCAGCCAGCCAGCCCACACTGCAGATTTGGTCTTGCCAGCCTCCATAATTACACGAGCCAGTTCCTTATGACAAATCTGTTTCTTCATATATGCTCACCCTATTGGTTCTTTTTCTCTGGAGAGCTCTGATTAAAACAGTCACATATTTTATTCTTTAAAAAATTCTTTGAGAGTTAAATATTATGCACATTAAACAGACAAAATAGGCACAGAGTTGACCCATGCATTTCCCCTTCTCCAGGCTGATTCAAGATCCCTGTGTAAATTCCCCATTTGCACAGAGCAAAATGTGACCAGTGCTTTAGAAATGTTACCAGTGACACGATTGTTACTAGTGGTTCCAGGTTGTAGTCACATCCAGCCCAAGCCTGAACACCCTCTGAAGGACATGGCACAGCAAAGACACACAAATCAGGCTCTCAGATGCAAAGAGAACCATCAGGTTGGGAGTGTACTTTAGTGTTCACAAAAGCTACTTCCTTATCCAATATGGTTTTCTCCAATCTGAAAGCCTGCTCTGCATAGCAAAGATGGACCTCCGGCAATTTCAATTTTCCTCCAGTGATGAAAAGCTCCTTGTTGAGAAAACTCTCATTTCTTGCAAAGGTGCTGGATACCCTGGGTTAAGTTTGGCCCCTTAGGAAATTGCTAAAGGAAAAGGGCATTTCAGGACGCTGGACAGCAAAGTGGAGTCCAAAAGAACAAGAAGAGAGCAAGTGGTAAACAGGGATAGATTTAATGGAGGAGTGGGCTGGCCTTAGCTTTTCTGGTAAAAGGCTTTTTCATCCAACAAATAAGACACTGTCTCTGCCTTCAAGGAGCTCATAATCTAGTATATGTCACAAGATGACAGGAAATTCTTTCATCTGTAGAATAAACACTTATCAATGCCAACCATGTTCCAGGCCCATATGCTAAGTGCTGCGCGTAGAGTTGTGAGTAAATCCATGTATTACATCTAGAATGCCAGGCCTAATGAGGCTCACAGTCTACTGGGCCATCAAACTTTCCCTCAAAATCAGGAGAGGGGAGAGAACCCTGTAGCCCTCCCAAATTTCCTTGAGTTGGTCTCTTTCACATCACTGTTCTATGTCTCTCTTTGTAGATTCTGAATTCAATCCCTCTCTCAGGAACATAACCCTGTGACTGGGGAAAGATTACTGTATTTATATTATACAAAGCCTAATGCTTTGGGGAAAAAAATAAGACAGACAGACACTATTTTCAGACATGCAATCTCCTCAGCCAGGAAGCAAGGCAGCCAGAGGGAGCAGTGAAGGCCATCCATCTTCCCTAGCCCAGCCCAAGAACAAACAATCTTCTCTGAATATTAAAGGCCCAGGAACAATTTAGAGAGAAAGTCTGCACTTGCTTTCTCTCCCCTACCATATTGAATGAAATGCAATTCTTATGTTCAGAGAGGCTCCGACTAAGTAGATAATACAGCACATTTTTCAAAGGGCCTGCCATGGCTTTTTATCCTCTATAGCATCTAATACCTGTCAAACATTTTAGATTAGAATGAGTACAAAAAACACAGCCTCACTCAGCATTTCCTTTGCTCTGCAGACCAGAGACTGGAATGAAAATCAGCCTTGGGGTTTCAAGTCTATAGCGGGACACCCACCCACACCTGTGTATTAACCATCTGCTGTGTTCAGGAATAGTATATTAGAAATAGCATTGGCTTTGGAGATGGGCATGCCACTGACTTGCTTTTGACCTTGGGAAATCACTTTAGCTCTATGACTCTCAGTTTCCTCATTTTGAGACTGGGAATAATAAGTCTTATCCCCCTCCCCACAGGATTAGGAAAATCAAATGAGATCACATATGCAAGGAATCGGACACGTGGTAGGCACTCAACGATAGTTGTTCATCTCCTTCATGTCCCTTGTCTTGCCAGAAGGACAGCCTGAGAGCACATTCATTCTCAGGGCTTATACCTGTTTTTGCCTAGGCTTGCTTTCTACTTCTTTATTCCCATCATGTAACTAGGAAATTCCAGAATTCCTCCTGACCTTCCTTCAGGTTTTCACTGTTTCATTCTGGTCTCTGTTTTGCTGCCAATTAGGAGGTAAGGTATCTATGCGGTATTTGTACTACCCAATCAAATGAATGTGTTCTGTCATCACTGAGAATCTGTATAATTTAACTGATGTAAATCCTCAGATAATGAGAAAGTTTCATGTTCCATATGAAAACAGATCTGCAGTAATTAGCATCTTCTTGTCATCAGAGTGTTCTAGCAGGTTGGCTGAGTGGCCTGGGCCAGGGATTGGCAGTTCTCCAAAGCCTAGGTCTGCTGGGATTTCAGGCCTCTTGATAGGCTGAACGGAGGTCACTTAGGAAAGAGGGAAAACTCTTAGCACTTCTTGTTTCCTACCATTGGCGTGGCCTAACACTCAGCACACTCTATGCAGAAAGCCCAGAAACATTTCCTCTCAGTATCTCTCCCCCATTTAACTGTCTTTGGTTCATTTGTTAAGTTGGTATGTGTATTACAAATTCAGTATATGACCTGGGAAATTCTCCTTCCTTCTCTTTGTTTCAATATTCTCTGTTAATTGAGTAATCTAGAGGAGAACCAGGAGCAACTCTGGAATCCACTGGATTGGTATTCTTTTACTGTCTTCATCCCTACCCCCAACACTACCACCAATAACAAAATCTCTCAATAATTAAAAGGAGTTCTACAACCAATTCCAGTGTAGGGAAGGGGGTTCCCCATATCAGCAAGCAATTTTTGGACACCAGCTGGGTTTCCTACAATTCAACTCAATTCTGACACTATCTACTCAGGGATAGCCTCAGATTCCACAGATTAAAGGTTCAGTCCTATAAGACTGCCCCCAACTTCAGACATCAGTCACAAGCCTAGGTTATCACCATGCTTCTGACTGACTGGCTATTGATCAGAAGTTCCCATGATCCCCACCTTAGGTTGGATTAATTTGCTAGAGTGGCTCACAAAACTCTGAGAAACATGTTACTAGGTCACCGGTTGTTTATAAAAGGATATAACTCAGGAGCAGCCTAATGGAAGAGATGCATAGGTCAAGGTCTGGGGAAAGGGGTCATATGCCCTCTTCTAGAATCTCCACTCTCCCAGCCACCTTCACGTGTTCCCCAACCCAGAAGCTCTCTGAACCCATACTTTAGAGTTTTTATGGAGGTTCCATTACATAGGAATGATTGATTAAGTCACTGGCCATTGGTAACTGATTCAGTCTCCAGGTGGAAATATTTCAGGGGTGGGACTGAAAGTTCAAATCCTCCATTCGTGGTTGGCTCCCTAACAACCAGTCCCATCCTTAGGTGCTTTCCAAAAGTCACCTCATTAATATAAATCCAGTTTATGGAGCATTATGAATAATAAGACACCTGTTTCACCATTATGCCTTTGAAGGGATTTCAGGAACTGAGGGCAAGAGACCAAATATTATGACAAAAGATGCTCCGATTGTTCTTAACACTCGGGAAAATCCAAGGGTTTGGAGAGCTATGAGTCAGGAACCATGGACAAAGACCAAATACATTTGAGAAATATATTTTGTTCATCTGAGCAAATACATATTTGTTATAAGTCACAGTAGCATGGTAACTTCAGGAACAGCAATAAAGGACTTTATTGGCAGGATATTAGGAAGCTTGCAGGTGCAATGGGAGGTTGGAGACAAGGCTAGCAAAGTGGAAGGAACCAGAGCAGAAACAATTTGAGTTTAGAGTGCTGCTGTTTGCATGGATGAACCCTAGTCATGTACATTCTGTCTTTGCATCACTCTGCTTCACATTGAAAGTGCTTGGGTTTAGAGCCCAGTTGTTTCCATTTAGATCATGTGCTGGCCTCCTGGATTTGGAACAAGGGTAGGCAGAAGGAATCTCCAGGAACCCTTTCTACTTCCACAATGGAAAGGCAAGCTTTGCTGATCACCTCAGCAACTTCAGATAGTATGATTAACCTTTTCCTTTTGTTGATCCATTGGCAGTGAACAAAATCCCTTGGCTTCTTATTTGGTACCCTTCATCTTATATTTCCCTCACCCTCTTCCTCCAGCTTGCATCAGCTTGTTCTTTAATTTTTCCATTGTCGAGGTTGATAAGGTGTTTATTTACGCATGTTTAAGTTTTCCATGCTTTTTCTATAGATTGATTTCTTTTTAATTTTTACAATAAACTTTACCATTTATTAATGACTTTTATTTATTATTTTGTTTACACACCAGTCCGGCTGATGTCTCCCTAGTTATCTTGTTTATCCAAAGCTCATTTTCTGCTATATTCCTCAGGAAGGACTCATGGGAGTAACATCTCCTGATTTCTTACATGTTGTAACAACCTGTGGCCCTTCATACTTAAAAGTGATACTGAGTTCTTGGCTCCTACTTTTCTTTCCTAGATGTCTTAAATATATTATTCCATTTTTCTTCTGGCAGAAAGTCTGATGATAATCTAATTTTCCTTCATTTATAAATAAGATGCTCTGTTTTTCTAGATGTCCAAATGATTTTTCTTTTTCTTTAAAGTCCATTACTTTTATTAGAATGTGCCTTGGGTTGTTGGTTTAGGGTCAATATTCTAAGATATGCAGTGTACACTTTCAATATGTAGTTTCAAAAAATGTTTTATTCAGGAAGATTTTTTTCAATTGTGGTTTTCACTATTCAGTTCCGTTGACTTTCTTCAGGAGTTCTTATAATTTCTATGTTCCGTATCCTTTGCCTATAATCAACATTTTTTCTCTCAAACTCATTTTATCTCCATTTCTTTCTGTTATTACAAAGCATCTTTTTATCTTTTATTTTAAAGGGCACTCCTATGTTTTTTTCACTCCTTTATTCCTTCTAGTGACCCTTTTTCAAATGATCTTTTTTAATTATAATTATTTACTGAGTTCTGTCACCTCCTTCTGAGTGTTTTAAATTCTGATAGATGTTGTTCTTTAATTTACTGTATCATTTTCTTAATACATTGTAGTGCATTTGGTTACCTGTTTTGTGGGTAGGTCTTTCTGAAATGCTTCCATTGTCTGTGGAATGTTACGACTTTTATTTTCTTTTTTCTTATAATGACTTTGTATGCGATTTGGCTTTAATAAACTTTGTCCTTTAAAAAAAAAGATTTATTTATTTATTTTAGAGAGAGTGTGTGTGCACAGGCCGGGGGTGGGGTGGTTGGCGGGAGGGAAGTGCAGAGGGAGAGAGAGAACCTTAAGCAGACTGAACAATGAACACAGAGCCCAACACGGGGCTTGATCCCATGACCATGAGATCATGACCTGAGCCCAAATCAAGAGTTGGATGCTTAACTGACTGAGCCACCCAGGCACCACTTCCTTGTCCATTTTTAAGGGAAATTCAACTTATATTTTTGACTGTATTCTTCACAGACATGGTGGCTGTCTTTCCGAGATTCCTTGGCCTTCTCCTCTCCCATACTTTATTCTGGACTTTCTCTTTGCCTTCTCTCTGGTCCTGCTCGATTTTCATTCTGTTGCCACTAACTTCCTCAGGGTGGGGCTCAAAAGAAACCAGAGCCAGTCAATCTTGAGAGTCCATAGTGGCTGGACTGCTTAGGAGCTTAGGAGTCCTTTTGAATCTTCAGTCATATGATTTCATCTATGGAGACTTTGTGTGTGTGTGTGTGTGTGTGTGTGTGTGTGTGTGTGTGTGTTGGGGGGGCATCTCTAGAGAATATTCTAGCCACCCACTCTAATTCAAACTTTAAACTGATCGTGTTTCAGGCCTATGGTGATATCCTAGTAATTTCTTCTTCTATGATACTCTTCCAGGGTGGATCTAAAATTTTCTTCTATGATTTAGTCTCCTATTTTGCTGGGTTACACCTGAAGGAAATGCCTTTAATTTTTTCTTTTTTAATTTGACACAGATTGAGAGAGATCACAAGTAGGCATATATACTCATGTAATTGTAGGGGCTGAGGGCAGGAGGCCCCAAGATGGGCCACTTTGGCATGAAGATTATTCTAAGCTGAAGGCAATCAAGACCCTATGGGCTCAAGAGAAACTTTTGCCCCTCCTTAAGCAAAGACCCAGTTTTGCCTGCCTGGACTTCTGACCTTTGGAACTGTGAGGTAAAATATGAGTACTGTTGAATTTGTGACAACAAAAAAACAGGCAAAAGTAAGCTGTAGAAGAGAATGGTACACTCACTAAATAACAGACTTCTAAGGATCAGTGTAAACATTTCTGAGGGAACCTTTTCATCCCTCAGAGATTATTCATGTTTATTGCCTGTGATTTCAAGTCTTTATGCCTGCCAAGTTGAAAGACAGAAGAAGAAAGGGAAAGAAGTCCCTTATAATTTGTCAGAGGTAAAAAAACAAACAAACAAAGGAAAGAGTTGATTATGTCCATCAATGTCGTGTCCACATATTGCTAGGATCAGTCAGGCACAAAGCTCACGGCCATATTTCCCAAGGCTTTTTATATATTGTAAATATATTAAAAATAAAGATCTTTCTTCTATCCCCATTTAGATCTGCAATTTCTTTAGATGGTTATGTCTCCTCATTACCACCTCTCTTTCTCACTAAACATCTGCACATTCTTTTAAGTAGTCTTGAGAAGAATAGAAGAAATCAAGATACAAAGAAACAGGGGTTTAATGAAGAGCAGGCGATCAACAGCACCAAACTATCCACAGCTTAAGGAAGAAGAAACTGAGAAAAATCATACTGAATTTGGTGATGTGAGATCATTGAGGATTTCAGTGATTTTGTTTCTAGAAGTTGCTTAGATCAGAAGTCCATAATGAAGAGGAATGAGGAGTATGTGACACATGAAGAGGAATGAGGAGTATGTGACACATGGAGAGGCTGAGGAAAGGTACCTAGGTGAAAGGGGAAGGACGTGGAAGGAGGGGTACAAAACAATGTTACCTCAAAAATGGAGATGCTTGGGGCATGTTTGTGAGCAGAGGGTAAAAAGGAGAGCAGAGAGAGGGATAGGGTGTGTGTGGAAGAACTGAAGATCCAGCAGGAGTAAAATAGTCTCTCTGCCCTTAAATTTGATAGTTCCCTGCTCATCTGTCTTCAGTCCTCTTTTTGTACCTACACCCTCTCTCTTAAATATTTTAGTTATTCCCACTGTTTTAGTCACCACTTCTCTGTTAACAAACTTTACTTCTTCAACTCCAGGTCAGACCTCACTCATGACCTTCAGCTCAGCACCTTGGATTACTTGTGTATGGGTGTCCTGCCAGCCCTCAAACTCAGTCTCAGAGTCCATTTGCCAGCCCTCTACTCATGCTGTTTGTCTAACCTGAAATGCAATTCTTTCACTTATTCTTATCATTTACTAATATTCTTTCTATCTATTGGGGCCCAGTTTGGCTCTCCTTGTTCCATCCACCCTTCTTCCAGGAATGATTCTGGGAATCCAGTACTGAAGAAGCCTTTTCCATCCATCTCCACTAAAAATTATCTCATCTTATAGAATATTGTAATGCTGACACTGAAAATTCCCTCAAATCTTCTCTGGCCCAAACTTCTCACTGTTTGGAAATGTGAGACCCAGTGAGTAGAAGTATCCTGCAGTGGTGACACAGTGAGTAGATGACTCAAAGGTCAATCTGGAATCCAGATCTCGGATATCTCAAGGCAACTACCCCAGCTGGTTACCTTATTATGTACCCCGTGTTTCTTATACAATGTGTCTTAGAATATAGATAAGCAGTTGCTTCCCACATCCTTGATTAGTACTAAGTTCTAGGAGGGCAGGTGATATTTCTCCTACTTCTCTGAATTCCTTACAACATGTAATCCATTGTTTTGGACAGAACAGGCATTAAGCAAATATGTATTGATTGAACAAGAAATGATACATCACAATCTGACATAAACCATCAATTTTCATTGTCTCATTAGCATATTCTATCAATTAAAATTAGTAGTGGCCCTGTGTCCCTGAACAGTTATAGTGACAAAGCATGATATTCCAATATAGTCAGGTAAACTCCAGGCCCTAATGTATATTTCATAAAGTCTATGAAAGGCAAAACTGAAAAGGTCATTTCACATAATAGTACCCTTTCCTTCCCCCATTTTATTGATGGGAAAATTGAGATTCACAGAGGAACAAACAGGGCTTGCTGAATGTACACATTAAGTGAATGGCACTATCAGGACTAGAAACTAAGTCTCCAAATGCCTGAGCTGAAGTTTTCCATAACCCAAGAGTGCAGGTTGTACAATATGATGAACAGTTAAGGACATGGGGTTTAGGGTCTGACTGACCTGGCTCTACCTCCTGAGCAAGTCAGTCAGCCCCAGTGAGCCTCAGTTTCTTCATGTGCAGTAATACGCCTGCTTCAGGGAGTTGTGAGTCCAGCCACGGAGATAGTACTCTTCATAGTCTATGGTGCCTCCCACATTGGAGGAAAAGATCCAACTGTCAGCTTAGGTCCAAGGCTATGCAGGCCCCCAAAGATGCAAAGGGGAGGCCATGACCCAACACACCCACAGATGTGCCCTAGAGTTTGCCCATAGGCTTGAGATCAAGCCGAGTACTCCCGTGCCTACCTGGCATAGCCAAAAGCATGAGGACCATTTGGAAGACTAATTACTGTGAGGTGCCAGGGAGTCGGCATTGAAATAATAGGACAGCACCCACAGGAGCTGTCACTCCTCCATGACAAGCCCATTAAGAAACTGTCAACAATGGCAGCTGAAAGTCCCTGAGTGGAGGACCTCTGGTCCCCAAGGCATTCAGTTGGAGCTGAATGAGGACTCACCAAGGATTGCCAACCAAGAAATGTGGAGAAGAGTCTTTCAAGGATAAATAGCACCAGCCCCTTTAATAGGTGTAGCTACAGGGATAGAGAAGCAGGGGGAATGCTACGACCTCCAGGTAGAGTTTAGACAGGGCAGGGTTGGGTATATGGACACCACGAACACTTAACAAAAGTCATCTTGAGATGAGAATTATGGGAGCCAAGAAAAAGAAATCCATGATATAGAATATAGAAGTAATAAGTGTCAAGCACTCAGATATCCGTAAGTGTAGAAGGAAACTGTCATTTATTAAGCACCTATGATGTATAATAGATTACCACAAACTTAGTTGCTTAAAAACAATACCCTCTTGTTATCTCTCAGTTCTATGGGCTGAGTCTATGGGTTGCATCTCAACCTACAGTCGGTGTCACCAGGGCTGTAGTCTTATCTGAGCCTTGGAGTCCTCTTCCAAGCCTATATGTGGTTGTTGGCAGAATTCATCTCCTTGCAGTTTGCTTGTTTTCAAGGCCAGCAGGAGAGAGACTTCTGTCTCTGATCTTTATACTCTCCTTTAAAAGTCTTCCCTGATTATATCAGATCTACCTAGAATAATCTCTTTTTGATTAACTCAAAGTCAAATTGATTAGAGATCCTAATTATATCTGCAAAGCCCCTTCATCTTTACCACACAACATAATGTAATCACAGATGTGAGATGCATCATATTGACAGATTCTCCCACATGCAGGAGAAGGGATTGTACCAAGGGGATGGGAACATTGGAGGCCATTTTAGAATTTTGCTGACCATAGCCTGCCCTCTGCCCTCCAATGACTCACAACCCCTCTAAGTGTGAAATACATTCGCAGTGTTCTCTAGAGTTTCATCCCATTATAGCAACAGCTCAAAGTCCAAAGTCACACCATCTAAATCTAAATCTGATCATCTCATCAGCTCAAATCCAAAATCTCATTTAAACCTCATCAGCTAAAAGATCCAAATCTCATCATCTAAATTGTCTACATCAGGTACAGATGAGGCTTCCTCTCCATCTGTTAAACTCTCTACATGCATTATTATATTTAATTCTGAAGACAACCCTTTGAATAAATTTTCATCATCCCCATTTTATGGATAAAGAAATTGAGGCATCCAGAAGTCAGCTAAACTTGCCTTAGGTCATTTAGAGATTAATTTCCCAGTTAAAACTCGAACCCAGGTATGTAGAATTTTGTTATCTACACTAATTTTCTCTAGAGAAGCATGGTCTGAAGCCCTCCAGGCAAGCAGGGAGTTTTAAATTAAATGATCATTCACATCCCCAAGTAGCCACACTCTGGGGGCTATTAGTATTCTCAGACTGGAAAGTTAAATGTCAGGTAACATCACTTACATTTTAGGGATGACATTCCCTGCATATGTCCCCATGGTAGAGGTGAGAATTCGGTTGAGAGAAGTAGGAATTCTCATGACAGGAATGAAACAAAGGTTAGTAACTCCAATTACATGATGCAAGAACCAAAAAAAAAAAAAAAAAAGGAAGGGGGATATATGGGTACTAGCTGCAGTCCTACTGTAACTTGATACATGACTTTGGGCAAATGGTCTTTTATTTCTTTGAGCCTCAGTTTCTTTCTTTGTAAAATGAAGAAGGTATGTTTGAAAGCTACATGATCTCTAGTCCATTTTCAAAGTCCTTCAATTCTAACAAGAGGAGCAAACAACAAATGCAGACAAATGTCATGATTGGGCATTTGGTAGAGAAAAGAGACCTGGTTATTTGAATTTCATGACATTGTTTGTTCTTAAACAGAAAATGCTTAAGCATATGGACATAGCCTTGACCTCAAAACATGTGCTGGAGCCTTACAAAATACTGCCAGGGAAAAGCCCAGGACCTTTGGGAAACAAAGATAATATTTAAACCATTGATGACCATTATTCAGGCCACTATATTTCTAAAAGCAGGATCCTGAGGAGTGTCAAAGTGAATGAAGCCCCATGAGAAGGGGATACATCTTGGAATGTCCTAGTTGGGGAGGACTGCAGACTCTGAATGCTTGGGCAGAGGAGATGGAGTTGTGTTCACAGGAACATATCTCATCAATTTACCTACCCAGAGTAACCGTTCATGTCCTGCAAATCTCTTCTTCCCACTGGTAAAGCCCTGCACTTGTTTTCATTCCTTCCCCAAATACGGACTCTGCCACTACGATGTGCCAGACACTATTAGGGGACTATAACAATGATATAATGATACAGTCTAGAGCCATTCTACCCCTTCTTTATTCATAGTATCTCTCCCTTTCTTCCAAATGCCTCTTCCATGAACTTTTCTCTGGTGAGTGGTGTTCACTGCCTTTATTCTTCTCATTTCTTCTTTTCTTATCTCTTCCCTCCCCTCTCCTCCCCTTCCTTTCCCTTACCTTCCCTTCTCAGCTTATTCTGTGTTTTCCTCATATCTCATATTGGCCAATATCTATCTTGTATTCCAGATACATGTGTGCAAGTGTGATCCCCCTGGTAGTCTGTGAGAAGCCCAAGAACAGAGTGTGCTTTGTTTATCATACAGTTGGTGCTCAGTGCTGCAAAGTCTTCCTGAGGCTGCCCTTCGTGGCATGATCCAGGATTGTTAATTGCTATTATTACTATTCTAGGTACTGTACTGAACACTTAACATGTATCACCTAATTTAATCCTTACAACAGTTCTATAGAGTAAATTGGCTGTAAAATAGTACAGTTCCAAACTTGCAGTTATAAGATAAATAAGTACAAGCGATATAGTGTACATCATGATAACTGTAGTTACCACTGCTGTATAATAGGGAAATCGCTAGGAAAGGAGATCCTGAGTTCTCATAAGGAGGCATTTTTTGTTTTATTTTACCTATAGGAAATGATAGATGTTAACTGAACCTATTGTGGTCATCATTTCACGATGTATGTAAATCAAATCACCATGATGTGCAACTTAAATTTATACAGTGATGTATGTCAACTATTTCTCAGTAAAACTGGAAAAAAATAGTACAGTTCCTAAGAGAACATATATCTGTCTGATTCTCAAACCTGTTAAAACACCATGCTAATCCACGTCCCAGAGAAGCCAGGAATGCACTGTCATCTCTCTGTGGCTCCTATAAATATCATTTTAGTTAGAAGCTAGCTCTTTTCAGCGTTGTTTACATCAGGTCAATACTGAAGTGAATTTGCATCTGCTAAGCTCACATCAGCTGGTGGTTTGGGTATGGAAGACAGGGAGTGATGGAAAATAGGAAGAAAGCAACCATGAAGCTTACTACGCTAGGGGAAAGGATCCTCTAGGATGTCCAATGTCACTGGGGTATGATGAAAAAGAATCTTCCAGTATGAGACAGAAAAAACAGCCAGATACAAAATTATTACACTTGGCCTGGCCACAGGTTCAGGCTTGCCAAGTGCTTGCTGCAAGATTGTTTTCTGGGAAGAGCAGAAGAGGGAAAAGCCCTTAACCAATAAATTCCGTTTCCTTGAATTACAAAGGGAATGTGAGAGGTACCCGGTTCCGAACCCACCTCCACACATCTCTGTTACTTGCAGCCGGAGCCAGCCAAGGCCAGCACTGGCTCCTCAGGTGTCACTTCAGATGACACCTCAGATGACTGCCCTCTGCAGTGACAGACTGCACGTGATCCTTGAAGGCTTTTATCAGGCCCATGACACATAGATGAATTTTTGACTGAAAATATTAGAAAATAAACCATCACTTGTGAACAAAAAGCACAAAGCAGCTTTTTTTTAGAATTCCAGTAAATGTACAGTGTTCTACTACTTTCAGGTGTACAATACAGTGATTCAACACTTCCATACATCATCTGGTGCCCATGACAAGTCTGCTTCTTAGTCCCCGTCACTGATTTCACCCAGCCCCCACCCACCTCCCCTCTGGTAATCCTCTGTTTGTTCTCTGTGGTTAAGAGTCTGTTTCTTGGTTTATCTTTCTTTTGTCTTTCTTTCTTTGTTTTGTTTCTTAAATTCCACATATGAATGAAATCATATGGTGTTTGTCTTTCTCTGACTGGCTTCATTTAGCATTATACTCCAGAGATCCATCCATGTAGTTGCAAATGATAAGATTTCATCTTTTTATGGCTGAATAGTATTCCCCCCCAACACACACCCCGTATCTTCTTTATCCATTCATCCATCTATGGACACTTAGGCTGCTTCCATAATTTGGCTATTGTAAATAATGCTGCAGTAAACATAGAGGTACATATGTCTTTACAAATTAGAGTTTTCATGGGATGCCTGAGTGGCTCAGTCGGTTAAGCATCTGCCTTTGGCTCAGGTCATAATCCCAGGGTCCTGGAATTGAGTCCTGCATTGGGCTCCTTGCTCAGTGGGGAGCCGTTTCTGCCTCTCTCTCCCTCTGCTTTTGCGCTTGCTGTCTCTCTCTCTCTCTCTCTCTCTGTCTGACAAGTAAATAAATAAAATCTTTAAAGAAAAATAGAGATTAATATCATGTCTTCACACTAGTAAAACAAAAAAAAATTAGTATTTTCATATTCTTTGGGTAAATGCCCAGTAGTGGAATTACAGGATCATATGATAATTCTATTTTGAATTTTTTGAGGAACATCCATACTGTTTTCCACAGTGGCTGCACCAGTTTGCATTCTCACCAGCAGTGCAAGAAGGTTCCTTTTTCTCCACATCCTCAACATTTGTTGTTTCTTGTGTTTTTGATTTCAGCCATTGTGACAAGTATGAGGTGACATCTCATTGTGGTTTTGACTTGCATTCCCTGATGATGGGTGATATTGAGCATCTCTTCATGTGTCCATTAGGCATATGTACATCTTCCTTGGAGAAATGTCTGTTCATGTCTTCTACCCATTTTTTTAATTGAATTTTTTGGGTTTTTTGGTGTTGAGTTGTAGGAGCTCTTTATATATTGGATACTAACCCTTTATCAGATATGTCATTTGCAAATATCTTCTCCCCATTACATAGGTTGCCTTTTAGTTTTGTTGTCTGTTTCCTTCGTTGTGCAGAAGTTTTTTTTTAAAAAGATTTTATTCATCCATTTGACAGAGATCATAAGTAGGCAGAGAGGCAGGCAGAGAGAGAGGAAAGGAAGCAGGCTTCCCGCTGAGCAGAGAGCCCGACATGGGGCTCGATCCCAGGACCCCGGCCGGGACCACGACCTGAGCCGAAGGCAAAGGCCTCAACCCACTGAGCCACCCAGGTGCCCCGTGCAGAAGCTTTTTATTTGTATATATTTGCAGATGCCATGATATTATATATAGAAAACCCTAAAGACTCCACCAAAAAAACTACTAGAACTAATAAATGAATTCAGTGAGGTCACAGGATGCAAAATCAATGTTACAGAAATCCATTGCATTTCTATACACTAATAGTGAAGCAGTATAAAGAGAAATTAAAACAATCCCACTTATAATTGCACCAAAAATAATAAAATATCTAGGAATAAACTTAACCAAAGAAACAAAAGACCTGTACTCTGAAAATAAAGCAGCTTTTTGAGCAAACATCATGATGACCCTTCAATCTGAGCGCTCTTTTCTTTCTTTCTTCCTTCCTTCCTTTCTTTCTTTCTTTTTTTTTGGGCACAAGAAGTTGAATTATTTCTCTGTATAGTTAAAGCTGCAGTAAACTCCAGGCTTTACAAAATTCATTACATTTTAATGCTGCATATCAGACACAAATAAAGTCCTCTCCCAGTTCTTCTTAATAGTTCATATTCCAATCACTTTTCTTTGCTCATATTTTATATTAACAATTTGTAATTTGTCTCTGGGTCAGTTTTTAATAAATCATTTGGTGGCGCTCAGATTGCATACTCCAACATTCTCTATTGTCATACACTCAACTAGTTCTGGAGCCACCCAAGGTCATTGTTCCACACCTAGGCACTTGGAAGATGTTAAGGAGCTACCTCTTCAAATGCATTTTATCAGCTACAAACAGATAATCCACCATATAATGCATTGTGCATTGTCAATATGAAGATATGCATGTGCAACGACTTGTACAAGAATATACATTATATATATGTATGCATATATAGAGAGAAGAATATACATTATATATACATATGTGTGTATACATACACATTTATATATATACATATATATGCACACACACATTTATATATACACATATACACATTTATATATATACATGTATTTATATATATACATATATGTACACACATTTATATACACACACACGTACACATACACACACACATACATACACACACACACAAACTCTGGGAGAAAAAGAGTAAACCTTGGGTTTAAAGCATTGCTTCCATTTGTCAGAGATGTTGAAATATTTCAGGTGCTGACAGAGTTTTGGCTTTACCAAGGCTTTTAGAATTTCACATTCTCCAGGGTGCAAATTAGAACACCAGTAAGAGGAAGAGGCACTGTCCCTTCTGAAAGAGTTCTTTGGCTTCCCAGAGTAAGAGCAAACTGAACTCCCCAGAGGGGCAAGAGGAGATGTCATTACAAGGAATGAAGAGATCCAGCTGATACACACACAAACTTCAGTGTTTTGGAAGAAGGCAAACTTCCTGGAGATGTAGAGTTACCCCGACCTTGAAGGACAACCTAGAAACCAGATACAGCCACTTCTTTGAAGCTGGAGCAGTAAAGTCTGAATGCATCAAAAAATCTTGGAGTTCAGGGCAGTGGAAGCAAAGGAAAAGTGCCTATGTGGAGGACAGACAGGAGGCAGAGATCTAGGGAGTAAGGTGTTTGTCAACAGGTTTCAGGTCTGGCATAAAAGCTGGGTTCTAGAATGGCAGATGCTTATGTGATAGAAGCATACAGACTTTGGAGTCATACATACCTAGGTTTAAATACTGGCCTTCACACTTAGAGTGTAGCTTTGAGCAAGTTACTTAGCTCTCTGGTTCCCGGTTATATTATCTGCAAAACAGGTGTAATAGCACTCACCTCCTAGGTGTGTGGCGAGGATTGAATTTTTAATCCAAGGTACTTAGAACAGTACATAGCCCTGTGAGTGCTCAATAAATAGTACCCATTATTAAAATTAGACTTTGGAAGAAGGTCAGGCAAGGATGGGCCTGGAGCTGAAGAAACTGGGTAACCATATACCAGGCAGACCAAGTGTTTGATCACAGAATCTGGATTGGGAGGCAAAGCCATAAGAAAGCTGAGTTTCTACAGTGTATTAGAGAATGATTTTATGCTGAGGTCACTGACATGTTTAACCATTTAACTAAGACTCCCAAAGTCCCACATACTGTGTAGAAATGATTCTCCGAGTCTTCATGGGGGTGGAGTCAGTTGGTATAGCTATAGAGAAAGAAAGGCTAAAGGGACAGAGCAGCCAAGATGTTGGCAGGGATGCTCAGAGCCACTCATGATCCTCTGTTCTCAAATCACCCCAACCCAAGTTATCATCAGCTTTTGCCTGGATTATTGTAATAGCTTCCTAACTGGTGTTCCTGCTTCCATCCTTGCTCCCTCTGCCCAAAATCTGTTCTCAAAATGAAGACAAAGTGATCCTGCTAAGCAATGATTCTCAGCCACAATGCACATTAGAATCGTTTGAGGAACTTTTTAAAAAATACCCTATTCCAGAAAGTTAAATCCGAACCTCTGATGTAACATTTTATTCCATTACTCAAACCCTTCAGTGTCCTCTTCTCTCACTTTGAGTAAAGGACAACTTTTTACCATAGTCTATATGATTAGGTGGCTGCCTGTTCTCTAATTTGAACTCCTGCCACTTTCCTCCTTGTTCACTATGTTCCAAACACATTGTCTTCTTGCTCTTTGTTGAATGTGCCAGGCAAGCTTCTCCTTCAGATACTTTTCACTTACTGTTCCCCCTGCCTGGAGCTCTCTCCCCCAGACACATGCATGGGTCATTCTCTGACTTCCTTCAGGCCCATTTAAATATCACTTAATCAGAAAAACTTTCCATGCCTAGTCTATCTGGAGTACCACTCCAGTCACACTCTATCCCTCTGTCCTGCTTTATCTTTCTTTAGTCACCATCACTGTCTGACAAATTTTAGAACAATTTGTTTCTATTTCCCCCACTAGAATGTAAGATCTATGAAGACAGGGATTTTTGTCTGTCTTGTTCATATCTATATCTCCACTCCTAGAGGTGTGTCTGACACATAATAGATACTCCGTAAATGTTTGTTGTTGGTTGATTGATTGAATTAATAAGTGAGTGAATCCCTGTTTGCTCCTTGCTAGGCTCTGAGTATATGACAGCCAGAGGAAGTTCCCAGGCCATGATAGTGCATATTTAGCGTATGGCTGGGTAGAAATTGTGCACAAAGTCTAAGCCTGAGATTACATTAATTAATTAAACATCTATGAATAATCATTTTGTCCAGATGTTTTTTGTTTCATTTGTCATAGGATGGATTTCTGGCCATCCTCAAAGCCTGTAGGTGGCACATAACCTGATAGGTATTGCAAGACCTTATCTAGAGTCTTGGAGTGGAAAGATTTCCAAGCTTAGCTTTGAAAATGTAGCAGATGGCTATGCAAATGTGGTAACTGATAGTAATACCACATTTGCATAAGTACTGTATTTTCAAAGCAATTTATTACTTTACAAAAGGCTGGACTAGAAATGGTACATTATGTGTTTCTCATTAGCCCTTGAATGACGCCCCAGTTCAGTTAATAGGCTGGGTGGCTCTGCATTGCTCAAATATGCCCAGTAAAGCTTTGTGGAGCCACCATGTGGATCCAGGTAGATCTTAAAGTGGCATAAAGCTTCCCAAAGCTGTCCATGCCCCAATTTTCATCACTGAGGAGTGATAAAATTGGCCCTCATTATTGCTGTTTTGTGTTATTTCTACTCTACACAGCCCAGCCCAGCTGGATTATTCACTGTCACAGGAACAGTCCTGCCTTGAGCATTGCCATTTCTACAGCTGTGCCTCTGGAATTTTCCCTGCCTAGAAAACCCTGTACTATCTTCTCTGCCTGTTTGAATTCTAGCTACCCTCCAGGGCCAGATCAAGTACCTCCTGCCTAGAAAGGTCTCTGACCAACCCAGCTCACGCTGATGGCCCCTCTGATCTCCAGTAGAAATCACTGCCAGTGCCATCAACTGAGCCCTTCAGTAGCATTATTTCTGGCCATCATATTAGTTAGGAGCACACGCTCTAGTCAAGGCACACCTAAGCTTTAGCCTTGGCTCAGCATGCCCTTAGGCAAGTGAATTCACCTCCAAAACGATCACACCTTAGTGGCAGAATTAAAATGTTGCCAGAATTAAAACTATTCTAGACTCCACTTAACAAAGTTTTTTTTTTTTTAACCATAAAATGATCAGGCTGATCTATGAGCAAAATCATTGCCTGTCAAAACAAGTTCCTCACTAAAGTAAGATAATGAAATGTGGACACCCAACAACGTAACTTTTATAATATCCATCAACCAAAAAAAAATTATAGGCCTTCAAAGAATCAGGAAAATGTGGTGTATAACCAGGGAAAAGTTAGTCCAAAAAACTAGACTCAGAAATAGGAGATGCAATTAGCATACAAAGAGTTTAAAATGAGTATTATAAATATATTAAAGAATGTAAAGGAAAACATATAATGAGAAGAGATCAAATCTCTATAATGGAACTAAATGGAATTTTGAGAGTTGAAAAATACAATAGCTGTAATGAAATATTCACTTGGGAGCACATGAAGCACTGCAGAAGAAAATCTCAGTGAACCTGAAGATGTAGCAGTGGAAACTATATATAAACTGAAGCATAGAGAAAAATGACTGAAAAGATCAGAACTTGAGTGATCTGTGGGATAATATCAAGAGATAAAGAAAATATATAATTACATTTCCAGAAGGGGTAGGAGAGTACAGAAAAGCATTTGAAGAAATGAAGGCCAAATATTTTCCAAACTTGATGAAGAATATAAACGTACAGATATAGGAAGTTCTACCTAGCACAGGCAGGAAAAAAAAAAAACATGAAGTAAACCACACCAAGACACATCACAACTAGCAATAAAAAGAAAATGTTAAAAACAGTTTAAAAAGTAAACATTACATGTAAAAAATGAAGATAAAAATAAACAGATTCTCCATCAGAAACAATGTTGAAAGAAAAAAAAAACACCTGTCAATGTAGACTGTTTTTTTTCCCCCCAGGCAAACAACAAACTGAGAGAATTGACTACAAGAAGCATTCTTTGGGCTGAACCAACACAACACCTGTGCAAACTCAGATCTACATAAAGAAAGAGAATGTGGGAAATTGTGAAACTTCTCATTATTAAAAAAAATACATGAGTGTTTAAAAAATTAAATAGCAATGTATTGTGATTTAGGTAACTTGTGTAGAAGTAAAATGTATGAAAACAATGGCATAAAGTTGGGGAATGATCTTGCAAGGTTCCTACATTATACATGAAGTGATATATTAATATTCAAAGTAGATGGTAGCAAGTTAAAGATGCATATTGCAAGCTCCAGAGCAACAATTAAAAAGAGAAAGAAGAAATAAAACTAATAAGCCAACACGGGAGAAAAAAAAAAAAGACAAAACCAAAAAAAAAAACCCACAAAATACAAAAACAAAAATTTCAATTCAAAAGAAAGCAGGAAAAGAGTGAAAGAGAGGGCATGAACAGGTAAGGTAAATAGAAAAAAATATTGATATGGTAAATTTAAAACCAACCATACAGATAATTACATCAAATTTAAATAGTCTAAACATACCAATTAAAAAGCAAACTTTGTCAAACTAATAAAAAAAAGGCAGACTCAATCATATGTTCTCTATAAGAGACACAGAATGATACGTCCACACAGATTAAAAGTAAAAAAAAATGGAAAAAGATATGCCATATAAATATTAATCACTTAAGAAAGCTCAAGTATCTATTTATCATCCAGAAAAGTAGACTTCAGAACAAGGAACTTTGCCAGTGATAAACAGGGACATTTTTTTTTCAGCATAACAGTATTCATTGTTTTTGTACCACACCCAGTGCTCCATGCAGTCCGTGCCCTCTCTAATACCCATCACCTGGTTCCCCCAACCTCCCACCCCCCCCACCTCTTCAAACCCTTCAGATTGTTTTTCAGAGTCCATAGTCTCTCATTGTTCACCTCCCCTTCCAATTTCCCCCAAATGCCTTCTCCTAACTCCCCATGTCCTCCATGCTATTTGTTATGCTCCACAAATAAGTGAAACCATATAATAACTGACTCTCTCTGCTTGACTTATTTCACTCAGCATAATCTCTTCCAATCCCGTCCATGTTGCTACAAAAGTTGGGTATTCATCCTTTCTGATGGAGGCATAATACTCCATAGTGTATATGGACCACATCTTCCTTATCCATAAACAGGGACATTTTGTAATGATAAAAGGATCAAGTTTTCAGGAAGATATAACAATCATAAATGTTCATGCATCTAATTAATAGCAAACATCACAGAACTGAAATGAGAATTAGACAAGAACATAATCTTAGTTGGGGATTTTAACATTGCTCTCTCAATAACTGGCTAAAACAAGTAGAGGGAAATCAATGAGACTATAGAAAACATGAACACCATCAAACAACTTGAACTTGCAGAAAGGTATAGGTTATTATATCCATTAGCAGCAGCATACACATTTCTTCCAAGGCACATGGGACGTTCATCAGTAGACCATACTTTAGGTCACTAAACAAATGTGAATAACTTTTAAAATTTGAGGGCACCTAGGTGGCTCAGTCATTAAGCTTCTGCCTTGGTTCAGGTCATGACTGAGCTGCATCACATTCCCTGTTGTGTGGGAAGCCTGCTTCTCCCCCTCCCACTTCCCTGCTTGTATTCCCTCTCTCAGTCAAATAAATAAATAAATAAATAAATAAATAAATAACTTTTAAAATTTGAAACAATATCGGGTATGTTTTCTGCCCATAACAATATTAAATTAGAAATCAATAAAAACTTACTGAAGATTGGGGCACCTGTGTGGCTCAGTGGTTTAAGCCTCTGCCTTCGGCTCAGGTCATGATCTCAGGGTTCTGGGATCGAGCCCCGCATCAGGGTCTCTGCTCAGCAGGGAGCCTGCTTCCCTCTCTCTCTCTGCCTGCCTCTCTGCCTACTTATGATCTCTCTCTGTCAAATAAATAAATTCTTAAAAAAAAACTTACTGAAGATTACTAATATTCAAATATTTGGAAACAACACACTTCTAAACAACAACGAGTCAAAGAAATCACAAGGGGAATTAAAAAGTGTTTGAATTGAATGAAAATAAAGACACAATATGTCATTATTTGTGGGAACCAATTAAAGCAGTGCCCAGAAGAAACTTACAGCATTGAATGCATACATTAAAAAACAATAAAGTTTCAAAATCAGTGATCAGCTTCCATCTTAAGAAACTAAAAAAGAAGTTATCAAAGTAAGTAGTAGGAAGGAAATAATAAAGACAAGGGAGAAGGCAATGAAATAGAAAGACAAACAATGGAGAAAATTAATGAAACTAGTATGGTGACTAACACAACACAATTAAAAAAAGAAAATTAATGAAACCAAAAGTTGTTTATTTGAAGAGATCAATAAAAGTGATAAGCCTCTAGTCAGACTGATTTATTTTTTAATTCATTTTTTTTAGTCAGACTAATTTAGAAAAGAAGGAGAGGGACCACAAATTCCCATTATCAGGAATGAACATAGAGACTCACTAGAAACCCTACACTTAATAAAAGGAAAATAAAAGTATAATAGGGATGAATATACACCAATAATTTAAACTCAAATGAAAAAGATACACATTACCAAATCTGACACAAGAAGGAATAGAAAATCTGAATATCATTATATCCATTAAAGAAATTGAAGTTTTCATTTAAAACCTTCCAACAAAGAAACCATAGCCCACTTGGTTTCATTGATGAATTACATCAAATATGTAAGGAAGATATAATACCAATTGCACAAATTCTTTCAGAAAATATAGGAGAGAACACTTCCCAACTCATTTTATGGGGCCAGAATTACCCTGATAACAAAACCAGATAAAGACATTATAAGAAAAGGAAACTACAGACCAGTATCTCCTCTATGTAGATGGTACCAGCCTTTCTCTTAAGAAGCTTCAATATGGGGGTAGGAGTTAAAAAACGTACCCAAGTGAATATATAAGGCAGAGTGTGATTAACAGTGTAGACTACTCCCTGAGCAAAGTCAAGTTATTTGATCATGTTCAAGTTTTCTATATCCTCACTAACATCAAATAGGCATGGAGAAGGGAGCTAGGAGATCTTCTCAAGGTCTGGATAATTGGGCAGTTATCCCAGATGAAGGAAAGAAAATGTGTCATTCATCTCTGTCTACCCAGTGTCCATCATGAGGCTGACACACAGTAGGTACCTAATAAATTAATACTTCAAAGTAGGAATCAGTAAACTTTTTCTGTAAAAGGACCAGCTAGTAATTATTTTAGGTAATTAAGTAATTATTTTAGGTTCTTGCTGACTATATGGCTTCTGTTGTAATTACTCAACTCTGCCACTGCAGAGCAAGAAGCCATAGATGGTGCATAAATAAATGAGCCTAGGTGTGCTCCAATAAAACTATTTCAGGTCATGATCTCAGGGTCATGAGATTGAGTCCTGTATCAGGCTCTGCACCGGAAATGGAGCCTGCTTAAGATGCTCCCTCTCCCTCTCCTTCTGCCCCTCCACCCCCACCAAATTCACTCTCTCTCTCTAAAAAACAAAACTTTGTTTACAAAAACAACTGGGGGGCCATATTGGGCCTGCAAGCCATAGTTTGCCAACCACTGATATAAGGCATGTTACAGAATATGCCCAAGACTGATCGTATGTGGTGAAGCTGGTAGCACAAGTCAGAATAATATCACCCAATTATTGATGTTACTGGTGTTCATCCTATTATAATAGCAAAATATTGGCAATAGCCCATATATACAACAACAGAGAAATAATTGACTAAATTTTCTTATAGACATACAGTAGAACGCTGTGCCCTCATTCAAAATGGTAAAGATTTGGAGTGTTTGACATGAAAAGGTATTCTGTACACAATGGGTAGAAAAGCAGAATATTAAAGTCTTGCCTGTATTATTGCCATACAATACTAACGGGTCTCCTTATTCTAAACCACCATACCTCAACCAGCAGCTAGAGTGATAGTTTAATAGTGAAAATCAAAGTATGTCACCCTCCCTCAAACTCTTACATGGCTTTCTGTCATATTTGCTTACAAAGCTTTATGTGATCTTCCCTTCACCTCCCTCTTTGATCTCATCTCTTACGGCTCTTTCCACTAGCTGCCTATACTCTAGCTAGCTCCATCAACTTCATTTATGTTACTTGATACCTTTTTCCATCTCAAGAGTTTTGCACTTGCAGTTTTTTCTGCCTAGAATATCCTCATTCTCATTCCTCAGATCTCAGTTGAAATGACACCTTCTTATAGGCATCTTGCCTACCCATTCTTTCTCAATTTAACATCCCCCAATTACTTGTTCATTTTCTTTTGATTTTTTCTAAACTTCTTTATTTTGTTTATTCATTTGTTTATTACCTGTCTTCCTAACTAGGATGTAATGTAAACTCTGAGAGAACAGAGGATGTATCCTAGCATAGTACAGGCATATTGTAGCCACTGAGTACATATTTGTTGGATGACTGAAGGAATGAAATACATTCATGGTAGAGAGTATAGCAGGAAAAAGCAGATTTGAGAAGTGTTAGAACATGAAAATACCTCCAGACTTCCTCCCCTCTCCCTCTCTCCCTTCTTTCCTCTTCCCCTCCCCCATAGTCACATTCACACACATATGAATGTGCACAGTATGTTGTCAGATTACATGTTGGTTAAATTCTCAGTAAACTTGCACTTAATTTTTCAGTGCTTAAAATTTCTTTATTTCTTAAAGACTTTATTTTTAAGTAATCTCTACACCTAATGTAGGGCTGGAACTTAAAACCCTGAGATCAAGAGTGGCACATGCCACCCACTGAGCCAGCCAGGTGCTCCTTAATATTTCTTTAAATGTTTTATTTAAATGTACTGACTGCACTCAAAAGATACTCAGAATTTCTTAAGAAAGTAGAGAGTGAGCCATCTATTTTCCCCTCCTTTTCATGAAAGGAACCAGTTATTTCCTACTGGGAAACAAGCTTTTCATTAAATTTTCAAAGTTTTTTTTTTCTTATCCCTGATGAGAACCTCTTTACTGGAAGTATAGCTTGTGGTATTTTGGTTTTGCAATCCGTGTGTGTGTGTGTGTGTGTGTGTGTGTGTGTGTGTAAACATATTTCCTTCCTGTAGCTAGAAACAGCTCTTAAACCTGAAGGCTTCCTGAAGGCTTCTTTAAAACATATACCTGTATACACAAAATTCTGCATGTATTTATTTACCTAATTAAAAAAATTGACTAGATATCTGTCATCAACAGGAAAGAAGTGGTCTCTAAAACATGGTGACTTTTGTCATAAAACACACAAGCTACTCATTAAAAAAATAAAGTGATGAGACAGAGGACTTTATCCATGGTCAGGAAATCAGCTTAGAGATAGGAAGTAAAGGCATAGTTAAATAGAGACTACTTTGTATGCAGAGATTTTTCTCATTGTCCTTTTTCACGTGGCCAGCTTTTACCTACCCTTAATTTCCCATCACTTTTTATGGAAGTCTTCCCTGATATTGCTGGGTTCTCCCTATATTAAGTCAAACCATATGAAATAGGTCAAGCATTGGTAACATATGTCCAACCTAAAACCTCCCCCATCATACCACTTACCATACTGGATTACAAACGATCTGTTTGCTTGTGAATTTCCTGTCTTTGAATGTCATCTCTGTGACTTGTCATTGTGTATCTAGCTAGTGATCTTTCCTAGGTATTTGTTGAATGAATGAACAAACAGTAGAGTCTCTTTGAGTAAACTCTGGTACAAGTATTTTTATTAAAATATTAATTTGGAGATAAGAGTACCTAGAAAAATGTCCAAGTTTGAAATGATATCAAATCATTTTGGGTAATAAAACTCGAAGCCAATAGGAAGCAACAGTAGGAAACTCATTTGAGGTTCTTCAATGGGCAATGTTGACTTTAACTGGGTAAGAGAGAAGCAAAGAATCTGGATAGAAATCAATCAGGCTTAGCAGAGGATACCTATAAGATATGTTTACTCTTCAGAAACGGGGTCTGATAATGATCGTCTGTTTTCTATAAAGTACAGAAGCCATCAAAATACTAGATGTTATCAGTATGAGTTAGGTCATATTATTAGGTCAGTTAATATTAGGTCAGTTAATAAACCTATTTAGACATTTCCTGGGCTGGACTAGAGTAGGAATTCTTAATTTTTAAAAAGATTTTATTTATTTATTTATTTTACAGACAGAGATCACAAGTAGGCAGAGAGGAAGGCAGAGAGGGGGAAGCAGGCTCCCTGCTGATGAGAGAGCCTGATGCAGGGCTCAGTCCCAGGACCTTGAGATCATGACCTGAGCCAAAGGCAAAGAGAAGCTTAACACACTGAGCCACCCAGGCACCCTAATTTGTTTTCTTTTAGTTGCACTTAATTAAGTCTAGATAATTGCTTCTCAAATGTTAATGTGTATATTAATCACTTGTGAAAATGTTCATGTTAAAATACAGATTCTGATTTAGTATATCTGTTAAAATTATGTGTACTTAACAAGTTCTCAGACGATCCCCATGGGGCTGGTCCCTGGACCACACTTTGAGTAGCAAAAAGGTAGAGAATACACATTTGGAAGCAGAAGAATAGTGCTCCTTTGCTCCTATTTCTTAATATCTAAGTTGTTCAGATTCAGGTTTAATAATCTTTCTTGGGTACCTATTAAAGATAGGGCACTGTGCTAAGAACTTTCATTTACATATTATATGTAACCAGCACATGTCTGGAATGCTTATTACTATCATGTTTTCCCTTTGAAAGTGCTATTGTCTAAGTTTCATGTTGTTAAACTTTCCTCTGACTCATTTGCTTGGTACATTAATAGTCTTAATATGTTATATGTACTACATCCAACCCTGATTTGAAATTAAATCAAGGCCCGTGGGTTTGTGATGGGTAGACATGGAAACCATGGAGATGATTTGTAAATATGGATACTGAGCTTGGGCTTTGTAATTTCTCGGTTCATTAAAATTGGGGTAGGTGGAGTATGGGGTAGTTGGAGTTGGTCAAAAGGCCCAGCTACACAAGGAACAAAGTGCAGACTGAGCACAAGGGCATAGCATGTTGGGAATCAATGGAACTTACATCAGAATTAATTGGTTACATACGTAATGACATATAAAATTGTTGTGCTGAGTGGTAATTAGGCCTTACTGATAAAGCCATTTGCGCTAATGACAACAATGGTCCTCACTGGGGTCAGTCTAGTTAATGAGTGGTCTGAAGAACACATCTGGTATCCTGTGCCACAAGCAGTGAGCTGACTTCATAGCAATTATTTGGCAAAACCCTTGGCCAATTCTATTTAGCCATTAAAAACCATTCCAGTGAAAAATACTGACACGTTAGTTTTCAAAATTAAAAAAACAATGATAATAATAAAACAGTTTTTGAAGGACATATACCAAAACATTAATAGGGCCTTTCTACGGAAAAAAAATGATTAATTTATTTCTCTCCTTTCTGCTTTTCAGTATTTTTTTTTAAATTTAATTCTATTTTTTCAGTGTTCCAAGATTCCCTGTTTATGCACCACACCCAGTGCTACATATTTTCTTGTATTAACAGGACTTTGAAATTAGAAATTAGAGGGAAAATGGTCACTAAAAGGGGAGGATATGTATATCAATATTATTACTGATTCTACTTGGAAGGAAAGGGCTTTAGAACTTCATTATTTCAATCATCATTTGTGAAAATGATTGAAACATTTTGTGAACCATTCTGAAGTAAAATGGGTTTTTTTAATTGAGGTGTAATTTCCATAAAATGCAAAAAGATATTAAGTACACAGTTTCATGAATTTTACAACTGTATACATCCGAGTAAGTACCAGCCAATCAAGATATACAACATTCCCGTGCACTCCTTCCAAGTCCATTCTCACCATTCAGGGGTAACCAGCTTTTGATATCTGTCAGAGCAGATTAAGTTTATTTTTAAGAGATTCCATAGACATGGAAATCTAAAGTAGTCACTGTTTTGTGTTTGACTTCTTCCACTTTTCATAATGGTTTTCAGATTTGTCCGTGTTGTTGCATATATTAGCAGTTCATCTCTTGTTATTACTGAGTAGTATTTTATTGGATTCATATAACACAAATTGTTTCCTGTCCTCCTGCTGATGATTTGTCATTCTTTGTATTATTATGAATAAGACTGCTATGAAGGCTCTTGTCCAAGTCTTTGTAGACATGTTTTTCATCTCTTGAGTAAACAGCAAAGAGTAGAATTGCTGGCTCAAAGGGAAGATCTATATCTCACCTCACAAGAAATTCCCAGTTTTTTGGAAGCGGTTGTAAGTCTTTACACCTCCACCGTTAGTGTCTGAGCATTCCAGTTATTCTCTGTCCTTCCCAGCATTTGCTGTCTCTCTCACATGAGAAACGGTATCTCGCTATGGTTGCCTCTTGATTATTGGCACTGAGCACATTTTCAAATGCTTATTGGCCATTCATGTATCTTCTTTTGTCAAGACTCTATTCAGTCTTCTGCTCATTTTTATTGGGTTGTTTTCTAATTCTTGTGTTGTAGGAGTTCATTACACATTCTTCATACATGTCCTTTATCAGATATACTTATCACAAATACATTCTCTAATCCTGAGGCTCGTCATTTGCTTCATGGTATCTTTTGGTGGGCAAAAAAGTTTTTGATTTTGATGAAGTCCATATCATCAACTTTAAAAACCATGTCCAGGTTTTGCATTCAACATGATATACAGTAGTATCCTCCCCCAACATTAGTGGTTCCCTCACTCAACTAGCAGCCCAGCTAGCTTACTCCTAAGAAGGTAGACTGACTCTTGCTACCAGCAGAACATGGGAATATGTTAAAAATGCATAATTTCAAGCTCTACCCCAGACTAACTGGATCAAAATCTACATTTTAATAAGATCCCCTTTGACTGGTAAGCACATTACAGTTTGAAGAGTACTAATCTATGCAAAAGTCCAACATCTCACAATCAGCCTCTAATTCCATCACGAGTTTCTTTCCCATTGATGCCATAAAGAGATTCAACCGAATACACAGTATTCAAGTAACTTTTTAACCTCTAACATTTTTAACATTAGAGCAAAAGAACTTGTCAGCGTGTGGCTGGCAGATTTTCAGATTCAGTATTTAGTTCAACTCCAGATACTCTACTGCAGCCGGAGAGCCTAAATGGAACAGCTGGGTTAGTTTATATATTTCAGAAAACCTGTTTCCTTACCTCTCCTGAGAGACCACTGAGTCAAGCAATGCCTTTTTCCCCACCATCTGGTTAGCTCCTGTACTAATTCATTTTGTCCCTGCTCTGAAAAAGCTCCATTTAAAACTCATAATCTGGTTGGGCAATTGTTCCCCCCCTCCCATGTTCTTGGTTAATCTCAAAGAAACTTACTGAAAAATATACACTTTTTTTGCCCATTAATTTGCCCAACTGTCTTAAAGCCACATCAGTGTAGGTGCATAACTAATTTATGCCACAGCACAGTCTGCACAGAGAAGTATTCTAATGGCACTGTATTAAACTACGCTGACATCTGCACTTGAAGACATCAAATGGATATAGAGCTGTGTGAGGCAACTATTTTACTAGAGTGTTTGTTGATCACTGCATGAAACCTGCACTTGCATTCATTTGTTCCACAATGAGAGTTGGTAGAGCCTTGAGAAACTCTCCGGATCTTAAATGGGGTTGCCGTATTTTCTGTAGGCAGTGAAACCAATTTCCCTCATATATGAAATGGTGATAAATAAAATGTGAGGATCAAATCCAGTAATGTTAGAGAAACATTTTGACAGTTTGCCTGGCCCGTGGTTTGTGTTCAAGAAATGCAATGTTCTAGTCATTTATTTCACAGAGCACAATTAGCCTGGTCTGATGCTCAGAATTAATCTTTTCCAAGCATGGAAGCGAAGGCTGCCTTTCATATGGCATGTGTGTATGTATGTATGCATGCATACATGTATTATGTATTTATAATCTGGGCCATTAGGGAGAGACTTGAAAAGCCATAGGTGACCAGTGAGGATTAGAAGAGACAAACAGATGCCCCTTAATCATTGCACATTCGTTATTTTGTTTTCAGTATCTGTGCAGAGACTGTGGGTAGACATGCTCAGGGAAAGGAAAGTCGTTTCAAATGCCCCTGTTCATTAGGCCAGCCAAACGACCAAGGATGGATTCAGGACTTGCCGTCTCTGCCTCCTAAAATTTTGTTTCTGTTTGGTTTTCTTGAAGTATGGTTGACATGCAATATTACATTAGCTTCTGGTGTACACCACAGTGATTGCACATTCATATACATTATGAAATGCTCACCACCTTAAGTCTAGTTACCATATGCCAGGATACAAAGTCAGTATTACCGGCTCTATTCCCTATGCTGTACTTTTCATCCTCCTGAATTACTTATTTTGTAACTGGGAGTTTGTGTCTGTTAATCTCTTTGGGCTATTTCACCCATCCCCCTACCCCCTCACATCATTTTCTGAATGTGCTGTATCAGAAATCCTGGGAGATCTCTGGACAGGGGCCAGAAAGGTGATAATTAAGCATGTGAAGAATTTTCTCCTTGCTAGGAAAAGATTTTTAAAAAATGAGAGTAGCTGTTGGGTCAGATAATATTCCGCATGAAGAACTGATTGGTAAAAACACAGAAAGGGCTTTCATTTTCTGATCCCAGTTCTCTGAGTGGGGCTGATTGGTAAGGTTCCTTAAATTCGGCTGTTTCCTTGTGGGGACCAAAAGGTCTGTTGCAGACCGCTTCATCTGGAATAATGGGCAAGCACATAAATGCAGAAACACAGAAAAGCAACAGACATTTTACTGCTGCTTGTTGGGACAGTGGAAAGTCAGAGACTGAAGTCCTTTGTGGTGTGCTTCCTGAGTTAAGTGGCCGCAGACCCTCCCTACCTATACCTCCCCACCCCCAATTCCCTTGGCACTAGGTTTAGGGTAGGTTGCATGATGTACCTGCCTGTTGGGATTTTATGGGTGCGTAAATTAGTGAGCTTCTATTGCAAAGGTAACAGCTTGATAGGCAATCAGCTTAATAGCTAAAGGTTACTCTTAAATATTACATTGCACATTTATTTTTATGTCCACCTTGCAAAAGTGCTTACCAAGGTGGTGTATGCCAGAAAACACTATTGATTCATGAGCCCTTTGCTGCATTGTGGCACGCACTCTCATTAGCATCTGCGATGCGAAGGGTTCTCTTCCTGCAGCAGGAACTGTGTGAAAATGGCCAGGAAGACAGTCTGCTGATGACATCACACCCTTGCTTCTGCTCTTCCAGTATTGAGTGCAAATTCTCTTGGCCTTCACCTGTTTTGTTCCTGGGAATTTGGAGGCCACCGGGGAGTGAGGGGATGTTTATCAGACTGACTTCTCTCCTCACTCTGCTGCCTTCTTTATCCCACCTCTCTCCTACTGCCCACGCTTGTCTCTTGCTCTCCCGGTGGGCACTACAGGACTCTGGATGGAGGTATGTATGTTTCAGCACTTTTAGCTCCATTTTCTTAAAGGCAGCTGATACAGTGAAAAGAACTATAAAGTGAAACAGACTTGGGTTTCCCTCCTGGACTTGGCAGCTCACTAGCTGTGTACCCTTGGGCTAGTGACTTCCTGTCTCTGAGCCTCATTTTTGTGATCTACAAAATCAAGCTAATAAGACCTCACTCATAGTTAACAGGAGAGTCCATTGAAAGAGCATGTCTAATGTTTGGCACAGTGCCTGGTACCTGGTAGTCATCATTTTGCAAATATTACTCTTTGCCTGTCATTTCTCTAACTGGGAAGCAGTCCCCACCCCTCTCCCCAGGATCCCTCAGATGCCCCAGTCCTCCCTGCTCCCCTGACCCACACAAGGACTGTCATGTGTACCTGCCATCTGTCTGCTTTCCCTAACTCTGTTTGGGAACTTGCTACTGAGATTTCCCCTCTCAGTCATGACCCTCTTATCCTTCTCTATCAGGAACCAGGATTTACAGAAAATAAAAGCTCCTGTTCTCACAGTTGTTGAGGCCTCTTGGCCTATAGCATCTAGAGATTAATCTCTTCTTTTACCTGGAGTCCTCTTTAATGGGACTGATGCCTTTGGTATCTTGGCAACTGGTTTAGCCCTGGCTTTTTCTGGCACCAGCAGACCCGGGATTCTGGTTGAGTTGGTAAGGGAGGGGGGAGGCATATCAGAACTGATGGTTTTCACCAAATCTCTAACCAAATGCCACATGACTGGCCGTGGCCAAGGCCCAGCTTCAAGGAAGCAGAGAGAGGCACTGGGCTTCGTTTCGCTTACTCCACAGATTTATGGGCTTTAACTTGGCTAAGCCTTGTCTAGGGTCAATGTTAGCCTCATGGGGACTCATGGTGGGGAGGTCAGCAGAGCTCCTAGGAGCAGCTGCCAGCTTTCTGATGCCTAAGCTCCTGGGGACCTGTGTTTAGACTGCAGTCTGGGCCCCTTGTGCCTGAACACCCTGAAGGCCTCCAGAGCTTCACAGAGCTTCACAGAGCTAGGAGTGGGTAACAGCATTCATTTAACTTGACTGAATTCCCTGGTGGTGTCTACATCAACCTAAATCCAGTAATAGAAAGAAAAAATCCAGTCAAACCGGCTCTTTGGAAGTCAGTCCAGATGGATTAGATATGGATAGATATGGACTTCCTTAGAGGTGGCCTTGTCAAAGCAACAGGCCAAAATATCACATGGTCTTAAAAGCAGAGCTGTGCTTTGGAAGACACGTGGGTGTGGAACTAACCACCAGATCCTTTGATGTGGTGATGAACTGCCAAATCCCAAGTCACGTTCTCCTCTTATCTGGACCTGCAGAACCCTTTCCTGGACAGATCTGATTTCTTTTGCCTTTCTCCCTATGATCTATGTTATCACTTTCAGGAGATGAGGGAAGAAGCTGCTTTACCCTTCTTCTCCCCAGTGGCATACTTGTGGTATCATCTCAGCAGAGAATGGGGCCAACAAGAAAACGTGCTAGCTCTGTGCTCTCCAGTAGGTCCCTCCAGCAGGTCCCTCCACCTTCCATGCTCAGTGTCCTCATCCAACAAGGTGTGTTAGCTGAATGGATGGATCCACGAGTGCAAAGGGGTAATAATAACAGCACTCAGTTTACAGCAGTCTCGTGGGGGAGCAAATGAGGAGATCCGTGCGTTGAGCACTGCTCCTGGTACACAGAGCAGCAAGAGTTTCAGTAAATGTTAGCCCCCCGCCCCCACTCCCCGGCACACACAGAGCCCCGCCGCCTTCCAGGCAGCCCTGTTCAGACTGCTGCAGCAAACATTTCATTCCGGGCTGTCTTCCCTCAGCACCTCTAGAGACTGCCTCCCACGCAGCTGGTGTGCGCATTCAGACGTCAAGTGACTCAGGGACAGTGTCAACAGGGTGATGGAAACTGCAACCAGACAAGAGGGTAGTCTGGAGGCAGAAATAACTCTGTGAGCCCAAGTGCCCATTGGATCATTGCTCTCAGCCAGCTGAAAAGGTGCACTTGGGGGGATTGGAGGTCTTACAAAAACTGAATTTGTTTGAATAGCTCAAGATTCCAACTCAGTTAGACACTTTGCCAAATCAGAGACATCCCAACAGAAGCAACCCTGATCATTTGCATGCAGTACCAGAGGTCACGAGCTAGGTTTCAGATTTTCTTGAAAGCTGATATGTGCTCAGTGATGCACTAGGAAGATGGGGGCTGTGGGACTAGCTGTTGCCACTGCAAACCCTCAAGGCCCACCCTGTGTCCACGATCTAATGCTACTTGTCTTAGTGGCTTCTTCATGACATGCTTCTTTCCAACGTTTTTCTGGCCTTTCTGACCCCCTCTGCCTCGTATCTGATGCTTCTGTCCTCTTCCTCCCTTTCCCTTTTGTGAACTCACTTTCAGGGTTTTTGATTTTGCCAAACACACTGCTTATTCTCCCGTGTCCAACAGAGCCTCCAATTCGATCTGCTAGATTACCCCAGTCATCTCATCCAATGTCCAAGGTCTGCAGCCAGAAAGGATGTCATTTAAGAAAACAAGACTGCCCAACAATTAAAGCTGTATGAAAAGCAAACGGGCTTCCTCAACAGGGTGTGAGATGCCACTCACAGGAAGTATATAAGCGGCAGCTCAGTGGCCCACTGATGCAGATGTTGGAGGAAAGGTTTTAATGTTTCCTGGGGTCTCTTAAGGATTCTGAGAGTCTGTAAACTTAAGCAACACCAACCCTCTCATTTGTCAAATGACAAACTTAAGGCTAGAATTTTACAGAGATGCAGGTCAGTCCATGAACAGGGACAAGAGCCTAGGTATCCTGACTTCTAGTCAGAAATTTTCTAACCATAGCACACTCGTGCCCTAATCCCACCATCAGTCTCACTCCTTCTGGAAAGCTCTCTTTGATTAAATGCGTTTCAGCCTAAGTTGTATTCTACCACAAGTGTAACACCCTCTCTTCCAAAAAATTCCACCACTGCCATGAATGATCCCTACTCACATACCCATAAGGGGGTGGCATTAACTTTTGACCAAGAAATGTCTTTGTGCCAAGCTGCTGGATATACCATTGCCAATGAAAATAATCAAACTTGGAAGGAGGTATCCAGGGAGTTTGGCTAATACTTTTAACCTTTCAAGTACTATCCATGCCTCTCTTCTTTTTTTTCCCCAAGATTTTTAATTTTATTTTATTTATTTGACAGAGAGAGAGGGAGAGATCACAAGTAGGCAGAGAGGCAGGCAGAGAGAGAGGAGGAAGCAGGATCCCCGCTGACCAGAGAGCCCGATGCAGGGCTCGCTCCCAGGACCCTGGGACTATGACCTGAGCTGAAGGCAGAGGCTTTAACCCACTGAGCTACCCAGGCGCCCCGATGCCTCTCTTCTTGATGACCTATGGTTACTTAGGCAAAAAGCTTTAACTGAATCTCTGGGCTGGCCCTGCCAAGTCTAATATTATGCAAGATGAAGAAAAACCAAAGAAAGCAGTCAGTTTTGCCTTTGGGGGAGCTGAGATTCTGGTTGGGAAGGTAGCATGCCTGTGAGAAAATGACTTGAGAACTATAGGTAACACAGTAGCAAGTACACAGATGTATGCTTTAAACAGACACTAGAGGTAACAGCTGGGGGTACACTAAGCGAAAAGGTTAGGGCTAATTTTCCATCAGCTTTTTTCCCCCAATAATCACTCCACCACCATCATCACCAACAACCTTTGATGTGTGCCTGTCCTGCTGGATGGAGAAAAGAGGAAGCATTCATGTCAGGACAGAGATCAAGCCACGCATCAGGCAGCAAGTGCTCAGGGCCAAGAATGTTCAGGTGCATGGATGTGCAGAGGACGTAGCAAAAGCAAAGATTCTGAAGGGCCTGAGGAGAAAGAGGTGGCTTTCCTGCAGAATGCTGGTCCCAGTCTTTTCCTTGCATAACTGGGAGGCTGAGAATTAGAAGGTATGTCAGGCGGGGGAAACAAGAAAGGAGGTTTACTTTACTATGACACTGTAGGAGTTAACAGTAGAAAGCCCAACTATGAAAGACTATGGATGACACATCAAATAAAGAGTTTGTGCTTTATCCTGTAGCCACTTGGGTACCACTGAAGGTTTTTGTGGGGTTTTGTTTTGCTTTGCTTTGTTTTGTTTTCTTTTTTTTTTTTTAAATTATTATGTTCAGTTAGCCAGCGTATAGTACATCATTAGTTTTTGATGTAGCGTTCATGATTCATTAGTTGCATATAACTCCCAGTGCTCATCACAACACATGCCCTCCTTAATAAACATCACCCGGTTACCCCATCCCCCCACCCCTTCCCTTCTGTAATCCTCAGTTGGATTCCTGGAGTCCAGAGTGTCTCATGGTTTGTCTCCCTCTCTGATTTCTTCCCGTTCAGTTTTCCCTCCCTTCCCCTATGGTCCTCTGCCCTGTTCTTTATGTTCCAAGTATGAGTGAAACCCTATGATAATTGTCTTTCTCCTACTGACTTATTTCACTTAGCATAATCCCCTCCAGTTCCATCCATGCCGTTGTAAATGGTAAGTATTCACACCACTGAGGATTTTTGAAAGAAAAAAAGAGATGGATAAACTCTGCAAAAAGTTTTTGGAAGTATTCATTTGGTTTCCAGGTTTGTTAGTGGTAGGTGGTGGGGAAGTGATGATGTAAATATACATATGGGGCCAAATCCTGGAGATGTGGATCTCAGGGAGAAGAAGTGGGTAAAATTAGAGCCCTTGTTTCAGCCTGGATATTTATGGAAAACAATACACTACATTTTAAACACAAAGATCAAAGACTGTTGTTTACTTAAAATCAAGAGGCAATTCTTCAGTGATTTGGGCATAGTTGACCTCTTCTTCTAGTTTCATGTTTTTAAAGGAAATATAAGAACAAGAAGAATATTGATTTCTTCTTTTAATTATGCATGAGTGAAAGTGTCTTATATTTCTGTGACTATCTTGCCTTCTTTAAGCCTAAATACAACTAAAACACTATTTCTTTTTTTTAAAGAACTATAATCTAGTTGATATAGAGATTTACTATAGGTGTATAAGCTAACAGTTCTTTTTTTAAATTTTATTTATTTATTTGACAGAGAGAGAGATCACAAGTAGGCAGAGAGGCAGGCAGAGAGAGAGGGAGTAGCAGGCTCCCCACTGAGCAGAGAGCCCGATATGGGGCTTGATCCCAGGACCCTGAGATCATGACATGAGCCTAAGGCAGAGGCTTACCCAATGAGCCACCCAGGCGCCCCAAAACACTATTTCTTGCTAAATTAACAATTCTACAACATTCAAGTGAATTTTTAAAAAGATTTTATTTATTTATTTGACAGAGAGAGACACAGTGAGAGAGGGAACACAAGCAGGGGGAGTGGGAGAAGGAGAAGCAGGCTACTCGCAGAGTGGGAAGCTTGATGTGGGGCTTGATCCCAGGACTCTTGGATCATGACCTGAGCTGAAGGCAGATGCTTAACAACTGAGCCACCCAGGCACCCTCAAGTTAATTTTTATTTATTTTGGGGGGGTTGGTGCCTGGGTGGCACAGTCAGTTAAGCGTCCGACTCTTGGTTTCAGCTCAGGTCATGATCTCAGGGTCACAGGATGGAGCCCCATGTGGGGCTCCACACTCAGTGGGGAGTATGCTTGGGAGTCTCTTTCCCTCACCCTCTGCCCCTCCTCTCCCATGTTTGCTTGCACGTGCGCGCTCTCTCTCTCTCTCAAATAAATAGATAAATTTTAAAAGATAAAGTGAATTTTAAAAAATAAGCTCTTGTCCCTGACAGTAAAACCCTTTTTATTTTCCATCTTCCCCTCAACTTTATCCCTATATATAATTTATTTTCCATGATTGCCATTGCCCTTATTTATATAACTATCATTTCAACCTACATACCAAATAAATGCATTTCATTGAACTCACACAAATGAACAACAATGTTGCAAAATAGCATTTAAAATAAAATGCCATATTGGCACAGTTTTGTAATACTCCCCAGACTCTCTCTAAACTACCTCCAAAGTCACGCAAGCTGTTAGAAGATCCACTCAACATTTTACAAGCCTGAAACTTGACGTCCAAAGAACATACAGCATTGATATTTTTTAGGGTCATTATACTCCTCATGAGATAAAATGGGCTTTAAGGGAGGTGGGGGGGCTGGGTGGAATAGGGGAGAGGGATGAAGGAGCACACTTGTGATGGGCACAGGCTGATGGGCGGAAGTGTTGAATTCCTGTATCGTACACCTGAAACTACTATTAGTTATGCATGTTAACTCACTGGAATTTAAATAAAAACTTGGAAAAGTGGGCTTTAAGATCCTGCCCTGACAGCAGCAATGCTCAGTTAAGCCTCCCGAGAATAAGAGCACTTGCATCTTCCGTATGCCCACACAATGCCAGGCACCATGCTAAGCAATTTGCCTACATTAATGATCTCATGAGTTTCTTACAACATCCTAATGGGATAGGAATTATCCCCCTTTTAGACAGAAGGAAACCAATGCTAGAAAGAATAGTGACTTAGCCAAGACCACGAAGTTCATAAGGAACAGAGGGGGATTTCAAGTTTAGGTTGGCCTCATTCCTGTGTCTGAACTCTTAACTGACTCTCAAGATACTATTTTCAACTTTAACAGGAAAGGAGCTATTTTTGTTCCTATTTGGTGTCTCGCTCCCAGCTCCCATGTAACTTTGCCTTTCAGTAGCAGCAACCCTACAGAATCCTTGATCAGAGCCGTCAGTGGCGTGACCAACCCTGTGGCTGACTTCAAATGCATAAATCCCAGGGACGGCGGCACGGTGAGAACCTGCCCCAGCCAAGCCTTTCGGAGGATGCTACCTAGTAGAAAATTGCTTCTTCCTCCGATGATGCTGACCCCAGGTTCTAATCTGCCAAGATCACGTACTCGCATGATCCATGTCTCCTCATATTTCCATATTGCTGAAGCCGCTGGGCTGAGGAGGCGAGGGTAGGGATGTGACAAAGCACAGCTTCTATCCTGTTAGTCCTCTGACCAATACTCTTTGAGTACCTCGTCTGTGTCTCGTGTCATATTGGGTTAGCCCTTGTCTCTGTCATTTGTGTCTTCTCAGAGATGTCTTGTCTCTTTCATTGGAGCTTCAGTTTTTATATTTTTTACATCTTGTTGATTGCTTCCGTCTACTGTGTATTTGGAAAAACAGAAACTTCCAGAGCAGTTTCTCTTGGGCACTCCGGGCCAGCCACATCAGGCATGGCCTGGTCACTTTCTTGGTGGGCTAGTGCGGGAGAAGAAGTCTTTTAGACTCACGCTCAGTACTCTGGGTGTGGACAGGGCCAGCTTCTTGGACATGCAAGCTGTGTTGTTGTACAGAGCTGTGCTTCAGAGGGCCACAGACTTGGTTAAATTCTCTGCTGTTGCGGTCTTGAAATTCTTAATGACTTTTGAATAAGGAGCCTTGCAATTTGCGTTTTACATTTGGCCTCATGAATCACAGAAATGATCCCAGATGGGGCCATGGGCCACTGCAGCCAGGGGGAGCTGTGCTCACACAGACCGCCCGTCCTTCCCAGCCTCACCTCAAGTCCCTCACAGAGGATTGAAGGCCACTGAGAAGATGTATGGCCAATTCACCTCACTCAGTGGAAGTCTGCTCTCCTTCCAGTATCCAGTGGTAAACACCTTTGAGTTATCTCATATTTTGCAATATGATCTGCAGTCAGACACCTTCCAGGTACAGAACAGTCGAGTCAGAAGGTGTGACTTAAATTTTAGCTGTACCCCCTGCTCACTAGATAATCTGAGTAAGTCACTTCATGTCTTGGGGCCTCAGTATTCTATCTGGAAAATGGAACTAACAGTGTCTGCTCTACATACCTAAGGGATGTGCGTGAGACTCAAATGAGATCACGTATTTGAATACCACTGAATGCCATTTAAGCTTTTGGGACCAGGATAATTGTTTTTTCCTCCTCTGTTTATTCCTTTATGTACAATAGCTTAAAAGTCATCCTATTTAACAGAAGAAGTAGTAATGATTATTAAAGAAAACTTGAAGAGTTAGGAAATGCACAAAGGAAAAGATCAAAAGAAATAGGAAAACTTGCAGAGAATGCCTGACATTTCTTGTGTTTGAAGCTATCGAAGTGACTAGCAGTCATGATATTTTCAGGTTCCTGTTTCAGTTCTCATTATTTTTAAATAACAATTAAGATCTCAGGAGCATCATTTCTCAGCTGTTAAGTCTATTGTGTTTCTGCACATTAGCCTAACACTTCAGAAAGTAGGAATGGAAATATTTGGGAGGAATTTGTGCCTACTTGTCTAACTTCCACATGCCGTGTACTCCCCTTTCTCCTATCCTTCTGTTTGTTGACAGCTGATATTAAATCCTTGTTGTTGTTGTTGTCTTTAGATAAAGAAAGCAGTATTTAAAATAGTATTTCTCCTGTATGTCAGAAGGCACTGTCAATCTCCCACATGCCTCCCCTCCGTTTCCAGCCAGGGATGGACAGTTACCTGGTATCACTTTTACTGAAAGTTAAAAAAAAAAAAACGCACAGCGGAGCCTGTACCAACCCGAACTGCCACTCTCCTGTCCTCTTAGCTGGTATGAGGTGAGAAGCCTCACCATTTCTGAAGGTTGTACTCTTAAATAAGCTTCCTTTCATCTTCCATGGCTGTTCTGACAGTTTTCTGGAAAGTTGGCTCATCCCTTGATTTATATAGTGAGTGCATTTTTGGGCTCATTTGCCACATTTCCAGAGTAAAACGCATAATGTGCATTCGTGATTTACAAGCTGGGCTTTGTATCTATTTCTTCTAAGTCTAGAATTTGCTTCTTGGTTAAAAACATCATATTTCCAAGTTAGTAGACAATGAGAGGGGCCATATGCTGCTCCAAAAACGTAGGGAGGGGATAGCTCACCATCACTGCTACGGCTGCTTTATCCCCAGGCAGCTCATTTTGGATGTGGCAGCCTTGCCTAACCTGTGTATAAATCATTCTAGCATCCAAGCAGTCCATACGGTTTGACCATTAAGATGGTCAAAAACACTGATCAACCATTTGTGGTTCTGTTTGGCTTATCCTATACACATGGCTACACAGTGTAAAATTTAAAGTTAAAAAGCAATTTTACAGTGCCTTATACTTCATTTCATTTTGTCATATCACCAAGGGCCATTCATAAACGAATTCTTCATATTCCTATAGCTTAGCCTCCTATCTTATCACAGATCCTGCCTTAGGACTTTGGCTATTTTTTTTTTTAAAGGCAATAACCCTCCTGGATTAGTGTCCTCTGACGTGTTTCACTAGATTTGTCAAACTTGCTTTCCCCCTAATACTCCAAGGCTGATATATTATGGTATTTTGAAAGGCGCCTGTGTGTGCAGCTTTAAGCCAAATAGACTCCCATTCTCAATATCAATGACGTAAGAGAAACAAAATGGAATGATTCCATTTGCCTTCAGACTGGCAAAGAGACTCAGTTCCTGACCACCTGTACTCAAGGGCCTGAAGGAAAGGCAGCTCCTGGTAACTGGGCCAGATCATATGTGGTATGTATGGAGTAGATGCCTCTCCCCCAGGAGACTGGCCACCCAACATCAACGGAGGAGCAGAGTGCATGTGAACGACGGGCTCTACCAGCGATCACTTGGGCCCAAGGCCAGCTGCCTCTGCTTTCCTTCCATGTTCTCATCTGTAATAGGAGAGGGGTTGGGGTGCTCAGAATAGTGGGCTCTGACAAGGCGGTGATGGATAAGAGACCGTAGAGAAGAGTGGCCAGGAGCAGAGCCTATGTAGCTGGGTTGCCTGCCTTCAAATTCTGGCTCTGCCATCTACTGGTTGGGTAGCCATGCTGAACTTACTTCAACACTCTGGGCTTCTGTTTCCTCATCCACAGAAACTGGACAGTAATAGTGCCTATGTCCCAGCATTGTAATAAGAATAAAATTAACTCATACCTGGACAGAGTTTAGCACAGTACCCGGTACGGGGCAAACACTCGGTAAACTCTAGTTATTATTGTTATCGGTGGTCTGCAAGCTAAGAAAGGTCCAGAATTTCTGACTGGGTTGACGCGTGGCTCTGGAGTCCCAGAAACCCCAAATATCAGGTGCCTCAGGGCCCCTCAGCCATCCCACTGCTGGACATGAAGTCACCATCCTTGTCACCTAGCTAAACCACTGGTAAGTGGAATGCTCCCTTCCCTGCTCCCTTCACCAAACACTCCGCACACACCCTGTAACTCGTACCTCTTCATGGTGCTTCCCCCAAACCACAAGGGACATCCAGAGACACACAACGCATGCAGGCTCACAACCTCACACTTCCACACATCATTCAGAGCACACTCTCGCACATACCTCCCACACCGCTCACACATACACTCAGTCTCTTTCTCTTGCCGGTTCCAGGACCATTAAATGCAATAATGACATTTACGACAGGTAGGCTGATAATAGTGCCCTAGACCCACGTTGTCCCCCAAGAGGCCACCTCCTCCACAACATTATGTGCCCATCCTCTCTTAATGGAAGCAATGTGCCCTGGCTGGCCTTGCACAACCCCCGTCCAGCTGGCTGCTGAGCCGAGAAGGCCTCACATTAACTGAGTGAGTGAGACCTTCATTACCTGAAGTTCAAAGCTCTTCTCTTCCCAACCCTGTACGGGTGCCAAAGAACAGGAGGAGTCCCTCCCTGCACCAAATCGCCATCATAATTGCTGCCTCAGAGGTCAATGCAAAATTACAGCAGGAAACAGGAGCAATCTGGATTCCCTTTCCTGAGCCTCTCTGCTGCTTCTGTGGCCTGCGAGTTGTTCTAACAAATGTACCACGTTCTTCCATAGCTCAGGGGCCAGGTACTAGTTACTGGGCCAGAAGAACACAGTGTAGTTGGGGTGCTAACTTATTTGAAATCTTGAATTCTGCATAATCCTGATTCAGGTCTCAGGCTGGTCAGTGAGAACAGTGGGAAGCAGACAAAGCTACTATTTGATGGAAATTCCGTTTAAGAAAATGAGTACCCCCTCTTCCAGCTGTCACCTTATATAATGACTATCCCTTTGGGGTTACTGAGCCTGTACAGGGCAACCTCTAGACTCAAATTTTCTTTCCTTCTTTAAAAACTCTTTCTCTCCACTGCCCTGTCTGTTGATGAACAACGATGTTGGTATCAACTTGCTGCAGGAAAAGTACTAGCCTCCAAGGGACCACAGTCCTGCTGTGAAACCTCTCTGGGCGACAGTTTCTCCGTTGGCTAGGTAAAGGGTATAGCCATGTTCCCCAACTTCCTCTTTGGTGAATTGCCTGAAATTGTACCCATTTATTTCTCACTCTGGAAGAGATTATGTCCTAAATCTGAAAAGTACAACTGACCTAGAAGCTGCCCCTGTACCTAAATAATCATTTCCTGAAACCAACAGGTTCACTGATCAGGGCATCAGGTGAGGGGGTGTGGCCTAAAAGCCTTTACCACTGCTAACTGGAAGGCTCCTCTGAAGGAATCAGATCTCAGCTTCGACGAGTGAAGCTACCTGAAGGCTGCAGCCAGAAGTGCAGACCCCAGGGACAGCATGATGGAACAGAAGGGGGCTGGCCTTGCAGTTGGAGGACCGGGCTTGCGGTCCCGCTCTGCCACCCATCTGCTGGGGGACCCGTTCATGTCTACTCTGAGGACTCTTGTTTTTCCATTTTTAGAAACAGAGTTAGATGAGATGTTCTCTAGGGTCTCTTCCAGTTTCGATATTTGGGTTTTCTCCCTAAAGCTTTTACACAGAATATAATATAACCCATTCTAGAGTCACACACTCTGTCCTCCATACTGGGCCTATGTTTGGTTGCCAGGGGAAACAGGCAAATGGAAGTGTATGACAATCCTTACTGCCCTTCCCCGTTGCCAAGTATATATCTATCCTGCTGTTGGTGTCAGGGGGGTCACCTTTGTGTCTGGACAACAGCATGTTTGTATTATTGCTTGACTTGAATAAGAGCGCCATTAACTACCTGACAGACAAAAAGGCAGCGGCGGGTCTTTCATGAAGGCATTGGGTGCTCCCACGGTCAAGGAAACGGACTATCTGATCATGTGAGCTGATAGATGTGGGGGGGAGGTGCTGGGTAAAATATAAAGTATGGTAGAAACGAGAGCTGGTATTAAAAGAGTAAAACATTTACCCAGACGGCAGTAAGAAAGTAGCGCTGTGGTTAGGCCTTGCCATGTTTGCTGAAATACAGGGCGGATCTTAGCATCCACTGAACCACAGGAAGATAACCCTGTGTGCTGTCTTCATAAGCTCTTCCTTACCTGAGTGAGAGAAAAAAAATTAGTTATCTAGCCTTTATGTTCCTGGGGCACTTTCAGGCAAGGTTTTAGACCTTCCTTAATAAGAAAATGCCAGCTTTCCTAGCCTGTAATCTGGTTATCTAATACCTTGCTAAACTGATTAAAATTGATTAACCGAGGAGGGAATGCTCTTTTGAAAAAAGAAAGAAAAAAGAAAATGATTGGATTTCTATGCTTTAGGTTATACTTAGGCACAAATTAAATTAACTTGATCTTGATTGAATAAAGGACACTCTAAACTTATTCCAAGTCTGAACATTGTTTTCTGGAATGCTTCAGCACAAAATGTCACCATCACTTTTGTTTCATAAGCACAGATATCTTTTTAATGCATAGATAATGTACTTTATATTACAGAGGCCCTGAAAGCAACCCCACACACATAGATGTTTATTTACAACTATTTTTGCTAAACCAAAAGAGAAAAGGCTTGGTTGACTTTTAAGCACTGGCATTTTCCAATTTGAACACAGAGAATTATGACTGCAGAACACCTCATTTACATAACCAAGAGGTGGCAGTGTTACATCCGTGATGGATTCACTGCGCCATGTATCATTTGACAATAAAATGCATAAATAAAGATATGTAACAAATATTTCTGTCCTTCCTAAATGGCCACATCAGTGATAGCCACTAAAAAGCATTCATTAAAGTGTGATGTTTCCTTGTAAACAATAATTACCCCCCACCGCCCCCTCCCCCCAAAAAACACCAAAGCTAGGAACCACAATTTATTACCACCCGTGAGTTTACTGCAGCTCTGGGAAACCATTCAGATCCCCTTCAGTCATCATTTGTTTTCCGGTAAAGCATTCTCCTCCTTCATACATATAGATAAAAGTCAATTAAAAAAACATCATGAGAATCACAAAAGTAAGCAACTCTATTTCTACATAAAAAGCAATTTAGAACAAAAAAAAAAGACAAAGAGTTGACTAGAGGTAAACAGAGCTCCTACAAACTGATTATGAACTACTAAAAGACTATCTGAAATCGAAACCTTTTGGTTACCTTCCAAGATTGTTTTGAGCATCTGTTAAATTATGACTTGTGACTTGTGACTTGGGTTATGGTCCAATTAAATTCTACCTAAGCTACCTGAACCTGCCCTGTCTTATCTTTGGTTTTCTATTTCTAACCAGTTGAGGAGATCAAAAACCAATAACAGCAGAAGCAAAAACCACTTAAAAACTTGAGTCTTTTGGGTCACCATTTTCCTATAAAACTACTCTTAGTAAAAATCAATACCATAAATACATCTGAGCACTCAGGAATAGGAATAAGTTCTTAGAAAAATATTTTAAATAGGAATTGAGTACTTTACATTTGACTTTATAGAAAGTTAGGTAGATCAAATTTTCCATCACTCATAGGAAAATATGTTATTTTAAACCATGAACTACATCATACAAGATTTCTAAAGGCACGCCAGCCCTAGAACTCAGCCATTTGGGCATTTGGAAATATTTTTTAAATTATTTTTTTAAAGATTTTTAATTTATTTACTTGAGAGAGAGAGAGAGATATTGAGAGAGAGAGAAAGAGAGAGAGAGAGCATGAGAGGGGACAGGTCAGAGGGAGAAGCAGACTCCCCGCTGAGCAGGAAGCCTGATGTGGGACTTGATCTCTGGATTCCAGGATCATGACCTGAGCAGAAGGCAGTTGCTTAACCAACTGAGCCACCCAGGCACTCAGAAATATTTTTTTGTGATCTGGGTATTTATGCTACTGATCAGAATCAGAACACAGTCTGTCTAGAATGATTTTCTACAGATTCTGTTTTTACTGTTGTTGTACAGGTTCTAAAAGTCATCTAAACACAATTAAAGGGCATTCAGAGCATTAATAAATGACACATACCAAGATGTTATCCGGCTTCCAATTTCTAAGAGTATTCAGTTGATTAGACTTGACTATTTTAGATCTATCCTTTATATTTCTTCAGTATTTCATTTTAAGTCAGAAATTACAATTGTGGTCAAGGGTACTGAATTTTTTTTTTCATATATGGCACAAATAGCAAACACTTTCTCAGTGTGTCTAGACTGTTTGGGAAAAAATCATCTATGGACAGGATTCAAAGAGTACATGTGAAGATTGTGTAGTAGGATGACAGAGAAGAACAGGGTTGTGCCAGTGGGCACATGAGTAGATCAAATACTCCCAGTAACTTCAAAGCAGATAAGAATTTCAATTCCCCAAAAGGGATGGGGGAGTTAATTTAATTATTGTAACAAGTCTTCCAGTTTTATCACTTTGTGGAATAATTTCTAGTCTTGATTTCATTCTTAATCAAGTTTGATGCATTATGTTGTCATTTCCTACAGTGTGAAAATAAAACTGTATTTTAGTGTTTAAATTGAATTTCTATTCTCTTCCTATATGTGAATTATGTGGTTGTGTCATGATATTTGATGCTTCATCAATCCCTCATCTTCCTCTGTATACAGACACCATGCACTCAGGTTCTCTTCCTTCGTATCCCTCTATTTTCCCTAATAAGAGATTTCTTATTTCAGAGAAAAGATGCAGGTTTGTCAAGAAGAGCAACAAGGGGGTGCCTGGGTGGCTCAGTCGGTTAGGCATCTGCCTTCGGCTCGGGTCATGATTCCAGGATCCTGGGATCGGGTCCCGCATCAGGGTCCTTGCTCGTCAGGGAGTCTGCTTCTCCCTCTCCTTCTGCCACTGCCCCTGCTTGTACTCTCTCCCAAGCCCCGCCAACAAATAAATACAATAAAATATTTTTTTAAAAAGAAGAGCAACAAGAATAATATCAATATATATCTGTCTGTTTACAACATACCAGATACTTTGCTAAGAGCTTTCCATGGATTATTCTATATAACCCTCACAACGACCATTTTAGGTAGGTGCTGTTATTATCCCTATTTGAACAGTGAGGAAATGGAGACCCAGAGATGTGAACTGACCTGCCTGAAGTTCCATAACTGGTAAGCGCCAAAGATACAGCCCAACACCACTTAAGGGAGGCTCCACCACCACCACCAATAGCTCCCATTTACTGAGTTGCATTATGTGTCAGTAGTACCCTAAGCATTTCACAAGCACCAGTTCATTTAATCCTCAAAAACCCTATGAGGCAGGAGCTAATATTATCTCCATTTTATAGGTAAGCTAATGGAGACACAAAGATTACGTAACCTGTCTCCAGGCAAATAGCCAGTAACCTGGGATTTAAACTCAGTTCTCTCTTGACTCCAAAATTCTTAATAGCCCTGTCCTAAAACAGAAGACAAAACTCAAGGTGGGTTCTTTTTTTTTTTTTTAAATATTTTATTTATTTACTTGACAGAGAGAGAGATCACAAGTAGGTAGAGAGACAGGCAGAGAGAGAGGAGGAAGCAGGCTCCTCACTGAGCAGAAAGCCGGATGTGGAGCTCGATCCCAGGACGCTGAGATCATGACTTGAGCCAAAGACAGAGGCCCAACCCACTGAGCCAACCAGGCACCCCTCAAGGTGGGTTCTAAGGATGACTCAGTTTGTGAAAGCCTGTTCTAATAATCTTATTGTTGACCAAAGATCTAAAATCTGACTTTATGCTTCTGGTTGGTAGCTTCCCTTCCAAAGTTAAGCCCAAGACTCTCTCCACACACAAACTTACATGTTTCCCCTTCACTCAATATAATGTTTGGCTCTGTCCTGTAAATAGGGGTCAATCCAGGAGGAAACATGCTAATGTCAACCTTCTAATTCCAAAAAATTCTTGACCAACTAATGTCACCAAATTTCATCAAATTACATATACCACTTACAGATACAAATGATTCCTTGCCAACACTCATACCATCAAAACACCATGGATAAAATAATCCCTTTGGATTTCACAGACCCTTTAAAGCATGATGCTGGTTGAGAAGAGAGGGGACTCTGGCCCTGGATATTTGCATTCAAAGGGACAAATAAATGAAGACTGATACCTAAGGGATCCAAAAATGAATCAGATGTAAGAGAATTTTATACACATTGAAAGATATTTTATGGACTATGGTGCAGACCTAGGATTGCAGAGCATTCTTTTTCTTAGGTCAAAAAAAAAGAAAAAAAGGTTTTTGGCACTAATGCACCATGAAGCAGAGCTATCTACAAAAAACTGCAATTAAAGAAAACCTTCTTTTATTTTGTACCAAAGAAATGATTTCTATCCTAGTCCCCAAAGATTAAAAAAGCTCATGTGCAAAGATAGAGACATCTATGCATTGAATTATTAAAGTTGTCAGTCCCTATTTTTAAAAGGTCAAATTAATGTGTAGTCCTGGAGGTCTGAGCCTCACTTCCATTTATGGGAGACAGCAGAAAGGATGCTGGCTTTGTCTTTGTCTCTCAGTTTCTTTAATGAACAATCCAAAAAGATGAGTTATTTGTAATTAACCCATCTGTTAAAAACAGGACACGTCTAAGGGGAAATCCAATCATCATCACTTGAAGCTTGGGTTCAGTGACAAGCTTGTCTTTGGAAAGCTAACTTAAATCTCATCTATTGGTGTGTGCATTAGAAATTTATTACTAGTTCTTCTGCTGGTCTTTGCTTTGTGCTATGCAGTACACTGCTGGTATTTATAATGAAAGATCTTGGTGTATGGGTAATTTCAAACAGGGTAAATACCATGGAGATATGACTTCAAGATAAAACTCTGTCTCCGTGACCTCAAACAAGATTACTTAACCTCTCGTGCCTTAGTGTTCTCTTGTGTAAAATAGGATGTTGGATTTATTCTTCCCACAGGTGTTTCTGAGTACCTATTACATACTTAGCACTAAGGTTGTTATGGTGAACAAGACAAAGTCTATGGCTTCATGTTGCTTATAGTCTAAATGGACAGATAGCCAAAAAATATATAAACAAATAATATAATGTAGTATTTCAGAGAATAGTCTGTTCTATGAAAAAAACAAAGCAGAATAAGGGAATAGAGAGGGATGGATGGAACAGATGGACTGTCTTTTTGATAGAATGTTCTGTGAAGCCTTCTTTGAGGCAGATACTTCTGAGCAGAGACCTGAACAAAATAAGGAATCCAGCCATGCAAAGATTTGGGGGAAGAGCGTTCCATATAGAAGGAGACAGCACAAAGACTCTAAGATGAGTATGTCTAATATGTTGGAGGTAATAGGCTGGAACACAGTAAGGAAAACTGAAAGCAGTAAGAGATAGTGCAAGGTCATAGATGGCCTTCTAGGCCATGATTTGGTGTTTTATTCTAAGTGTGATGGGAAGCTATTGGGAGTTTAAGCAAGGAAGTTATTTGGTCTGACTTACAGTTTTAAAAGGATTACTCTGCTTGACTTATTTCACTCAGCATAATCACTTCCACTCCCATCCATGTTGATGCAAAAGTTGGGTATTCATCCTTTCTGATGGCTAAGTAATATTCAATTGTGTATATGGACCACATGTTCTTTATCCATTCGTCTGTTGAAGGGCATCTCGGCTCTTTCCACACTTTAGCAATTGTGGCCATTGGTGCTATGAACATTGGGGTGCATGTGACCCTTCTTTTCACTACATCTGTACCTTTGTGTTAAAAGCAGAGAGAGTCAGTTATCATATGGTTTCACTTACTTGTGGAACATAAGGAATAGCATGGAAGACATTAGGAGAAGGAAAGGAGAAGTGAATTGGGAAAAATCAGAGGGAGAGATGAACCATGAGAAACTATGGACTCCAAGAAACAAACTGAGGGTTTTAGAGAGGAGGGGCTGGAGTGACGGGTGAGCCTGGTGGTGGGTATTAAGGAGGGCACGTATTGCATGGAGCACTGGGTGTAGTATATAAACAATGAATCTTGGAACACTTCATCAAAAACTAATGATGTATTTTATAGTGACTAATGTAACACAATTAAAAAAAAATAAAAGAAAAAAAAAGGATTACTCTGTTATGCAGTTAGGAAGCTACTACAATAATCCAGACAAGAAATGATGTTGGCTTAGATCCTGCTTGTTTTCTGCAGTGAGAGTGAGAATCGGTCAGATTTGGGGCATATTTTGGAGGCAGAGCCAACAAAGTCTCTTGATAGATTAGATTTGGTGTGTGAGGGAAAGAGAGGTACCAAGGATGATTCTGAGGTTTTAGGCCTGATTAAGTGAAAGGTTCAGATTGACGTCAACTGACATAGGGAAGACTGAGAAGACACAGTTTGGGGGGAAGAATCATAAGTTTCTGTGAACATGTTAAGTTTGACATTCTTATTGGATATTTAAATGAAAATGTCAAGTTATCAGTTCAATATATGTGTCTGGAACTTAGAGCTTAGATATGGAGAGACAGACATTTGCAAATTTCCAGTGTAATGGTGGTTTGGGAAGCCACGGAAATGGAAAATTACCTCATAAAATAGAAAGTGTAGATGAAGAAGCAAAGAGGCTCCCGGATTGAACCTGGGCTACTGCTACATTAGGAAATTAAGCAGATCAGGTGGAACCAACAAAGGAAACTGAGAAGGAAAACTTAGTGCGGTAGGAGAAGTAAGAGACAGTGGTGCTTCAAAAGGAAGCATTTCAAGGCAGGAGGGAAGTGGAAAACCATGTCAAATTTTGCTGAAAGATTAAGCAAAATGAAACCTGAGATTTGGCCAACAAACCGAGCCATATCGAGGTTACTGAGAAATATAATAAAGGGTGGTTGTTGAGGAATCCTTGGTGAAAGCCTGTTGAAGTCAGTTGAGGAGACAATGGAAGGTGAAGAAGTGAAAATGAGTACAGAGAACTATTTTTAAGAATTTTATTATGAACAGGAGGAGAGAAATGATGTGATAACAATGCTGATCTTATTAGATTATAATGAAGGTGCTTCGAAAACTGTCAAGTTTATACACAAATAATTAGGCTATGATTAGGCAATCACTTCCTAATATCCATAACTAGCAAATTCACTTTACACATTTCTATGCTTTCACACTTTATGAAGGTTTATTAATATTTTTTGTTGACTACCTTCATCTGTATTTTAAGCACATGACAGTCTTGACTGAGTCAGGGTAGCTGGATGTGAACTCCAAACCTTTGCCACATGCTTATTGGCATTGTTGATGCCTTTGTTCCCTAATAGCCAGAATCTAAGAGGATGTCTATAAATCTTCCCATCAGCCTATATATATATATATATATATATATATATATATATATACACACACACACATACTACCTAGAGAGATTACACTTTCTCTTTAGTCTTAAATAGATGCATAATATAAAACAGAATGAGTCAAAGTGCTGGAGGGTGGCTTGAGGTCAGTGTCATAGTTATGGAAAGAGGAGCATCAGATTGGAGAGTAAAACATATACTAATGCCTTTTTTCTTTAAATGAGACAGACATGGAAAGGAAAGGGAAATCAAACTTGAAACTCTGAAAAAGTTCTTGAGGGATAGACATACGATTGTCATTTTTTTTTCATTCCATGGTATCCAAGGAGTTGTTTAGAACCTGATCCCATTCATTTACAAAATGGAGACAGAGGAGGAGTTTATGTCAGTATGTGGTTGACAGTATTAATTAGTTCTGGAGGTCCTAGCCATCAACAATATTCTCTGTATTCTAAAATGTTACTTAGAGTAAAAATAGAAACAGAATTTGACCTCAGGCAAAGTCAATATTGACTGCCATCTCATGGACTTATTAGGCAGGCTTGGTACAAGCTAAGCATCCCCAGTGTGCCAAGGAGAGAAAGGGATCCTGTTTCCAGGTGCAGAGTCCACATCATCACGCACAGCCATTTAGGTTAGAAAAGGGAGCTCTCAAGTTGGAAAACAGCCTACCCCCACACCTGCACCCACACCCTCCCCCCTACCTCTGCACAACACAACTTTTGTGCCACCCAATAGTTAAAGACCAACTCTGGATAATGTTCTTCATGAAGAGAACAGTCAGCAGACACATAAACTCTGTTGACATATTTATTCCCAAAGCTGATTGTGTTAATTTACCAAAACTCTTGCCTTGATGAGAGCTAGTGGGGAGGAAAAAGAAACAAACTCTATGGCATTGTATAATTATACCCACATTTAAAAATTTTCTTTTTGTTTCTCATCAAGATGCAAGGCTTACCATATATCACTGTGCACTGACAGCTCTAATAGAAGAAAAAATAAAGCAAACAATTAGCCTTGGGGAAAAGATATAAACTAATGCACAATTCATGAATTTGCTACTCATTCATACCTGCTGTGATTCTAACAGAGTTGATGAAATACAACAATAAGTGATTTTGAACAATTTTGATTTAATCTTCTTAAAAAAACACTTGCTGTTGAGATTATTTAATAAATGACTTCTTCTTATGTATTCTATGCAGAATAGTCTCTCTCTGACAGAAACTAAGTTTAATGATGTAATTTGGTTCCACCTTCCTAAACACCACTGGGATGATGATCAAGGCAGCTTCATTATTGCCACAAAAGCACCCCTTGATGGGACACAGTTTCACAGATGCAGGTTCCATCTGCAGTAGTCAGAACTCTCAGTAGATTCCAACTCAAGCCAGTTTATGCAAAAATGAGAATTTATCGGTTAAGGTTACCAAGTATAAAAGAAGAAGGAGTACAGCTGGTTGTCAGCAATGACTGGAACCAGGACTTCATCACCCCCGAAATATGCTTTTTCTCCGTTGCCAGTCAGTTTCTGCATCAGTTTTATTCTCTCAGATTAGCTTTTTAAAAATATTCGGGAAGAGATCGTATTGCTCCAGCTTGTGTGTGGTTCCCACTCTTCTACCACTGAATGATCTTTTGACTGCTACGTCTGGGAAATATAAGATCATCCGTGCCCCCATGAAGCTTACAGAAACCTTAGAAAAGTGGTTTCTGGGTGTATGCCAGTCACAAAGCATTACCTGGACTAAGTCCAGGAGAAGTCGTTACTACCTGCCCAGAGTTTTGAGCTATTCATATCTCAAACAAGATTAATGGAAAACCAAATGAAAGAAAGGGAAATAATTTACAACCATATTTATCTCCCCAATAAATCAAATGGGTTTCATTTTGCGAGATTCCCTTCTAGGCCCACAGGCACCTGTATTGGGGTTGGGGGAGCTCATTACTCAGGCTTTTTTTTCTTCTTTCTAAAAGCAGTTGAGAAATAAACATAGGAACCACATGAAAATTAGTTATTTGTCTATAGTTGGTAAAGGTAGACTGGAAGAAGTGGTCTGGACTGGTTGCCAAAGTGGAGGTTCCATATCACTTCCTCTCGAGTCTCTACCATGGGACTTACATGAGAGTTGGGTGTGTAGACCAAGCATTACTGAGTTAGCCACATGGAAGGTCATGCATGGCCTGACATTGACCCTGAATGAGCAGGAGTTAAAGGACAACCAGAAGGGAGACTTCCAGTCTTGTCTGGAGAAGCTAGTTTCTGAGCCCTGAGCCAGCCGTCCTTACCGCACATGGAAGCAGTGTTAGAGGGAAGAACAAGTGTCCCCAAAGAGAGCAAGCAAGAAACATATCTATGCATGTATGCAGTGATCCTCCCCCAGCTTGTTAATCATATACACAGTTTCTTCTTCCTAGAAGAGAAAAAAAGAGATGAAGAGAATGCCTTAAAATGTCTCTCTGATGCTACTTCCTCCTGGGGAGCAGAGCAAAAGCTCTCTCATGGCAACATGAAGACAGGGGAATAGGGTCCACACCAACAAAACACTTTTCATAACCATGACTGTATTATAGTTATATTCTTACTTTATGCTTTTTTCACTTCTTATGTCATAAACAGTTTCTGTGTCTTTTATATTATCTTCCAAACCATATAATTATATAACTATAATAATATATTTATAACTGCATAAATGTCTCATAATTTAGATAATTACTGCTTTACCAGATAATCTACCTTTATTAAATATTTAGGTGATTTCTTATTTTTCTACCCTAGGTAATACTTACGTGGACATTTTTATGACTATAGTCTCTTATCCTTTTGGATTATTTCATGAATTTAAATTCTCAGAAGGAGGATTACTATGCCAAAGGCTATACATATCCAAACCCAAAATGTTTATTCCAATCTACACTGCCACCCGTGCTACAGGCATATGCCAGCTTTATCACATTACAAACATCATGGGTAGTCAATAACATTTTGGTTTTGAATAATTTAATGGCTATAAAAAGCACCTCATTAATGTTTTCTTTTTTACTTCTTTGCTAGAAGGTTTCAATATTTTCCAGTAGGCTTGCTTACTAATAGCACTTCCTTTTATAAATTGCTCACCTCCATTGTTCACTTACCTACTGAGTATTTTAATGTTTTTCTTGTATGAACTTCTTACATTATATAGGTGTTAACCCTTTGTCATATTTACTGATAGCTTTTTATCTGTTGTTTGCCTTATTATTTTAACCATTGTTAAGTGTATGTAGAGGTTTAGTTTTTATGGTGTGCACACCATCCATTTCTCCCTTGTAACTTTTTCAGCAGACTCCAAGCTAATAATGTTATTCATCTCTTCTCCTGATATCTTTGGGGGGATAGAGTTATATATCCCCCCAAAGATATCAGGACAAGAGATTAAATAAATAAATATAGGTGTGTGTGTGTGTGTGTGTGTGTGTGTGTGTGTGTGTGTATAATTTAAAAAAAAAAGAACAGACATGTCACACTTCCAAAAATGTTTCATGAGGATCAAAGCAACCTAAAACTCAATCACAGTTTGTAAAAGAATTAGTTAAGCTTCAAGTTGATTTTTCCTTATTCATGCTGAAAAAGACTTTTTCTCTTTAAGCAACCAAATATGGATCACAGCGGGAAGTATTAACTTCTAACACTTTCTGAAGAGCACAAACCTTCTGTTATTCCATTCACATAAAATACCAGTTGACAGATGGTATTTGCCAGAAAATAGGGTAGAAAAGCATTTGAACAGAGACTTAGAAATTGAAAATTCTTTCAAGAAAAGTACCTGTCTATTTGGTTGGATATTTAAGAGATAACAAGTCTACGGCCAGTGTAGGAAAATGGAAAGATAGGGAGGAAAGGAATTTTGATCCCGAGCCTGGTTCGATTTTTAACTAGCTCTGTGCCTTTCATCAGCTACCTACCCTCTGGGGGCCCGAGTTTTCTCACAGATTTAATAAGGAAATTGGACCAGATAATTTATTAAATCCCATTCTGTGCTAGCACTCTATGATTCTTCATTCATTCATGCATTCGGTACACATTTCTTGAGCCCAAAATATGTGCCAAGCATTCTGCTATTTGCTGTAATTAAATATTAAATAAGAAACAACGCTTATCTTCACCGATCTTTAGTGGGGAAGAGAGACATAAATAGAACACTAACATTCTACGTGGTCAGTACACTCATGGTGGTAGATAGGTAGAGCTATGCACTGTGGGCTAAGGTAACACAGTGGAGGAACATGCCATCTTCATGCCTTCCTTAGCACAAGCTGAGTTGTCAAGGGAAGATTTCTGGGGGAGGTGACACCAAACTGAACCATAAAGATGAATAGGATTTAGTAAAAGGAGAGAAGAGGTGTGGGCCTATGAGGCAGTCTATGCAGAGGAATCAGTAGGAGCAAAGGCTGAGAAGCATATGATAGCAGGAAGCATGTGGAGAACTACAAATTTTGAATGAAGCTTGGAATATGAGGCACAGAGACAAATCTGCAGGATTAGGGCTCAGCTCTTGGAGAACCCTTTGTGTTCAGCCAAAGAATCAGGAATTTATTCTCTGATGAGCCATCATGGGATTTCAGGCAGAAGAATACCACGGTCAGATTTATATTCTGGCAGAAGTGTGTATGGCAAGTTGAGGGGGAGTACAAGCAGAGGCAGGATCAGGTAGTATACTGAAAAGCTATTGTCATAATCTAGGTGTGATCCCATGGGTTTAAATGAGGACAGTAAGGGTGGCTGAATATGGTTGTTCAGGTTGTTTACTGCACAAGGGTGTCTGGCTAAGGGGGCAAATGGGAGCTGAAATCTAGTCTATGCTCTAGTCACCAAATCTGTGCCTTCGTAAGATGCTTTGCCCCTCTGGAGAAAGAAGCCCTGTATTTTAATTCACGCAAAGGAGTTGTAATAGCTAGCACTGACCCTAAGAGTAGTGGTCATAGACATAGAAATAGATTATACTTAGGATGGATATAGACAGGACTTTCAAGAAATTACTGTTAGCATTGCAGAATCTAACTATTTGGTATTTTAAAATGTATCATATTAAAAAATAAAATAAGTCAAGCAGAGAGAGTCAATTATCATATGGTTTCACTTATTTGTGGAGCATAACAAATAGCATGGAGGACAAGGGGAGTTAGAGAGGAGAAGGGAGTTGAGGGAAATTGGAAGGGGAGGTGAACCATGAGAGACTATGGACTCTGAAAAACAATCTGAGGGTTTTGAAGGGGTGGGGGGTGGGAGGTTGGGGGAACCAGGTGGTGGGTATTGGAGAGGGCACGGATTGCATGGAGCACTGGGTGTGGGGAAAAAACAATGAATACTGTTACGCTGAAAATAAATTTTAAAAATTAAAAAAAAAAATAAAATATATTAGGTAGCACTTATCTCTCCTCTCATTAAATTCTGAAGTAAATAAAAATTAACTTATTTAAGAAAAATTACAGACATAGTGCTTCATGGTCTTTTGGTATATTTGCTTTCTTTATTGCTTTTGATTTTCACATAAACCTTCTAAGGAAGGCAGAGCTGATGGCCTTATTCCCTTTTTGTAACTGAATAAACCTAGGATCAAGAAAGCTAGGAGGGACGCCTGGGTGGCTCAGTTGGTTAAGCGGCTGCCTTCGGCTCAGGTCATGATCCCAGCGTCCTGGGATCGAGTCCCACATCGGGCTCCTTGCTCGGCAGGGAGCCTGCTTCTCCCTCTGCTTCTGTCTGCCTGTGCTCGCTCACTCTCTCTCCCTCTGTCTCTGACAAAAAAAAAAAAAAAAAAAACAACTAGGAAACTTGGCTGTGGTCATGCATATAGGCTCAGATACAAGAGAGCCCAGATTCCTAGGGTCCAAGGCCAGCGCTAGTCGTTCATACCAACTGGCATCTGTGACTACCCTGCCTATTGTAATTTCACTGCTAAATTAGTTTGAGAGATACTATAGCTGAAAATTCCTATATTAACTTTAAGTAATCATCATGCAGAAATCATATTGTTATGTAGAGTTTATTAGTTAAGACAGTTTCTTCAGAAAAAAAACACTAAGTGTCAGTCCCATTAGATTAATGAAGCTGACTGAATTGGAGGAGGCACCATTTCTCTGGCATTCATTCCAGCATCTGGGCCTTTGGCTCCTGTATTAATTGTTTAGTGTTGCATAAGCAAATTACGCCAAACCTTAGTGACTTGAAACAACAAATAATCATTTAAAATTTATCTCTCATGGTTTCTGTGGGTCAAGAATTTGGACAGGGTACAATGAGAATAAGTCATCTCTGCTCCACAATGCCTGGGGCCTCCGCTGGAAGACTGGTGACTAGAATTATCTGAGGCCTTGCTTGCTCACCAGAAGGCTGGTGGTTGATGCTGACTGTAAGCTGATGGCCAAGCTGGCAAGCTCAACCAGGAACACAACCAGGTAGCCTGGGTTTCCTCATAACATGGCGGCTGAACTCCAGAGAGATAGCCAGCCAGCGAGCCAGCCAGCCAGAGGTAGCGAGAGTTATATAGGCAGAGGGAGGGATAACAGAGAGAGAAAGAGTAAAAAATTATACTGTTTTTATAGTCTCACCAAAGAAGTAACATATCATCACTTCTGCCATAGTCTGTTGGTGATGGCTGTAACAAATCCCCACCGATATTCAGAAGGAAACCCTCTTAGTGGGAAGAGTGTCAGTCACATTATAAGAAGATCACGTGGAATGGGGTAAATATCTTGATGCTGGAATATCTTGGAAAATACAATCTGCTACCATCCTTTATGCCATTTTCCTCCCAACTTTCCTTTCTGTGTACCAAGGATCAAGTAGTTAACATACTAGAGACAGTCTTTAGTGGTCTATCAGCTGGCATCATGGGACTATATCAAAAGATGATTTGGGTCACTGATGTTCAAAAGTTCAGCTCTTGATTTCCAGAATTTGCTGCAACAGTGTCAATTCTACTAGTAAAGCAGGCTATGCAAATACATATACCTCTTTCAATTTTCCAAAAATCTCAAAGACCATCTCAAAGCCTATGCCAGACCAAAGCATTATATGCAATTTCATTTTGCTCTGTCCTGAAACAATATGTGAGAATGGCCTTGAGGCCTAAGCAGACTGTATTTATGACTGCATCAGTTGACTTTTACCTGCTTTGTGACCCAGACTGCTTAGCCCTGCCTGGATACCTTAAGCATGGTGAACGATAAAAGGGTCTGAGAAGAGTAGATGATAACTAGCATGGTATAACCCTTCCATACCACTCAAAAACCAGCTCTTGGCTTGTTGCCTTAATGTAAGTACCTTCCTCCTCATAAAAGCAAGACAAAATTTAACAAGTGCACACAGCTGGATGGCCAAAAGGTTGTAACAGTCTGTGTCACCTTCTAAGTTGAGAGCTCTTTGACACAAGGGTTATAACTCATCCAGATGATGATGGTATTAATAACAGTAAAGTATTTTATACTTACACACATGGTCTAATTCATCTTTTTTTTAAAGATTTTATTTATTTATTTGACAGAGAGAGATCACAAGCAGGCAGAGAGGCAGGCAGAGAGAGAGAAGGAAGCAGGCTCCCTACTGAGCAGAGAGCCTGATGCGGGGCTTGATCCCAGGACCCTGAGACCAGGACCTGAGCCGAAGGCAGCAGCTTAACCCACTGAGCCACCCAGGCGCCCCGGTCTAATTCATCTTAATCTCCATAGGATCTGGCACAAGTCATGGCATTTAGTAGGTGTATTAGCTAGGACTCTCTAGATAAATAGAACCAGTGGGAAATTTTATGTATTTTATTATGTATATGTATGTATGTATGTGTGCATATACATATATACATACAAGATTTATTGTAAATACATATGTATGTGAGTAAATATATATATATATATATACACACACACACATATGTGTGTATATATATATATACACACACACACACATATGTGTATATATATATAAAGAGATTTATTATAAGAAATTGGCTTACACAATTATGGAGGCTGACAAGCCCTAAGATGTGCCGTCAACAAGCTGGAGACCCAGGAGGGCTGATGACACAGTTCCCATCCAAGTCTGAAAGCCCAAGAACCAGGAGAGCTGATGGTGTAAGTTCCAATCCAAAAACCCATGGCTCAATACCCAAGAATAATTAATGTTTCAGTTCAAGTCCAAAGGCAGAAAAAGACTGATGTCCCAGCTCTGCAGTCAGGCAGGAGGAGTTCCTTTTTACTCATGAGAGGGTCAGGGATTTTTAGTTCTAATCAGGCTTTCAACTAATTAAATAAGACCCACCCACATAATGGAGGCCAATCTGCCTTACTCAGTTGACTCATTCAAATGCTAATCTCATCCATAAATACCCTTACAGACACACCCAGAACAATGTTTGACCAAATATCTGGGCATCCCATGCCCCACTCATGGTATCACAATAGGTATACCACAAATAATTACAAAATAGATGAATGGATTCAACAAATAGTCCTCAATGTCTACTATGTTCCAACCTCTATACTAGCTGCTGGAGTACTGTAAGACATGGTTGCTGCCCTTATGGGTCTCACAATTTAGTGGGAAAGCCTATCTACGGTAAGGGTTTTGGTAGGGGTAATCCCAGAGTGCTCTGGAAGTACAAAGAGTGTGAGCTCCTATCTCAAAGTCTGTGGTGAGGGGAGAATAAAGAAGGTTGTCACAGAGAAGGTAACATATCATAATCCTATAGTAAGCCAATGGGAACAAGGGCAGGAGGTGGAAACAGCATTCCTAGTACTCAGAAAAGGAAGTGCCAAGTCTAATAACAAAGTATGTTTGGGTTGCTGTATTAGTGAGGATTGTAAAGATTCTGAGAAAAACAGAATTAATAGTGTGTGTGTGTGTGTGTGTGTGTGTACACTGGGGCGCAGAGAGAGAGAGAGAGAAAGAGATGTTTAGGAACTAGCTCATGCAGGTTGTAGAGTCTGGGAGGTTCACATCTTCAGGGCACACCCTCAGGCTGGAGACCCAGGGAAGAGTTGGTGTCACAGTTCAAGTCTCAAGGCAGTCTGCTAGCGCAAAGCTATTAGAAGTGGGTATGAGGTCTAGGCAGGACCAGGCCACCTCCGCAGCAAAGAAGGCTGACTTCATCCTTCCTCTACTCGTTAACCCTATTCACGTCCCACCAGACTGCTGTATCCCAGGAGACCTTTTGTTAAATAATATTTGTTTCTGCCCAGTAACACTCCTTTCAGAGAATGACTGAATCTGCCTGCTTGTCTTCTTTTTCTAGTTCACTGTTCTTCCTTAACATTGGCTTCTCCTGTTGGAATGGCATGTCTCCAGTTCTGCCTCTAGCTCTGGGTTCTCTATACTGATTATGTACCTTCAGAAGAAAGGAGACCTGAACTAGTTAGATGAGTAGAAAGTGGTGTCGTAGAGGTAGTCAGGACCATGGAACCTCCAAGTTCTTCTTTATTCTCCCTGAGGCCTTGAGCCTTATCTCTTTCCTCTGTACTGCAACAATCATGTTTTTGTCCATTCATACTTCTTTAAGCAGAGTAGGAGATAAGCTATCCTTCAAGAGCGGTGCCTAAAATCTCCCTGGAATGATGAATGGTTGTCCTGCCTCAGAAGCCACTTGAGGGTTGTAACAGGAGAGGGTACCATCTCTGATTTAGCTCTGTCACTCAGCATCTCAGGAGGCTATGTCTTATTTTCCATTTAGCCTCTGGAAATAAATATTCTACTGTCTTGACTTCTAGAGAATATGGTTCTGTTCTTTAGCTGACATTTATATTCCCTGCCAACAACTCATTAGATATGCTAGGGAAAGAAAAACAGGGGGTGGGGCGGGAGGTAGAGGGCCGAGGGGAGTAGGCCACAAGGATGGGATATCCTGGAACATTTCGTTTGTTTTAGGCTCTATTCTCATCATGTATCTTTCCCCACTGTATCCCCAATCCCACTATTATCCTTGCAACATCAGTCTAACAAACACACCATTCTAATTGAGGAGCTTTTTACAATTGTTTGAAGGCATTAGGAGCTGGCTTAACAACTTGGCTATTACATTCAACAAACCCTATTCAAATTATAAATAATGCTTCATTGCTAGCTCTTTCCATTTTAACTTCTCATACGTGTACAGTATCTCTGCTTGTTAGAATGACAGCTCGCTATCAGTGAGCAAACACAGGTGGAGGAAGAAAATACCCAGAAGAGAAAATGAAACTAGCCAAGAAGTTCAACATGCATGCCTCCGTGCAGTCTCATCTTGGAAGAGAGAATACTTTTAGTTAGAGTTGGAAATCTAGGACAATGTGTCTCTAAGAAATGCAAATTCCAAATCCTACAGCTAGTTTGTTTCTCCAAACTAGTTAGCTAATTTATACCTCTACAGATTTCCCAAAGGACTCACTGTACCTAGAGTGTCCTTTCTGGAGTAGCCTTCCTTTTTTTGTCTATCTAGCAAACATCTACTGTTCTTTCAAGATTCAAGTCGTACCTCCTCTTGAAAACCCTCCAGTAATACTTAAAGCCTGGTCTTATTTTCATACACCTGTGACATATTAAAGCTTTTTATTTTTTTTAAGATTTTATTTATCTATTTGACAGAGAGAACGATCATAAACAGGCAGAGAGACAGACAGAGAGAAGGGGGAAGCAGGCTCCCCGTTGAGTAGAGAGCCTGATGCAGGGCTCGATCCCAGGACTTTGAGATCATGACCTGAGCTGAAGGCAGAGGCTTAACCACTGAGCCACCCAGGCACTCCTAAAGCTTTTTATTTTGAAATGCTTTTATATTTACAAAAGAGTTGCAAAGATAGTAGTTCCCATAAACCCTTCGGTCAGCTTCCTCTGTTAACATCTTACAAAGTCACAGTACATTCACCCAAACTAAGAAATTTACATTGTTACAATACTATAAACTCAACCACAGAGAAATTCAGATTTCACCAGTTTATCCAGCCATACTCGTTTTCTGTTCCAAGATCCAGTCTGAGATCCCACGTTACATTTAGCTGTCATGTTTGCTTAGCTTCCTCCAATCTATGACACTTCCGTGTTTTTTATAACCTTGACACTTGTGAAGAGTACTGGTCAGATATTTTTCAAAATGTCATGTTTCTCCACTGTAAAGTTATTATCTTTCCTTTTCCATATCCTATTCATAAGCAGTGAGTCACTAAGTCCAACCCACACTCAGGAAGGGAGAAATGAAGTTACTTTTCCTGGAGGTAGGAGCATCAAATAATTTGTGGACATTTGTTAAAACCACCACAGTAACTATTAAATATTTGGGGAGATGCTTTGACACTATGCAGATAACCCATTTTACCTACTAACTTTAGCATCCATCATATCTTGCCTGCAGCATGGATCGCTAGAGTGTTCTAATAGCAATCTTCTATCTCTCCCATTCCTTTTACATTTTTAATTGGAATTCTTCTGTAAGGAAGATTTGCGATTTCTCCCCATTTATTTATTGAAACATTTATTGTATCCACGTGGTCTGATGGGTATTTGTTTTATACTTCGGGTTATAATCCAATACTATTATAATTTATTCTGTTGCTCAAATGTTCCTATGTTAGACATAGGAGCTATTTTAGTTTGGTTGTTGCATTATTTTAACATCATCTGTAACATCTTTATTACATTTGCCTGGGTATGTGTTCATCTCATCCAATTACACCATAAGTCCTTGAAGACAGAAATATTGTCTTATTTATCTTTGTGTCCCTAGTGCTGGATACAGTGCCAGACACATGGTAGGTCCTTGATAGAAGATCCCATAAGTTGAGTGCCTTAGAAGAGCAGGGAAATGGGAATGGAAGATTTTCTAACTAATGAAAGAACCTATCATTTCAGTCCCACAGAAGTCCATATGAAGCCACAGGGAACTTGGATCCACATTGTTTGTAGAGTTCCTCATGTTTAATTGGATATCATCTAACACAATCGCTGATCAATTTGTGAATAGAATTGCTGCAAATAACAGATGCAGTTTTGTTGAATGGGTGAGCAGAGATAGAATGTCTGAAATAATAAAAGTGCTCTTGCAATCATGGCCTTTCAGGTTCAATACGTGCTTAGTGCATAGCACTTGGGAGCAGTCTGTGGAGCTTCCATGAACACAGGGCTCTTGCAAGCTCCTTCTGACTGGGCAGTTGTCATTGGCCCTCCAGACAGGCCCAGGAGAGTGGTACAGATTTTAAAGTAAGGCTATTCAGCCAGTCAGAATGTTTGGCCAAGCAACTTAACACTTTGAGGTAATATCCCTTATATCTCAGCATTTCTGATATTTATTTTCATTTTCAATTTACATTATTCGGGGAGGAAAAGCCATCAGGTCGTAAAATTTTAGAAAACCTCTCATTCTCGTCCATTTTTGTCTTTGGTGAGGACCACTGATCCAGGATTTCTGACAGAAAGCTTAAAGCTCTTGAAGGCAAAGCTGTATGAAACTGGGTTGTGGTGTTCTTGATCTCTGCCCAGATATTAAAGAGCAAGAAGCTGTACTTAGGCCAACCGACAGCTACTCTAGCCTTTCAGTGTCCAGAAGAGGAAGATAACCAATGATCTTTGGTGCAGTGTGAAAACCTTTCTATAACAGTAGCAGAGTAGATGAGTCAGTCAGAGTGGAGTTGGAATCTTCTTAACCTTTTGCTTGCTGGATATAATCTTGAGCAAATCACCTACCTCCCCAAGCCACAGTTTCTTCATTTGTAGAATGGTGATGACAGTAGTGCCAGTCTGAGCAGTGGTTATAACGAGATCATGGATATAAAGCTCCTAATGGAGTGTTTGACTCATAGTAGGTGTTCAAGGATGACAACTCTCATGAATGTGTCCCAGAGGCTATGCACATGTTCCCCAAGTGCTTCCTACTGTGATTTCACATTCTTATCTAGTCCATAATAAATACCTTGTGCAGCTCTACTCCATCCCAAATGTAGGAATAATTAGCAAACCTTCCTTCATATATTCCTCAAGCTCCCTGGACTGCAACCTTTCTTTCTACTCTCTGATCATGCTTATAGCTCTCTTCAAAATGACTCCCAAAAATTTCCAAATTGTTACCGGCAGCCAAAATCCTCTAAAATCAACCTGCTTGCTTTTATTACCCTCTCTCCAGACCATCCTGTGGCTCTTTTGACAATACACCATGTTCCCACAGCTTGTTCTAGTACAATGGAATGAAGTCTCTTGTGTTTATCCTTAGGTAGCCATGTTGTTTCCTGATCAAGTGTTAAAAGATCCTTTTTTTTTTTTAGTAAAAGAAGAGATGGGGGGAAATGCACTCCTCATCAGCCAGAATCCCAAGAAGAAAAATTGCCCCAAAGGAATTTATCATTACCTGGAAGCCCTGATTCAATGATGAATCTGGATTGTTGCTTGACTTCTGAGTAGTATGCACGTAAAATCACAGGGCTCTAATATTTCAGCTTCCTCTACATCCAGTCCTCTGCCCAGTCAGGCTGATGGAGAAGAATCTTTGGGAACAAGTCTTTAGGTCAGACTATGGCTAGCACAGCACTGAAGATCCCATAAGCTGACAATAAATAATAAAAACATATCATAAGCACCTATAAAAGTTATATGGCCTGACCTCATTGTGATGCAAGATATGACTCCTATAATCAGGACCTAACTGGCCATTTTTAGGACACGAGCTCCCTGCCATCAATCCTGCCTCCACTACTGCGGTTTGATCTGTGCAGCTGAGAAGAAAGTTGGTAAATGACAGGATATTTGTATCTAAATATCGGAGAAGAAACCATAAAAAGAAGAGCTGGAAATTATTCAGTGTGGCCAGTGGGGCAAGAAAGAGATTACAGAGCTTAAATTGTGTTTTTCCAAGCATCAGCCTTGCTGCATCATTAATGAAAACAGCATGTAACAAAAGGTGAAACAGAGGGCATCCTCGAGACTCATCATTAAAATAATTTCACTACCTTGTATTTGGAAGGCAAGTTAGTCAGGGACAGAAGGCTACAAGATGCCTTATAAGATGAGTCCCCAGAATTGGGGGACAAGGTCAGGCAGTGTCAATCTGACTGGGATAATAAGAATTGAAAACGGAATAGATGGGGTTAGCCATCTGTGGAAATCTTTTCAGAAGCAACCAACCCTAAGAGATGACTTGAAAATCTGTTGCTAATGAAATGAAAGCAAGTCCCTAAAATTTCCTTGGGAAGATGCCAATAAAAATGTCACACATTTAGGATCTGCCATGATCTCAGAATTGTTAATGAAACTGGGAGTCAATCTGCACTGGAATCCTACACTTACTGGCTGAGTGACCTTGGGCAAGTTCCGTGACCTCTCTGAGACTCAGTTTCTTCAACTGCATTATAGTAAAGGCCAATACCTACCTGATAGAACTGAGGCATTATATGAAAACTATCATTTGAAAATGCTTTGTAAATTACAAGTGCCCTAAAATATTAGTTTGATGATGATGATGATGATGATGATGATGATGATGATGAAGGAAGTGACAAAATGGTGAACGGGCATGGGCTACAGACAAAGAAGAACCATAGTATACATTCCTTTTCACCAGTTGTAATTGGGCCTCCCTCCCTGGTTCAGGAATATCTCGGGACACCTCTGTCCCCTGCCTATCTCCTTTAAACCCTCTCAGCCACAATTACCAGTGACTTATTGTCCAAAGTCCCACTCATTCCAGATTCATTCTTTCCCCAGGAACAAATATCTTCCTTGACTTTGCCAAGGCCTCCCCTTTTCTACTTTCTTTCTCCTCTTTCCTCCTTTTTTTTATTCCTACAATTTTCCTTTTGCTTATTACTCCCCTAAAATACATATGAATGTAAAATAAGTCAAGTCAAAAATATGTCCCTTTGATTAGGTCAATAACCTTATAGCCTTTGCTCTAAAGTCTCCTCATCCCCCAGTGGGGTAGGAATCATGCCAGTTCATTTATTTTGTTCGGGATTTATAGTGCTACAGTCCCAAGAGATCACCAAGTCTCTATACAATGTGATACTTTATCATGTGATTCTCCAATTGATTTCAAGTGTAGACACATCTTCTATTCATGCTTATGCCCCAACCAGTTCTTTTGTAAGTCCTGCTCTAGAACTGTTGACATGTCAAGACCGTGTTCTCCACTGGCTATGCACTGTCAGTAAACAGAATTCCCTTTGATTGTTTTTGGAAAACTCTTGACATAGCGTTCTGTACTGGAAAGAGCATTACACCACAAAATCAGGGGAACTAGGTTTAAGTTATCAGGATACCATTAACCACCTCTGTGACCTTGGACAGATCCCATTATTTGTTGAACCTGTTTTCTCAACTGTAAAATTGGGATGATCACTGCTTCTCTGCTTGTCTTCCAGAACTATTACAATGATTTTACAGCATCTTACACTTGTGCCTCTCATGGCATTTGTTGCATATGTTACACTGTGCTTCAGTTTCTTTTACTTATCTATGTCCTCCACTGGCGTAGCAGTTTCCTGAGGGCAGGACCCACTCACCGTATCCCCAGAACGTGGCAGAAAGCCATGCACATGGTAGGTTCTCAGTGGTATCTGTTGAGAAAATGAGCACATGAATGAATGAGGTAATGACTGTGAAAGTGCTCTGCGAATATAAAAACATATTTGATATTATTTCAAAATATTCTAGCAAGGCAAGTATTACAGACATTGGCACACCCATTTTGCAGAGGGAGAAGTATACTCAGAGGGAAGAAAATCCAAGGTGATACAGTGAGTTCATCAAGGAGAAAGGAAGAGCCCCCATCTCTTGACACCTTGTCCAACTCATTTGCCACTGTAGTGCACTGTCTTTAATGTTGCTATTGGTATTGTTATTCTTATTGGTTGAAGTTTTCAGGTATCTTACTCTGGGCCATGTGGGATGAGGCTGTGGTAGTGCCCAATTTGGCCTGGGCCTTTCAGAGACACTATCAAGTATAAAGAGTAGTAGATTGTATGTAAATCCCATTCTGTAGCTTTCTAAAAAATCAGTTTGATCATAAAGGAATCCATGAGGCCAGGAAAGGTAGTGCAAGAGGACACAACTTTTGAGCAGAGTCCAGCTCAGTAAGAACCTGATACCAAATAACTCCTGTTAAAAATATTTGCAGGAGTGACTATTTGAAGATAATAAGACAATTGACAGGAAGCCAGGCTCTTCCAAAGCTCCTTAGGAAACCAAGTAACTTGCTTTTATTAAGAAACTGTTACCCTCGGATTTTTTTTGCTCACAGCCAGAATGGATGCTAAAGGAGCAGCAATCACCTTTATGAAACAAGTGTAGGACAGCTTTCAGGAGCCCTGCAATTGCAATGTGGTGTCTCAATCAATTTCATTGAAATAGCAGCAGCTGCAGAGGCGTTGTTACCATAGAAACACAATAAGCATAGCTTATAGAAGTGGACAACAGGACCTAAGCACCCCACGCACTTCTATGTGAAGATGGTTCAGAGCATAATTATGCCAGCTCATGCCACACACAAATACCCATTTTAATACACACAGCACAATCCCTGAAACCACCTGTAAAGTTCCCTTTAGGGACTATGTTATAGCAAATATACTGAGTAACCAAACCTACATGTGCTCCATGAAGGCCCTGTGTTGGATTCAGTTCCATAGTTGAACAGGTCAGCTTTTCCAACTACACTCTTGCCCTGAGGAGGCCGTCATCTTTTTTCATCCAGACTCTCAAAATAACCCCTTAGGTGGTCCCTCTGATCTATTTTTGAATCACCTAGAACTCTTCCTTTCCACTGTTCCCAGAGCGATCTTTCTAAATTTCCAATATTTGATCATGTTACTATCCTAGGAGTACTCTCCAGTGATTCCCCATAACCTCAGCTGTGGTTCCAAAAATGTGTTCTGGGACTCAAATGCTTCTGGGCATTTACCATGCATTCTCTTGTATTGAGAGCTCTGAGAAGAGTACTATAGGAAATCTGATTTGTTTAAGCCCAGTGTTTCCATACTTGTTCAACCACAGAACCTTTCTTCATATGACCTTTAGCAACATGTCTGGAGCACTCAGACCAGTTTATCAGTCTCTTTGGCATCAAAGCCATGTACCACTTTTCAAAAAGTGGCTAGGTAAGATGTCAGTAGCTGATTCCTTTCTTAGACCCATGTTCTTTTTCAATTATAAGTTTCCTAGAAAACCTAAAGTTCTTAAATTTTTTAGCTTGTGTACTTGAATTTTTATTAATTAACTTTATTTTATGGGGAACTTTTAGATTCACAGCAAAATTAAGTGGTAAAGACAGCTAGTTCCCAAATACCCTTCCCCCCACGTATGTACAACCTCCCTCCTACATCTTGCACCAGTGTGGTACAGTACATTTGTTATAACTGATGAACCTGCATTGACACATCATTATCACCCGGAGTCTGTGGTTTACATTAGAGCTCACTCTTGAGTATACCTTAAATTTTCACTATGAATTAAAGTTCCTTGTCAGTTTCCAACCTCTCTTGGGATTCTTCTTTTATTTAAAATAGGGGCACTGAGCAATCTATTTTAAGAAACAGGTTTTCAAGATTCAATAAAGGTCTTTTATGAAGAATTTTACAGTACCAGGAACTTGTCCATACATCATTGTCTTAAGGGATCAGTTGTTTTCATTAGCAATACTTCCCACAGAGCTGAAGACTAATCCTTTCCTACCATCAAGAGCATGAAACCAAGGTACAGTACACAAAAAGAAGAGATGCATGCTGAATTTTGAAGAAGGGTGTTAGAAGTTTGCCAATTGAGAAGTGGAGGAGTGGCATTTGCTATGAACTAAATTAGGTTTCCCCCAAATTCATGTGTTGAAGCGCTAACCCTTCATGGGACTATATTGGAAATCGGGTCTTTAAGGAGGTGATGAAGGTTAAATAAGGTCATAAGGATGGAGCCCTGATCCAATAGAACTGGTACCCTAATAAAGAGGAAGAGTCACCAGCACACTCCCCACAAGAAGAGATTCCTCACCAGAACCCAACCATGCTGGCACCATGATCTCAAACTTACGGCTTCCAAAAACTGTGGGAAATACATTTCTATTGTTTAAGCCACCCAGTCTATGATTTTTTATGACAGCCCAAGCACACTATTACAGCATTCAAGCAGAGGGAAGAGCCTTTGCAAAGGTAAAGCATCATAAGAGTTTGCAAAGAGTAGTGGGTGATGAGGCCGGACTGTGATCCCTTTATATCATGCTAAGGGTTTTCAAAAATACTAGGCCTATAGGATTCAGTCTAGTGTCTGCTCTTTTCAGCAGTAGTTATGGAGTTTCAAGAAAAATTTATAAAAAAAAAAAAAAGTCAGGAAGTGGGGTTGGAGCCAGTAAAAGTTCCAGGAACTGATTCTCTTTTATTAAGTTTCCTTTTAAAATTCCAGTTAGTTAACATACACTGTTATATAAGTTTCGGGAGTACCATATAGTGACTGAACCCTTCCCTACACCACAAGTGCCCTCCCTAATCCCTATCACCTATTTCCCCCATCCCCCTCCCCGCTCTGATAACCCTCAGTTGATTCTCTAGAGTTAAAAGACTATTTCTTGATTTCTTTCTCTATCCCTGTCATTCTCTCTTATTCTCTCTCTCCCCTTTGCTCATTTGTTTTGTTTCCACATATGAATGAAATCATATGGTATTTGTCTTTCTCTGACTCACTTACTTCACTTAGCCTATACCCTCTAGATCCATCCATGTTGTTACAAATGCCAAGATTTCATTCTTTTTTATGGCTGAATAATATTTCATTGTGTACATGTACCACATCCTCCTTATCCATTCATCAATTGATGGGCACTTGGGTTGCTTCCATATCTTGGCTATTGTAAATAAGGCCGTTATAAACATAGAATTGCATGTATCCCTTTGAATGAGTGTTTTTGTATCCTTTGGGTAAACACCCAGTAGTACAATTGCTAGACCATAGGGTAGTTCTATTTTTATCTTTTTGAGGAAACTCCCTGCTGTTTTCCATGGTGGCTGCACCAGTTTGCATTCCTACCAACAGTGCACCAGTGCTCCTTTTTCTCCATATCCTCAACAACACTTGTTGTTCAGGAACTGATTCTTTTAAAAAAATGCAAGAATGGTAATGAATGACCCGCTTTTTAGGAGTGGAATCTTCAGGGCCCACATCATCTTGGAACCGAATTATCAAAAAACTTCTTAACTGTTTTCCCCATATTCAGTCTTGTCCCCTTCCACATCTGACAACCCATTTTGTTCTCTTGCAGCTAGTGCTATAAATCAATGGTTCTCAAAATTGAGTATGCAGCAGAATTGCCTGGAGGGCTTGTTAAAACACTGATTGCTGGGCCTACTCCCACAGGCTCCATATCAGCAGGTCTCAGGTTGAGAGAACTTGGGAACCTGCACTTCTAAAAGCTCCCAGCTGATGCTTTTGCTGTCAGACTTTGGATCATACTTTGAAGACCACTGATGGACAGAGCTCATCAGTCACCTACTAAAAACTCCTCAAAATCTCATTAGTGCCTTAGAATAAAGTCCTTCATCTGCTACTGAGGTTCTAGATAATCCAGCCCTTACTCTTTTCCTCTGCTTCATATCTCATCCCTTCCCTTGATGAACTGCTTGATGGTCTCTATTCTTGCTTTTTGTATTTTTCTATGAGTTCTGTCTGGAACTCTCAATAGAAGCCTTTCTTCATCCAATTACTCCCTGTTTATTTTTTTTTTATTTTTTTTAAGATTTTATTTATTTATTTGACAGAGAGAGAGAGATCACAAGTAGGCAGAGAGGCAGGCAGAGAGAGAGGAGGAAGCAGGCTCCCCACCCAGCAGAGAGCCCGATGTGGGGCTAGATCCCAGGACCCTGAGATCATGACCTGAGCCGAAGGCAGAGACTTAACCCACTGAGCCATCCAAGTGCCCCACTCCCTGTTTATTTTTAAAAACTTAACGTACCTATAGCTTTCATGAATCCTCAACAGCTAATCTACAAGAGATGCCTTTTATCTGTGCTGCTAGAGCATTCCATATAGCACCTGTTGTACTTACCATGTGGTAATTAGCATATCTATTTGCATGTTTGTTTTCTTCTTTAGAACATGAGCATGTTGGGACGCCTGGGTGGCTCAGCATTAAGAGTCTGCCTTCGGCTCGGGTCATGATCCCAGGGTCTTGAGATCGAGTCCCACATCGGCTCCCTGCTCTGTGGGAACCCTGCTTCTCCCCCCACTTCCCCTGCTTGTGTTCCCTCTCTTGCTGTGTCTCTGTTAAATAAATAAATAAAATCTTTAAAAAAAAAAGAACATGAGCATGTTGAAGGACAGGATCTTGTATTTCATTCATTTATCTGTTTTCCCAGTGCCTAGCACGGTGCCTCCATATAGGGGAAATTCAGTTAGAGCAGGATAAGCAAGAAAATAAATAAGTACATAGGCTCTGGCTTGGGTAAAGACCACAAGCCACTGCACTGATTTATCTCCTTAACGACTAGTGAGGTGGGTACTAGTAGAATTCCCCTTGTACAGATGAGGAAACTGAGTCTCAGAAGTTAAGTAGTCTGCCCAAAGTCATATAGTTAGTGAATGATGAGCCATGACTGGAATCCACATATGTCTGACTCTGAAGTTTGCTCTTTTAACTACTATCCTATACATAATGTCCAAATGACTACGTAAGAACACAAACATCCTGTGAGCTGCACCTATGTAGGAAGTAGAACATGCTATTCCAGACGCACATATGAGATGGCACTACTGCTATGTGGCCCTTGCAAGGGGTCTGAGAAACGCTCCTTTCTATTATCCTTTCGTGTGGTGTTTGGGGAATGTGTGCCCATCCGTGATACACCATAGCAAATAAGGGGGAAGAGACTCTCAGCTTACCTTCTAGGACATAAAAATCCAATAAACACACACACACACACACACACACACACACACACACACACACACACAGAGTAAAAATCTCTCTCATAGTTTCTCTTGGTCAGAATTAAAGCCTTGACGAGGATTATAAGTAGTTTTTCCCCAGAGGTTTGTATGATGCATTCAGAGACACCCAGTTTGTGGATGCAGTGCTGCTTATATTTGTAAACACCAAATATATAAATGTGGGTATGAATTTAATCAATTAGCTAGGCTTGGGGTGGGAAATAAGTTAGATCTCTGGCTCATTGATGCAGTTAAAGTATTTCAGCTGTAGCTTTTTATAGCCCCTGGATATGTGCATGTATTTTCAGCAATGCTGAAACGGAGCTATTTTAGGAAATAAATTTTATGGATAGCATTAAGGACTAGCAACACAAACCTAAGACCCCATACTTGAGGAATCCACGAACTTCTTTTTCCTTATGAGCCATTCAATGAGGAGTAAGGAAGTACCTTGTCAGTTTGCCTCTTGCCACCGTCCCACTGCCACCCAATCAAGTTATGAAGCCAAGTCAGCAATGGAGGTGAAGGTAAGGAGACCAGGGAGGCCAAATTCTTGGTCTGCCCACATTGTGTTTTTCAGTATTGCCCCTCACAAGTAAATACGAACAGCTATTCCAAAACACGTGAGGTAGGAAGCAAGAGGCACTAAAACCCTCATCATAGCAAGCACTGCATCAGTGTGGTTCCGGTTTCCACTCCCTCACCTGGCTTTGGTCTGTGAGAAGGTATTCATCTGGGCAGCGGAAAGAGGTGAGATCTGTACATACATGCACACACATGCACACACACAAAGCCTTAGAACAGCTCTCCAGAAGCCTCCTTTGGGACAGAATTTGTGATGTGTTTTAGGCTCAGCACTTTAGGAAGGAAAGGGGAGGAAGAGGGATTGTGCAGAGGGAAGAGTTGAACAGCAGGTCCAGCAAAGCCTCAGCCAAGCCTAGAGGTGGAGCCCTGGGTGAATGCTGCCTGACAGGGGCACCTCCACTTGGCCTACAATGGCCAGGCTCTCAGATGCTCACCCTTTCAGTCATCAGGTGTGGGCCCCCAGAGATAAGCATCATCGTGGGGGAGGTGGCTCAGATGAAGCAGGCCCAGGAGGGGCTGGCAGCTGAGGCCTGTCTGTCCACTGTACTCCCAGCAGCTGGGAAGTCAGTCCTCCCTTGAAGGAGGACTTAGGCTGATCATCTCTGTGTCAACTGGAGTCTACCCTTCTGCCACTGGGACCCACTTCACGTGAGTGAGGAGAAGCTCCCCCAACCATCTGGGGCTTTTTTCTTGAGGAGAAACTTGAAAAAGGAAGTCAGTGGAGCCAACCACAGCACTTGCCACTGCACTTAAGCTCGGATTTGCAACTGATACGCATTTTGTTTTCTCCATTATCCAATCTAGATTCCTCTCATTACCAGCTACCACACATATTGGTCTCGGTGGCTTCTCTGATGGTGTAAACTTGACCCGCATCCTTGAGTGATCTGAGCCCCAGTCACCATACCTTTCTCAAGCTGGGACTGCTGCACTTGTACACTGAGAGTTACAATGGGTATGCGGGGTATCAAGAGATGATCAGGTTGATCACCTGTATTCCATAAGGATTCATCCTGTTGCCACTGTGTAACAATCCTACCTCTTCCTGCTGATTGAACAGGGTCTAGGACTTATGCGAAGATGGTGACTCCTTTTGGCTCTCATGGCCCAAGAACATGTGGAGCCCCACATGCTCTACTGCTAGTTGTAGCTTGTAATTCAGTGTTACCTCTAATGTATCCCCTGGTAAAAGTGTGCTTCCTTTGGTGACAAGGACCTCTACTCTAACTCTGATGAGCCCACAGTTCTCAGGGACAAGAAGCAGGGAGTACCAGTTAGTAGGGACACTCCTACTTCTGTATCTATTATTTCCCAGACCACGTTTTCATCCTGTTGGGTCACAGAACCATATATAAGTCTTTGATTTTATTCATATGCCACATCCTAGAACAGGGGACCCCATACTTTCAGAGTATTGTCTTCAAGGTGGCCCTCCATCTGTGTCTTCAGTAGGCCTACCAGCATTCTGTCAGGTTGGTGATTTGTGGGTCATGCAATATGGGAAGCAACGAGTGGAACTCAAGGTTTGGGCCCTACTCCCATACTCCTTTCCTAAGTATGCTTTTCGGGGTACCATTTTCTTGATGATATTTGGGATCCCATTTTAAAGGATCCTTTTATGAGCCTCCAGATAATGGTGTTGGCTGAAGCCCTACAGACCAAAAAAAAAAGCCAAATTTTTACCTATCTAGTTCTGAGAATAAACCACTGGACCTTCCAGGATGAAAGGGGAGCAGTTTGCCACAGTCATGGCCAAATGATATCCTCAAGGAATGGTTCCATATTGGAAGTTCAGTGTTGGCCTCTATTGCTGGCCAGGTGGACGTTTGACACCAGCAGAAGCTAGATAAGTCTTGACGAATGGAAGCCCATGCTGTTAGGTCCATGTATACCTCATTTTCTGCTTCTCTGTGTCCACATGCCAGTTTTGGGATGGCTGACATCAAAAGCTAGCTGATCAAAAGCAGCTGATCAATTCATTTTATCACTTTGATTGTTCAGTGTCTCTTTCATAATAGATACTTCCTGGTGTATGTTAAAATATGAAACCAAGACCTTCACACATTGTGCCCACTCAAATATGTCTATTCACATGGCTCTGCTCCAGTGTTCTTCTCCCAGACCTTTCTGTCCTTTTTCTTTTTGGGTCCCTACCAGCCAGACAGGCCATTTGCCACTGCTCATGAGTCTATAATATATTCTAATGTCTGACCACTTCTCCTTCCACAAAAGAGGGACAGTGAGGTGTACTGCCTGAAATTCCACCCGTTGGGAGAATTTTCCCTCGCTGTTGTCTTTCCTGGTCACTCCTGAGATTATAATGCAGCTGCCTTCCATTTTTTGGTTTACACTCGTCTACCAAGCTGACCCATCTTTAAACGAAGCTAGATATTTTTCAAAATTCAAGCATCAGTTGCTCATATGGGCTCCTAATATGGCTATAGGCATGGCTGAGGGAGAGGTGATGGTACAAATGTGGTAGGTGACACTGGGACCTGGGCTACCATCATGCTGCTTGCTGGTACTCTGTTTCTCCTTGCACTTGATCTCAGAAGCAGCACTTCCCTTTTACGATAGGTTGTTTCCAGTCTCAGCAGATCTTGTGACCAATAGATCTGACAGAACCCAACTCATAATGGAAAATACCAGATATATGGTCACTTGGTCTCCTAGGGTCACATAATCTGTCTTTGCCAGTGTTTTTGCCAGAGTTGTTTTTCAAGAGGTGTTTAACTCGCCATGTATAACCAGAACTCCACAGGCTCATGTTGTAATTCCCCCCACTAAGCTTTCCACAAACTCCACATAACATCCCTCCCTCCCAACCGATATCTATAAAACCATGTGATTTGCATAACCTTAAGACTCAAGGATCAGAGATGCTTGCACCTTGACCTGCTGCAGAGATATTTCCTGTTCTGTGCCCCATTCAAACCTGATAGCTTTGCTTTTCAGCTGGTATATGGGCTGGAGCAGTATTGTAATATGTGAAATATACTGCCTGAGGAACCCAAGATGGCCTACCAAACACAGGGTTTCCTTCTTCATGATAGACAGAACAAGTGCAAAAGTGTGTCTTTTCCCTTGAAGACAAGGTCCCAGCACACTCCTGATAGCTGGACCCTTGAAAATTATACTGATCCAGCAGACTCCTGAATGTTTTAGTATTTATCCCATACCCCTTAGAGTGGCCTGCATGTGTCTTGTCAAGGTCTCCATCATGCTAACCATCTCATGCTGCTATGGCCTAATTAGCATGAAGTCATTGATTTAAGGATCAATGTGATATTCTGCAGGATGTACAGACTGTCTAGATCTCTTTAGTCTACATTATATCAAAGAGTCAGAGATGTTACATGACATAAAGGCAAAACTGTAAATGTATATTGATTTTCACCCTTGAGAATGTGAACTGCTTTTGATCCTCTTTGACTGGGATAGAAAAGAATTTGCCAAAAGTGTGGCCATGTATCATGTACCTGAGACCATATTAATCCATTCTTTCTTTTCATATTAATCCATTCTAACAAGCATATCTGGCACTGTGGTTGTGATTTCACCTACCACTTGCTTCAGTTTATGGCCATCTATGGTCATCATCCAGGATCGATTCTTTTTCCACAAGGACCAGACTGGTGAATTAAATGCGGATATAATGGTAACTACAACCTCTGCATCCTTCACATTCTTATTGGTGGTACAAACTTTTGCCAGGATGTAATAATTGGTTTGAATTTAATCTCTTCATCTGGGGCGGGGGTAGGGACAGCTTTTACCCTGCATGCCAAGGACCTAGTGTGTGGATTGTTTTGGTTTCCAATCCAATTATACATGCCAATCCAATTATACATTTGGGACCAGGGAAAGGACAATTGGGTGGGTTTATGGACCCAGTAGACACACACAGTAAGCAAATTCTAGTCAGAGCTCTGTCTATTATCTAGTCTCTAAGAAGACTCATGACTTTTAGATTATATTTTGTTTCCCAGAACTGAGTAACATAGCCACTTCTGAATATAAGAGAGGCTAAATTGTCAATCCAAACAAAATCTGAGTTCTGTAAGTAAGGAAGAAGTGGAGAATGGATTTGGAATACATAACTGAAGAGCTGTGTCTGTGAAAGCAATGCCTATTGCACCTAAGACATTTCTTACTTGAGGCTTACAGAGCCAGTCTAGAAGAATGACAAGTGTTCAGTATTATTCCATTTACGGTAATGTTCACAAAATACTGAGGTCTCAAAAATATAGTGGGTTCACAAAATATGTTAAGGCCATACTGTCAGAATAAGTGCCCACATGACTATGAACAATATTTGTTTCCACCTTTCCAACTTTCCCAAATTACTTTTTTCTCAAATTAATATGAATTGTTAAAAACATTTTGTGTTCTGTGCTATCTAGTCCTGGATTACATCCTTCCTGCTTTTTGGTAATCAGATTACCCCTTTTGTGATGTGAAGCTATAATAGCTGGGCATTAGATCACAATTAATTTGCTTAATATCCTCATTTGAAAAAATCAGTTTGTCAGATAGATGTAGGATTAGAATTTAACCCTTAAGAGTAAAAAATGGAGAATGATGCAGTCCTTAACCAAAGCATCTGATTGTCAGATGAGTCCAAAAGAAAATTAAAATGTTCTCTACTCTGACCTTATCTATATATTTTAAATCATTTGTACCTTATCCACAGAATAAAGACTGTCTTCTCTATATCATTCAACTCATCCCAAGTTTCCTAATGAATGTGAGGTCTTCACTTTACTCTTTCAGCTTATTAACCATCTGGCCAACCCTTTTCCACTGGAGAGAAACCTCCTCCACCACTCTGTCTCATTTCTCTCATATGTATCTACTTAGACCCACTGATTTTTCCTCTTGCCCTATAAAAAGGGTTGTCAAGCATTCTGATCCTCAGACACTTGACAGATTGCTTGGTATATTAGAAAAATGAAAGCTTTACATTATAAGGGATAAAAAGGGAAGGTGTGAAGAAGCTGTTACCTTTGTCTGCCTTCAGCGTGGAGTATCTACAAAACAATCAGATATTTAATATGCCCAAGATCAAACTACTCTTAGCACTTTCACTCTGTACTTACTTAGCTAAAAGAATTTCTAGTTCTTTCTAAGCATGGAGTTTTAGAGCCAGACAACAACTTTATTCTGGCCTAGATATGCCTTATTCTCCAGTAAGGAAAGCAGGAAGAGAGAAAAAAAATGCATCCCATCACACTGACATCACTCCCTGCCCTGAATTGATTTTTGAAGTTTGATAGGTATAATGAACTCCAGATGTATGATAGTTAAATTATAGCAGACTTGTACCTGTAGTTATAATCATCTCCTACATCTAAGTGCCACTTTAAAGTTACAAAAGACCTGCTGTTATCCACTACCTCATTTAATTTTCCTTGAACTCCAGTGATGATAACTGAACATGGTAGTCATTAGCACTGATCGCAAATGTTGAAGCACTCTCTCCTTGGCATGTGGAAAGACTGCAATGCCCTTACCTCTTGAAGTTAGGTGTAGTCATAGAGCTTGTTTGGGCCAATGAGATGTGAGCAGATGTATCATTTCCAGGTAGACGTTTTTACAGCCTGTCCGTGCTTTGACACACTTCCTCTTTCAGAGCAACCACTCTCTATCTCTGTCTTTGTCTCTAGCTCTCTCATTTATTCTCTCGCTCTTTCTTAGTCACTCATCACAGACACACGTCACATATGTTTCTTTCCACACCTCTACTTCATTCTTTTCTTCTTACTTAACCATTTCCATATGGGCCAGCATGCCTGCCTCCAGCAAATGGCAGCTTGGGCCCCAAGTCTACATGATCAAATTTCCAGAGAAAAGAAACTGATTGTCCAAGCTTGAGACAGGTTTTCATTCCTGGAACATTCAGCTGTGGCCAGGGCACAGCGTCATATGGGAAGTAGGCTGCTTACTTTACGCTATCAGTAAGGCAGATTCTCTAAGAGAAGGGGACAGGCATAGTCCAAACCAAAGATAGTAGGCTTTCAAAACAGGAAATAACTCAGGTGTTCTGACTTATTGTTCAGGTTTTTGTCCGCCATACTACCTGCTATAGCTTCTAACTTTTGTTTTTGAAAGGAATGACTGGGCCTTAACTCTATTTGAACTCATGCAATAATAATACTTTTTATAACAGGATGCTACTATACTTTGTAAAAATAGGTATATACAGCAACACAAAAATAAACTGGTATCTGACAGAATATATTCATTCTTCCTTGGATAACAAATCACAACCTTTTTAGATTTACAGATGTAGAATATTCATTTTAAGTGCTCCTTTCTCTTGTCTTTTCCCAATGTTTCTGTATTAGAAGATCTGTTTCTGTCCTAAATCTACCTAAAAAAAAAAAAAAAAACCCTTGTCTTTAATTTCTTCTTCAACTTTCATAGTTTATATGCATTTTCCACCCAGATAGTTTTGGCTCCATTCATATTTTCCTTAAGTTAACATTAACTCTTTAGCAGTTAGTAGTCCCTAAAGAATTTGTAATAGCATTAAGATGAACTTAGTAACTTGTTTCCGCCAAATTAATAAGTATATTATTTTTACGACTCTTCTGGTGTTATTGTTACTACATGTGTAGTGTTTACAAGCTCGATGTGCAAAACTCCATTTCCTCTGAAGGATTTTTATGTAATTTGGGTAAGCTACTATATACCAAATGAGCAATGGCAACTTAGTCATGGTTTTGTGAATTGAACTTCCCCTCCTAGGATTAGTTCACCCAAGGGAGAGGAGATGATTCTTCTAGTCTCTGTAAAGAAGCAAGATACTCAGCTTCTTCATTCACTCTTTCCCACCTTACCTATCATACGTATTTCTATACCTGACTATGGTGTAAATTATTTTTATCGCATATTCTCCTTAGCAACCAATAATTGGGCTTTGTTTCCTAAGTCCAGAGCTTAAAGTTATCCAGACATTAAGTTATCCAGATATTAAGCTGTTAACCTAGAGTTTCTTTTTGAGGCGGCTTAATGCGGTAGAAAGAGCTCACTACAGGAATAAGAAACCTGGATTCTAGTCTAAGCTTTGTTCCTTTATTAATAGTGACCAACCTTCTACAAGCCATTCAGACTCAGAGCTTTTATTTCTTCATTTGGAAAGGATGTGTAATAATGCTGTTCAGACATTTCTCAGGCCCACTGAAAGTTCAAAGGAGATGCATGTGGGAATTGTTTTTTGGAAACTGAGACACAATATACAAATATACCTTTATTATTTTCCATGGGAGTCTATCTCTTAAAAAGCCTTCAGAATCAACATTCAAAGAGAAAACTTAAGAATACTCTTAAATAAAAAGATAAGCGATCCCTGACTTAGCAGCCTCTGAGTCATAAATGATTCATATATGCAGTTTACCACAGTTACCCCAACTGTTGGTGTCAATGTAAAAACAACTGGAACTTTTAGACAAGCTGTAGGTTTGCAAATGGAAGAGAAGATGCTGTTTAATAAAGCAATCACTCTAAGAAGAGATCCAATGAGAGATTCATAGTCACACCCTGCAGCTGATGACTAAATCCTAAGTTTCACACACCCTCTCGAATTTTTCACTGCAAGAAGTCCTACCAGTTATAGGCTCCATTGCACTAATATGCTTCTTTGAAAATGTGAAAACTTCCTCTTAACCCCTGCTTTGTAAGGCTGGAGATTTTGGGTTGAGATGAGGAAGAAGGTAGTTTTGTGTCCTGCAGTACTTTGTGGGAGTATTACCCTGGGTGACTTTCCTTAGCGGAGGATTAGGGCAGCATTGGGCTATATTAGACTCCAAGCACAAGGAACAGGAGGCAACAAATCAAAACCACAATGAGATGCCACCTCACACCTGCCAGAATGGCTAAAATTAACAACGCAAGAAAAAACAGGTGTTGGTGAGGAGGCAGAGAATAGGGAACACTTCTGCACTGTTGGTGGGAAAGCAAACTGAAGTGAAGCCACTCTGGAAAACAGCACGGAGGTTCCTCAGAAAGTTAAAAATAGAGCTACCCTACAAGCCAGTAATTGCACTACCAAGTATTTACCCAAAGACACAAAAGTGCAGATTCGAAGGGATACATGCACCCTGATGCTATAGCAGCATTATTAACAACAGCCAAACTATGGAGAGAGCCCAAAGGCCCACTGACGGATCAACGGATAAAGAAGATGTGGCACGTGCATGTGCGCGTGCACGCGTGCGCACACGCGCGTGCGCGCACACACACACACAGGAATATTACTCAGCCATCAAAAAGAATGAAATTTTGCTAATTGCAATGATGTGGATAGGGCTAGAAAGTACTATGCTAAGCGAAATAAGTCAGAGAATGACAAATACCATAGGATTTCACTCATATATGGAATTTAAGAAATAAATGAATACAGGGGAAGAGAAAAAAGAGAGAGGGAAGCAAACCATAAGAGACTCTTAACTACAGAGAAGAAACAGTGTTGGTAGAGGGAGGTGGGTGGGCAATAAGGAGAGCACTTTTTATGATGAGCACTAGGTATTATATGTAAGGGATGAAAAACTAAATGTTACTCCTGAAACCAATATTATACTATACGTTAACTAACTAAAATGCAAGTGAAAATTTAAAACAAAAAATAACAGGAAGCAAGAGGTGAGAGGATCATAAATACAACTTTCATTTATCAAAGCAAAACACCTAATGATAGCTCTGTCACCCAAAATGGAGGAAACAGTCCTCTCCACTGTCTGCTTTGCTGCTTTTTCTTCCTGATCTTCTTCTTCTTCCTCTTTTTCCTCTTCTTTTTTCCCTTCCCCTTCCCTTTCTCCTTCTTTCAACACACAAGCCCTGTGTTAGGGCTACAGGGAGTACATGGTTTCTAATATCTAGGAGCTTCCTTGCCCTAACCCTACATTTCAGGAACACAGCTCTCAGAATCCAGAGATCAGACCAGTGGTGTTAGATCTAGAGTTCTGGGGAGATAAAGGTAGACGAAATAGGCGAGGAACATACTGGAGACATCTAAGGTATTGATGATTCTCATAGTAGTCTTTAAACTGTACCTATCATTATACAGGCTCTTTGTGTAGATGATAGAGTTTGTCATTATTTAGCAAAAATTTAGTAAATGTCACCCACATGCTAGATGCTGGGAATATGGTAGTGAACAAAAACATAAAAATCCCTGTTCTTTTTGGTGCATGCTTTCTAGTGAAGGAAAATGAATAATACATAAGAATAATCAATACAGTTTTTTGTATCTTAGAGAGTGATAAGTGCTAAGGATAAAACATAAATCAGGAAAGGATTTAAGAAATAATGGAGGATGGGTGACAGGGAAACCCTCACCTAAGAGTGAAGGAGGACGTGGGATCTGAGAAATGATGGCGCTTATAGCAAGGCCTCTGGACTTTAAATGGGAGGGGAAGGCATTCTTTGGAGGGTATTGAGCACAAGAGTGGATATGATCTGGCTTATATTTTAGCAGGATCACTGATAATTAATGCCACATCATTTGCATAAAAATACAATGGGTGTCATAATTTTCCCCTGCAGTTTAACCATGATGATTAGAAAGTATTAAATAAAACAAGGCCAAGGCCTTGCTACAAAGTAACCAGAATTACTTTTGAAAGGTTTTGAGCATAATGGTAACAGAAGAGGAACCCAGTATTTAAGAAGGACATGCTGGTGTCGGGGCTAAAATCAAAGGTACTAGTTTGGCCGTTATGACAACAGTCCATACGTAAGATGGTAATGACCCCGTGATCAGTGTTACAAGTAAGAATTCAGGGCATTTGCCGTTCAAGCCCATCTTCATGTATGCATCAGGTCTTGCTGTCACCCTTTCTTGTAAAGCTTTACTTTCACCTCAAAATAATTCCTAAAAGGAATGACTGTCAGGAATCCAGGTAGGAGCTACATATTGTCATGTAGAGATCACAGTTTCTAAAGTGACATTATCTGACAAACCACACAGCCATTCATTACTCAGAGCCTGAGAATTCTTTCTATAGCTGAAATGCTAAAAAAAGAACATACCTGAAATATATGAACCAAACAAAGATGTCCTTACAGAGAAGTTTGAAAAATAAGTGCAAAAATAATAGTAGGGTTGTCTGCCTGTATTTCAGTCAATGTGCCTTATCGCTCTTGCAGGTCCATCAAGGAAGTGAGTCCATGAACAGATACTAATAAGATTTATATGGTGAACTATTCACTTCCATTTTAGAAGATACCAACATCTGTAATTTTGTATGTGAGAAATTTGGGAAAAACAATAAATGAAAATATTAAGGTATGAGTTCACAAAATACAATAATTCACAGAACAAATGCCTTGCTATGCATAATAGCTGTACGAGTTGACCTAATTTACTTTCCTTAAGGAAGTCTTATAAATTATATCATTAGACATAGACAACACAGTGATTTAGCATTTTCAAAGTCACATCTGATTCAGATAAATGCTAAGATGCAATGAAACAATGCATGGGAAATATCAACTATATAGAGGGAAATTTAAGAATATTTTTCGTTGATTTGTTTTCTACATACCTTAAATCAGTACTGGACTCAGAAAGCATGGGAAAGATACTGATATTAATTTGACATGGAGATGTTAGAGCAAAGTAAATATAAAGGAGATCTCTATTCATGTCACAGGAAATTGCTCCTTACGTAAAAGGACCTTTTGTCTCTGGCCATTGGTTAAAATCAAGCTGGTGCTGGTCAGTGCTGTATAGGGTTTGCTAGGACACTGGCCATATGATTTTCTTGTACAAGAATTTGAATGCACCTAATATTCCCTAGAAGACAGGGGCTCCTGGGTGGCTCAGTCAGTTGAGTGTCTGACTCTTAGTTTCAGCTCAGGTCATGATCTCAGGGTGGTGACGTCAGCCTCTCCTTGGGCTCTGCACTCAGTGTGGAGTCTGCTGGAGACTATCTTCTTCTCCCTTCCCTTCCCCCTGCTTGTGTGCACATGCACCCGCTTTTTCTAAAATAAATAAATAAATAAATAAATAAATAAATAAATAAATAACGTCCGTTTTTAAAAAGATATATATCCCTGGGGCTTCTGGGCTCTTGATGTTGGCTCAGATCATAACCTCAGGGTCATGGAATCAAGCCCCACAATGGGCCCAATGCTTGGCACAGAGTCTGCTTGAGTTTCTCTCCCTCTGCCCCTCCCCCTGCTCAAGGAGACATATGTATACTCTCTCACTCACTCTCTCTCTAAAATAAAGAGATAAAATCTTTTTAAAAAAATGTTCCTTAGAATACATTAGCCAGAATCTATGCTTCGTAATCTTTGTTACATGGAGGTTTTTATTGGGTATTGGGGGGGGTCGAGGGTGATAAAAAATAAAAACTGAGTGTTCTATTTTTTACTTGTGGATTAATTGGGTTGAATCTGTTTCAGTGTAGACTGATTTAAAAAAAAAGAATAATTCACTCAGAAGTGAGTCAGTCAGAAGCACTTTGTGACAGGCGGCCCTTCTGTATATAAAAGTAGCAAAAGAGCCAAGGAAAATGGACTAATATTGGGACCGTACAAGGGCCAGTCCTTTTCTTTATGGAAGACTGCCCCCAGAGACCTGAAATCATGGCTCTCCTGATGATAGGAAAGTGTCAGGGATGGGAAATTCAGCAAAAGGAGGCTTTTCATAAATGAATAAGCAATGAAATAAAGTAAGCCCGACACAGAACCCTTCTGAGACTTACAGTGCTTAAACTGACCAAGAATTGGCTGAGGGAGAAGGTCAAGGCCACCTTATGTCAAGTAAGTTAGAAAAGAAATTACTGTTCTTTTCTCATATTTATTTTGGTCCCTGAGTTGGCTACTTTATAACTTTAAAGACACAGCATAATGCTGAGCATTTTGTTTGTTCATGCCACAAATACTTCTCAAGCAACTATTATGTGGCACATACTGTACTTGGTACAGGTACAAAGCAATGAGCAAAATAGATATGGTCCCTGTACTCACAGAGTTAATAGGATAACACAGGATAAGCACATGTTAAGCAAATTAGTCTATAGTATATGAATGAATACATACATACGCATTGAGATAGGTGCTCTAACGGAAAATAATTGTGTGCACTACGGGAAAATAACAGGGCAGCTTATGGTTGATTGTATGTTGGGGAAGGCTTCTCAGAGGAAGTGACTCATTTCATTTAAAACTCAAAATAACTATAAGTGAAAAGTGTTATTATCCCCATTTTACAAACAGGAAAAAGGGAGATTTTTTAGAAAGTAGAGAAAGTGTCAGCCACTAACTCAGCTAGTAATTGGAAGACAAAGGATCAAACCAGGTCTGCTGGGTACTGTACCCCATGCTTCGAACTCCTAGCCTACACTGAGCATGAGGCTGACAAACAGGTGCCTGTGGGTTTCCTTGAGCTGCTTCTTCAGATTTATGTGTGTTCTCAGCAACAGGGCTGTCCATGCCACCTAACCACTGGCACTGCTTTACCTTCGGACAGCGAGCAGGAGATATGGTATGGTCCCCCAAAATAAAGAGATGACAAGACCTAACCATAAAGTAGTGGTCACAGATACAGTAGGAAGCACTATAACAGCATCGGATGGGTGTGAAAGTCACTCCCTATTTTCCATTAAACTGTTTTTTTCTATATAAATCTGTTTCCAAACTGAATTTCAGCTGTAGTTACGTAGCTGTGGAAATCTCCCCACCTGTTCCAGAAAATCAGTTCAGGGGGCACCTGGGTGGCTCAGTTGTTAAGCAGCTCCCTCAGTCGTTAAGCAGGTCATGATCCCAGGATCCTGGGATTGAGCCTCACGTCGGGCTCCCTGCTCATGGGAGACTTGCTTCTCCCTCTCTAGCTTCCCCTGCTTGTGTTCCCTCTCCCGCTGTCTCTCTCTCTCTGTGTCAAATAAATAAATAAATAAATCTTTAAAAAAAGGAAATCAGCTCAGTATAGTGTCAGGCTAGGCAACTTATAGGACTAGTCTTGTTAATAAGGCACCTAGCTGTCCATAGATCAAGTATTTAATACAAACAACAAGGAGAACAACAGTGTAAAACCAAACTGTAGAGAAAAATGAATAGGACAAGAGCAAAAATGATTAAAATAACACACAAATCATGAAGAATATTAACAAAAGCAAAAGCTGATTCTTTGAAGGGCGAAAAAAAGAGACAGTTAGCAAGACCTAATGTCAAGTCCAGGAAACATTTCAGGTTTTTTAAGATTTTATTTATTTCTTTGAGAGAGAGAGAGAGCGTGCAGGTGGAGGGGCAGAGGGAGAAGGAGAAAATCTCCAGCAGACTCCCCACTGAGTTCCGAAGCTTAACCTGCTAAGCCACCCAGACACCCTAGAAACATTTCTTTATATTCTTCTTTGTCAAGCATGTGGTTTTAGGCTAATTTTCATGCGGTCTTGGGCTAATTTCATTTCTCCCACCGCAAGCAAAAGGTAGCAACACTGTTATTTCACGCAGTACTATGGCTTTTCTGTTTGTATTGAAACAATATATATTTTCTTACCTTTGCAGTTCTAATATAATTTAGGCAGTCCTGGTTACATCATTGCTCTGGACCCTAACCCTGTGGCCGAGGCTCCATTGTCTCATCTGAATCCACTTACATAACACAATTTCAAGGATAAAATTATTAAGAATTTCAAGACTGCAACCACAGAGCTTCAATCCCCAAGTGTGGGGCCCTTCTGAGCAGAGGACCCTGTATGACTGCACTGATAATATGCTCATGAAGCCAGCCCTGGTGGATCAAATGATTGCTCATTACATTGGGACTTCTGCCAATTACACTTTTATAGCTTTAATAGGCAAACATACTGAGCTAATTCCACTGGATGGTACATTTTCGAGAATACACCAGTAGAATAAGTCTTCCAGCTACAGGCTACTTGTTTCACTTTAAAAAATGGAGCCATGGCACAATCAAATCAATCAACAAATATGTGAGCTACCACTGTGCTTTGGAGGAAATCAATGAAGGTAGAGATAAACAAGCTTCTTGTCCTCCAAGAGCTCACAGTGGAGTTGGAAAGGTAGTAACAAAGGATGATCAATAGATGTGTATCTGACTTACTTTTCTTAATAGCTGCATAATTTCTCATAATGTGCCACTATTTATTCCAGTATTCCCCTATTGACAAGCAATCATATTGTTACCAGTTCTATCAGTTAGCTTTCAAAAAAACATATCAGCTAGCTTTTGCTGTGTTACTAACCACTCCCAAATTTAGTAGCTTAAACAGCAACATTTATTAATGGGTTGGATGGGTTCTTCCCATTCTATGGGTTGGATGGAAAGTTTTTCTCATCTGGGTCAACTCAGCTCATCTCTACTGGGTTCCCTCCTTGTTTCAATGATCTACTGGCAAATTAACAGAAAGCAGGATGTCCAGGATGGCCTCAATCATATCACTGACAGTTGGCAAGCTCTTGGCCATACTGAGAGTTGGACATAGTGACAGGACTGACCAGTACATGTCTCTCATCATCTAGCATTCTGGCTAGGTTCATTCACATAGTGGTCTTAAGCTTTCAGAAAAGCAAACAATCAAGTTCCAATGCACAGGCACTTTTGACGCCTTTAGATCATATTAGCTAATATCCTATTGGCCAAATAAGTCACATGGTCAACCCAAATGAAAGTGATAGAGAAATAGAATGTACTTCTTACTGGAAGGAGAAGAATTTTATCACTTTTACAATATATCACATAAGCTGTTTTTTTTGACACCAAAGAATATGCTATAATAAATGTATTTATATAAATATGGTGGTTTTATTTAAGATAGATTTCCTAAAGGAATCAACAAACTAAAGGGTACGTGAATTTTTTATTTTAGTAGGTATTACAAACTTATTTCCAGAAAGACTAGTAACTTATATTTGAACAGCAGTTTATCAGAGTGTTCATTTTCCTGCATCCTCACCAGGAAAAGATATCATCATTATTATATTCTTTTGACAATCAAATGGGTGAAAATATCTCATTGTTGCTTTAATTTGTATTGTCTTGACTCCTAGTGTATTGTACATTTCAGAATACAGCCATATGATATACTCATTGAGAGATGATGTATTAGGGCGACTGGGGACAAGTGAAGAAGAATACTCAAGTGACATGGAACCTACAGATGGTTTAGTTGTTAAGATAAGGCATATATGTAAGTCCAAAATTTGGACTTGCTGTGAAATACCATAACAGAAGTCCTGATAGAGTACATGTAACAGAAGTACTGAGGGAGTTTTGTCTGGGTTTTGGAAGGGTTCCTGAATGAGGTGATACACTGAAGTGTCATTTCTTGAGTCATGGGTTATTTGATCACATGTTTTACATATCAATCTTACCTTTATATCTCTCTTTTGCTTCGGTTATTACAACTAGAAATATAAGAATATAATATATGCGGGGGGGGGCATGGTTGAACAAAGCTATACATAATGAAAATCTCACCAGGAAAGAAGTGCACATAGATGAGAGAAATGACTAGATGTTTCAGTACTATAGGAATTAGTCTTTTGGGATTGGTCCTAGAAAAAACAGTTCTGCCATTTCTTATTTTTATACCAAGTACTGAGAGCTTTCTGGTGAAGATGGGGGGGTGATCACTTATTTATGAGTTTCTTCTCCTCAACCTTGTGGTTGAGTTGTTTATGCTAAGTTCTGTTATAGTCACAGAGCACCAAATTGTCCAAGGACTAGCTCTGTTAAATTCATAATTCTAGATAGTTAATGAAATACTAGAAAGGCCAGAAGCTAAAAATAAAAAAACACACTGAAGACAGCCATGTCTGAGCATTAGCATAGATGTTTTTAAAGCTTAAAATTGAGCCACTGACATTTGGAATTTCTTCCTATATATCTTATTAGGGATTAAATTCTTTGGCTACCCAAAATTTTTTCATGATTCACTGACACACCAAAATAAACAAACAAAACATACATATACACACACACACACACAAACACAAAAAACTCCACCCACTGCTTAGTTTACACTTTTTCATGTTTAAAAACTATAATAAACCTCTTTATTATAGAATCAACTAAAAATCAGTCTCTGCAGAGATAATTTTCATATGATAAAGGAAATGAAAATGCCAATAGCCTTATCTCCATTCCTTCAGGAAGGAAACTTAATATAACATTTTAATCTTTAAAAAAGGCACATTGATTAAAAGCTTATAAAGAAGGCAATGATAACTTTGGAATAGTGGTAATTTGTTGCCCAAATCAACCAAGAGAACATTCACCAGAATTTGGTCTTCCTCCATTTCTACTAATTGATTTGGCCATACAATCTTAAGATTACCAGAGTCCTCTGAGTTCTGAGAAACAAAAAGCCTGCTGTTCAATGTTGGAAATGTATAGCTAAAAAAATTAAACCAGTCCACAAATATATCCCGAGCACTTACATTATTGATGGTGAAGGGAGTACAAAGATACATAGCTGTTTTCCCTCATGTTACTCACAATCTAGTTTGGGAGACAAGATATATATGTAGAAGGGGGATCATAATTGACAATATCACATGGCAAATAAGTAGTGAATGTGTAAAATGGACAATATATAATGAAGTGGAAAAAGCTAGAGCCCTAGGTTCTAATCCTATAATTCCCCAAATAGCTATTTGACATTGAGTAAATCACTTCAACTCTCTGGTTGTCAATGTACTAATCTCTGAAAGAAGTTGGATGTCATCTCTGGTTAAATATCAGAATTATCTGGGAGATATTTTTAAAATCCCAGTGCTTCTGTCTCAGAGATTCTGTTTAATTGTACAGAAGTAGGTCCTGGCTACTGATATTTTGAAATATTAGTATTTTGAAATTCTCTCCAAATTTTTCTAATGTATGGCTGATGTTGAGAACCACATAGGCCAGATGGTCTTTGAAGTCCTTTCTGCTCCAACAGTCCAACACAGAATTTCTATGAATGTCCAGAAGATGGAGAGGTAACTTCCATCCAAGGGTAATGAGAAAGGCTTAATATGTGTAACTGTGGTGGGTGATTAGAGTCCTAATAGCTAAAATTGAGACGAAAATGGGGATGAGTAGCCACGAGGGAAGCAAAGCATAACATGGGTTCACATAATATTGTGTAGATCCTTTTTTTCTTGAATAGTGTAATAATATTTGTAAAAATGAGTTAAAGTTCAATCTAAGGATTTTTTACCTTATCCTGTAGACAATGAGGAGCTATAGGAAGTGCTTCACCAGGGGAGAGGCATGATCCTCTCCCTCATATGAGGAAGTGGAGATGCAACATGGGGGGTTTGGGGGTAGGAAAATGATCCATTTATTTTTGTTTCTCAAAGGGCTGTATAGCCGGCAGAGCCAGCTACGTAATTTCTGGGCCCCTTGTTCAAAACGAAAGAAAACATGCCATTAATGGCACATATAAAGATATTTTCCTGGTCCTTGTGGCAGGGATGTGGAGAGTAGACGCAAAGGATAGGTGGAGTTACAGCTGTGAGGCTGTTGTAACAGCTGGAGAGAGCTGACCCTTCATGTTCCTACTTCACACTTGTCACTTAACACCTGCCGCTTCAATCTTCACACTCACAAAGATAATGATCTCACAACAGTTTCATCCCATTTATTCACTTCTTACAATTGCACTATTGGTGGCATATTTATTACTTCTGCACACGTTATAAACTTCATTATATGGTGTTATTACTTTTACTTTAATCAATCAGTTGTCTTTCAATTACACATGAGAAGAAAGGTAAAGCCTAATATTCTATATTTACTTATTTATTTGTAATTCTTGATATTCTTTTTTATTTTTTTTAAAGATTTTATTATTTACTTGAGAGAGTGTGTGTGCATGAGTGGAGGGAGGGGCAGAGGGAGAGGAAGAAGCAGACTCCCTGCTGACCAGGGAGTCCAACATGCCCAATCCCAGGACACTGAAATCAGGACCTGAGCCAAAGGCAGACGCTTAACCGACTCAGCCACCCAGATGCCCCTCTTCTTTCTTTTTTAAAAGATTTTTATTTTATTATTTATTTGACAGACAGAGATTACAAGTAGGCAGAGAGGCAGGCAGAGAGAGGAGAGGCAGGCAGAGAGAGAAAGGAGGAAGCAGGCTCCCCGCTGAGCAGAGAGCCCGATGTGGGGCTCGATCCCAGGACACTGAGATCATGCCCTGAGCCTAAGGCAGAGGCTTTAACCCACTGAACCACCCAGGTGCCCCTTCTTTCCTTTTTTAGATGCTTTTTTCTATTTGGTATCATTTCCCTTTAGCTTGGTGAAAATCCTTTAGCATTTCTTGTATTACAAGTCAGATGACGAAAATTGTATCAGTTTCATTTATCTGAAAATGCCTTTTTTACCCTCATTCTTGAAAAATATTTTTGTTGTATAGAGACAGGCTTTATTTTTATCTCCTTAAGTACTTTAAAGATGCTGCTTCACAGTCTTCTGGTCTATACTGGTCTATAGTTTCTGATGAGAAGCCAGTAGCCACTCATACCATTGTCCCCATATGTAACAAGAGACCGGTCTGTAGCTACCTTCAAGATGTTTTCTAATTTTTGACTCAGTAATTTGATTATGATGTGGCCAATTTTGATTTTTTTATGGCTTTGCTTTTTTTTTAAAAACTATTTGGATCTGTAAGTCAATATTTTCTTATTTGGGAAATTTTTGACCATTACTTTTATTTTTTTTTTCTATTCCATTTCTGCTCTCTTCTACTTCTGATATTCCAAATACAAATAAGGTATATCTTTCAGTATTATTCCACAAGTCTGTGAGGCTCTTCTCATTTCGTTAATCTTTTCCCTCTATCCTTGAGGTTGGTTAACATCTGTTGTTTTGTCTTCAAGGTCATTCTGCTCTCTCTAGTCTGAAATCTGGCATTATTCCTTTTGGTGAGTTATTCCATTCAGTTATGGTGCTTTTCACATCTATAAATTCTACTTTTATGCTTTCACTTTATCAGCTAAAATTCTTTATCTCTTCATCATTAAGGTCATGCTTTCCTTTAATTCTTTAAACACATCTTCTTTTAGTTCTTTGGACATTTTTCTAATAACTGCTTTAAAGGCTATCTGTTGAATGCAAGTCTGGACCATTAGTGGGTCAGTTTCTATAGACACTTTTTCCTTGACTGAGTCACATTTTCCTGTTTTTGTTTTTGTTTTGCATGTCTACAGATTTTTTTAAATTCTGTTCTAGATATTGTTGATAACACATTTTAAATACCTTAGATTCTTTTATTTTCATCTGGAAAGTGTTGATTTCTTTTTAATTACTGACCCATCATCTTAAACTTGTGTTAGTTTAGGCTTACACTTTGGTCAGCAAGATCTATGGAAATTCCACTTTGTTTCCCAAGCTTCTCTTATTTGGTAGAACTCGACTCCCAAACTTTGTATCCCCTGCAAATTTTGTCAGGGTTTGGTTTATAGTCTTTGTTAAAGTAGATCTTGAGTCAACCGTAATGTAGTTCTTAATCTTAAGGCATAGCCTTTCTGGTGTCTCAGCTCAGGATGTTATTGAAGTGTTAATTAAAACTTTATACTCTGGTGAGGTCAGACTTCCAATGTTTCCCAGCACCAACTGACCTCTAGTATCTCTCTCTGTTCTCTCTCTCTTTTTAAGATTTTATTTATTTATTTATTTATTTGAGCAGGGGGGCAGAGGGAGGGAGAGAATCCTAAGCAAGCTCCCTGCTGAGCGCGAAGCCCAATGCAGGGCTTGATCTCATGATCCTAAGATCATGACCTGAGCTGAAACCAAGCCTTGGATGCTTAACCGACTGTGCCACCCAGGTGCCCCCTCCCTCTCTGTTCTCTTCTCAGTCTCATAGCAGTTGCTCTCTAGTAAGCATCATGCAGTCTCACCAAGCATTTGTGCAGGTCAGTCAAGAACTGATGGAAGTACTCATGACTCAGATTCCTGGGCAAGCTCTTTCTGTATAGCTCCTTTCTCTCCAGTGCCCTGCCCTTGCCTTTTCAGATCCCAGCCTTTTCAGCTTCCTTGAACTCCCATTTCTTTCCTTCTCAGTTCAATGGGACTACTATGCTCAGCTTGAATTTCAATCCTCTGCACCATGTTTGAGAAACTGTCCTTGGGCAGAGAGCCATCTGTTGTCTGAAGTCTGAAAACTGTTGCTTTATATATTTTATCCAGTTTTATGGTCACTTATGGTAGGAAGGCTAATCCAGTACCAGTTACTCCATCATGGTTGGAAATCACATTTTTCATTTAATTCCTTTCCTACTCCTTGCTATTGGCAATCATCATGCCTCTGGCCAGAGACATGAGGTATAATTCTGGATCTTGAAGTGATCTACTTTCAATATACTTACCTTCACTTTATAAAATTACATTTACAAGGCCAGAATTAGCAAGTTGATGGCAAGGGAACAGTATTAGTTATATGAAATACAGTGCCACAAAAGGTCCATCATCTGTGCTGCTGCTTAATACTTCATCAATTTGCAGGTAGTTTTAAGACTGGTTACTTGTTATTCATTATGCCTCCTATTTCCCTTCACATTAATGAGCATTCTACTTTTTCAAACAACTTATATTTATTGAACCTTTACTATGTAACACACACACACACACACACACACACACACACACTACAGTTGACTCTTGAACAACACAGATTTGAACTGGGTATCCACGTACATGTGTTTTTTTTTCAGTTAATACAGTACTGTAGATATACTTTCTCTGCCTTATGATTTTCATAATAAAATTTTCTTTTCTCTAGCTTACTTTATTATAAGAATACAGTATATAATACATGTAACATACAAAATATATGTTAGTCAATTATTTATATTATTGGTAAGGCTTCTGGTCAATGGTAGGCTCTTAGTAGTTATGTTTTCAAAACTTACATGGATTCAAAACTTATATGTAAATTTTGTACTGTGCAGGGGGTCAGTGCCCCTTACCCCTACATTATTCATAGGTCAACTTGTACTGTGTACCATGAAGACAGAGATTAAATGCAGTCCTTCAAGAAAACTATCTAGTGAGGGAGGCAAACAAGCAAGTAGATTATTAACATAATGCCCAAGTTGTGGGCATTAGAATAATGCCTGGAAAATGACAAATAGAAGTATTGAGACCTTTCTCAGTCTGTTATAAATGATCAATTACTTTGATTATTCCTTGACATCTTATTTTCCATCAGCTCATAATCAAATTTGTGTGTAATTCAAAAATCCTCCTGGGCATTTATCTGGCATCTACAAAGTTAGATCCCTTAATTCCTGATGCACTGGGTAACACAATATAAACCTTTTCAGATTTTCATATATAACATTTAGACACAAATATAAATTGAGTTTTAAATAGGTATTTTGATCAAGCCTTATAAATGTGCAATCACATTAGTAGGAATAATGAAATACAATTTATTGCTCCTTTCCCAGAAAAATAATAAAGCCATTCATTTAATACACAGTACTTTTGATGATTAATCCACAATCGAAGATATTGTAGTTGGCTTTTCCAAATGTATGGTGAGACAGAAGGCATTGGGAGGAAGCACGTAAAACACCTAGTCCCTCTTTACTGAAAGGCTAAGGGTTGGAATAGTTCTATTTGATGGGTTAAATACTGACCTATAAAAGTGGAGAAAATAGGGCAGGGAAGAAGGGGTAAGCCTGGTGGAAAGAAGTTGAAGTGTGGTTGCTGTATAGTTATAAAACTCCTAGACCTGATCAAAGACAGGAAAGCTAAAGGGGTTCTTTCATGTGCTGGAATAGGAAGTTTCAGAACATTCTTATGAAAAATAAGCAATGATCTTGCTTAACTGCTAACTGGGCTTCCTGGAGACTTTTTCTGTCCTTTTATTCCAACATCAGCAGTTTAATCAGGTTTATGAAGAGAGAGAAGAGCTTGTTAAAAGTCCTGCTTCAACTTTTCTTTTTTCCCTCTCTTTCCTGTATACTGTTCAGAATCAACCAACACATGAAAAACCTACAGGGTAATGTCTCAGCTCATTAATGTAAAAGGAAATGGGAGGCATATTGAATAACAAGTAACCAATCTTAAAAATAACTGCTAATTGATGAAGTGCAAATGATGGGCCTTTCATGGTGCTATATTTAGTACAATTCAGATTCATCCATAAAAACTTCATTTTAGAGGAAATGGGAAAATTGAGTTTTAGAGAGCAAAAAGCAGGTTTTCAAAAATGAAGAGGAAATAAATGCAGAATATCCAAACACTTAGGAAGATGATAGGACTACATTCTCAGTGATAACCTATTTGTTTCTATTGTTTCTGTGATTTTTATCTTAGAGCATCCTGGTTCTCAATACTTTCACTGAACATAAAAATAGTATTAGCTCAGTAGCAAATATTTAGTATCAGTGAGAAAAAAAATGACTGATTGTTTTTTGGTCTTTGTGCCATGGGATAATACAAGAAGAAAGAAAATGAATGTCTTTTCTATTCTGATTGCTAAATTTCTTTTTTTTAAAAGATTTTTATTTATTTATTTATTTATTTGACAGAGATCACAAGTAGGCAGAGAGTCAGGCAGAGAGAGAGAGAGAGAGAGGAGGAAGCAGGCTCCCCACTGAGCAGAGAGCCCGATGTGGGGCTCGATCCCAGGACCCTGGGATCATGACCCAAGCAGAAGGCAGAGGCTTAACCCACTGAGTCACCCAGGCGCCCTGATTGCTAAATTTCAATACAAATAATAAGACTAGTATGTATGTTTGTAGACAGAAATGCAAATATTTTTAGAAATACCATGAATGATTGATTGCTTCATCCAAAGATGAAAACAGACTTTTTAGATAAAGGTTTCTGTGTGGTCTTTTAAGACTGATTCTTTGTGGAAGATTTGTGATCTGAGAAGCCAAACTATTTGTGTTCATATCATATCTCTCCCATGTATTAATTTAATGTCTCTGCGCCTCAGTTTGTTTTTTTTTTAAGATTTTATTTATTTGACAGAGAGAGATCACAAGTAGGCAGAGAGGCAGGTAGAGAGAGAGAGAGGAGAAAGCAGGCTCCCGGTGAGCAGAGAGCCCGATGCGGGACTCGATCCTAGGACCCTGGGATCATGACCTGAGCCGAAAGCAGAGGCTCAACCCACTGAGCCACCCAGGTGCCCCAGTTTATTTATTTATTTTTTAATGGGTAGTGAATAATACCTTTCTTTTAGTGTTGTTAGGATTTAATGAAGTTATGTGTAAAAAGTGCTTCTGATGAATTCTGGCATACATTAATGTAAGTTATGTCATTCACTAAAATGGAAACTCTTGAGGGTATAAATTGCACATTATTTGTAATTGTACCCCCAACAGTTTTGTAAGTGCCAGGCACATAATAAACACAATAAATGTTACATGAATGAATGAAATCCAATCCCCCTTGCATAAAATCATATGGAAACTGGTCACATCAAGGACTGCGTTTGGCTCTTGCTAGTGAATTCTCAATGAAAGCAACCAGTGTGGTCAACAGAGTGTGATGAAGGAAAAGGTTGCTGTGGCTCCGCCGGGGCTTGAACTACAATACCTGACCACTAGAGGGCAGAGAGCTGGTGACTGGCGCTCAGACAACATAGCAGGTGGAATAAATTGAAAGGCTTGTGGCTTTGGTTTTGACCTTTGGGTATTTTTCTTTCAATTATTTCATCTTATCAATGATGCATAATAATGTCTCCAATAGGTAGTATGTCTCTGAAAGTGTTCTTCGTGGAGACCATTATTTAAACTATGTTGTTTAAGACAACTGGATACAGCAGAAATATTCACCAAAGGCATTTAATTTTTTTCTTTTTCTTTCAGGGAAGTGTTAGTATGTCCATTTGATCCTCATTGATTTGACCTAAAAGTACCCATAACTATATTGATGCTGCTACTGTCCCTTTCATTTTAAATTTCTTTCTTAGTTGAAACAATTCCTCCTGAAAAATATTAATATAAGTGAAAAATACAAAATTTATCAGTAGTCAAAGAAACAACAAAATGAAGGGAGAAAGGGCCAACATATGCTGGTAGTAAATTGTAATTGTGTGAAACTGTAGCAAAAATCTCATAGGAATGAGAGCAAAAATAATCAGCAACCTTCCAACATGTACACATTATACAGGGAAGTGAACTCTGGTCTATATAATTAATAGAGTCAGCCAGGTCTCTGCCTTTGAAGATTACCATGGTGATAACATTTAGATATTATCTGAAATTTATGGCATCCTTACCAGAGTTATGAAAGGGTTTCCTTTTTCAGTATGCTTTCTAACTCAGTGACACAATAAATGTTTTATTCTTTCCATTATATAGTGGCATATATGCCACTTATTAATAAAAATCTGTGGTTAACATCCTGATTATGAAATTAGCTTCACTTAATTGGGAGGCTATATTCTGTAGCAAATAAAAAAGACAGGTGTTGGAGTGAGGAAGATCCAGAATCAGAATCTGTATCTGTTATATGTGACCTTCAACAAATCCCTTTGTTTTTCTGTACCTCAATTTCTTCATCAGTAAAATGGGAAGGAATAATATTGAGATAATGTAAGTTTAAAGTGATATTTTAACTGTTAGTTCCTCTTTTTTATCCATTCTAAACCCATTATGTAAAATAAGAGTCAGAAGTGAAGGTTACAGATAATTTTGAGTTTTATACATGTGAATTTTTGGATTCTTTAGCTGGTTGCTTAATCAGTATAATTAATTACATTTCACTAATACGTGGGACTTTTCCAAATTAGTAGAGAAAGTACTGAACATTATCATTGCATTTCAGAGAAAAGCAACATACTTACTATAAAAAGTATTTGCCAAAATGATGAAATGTTCTTTTTGAAAGATTGCAATATAAGTAATATACTCAAGTAGCTTTCAGTGAGTAAAAAATCTAGCTGTGTCACTTGGTTTAAATAATTGTAGCTATCTTATTTTAGATTAGAAATGTGGTGGCTAGGACTTTATCCTGTCTTTCCAAACTATGCCATCTATGTGTAAGGGAAATGGGGATGACTAAGCTCATTTAGATAGGCACACAGATGCCTGTCACTCAATGACCCAAGTCTTCCCTCAGAACTAGTGCAATTGGAGACACTGACCTATTTCATTTTAGGCTGCATCAAGAACCAGAAGCAAACATGGAACTATTAAATGTACAAATAATTTTGGGCCAAACTGATGGGGGCAAAAACTGACAGTTAAAAAAAAAAAGACTAGAAAATTGCTATTACCCCTGGAAGCAAAACTAATGCAAATAATTTTTAACAGTTTTATTGAAGCATAATTCACCAATATAATTAGAGAATTCCAGTTGTATTATATTCACAGTGTTGAGCAACTATCATTATTATTCAATCCTGGAATTTTTCATCACCCCAAAGAGAAACACTGTACTCATTAAGCTGTCAATCCCCATACTTCCCTCCCTCTCCAAGCCCCAGGAAACCACTAATCTACTTTCTGTCTCTATAATTTTGTCTATTGTGGACATTTCATAAAATGGGATCATGTAATATGTGGCCTTTTATGTATCTGGCTTCTTTCATTTAGCATAATGTTTTTAATGTTTATGCTGAAGCATATATCAGTATGTATTCCATTTCACTGTCTAATAACATTTAATCATACAGATGTACCAAGTTTTATTTATCATTCATCATGTAATGGGCATTTGGGTTTTTTCTATTTTTAGACTTTTATGAATAATATTGCTATGTACACTCAAGGAAAATTTTGTGTGACCATACGTTTTCATTTCACTTGGCTGTATATACCTAGGAGTAGAATTCCTGGATCACATGATAACCATATGTTTGACTTTTTGAAGAACTATCAGATTGTTTTCCAAAGCAGCTGTACCATTTTCATTCCCGTGAGCAGTGCGCGAGCTTTCCAATTTCTCCACATCCTTGCCAACATTTGATATTACATGTCTTTTCGATGATAAGTATCCTAATGGGTGTGAAGTGGCATCTCATTGTCGTTTTATTTGCATTTCCCTGATGAATAATGATATTGAGCATCTTTTCATGTGTTTATTGGCCATTTGTGTCTCTTCTTTGGAGGAATAGTAAGATGCTTTAACCAATTTTATTTGGGTTATTTGTCATTATATTGTTATCAGAATTCTTCATATATTCTAAAAATAAGCCTCTTATCAGATGTATGATTTACAAATATTTTATCCCATTCTGTGAGCTATTTTTCATTTTCTTAATGATATCTCTTGACACACAACTTAAAAAATTTTTCCTTCCAATTTATCTATTTTTTTTTTGCTTCCTGTGCTTTGGGTGTCATATCTAAGACTGATCCAAGGTCATGTGACTTACTCCTACGTTTTCTCTTAAAACTATATAGTTTTAGCCGCTAAATTTAGGTTGTTAGTCCATTTTGAGTTCATTTTTGTAAAAGGTGTAAGGTAATTTAGGTGTCCAACTACTTTCTCTTACATGTGGGTATCCAGTTGTCTCCAGACCATTTGTTGAAAAGACTACTATTTTCCTGTTGAATGATCTTGACACCACTGTCAAAAATCAATTTCTCATAGATGTATGGGTTAATTTCTAGATTCTCAATTCTATCTCATTGACCTATATATCTTCCTTTAGGTTAGCACTACACTATCTTGATTACTCTAACTTTGTGGTAAGTTTTTCCAGACTGTTTCGACTATTCTGGGCTCCTTATGAACCCAGATCAACTTATTAATCTCTACCAAAAAAGCAGCTGGGATTTTGACAGGGATTACACTGAATCTGTAGATCAATTTGGGTTCTTAACCATATTAAGTCTTCCAATCCATGAATACAAGGTGTCTTTCCAATTGATTAGCTCTTCTTTCATTTTTTTCAACTTAATAATCTTAAATAACTTAATTTTGTAGAAGGAAAATTTTTGGAAGGGATGGTCTTTGGTAGTCATCTATCTCCTATCATACTTCCGATACCTCTTTCTGGCATCCACATCATTCCATGCTTTGGTCTTTTCTCGGAAGATATAATAGACTTCATATTCAAGTGGACCTGGTTTAATACCACTTCTGTCACTTAAGAACTGTAGGATCATGGGACAATTAAGTCATTTTCTATGCCCCAATACCCTTCTCTTGAAAATGGAGAAAATGCCTGCTTTGGAGTACCTTAAAGAATCAATAAGTATTAGGGGCACCTGGGTGGCTCAGTCATTAAGTCTCTGCCTTCGGCTCAGGTCATGACCCCAGGGTCCTGGGATTGAGCCCCGCACTGGGCTCACTTGATGGGGTGCCTGCTTCCCCCTCTCCCACTCTCCCTGCTTGTATTCACTCTCTCACGGTCTCTCTCTCCGTCTCTCTGTCTGTCAAATAAATAAATAAAATAATTTTTGAAAAGGAATCAATAAGTACTGGAAAGTATCTGCATGGCTCTGGCACATGGTGTTCCTTAAATCAATGCTACTCTTCCTTTTACCCTTTGCTTCATGGGAATAAATCTTTCCTTAAGGTGAGTGCCAATGAATAATGGGGAAACCAATCACTGATACTGTGCTCCCTTGTAGGTAGCTGATAAAACTCTTAAAATGATAGTTATCTCAATAAATATTTGGGTGAGATTTTAGGACATGTGCCTTTCAAATCACACATTACAGACTACTCCCCCACAAATGTCTTGTTTACTACACACATAATTTTGTTAGGAACTATAGATGTGTGTAAAGTACAAATAACTCTTTGCCTAAAGATACTGACATTTGAGGTGGGAAGATAAGGAATACAAAGTAAGTAATTTATAGCTGTTAGTTACCTGTCAATACCTTCTCAAAAGAATTATTCAAAATAAGTGGTGGTATGAGACTTTAGAGGAAACAGAAAAGATCAAATATGGATTGAATTACTCTGTTAAGGCTTTATGGAAATAAAAGTAAACTTAGCCTTGGATAGGAAGAGAAATAAGGAAAGAAAGGCATGAGTGAAAAAACCTTTCTGTGATTTCTCAGGCCCAAGTGTAGGCAATTACTGGTCCTGGGAAAAAGCTGCCCTCCTGGTAGCAGACTCGGTGTGGTCAGAGCACTGCCGTCTCTGAGGGGAATTGCACTCAAGGACTCAGATCCCTCTGGCCAATCCCCCACTTCATGTATTTGCATTCCTAACCCCTGTGCCTTTATTCCTAGGTCTCTTTATGTGAGGCCTTGGGAAGAGATCACCTTCAAAGGTCTTTGCTGAGGCCCCCTCAGCAGGAGAGGAAGGGGAAACCTTACAGACACTTCCCCACTCTAAGTTCCCAGTACTTTTCCACTCCAAGCCCTTCTCCATTGTCCCTCTCCCCTGAACCTCAAGGTCCCTAAAATGTTGGAGCCTTTTGTTCTAGACTTCCTCAACAGCAAAATAACCCTCACATTCGCTCTGATCATCTGACGCCCAACTGAATGAGGTTGTGTAGAGGGAAATGAAACAGGGGAGTCAGCACTTGCTCCAGCTCTAGGCTCTCGCTTATACTTTCACAGAGAATGATTGAAGGCTTAAACACTTTCATTTTTGGCTTGTGGCTTTATTTTTTTTAAGATTTTATTTATTTATTTGACACAGAGAGAGAGATCACAAGTAGGCAGAGAGCCAGGCAGAGAGAGAGAGAGAGGGGGGAGGAAGCAGGCTCCCCATTGAGCAGAGAGCCTGATGCAGGGCCTGATCCCAAGACCCTGAGATCATGACCTGAGCTGAAGGCAGAGGCCTTAACCCACTGAACCACCCAGGCACCCCTGGCTTGTGGCTTTAATCAGCTACTCCAACACCTGGAAGCTTAGCAATCTTTCCAAGCTCAGCTGAGCTCCTGATAGTAGGTAAGAGCAACTTGTTCTGGCTAAATATACAAAAGGGAACATTTCTGAGAATATGAGATAGCTGAGAAAATTGAAGGAAAGCCAAGGAACCAAACTTCAGAAAGGAAAGAGAGCAGAGAACCCTAGGCAGTAAGATCTAATGAACAATATTTCAGGAATCACTTTCTGGATGAATCAGGCCCAGCCCTTGTGTTTAGTACCTATGTAACTTCATTCTGACTAAAAATTCCAGACAGAGGGTGTTTGGCCCAATTAGGGCCACAATGCCACTTTCGGTACCTTGTTTGATGGTCCAGCAAGATTGTATCTAACAGGGGTTAAGTTGTTCCCCAGAGCAAAATGCGCTACCAGAAAAAGATGACTGGATAATGGTGGGAAAAATAAGGGAAGGACATGCATATTGTAGGGAAGCATTTGGAGGAAGAGTAAAGACCACATTTTCCCAGGGCCATGGGGTCTATGCAGAGGGGTAGCAGGAGATAGATGAGAAACATCAAGGGCATATTGTAGGGAATCTTAAAGCGAGACTCCAGAGTTTGTTCTTGATCCCACAGCCACAGGAAGCCGGCAGAGATACTTATTAGTGCAGCAACAGGATAAAAGTCATCATTTAGTAATATTGCCCCAGTAACATGAGAATGAATAGGGGAAGGAAAAGGGGGCACACTAGGAGGTAAGAGTATAGGCATGAAATATTAGCTGTCTGAAGGAGGAAAAATAGAAATAAATTGCTAGCTCTTGCAAAGGTAGATTTTGGTAACTGACTGGTTGGATGAAAGTTGGAAGCATCAAAAATGAAGCCTGGCCAAAAGACATATTGGGAAGTGAGGAGGAACACCTCATTTTAGAAGAAAAGAGAACGTCAGTTTCTTTGCATGTGAAAGAAAGAGGTTGGACTAGCTGTCGAAGGGGACTTCTAGCTCTCAATTTTTCACTCTATGGGTTTCGATTTAGACACATCTGTATGTATACTAGGCTTGTACATGCACTATTTAAACAAATAGGCCTGTTCTTGTGGGTTAGGGCTAGAGCTGCTATTAAATGTTATTCGTTTTATTTTGTATCCCTAGATTATTCTGGGGCAGGAGATGGTTGTGCTGTTTCCTACCATCCCACAGGAATAGAGACATAGTTCTTTATATTTGCCTATTCCTCTACGATAGACTACTCTTCACATCCATAATCTATTATGATTTCACTCTATGAGGTAAACAGTACAGTAATAAATCCAGTTTATTGATGACAAAACTGAGGTTTGATAAGATGAAGTGAGTTGCCCAAAGCCACACAGCTAAGAGACAGAGTCAGGGTTGGATTCATCTGTTCTGATTTTTAGTCCAGGTCTCTTGTACTATACAGCTATGAAAATGTCACAGCCTTTGAAGAAATTAAGATTGCATATAAAGAACTTAGCTTAGAGGGTGCTATAGCAGATGAATATATTATAGGGATTTGGGTTCTTGAAAATCAGATCTGCTAGCTTTCTTTCGAAAAGTCAGAATGTGAATTAAACAGAAGAAGATATGTGTGTTATAGAATGATTTCTGTGAGTTAGTTTCAATAATTTACCTTCTATTTCACTTCTTCCTAACATAATCACATCATTCAACAAAATTGAGCACCCCTCAACATTGTGCATTGAAAAAGAAGTTTATTAAAAAAAAAAGAAAAATAAGTTTATTTGTTGAAAGGACTAATAAAAATGAGAACACAGAAACAAGACCAATCACTTAGTATTTCCATCTCTCACTGGCTACAGTATGGAATACTTCTATGGTTTGGGCATTTTCCACCTTAGGGATGAATGTTGCTTATGGTGGACAATGTGAATGGCTCCTACTGGCCCACTCCCACCCCTCAACTTTTCCCCAGGAGCACTTGTGGATAACAGAGTTGGTTTTGCTGGCATGGATGCTCGTAAGGCCTTTTATAATTCCTCTTTATCTGAGAACAACCAATTTCCCACTGGTCCTTCTCCCCTAAGTATGGAACTTTAGAAGTGGGGAGAAGCATTTATTACTCATTGATTTATTGCTTCCTAAAATACAGACAAAAGAGAGGAAGGTCCAGCAATATCAGTTTGGCTATATTATCTTCATTAAGAGGAATACTTTTAAAACTCAAAACATTCCTCTGACTGGGTCACATTGACCAGTACAAAGTCATCTTTTGAAACTTGAGGTATTTTGAGAGCACATTAAAAAAAAATACTGGTTCTATATAAATTTTAGGATTGTTTGTTCCAGCACTTTGAAAAATGCCGATAAAAATACCATCGGCATTTTTCAAAGTGCTGGAACAAACAATCCTAAAATTTGTATGGAACCAGAAAAGACCCTGAATCACCAAGGAAATGTTGAAAAAGAAAGACAAAGCTGGGGGCATCATGTTGCCTGATTTCAAGTTTTATTACAAAGCTGTGATCACCAAGACAGCAAGACAGTACAGACACACAAACCAGTGGAACAGATTAGAGACCCCAGATATGGACCCTCAACTCTATGGTCAAATGATCTTCAACAAAGCAGGAAAAAATGTCCAATGGAAGAAAGACAGTCTCTTCAATAAATAATGCTGGGAAAATTGGACAGCTATATGTAGAAGAATGAAACTCAACCATTCTCTTATACCATACACAAAGATAAACTCAAAATGGATGAAAGACCTAAATGTGAGGCAGGAATCCATCAAAATCCTAGAGGACAACATAGGCAGTAACCTCTTCGACACTGGCCATAGCAACTTCTTTCAAGACATGTCTCCAAAGACAACAGAAACAAAAGCAAAAATGAACTTTTGGGATTTCATCAAGATAAAAAGCTCCTGCACAGCAAAGGAAACAGTCAACAAAACAAAGAGGCAATCCATGGAATGGGAGAAGATATTTGCAAATGACAATACATCTAAAGGGCTGATATCCAAGATCCATTAAAAACTTCTCAAACTTGGGACGCCTGGGTGGCTCAGTGGGTTAAAGCCTCTGCCTTCGGCTCAAGTCATGGTCCCAAGGTCCTGGGATCAAGCCCCGCATCAGGCTCTCTGCTCAGCAGGGAGCCTGATTCCTCCTCTCTCTGCCTGCCTCTCTGCCTACTTGTTTGTGATCTTTGTCTGTCAGATAAATAAATAATTAAAAAATCTTAAAAAAAAAAAGCCTCTCAAACTCAATACCCAGAAAACAAATAATCAAGTCAAAAATGGGCAGAAGACATGAACAGATACTTCTCCAATGAAGACATACAAATGGCTAACAGACACATGAAAAAGTGTTCATTATTAGCCGTCAGGGAAATTCAAGTCAAAACCACATTGAGATACCACCTTACACCAGTTAGAATGGCAAAAATTAACAAGGCAAGAAACAACAAATGTTGGAGAGGATGTGGCAAAAGGGGAACCCTCTTACACTGTTGGTGGGACTGCAAGTTGGTGCAGCCACTTTTGAAAACAGTGTGGAGGTTCGTCAAAAAATTAAAAATAGAGCTACCCTATGACCCGGCAATTGCAACTCCTGGGTATTTACACCAAAGATACAGATGTAGTGAAAAGAAGGGCCATATGTACCCCAATGTTCATAGCAGCAATGGCCACAATCGCTAAAGTGCGAAAAGAGCTGTGATGCCCTTCATCACACGAATGGATAAAGAAGATGTGGTCCATATATACAGTGGAATATTATTCAGCCATCAGAAATGATGAATACTCAACTTTTGTATCAACATGGATGGGAGTGGAGGAGATTATGCTGAGTGAAATAATTCAAGCAGATAAAGTAAATTATTATATGGTTTCACTTACTTGGGGAACATAAAGAATAGCATGGAGGACATTAGGAGAAGGAAGAAAAAATGAAGGGGGAGAACTCGGAGGAGGAGATGAACCATGAGAGACTGTGGACTCTGAGAAACAACCTGCGGATTTTAGAGGGGAGCGGAGAGGGGATGGGTGAGCCCGGTGGTGGGTATTAAGGAGGGCACGGATTGCATGGAGCACTGGGTGTTATATGTAAACAATGAATCTTGGAATACTACATCAAAAACTGGTAACGTACTGCATGGTGACTAACATAACATAATAAAAAATAATAGTTAAAATCTAAACATGAGTTTGCCTTTTATTTGGCTTTGTTGCAAAATGGGAAAACTCATGTGCGAAGTCTAAAATCTACTTCACCATTCTTTAGCCCAACACCTAAGATCAAATAATCACAAACAGAACTTTCAGAACTATTCTCTACTGCCTCCAGTCCACCTATCTCATTGAGACAGAGGTGTAACAATCAGCTTTTGGAGCCACTGCTTTTACCTTCAAACCTCACAAGTTCAGACTAAGAAAAAAGGCCAACAGAACAAACTAGGAGATGTCTGTCTTTGTGTGTGTAAGGGGGTGGAATGAAGTCAACAGATAGAATTTTTTCCAGTTTAATTATTTCTTCCCATAAACTTTTTTTTTCTTGAACCTCTGACACTTGCTACATGTATGCTACTGAGTACTCATAGATAACAAAAACTAATTAGGAAATGGAAAATAGGTACTGACAGAAAAAATGCTAACAAAAAATCTTATCCACCCCTCCCTCTCCATCAAGTTAAGGTAGCTTTAAAGTATCTGGTAAAATTTCTCAAGCTCGTTTTTTAAGCAAGTTTTTCTTCAAAACTGCATTTATGATCACTCTTAGCTTAGAACCCTTTTGAAGACTTTCATCTAAGTCAGTGTTTTATCTTCTGCAGAAGCTCTACCCTGAAAGAAAAGAGTGAGCATCTTATCCCAAATATTAGCAATTTGAATCTGATGAACTAATCTGAGTAGGAGAAAGGATATTTCAGTTAAACCAGGCTTCCCCATTTCTTTTTTGTACATCTACACCTATTCCCCAGAGCTTTAATTCCAGTTAACTGAGCCCACACAAAGGGCCAGTGCTAGTTGATGGAGATAGAAACTCAGATGGGACAACACCTTTACAGTCAAGACTCTCGGGGACTACTTGGAAATACAAAAATAGAAGCAAATCATTTTCATTCGATACACAGTGCTATCTGCAATAATAGAGATGTGTTCCAAGCACGAAATGTACCTGAGGAGGAACCAGTCATCTTAGGTGGGAAGAAGGAGGGGCTTTCCCAAGGAGAGGATATTTACTTCGGGTGCTGAAATGTGATTAGGAGGTCTTCGGACAGAGCAAAATGGGTAAGGGCAATGTGAAAGTAAAAACGGAGAGAAAGTTGAGATGACTGGTACAGCCAAATATATGGGGCAAAATAAAAAATTCAAAGAAGCCTATTGGCTTTTCCTATTGATTTACAGCTTAATCATATGAGCACAATGAATATTTAGAGACTATATGATATAAAAAGAACAATCAGAATAAGCTATTATGTCTTCCTGAATCTCATTTAAAACCTAATTAGATCTGGTGGGAAGCTGGCTGAGTCCCGTCTGGGTGGAAGGAGATAGATCTGTCAGTATAAAAAAAAAGTATCGAAAAGTCAGCTTATTTCTCTACAAGCCCAGCATTTATCTTTAAAGACCACTTTGCAATGCTGGAAGAGTGGATACTTGTGTTGGAAGAGACATTTTGGCTTATAAAGTGTTTTTTAAATATGTTTTCATCTGATCTGTACCACCACCCTTTGAGGTATGAAAAAATAAATTTATTATTATCCATTTTACTTATATTTAAACTAAGATCAGAGAAGTAAAGTAACTTGCCCAAAGTCACAGAGCATGTCAGTTTGCAGAGCCAGGACAAAATCTAGATCTTCTGATACTAAGTAATCCTTGGTTCTCTGCCCTTCAATACACTTCACTTACCAAAATCTGCAATACATTTACAGAGCAAGTTATGCCATGAGATTGTAATTGTACTTAAATGTTCTATAGTAATCTTCAATTATGCCAATTAAAATTAAATTGAATTAATTCACTTCTTCACAATAAACCTATTTATAATCATATCCACCTTGAGAGACATGTAGACAATGAGGTGATTTTTCTCCAAAAATGCTTGCAGTGGAAAACTGTGCATTCTTCTACACTTTCTAATTGCCCTGGGAGGCTGACTTCTGTCCTTATACCAACAAGCTCCCTTGCCTTCAGCATCATGTTGGGTTTGGCCAGTTGGAAGGCACCGGCAGGTGAGAGAAAAAGGTCAAAGTGTGACTGGGGTATGTATTCTCCTGCCTCCCTCCCAGCTGGCCGGTGGGATGGCGGTGTCCCTCTTCTAACAGCTACAGCTCCTGTCATGTGACCCTCTCCATAGAACAATCCTGAGTTCCAATAATCAGTGCCTCCTTTGTTCCTTCAAGCCCAGGGTTGGTAACCCCATGTTATCCATGAGGTATTTAACAATTACCTGTCCTAAAGCTTACCTACACTTTTGTAAATAATCCCTATATTAATTTCTCCTCAAATGATAGAAGAAGAGCATGCCATTGGTGAAGCCCATAGCTTTTCTTTTGGTTTCCTTTTATCCATTCTACAATCTTCTCATACAAGCTCCTGGTGTTTGGAATAATCATCAGATATTCACCATGGTATTCTCAAGCTGCTGTCCCCCAAATCATGTCCCAGTGCTAGCTCTTAACCATTCATATGAATATCTCTGTTGGATGTGTTTAGCAGTTAAGGATATAACTAACCCTTTATTTTTTAAGATTTTATTTATTTATTTGACATAGAGAGATCACAAGCACGGGGTGGGCAGAGGGAGAGGGAGAAGCAGGCTCCTGGCTGAGAGGGGAGCCTGATTCAGGGCTCAATTTCAGGACCCTGGGATCATGACCTGAGCCGATGGCAGATGCTTAACCGACTGAGCCATGCTGGCACCCCATAACTAACCTTTTAGTCCCTGAAGAGCTATGGAGTCGTTGCTTAAAATGTAATTGCACTAGTTCAATGGCAAGACTCATGACACATTTCACAAACATGGGATACATATATATATATATATATATATATATATATATATATATATATCTCAGCTGGGTCTAGGTTTAAAATCATCAACTGTAAGTAGTTGATGGTGCACTAGAAAAATCCACTGTACTTCTAAATTTTGATAACCGTGAATCCCAAAAAAAAACCTGTTTTTATCATTTGGACACTACCTTTCTCTACACTATTATATTGAAAGAAAGAAAGAAAGAAAACTGACACTGAATTTTTATGCAAAGAATATTTGTTCATGGGAAGAGAGCTATTATTTCAAGTACTAATGTTGCCATGTACTCTCAACCTAAATTCGCTTCTCCTTGATTACATTTTCTTCCCCTACATCTAAAAGGGGAGCCTTTTGTAAATGGGTTACTGTGTTATAGGTTGGCACCTACAACTCAGGCAGAAGGACCTCTATAAAAATCAAGAGAGCTACTGGGAGCAATTATCCACATGTCAGAGCAAAGTCTATATATGTACATACCCATCAAATAGCTCAAATGAACATGGACATTTGAAGAGCAAGAGCTGTGTTGACACTGAGTAGAATTTCTAAAGTTCTCCCTCCGAATACTATAAGACAGAGAAAGCGTGAGCACATATGTCAACAAACATGCTTGTTTGGTGTTAGAAAACGGCATCAGTTCTTTTTAATGGATTTACTGATTGGTGCCCTGAAACAAACTCTCAGCTGGTTCAAATAACTCATGTATTTTGCTGTTATTGTGCACGAAATTGACACATCCAACCAAATTACTAGTTGCTGCGGTTTCTGTAGCTGGGGATACATTTCTGACAAACTCTAGTGGATGGATGGAAGCAATGTAGGGAACTTTGTAATGCGCATCCACAAATGATCCCCAGAAACAAAGCATATAGTATGGGATGGCAAAGGTTCCAAAACCATCATCACAACCCCATTCATTAAAAATAACACAACAATGCAACAATTTGGCGATAAACTTCTAAAATTGTACTTCAACTAGGGCAACTTCTATGCACAGAAATAGAGAAAATTTGTTGCCAGAATGCTTCTAGTGTCTGTGGGTTTTAAAAATAAGTTCCAGTTTTACTCCCGATCTGGAACATCTCATTATCATCATCAAAAGGAATATCTGGTTCTGATGTCTTACATATTTACTATCTTTAAAATATAGCCAGGGGATTGCAGTCCTTGACGTTTACATTTATCTAATTTGTTGTCCACAGGCTTTGCATTGCTTATTTAATTTAAATTAATGAGCCATGTTCAAACCAAAGACAGCTAAACTAATTAAGGCAGAATAGTCTAATCTGGTACTTTAAACTCTAAGATTTATTGCAGACATTCAAGATTTGCATTTGATTGCATTTATTGAATCAAGCCAAGAAGGTATTTGCCTCTAATGGTTGGGCTAGGTTAATCTGTAATAAAGTCCAATCTAAGATTAGAGGTGGAATTTCAATTCAGTTCAACATTTGAGCACCGTATGCCATAGAGGTGCTGGGTACTGAAGCTGGATGGCTAGGCCTCATACCCTCCCTTCAAGGAGCCCACAGTCCACTGATAAGAATCAAAGCAGAGAGAGAATATCACAAGGGATGAACCTTCCTATCTCCTTCCTATCTCCTTCCAGACTCCTTCTGAAGTCCATCCTCCAGAAGAGGATAGAATTTCCAAAGATATATTCAGTTCAAAAATCTCTTCCTGGGTACCCACTACTATGTTTCAGAAACCAGTGGTAGTGACTGGGAGTACGTAGATGAAGTTTTTGTTTCTGTAAATGAGATGAGATGCACCTAGAGAAGACAGAAAAGAAAGAAATGTTTGCAATAGAGTAGGACTAGGGAGAGAGCAGCACTGTGAAGAGAAGTACAACTTGTTCCAAAGAGTTAAGGACGTAAGATGTTGCTGACTAGTACATTCAACAAACATTTAATCAGTGTGCACTCTGTGCCAGCCCTTGCGGGTAGAAAGAGGAATAAGACGTGGTTCCTTCTGTGGAGGAACTCATGATTCAGTGGAGGCATGCACTGCAAAGTGCTAAAAATATTTGCATCAGATGGGTTCTTATAACAAAAAATTAAAAATATTTGGAATCCTCAACCTTTCGAAAGGCATATCACTTGTTTAAGTTAAAAAAAAGAAAATAGAAAATTCTGCAGACACAATAACAAACAATGTATATTTTAAAGACTCAGAAATGTCAGTTAGATGAAGGTTAGCAAACAATTTTACTGAGTTGTACTGTGTATAAAAATAATTTATGAACTGAAGTTCAAAAATGATTCACAATAAAATTATGATTTCTGTAAATTAACTTATGCTAAATTGCTTCAAATATTTTCCTTGGATTAAATTCCAATTTTATGTCTTTAGACTGTATACACAATGTCAGAAACCACCGGTTGAAAGGGTAAGATTTGGTCAACTAGTTTTCACCTACTTCATGCCGATTTTATTATAACAATATTTCAAATAAATATAGCAATGTTCAAATTCCGATTCACAGACTTTGGGCCCCCATACATTTCTGTACAACTGGGAGTAGCTGAAACGGTTAGGTACAGAACTTACAGTTACATTGCACAGCTTGTTTTCATTTACACCGGGCATTTTCTTTTCAAGTTCCAAACTTTACAAAGAATAAAATTGCAAATCATTTCCCCCTAAAACTTCTTAACTTAGGTTAAGAATCATTAATTTTTGGATGTTTTTACATGTGTCACCAACAGTTGGCTTTCTACTGGGGGCCACTTTTCCCCCTCATAAATTTTAATCACTGAGAATTGCATGCGGCCTACTAGAGAACAAGCATGCCACTGGCAGACAAAGTGTTTGGTAGCCTATTGGCTTTACCTGCCATCTAAGTGCACTGCAACATGCTAGTGGTGTGGGGAAAGGACAGATCATCACACCATCACCTGAAGGGTCACTTGAAGTTATTTTAAGCTTTCAATGTCAAAGCCAAGAGTGCTGTACTATACTATATGTTTAAAAAACTGATATCCTTATATTTTTAACATGCATACCTGGAAATTTCTTTCTTTCAGAACAATACAAGGATCTTTTTTTAAGATTTATTTGGGAGAGCAAGTGAACATGGAGGGGGCAGGCAGAGGGAAAGGAAGAGAGAGAATCTCCAGCAGACCGCCCCGCTGAGCAAGGAGCCCGACATGGGGCTCAATTCCAGGACCCCGAGATCATGACCTGAGCTGAAATCAAGAGTCAGACACTTAACTGAGCCACCCTAGCACCCCCATACAAGGATCTTATAAATAACTCCAGTCATCCCTCCCACCTTCCACGTTATTTTCTAGTATAGTTCCAGTTTTTTAAATCACATTACCTCAATATTATTAATATGATTAGTCATTAACATGAAGTTAGTGAACTAGTTTTGTAAAGATGAGATAATATTTTTGCTTTTGCAGACCCTATCACAATCACTTAATTCTGCTGATGCAGCATGCAAGTGGCCACAGACAATAGGTAAATGAATGCAAATGACTGTGTTCCAATCAAAGTATAAGTAGAAAAATAGGCAGCGGCCGGTATCTGGTCCACCAGCAACAGTCTGCAGAATCCTTGTTTATAGACTCAAGTTTATTCCTCTTCCACTTCGGTCTTCCCCACCCTCCTTCCTGGTTTTTTAACTTTTGCATCCGACTCCTTGTAGGATCCATTTCCTTCTTTCTGAAATGCATCCTCTTATAGGTCTCTCAGAGCATCTCTAAAGCAAAAGCACTCTTTGAAGCAAGGAATTCCCGAAGGCCTTTCGTCTAGAGTGCCTAATCTCATTTGATAGGTAAGGATCTCAGGCTCCACGTAAAAAAAAAATTCCAAGGTCTTGTTATTTTCTTCAAAAGATCTTACCTTAATACAAAACCGTATCTACCCTAAAGTTAAAACTATCTAATCATTATATAAATATGGACAAGAACTGAAAATGAATAGGAGAAAATAAAATAGTTGACTTGTTAGAATGGTAGGATTGTAGGTGACTTTTTTTCAAGTTATATTTGCTCAATAAATAAATTTTTTTAAGTTCTTGTTTCAAATGATTCAACTTTCTTTTCCTTAGAGGAAAAATATACCTAGCTTTCACATAAATTGGTACAATACTAGTATTTAAGTAGAATGACATTGGTTCCCCTTTGCAAATTCTCAAAGAATACCTTAGGGAAAGCTCTTGACAACTCTGTGCAGTTATGCTGTCTGGATGACATAAATGCTTTGAACACTATTCCCAAAAGTGTACATGGGTCCTTCCCAAGAGGCCTGTGTGCCCACCCCATGTGCCGGCAACTGGCATCCTCTGGCGTAAGAACTGTACCACAGTCACAGCCACGGCTTCCATCAGTGTCATCTGCATCGCTGATTTAATTTCAGATGTATGTTGATCTTAATGCCCTTGGCAATGGGTGTTTGCGGGGGGAAAAACTGTTATTACACTACAACTAGAATCACCTTAATCTCAACTCTTGGCCTTTGATGATTACTATCCTCATGTGATACTCTGTATCAGTTATCTATCAATACATAATAAACTTGCCTCAAAACTTAATGGCTTTACTGAGCAACTATTTCTTAATCTCTCAAGATTCCGTGATACTTTTCTGATCTGGGCTGGTTTGATTTAGCTTTTCTGGGCTCACTGTGTGTCTGTCATCAGTTGGTGGGTTGAGTGGCACCTGGATGACCTAGGATGGCCTCACTCACATACCTGGCACTTGGCAGGCTTGACTAGAACATTTAGGCTCACCTCTGTAGTGAGTACTACAGCGTGCAACCCAGATCCACCTCTTCAGGGCCAAGACATTTTCCCCATGGTGTCTAGAAGTGTTGCCTGCTAACAAGTTACTGCTGAGTCTCCACCCCAATAATTGCCAAAAGGAGCTTCCTAATCCAAGATCATAGTCCTTCCTCAAGGGCAGCCGTCATCCAATGACTGTTTGATGCAGACATTAAAATGCCTGGCCCCTTGGCCTCAACTTTCAAGGGCCATCTCTGCTCTAGAGTTCCCTCAAGAGATCAGTTGAGACCTCTGTCTCAATTGTGTTGCAGCCTAACTTCCCCTATGGCCAATCCCACATTTATTACTGCCTTAATAAACAGCACTACCCAATAAACTTCCTATTTGAAAGTCTCAATCCCAGAATCTGTCTTCTGATATGATCTAAGACATCCTCCAAGAGGCCTCTCACCTTCTAGCAGGCTTTCTTGGGCTCACTCACCTGAAAGTGGTTACAAGGTTCCCAAGAGCATAAAAATAAACCACTAAGTCTTTTAAGGCCTAGATTCAGAACTTCTACCATTTCTCTTCTGTCACATTATTTTGGTCAAAGTTATCAGTTAGTAAAATAATTCTGAGTGGGCTAAATAATCTTAATAACAATGATGATGAGGAAGAGGAGGACCTTTCCATGCTTAATTAGGCACTGTTCTAAGCACTGTATTTTTTATTCCTCTTTTTATTTAAATTCTACTTAGTTAACATGCAGTGCAATACTGGTTTCTGGAGTAAGTGCTATATTTATAATAACTTATTTAATACCACATCCATATGAGGTAGGTACTCATGTTATCCTTTTTTACAGCTGAAGAAACAGGCTCCTCAAATACTTCCCCAAATGAGCTAAATCTGGCACATGAAATCAATGAAATACCTCTGATCCTAAAGTGGAAATGGGTGACACAGCTCTGTGATGTAGAGCACTCATTCCAGTTGGCTAATTTCACTCTGTGGCTTTAAATTGTTGAACAATGCTAATGCTAGTGAGAGGCTTCATTGATTTCAGAATATTTATTTATTTATTTGAAAGAGAGAGAGAGTGCGAGCAAGAGAGAGAACACAAGCAGAGAGGAGTAGAGGGAGAGGAAGAAGCAGACTCCCCGCTGAGCAGGGAGACCGACATGGGACTTGATCCCCGGACTCCAGGATCATGACCTGAGCTGAAGGCGGATGCTTAACAGACTGAGATACCCAGGAGCCCCTGATTTCAGAATCTTATCAAATGACTGAGACTTGGGTGAAGCAGGGATGGTGGGAGTCTTCACTCATTCTGGACTTTTTTGGAATACCAATTTGTGGCCTTCAGTGTTGTGCTCATAGACCTTGACCATATTTTATTCACTAAGGGATTCCTCTGCAGAAGGAATTTCATTGGAAGGATTAGTCTGGGGCAGCCAAACGCCCTGTTGTGCATCAGAGCAGACATCTCAAACATCAAGCCAGCTCATATTTGAATAGAGGTAGATTTAGTTATGATCCCATGTCTTTATACTGTCTGCCTTTTGATGATTGCTTTTTACCAACCCCCCTCGATAATCAGAAACTATTTATTTATAGCTACCCAAATACTACAGAGGCAGCATGGATTTAGCAGAGAGCTTTATACAGCCACGAACTAACTAACCATCCCCTTATTCCTCTAAAACATTTGTAAGGGAATGTGAGAGGTCTGTTGTTGCACCACCGACACCCCACTGATTGGCAGGATGGATGTTTGGTCTGCCTGGCTGGCAAGTATTCCCTTTCTCCCTCACTTTTTGGCACATTGTTGACAAAGAGGCTGAGTTGGTCATGGGAATGCAAGTTTCTGTTTTCTCATACTACAATTTCCAAACAAGCTTCTAGACAGTTTAAATACCTTACAATTACAGCACATGCATTTTTCACCTTTGTGAGATTGTAAGTGGTGTAAGATTCTCCACCTGAAGCTCTCTTTCCCATTACTTGTACCATAGCTGGAACACTACAGATACGATTCATCATATAAACACATTCATCTTTCCCCCTTAATAAAATAAAATAAAATAAAAAATTATCTTGCAAAGTGGCGTACTGTTCAGTTGTATTCTTTAAAAACTGGTCTACAGTGTATTATCAGAAAATTTGGGCTGAGAAGGGAAGGTGTGATCTAACTACTTCCTTCAAAATTTAATCATTGACTTAAAAAATTTTAACTATGCTCCTGGGACAGTAAGTAAAATCATTAATGAAAGGTGACTGAGCACCAATAAAGTCTGAGAAGTTCCCCAATGAATGGCAGCTAGCCAAATCAGAATGTTAATTTTGATTTTATTGTATTTATCACTTGTTGAGCATGTTAAACTAACAGAGCTCAATGCTAGGTTTCTTGAACTTGGTATTACTGTTGATATTACATGCAGAGTAAGATCTTCACCCAGGGAAATTATTTTGATGAATTTCTCAATGGACTAAGCAAAGATTCTATGTCATTTCTGACTCATAAAGTTGCTATTTCATTCACTTCAGTTGGCAACGGAGAAGATAATTCTGTGAAATTGCCGGGCCACTCATACCCTCTTTTATATTATATTTGGGTTTGTCTACTTCTATAAGTAGGACAAGGCCATCACCTCATGACAGAGTTCCGGGAGTCCCTGCCTACTCCTCTCCAGAGGCTGCTAGGTATTGTGTGCAGCCGACTTAGGGAAAGCCCCACCTCACTAAATAAGGTCTCAAACTGACAGAACACCAGTCTTTTTATTCATGGATGCATGTGCTAAAAATGCTTTTAGCAAATGATTTGTTATAACTGAATTAAAAATGTGTAGAAGTCTCTGGTTTTTTAGCTGGATCTCTATTTGTTTTTACCTTATGTGACTGCGATGTCAAAAAAAGAGATAGAGAAATGAGCTTTTTAAAAATTGCCCCAAATAAGAACAAATAAAGGCTTTAAGGCAGTTTATTTTCTTAAGTCTTCCCAAGTCCACTGATGATATCATATTCCAAGAGAATTAAAATCAAATCATCAGTTAATTGTATCTATATACACAGATATTTTCTTCAGTGTTCAAATCCCTTTGAAACTGTCTTCCCTTTAGCTGTTAATTTCTTATTAAGTGTGTTTTTGGTACAAGCCTGAAATATCATTAAACTGCCACAGATGGTTCTGCCTTGATCACATTTTTTTTTCCTCAGTCAGTTTTTCCCTTGATGTAGCTAGGAGCTAGCTTTCAGCTTTGATTTGCTTGAGATTTTGAAAACAAGAAATGCAAATGTCATTCTACACCATAAACTGGACTAAATTTCTTTTCCTCCTCAGATTCCTTGGAGGATCTTTGTTTATGTTGATTTAAGTTGTATGGCTATTTCTAGCCTTGTCACATGCAGAATGTTTCCCTGAAATCTGCTTGAACTGATTTAGTCTTTGTGATCAACTGAAGGCATTTATCAAAATCATTAAAATAAACCCAGTTTTCATTCATTTATCTGTCTAGATGTTCTAGACATATGTGTTTTAGGATCAATATTTCAAGCCACTTTCCCCATCTGTCCACTTTTCTATGCCACTGTAAACCCGAATACCAGTAGTCCTAGTGATAGCCATATGTACAATAAAAAGATTTGCAGGTGCTAATGCTGGTATTTTGAAGCAGTTTTCCCAAGTTCATGTACAAAACTGTGTTTTATGTGCTGAAGAGAATCCCTTCCAAATATATGAATACAAAGAGCCACCTCTTGATTCAAACTGTGGGTTTTTTAAGGATGGAAACCTAATTAACCTTGAACTTGGACCTTCAAGGGCCAGTGTGGTGCTGTGGGTTCAGTAGATTCTTAGTGAATTACAGACTGATTACCTGAAAATCACAGGCTGTGAAGAGACTGTTAATTAGAAATTAAACTGTAGAACTGATTAAATACTATTTAATACATTCTATGAAATTAAATTTAATCTAAAAGATATACTAGAGACCTTTAAAAATGTTCAACACTATAGAAACAATAATTGGAGGTAAACATGAATGCAAATAGTGCAGAAAAAAAGGAGGCAGCATCAGATTGTGACTAATAAAAAGCTTGGACACCCCCCACCACCTAACAAGTGCCCCTACTTCTTTCTCCTTTCCTATTACCTGGAGAAGAGTTAAAGAAAGGAAATCATATGGGAGGTGATGCTGTGCATATCTTTCTTGTTCATTTAATGTGCTTATTATTCTCCTTCACTCCTGGTTTACCTTGTTCTTTCTAAGTTTCTGTATTTTGTATATATGGGAAGTAGACTGTAGTAAAAACATATAATTCAGTTGTGGCATACAACAACATAACTAATCAGTTTTTTCTACTGTGACCCTAAACAAATGCAGAAAATAGGCGAGTCTGGTTCAGGTCCAAGTTGATTCTCCTCCTGAATACCCAAGTATTGACAATATTAAAATAACAGAGGTGGCTTATAGAAGTTCACTTTAACTACCTCCATCTCTTTAGCAACCCACATGAAGCAAGAAGTGGTGTCCAATGACAAAGCAGTGTTTTTGTTCCATCCCTCCCTACAAGTCACCTCCAGGTTAGGACTGCAAAAATTGCCTTTGGTGACTTCGCATTGTCTGGCGCTCCGAACACACATGCCCCTTTGCACCATTCTGCTAAAACCCTGGCAAAATATTTCTTTGATTTTGTAAAAAGATTATACAACATATTCACACTAGACTTCTTCATTCTACAAATGGCAGAAACCAGGACTCAGGGAAGTAAAATGACCTCCCTGATATTACAGAGCTAACTGGTTACATTCAATATGCATTACAAAATGCACTGAATATGCATACATTCAAATACAATTATGCCATAATCCAGAACCTGGAAAAACATTATTTTGAAATGCAGTTATATTCCTCCACAGGAACTGTGTGAAATGGAGACACTGGTGAAATGAGAATTTTGTTAAGATGAAGAATGGAGGTAAACTCTACATGGAGTTTATAACTTTCTTCATTTGGTCATGCATATCATAGGCCTGCGTGGAATGACACAGTAAGTGTCATGAATACAAAAGGTGCTTAGGTTATAATTTCAGCACTGGGAAACAACAGTAATTATACCACCAATAATTAAACAGTTGACTCTTGAACAACATGGGAGTTAGGGGCACTGCCCCCCCAAACAGTCAGTGACCTACCCATAATTTTTAAATGTCCCCAAAACTTAATTACTAATAGCCTATTGTTGATAGGAAGCCTTACTGACAATATAAACAGTTGATTAACACATATTTTTGTGATACACTGTATTCTTACAATTAAGTAAGCTAGAGAAAAGAGAACATTATTAAGAAAATAATAAAGAGCAGGGGCGCCTGGGTGGCTCAGTGGGTTAAAGCCTCTGCCTTCAGCTCAGGTCATGATCCCAGGATCCTGCGATCGAGCCCTGCATCAGGCTCTCTGCTTGGCAGGGAACCTGCTTCCTCCCCCCATCACCTGCCTCTCTGCCTACTTGTGATCTCTGTCTGTCAAATAAATAAATAATATCTGTAACAAAAAAAAGAAAATAATAAAGAACAGAAAATGCATTTACAGTCCTGTATGGTAAAAAAATCCACATATAACTGGACCCGTGCAATTCAAGTCTTTTTGTTCAAGGGTCAACTGTAATTCCTTTTATTTACTTTTTTGTCCTATTTTGTTATTATAACACTTACATACAGTAAATGTACATATTTTAAGTGTAACATTGATTAGTTTTGACAGTTACATATACCTGTGTAAATACAACCTAATCAAGAATATAGAATATTTCCATCACCTCAGAAAGTACACCTGTTCACCTTCTGAGTCAGTTCCAACCCAAGCCCAATGCAACCAAGCTTGGATTTTCATTACCACGGATTTATTTTGCCTGGTTTTGTATGTCATATAAATGGAATCATGAAGTGTTAAGTTTTTATTGTTCTGACTTCTTTATGTCAACATATTATGAGATTCATTCAAATTACTGCATATATCAGTGTTTTTTTTTTAAATCCTAGTGTAGTATTCCATTTTATGACTATAATACAATTTGTTTATCCATTCTTTCTTTGATGGACTGTTACGTTGCTTCCAGTTTTAGACTCTCATGGGTAAAGCTCCTATAAGCATCCATTTACAACTCTTAATATGAAAATGTTTTTATTTCTCTTGAGTAAATACTTAGGAATGGAATCTCTGGGTCAGAGGGTAGGTGTATACTGAACTTTATAAGAAACTACCAGACAGTATTCCAAAATAGTGCATCATTTTACACCTCTACCTGCAAAATTGAGGATTTCAGTTGCTCCATATTCTGACCAACATTTGATGTCAGATATTTCAATTTTATCTATTTGGGTGGGTGTGTAGTGATATCTCATTGTGGTTTTGATTTGCATTCCCCTGCTGCCTAATGATATGGAGCGCGTGTTCATGCAGTTAATGGTTGTATGTAGATCTCTGTTGGTGAAATTTCTGTGTTTTGCGCATTTTTATTAGGCTTTTTCGTTTTGATTTCAGGAGTTCATTGTATATTCTGTTTAAGTCCTCTGTCAGTCTCTGGCTTGCCCTTTCTTTCCTTCCATCCTTCTTCTTTTCTTTGTTCCCTCCCTCCCTTCTTTCTTCCTTCCATCCCTTTATTCCTCCCTTCCCTCCTCCCTTTCTTCTCTTCTTCCTTCCCTCCTTCCTTCCTTCTCTCCCTCCCTCCTTATTGCTCGCCCCTTTCTTTCTCTCTTTCTTTCCTTTATAGAGTTTTATTTTTAGTACAGATTTAGGTCCTGTATTTAGGTTTACAGAAAAATTGAGGGGAAGGTATAGAGATTTCCCATATGACCTGTGCTCCCACACATGCATAGCCTCTCCCATTATCAACATCCCCCTACCAGAGTGGTACATTTGCTACAACTGATGAACCTTCACTGACAGACCATTATTCCAAAGTCCATAGTTTACATTAGAGTCACTCTTCATGTTGCACATTCTGAGTCTGGACAATGTATAAGGCCAGTTTAGTATCATACAGAGTAGTTTCACTACTACTCTGTAGTGAAACTGCCTTAAAAATCCTCTGAGCTCTGTGTATTCATCCCTCCTTCCCCCCAACCCTTGGTAACCACTGATCTTTTTAATATTTCCTTAGTTTTGCTTTTTCGAGAATTTCATATAGTTGGAATCAAACAGTAAGTAGTCTTTCCAGATTGGCATCTTTTATTTAGTAATATGCATCTAAGGTTCCTCTATTTCTTTTTGTGGCATAATAGCTCATTTCTTTTTAGTGCTGAATAATATTCCATTGTCTGGATGTACCACAGTTTATTCACCCATTCTTTTTTTTTTTTAATCATCTCTTTAAAAAGCAGAATATTTACATTTTAATGCAGGACATTTTTTTCATTATCTGGTTAGTGCTTTTTATGTCTGGTTTAATAAATGTTCACCTCCCCCTAAGGCTACAAATATGCTTTGCTATGCATTCTTCTAGAAGATGTATAATTTTTAGCCTTTATGTTTTGATCTATGATCAATAATAAATCACTTTTGCAAAATGTGCAGTAGAGAATCAAGTTTCAGTTTTTCTTTGTATGTTTATCTAATTATTCTAGAACTGTATGTTGGGAAATACATTATTTTCCCATTGAATTCCTTGTGTTTTCCAAAGATTTCTTGTATATGTTGAAACTAATTACTGTACTCTTTATTGTTTTCCATTGATCTATATGTCTATCCTTACGTCAACACCTTCCACTGATCTATATTTCTGTCCTTACATCAATACCACACTGTCTTGACTACCATAGCTTTACAGTAAATATTGAAATCAGATACTATGAGTTTTCCAACTTTGTTCTTTTCCAACATTGTTTTGTCTGTTATATATATTTTGCATTTCCATACTAATCGTATCATCAGTTTATAAATTCTACAAGTAAGTTTCTTAAAACAGTATTTTAATTGGGATTGTACTGAATCTCTAGATGAACTGGAGACAGTTGATATCTTAAAAATATTGGGTCTTCCAATTCATTTACTTAGTTCTTCTTTAATTCAGCAATATTTTATAATTTCCAGTATATATTTTATATATTTCCAGTCTCATATTTTCTCTGTTAAATTCAGTCCTAAGTATTATTGATGCTATTGTAAATGGTAATACTTAAAATTTTTATTTTTCCAGGAGCCTGGGTGGCTCAGTTAGTTAAGCAACTGCCTTCAGCTCAGGTCATGATCTTGGAGTCTAAGATCCAGTCCTGCATCAGGCTCCCTGCTCAGCTGGGAGCCTGCTTCTCCCTCTTCCACTCTCTCTCCCTGCTTGTACACACACACACACACACACACTCCATCAAATAATTAAATAAAATCTTTAAAAAAATAAAATTTTTATTTTTCCATATGTTTTCACTAGTATATAGGGAATGCAATTGATTTTTATATATTGAACCTTGTATTCTCTAATGTTATTGAATTTACTTATGCTTCAGTAGTTTTTTGTAGATTCCTTAGGATTTTTACACGAACAATCATGTTCACAGATGTGTGAACCAAGTAATTTTACTTATTATTTTTCTATCTATATCTTTATTCATTTTCTTACTTTATTTTATGGGCTAGGTCCTCTTGATCACTGTCAAATAGAACTAAAGTTTATATTCTTGCTTTGTTCTTGATCTTAGGGAGAAAACATTCTATACTTCACTGTTATGTGTGATGTTATCTATTACCATTTAATAAACTAACAAAAACTTAGTGGCTAAAAACCACATGGATTTATTACTTCTCACAGATCTGTGGATTGTCTAGGGGCTTACTCTGCTAGTTTCTCCTAGGCTAACCCACGTGGATGCATTCAGCATCACGTACAGCATAATGTACTTGGCTCAACTGGGATCCTAGGGAGACTAAGGCCTTTCTCCATGAAATCTCAGAGCCTTTCTCTCCATGTGGTCTCTCATCTCTCAATAGTTTGATGAGGCTTCCTTACATGGCTACAAGAACATTTCAAGCAGGTAACAATAGAAGCTGTAAGGCCTCTAAATCTTAGGCCCAAAAGTCAGACAGGATGCTTCAGGCACATCTATTGGTCAACAGAAGCCACAGTCCCAGTCTAAATTCAAGGAGAGAGGAAATAGGCCTCACTGTTTTTTTGGGAGAAGCGATATGTGTTTGATTGTTGGTGACTATAGTTGCAGAAAATCTACCACATTAACTGTAGGTTTCTGGTAATTGCTGTATGTTATGGAAACTGCCTTGGATTCATAGTTTGCTGAGTTGTTTTTTTTTATCATAACAGAGTATAGAATTTTATCAAATGATTTTACTATATCTATTTAAATGATCATATAGTGTCTCTCCTTTATTCTGTTAATGTTAATGTTCAAAAAATTATATTCATTGATTTTCAAATGCTAAAGCAACCTTAATAGCTGCCATTTATTAAGGACCTGCTATATGCTAAGAACTTTATATGCATTATTGAGTCTTATTTTTCCTGAAAAGTATGCATTATTTTCCCATCCCATAGATAAGAAAATTATGTTTCAGTTTTGAAGTTATTTGCCCAGGGTCCCTCAGCTAGTAAGTGGCAAATCCCATATTCAAATATAGCTCAGCTAACTCTTAAATCAACATTTTTGTTCTACATCCTGGTAGTGGAATACTTAAAAAGGAGGTGGAAAACCTCTAGCAACAAATTCTTACAATTTCATCATTTTGATACTTATTTATATGTAGGTCTAACCTCCGAACTTCTTGAAAGTTCTTTCTTACATATGGACCTAATGTTGCCCACTTTCACGCTTGATAGTTTACAATTTTTTTAATCAAATACTGAAACTCAAAATACTAAGAAAAATTAGAACTGTCTAAAGCTGATAGATTTTAACATCCCTCTCAGATTCAAGTCACATCACAGTGGCTGAGTAAGTACAGAAATGTGTAAACAAAAATTACATTATAGAACATTTGACCCCAAATCCCATTGCTACTGACTTCCAAACATGACTGGATAGGGTAAAAACACATGAAACAATGTCTTATATTTCCATCAAACACAAAAAATAATCTTAGCTATGACAAAAATGTCAAATTCTGGTGAACCTGTGACTCAAAAATTGCAGCTCTTCCTTCACTACTACTCTACTTAAAAATATATTCATGAAAATTGTCCTTTGTCATAGAGCACTAGGGAGAATAAGATTCTCTTTTTAGTCATATTAAGTGATTTTAGTCATATTGAGAAGTTAGCTGTAGTTAATCAGAATTTCTCCACTGCAAAAGATATAATACATTTTTGTAAGTCACAATACAATAATCCTTTTTGGTATAATACTTATAAAGCTTTGTCTCTATCATCATGTTACTCTGTATCTGTAAATAACCCCTTATATGAATATAAGTTTTTACCATGAATCATACTTTAAAAAAATGCTTGGATACCTAAAACTGAGGTTTATGTCCAGTAGTTTTTCACTGAGCCAAAGTTATATCTTAGTTAAAATATTTCCAGGTGCCTGGGTGGCTCAGCAGGTTAAAGCCTCTGCCTTCGGCTCAGGTCATGATCCCAGGGTCCTGGGATCGAGCCCCGCATCGGGCTCTCTGCTTACCAGGGAGCCTGCTTCCTCCTCTTTCTCTGCCTGCCTCTCTGCCTACTTGTGATCTCTGTCTGTCAAATAAATAAATAAAATCTTTAAAAAAATAAATAAAGTCAGACAGATATTATGTGGTCTCTAGTTTGAGAGATATTATTAGTGTTTCTGATCATAAACCTGGCCTTCCCTTCTCTCCTCCCAACTGACATATCCCCCCCAAAATGACAAGCATTGTAGAATTCAGTCAAATGAACTTAATTTTTCTTTTGCTTTTTTAACAGAGTGACTTAGCAGAGTACTGCCATTTTCCTTTCAAATAGGGCTGTGTATAAGCAAAGCATATGTCTCCCATGCATCCCAGCCAGTCTAGTATGCTGTGAAAGCCTAATAAATGTTCAATCACTCTAATGACCTAAGACTTCTTCCTGGATATCCTTAGGCTTTTCTCTGGGGTGTAAAGACTACATTATTCTGGGAAGCAGTAACAGTAATGATTTGCTCAATTAGTGTGAGTATTAGCTGTGACTAGGTCCAAATGATGAAATTGTAGTTTCAAGCATTTTAGATGTAAGGCACAATATATCTAAAACCTCTTTTGTAGATTAAATCAAGTTATAGCCAATATTTCATCGAACTCCATTTAACAAAGCTTGCCAAGACTTGGAGGATCACTCTTTCTCAACCTTGTTTCTCCTTCACTTCCCTCTCTTGTCAAACCCTATTCTGAGGAAAAGATTTGAAAGTCACTTACAAAAGTAGAAATGTCTAATAAGGCTTCAGGTATTTGCTCCTCCAGAACAGTCTCATTTTAACAGTAAAACAAGAAATTCTGAGCCACAAGAGCACAATCTCAGTTATAAGAATTTGTCCATCAAGGAAATGGGCAGAGCACATAAATCAAATGGCCGCTGTATTAGTCAGGGTTCTCCAGAGAAATAGAACCAATAAGGGGAGTATGTGTGTGCGCACGCATTTATGTGTGTGTGTGCGCACCTGTGTGTGTGCATGCGCATGGAGACTTATTTTCAAGAATCTGCTTGCAAGATTACTGAGGCTGGCAAGTCTAAATCTGCAGTGTGGGCCAGCAGTCTGGAGACCCAGGAAAGTCAATGCTGCAGTTCCAGTTCAGAGGCAGTCTGCTGGAGAATTCCCTCTTGCTCAGGCAGGCTGGTCTTTCTGTAGTATTTAAGACCTTCAGATGATTAGCTCATGCCCACATACATTATGGAGGGCAATCTGCTTTTACTCAGAGTTCATGGATTTAAATGTTAATCTCATCCAAAAACATCCTCCCACTTGACACATAAAATTAACCATCACACTTTTGATAAGAACTGTTAAGAATATGGTTCTATTTGTTTACTTCTTATATGGTTCATGTCCTCATTATATTTGATCTTCTTTTGTTTGCAGTTCTGTTCAAACTAGATAGTCCCATATATGTCATCTACATGTTTGAAATGTTATCTTCTATTTGTATAGGACATGATTAAAAAAACCTATAGGGAAATGTTGATCATGTCCAACTTGACAAATGTATATATTGAGCCCTTATTATAATGGTAGGGATTGCAGGAGAAAATAAAAAATAAGACATGGTCATATTATTGTTACATGACAATTGTTAATACTCTTATAAAAGAAGTATGAGCACAATGAAGGGAAATTCAGAAAAGGGAGACATCATATCCCGTTGAGAGAATATGTCCATTCCTGTCTTCTTTCCTTCAACAAATATTTATGAAGTTCTACTATAGGTCAATTACTATTTTAGGTTCTGTAAATACAATAATAAAAAAAGAAAAAAAATAAACACCTTGTCCTCATGGAACTTAATATTTTATTTTTTTATTTTTATGTATTTTTTGAGCATGAGTGGGGGGAGGGGCAAAGGGACAGAGAGAATCTCAAGCAGACTCCCCATTGAGCATGGAGCCTGATGTGTGGCTGGAGCTCAGGATTCTGAGATTATAACCTGAGCAGAAATGAAGAATCAGATGCTTAACCAACTGAGCTACCCAGGTGCCCTGCCCTCATGGAATTTAGTTTCACATCAAATATGAAAACAAGTAAGTAGGGTGGTTTTAGGGCCTGCTGGTCTTCAGGGAGTGGTAAGTTAAATTCAAAAATAAAATGGAGAGAAGATGACTAGTATTGCTCTTTATGTTGGCGTAGTCAGACCTTTCTTTCTACAGAGTGGCATTTGAGCTGACAGCTGAATGAAAGGGAGGAGTCATCTATGCCTTTGTCTAAGGGAGCATTCTAGTCAGAGGGAATAACAAATGTAAAGCCTCTGAAAAAGAAATGAGTTTGAGGTGTTCAGGAAAATCTTTATGAGAGGTGGCATTTGTGAAGGAACTTAAGAGGTGATATTTTTATAACATTAGGGAAAGATAAAGAAGTGCTGGTTTAGAAATATGAAACTTTCTATGGAGAGTGTTAGTTATATATTAACATGGTTTTATAACATTGAGTAAGATGAGTTAAAATATATTGTAATATTTTATGTCTTAAGTCTATTTCCTTTCCTCTTTACACAAGCAATGAGCAAGTAAATACATTATGAAGTAAATGTCTGTCAGCCTTCTCTGTCTGAAACCTTGAAGAAGAGAGGTGAGTTGTTCAGGGGGGACTATCCAGAGTACAAAGTACTGGAAAGTCCTCTTTCTTCAAAGACCTTTGCTTTATAATTTCACAAGAGGACTAATAGAAAAATAAAAAGCTCTTTTATATGCCTCAGCAGAAAGTTAAGTTTATCTGTCATTCACATCAAAGGAAGAATAATTTTGATCAAGTCATTGGATACTTTCTATGTATGCCAATACAACCTCAAGTGATCAGAAAGAGACTTAAAATTTGTCTCATCTAAGCACCTCCTGGTGCTTTTGTCTCCAAGTGACTACCCTCCTTATAATGGAGCATAACTAACGATCTTCCTGAGGCATCGTGTCCCATCATTGATCAGCTTTAATGAAATCATTATCCCCGTAACACCTATCCATTGGTCTGAGACATAAACCTGTATCAGTCCGAGTTTTTAGTTACAGTTAACAGATTCCGGTCTAGCTAGCTTAAGCAGAAAGGGAATTTTTACAGATTTCTAGATAACTTATAGACTGTCTGGGAGTGTGTGCGACCTAACCTTGGGTATTGCACAGCCAGTAACAGCACAGCTAAATGGAATGCCCAGCCACATCAGGGGCACTAACTAACACCGCTAACACAACTTTCATTCAGCGCCTCTGATTTTGGACAACAAACAGTAGAACCTTTTGCCATAGTTTCCTAGAAGATTCTCTTTATTCACAGCCACCACCTCCCTCTCAAATTTAACAGACAAGTGCACTTGATTGGTGAAGCCTAGATCTCCTGCAGATGCTTAGATGCAAGAGAATCTGGGAAATGCAGTTTTGTGATTGCAGGACACTTAGCAGAGGGAAAATGGAAGAAGAGGGTGAGAGAGTATTGAGTGAGCCAGTTTGCAATATTTTTCATATTTCCTCTCTGAGCATTCTTGAGATTAAACATCTCTAGTTCCTTGAAATGTTGGAGGACACAGGTTTTGAGTCTGTTCATCATCCTGGTACTTCTCTGGGCACATCCCAGTATAAATCCTTCAAAATGTCAACCCAAAAATTGAGTACATTTTCCAGTTATCTTTTAACCTGTGCAAAATGGAGCAGGCCTATCACCTATTCTAGAAACTGAACATCTATTAATATAGCCACATAACATTGTTGACTCATGGAACCTTCTCAGTAAGACAGGAAGTCTTTTTCCCAAGTCCTTCACTTTTATAAGGCAAGTCACCTAAAAACTGCATTACTGTACTTACAAAGTTTGTTTTATAAACAAAAGCAAAACATCAAAATGTGTCACTATTAAGTTTCACCTTGCTAAAATCAGAATCCAAAACCTGATATCAACAGGCTCTAGAGATGGGCAAAATCCACTTTCTAATGTAAGTCATTATCCCTTCTGACTTTATATCTACTAATGGTTGGATAAGCATGTCAACTATATACTCACTCAATTCATTAATCTAAATAATTAATATGTCAAGGCATAAGATAGACATCATTAGAGGTGGGCTAATGTTGATCTATTAATTAGGACAAAGATAATTTAACCCAATATATATCAACACAATCATCTGGTCCCTATTTATCCATCTTACACATAGGATTCTAGGATAGGCTTTGTAAAATGCCACACAGAAATCCAGTTACACTATTTTCACAGAGCACCCTTTATGCATCAGACTGACAAAGTTCAACATAGTCCATCTCACTACCTTACCTCCATAAGGATCTGCCTCTTGGTTTCCCTGTTCCTGACGGAGAGGCCCCTTCTCCCTCAGGCTACCCAGACTGAAAATTAAACCATGTGTGATACTTTTAACTCTTTCTTCCCACTTTTAATTAATCACTAAGCCACTTGTTTGTTTATCATTATAATGCTCTGGAACTCATGTCTCCATTTTCCATTTTCACCACCCTGGATTAGGTCCTTATCACTTCAGACATGGACCACTTCAAAAGCTCAACCGATTTCCCTCATTCTTTTATGTAGTGACAGTGTTAAGAATGGCTTCCTTTTGTTCTTGTCACTCCCATTAAAATGCACTCACCCCTTTCTCTATATACATTTATCAGACATTTGGGGGGGAGGACTGTTTCTTGTCTCTTCCAGTCCCTTTGTAAGCAACTTGAAGGCAAAGATGATAGTATGAACCTCCATCATAGTTCACACAAAAATTTGTTTAATAGCTGTATAGTACACAAACACAGTAAATCTGTTAACTAGAATCAAATACCTACTGAATCAATTCACTTTTTAAGGGCAAGTATGAAATTTTTTGTTGAGGTATTTTTGTAGTACCAAATATTTTTCTAGTTATGTGAAGATGAGTATATGCAACTTTTGAGAACCATATTGAATTCATCTGAGTGGTCTCATGGTAAAGTATTAGTAATTTGTCAACTGAAAATCTTCCAAATGCATAGGATACTACTCTAAGCAAAAATCTCTTGGCAGACAAAACACCCTGAGTCCAGTGCTTCACTTGTAGTGTGAGGCTGAATCGTATTTGGCAGCAAAATCCATCCAGAGACCTCCAGAGACTCATTAAAACCAGATAATGCTGAAGCATAGCAAAATGGTTTCCATTTGGGCCATGGTGCCAGCTTGATAGATGTATGAAAAATAAAATGATTAAGTAGTTTCTTGTAAGGACATTCATCTGACTAGGCAGTTCCTAAAAACAGTCAATATGTGCACACTTATGAGGTCAATGTAGTTGACCTAATTTCTTTGAACCATATGACCTAAACACAACTAACAGGAGAGATGGCCTGATACCACACCATGTATGTGCTAGAATAGCACAAATAAATTAATTAACTTTAGAGTTGAAGTATTAGTACATAAATATGCCTCATTTATATGACATAAAAAATAAGAATAGTCATTCTAGGGTATGCAAGCTGGTGTAGGCACTCTGGAAAACAGTGTGGAGGTTCCTCAGAAAGTTGAAAATAGAGCTATCCTAAAACCCAGCAATTGCACTACTGGGTATTCACCCTAAAGATACAAATGTAGTGATCCAAAGGGGTATGTGTGCCCCCATGTTTATAGCAGCAATGACCACAATAGCCAAACTACGGAAAGAGCCTAGATGTTCATCAACAGAAAAAAAAAAAATATATATATATATATATCTCACATATTCTTTATCCATTCTTCTGTTGATATATACATATATATATATATATATATACACACATATATATATACACACATATACATACAGTGGAATACTATGCAGCCATCAAAAAATCTGAAATCTGGCCATTTGCAACAACGTGGATGGAACTAGAGGTTATTATGCTAAGCGAAATAAGTCAATTCAGAGAAGACAATTTTATGATCTCACTGATATGAAGAATTTGAGAAACAAGACAGAGGATCATAGGGGAAAGGAGGGAAAAATGAAACCAGACAAAACCAGAGAGGGAGACAAACCATAAGAGACTCTAAATCTCAGGAAAGAAACTGAGGGCTGCTGGAGGGGAGAGGGGGGTGGAAGTGATGGGGTGACTGGGTAATGGACACTGGGGAGTGTATGTGCTATGGTGAGTGCTGTGAATTGTGTAAGACTGATGATTCATAGACTTGTACCCCTGAAACAAATAATACATCATATGTTAATTTAAAAAAAAAGAATAGTCACTCTGGGAGAACTACTCTATGAGGCACATAGCTCAACAGTTGCCAATCCTATATATATGTTTATCTTGTCTCAAAGCAGTTAAAGCTGTTTTTTCTAGGCACTAGAGTGATTCATTGTCTTTGTAAAGAATCTGGAAAATATATAAACACAAAGGAGGGGCACCTGGGTGGCTCATTTGGTTAAGCATCTGCCTTTGGCCTAGGTCATGATCTCAGGGTCCTGGGATTGAGCCCCACATCAGGCTCTCTACTCAGTGGGGATCCTGCTTCTCCCTCTCCCTCTGCTTGCCTCTCTGCCCACTTGTAATCTCTCACCCTCTATCAAATAAATAAATAAAATCTTTAAAAAAACACAAAGGAAATGAAATTTTCCAACTGGAATACTACTACTCAGATATTATTCCTACTACCACTTGGTAAAACTATGTAATTTTAATATATTTTATATAAATAGGGATCTTATTGTGCATATTGTCACAAGAAATATTTTCTTTTTAAAAAAGATTTTATTTATTTATTTATTTATTTATTTATTGAGAGAGTGTGAGTGGGTGAGGGGCAGAGGGAGAGGGAGAATTCCAAGCAGACTCCATGCTGAGCAAGGAGCCCGATGTGGGGTTTGGTCCCATGACCCCATGATCACAACCCAAAGTGAAATCAAGAGTTGGACACCCAACCAACAGAGCCACCCAGGCATCCAGAAATATTTTCTACAATAAAAAAACTGTTCTTCATTTTCTTATGTCATTGACACTGCCTAATTAACACCCATACATCTATTCTTATCAACTTTAATTTTTTGGTGATTTTTATTAGTGCTCTAACAGGCAAAGTCAAGAGTATATGCAGTGTCAAGTTAACTGTGTTATTTTAGCAATTTTTCCAGCTATTGTGAAGCTCCTTTTTAAAAGGCCTCACTGAAGATACGGTAATCTCCAACAAAATATGAAGCATTTTGGTAGCTGTCAGCAAGTGTCAAGTAGGCCCCCTGCAGGGAAGACTGAGTGTTTTACTTTTCTGGAGCCCCCATGGTGGGGAATACTGGACAGTGGGAAGACTGGTTATCTAGGAATCAGGAGACCTGAGCTCTGATTTTGGCTCTGCCACTAAATCACTGCAGAGGTCATTTTCTTATCTAAATATGGAATTAGGAAGGTGTTAGGAGAGGGAGAATATTTGAAATGATTGAATAACTCATCACAAAGCCTATTCTGATCTAGACAGAAGGTACAGGTGATCAGTGCATTACATATTGAATGCTGAATGACTGAACAGCATATACAGTTCAAAAAGACTGTCACTAAGCAGTTATAGCTATAGCATTAAATTTTCTGGAGATGGTGGGAAAAGGAAAAATTATATTAGCCCTTCTAAAAATTCTTTCCAATGAAAAATACAAATACAGGTCTCCTTTCCAACTACAGATATTTGTAACTCATTATTAGATAACGCTAGGCCATGGATTCATGGAGGCTGGAGTTTTGACTCCCTTTGGGTCTCTTCCAATCATAATGTTCCTTTCTTCTTAGTCATTCAAATCCCACAGCAATGGATCAATATAAGCCCATGGTAAACATGGAGAGAAGTCTCAAGCTGAGTAGTTCCTTATATTAAGGTTTTGAATTATAATATCATATGCCCTACTCATATTCTTATTAAAGTAATTATAGTTAATGTTTCATAAACATCTGCTGTTAATTCCTTGTATTTTTTTAAAGATTTTATTTATTTATTTATTTATTTATTTGACAGAGAGAGATCACAAGTAGATAGGCAGGCAGAGAGGGGGAAAGCAGGCTCCCCGCTGAGAAGAGAGCCTGATGCAGGGCTCGATCCCAGGACGCTGAGATCATGACCTGAGCCGAAGGTAGAGGCCTAACCCACTGAGCCAACCAGGCGCCCCTGTTAATTCCTTTTAAAATGGACTAGGAGAACAACTATATATGTGTATTAATAAGGTTTCCTAATGAGGCATCCTGTTTTTGAGGGGGCCTCAATATTAGTGACTCAAGGTTGGAGAATGACATGATGTGGCTCTTCAAGACCTCACAGCTAACAGAGTATATTATGAATGATACGAAGGAGCTGAGCTCTGACAATGTCTCACTGGGGCCAGACACAGGCAAAAACCTAAGAAAATCAAATCCCTGTCACAAAAATCTGTTTTCAACACTAATCACAACCACACTTCGAGAATAAGAGAGAGAAGCCCTACTCTCCTAGCCACCTGTTCTTTCCCCCTACACTGCTCCTGTGTTTGCCTTCCTTAAACCTAGCTTCTCTGTCCTTCATTCAAATTGCTCCTTGGTTTGCTTTGACCAATCAGAGCACAAAGTCAACAAGACGTCTTCGAGGGGTAGAGAGAGAGGAGAGAATTCTGGGGGCATCAGATGTTGCCTGTGAAGGACACTACCCTGCTATTCCCTGTTATTGGCTACAGGAAGCCAAGAAAAAGAGACTGAGTGTCAGATGAAGGGAGGAATGAAGGACAGGAAACATCAAGTATATATATATATATATATATTTTTTTTTTCTTCTCAAGGATCTTTGGGGGCCTCTCTCTGAGTGATGCAGGGAACTATGAGGGGACGTGACACAGCACTGTCACATGTAATTTGAAGTTTGCAGCAGGAATGACACATAAACCTTTCTCACTGACCTTGGATGAACATGCCACTAGTCCCCAATAGCACTTTACTGGAAAAAAAAAAAAACAGGGGACCATGGACTTTGCATGGGATTAGTGGCCACTTCACAGCATCTCAAGAGAATAAGGGAGTGATAAGGGAGAAAGACATTTAGAGAAGCCGCCCAAAGCTCCAACTTTTAAGTGCTCTGCTCATACCCAAGAAAGTTTCTCCAGACAGCTCTTGGCAGAGCCTTGAGCCAAATGAAAATTTAAGTTTCTTCCTAATAATGGAATGCAAAGGGTTACCTAGATGACTGCTAATGCATGTCTCCAATCTTTCTTGGTCCTACATCCCCATCAGTAAAATAATAAACCGTAACAGGCTAACATTCAGCTAGGACATTCTTATACAGCCCTACCTACTGTTTTTATCTGTTCTAATTGCCCAGTGCCCAACTAGGCTATAGTACTATTTAAGGCAATTTTTGAAAAGTAGTTTCCTCTCATGATTTTGCTTGAGATACACCACTCATGGGTAGGAAGGTCTCTTCCAGACAGTCACTGGAGAGAGGTCTGGGGTGTTCACATGAAGCAAACTCCTCTATTTTACATTTGACAGCCCAGTGCTGCCAGCTATTTAAGGGCTGACAAAGTTAATAAACTTGACTTGAAGGAAGACTTGAGGAAGAAGTACATGTAAGTTAAATGCCAGATCGTTTAGGAGTCCCAGCAGGAGCCTATGGAGCCTCTACTCATCACCTCTGTCTTCCTCCATTGCTGGCTGAAGGGAGTTCTCATGGCTGCTCATCTCCACCTAAGCCAGCAGACCCCAGGAGTTCTACCTACTACTTCAAAAGCCATACAGATAAAAGTCTAGAAAACTTCAAGTAACAGCAGGGATGTGCTGGGTGGGTTACCAAGAGCAGATGAAGCAGATGAAGCAGCTGAAGCAACAGTAGTGCAAAATAGTTAGCAGGGTAAGACCCACATCCTACATGGTTCCTTGAGACATGGAAGCATTTAGTGTCTCTGGTCACATGGCTATAGCTAGTTTCCTGCTGCCTTTTCAGTCCAGCTTGTGGTTATTGAACAAGGAGAAGCACAAAGAACAATGCCAACACCAGTCACTCACCTGTGCAATCTGAGGGTTGAATGTGAGAGAGGCTGGGAATGTGAGAAAATTAGCATCTAATGCATACATTCTGATTCTGAAATAGAAGATTAAATTCATTCCTATAAGCCAGTATAGGAGGATCTCGGAAGTTCATGACTCCTGCATGTCATCTCATAGTATAGGTACAGTCTCTTTTTTTAAAGATTTTATTTATTTGACAGGCAGAGATCACAAGTAGGCAGAGAGGGAGGCAGAGAGAGAGGAAGGGAAACAGGCTCCCTGCTGAGCAGAGAGCCTGATGCGGGGCTCGATCCCAGGACCCTGTAATCATGACCCGAGCCAAAGGCAGATGCTTTAACCCACTGAGACACCCAGGCACCCATGTAAGTACAGTCTTAACAAAGAGGCACAGAGATGGGCTGTAATTCCCAAATACTTTTTTAGTTTTATAGAATTCTGTCAGAGACATTGTCCAGTCATAAAGACCTGGCTCAAAATGTAAAGGAAACTCAGAGAGACAGGCGTCTTACAAAGTGGGCCGTTATCAACGGTAGATGAAAACTGGGCTGATTTTGAAGCTAAATAAACCAGGGTTTAGATTCCAGATCTGCCACTGAATGTATACTCTATGACTTCAATCAACATGGTCTCAGTTCTCTCATTTGTTAAATGGGACTAATGACAGCAGCTATTTATGAAGGTTTAATTAAGATTAACTCAAATACTGTGTATAAAGCCCCTACCACAAAGATCTGGCACATAATGGGTGCTCAGTGAATGGTTATTCACTTCTCCTACACTTTGCCCTTTTTTTTTTCTTGGCTTCCTGGAATATAAGGGCTTAAGTCACAGACACAGACATGGGCCCAAGAAGGCCAAAAAAGTGAAGGGCGACTGATCACATTTCTTTTCTCCAAACTATGGCTAACGATAAACCATTGCTGCCTTGTGGCTCTCCTTTAACAATCTGGGGTGTATAGAAGGGAAGTTAAACAATTCATTAAATCGTAACATTTAATATGCTACTACAAGATGCAGGAGGGAAAATTTAATGACTTCTTAAGGCTCCTTGATCTGCTCTGTGCACGTTTACTTTGAAGACTTGAACCAGATGGGCCTGATAGCATATGGGCTTGTCAGCATAGGGTATGCAGTGGGAAACTCAGCAGCCCTTCAGCTTTGCCATACATGCTTTATAAAGATCCCCACTCATGAAGAACTCATACTGACTGATCAGAGAAGTCTAGGCATTGAAGAGATGAGCTAAAAATCTTCATGTGTAGCCTTTTTTGAGTGGAGAAGAGAAAGACCAAGATAGAAGGATGCAAGCAGCAGTGTTGCCAAGCAGGCTGCCCTACTTACCTTGTCTCGAATCAGCCACAAAGTCTTCTCTCAGACAAGCCAAATGGAGTAGTGGCCTAAAGCTCAGACTTTACACAGAACTTAGTTCAGAAAATAGCTGAAAGTTACAAATGCTTATTAAAGTCAATTTGTTCCCCTAAATAGGCTCTGCAGGTGCTTTAAGAAATGCTGGGGAAAAGCAAACATGTTACAAATGTGGCACAGCTTATATGTAAAATTGGAATTTCCAATGTTGAATTTACTTGAAGATAAATTAGAAACTATTTCTTTACAAAAAGATTCACACCAGGATTTTTTTTAGTAGTACATTTTAGAAAGGCTTTTCTCCATATGCAACTCCTCATGAATGTACCTATTGAGCAAAGGCAGAAAGTTCTGTTCAAAAATGGAAAGAAGTGGGGTGCCTGGGTGGCTCAGTCAGTTAAGCATCTGACTCTTGATTTCAGCTCACATCACGATCTCAGGATAGAGAGATCAAACCCCGTGTTGAGCTTCATTCTGGGAGTGGAGCCTGCTTAAGATTCTCTCTCTCCCTCTTCCCTTCTGCACTTGCTCTCTCTCTCTCCAAAAAAAAAAAAAAAAAAAAAAAAAAAAAAAGAAAGAAAGAAAAAAAAAGAAAAAGAAAGAAAGAAATGATGATTTATGAAGAGCCAAGGAAAGCAAGCATGAACTGGACACAACTCTTTTCATTTAACTGCCTTCTCATTGGTCAACTTGCGTTAATAGCCAATCATTAGGAACAACTGAAGAAGTTACCCAAGGGGCTGAAATTTTAAGTGTGGTTCCTGAATTGTCTGTTTGGAATTAAACATTCCACCAAGTTGCTATGTATACCAGGATTTCTTATAATAAGTATTATGTTCTGTAGCTATACATTATTGTTAAACCTATTAAATACAGATTCTAGGGGCCCAGGAAGTCTACATGTGTCAACTATAGCTCTTTTGGTGATAGAGGAGAAAATATAATTTAGAAAGGCGAGAGGGAAATAAAATTAGTTTCTATTAAAATTAAAGGAAAGCATTAGCTGACTTCATTAAGACGAGTCAGAGCCATTAGGAAATCAAATTACATGTCTAAAATCATAAAGCCCACAGATAGAGCAATAAGTATAGAGTCTATTTCCCTTCTAAATTTATCCAGCATTACCTCAAAACCCTGCCAGAAACATAATCCATTTTCTCATGCCCCCTTCCTAGACTTAGAGAACTTTATATAAGAGACTGTGATTATCCTATATTGTAAGACACATACAAGATTGTTATTCTGTGTTTATTCCTGGAACTGGATCCTAGCCAAAAACAGCCTATGCAATCAAGAGTAATTTCAAAATAAGCCAAGTTTTCATTTGTATTTTTTAAACATTGCTGTATCAGTCAGAGTCCCAGCAGGATATAGATGGCACATTCAAAGGGTGTAAGTGAGGAAGGTTTAATAAAGAGGTCATTTTTACAAAGGGGTAGGCAGGTTAAGAGAAACCAACAAAGAGGATAAAGCACCTGGAGACTAAGAACAGAGGGAAGCTGCTACCATGCTTAGGACTGAGGAGCCAGGGGGTGGGGTGGTGGGGGTGGCAGGAAGTGGTATTACTAGAACTCAGTGACAGCTGTAGCCATGAAAGAATGGGGAAGGAAAACCCTACCCCAATTATCTCTCTCTTCCCATCCATTGATCTTAAGCTAGTCCCTCCCATTAACTAAATCCAATGGAAGCCCCAGAGACCCAGGAGGTACAAAACCTAGAGCCTCCAGGGGTACAAAGCAAAGTAGAGAAGGGTGGAGAATGACTCTGCAAGAAGAAGTGGAGAATAACCAGCGTAACTGTGAATCAGGATTCAAAAGCTATATCAACATGTCCTTAAAATGTCCCATTTCTCTTTCATTCATTTCCTTCATAAGTCACAACTCTTCTCTTCTAATCACTAAAAGACCTCTCCAGTTCTCTACTCTGTATGTCTCTTATTAATGTCTTATGTTCCTGTTCTTCCCCTTTACTTTTTTTTTTTTAAGTAAGCTCTGTACCCAACGTGGGGCTTGAATTCACGACCCCAAGATCAAGAGGTACATGTTCTACTGACCAAGCCAGCGAGGTGCCCCTCCCCACCTTTACTCAATTTATTCTATGCCACAAAACTCCAAGGGTGGATCTGGTAAGACAGAGCTGTCTTTCCAGGGCGCAGGGAAAAAAAGAGACTGACATATACCAAGCTAGAATTCCCTTTAGCAAGGGGGAAGAGGGAAACACCAGAAGACTTGGTTTATTAATCATTTTTATCCCTTTAAAATGAGATTTTCTAAAATTCTAACCTCACTACCCATTCCTTACCATCAGCATCACCACAACTGTTACCACCACTCAACTGTCACTTTGCTAAAGCCACACCTGCTAACCCCCAAGGTTTTAAGTCTTGTGTCTTGACTCCTCTGAGAGCCAGTGCCACCATGGTTTCTGCAAACTCTTTCTGCTCCCCCCACCAGGAGTTAAGAGTATTCTGTAAGTAAGTAGAGTGGAATTATTTTTTTTAATTTTAAAAAATTAAAGCAGCATAGTAATAAGCCTACAGTTAATGGAGCTTATCATCATCTGTATGTAGTCAGGGAAAGAGATCATCGAAGAGAGCCCTACTAAAACCACTGTCATCCCAGGGTGACTCTGAGCATGTCTAGGCTGTACCTTCTAGGTACCAACATCAGAGGCATCACCTTGCAGAGGTAAAGAGACCTCACTGAAGTAATCCAGCCAGTCACTAAACAAATAAATAGAAAACAACAATAATAAGCCCAGAAGGTGTGAGTGGGGCCAGCCTTCAGACTTGCTATATTATCTAAATGTCCAGCTTCCATAAAATTTATGAAACAGGAAGGACTGACACACATAAAGGGGGAAGATCAGACAACAGAAAACAATCTGTAAGATGGAACAGGTGTTCTATTTAACAAAGGCTTCAAGTAGTCATTAAAAGTGTGTTCAAAGAAGTAAAGGGAACCACACTTAATAAAGGTAGTTATGATGAAAATGTCTAGTCAAATAGAGAATACCTATAAAGAAGTAGAAATTATAAAAGAACAAGAAATGAAAATTCTAGTACTGAAAAGTGCAATACCTGAAGTGAAAATTTCACTTGAGGAGATGAGAACTGACAAAAAATAATTTGTGAATTTGCAGATCAATAGGGTTTTGCCATCTGAAGAACAGAGGGAAGATCAGTTGGTTAAGCATCCAACTCTTAATTTCAGCTCAGGTCATGATCTCAGAGTCTTGAGATCAAGTCCCATGTCAGGCTCCATGCTCAGTGGGGAGTCTGCTTGAGATTCTCTCTTTCCCTCTCCCTCAACCTCTTCCACCACTCATGCATGCGCACATGCTCTCTCTCTTTCAAATAAATAAATAAATCTCTAAAAAGAAATAATGGCTCAAAACTTGCTAAATTTCTTGAAAAACATCAACACATCCAAGAATCTCAACAAACTCTAAATTGTATAAAAGCAGAGACCCCCAAACATACACATAATAGTAAAAGGGCTGAAAGACAAAGAAAAGGAGAAAATCTTAAAAAGCAGCAAGAGAAAAATGGCTCATCAGTTAGAAGGGAGCCCCCATGAGATAAATAGCTGACTTCTCATCAGAAACATTGGAGGCCAGAAAGCAGTATGAGAACATATTCAAAATGCTCAAAAAAGAAACACCACCTGTCAACCAAGAATCCTATATCCAGCAAAACTATATTTAAAAAATGAAGAGGAAATAAAGACATTCCACGTTAAAAAAAAAAAAAAACCTGAGAGAATTCACTGCTAGCAGACCTGCTATACAAGAAATATTAAAGTAAGTTTTTCAGGCTGAAAGTAAGTAATCCCAGACAATAATTCAAGAGCACACACATACACAGGCACACACACATGTACCAGTTAAGGTAATTATGTAATTATAAAAGAGAGTACAGATGAGTGACATCAGCTAAATGATGGAATAGACAGCTCCAAGCTTACATCCACCCCTGCCCCCAGAGAAACATCAAAAAACAAGCAGAAACTGTCAGAACCAACTTTGTCAGAATTCTAGAAAACAGTCAAATGTTTAAAGCAACCAAGCAAACACAGAATCAAGAAAAAGGCAATGTAAAAAAGATAGGCAAGTTTCATGGCATTTTACTTGCCCTTGCCCCACCTCCTCCACTCTCTGGTAGTGGCCTTGCTCTCTAAACAGTGGCAACTTACATTCCCAATGTGGGACTATTGTCCCTAGTTCTGGAGGGAGCAGAACAGACTGTGTATGTCTGCTTTAACCTCTTCGGGGCTACCTCAAAGACTGACATAAGGAACTCAACTCTGTTCTGCCTAACTTCAGACTCAAGCTAGAAAAGTGGTACGACTTTGCTCAAAAACATGTTAAGCTGGACTAACAACCCTTAGATACAGTGGGAAAAATTATAGCTGAAGCATACAATAGACCACCTAAGGCATGGGAACAAAACCTGAAGAGAGTTTCTTTGTGAAACCAAGATACTCAAAAGCAGCTGTGCATCCCTGGCAATTTAGAAAGTCACGTGCATGCCCAGGGCAAGAATTATGTTTAGAAAAGACCCAAGAATATGCTAAGGTTTCATCTTGGGCTGGTTCCTAGAATCAGCATAAGCCTAAATGTTGATGGTGTGCCCTAAAGAGCTAATCTGTAATGACTGAGAGAGGTATCATTTGTTTATTTGTTTTAGCTCCAGGAAGCCAAGGCAATCTCTGTCAAAATACTAGCTGAACACAAGCTAAAGAACAGAGATTTCAGTGAAGTGAAAAAGAATCATGTCTTTGCAAAATAGTTTGGGTTAGTCATTAAATAGACTACTATAGTCTTCAACAATCAAAAAACCGCAAACCCTGGGGAAGAGGGAGAATTTCAGAGAAGCTAATATTGGAGGTGGGTCTTAAGGAATGGGAAGGCTTGCCTTTAACAGTGAGATAGAGAGGAGAGAGAAGAGAGCTTTTTCATAAGTTTTTAAAGATTTTCTTTATTTGAGAGAGAGAATGAGAGAGAGTGCATGGAGAGGGGCAGAGAGGGAGGGAGAGGGAAAGGGAGAGAATCTTTAGCAGACTCCGCACTGAGCAAGGAGCCCAATGTGAAGGCCCCATCTCATGACCCAGAGATCATGATCTGAGCTGAAAGCAAGAGTCAGACACAACCAATTGAGCCACCCAGGTGCCCCAAGAGGAACGTTTTTCACCATGGAGGAAAACAAGGAGGTCAGTATGGAAAATACAATAATATCTAATCTTGGACCTCTGAGATACAAGACTGTGATTGTCCTTTGGGGAAGAAGAGCAAGGAAAAAATTATACCACTCATTATTTCCTGATAATATTTCCTGAAGCTCCAGGAAAATGAGAGTTACTTTCTCCAACTGGAAGGTTATCCTTTCCATTAGTTTGGCAAGGGCCAAAACTATTTCAGTAGCTCTTTTTTTTCTTTTGAAGATTTTATTTATTTATTTGACAGACAGAGATCACAAGTAGGCAGAGAGGCAGGCAGAGAGAGAGAGGGGAGGAAGCAGGCTCTCTGCTGAGCAGAGAGCCCGATGCAGGGCTCGATCCCAGGTCCCTGAGATCATGACCTGAGCCGAAGGCAGAGGTTTAACCCACAGAGCCACCCAGGCGCCCTAGTAGCTCTTCTTGAAGTGGACTAATACAAATGTTGGGAGTTAAGAAGTAGTTACCACCTGATGGTAAAAATAAGACCTTGGCCCATACTCTAGTTTATAGATAGGGGAAAAAAGGCCAAGGGAGAGAGTGTGACTTTACCACCAAATATATTAAGAATCTAGAATTTGAACTAGGTTTTAAGAAAAGGTTTACATTTTAGCTTTTCTTTTTTTTCTTTATATCTTAACATCTTTTTAGACAGAGAGGAAAATAAGTTATATGATACTGAAAATACCTCATCAATATGCCCTTTGAGATACCCTCACACACTAAGGATAAAAGATACAGATATCATTATTTGATCTTTTTTGTACATGGATCTATAAATACCAGTACCCTCTTGAAACACAGTATGAGTTTTAAAGATCTGTTTATTTATTTCAGAGAGGGAAAGAGAGAATTCTAGAGTGCACATGTGCGTGATGTATTCAAGTAGGGGAGGGTCAAAGGGAGAGAGAGAATCCTGAAGCAGAGTCCTTGTTGAGCAGGGAGCCTAGCATGGGGCTCCATCCCAGGACCCTAAGATCATGACCTGAGCCAAAGTCAAGAGTCGTTCACTTAACCAACTGAGCCACCTAGATGTCCTGAGATACAGCATTGTTAATGAAGTAAATAAAGTCTAACTTTGATGTAGTGCTTTAGAATTGACAAAGCATTGTTAGGTATTTGATTTAATTCACACAACAACCTTATGCAGCAGGTATTAATATTCTCAATTTTGTGAATGGTGCATTCAAATAAATCCCCAAGTGGCCCAAATCACACAACAAAGCCACTAAAATTCAAATCTAAATTTCATGCCTTCAAATTAACTCTATCATTTATCCCTGACTGCATCTTCCTGTACCTATCAAATCCTACATATTTTATCTCCGAAACAGGCCTCAAATCTGTCCCCTCTTGTCCATGCTACTGTCACTGGCCTACCTAATCTCAGCTCTTGTTATGTCTCACCTGAACTGCTGCAATGATATCTTAACTCTTCTCCATCCCCACTCTCATCTCCCTAAAATGTGGCCTTCATGCAATAGCCAAGGTGTTACCTAATGCAGATCTGAACACATTTAATATCCAGCAAGTGAAAATGGAAGAACGAGTCAAAACTTGGCACTATTTGAGTTTAAGTGCATTGACACGTTGTTATGGGGACTTCAACCATGTAGTGCCATGCAGTGCTTCTCTCTCTGTGGGTCTAGGCATTCAGTGGTTTTACAACCTTTCTGGGAAGACAGAATTAACATTCTCAACACCAAAGAAAAGGAGCCTATAATAAAGTGCTGAACTGCATAGAATTAAAAGCCAGAATGTATGACAAAGTATCACAGGCTTTATTCTCTTAGTTTGAGAAGCTACTTTGAAAAAGAATCATTTTTTAAAGTTAAATAACTAGCATATATTCCAAGTGGTCATATTCTTTGGTTTTTCTTTTCATCCTTAAAACACACTCATATACCCAAACACACACAATGCTGTATAATTCCATTAAGATCTCAAGCTCGTTAATGAGAATGGTACCTCTGATGGAAACTGTGATTGCTTTCCTCTAACACTTTCACACTGAGTGCTACCATCTCTATCCTCAGCCCAAATGGCTTTTCAAGTTGCTGAAGGGAGTTTTTCCTCATCATTGAAGTGAAATGCCAGGCTTATAATAACCACTGCCTGGAGACAGGAGCTAACAATCTATTACACCAAACCCTGAGAATCAATTAAACTACTTTATTGAATCAATGAGTCAAACTTTCATTGAGTATCCACTCTAAAACCCTAAAGCACAGCCATCCTTTCCTTGGATATCATTTATCTTAGGGTCTTCCCTCCTTCTAAATTCCTCATTTTCTGTTTTGGCCAAAAAATGCACGGTGTATTTATTTGGTAGACCAAGAACATGGCTGTTAGCGTAAGACCACTAAATACAATTTTTAGTAAAGAAGAGAACCATATGACAAGGGTGGCAGGAGAAAGAAATAAAATATCTATATCTAAGAACTTGATTATTCTGAAATTATTAAGAAATATTTAAAATACTCCAAACTATCACAAAGCCTTCTTTAAGGAAACAAAATTGTACAAGAATAAATGAAGTCTCATGCCATGTTATTGAATGTGAATTTTTGATATTACACAAATGTTCATTTTTCCAAATTATTCTATACATTGAACACAATTTTAAGAACAGTAGAATTTGGGGCACCTGGGTGGCTAAGTGGGGTAAGCCTCTGTCTTTGGCTCAGGTCATGATCCCAGAGTCCTGGGATCGAGCCCCGCATCGGGCTCTCTGCTCAGCGGGGCGCCTTCTTCCCCCTCTCTCTTGGCCTGCCTCTCTGCCTACTTGTGAGCTCTCTGTCTGTCAAATAGATGAATAAAATCTTAAAAAAAAAGAACAGTGGAATTTACTCTAGAACTTAAAATTAATCTTGTGCTCATCAGAAAGAATAAATGCAGAACCCAGGAATTGCACTTCTAGCAATTTACCCCAAAGATACAAATGTAGTAATCTGAAGGGGCACGTGCATCACAATGTTTATAACAGCAATGTCCACAACACCCAAACTGTGGAAAGAGCTGAGATGTCCATTGACAGATGAATGGATAAGGAAGATGCGGTACATATATACAATGAAATATTACTTAGTCACCAGAAAGGATGAATACTTACCATTTATATGGACATGGAACTGGAGAGGATTATACTGAGCGAAATAAGTCAATCAGAGAAAGACAATTATATGGTTTCACTCATATGTGGAACATAAGAAATAGGGCAGAGGACCATAGCGGAAGGGAGGGAAAACTGAATGAGAAGAAATTAAAGAGGGAGACAAACCATGAGAGACTCTGAACTCTGGGAACCAAACTGAGGGTTACAGAAGGGAAGGGGTGGGGTAACCAGATGATGGGTATTGAGGAGGGTACGTGTTGTAATGAGCACTGGTTGTTATATGCAACTGACGAATTACTGAACTCTACATCTTAAATTAATAGGTTGGCTAATTGAATTTTAATAAAAAAGAATAAATGTGATCCATCAGGAAACTGTGTAAAAGAAAAACATTAAAGTGTACTTGTATTACAAAATAATTTTAAAAGCATAATACCACCACAGAAAGAGCTCAATGAAACACAATAGAAACTCTTGAGAGATACTGAATGTATCTAATATAAATATATGATTAAAATGTCATGTCAATTTAACATGAAAAGGAAAGTTGTCATATGTGATGTAATAAAAACCAGCAAACCAACAAAACCTTATAATATAAGGAAAAATATTATGAAGAATATTGAAGTCAAATGACAAAGGAGGGGGGCAGAACCTACTATATAAACCACCATTACAAATCAAAACCTTTCCCCCAAATTGGTAAATATATGAATTCAAAAAAGAAACACAGAAGGCAAACAAACATGAAGACAAGTTAAAACATGAAAAAGTTCAATCTCCCAAATAATAAAGTGATATAAATAGAGACAATTTTCACCTATTAAACTGGCAGAACCATATGAAATTATAACTAGTGGAGGGAACGGAATGAAGAATGGGGACACTGATAGGCTGAAATTGGGAAAGTAATCTGGTGAATCTCTGGAGGCATTTTGGTGGCATGGACCAAAAAACCCTAAAAACATATATCAGCCTAGGCACAGAAATTCTGCTTCCAGGAATTTATCTCAAGGAAATAATCATGGAAATACGTAGAGATTTAGCTACTAGAATGTTCGTTTCAGTGTTGTATGTGATACCAAAAATTATTTTGTCTTCTTTTTTATTTCCTTTACCCTAAATTTCTACAATGAAAAGTGACTTTTGTTACATGAGAAAAATAATGGTGTGTTTATGAACACAGTTAAATAAATAAGAGGAGGGCCATAGTGATTTAAAAGAAAGAGCACTGGGCTAGGCACCAGAGATTAGAGATCCCAAAACTAGATGCACCTTAGAATCACCTGAATAACTCTTTTTTTAAAAAAGTTATTTTTATTGGAGAATGTGTCAGTTCTGGCTTCTAGCCTCTATTACACGATTACCCATCATCCTCATGGCTATTAACAAGCCAACCTCTGTGATCACCTCTTCTACCCTGTCATCATTCCTGACATGCAGAAGAGAGCTACCATTTAATTTCTTACTGATGCTAGTGCCCCTCACACTAACTAGCACATTCCTGAGGACCTTGGTGAATGATGAGTACTTTGGGTTCCCCTGTAGAACATAACTCTCTGGTGGGTTTTGTGGCCCTATGTAATATATCCCACTTTCCTGAGCCTTTTCATTCCTTCCTCTACCCCCTGCTAGAGAAACACTGGGATCCAGTTGCCACAGCATGAGCTCTATCTTTCTCCAGGTTTCTAAGAGACACACTAAGTGAATTTGTACCAGGCACAGGGGTCCTTGCTAGGATGTTAAATCTCCTGCCCTAAGAAAATGCCCTGAGTCCATTCATTCTCAATAATACAGTCTTGCATTCCAGGTCCCTTGTAGAAGCACCCTTAAAATCCAATCTCAGGGAATAGTATGGCTTCTACAGGACATGCTAGCAAATTCTTTCCAGCTCTTTCAGTGTGTAATCCTTTTCTTCCTTATCAGACCCATCACATCCTGAGTTCAGTTATGCTGGGATTTAACTCTAGTTGTTGGTCTGGCAAACAGGAGAGGAGATGAGGCATCTCTGAGGACTGAGGGGTACCTGTTGCCTTGCATTGGAGAAGACTTCAGTTTCTTCCCTCATGGGAGACGTGCTAGCTTTTACTCGAGAATGGTGGACCATTTCTGCAAGCTCAGAGGGATTTAGGGGGAATCTACAAAGCTAAACTCTTCAAGAGCATCCTCTCAGATGTCCACATCTCATGTTTCAGGGACCCTTCCAACAAGGGATCTGACTTTGGCTGACAATTCAAACATCTCTGGAGCTGCAGGATCTTAACTAGCAGATCCTGAATGTATTCCTCAACTGTGCCTGTTTTCCCACTGCAGGAGGTACAGTTCTCTTTGCAAACTACCAAGGAAACTTGCTGGCTCTCACACATGGCCTTTGGCTATTTGTTAACCACTCTTAGTTTCTTATTATCTCTCTGCAGGGTATTAGTGTAGCTGTGTAACAACCAGCAACTCCTACTGGGCCCCACCAAAATGTAAAACGTCAGCTCTTCATAAGGTATTGTTAAGAAAAGCGTACAAGTGACATTCACAAAGACAAAACATATTCTGGGCTATAAAACAAAGCCCAACAAACTTAAAACAGATCAAACTATACAAACCATATTCTCTAACTGTAACATAATTAAACTAGACATCAGAAAAAGTATTCCAGACTATGCAGCCATCAAAAGAAATGAAATCTTGCCATTTGCGATGACGTGGATGGAATAGAGGGTATTATGCTTAGCGAAATAAGTCAATCAGAGAAAGACAGCTATCATATGATCTCCCTGATATGAGGAAGTGGAGATGCAACGTGGGGGGTTGGGGGCAGGAAAAGAATAAATGAAACAAGATGGGATCGGGAGGGAGACAAATCATAAGAGACTCTTAATCTCACAGAACAAACTGAGGGTTGCTGGAGGGAGGGGGTTCAGGAGAGGGTGGTGGGGTTATGGACATTGGCGGGGGGTGTGCTGTGGTGAGTGCTGTGAAGTGTGTAAACCTGGCAATTCACAGACCTGTACTTCTGGGGCTAAAAACACATTATATGTTTATAAAAAATTTAAAAATTAAAAAAAAAGAAAAAGAAGTATTCTAGAAACTCCCCATAGTTCAAAGTGGAAATCACAAAAGAAATGAGAAAATATTCTGAGTTTTAGTATAACAAAAACACAACATAACCAGAATTTGTGGGACATAACTAAAGCAGTACTGAGGGAAAATTTATAATATTTGGGGCTTATACCATAAAAGAAAGATTTCATATCAATGATCTAAGATTTCACAAAAGAAACTAACTAAAGAAGAGCAAACTTAAGAAAAAGCAAGGAGAAGGAAAAATATAAGATGAGAGCAGTAAAACTGAGAAACAAAAACAGGTGTATCAGTGAAACCAAAAGCAGGTTCCTTTAAGAAGTCAGTATAGGGGCACCTGGATGGCTCAGTCAGTTAGGTGTCTGACTCTTGATTTCAGCTCAGGTCTTGATCTCAGAGTTGAGAGATTCAGCCCAGCATAGCTCTGCACTGGATATGGAACCTGCTTAAGATTCTCTCCCTCTCCCTCTGCCACCCCTGCCCCTGGCTCACACTTGTGCACGCTTTCTCTCTCTCTCAAAAAAAGTTATGTTCTAAACAATCATAATAAATATAGTCAGTATAATTGAGAAACTAGTTGAACTGTCCAAGAGCAAAAGAAGACATCAAGTACAAATACAAGGAATGAAAGAGGGAAAGTCACCATAGACAATATAGATATTAAGGGGATATAAGGAATACTATAGGGGAACCTGGATGCCTCTGTTGGTGGAATATGCAACTCTTGACCTGAGGGTTGGGAGTTGGAGCCCCATGTAGGGTGTAGAGATTACTTAAAAATAAGATCTTTTAAAAAATAAGGAATACTACAAATAACACTATGGCAATACATTTTACAACTTAGATGAAATGGATAAATTCCTCAAAAGATGTGAACTTCCAGGTTTCACTGAAGGAAACACAGATAACTTGAATAGTACTATGTTATTCAAAGAAATTGAATGTGTACTTTAAAAACTTCCAACAAAGAAGAATTCTGGTCCAGATGGCTTCTCTGGCAAATGTTATCACACGTTTAAGAATAATAACAATTCCACACAAATTCCTCCAGAATATATAAAGGAAGGAAACACTTTCTAACTCAATTTATGAGACCAGCATTACACTGCTAAGGAAGCCAGACAAAAACATTACAACAAAAGAAAATTATACAATATTCCTCATAAACATAAATGCAAAAATCCTCAACAGAACATAAAATAGACATGGAGCACAAAAATAGAATCCAACAATACATAAAAAGGATAATGTATCACGACCAAGTGGGGTTTACCTCAGAAATACAAGACAATTTCAACATTCAAATACCAACCAGAAGAATTCACCATACCAACTGACAAAACAAGAAAATCCTATGGTCATCTCAATAGATAAAAAAAGCCTTTAATAAAATTTTACATCCATTCATGCTTTAAAAAGAGGAAAAAAACTAGAAATCTAGTACTAGAAAAGAACTTCCTCAACTTGATAGATTATCTCCAAAAATTTACATTTCTCCACTGATGATCTATTTTTACTATTTTAGCCACAGAGAAAGTTTATTTTTCAATTTATACAGAACTGTGACTTTTACTCACATCCTAAAAATTTACCCATAAGCTTTTGAAATCTTGGATTAATGAGGAATATTCTAAGCTTCTCAGTGATTAAACACCACATGAGGCAGTCCAGAACCTCTTCAGCATGTGTAATTTTTCCAGAAAATAAACCTATGTCACTTCATCTATGTAGAGATAGACATGTGGCCACATGAGCTGGTATTGGAGACCAGGAAGTCTAACAGCATTTTATTTAGACTTCCATCCAGTCCTTATGCTTTCATATCACCTCAAGTTCACCCATGCTTTCTAAAGTACTTGAGGTCTCCAATCAAAGCTTTGCCTTGACAAAGAAACATTAATTCACTTCTTGTTGTTATTGCCCTCTGAAGCTACTTAGGCTTAAGTACTTAATATTCTGTTGAGTCATTTTCCAATCTTCCATCCACTGTATACTTTTCAAGTATCTCTTTCTTCTGTGGTTATGGTTTATATGTGTCTTATTTCTTCATTGTTGTTTTAATGGGATTTGGGGTGGCAGCATAAATATGGACATGTTTTCATGTGCCACTTCTATAGCTTTATTGTGGTATAATTTCTATAGCATATAATTTACCCTTTCTAAATACAGATTTCAATGATTTTTAGTTAATTTACAGAGTTGTTCAACTTTCACTACAGTCTAGTATAAGAACATTCCCATCACTCCAACATTTCCTCATATCCATGCATAATCAATTCCCATTCCCAGAGCCAGTCCCAGGTAGCCAGCTGTTTTCTATTCATCTCTTCTGAAAATTACATTTAAATAGTCATATAATACATTATACTTTGCATTTGGCTTTCTTTCATTTAGCATTGTTTTTGAGGTCCATTCATATTGCAGAATGTATAAATAGTCTGTTTCTTTTTACTAATGAATAGTTTTGCATTGTATGGATAATCCACATTTTAATTTATCCTTTTACCAGTTGATAGATATTTGGATTGATTACAATTTTTAGATGTTATGAAAAAAAGTTTCTATAAAACCCCTCTTTGTGGGAACATGCTTTCATATCTCATGGTTAGATATCTAGGACTAGAATTGTTGTGTTGTGTGGTTTAGGATTAACTATCCAGGAAACTATCAAACTGTTTTTAAAATTGGCTGCAATATTTTACATTCCCACCAGCAATGTATGTATGTATAACCATTCTAGTGGTATCATTGTGGTTTTAATTTGAATGTTCATATTGAGAATTTTTCATGTATTTATTTACCATCCATATATCATTTTGCTGAAATGTCTATTTGAATATTTTGCCCATTTCTTAATTGGCTGTCTTCTTATTATTGAGTTGTAAGAGTTCTTTAATTATTCTTGATACTAGCTTTTTAGCAGATATATGACTTGCAAATATTTTTCTCCCAGTTTGTGGGCTGTCTTTTCATTTACTTAATGTTGTCTATTGAAGCATAAAAACTTTTTACTTGCATAAAGTCCAGTTCGTCCATATTTTCTTTTATGGATCATGCATTTAGAGTATATTTAAGAATTTGCTTTGGGGCGCCTGGGTGGCTCAGTGGGTTAAGCCTCTGCCTTCAGCTGGGGTCATGAACTCAGGATCCTGGGATCGAGCCCCACATTGGGCTCTCTGCTCAGCCGGGAGCCTGCTATCCCTTCTCTCTCTGCTAGCCTCTCTGCCTACTTGTGATCTCTCTGTCAAATAAACAAATAGAATCTTAAAAAAAAAAAAGAATTTGCTTAGGCATGGTGCTCCTGGGTGACTAAGTGGGTTAAGCCTCTGCCTTGGCTCAGGTTATGATCTCAGGGTCCTGGGATCGAGCCCTGCATCGGGCTCTCTGCTCAGCAGGGAGCCTGCTTCCCTTCCTCTCTCTCTGCCTGCCTCTCTGCCTACTTGTGATCTCTCTTTGTCAAATAAACCAACAAAATCTTTAAAAAAAGAAAAAGAATTTGCCTAGGGGAGCTTGGCTGGCTCAGTCAGCAGAGCATGTGACTCTTGATCTTAGGGTTGTGAGTTCAAGCCCCACACTGGGTATGGAAATTGCTTAAAAATAAAATCTTTAAGAAAAAAAGAATTTGCCTAATCCGAGGTCACAAAGATTTTCTTCTAAACAGATTATAGTTTTGCAACTTACATTTTGGTATGCTAGAGTTTGAATTGCTTTGTGTGTATTGTGTGAGGTAAATGATATAAATTCTTTTTTTTTTTTTTTGCATATAGTACCCAGTTGCTCCAGGACCATTTGTTGAAAAGACTCCCTTCTCTATCTAACTGACTTTGCAACTTTGTCAAACAGCAATTGATCACAAATGTAAGGATATTTCAAGAATTTCAGTTATGTTCCATTAATTCATATGCCTATCTGTATACCACTACCACACTGTCTTTACTAAAGTAGCTTTATTTTTAAGTTGGGAAGTGTGAGCCCTCAAAATTTGTTCTTTCTATTATTTTAGCTATTCTGGATTCCTTGCATTTCTATATGGATTTTGGGGATAGCTTGTCATTTTCTGCCAAAAAGCCAGCTGAGAATTTGACTGCAATGTATCTATAGATCAATCTACCACCTTAACCACATTAAGATTTAGAATCCATGAACATGAAATGTCTTTCCATTTATTTAAATCTTCTTTAATTCCTTACAATAATGCTTTCTAGTTTTCAGTGTATAAGACTTGCACTTATTTTGTCAAATTTTTTCCTAAATGTTTGTTTTCTTTTTGATACTATTATGAATGAAAGATTTTTAAAATTTTATTTTCAGATTATTCATTGCCTTACATGAACTAACCTATAATGGTCATTCTTAGCCCTTTCATGTCAAATGCTAGCTGCATGTAAATGTGTGGAAATGTGCACAGATATGGCTTCTAGGACTATGTGCAATAACTCCATGCACCCTCTTCCTCTGAAATCCAAGGCCCAATGCTGAAGAATTACTTTCATATAAATATAAACAACTGGATACATAAAAGTGAGATTTAAAACTAGAGCTTTCTGAATTTAGATTCAGATTTTTCATAAATCTAGATTGTCTTAGTTGGTTTAATTCCTGACAATCAACTTTTATTAGAGAATATAGTTAGGTTTTAGAGTTATGATAAGTAGACAGGCTGAGAGATGGAAATAAAATCATTCAGACTGGATAGATCTGTGTAATATTCTATGAAACTGGTCTTCATTCATGATAATAGAGCTCTTGTTATGACATAATATTACAAAACTTTTTACATGGTTGTACACAACTTATCAGTGAGCTATGGCCACAGTAACATTATGTGGCAAACAACCACAAAATCTCAGGTGCATAAATAGTAAGCATTTTTTTTTAGATGACAACTCTGTGAGTAACTAGTCTAGGCTGGATGCCGTAGGACAGATCCACTAATCACAATTTTGCTGGTGCATTCATCTCAGGATTGGTTTATCTACGTTGGGCTCAGCTAGGCAGCTCTCATCTCAAATGTGCTTGCTTACGCATCCAAGGATTGGTTGGTCTAATCTGGGATAGACTGGGCAGCTCTGCCAATCTCAGATTTGCTTGCTCACACAGCTGGGAGTTGTCTGATCGAGGCTGAGCTTTGCTATGTAGCAACTCTGCTCCACTTCTCCTTCATCCTCATTTGGAGTCCAGTGGGCTGTCCTGAGCTCACTATGTTCTTCTGCAACAGCAGATGTCCAAGAGCAAGCAGAAACATGCAAACCTCTTGAGGCCTAGGTCTGGAACTGGCTCACTTACTTCCGTCTTATTCAGTTGTCCAGGGCAAATCACAAATTTGGGCTTAGGAGTACACTGCTGCAACATATACATATGGAAGGATGAGGTTTGAAGCAAATAACACAATCCTCAATAAAACTTTGAAGGCTTTTGAGAGTCCCTCAAAATTACTTTCAAGAATGCCAACTCAGTGTCAGAGTCACAAACTACTGAAAATGTCTTTGTATTTGTGCCTTTGTTCTATTTTATACAATTTAAGTAAATACATATATTTCTAATACATGGCTATATTGGTGTGCTAATCCACACAGTATGCCATGAACTGGAGACATTTATTTAAATAATTTGATAAGAAAAACAAATGGCTCTGTGCTTTTGAAACTGTGCTCTAAGCATTTATTAGCTATTTGCACATTGTTCCCTCTGATTGTTATCCAGATCTAATGGATGTATGTTTCCACACTCCCTAAGCCTCTTGTGTTGAAGAGACTCTGAAAGGTATGTTGAGAAGTTGGTATATGATTCCTAGTTGGTAAGATTCCAGTAATCATAAATGGTAGAAAAATATCTCAGTCCATCACAAAAAGAAAAAAAAAATCTGACATGTTATTAGACTGTACTTATTTAGTAAATTATTTTGGGAGCAGAGGGAAATTGCATTTTGAACAAATATATCAAGAAGCTAGTATTTTACTCTAATTTGTAGCTTGACTATGGTTTTCCAGTCAACTGTGACTAGGAAATTATTTCACTCAGTGAACTCTAAATATAGAAAAAAATGAAAAACAAGAACCAATTATGTAAATTTGAAATTGCCTACAAATCTTTTTCTGTTAGTCAAAAGCCTAACAATATCTCATAATCTGAAACACTATAAGAAGTCACATGATACCTAGATAACATGTCTACAGGATGCTATGGAACCTAGGAGAATTGTGAGTTTTGGTTATAGTTACATATATATTTGGAAAGAAGAGTTGGCTCAGTAAAAGTTCTAATGTATTCACAAATCTCTTGATCCACTAGGGAACTGGTCACATAACTCCTTTTAAATCAATTCATTTTAACTGCTTATTGGATCCTCATGATTTATAAAGCCTGTGACAAGTGCTATGGACATCCAGACAGTTTTGGAAGACCCAAGACTAAAAAGGGAGAGAGAAACCTAGAGAAATACTAATGAAACAACTTATATTTACTGAGTATTTGTTTAATACATATTGAGTGTATTAATATGTGCCAGGCACTGTGTGAAGCATGTTACCAGTATGTCATTTAATCCTCACCACAACCCTATGATGAAGGTATTATAATTATTTCCATTTTACAGATGAGGAAACATAGGCTAAATTTGGTTAATTAACAGGCACATGCTTTCATAGCTATTAAAAAAAGAGCTTTAATTTGAACACAGTTTTGTTAGACTCCTATTAACCACCGTTGTCCAATAGGATTAAGTATTCCTAGTAGAAATAAAGTCCAATAGGCTCAAAAAGAAGTGAAATATTAAATACCAAGTAAGGGGCCATAAAGGGGTGGGGTGCAGTGAGCAAGGGAATTTTAGGCAGAGGGATATAGGAGCAAAGCTAAAACTCTACAGAACATATTCAGGCAATGACAAGGAAAATTCTATTATGGTTCATGCATTCACGGGTGTAACTTATGCATTTACAGTCAATTTATACTCAGAAAGGGTGCCAAAACACATAATGGGTAAACAATTGTCTCTTCAACAAATGGTGCTGGGAAAAAAACTGTATATCTAACATGTAAAAGACTGAAACTGAGCCCCTGTCTCACACAATACATAACAATCAACTCAAATGGATTACAGACTTAAATAGAAAGCTTAAAATCATAAAACTACTGGAACAAAACAAGGGAAAACTCTCCCTGACATTCATCTTGGCATTGATTTTTTTGCTATAATTCCAAAAGCACAAGCAGCAAAAGTAAAAATAAACAAGTGGGATGATATCAAACTAAAAAGCTTCTGCACAGCAAAGGAAACAATCAACAACACAAAAAGGCATCCTATAGAATGGAAAAAAAATTTGCAAACCATATATTTGATAAGGAATTGATATCCAAAAGATATAAGGGACCCATACAACTCAATGCCAAAAATACAAATAACACAATTAAAAAATAGGCAAAGGACCTAAACTGACACTTCTTTAAAAAGAAATTCAGGAGAGGAGCAAGATGGCGGAGGAGTGAGAGACCTAAATATCATCAGGTCCCAGGAGTTCAGCTAGATAGTTATCAAACCACTCTGAACAACAACAAATTCAAAAGGAGATAGAAGAGAAGAAGAGCAGCAATTCTAGGAACAGAACATCAACCACTTTCTGGAAGGTAAGACATGTGGAGAAGTGAATCTGAGGCAACATTAGGGAAGATAGACCATAGGGGGAGGGGCTGGCTCCCAGCAAGTGAGAGAGCAGCACAGCACAAAATCGGAACTTTGAGAAGTCTGCTCCACTAAGGGACATTGCTCCAGAGGCTAAGCAGAGGTGGAGCCCTTGTGGGGACAGTGTGGTCTCAGGACCTGCGGGGTCACAGAAAGACCGGGGGTTCCTGAGTGTGGCAGAGCTCCCAAGTATGGGAGCAGGGAAGCCAGCTGTAGAGATGGAACCGAGGAGGGGGCTCTCAGATCAGGGTTACCTTAAACCGTGATCCAAGGCACAGTCAGACCACTTTGAGCAGGAACCCCACAAGCAGCAGAACCAGGGAGACTCAACTTCCTCCTCTGGAAGGAGCAACGTGGCAGGAATCTGCTGGGTTTGGGACTCCAAATGGGACCAAGCACCAGAGATAGAAATGCTCGGTCACAGACCAGGTGAGCGTGGAATGAGGTCAGAGACCAGGGAGATGGAAGGGATTGACTGCTTTTCTCTGAGGGTACACTGAGGAGTGGGGCCCTGAATTCTCAGCTTCTCTGGGCTGGATATTGGGAGGCTGCCATCTTCATTCCCTTCCTCCAAAGCTCTACAGAAAACATTCAGGGAACAAAAGCTCTTGAGAGTGAACCTGAGCAGATTACTTAGCCCGGTCCCTGGCAAGGGCAGGGCAATTCTGCCTTGCACAAAGACATTTGAGAATCACAGCAACAGACTCCTCCCCCAGAAGATCAGCAAGAACATCCAGCCAAGACCAAGCTCACCGATCAAGGAGAAATGTGGAACTTGAGAGCTAGGGGAAAGCCACACATAGAATTTATGGCTTTTTCCTCATGATCCTTCAGTCTTCCAAAGTTAATTTATTTTTTTTTCTATACTATTTTTTTAAATTTTTCCTCTTTCCTATTTCAACATTTTTAAACTATTTTATCTTATCAACACCTTCTTATTTTCTTATTTCAGATTTTGTTGTCTTTATTTTTTAACATCTTAATTTTATTTTTTTCAGTGCTCCAAGATTCACTGTTTATGCACCATACCCAGTGCTCCATGCAATACATGTCCTCTTTAACACCCACCACCAGGCTCACCCATCTCTTCACCCCCCCGTCCTTTCTAAAACCCTCAGTTTGTTTCTCAGAGTACAGAGTCTCTTGTGGTTTATCTCCCCCTTCAATTTCCCCCAATTCACTTTTCCTTTCCTTCTCCTAATGTCCTCCATGTTATTCCTTATGCTCCACAAGTAAGTGAAAACATATAATTGACTTTCTCTGCTTGACTTATCAATACCTTTTTAAAAATCTTTTTAAATTTTCATTGTTATAGTCATATTTTATCCCTTCATTGTATTTAACCTTATTTTTTTATATACATACAGCCTTTTTTTTCCTTTAAAATAATGGGATACAATTTCTTCTAATAAATCAAAATATACCATGAATCTACTACATAGTTTTGTTCTAGTCTCCAGCCTGATCACACATTCTTTCCTCTTTTTTTTCCAACCAGCTTATCATCAATTCCTTTTTTAGAATCCTTTTTAATTTTCTTCTTGACAGTCATATTCCATCCCTTCATCATGTTCACTCTCAATTTTGTATATATATGTTTTTCTTTCTTTAAAATTTTGGGAGGTAGTTTCTTCTAACAGACCAAAATACACCCAAAATCAAGTATGTGGTTCTGATCTAGTCACCAGTCTAATATATATATATATATATATATATATATATATATATATATATATCTTTTTTTCTCTCTCCCCTCTTTTCCCCCCATTTTGGGTCTCTTCTGATTTGGTTAGTGAATATTTTCCTGGGGTCATTGCTACCCTGTTAGTATTTAGTTCTCTCATTCATATATTCTTATCTGGATAAAAAGACAAGGTGGAAAAACTGAGCACAGAAAAATGAACAAGGGACAGTAACAATGGCTAGGGACCTAATCAATATGGACATTAGTAATGTGTCAGAACTAGAGTTCAAAATGACGATTATCAGGGTTCTAGCTGGGCTCAAGAACAGCATGGAAGATATTAGAGAATCCTTTTCTGGAGAAATAAAATAACTAAAATCTAACCAAGTTGAAATTTTAAAAAAGCTGTTAATGAGGTGCAATAAAAAATGGAGGCTCTTACTGCTAGGATAAATGAGGCAGAAGAGAGAATTAGCAATATAGAAGACCAAATGATGGAGAATAAAGAAGCTAAGCAAAAGAGAGACAAACAACTACTAGAGAATGAGTGGAGAATTTAAGAGTAAGTGATACCATAAGATGAAACAATATTAGAATAATTGGGATCCCAGAAGAAGAAGAAAAAAAGAGGGGGGCAGAAGGTACATTGGAGCAAATTATAACAGAGAATTTCCCGAATTTGGCAAAGGGAACAAGAATCAAAATCCAGGAGGCACAGAAAACACCCTTCAAAATCAATAAAAATAGGTCCACACCCCATCATCTAATAGTAAAACTTACAAGTCGCAGTGACAAAGAGAAAATCCTGAAAGCATCTTGGGACAAGAGGTCTATATCATACAACAGTAGAAATATTAGATTGGCAGCAGACCTATCCACAGAGACCTGGCAGGCCAGGAAGGAGTGGCATGATATATTCAGAGCACTAAATGAAAAAAATATGCAGCCAAGAATACTATATCCAGCTAGGCTATCATTGAAAATAAAAGGAGAGATAAAAAAGCTCCCAGGACAAACGAAAATAAAGAATTTGCAAACACCAAAGCAGCCCTATAGGAAATATTGAAAGGGGTCCTCTAAGCAAAGAGAGAGCCTAAAAGTAACAGACCAGAAAGGAACAGAGACAATATACAGTAACAGTCACCTTATGGGCAATACAATGGCACTCAATTCATATCTCTCAATAGTTACCCCAAATATAAACGGGCTAAATGCCCCAATCAAAAGACACAGGGTATCAGAATGGATCAAAAAGAAGACCCATCGATATGCTATAAGAAACTCTACAAGAAACTCATTTTAGACTCAAAGACACCTCCAGATTTAAAGTGAGGGCATGGAAAACAATTTACCATGCTAATGGACATCAAAAGAGAGCTGGGGCGGCAAACCTTATATCAGATATATTAGATTTTATACCAAAGACCATAATAAGAGATGAGGAAGGATACTATATCATACTCAAAAGGTCTGTCCAACAAGATCTACCAATTTTAAATATCTATGCCTCTAACCTGGGAGCAGCCAGTTATATAAACCAACTAATAACAAAATCAAAGAAACACATAAACAATAATACAATAATAGTAGGGAACATTAACACACCTCTCACTGAAATGGACAGATCATCTAAGCAAAAGATCAACAAGGAAATAAAGGCTTTAAAGGACACACTGGACTAGATGGACATCACAGATATATTTAGAACATTCCATCCCAAAACAACAGAATACACATTCTTATCTAGTGCATATGGAACATTCTCCAGAGTAGATCACATCCTGGGTCACAAATCAGGTCCCTAGTACCAAAAGATTGGGATCATTCCCTGCATATTTTCAGACCACAATGTTTTAAAACTAAAACTCAATCACAAGAAGAAAGTTGGAAAGAACTCAAAGACATGGAGGCTAAAGAGCACCCTACTAAAAAATAAATGGGTCAACCAGGAAATTAAAGAAGAATTTAAAAAAAAAACTCATGGAAACAAATGAAAATGAAAACATAACTGTTCAAAATCTTTGGGACACAGCAAAGGCAGTCCTGAGAGGAAAATATATAGCAACACAAGACTTTCTCAAGAAACAAGAAAGGTCTCAAGCATACAACCTAACCCTACATCTAAAGGAGCTGGAGAAAGAACAGCAAAGAAAGCCTAAACCCAGCAAGAGAAGAGAAATAATAAAGACCAGAGCAGAAATCAATGAAACAGAAACCAAAAGAACAGTAGAACAAATCAATGAAACTAGGAAATCGTTCTTTGAAAGAATTAATAAGATTGATAAACCCCTGGTCAGACTTTGTCAAAAAAAAATGAGAAAGGACCCAAATTAATAAAATCATGAATGAAAGAGGAGAGATCATAACCAACACTAAAGAAATACAATTATAAGAACATATTATGAGCAACTATCTACCAGAAAATTTGACAATCTGGAAGAAATGGATGCATTCCTAGAGACATATAAACTACCAAAACTGAACCAGAAAGAAATAGAAAAACTGAACAGATGCATAACCAATAAGGATATTGAAGCAGTCATCAAAAATCTTCCAACAAACAAGAGCTCAGGGCCAGACGGCTTCCCAGGGGAATTCTACCGAACATTTAAAGAAGAATTAATAACCTTTCTCCTGAAACTGTTCCAAAAAATAGAAATGGAAGGAAAACTCCCAAACTCATTCTATGAGGCCAGCATTACTTTGATCCCCAAACCAGACAAAGACCTCATTAAGAAGGAGAATTACAGACCAATATCCTTGATGAACATGGATGCAAAAATTCTCACCAAAATACTAGCCAATAGGATCCTACAGTACATTAAAAGGATTATTCACCACGACCAAGTGGGATTTATTCCTGGGCTGCAAGGTTGGTTCCACATCTGCAAATCAATCAATGTGATACAATACATTAATAAAGAAAGAACAAGAACCATATAATACTCTCAATAGATGCTGAAAAAGCATTTGACAAAGTACAGTATCCTTTCTTGATCAAAACTCTTCAAAATGTAGGGATAGAGGGTATATACCTCAATATAATCAAAGCCATTTGTGAAAAACCCACAGCAAATATCATTCTCAATGGGGAAAACCTGAGAGCTTTTCCCCTAAGGTCAGGAACATGGAAGAGCTGTCCACTATCACCACTGCTATTCAACATAGTACTAGAAGTCCTAGCCTCAGCAATCAGACAACAAAAAGAAATTAAAGGCATCCAAATCACCAAATAGTCAACTCCCACTCTTTGCAGGTGATATTTTATGTGGGAAACCCAGAAGACTCCACTCCATAACTGCTAGAACTCATACAGGAATTCAGTAAAGTGTCAGGATATAAAATCAATGCACAGAAATGAGTTGCATTTCTATACACCAACAGCAAGACAGAAGAAAGAGAAATTAAGGAGTCAATCCCATTTACAATTGCACCCAAAACCATAAGATACCTAGGAATAAACCTAACCAAAGAGGCAAAGAATCTGTACTCAGGAAACAATATAAAGTACTCATGAAAGAAACTGAGGAAGACACAAAGAAATGGAAAAACGTTCCATGCTCATGGATTGGAAGAACAAATATGGTGAAAATGTCTATGCTACCTAAAGCAATCTACTTAATGCAATCCCTATCAAAATACTATCAATTTTTCTCAAAGAAATGGAACAAATAGTCTTAAAATTTATAGCGAACCAGAAAAGACCTTGAATAGCCAGAGGAATGTTGAAAAAGAAAACCAAAGTTGGTGGCATCATAATTCCAGACTTCAAGCGCTATTACAAAGCTGTAATCAACAAGACAGTGTGGTACTGGCACAAAAAAAAAGACACATAGATCAATGGAACAGAATAGAGAGCACAGAAATAGACCCTCTACTCTATGGTCAACTAATCTTTGACAAAGCAGGAAAGAATGTCCAATGGAAAAAAAGACAGTCTCTTCAACAAATGGAGTTGGGAAAACTGGACAGCCACATGCAGAAAAATGAAACTGGGCCATTTCCTTACACCACACATGAAAATAGACTAAAAATGGATGAAAGAGCTAAATGTGAGACAGGAATCCATCAAAATCCTTGAGGAGAGTACAGGCAACAACCTCTTCAACCTTAGCCGCAGCAACGTCCTCCTAGAAACATTGCCAAAGTCAAGAGAAACAAGGGCAAAAATGAACTATTGGGACTTCACCAAGATCCTTTTCCTTTTGCACAGCAAAGGAAACTGTCCACAAAAACCAAAAGACAACCGACAGAATGGGAGAAGATATTTGCAAATGATATATCAGATAAAGGGCTAGTATCCAAAATCTATAAAGAACTTATCAAACTCAACACCAAAAGAACAAATAATCCAATCAAGAAATGGGCAGAAGACACGAACAGACATTTCTGCAGAGAAGATATCCAAATGGCCAACAGACACATGAAAAAGTGCTCAACATCCTTCAGCATCAGGGAAGTAGAAATCAAAACCACAGTGAGATACCACCTCACACCAGTCAGAATGGCTAAAATTAACAAGTCAGGAAATGACAGATGTTGGTGAGGATGTGGAGAAAGGGGACCCCTCCTCCACTGCTGGTGGGAATGCAAGCTGGGACAGCCACTCTGGAAAACAGGATGGAGGTTCCTCAAAAAGTTGGAAACAGAGCTACCCTACGACCCATCAATCACACTACTGGGTATTTACCCTGAAGATACAAACATAGGGATCTGAAGGGGCACGTGCACCTGAATGTTTATAGCAGAAATGTCCACAATAGCCAGACTACGGAAAGGACCTAGCTGTCCATCAACAGATGAATAGACAAAGAAGATGTGGGGTATATATATACAGTGTAATACTATGCTGCCATCAAAAAACCCAAAATCTTGCCATTTGCAATGATGTGGATGGAACTAGAGGGTATCATGCCGCAAAATATGTCAGTCAGAGTAAGGGAATTATCCTATGATCTCTGATATGAGGAATTTGAGAGGCGGGATGAGGGGTTGTGGGAGGTTGGTAGGAAGGGAAAAAATGAAAGTGGATGGGATCAGGAGGGAGACAAACCATAGGAGACTCTTAATATCACAAAACAACCTGAAGGTTGCTGGGGGTGGAGGGGTTATGGACATGGGGGAGGGTATGTGCTATGGTGAGTCCTGTGAATTGTGTAAGCCTGATGATTTGTAGACCTGTACCCCTGAGGCAAATAATACATTACATGTTAATAAAATAAAATAAAATAAAATAAAATAAAATAAAATGTAATTCAAATTCAGGTATGTGAAAATGTACTCAACATCTCTAATCATCAGGGAAATGCAAATCAAAACCACAATGAGATATCACCTCACATCTTTCAGAATGACTATAAATACGTAAATATGTAAATATATATACATATGTATGTATGTGTATATATATATATATATATATATATATATATATATATTAGGATGACTACTGTAAAAGAGACAGAGGATAGCAAGCATTGATTAGGCTATGGAGAAAAGGGAACCCATTGTTGGCTAGAATGTAAATTTGTATAGTCATTATGGGAAACAGTATAAAAATTCCTCAAAAAATTAAAAATAGATCCAACATTCCATCTTCTAGGTATATATCCAATGGAACTGAAAACAGAATTATGAAGAGATATCTGCATCCCCATGTTCACTGCAGCATTATTCACAATAGCCAAGTAATTGAAACAACCTAAATGTCCTTTGACAGATGAATGACTAAGGAAATGTGATGTATACACAATGGGATATTATTCAGCCTTTAAAAAGAAGTAAATCCGGGGCGCCTGGGTGGCTCAGTAGGTTAAGCCTCTGCCTTCAGCTCAGGTCATGATCCCAGGGTCCTGGGATCGAGCCCCACATCGGGCTCTCTGCTCAACAGGGAGCCTGCTTCCTCCTCTCTCTCTGCCTGCCTCTCTGCCTACTTGTGATCTCTCTCTCTGTTAAATAAAGAAATTTTAAAAAAATCTTAAAAAAAAAAGAAGTAAATCCTGCCATTTGCAACAACATAGGTGAACCTGGAGAACATTATGCTAAGTAAGCCAGATGCAAAAAGACAAGTACAATGTGATCTCACTTTTATGTGGAATTTAAAACAGTCAAACGCATAGAAGCAGACAGTAGTAGGATGGTAGTTGCCAGGGCTGGGGCGGGGGCAGGGGAAATGGGGTGATGCTGGTCAAAGCATACTAACTTTCAGTTACACAAGATTGACAAGTTCTGGAGATATAACGTACAGCATGGATGACTGTAGTGAATAATATTGTACTGTATACTTGAAATTTGCTAAGAGGTATATCTTAAATTAAATCTTCAACACACACACACACACACACACACACAATGGTAACCATGTAAAAGTGATGGATATGTTAACTAGCTGAATCTTGATGATGATGATTTCACAATGTATGTTTATCAGCACTTCAGGTTGTATACCTTAAATATATAACATTTTTATATGCCAGTGATAATAAAGCTGTTCAAAAAGTTTGCTGAAAGGATGAATGCGTATGTAACTGCAGAGCTAATACCTCTGGAGAAGCAATTTGCTTGAGAGCCATCATTTTAATCTTACATGCCATAAAATGGGGTAAGATATCTTATTTCTTTCTTTTTAATGAATGTTTACTTTTATGTAATGCCTATGTATTTACAAAGGAGAACAAATGTTGAAGCTAAAAATTGGATGGAACTGAAATACTGGAACAGCCCTTACTCTGAGAATGACATAAAGACATCCAGAGGATACACTAGAAATTATCAACTCCAAACAATGTGAGGTATTATAGTCCCTCATCACATCAAACCCAAGGCAAGGTGGACATCACTTCTGGGCTTTTTGCATTTGTTCTTTAGTTCTTATTTCCTTTACTATTAAATTTTGTTCCCTGTGTTTGGACCAACACATAGGGTTCATTTGTTGCTTTAAGCAATTTGAAAGGAAACTTCTGATATGTATTTGAACTACTGCCTTCGTATTCACATCAAAAATACTGTAGGAATATTATGAAGAGCCTCTTGTAAGTACCAGTTGGCACCCAGCTCTTTCTCTGGTTTGATCAATTCTAGCTGCTGAATTTCAGTATTACGAAATTCAAAACAAATCTCATTTTTCTCCATCTCAATTTTATTCTCCTTCCATAGTGTTCATAAAAATAAAAGTAACTTCAATTTATTTTCCTCAACTCTATAAACATATCTAGTAACTGGCTGTCCTATTGGCATATGGGCCTACTGTATTATAGAAAACCATACATGCAATCTAGAACTCTTGAATATGGTATGTATTTCTCTTCTGTAACATGTCTTCCTTACATGAAATTTCAGAGTTTTTATTTCTCTTGGAGGAATTTAGGGTTCAAAATTCCTCTTGTTACAGGAGTGAAGCTGTCATCCATAATGATGAGTTTAGGTCATGGTTGAAATATGCAGGTCCGATAGACCAATGCTATGCTGTTAGCCATGCCATGAGCATGCTTAGGCTACCAGCTAAGCCAAGACCATCTTAAAGCCAAGCACCCTGCAGTGTAGAAGCTCTGGGCTAGGCCCAGTATGATTCTTTCCTCTACAAACTAGTAATGACTATACATAGTAGCAGCTTAATAAATATCTGTTAAATTAGGAAGTTTATCTGCCTGACCATTATTAAAGGTTCATTTAGTTCTTGCATGCACAGTGATATCCATTATAAAGTGATTAATTTGATTACTCTTTCTTAAATTGCATTTTCCAAATGTATCATACCTTCATAATTTCATTTCTTTACTTGGAAGCCAGAATTTAGATGTCCAGTCACAGTACATTGAAATCATTGCCTCTTATCAGGTCAGCTTTCAATCAACACAGCCCAGAAATTTCATTCAAGCGCATAATTTTAAAGTGTGTACCTACATATTTATCCCCATCCATAACTCTGATTTCATCTATACCTTCCTTAGGGGATAAAATTCTAACTAGAATAACTATCTATAGGCATGCTCAGTGCTATTAGACCTATGCCTTCAGAACTGTGACAAAATCCAAGATGGAACTTTCCAACCTGAACCTCTCTCTCACCACAGGACAGCAGAACCAATTTCTGTGTGACAGCCAGATCATAAATATAAATATAAATATAAATATATTTATATATTTTTACAATTATATATAATATATAATATTAATATTAATATTATAATATAAATATAAATAATATAACCATAAATATATTATATATTATAAATATAATATATACAAAATATATAGTATAAATATAAACATATATTTATATAAATATAAATGTATATATATAAAAATATATATACACATGTATATACGACAACATGATGAATAAAGAAATTAAAAGTCCTGGAGCAACTGTGTGGCTCAGTCAGTTAGGCATCCAACTCTTGATTTCAGCTCAGGTCATGATCTCAGGGCCATGAGATCAAGCCCCATGTCTGGCTCTGTGCTGGATGTGGAGCTTGCTTAAGATTCTCTCTCTCCCTCTTCTTCTGTCCCTCCACCCCCGCTCACTTTCTCTCTCTCTCTCTCTCAAAGAAAGAGAGAAAGAACAAAAATTAAAGGTCCTTTCCTACTAACAAAAACACCAAGAAACAAAAGACTACATTTTCATATGGTATACTGGGTTGATTTACTTTATGTAATATTTTTAAAGTTTCTTGCATTATATAGCCCTTAAGGAAGACATTATCAACACAGCTTCCGTTCATACTGCATTCTCTTAAAATCTAAGCATTTCTTTTTAAGACATCCTCAAGGATGAACATGGTTTAATTATAAAGAGAGAAGCCAACAGAAATAGTTTTGGCAGAGAAAGTCTGCACTCTGCCAGAGTATAATTTATTCCTGGATTCACATACCTAAGAGTATATTCTCCTTTTGGAGCACATTGTTTACTACAACCCCATAAAGATGAAAGGAGGAAAGGTTAAATAACACATAAAGCCCATGATTTTCACATTCAGCCACAGAAATAGGATGAGCATTCATTCATTTAACTAGCTTTTTGATTACCTACTAAATGCCACAATTGTGGGTTGCATTCTCTAGGAAGACAGTTCTAAGATGGACTTCAATGTGCAGGATATTTGCTAAGGATTGCCCTCGAGATAAACATCTATGGAAGGGAGAGGAAGGAGGTAGGAGTGGGCAGTGGGAAAAGTTATGATGCAGCCCAATGATAGCCTTGTCTAACCCAACAATGCTCTCTGAAGCTCTAGCTGCCCTTCAGAACTGCCCTCTCCATTGGTGGATATTACCAGGCCTACATATGTCTAAATCAACTACTCACTGTGTCTGAGCCACCTTGGAAAGGGATGTGACCTTGAGCAAGGCAGCTCTGGGTAGCTGAGGTAATCCCTGAAGGGGCTAACTGAAGACTGTCTGCTGATAGTTCTCCCAACAGCTGGGGCAGCAAATCTTTCACTAAAGAGGGATCTGGGGGCGCCTGGGTGGCTCAGTCATTAAGGGTCTGCCTTCGGCTTGGGTCATGATCCCAGTGTCCTGGGATTGAGCCCTACATTGGGCTCCCTGCTCTTCAGGAAGCCTGCTTCTCCCTCTCCCACTCCCCGTGCTTTTGTCTCTTCTCTTGCTATGTATCTCTCTGTTCAATAAATGAATAAAATCTTTAAAAAAAAAAAGAGGGATCTAGATGGCACATTATCTTGTCCACCATAGCTATGCACCACACTAAAGCCTGGAAGCGAATATAGGCATAATTCTTACCCTCGGAAAGGTCAAAGTCTGATAGGGTAGATTACCTTGGAGGCACACAATCAAAAATAATAGTGTTATTTGTTTTGTGCCTATGGTATTTAAGGCACTGTTACACACACTATCTCTTTGAATATCCACCAGAAACCAATAGGGTGGTACTATTATTATTTCATTCAAAAGAAGAGGAAAAATAATATGGGTAACTGACCTGTCCAACATCCAATAGTAAGTGGCTGATGGATCCAGGAATCAAACCCTTTCAATCTGACTCAAATGTGGTAAGTGATAAAATAGTAAGTACTGTAGAAACCCACAAAAAAAAGCATGATCAACTTTGTTTGCAGAATTCTGCATCAAAGAATAGGATTTTTTCTGAAACACAATGCAGATCATGTCATTTCTCTCTTTTAAAGCCTTCACTGACAACTCATTGCTTTTAGGACAAGGTCAAACTCATCAGCATGGGGTTTTCCAAAGCACTTTATGAGCTAGCCATTCTAATTGTATATGGCCTCTCTCATCCCTCAGTCCCTCATTCGCCCACATGGTCAGGTTGAAAAACTTGAAGTTTCATTATCCAAATAACGTTATATTGCTTTATAGTTGTAAGTCTTTGCTTTGCACACATAGCTCCCTCATCCAGGAATGATTTTATAGGAACTCCTATATGTTTTTGAAGACTTGCCTCTAAGGGTACTCCCTCTCTGGAGCCTTCCTCAAATTTCCCAGGCAGAGTAAATCCCTTCCTCCTCTTCATTCCCAACTAGCAACTTGTGCATAATTTTACTATAGACCTATCATGCTGCCTTATAATTATTTATATGCATGTCTATTTCTTTTACCAGGAAGACAGGGATCGCATTTTACTTATCTTTGGATTTCCAGGTTCTAGCAGTTTCTGGCACAAATTAGGAGATCAATATATTCTGGGAATGAATGGATGAATAAGTCTTTCTAGATTCATACCTCCACTTCATCCCCCACACCCAACCAGTCACCAAGGCTTGCAGCATCTGTCTCTTAAAAAAGATTCTAAATATCCTCTTCATTCCTACAAGCACTGACTAGTTTAATCCTCATCATTTCATCCTTAGACTGTCAGCAGCCTCGTAAGTGGTTTTTTGGCCTTTAATTGTACTCCCTCCTTTCCCTGCTCAGGCTACCTTCTGCTGACTAGCAGAGTGATTTGTCTGAAATGTAAATGGGATTACACCAATCCCTTAGCTTAATCCTCTACATGAATCCCAATAACACATAAGATAAATTTCATATTTATGTTGCTTATATGGCCTACTAGTTATCTGTCCCCTGCTGATCTCTGCAGCCTCATATCTCATTGCTCACCTATATTCAGAGCCAGAATGATAAAAGTCAGCACTCCTAGGATGGCTAATAATTTGTCACCCAATCAAGTCAATATTCTTTTTAAAAAGATTTTATTTATTCATTTGACAGACAGATCACAAGTAGACAGAGAGGCAGGCAGAGAGAAAGAGGGGGAAGCAGGCTCCTTCTGAGCAGAGAAACCAATGCAGGACTTGATCCTAGGACCCCGAGATCATGACCCGGGCTGAAGGCAGAGGCTTAACCCATTGAGCCACCCAGGTGTCCGCAAATCAATATTCTTTAAATACTTCTTCAGCCATTTTTAAAAACAAGGATGGGAGGAAATGAATTTCCTAATAATAAAATTTTATTCCTCTTTATGTTTAAGGTAAAGGATTTATGACATTAATTTATTCCATACAATTTCCAAATCCTGACATCTTCTTGGGAGGCATAGTGAATCATGTAAAATGTAGCTACTAGATGAAATTTCTTACTCCAAAAAAAAAAAAGAAATAAATTTCTTACTCCAAATAAATAGTCCTATACTTTGCTGCTGAATTTAGGTGACTGTCCAAAAACTGGTCTTGGGTTTATTTGTGTCACCTATAGTTGGAACCTGCAGCTTGAATGAGTCTGCTGCAAAATCCATTCAACAATGAGAAGTCAGCACCACTAGGAACATTTTTATTTCTACTCAAGGTGCTGTATATTTCAGTTAGAGGGGGTCTGATTTCTATATAATAAATTGTAGACAGAAACTTGAATTAACTGGTGTCATTTACTATTTAACACTTTAATGGTTTAGTGCATGTAATAGATTGACACCATGTGCAGCTGCCTGCCTTCCTCCTGAGTCTGATTCTGTCCCACCTTACCCAGCCATTCAATATATCTGTAAGTCTTCAACACGCCATAGTTTCCTAAACGCATGTATTTTGGGTACACTGTTCTACCTTCTTTCAACACCCTTCACTTTCTTTTTTATCTATTAGGTTTCTTCTCACTGTCATATCCGTTGCAAAGCTTTCCCTGATGCCTACCCTCAAGACACCAAAGGCAGAGTTAGGGTACTCCCTTTTCTTTGCTTCTGTAGGGTTCTAAATGTAACCCAGAGTCTTCAGTCATTGGGCAAGAAGTGAATATACCAGAAGAGGTTATGCAGATGTTTGGGAGAAAAAGAATTCAATTTTGAACATGTTTAATTTGAAGTTTCTTTTAGGATACCCAAGTAGAGGTATCCAGTATTCAGTTGAATATGTATCAGTCTACAGTTCAGATGACAAGTGTTGGGAGAGAGTTCGCTATGGTTTCTCACATTTCTTCATGTCTTGAGAGCAATGTATTCTTATGTAGAAGTTCTGGATATAGAGGGATTTATATACCATGGAATAAAGATTCCTAAAGTACAGTGGAACAGGCCAAGAAAGAAGTCAGTAGTTGAAGAATGATTTAATGCTGAGCACTAAGAGATGAGAGCAACTATACCCTTGACTTAAAATAACCTGCACTTGAGGTGTCTGGGTGGCTCAGTCAGTTGAGCATCCAACTCTTGATGTTGGCTCAGGTCATGATCTCAGGGTGGTAAGATTGAGCCACACATTGGGCTCCACACTTGGCACAGAGTCTGCTTGAGATTCTCTCCCTTCCTCTCCCTCTGCCCTCCCCTGACCCAGGTGTGCTCTTCCCATCTCAAATAAATAAATAAATAAAATCTTAAAAAAAATAACCTGCACTTAAGGACCCTCGTCTGCCTAGAAAATTCCTATGCATCTTTTTATTCTCAACCTAAGGGACACCACCTCTATGAAGCCTTCCCAAATTCCCCAGAAGACTTAGGATTCCCTTTTCTACTACATATATATTTGTATCATTATCTGCTTTAGTCTACCACTAATGATACAGTTTTGTTACTGCTGGTTTACATGTTTGTCATTTCTGCGAAGACCAAAAATATCATAATAAAATATAAAGAACACACTCATTTTTCTTAAGGTGTATTCATTACAAGTGGGTTTGATGAAAAAGAAGAAAAGGGATATCTGAAATTGGATATTGGACAGCTATAAGTATTCATTTAAAAAAAGAATCTTAGGGGCCCCTGGGTGGCTCAGTGGGTTAAGCCTCTGCCTTTGGCTCAGGTCATGATCTCAGGGTCCTGGGATCGAGCCCCGCATTGGGCTCTCTGCTCACCAGGGATCCTGCTTCCTCCTCTCTCTCTGCCTGCCTCTCTCCCTACTTGTGATCTCTGTCAAATAAATAAATAAAATCTTAAAAAAATAATCTTATACAGGGCAGAAATATGATCAAGCTGTTGGATAGGGTAAAGAGGCTAAAATAATTTAATTATGGAATTCCTTTTTCCACAGACCACACACTGCCATCTCTCATGATACTAGCAGCAGATTAATTTGAGAAGTGCTATACACTTCTATATAAAAATGTCACCTATATAAAAGTCTCATTTGTGTTTACACAGAAGGGCAATCAAAACAAAACCTGCATGACTTTCACCCAACCATTGTTACACATAAGTTATAAATAAATAGATCATATAAATACGTGGCTTAGAGCTCCTATAAGCTAACCAGATTTTGTATGTAGAAGTCCTGGTTATAAACTCTTTAGGGAAAAATACACTATTCACTCTTTTTTAAAAATTAACATATAATGTATTAGCCCCAGGGGTACAGGTCTGTGAATTGCCAGGTTTACACACTTCACAGCACTCACCATAGAACATACCCTCCCCAATGTCCATAGCCCAACCACCCTCTCCCTACCCCCCTCCCCCCGGCAACCCTCAGTTTGTTTTATGAGATTAAGAGTTTCTTATGGTTTGTCTCCCTCCCGATCCCATCTTGTTTCATTTATTCTTTTCCTGCCCCCCAAGCCCCCCATGTTGCTTCTCGACTTCCTCATATCAGGGAGATCATATGATAGTTTTCTTTCTCTGATTGACTTATTTCGCTAAGCGTAATACCCTCTAGTTCCATCCATGTCATCACAAATGGCAAGATTTCATTTCTTTTGATGGCTGCATAGTATCCCATTGTATATCTATACCACATCTTCTTTATCCATTCATCTGTTGATGGACATCTAGGTTCTTTCCATAGTTTGGCTATTGTGGACATTGCTACTATAAACATTCAAGTGCACGTGCCCCTCCAGATCACTACATTTGTATCCTTTAGGGTAAATACCCAGTTACACTATTCACTCTTACATATACCTAAGCAATCTACTCACTATGCTTTGATCATTGTTCTACTTTAGATGGCCATTTGGTATTTAATTACTCACCTTATTGGAGAATCCCGCTCACAAGGTCTGCATGTGATCTATAGGCAAAGGAAGATAAAGACATTAACTGGCAAAAGGAGACCTCTTTTTATATTTTCATATACATATGACTTAAGATGGTCCACATTTTCCCACAACTTCAAGATAAACTTAATCTATACTAATTGTTGTTTTAAACTAGGCAAGTGACATTACAGTTCCATCTACTACTTAAAGTAAATGCACTAGAAGGGGCAACTGGCTGGCTCAGTTGGGAAAGCATGCAACTCTTGATAGTGTTGTAAGTTGGAGCCCCAAGTTGGTTTTAGAGATTACTAAGGAATGAAATCTTTTTTTAAAAAAGTAAATGCATTAGAATATGATTTTAATCCTGCTTGGCAGAGTAGTTAAAAGGATGGACTTTAGAACCACACCATGTGGACGCTGTCCCTTACTAGTCATGTGACATGGAACAAATAACATATTCTCCAGTTGCCTTCGATTCATCAGCTAAAGAATAAAGATAACATTTGTCCCCACCTCACAGCGTTTTAGGTGGATTTACTGCACTAACATATCGAAAGCATGCAGAATAGCACCTGACAAATAGTAATGCTATATAACTGATAGCAGACAGATTCACTGAGTGGCTTCACAATACCTTTAATATGGTTATGGTCATTGTGAATCTACAAGAGTCTAGCTATTAAAAAATGGACTACAATCATATCTATTCAGCACTAATAGAATTCCTCGCATTGTAAGACAAGAAAAAGAAACAAAAGGTGTTGGGTTTGGAAAGGAAGAAAACAGGACTGATATTAATCACAGATAAGTTTATCTACATAGAAAACCAAGAGAACAAACAGGGAAATTTTTTGGAACTAAGGAGTGGGTTCATTTACCTTGTTGAAAGTGATGTCAACATACAAAAATCAGTTTAATTTCTACATACTAGCAATAAAGAGTTAGAAATTACTAATGAAAATTTTTACTATTTTAATATCAGGGTACCCAACTGGCTCAGTCAGCAGAGCATTCAACTCTTGATCTCAGGGTTGTGAATTCAAGCGTGTAGAGATTACTTCAAAATATTGCATGTAGAGATTACTTTAAAAAATCAGATCTTTAAAAAAATCTTATAATTATTTATATCAGTCACAAAAATACTAGGTACCTAGAAATAAGTCCAATGAAAGATATGTAAGAAGATCACATGCAAAATTATAAAATTTTTATTGAAAGTTATTTTAAAATCTAAGTAAGTGGAGAGAAATGGTCAGGGGAAGTTTCAATAGAGTCAAGGTATCGATTCTTGCCTAATTAATGTACAAATTCAACGTAATTACAATTAGGAAGGTAAGCTATGGATACAAACTCCAGGGTTCAAATTCCAATGCAATTACTTACTATATGACCTTGAGTAGGTTACTTCACCCTTCTATATTTCAGTTTTGTTGTCAGGTAGAGCTAATGTATTCTTTTCCCTTTTGGGTTTTTGTGGAGAATAAATAAAATAATAAAGTATTTCACATATTTCTGGCACACAGTTAGGTGCTCTAACAATTTTACCTATCATTGTTGGTGTTATATTAACTACAGATCCATAAAGAAAAGAAACAGACAACCCTAATAGAAAACAAGCAAGCAAACAAAAAGGAATGCACGGAATAAGAAATAAAAACTGTCCAATATGCATTTAAAACCATCTCTACTAATAATTGCAAAAGACATATTAAAATGCTCAGATATCATTTCTCCAATCATTGGCAAAGATTAAAATGTGTTGGCAAGAATTTAAGAGAAACAAGTGTTTTTGAACACTGTGAGAGTATAAATTGGCACAATTTTGCAGGAAAATGTGACAGTAACTAACAAATTATAAAATGTGCATACATTTTTGATCAAGCAATTCCATTTATGGGAATTTATCCTACAAAAACTGTCACGTAAATACACTAAGATAGAAGAATGTTTATTACCATATTATTTGTAATATAAGAAACTGGAAAATTCCTAAAAGTCATATTACTCAGCCATGAAAATAAAGAGAGACAAATATGTATTAACATGGAAAAATGTCCAAGATCCAATGTTAAGTGTAAGAGCAAGATGCAGAACAGTAAGTCCAAGAAGAATTTTATCATAATTTAAAATTCTTCATATAAATGTTAGTATACATATAAAACTCCTCTGGAAGAATATATAGAAGTTATTCACAGTGGTAAATTTTGGGGGTGTAAATGGGAAAGAAATGCATGTGGCTTTTATTTTATACTTTAAGCATGTTTCAACGGTCTAAAAATATTACAAGGTGAGTGCATTATTTTTATGATAAAAGAGATATACTTCTGCTAAGCTTTATTTACAATGTTCCTACTGTTAAGCATATTTCTTAGCTTTATATATACATATATATGCTTAACTATTTGTCTTAAATTATTTGAAGAAATACCAAATTCAATAAGATTGGAAGTTTAGTTTTTAAACATGAAAGCTGTGGAATGATGATTCATTAACATTTTAGTTCTACCTTTTCAGGTGCATGCTAAAACCGATTATGTATTTTACCAGAGCCACATGACAAAGGTTTTAGTTCTCTGAATGTCTAAATAATTTTTGTCATTTCCCTATATATATCTCCTCCCAGGACAGTGAAGAACCATACCCTCAGGCTTTGTTTGGTCACCAAGGAATTTTGCTGGCAACAGTAACTCTTGGGCAGCTTAGACATTAAAAAGCACCACTTCTGATACCTTGGGGAGTTAGGGGTACAGTGTAAGAGGATCCTGAAAGACAAAATTCTCTAATTGGAGAAAGAGGGCATTTTTAAACAACTCTAAAGAGCCTTCCCCAAATGGCCTTTCACCTTTCCTCATCTCATGTTCAATTCTGACTGCCCATATTGCAGAGAGAGGATGCTTCCTCCAAGCCTTTCACCACAGCCATCCCATTCAGTGGTTCATGCTGGCTCTCTCCCACCTTTCAGCAAGCATAACCTACTATTTGGATGTCTTACCTAAGATGCCTCCAGGGTAATGTGACATTTAATATTTAAGTCTTGGTAGATATGTGAATCATCTCACTTCTTTCCTACAAATTTCCCTTGTGTGCCTTGAAGACCACTCACTTCTTGGCTACTTGTAGGTAACTTTTCCAACGCTCCTCATTTTTCCAATGTCCATGTAGCACTTCTCAGATTCCTATTTCCAGCCTAAAAGCACTGCCTTCAAGGCTTCAAGGCAATCATTTCTGTCAAGACTTTAGTGAATTAAAGTTGCCCTACTATATGTTGGCTAATTGAACATAATGAAACAAATAAATTAAAACAAATAAAATAAAAGTTAAAAAATTTTTTAAAAATAAACAAACGTGCCCTACTGAATAGCCTAGTATTGTTTGAAACCTGAGGGGTTATGTCATCTCAGAAAGTGTATTACCCAGACTTAGGTGGTCTGCAGCATAGATGGAGAGGATGCAGATATTCACGTGCTGAATGCTGTTCTGAGTATCTGCATTCAAGAAACTACAATCTAATGGTATTGGGAAAACTGGACAGCAACATGCAGAAGAATGAAACGGACCACTTTCTTACACCATACACAAATATAAATTCAAAATGGATGAAAGACCTAAGTGTGAGAGAGGAAACCATCAAAATTCTAGAGGAGAACACAGGCAGCAACCTCTCTGATCTCGGCCATATCAACTTCTTACTAACATGTCACCAGAAGCAAGGGAAAGCAAAGTAAAAATGAACTATTGGGACTTCATTAAGATAAAAAGCTTCTGCACAGGGAAGGAAACAATCAACAAAACTAAAAGGCAGCCTACAGAATGGGAGAAGATATTTGCAAACAACATATCTGATAAAGGGTTAGTATCCAAAATCTATAAAGAACATATCGAACTCAACATCCAAAAAAACAAATAATGCAGTTAAGAAACAGAAGATGTGAATAAACATTTTTCCAAAGAAGACATACAGATGGCTAACAGGCACATGAAAAGATGATCAACCTCACTCATCATCAGGGAAATACAAATCAAAACCCCGACGAGATACTACCTCACACCTGTGAGAATGGCTAAAATTAACAACACAGGAAACAACAGATGTTGATGAGAATGGGGATAAAAGGGAACCCTCATACACTACTGATGGGAATGCAAACTGTTGCAGCCACAGTATGGAGGTCTCCCAAAAAGTTGAAAGTAGAAGTACCCTAAGATTCAGCAATTGTGCTACTGGATATCTACACAAAGGACACAAAAATACAGATTTGAAGGTATACATGAACCCTGATGCTTATAGTAACATTATCAACAATAGCCAAACTATGGAAAGAGCCCAAATTTCCATCGACTGATGAAACAGATAAAAAAGAGGTGGTGTGTATATATACAATGGAATTTTACTCAGCCATCAAAAAGAATGAAATCCTGGGGCCCCTGGGTGGTTAAGCATCCAACTCTTGGTTTCAGTTCAGGTCATGATCTCCAGGTTGGGGGATGGAGCCTGGCATCAGGCTCCACACTCAGTGGGGAATCTGTTTCTCCCTCTCCTTCTCCCTCTGCCCCTCCCCCCAGCTCATGTACACACATGCACTCTTTTTCTCTCTCTCAAATAAATAAATAAATAAATCTTAAAAAGAAAAGTTATTTGCAAATGTAATTAATTAAAGAATACCAAGATCAGATCATCCTTGGTTATCTGGAAAGGCCCTAAATCAAATGACAAATGTCCTTAGAAGAACAGGAAAAGATACAGAATACACAAAGGAGGGACATGGGGAGAAGGTCATGAGAAGATGGGGACAGATATTTGAATTATGCAGCCCCAAGTCAAGGAATGCCTAGAGCCACCAGAAAATGTAAAAAGCAAGGAGGAATTTTTCCCTAGAGTCTTAGGAAGAAGTGCAGTCCTGTCAACACCTTGATTTTGGACTTCAGGCCTCTAGAACTTGAAAAAATATATTTCTGCGGGCATCTGGATGGCACAGTTGGTTAAGCATCTGACTCTTGGTTTCAGCAGAGGTTGTGACCTCAGGACTGTGAGACTGAGCCCCACATTGGGCTCCACACTCAGTGCAGAGTTTGCTTAAGATTCTCTCTCCCTTTCCCTCTGCCTCTCCCCCCATAAAATACATAAGTAAATTTAAAATAGAGAATACAAGGATGCCTGGGGGGCTCAATTAGTTAAGTGTCTGCCTTTGGCTCAGGTCATGATCCTAGGGTCCTGGATCAAGTCCCGCATCAGGCGCCCTACTAAGCAGGGAGCCTGCATCTCCCTCTGCCTGTCACTCCCACTGCTTGTGCTCTCACTCTCCCTTGCTGACAAATAAATAAATAAATAAATAAAGTCTCTAATAAATAAATAAAATATAAATATAAAAATAAATAAATAAATAAAAATACTATATTTCTTTTTTAAGATACCAAGTCTGTGGTAATTTGTTATGGTAACCCTAGGAAACTAATACATAGATGTAAGAATTACAGGGGACAGTAAAGTTACAGAAAATATGCAGAAAAAAGGTATGGAGTGAAACATTTAAAGTATTGAAAGAAAAAATAATCCACCAACTTAGAATTCCATATCCAGCAAAACTGTTTTTCAAAAATGAAAGGAAAAATAAAGAATTCCTCAGACATCAACTGAAGGTATTCATTGCCTATACATGCACCTGGAAAGAAATGTTAAGAAGAAGTTCTTAAGACAGAAGGCAAAAAACATAGGTCAAAACCTTCAATCTACATAAAGAAAGGTAGAGCATTAGAGAAGGAATAAATGAAGAAATAAAATGATCTATTTTTCTTATTCTTAATTGATCTGATAACTGCCTAGTAATAATGTATTAGATGATTATAGTATATGCATAAGAAAAATGAGTAATAGGAAGGAATTGGGAACACTAATAAAATATATATAGTACATGTGAGCAGTTAAGTGTTATTTCAAGGTAGACTTTTATGAATTACAAATGTAATGGTAAACTAGGGAAATTGTTAAAAACTTCTAAAAACATATATTTTGGTGAAATATACCATTGCTTTATATCAAGATCTCTTTTGTGCAAATGATTTTTTAGAAAATCAGTGGCATATTTCACCAGAATAATAAATGTCAATTGAATTTTTAAAATCACATTTTTCATATACCAGGAGAGCTCACTAAATAAGGATAATAAAAAATACTTCTAATTAAAGAAATAAAGACATATATTTAATAAGTCAGCCAGAGAAAGACAAATACTATAAGATCTCACTTACATGTAGAATCCAAAAAACTGGGGCACCTGGATGGTTCAGTGGGTTAAAGCCTCTGCCTTCGGCTCAGGTCGTGATCCCAGGGTCCTGGGATCGAGCCCTGCATCAGGCTCTCTGCTCGGCAGGGAGCCTGCTTTCTCCTCTCTCTCTCTGCCTACCTCTTTGCCTACTTGTGAGCTCTCTCTCTCTGTCAAATAAATAAATAAAATCTTAAAAAAAAAGAATCTAAAAAACCAAAATCACAGAAACAGAGAATAGATTGGTGGTTTCCTGGGTGGAGGTGGGGGGGTTGGTGGAAATGGGTGAAGGTAGACAAAGGCTACACACTTCCAGTTATAAGATGAATAAGTTCTAGGGATATAATATATAGCATGATGATTAAAGTTTATACACACAAAAAAATTGTAACTATATGAGTATTGGACATTTTAAACTAACCTTACTGGGGTATTCATTTTGCAATACATGTGTATATCAAATTACTATGTTGCATACCTTAAACTTACACAATGTTATATGTCATTTATATCTCAGTAAGGCTGTAAAAGGTTATCTTTGATATACTAAGTGATAAGAGAGGAGATAAAATGGAATCATACTAAGTATTCAAAATCAAAGAATGTAGGGAAAACAGGAGAAAAAAAGAAATGTAAAATAAGTGAAACAAATAGAAAACAGTTACAAACATGATAAATATTAATCCAACAATATCAACACTTTAAATGTGAATGACCTATATACACTAGTTAAAAGACACAGATAGCCAAAGTGATAGAAAAAATATCCAATCATAGTTTGTCTATAAGAAATTGATATTAAATATAAAGATTCAGATAGGCTAAAAGTAAAAGGATGGAAAGAATTATACCATACTAGCAATAATCAAAGGAAAGCTACTGTAGCTATATTAATTTCATAGAAGCAGATTTTAGAGCAAGGGAGATTATCAGGGATACAGAAGGGCATTACATACTGAAAAAGGAGTCAGTTCTCCAAGAAGATATTAAATGCATATGTGACTAAAAACAAAGTGTCAGAACATGTGAAACAAAATCTGATAGAGATGAGAGGAGAAATAGACAAATCCACTATTCTATTTCAAGACTTCAATACTACTCTGTCAGAAGCTGATAGATCAAACAGGCAGAAAATCAGTAGGGATACAGGTGACCTGAACAGTATTATCAATCAACTTGATCTACTTGACACTTATAAAATACTCCATCCAACAACAACAGAGTGTATATTCAAGTGACATAAAATATTTATCAAGACAGAAAAAATTCAGAGCCATTAAACACATCTTAACAAATTCAGAAGAACAGAAATCATACAAAGTATGTTCATAAGCTGCAATGCAATTAAACCAGAAAGCAATAGCAAGAAGTTTGAGTATCTCCCAAATATCTGGAAATTAAATAACACACTTCTAAATAAATAATTCATGGGTCAAAGAAAACAACTCAGAGAGAGACTTAAAATTTATGGTCACTTAGGTTCCCCCCCCCAAAAAAATATATATATATATTTTATTTAAACAACTTAAACAAAGTTTAGAGAAGGCAGAGAAAAAATAGAGCCAAAATCAATGAAATTGAAAACAGGAAAACAATAAAGAAAATCAATGAAACCCAAGGCTGGTTTTTTGAAAAGATCAATAAAATTGATAAACTTCTAGTCAGGCTTACCAAGAAAAAAGAAGACAGAATTACCAATATCAGAAATGAAATAGGAATTATCACTACTCATCCCATAGATATTGAAAGGATAATAATGAAATACATGAAGATAAATACTATACTTGGCAAAGCTATCCTTCAGAAACAATGAAGACTTTTTCAAACAGAAGCTGAGGGAGTTCAGCACCATTAGACCAGCGTTAGAAGAAATGCTAAATGGATCATATCATGATCATATAAATATAAAATTCTCAACAATGGCAAAAAACTATTAGTAATAATAAAGAAATTCAAGAAAGTTTCAGGATACAAAAACTAACACAAAAAATCAGTGGTGTTTCTATGCATAAACAATGAACAATTGAAAATGGAAATTAAGAAATCAATCCAATTCACAATAGCAACAAAAAGATTAAAGTATTTAAGAGTAATGTAACCAAAGAGGTAAAAGACTTATACACTGAAAATTATAAAACATCAATGAAGGAAATTAAAGAACACAGAGATAAAAGGAAAGACTTCTATGTTCATGGATTGTACGAATTGATATTGGCAAAAAAAAAAAAAAATCCACCCAAAGTGGTCTACAGAGTCAATACAACCACTATCAAAATTCTACAGGCATTCTTTACAGATATAGAAAAAAAAAGTCTTAAAATTTTATATGGAACCACAAGGACCCTGAATAGCCAAAGCAAACATAAGCAAAAAGAACAAAGCTGGAGGCATCACACTTCTTGCTTTCAAAATACATTAGAAATCTACAGCAATCAAACAGTATGGTGAAAAATATACAGACCAATGAAACAAAGAAGAGATCAGACCTAAGTCCACACATCTACAGTCAAGTGATCTTGGACAAAAGTTCCCAGAGTACACAATGGGGAAAGGATAATCTCTTCAATAAATGATTGAGAAAACAAGATATACACATACAGAAGACTGAAATTGGAACTCTATCTCACACAGCACACAAAAATCAACTCCGAATGGATTAAAGACTTAGATGTAAGACCTGAAACTTGAAAACTACTAGGAAAAAAATAGACACTGGTCTTAGCAATGATTTTTTGGTTATGACACCCAAAGCACAGAAAGCAAGAGCAAAAATAGAAAAGTGGGGTTGCATCAAACTGAAGAGCTTCTGTATAAGCAAAGGAAACAATCAACAGTGTGAAAAGGCAACGTATTGAATGGAAGAAAATACTTGCAAGTCATCTATCTAATTAGGGTAAGTAACATGAACAACTCAATAGCAAAAAACAAACTGAATTTAAAAATATGGGCTAAGGGGCTGCCTGGGTGGCTCAGTGGGTTAAGCCTCTGCCTTTAGCTCAGGTCATGATCTCAGGGTCCTGGGATCAAGTCCCACATCAGGCTCTCTGCTAGGCAGGGAGCCTGCTTCCTCCTCTCTCTCTCTCTCTCTCTCTCTACTTGTGATCTCTCTGTCAAATAAATAAAATCCTTTAAAAAAAATATGGGCTAAGGACCAGAATAGACATTTCTCCTAAGAAGTCATACAAATGGCCCACAGGTATATGAAAATGTGCTCAGCATCACTAATCATCAGGGAAATCCAAATCAAAACCACAATGAGATACCACATTTTACCTGTGAGGATGGCTATTTTCAAAAGATAAGAGATAACAAAGGTTGACAAGGATGTGGAGAAAAGGGTATTCTTGTACACTCTTAATAGTAATGTAAATTGGTACAACCATGATGGAAGACAGCATGAAGGTTTTTCAACAAATTAAAAATAGGACTCCCATATAATCTAGCAATCCACTTCTGGGTATGTATCCAAGGGAAAATGAAATCAGTATCTGAAAGGGCTGATTTCCATGTTCATTGCTGCATTACTTGCAGGAACCCAGATAAGGAAATAACCTAGTGTCAGTTAATTAACAGATGGATAAAGAAAATGTGAGATACATACAAAAATGTGAGATATATATATACATGGAAATGTGATATATATTAATATATTATTATAAATCATTAATTAATCAACATTCTATTCCATTGTGTCATTGCAATATTATTCAGCTTTTTGTAAAAATGGAAATCTTGCTCTTTGTGACAATATTGAAGAACCTGGAGGCCATTAATCTAAGTGTAATAAGTCAGACGGAAAGGGACAAATACTGCATGATCTCAAATATATGCGGAATTTAACAAAGTCAGATTCATAAAAGCAGAGTGGGATGGTGGTGCAGGAAATGGAGAGATTGCAGTAAAAGGGTGTAAAGGTTCAGTTACATGGGATGAATACGTTCTGGAGCTCTAATATACAGCATGGTGACTACAGTTGACCGTATTCTACTATACACTTAAAATTTGCTAAGAGAGTTGACCTTAAGTGTTCTCACCACACACACACACACACACACACACACACACAATGGTAACTATGTGAGGTGATGGATATGTTAATTAGCTCAATTGTCATAATCATTTCACAATATATATCTAAACCTTACACCATATACCTTAAATGCATACAATTTTTATTTGTCAAGTACAGTTCAATAAAACTGGAAAAATTAAATTTGATAAAAACACTACCCTTTCTCTCATTGACACTGCAACCTTTAATTGATTTGTCTCTAGGAAAATGCAAAAAGTGTAGGGTAATAAATGCATTATGAATTTTTTTAAATATCCCATTCACCACAGCATGAAAATCCAAAGATTACCTAAGAAAAAGCTTCATGAAAATGTTCAAGACCTTTATGGAGACAACTATAAAATGTTTCTGATGGATTCAGAATACTAGAAATTTATCAATTGTCCTTAAATTATTTACAGATTTATTGCCTTACCTGAATGTGACAAGATGACAAACTTGGGCTGCTGTGCTCCGCTCTTGGTTTAAAGTGGATGGGCTCAGGGTGCCTGGGTGGCTCAGATAGAGTCTGCCTTCCACTCAGGTCATGATCTCAGGGTCCTAAGATAGAGTTCCATGTCAGGCTCTCAGCTTCTCCCTCTGCCTCCCCCCCCTTCCTGCTCTCTCTCTCCCCCTCTGTCTCTCTCTTTAATTAGTAAATAAAATCTTTAAAAAATAATGAAGTGGGAGGGCTCAAGTCCATATAGGGAGAAGGCCAACTACATGCCAGAAGTCAAGGTGATGATCCTAAGGGAAAACTAAGAACTGCCACCGCAGAAGAGATTGGCCCCCACGCCCATCCTAGCCTGTGAGCCTTGGGAGGCCTTGGAACATGACCAGATGTGGCAGACCCTGACTTCCACTGGAGAGGGGGTACATTTTCAGGGAGTTATGGGCTTTGATCTGAGGGGCAAGGCTCCGGTCAGCAGAGGGAGGAATACCAGGCCCTGCCAGGCATCAAGATGAGGACCCTTATGGAGGGCTGAATTAGCCACCCACCCCAAATGCACACCTGCTTTCAGCCCTGGGAGGTCCCAGGAACAGGTATCAACTACCACCCAATTATCACCTGCATTTGTGTGGTGGACATCTCAGGGAGATGGGAACCTTGTGAAGGCAGGGGCTACAGGCCGTATCAGAAAGAAGCCTAAGTACTTGCGGAGGACTGAGTGTAAACCCCCAACCCATAATATATGGCGAGCCACAAAGAAACCTACCCTGACCTTACCGTCAGCTCCTACAGACCCCACACAAGCCTGTCATGCTAAGACCCAGCCTCACTAGTACCTTGGTGAGATAAAGGCCTTATCGTGACGGGTGAGGTCTCAGCTCAACAGAGAGAGGGCGCTCAGCCAGTGCAAGGAGTCAAGGTAAGCACTCAGGAGTTCTCCTATCCCGGGCGATTGGAAGCCACCCCACTCTACTATCAGCCCTGGGAAACACCAGGCTGAGTACAGGAATGTGTCCTGTCCTGACTTCGGGAATTTGAGGGAGGTGAGATTTACTCTTAGGGGCCTGGACTCTCGTCAGCAGAGGGAGGAGTCTTGGGCCCCACCAGGCTTCAAAGTAAAGAACTAGGAGGAACGAGGGGACCTCTCACCAGATAGACCGGGCCCTCAGTCCCGCCCTGCCCCCAAGTCATCCCTGGAAGGCCTCAGGCAGCTCCCGGAAGTGACGTATACTAACTTCCGCCTCAGGAGTCTGCGGGATGTGAGGCTTCATCGTTGGGGCGTGGACTCAGATCTTCAGAGGGACGTGTCCCAGGCGTTAAAGTGAGGACTCGGAGAAAGGACAGAGGGGAACTCTCACCTCGCGGGAGGGTTTGCTCCTCCCCTTCCTCCACCCCCAGCATCCGGCCCTCATGGCCCAGCATTCTGCCCCCGCCCCGCCCCGCCCCGCCCCGCCCCGCCCCGCTCCGCCCCGCCCCGCTCCGCCCCTGGCGTCTTCCCAGAATGCTCTGCTCAGGGCCCTGTGCGTGCTTTATCCGGACGTCGATCCTGGGGGTCTAAGAGACAGGAGGCTTTTCCTGAAGGAAGCTGATTCAGGTTGCCGGAGGAAGGAGTCCCAGGCTCTGGCTGGCGCTAAGGTGAGGATTCCAAGAAAGGACTGAGGGGAGCCCTCCCCGCAGAGGGGGTGTCCAAGCCCCCAGCCGCCCCTTGCTGTGTGCCCTTGCAGGGCCCCAGATGTATCCTATCAGGACATCCATCTTACAAGTCTGAGGGCCATGAGGCTTTTTCTGACGGGTACTCGGGTCGTCCGAGGGACGTGTCTCAGGCTCTGGGAGGCAATTAAGGCGAGAAGACCCAGAATAAGGACTGAGGGGCGCAATCACGGCTCATTCCTATCTTGCGCATTGTCTGCCTTAAAAGCCGCACGCAGAGCCCGGATGTGGCGTCTCCGGACCTCCATCTTGGGGAGTCTGAGGAATGAGGCTTTTTTTTTTTTTTAAGATTTTTTTCTTTATTTGACAGAGAGGGAGAAATCATAAGTAGGCAGAGAGGAAGAAGCAGGCTCCCCGCCGAGCAGAGAGCCCGATGTGGGGCTCGATCCCAGGACCCCGGGATCATGACCCAAGCCGAAGGCAGAGGCTTAATCCCCTGAGCCACCCAAGCGCCCCTGAATGAGGCTTTTTTTTGAGGGTTGTGAACTCAAGCCGTCGGAGGGAGGAGGCCTAGGCTCAGCTGGGCCGTGAGATGAAGACCCTTGTGGAGGGCTGAGGGGATCTCCCTCCAGACAAAAGGCAACACACAGATATCCTTCCTGTTGTCTGCCTTGGGAGGACCCAGGCAGGGCAGTGAGGCAGAGGCATCTCCCCCAACTGTCTATGCTGCTTTTGGGGTGGTTTCCGGGAGATGGGTGCCTTGGCCTGAGGGTCTCATTCCCCTGTGTGCAGAAGGGAGACAGGGTGTGGGCCTCGTCAGGAATAAACACCAAGTCCTTGGGAAGGGTTGTGAGTACGTTTCCCCCCCCCCCCCCCCCCCCGAACCTAGAGGTTCTGTCAGCCCTGGGGACTGCCCCGAGAGATACAGTCAGGCTGACCTTCCTTCAATTTCCAAATTGGGGGTCTCGGAGAGTGAGCGCCTGGGTCTGAAGGACCCGGTATCTGGTGATCATAGGAGTTGCGGGCCCTGGCAGGTGTAAAGGTGAGGACCTGAAGGTAAGGCTGAGAGGATGGAGAGGGCCCAACAGAAACGTGTCCTTTCTCAGTGGTGAGAGGTCCCAGGCAGGGTTGTCAGATGCAGATGTCCCCCCTACCCTCATTTCCTTACCTGTTGTGTTTGGGAGATGAGGGCCTTTTTTGTTGCCACTGACAAAGTTGAGTTTCTAGCATTATTCCTCTCTCCCCCAGGCCTGTTGGTTGCCATCCCCTGCCTGCTGTCCCCAGCACAACTCGTCATGCCTCGCCGTAAGAAGAATCATAGCCGCAAGTCTGGAGCAGGCCTTAAGGCCCAGAAGGGAGCTCAGGGCGCGGTGGGTGCACCGGTTCCCGTAACTGGGAAGGAAGCCGCCGCCTCCTCTCTCTCTCCTTCGATCCAGGGCACCCCAGAGGTGGTGCCTGCTGCTGGAAAACCAAGTGTTCGCAAGAGTTCTCAGAAAGTCTGCTCCTCCACCATGGTCAAAGCCACTCCATCGAGCAAACCAAAGGAGGGCTCCAGAAGCCCAAAACAGGGTCCAAGCACCCCCCAGGCTCCGAGCACCTCCCAGGCTCCACCGGATCCTGAGTCCTCGCTCGGTGATGTGCTCAACCAGAAGATGGCTGAATTGGTGCAGTTCCTGAGTGCCAAGTATGTAACAAAGGAGCCTATCACAGAGGCAGAAATGCTGGAGAGTGTCATCAAAGAGCACAAGGGCCACTTCCCTGTGATCTTCAGGAAAGCCTGTGAGTGCATGGAGATCGTCTTTGGCATCGAAGTGAAGGAAGCAGACCCCATCAACCATTCCTATGTGCTTGTGAGAACCCTAGATCTCACCTACGATGGGTTGCTGAGTGATGACCTGGGCATGCCCAAGACCGGCCTCCTGATCCTTATCCTGGGTGTGATCTTTGTGGAGGGCAACCGTGCCCCCGAGAAGAGGATCTGGGAGGTGCTGAAGAAGATAGGAGTGCGAGCTGGGAGGAAGGATTTCATCTATGGGGAGCCCAGGAAGCTGATCACCAAAGATTTCGTGCAGGAAAAGTACCTGGAGTACCGCCAGGTGCCCAGAAGCAATCCTCCACGTTACGAGTTCCTGTGGGGTCCCAGGGCCCACAGTGAAACCAGCAAGATGAAAGTCCTGCAGTTTTTTGCCAAGGTCAGTGGCACTGACCCCACTTCCTTCCCATCCTGGTATGAGGAGGCTTTGAGAGATGAAAGAGAGAGAGCCGAGGCCAGAGTTGCAGCCACCGATGATAGTGGGGGCAAGGCCAGTGAAAGTTCCAGTGTCCCACTTGGCAGCTGCTCCTGCCCCGAGTGAAGTCTGAAGAAGATCCTCCACTCTGTGTTTGAAGAGGGCAATCAAGGCTCTAAATAGTGGAGGACTGAATTGCAGATTTTACCTTTATTCCTTTTTAGTAGTTTACAAATATTCTGCTTTCTAAAAGGTTTTTTAGCTTCAGAGTCTAGATTCATGAATGATACCAGTCACATGTTTATTGCTGTTTATTAGATTTAAGAATAAGAATTTTGCTCTTCTGGAAAACCTGCTGGGAAACTTTTATCTTATTTTCTGATCTGGAAGAGGATAGTATAGCACTGACAGCAGAATTTCCTTAGGAATATGGAAAAGCCCAGCTGTAAAATAGATGGGATCAAGAAATAGAGGGGGGAATGTTAAAGATGGTTCTCCTAGGATTCCTGTATCCCATTTAATCTGTTAGGTAGTAAAATTAAAGATCTGTACTTGGATTTGTTTGGCTAAAGAATGCATGAGAAATTAAATCTTAATAAATGAAAGCCCTGTCTCACTGGCTCATTTATTCTTATGAGTGTTTTACAGGTAAGAGAAAGTCTAGAATGGAAAACTGCTTTTAGCAGTTCCTTTGGGATCGTGGGTAAACCAGAGAGAAATCTCGATCTGCAGCAGGTATGGAAGGTGCCACCAAACTCCCTGAAGAAACCGTGTGTTCTCTATGCGTTCTCACAGGATTTCCAGAGAATAGGGGGCTATTTCTTTGAGGTGGTGCCCAGGGACTGGCACTTCATCACTGGCCTGGGAAAACCCAGAGCCCACTCCTTTGAAAAGGCATTTTAATTATCTTGAGTGTGATTTGGCAACTCTAAGCAAGGGCTAGACCTTTGGTGGGGGGTGAGAGGAGTGAAAATAGTGGTTTGGATGGAAGAGCAGCTGGGAGGGAGGAACAGAATTAACCCTTGACTCAAATTCTAGGAGCTTTCAGTTACATTTAGCCAGGGAAGACTTCCCCATTTCCAAATTAAATAATGTATCCATGAACAGGGACATTTTGTAGAGTGTCTTTATAAAGCAGCATCTTTGGCTCACTTCATGGTTTGTGTCCTGGGGTGCTGCATATTCTCCAAGATGCCATGGAAAACACACACACACACACACACACACACACACACACACACACACACACACGAGAGAGTCAGTCCCAGAGGGGAGAGAGAGTCAAATCTGGTGTCAAAATCATATTAGCAATTACTGCTATTTATTAAAGATCCAATAAATGCCAGGCACTGTGCCAGGCACTTTACTTTCATTACATACATTCTAGCAGTTCTACAAGACAGGGCTTATCAAACCCACTTCACAGCTGAAGAACCTAAGGCTCATAGCATGTGGCAGTTTGCCCAAGATCACATGTCCAGTATGTGACAGGGCTGGGACTAGATCCCTGGTCCGAATTTGTCTAAGCCCAGGTTGGTTCTCACTCCTCCCAGCCTGAGGCTGACCTTCTGTCTCTTGGCTCATTTCTCTTCTCCATGATCTGTAAGGTTTTTCAGGCAACAAAAAGATGGGTCTTATGGCCAAAGTAGGCCCAAAGAAGGAAGGGGTCAATGACAAACAGAACTTGGGGACCATCTGGGCTTTATTTCCCTAGGGTCTGCCTGCCTGAGCCCCAGAGCACCTGGAGAGCTGACTCCCGGAGTGCTGCCATGTGTGTGTCCAGTCCCAGCACGTTCCTGCATGACCACGCCCTTCCCCTGGTCTTCCTCTGTCTGTCTTCCTGTCCAACTCTAGAATCTGGCCTGCTGACCAGCTTATCACTTCCTCTTCCTCTGAAGACCTGTGCTCTCAGTGCAACAGCCCCAGTCGCCTATTTTCCCCTGTCCTGGAGCAACCCCACTTTTTATAGAAGTTTGTCCCCCTGGCAGTCCCTCTTTCTGGAACCGTTAGCAACAGCCTTCTAGCAGTAAAAGTACACTTTGGAGGATGGTTAGACACCGGAACACCCCGTCCTGGCATCCTGAACACACTCACAAATTGTTTTTCAAATGAGCTGGCGAGTACAGTCTGATTTGCACATAACCTACTGGTTCTCAGGATGTAACCTGGATGTTAGAGTGGGTTTTTGAAACCACACTAATAGATTCAGTAAGAGTCTAATAAGATTATTAAGAGTGTATAAGGGAATAATAAGATGTATTATTTGAAATGGGCCACTGATCACATTAGCAGATGAGCAAGCTCCCCTAGATGGTCAAAAACCAAAACATCTCTCCAAAGTGGTAGATGAGGAAACAACACAGAAACCACCAGGTAAGCAGACGGCTACAGGGGCTGAATGTAAAACCCTGGAGTCCTAGGAGGTGACCAACGGTTATTTGATGGACACGTTTCTCTGGTTAAAAAAAAAAAAAAAGTTAGCCATCCTTCCACTGCTTCTTACACATCTATCTTGCCCACAGGAAAATCCTAGTTTGCAGTCTGCCTAATGGCACCTGTGCAGATATTTGGGAATGTTCAGTCACCTGGAGGGGAGCAGAGACTCACAAGTTAAGATTTTGATTATGCTTCATAAGGATGGAGAACATTCCCAGGCTACTGAGGTCATAGAGGTTACTGGAAAGGGCAAGGCAAAACTCCCTGCCGACACTGACAGGGTCATGAAAACTGATGTGATCCTGTATTTGAGAACACCTGTCACATAGTAGGCACTTGAAAAAGCTGGTGAATTTCAAGGCAGATTTGGTTTTCTCAGGAACTCCTCCAAGAAATAAAAGGAGTTATCATACCAAATTCTTGTCATTGCTTTTTATTGAGTACCTACTAGATGATGGCTTCTGGGAGAGACCACAGGTGCTCATCCACATCTGTTACTCTCTCCTTCCCCAGTGGCTCACTCGTAGTCGGGCAGGAACCGGTATCCCATTTCCATGCTTCCTTAGCTGGTCAGCAGCAAACATGGGGACCCCGTGTTGAGATGGAGAGCTACAACATGGGAACAGCCCAGATCCCTGAATTACCTGAGGCAGAAAGTCCCTGCCAACCCACCTCGGAACTGATGTGCATAAGAAATAAACCCTCATCGTATAAAACCATTCAAATTTCAGGACTTCTCTGTTGCGTAAGCTAACGCTTATTTTAACTATTTAATGCACAGCACTTATTTCTGTGCTTAAGCTTATTTAAATATTTTAATTACAAAGGTGATTGTGCAAATAGTCTTCTTAGAAACGATTTATTCTTAGCATCCAACTCTGAGCTTACACCCGCCGGTACCCAGAAACCTTGGTCCTCTGACTTAGTGTATCTGTTTGAAGCAGCTGGAAACTGCACTGACTAGTTTCTCATCACAAACAGAACAAGGGGCTGGAGGTCCCTGGTAACGGGAGGTGGAGACTCCATAATGCATCCTATACCTCAGTGGTGGACAGTGATTGTCAAAATTGTAGACGTGGGACATCACACCCCAAGTGAAGCCTTCAAAAGAAATCCAATCTGTAAACCTGAGGAAGGCAGAGCATTCGCACCAAAGTGAGGACTATAATCCCAGAGTCCTGCCCACTCACTACCCTTCTCTCTTCCTTGGGGACAGTGGCCCTGTCACCCAACCACAGAACTCTAGGTTTCCTCTGAGCACTGCAAGGAAAGCCCTGTGCTAGAAGCCCCTTCCTGGGCCATGGACTGTCACACCCCCTCACAGGCATGAGTGGACCCCATTCGGCCCAAATGCACTGAATCCTCGCTTTGCTGCCCGGCTCTCCAGCATCGTCAGCAACTTGTGAGCTCCAATTTCTGTATCTCCAGCCTACCTTAGCACCCCATTTCTTGTTCCTAACTCCTCACTGCACCACCCCGATGTAGACACACGCTGGCACACGCTGTCCTACCCACTCATCCAGTCTCAGTTTTCAGCATGGGACCACCTGCCTTTCCCGCAAGCCACTATCCCTCTTAGGATTCCATTATGATTTTTTCACAGGCTCTTCTTTCCTACTGATGCCAGTCCTTGTCTCTTCCTTCTTTCTTAGCCTTGCTTCGAACTCTCTTCTGCAAAGACGCCGCAGCTGGTGCCTTTCCCTGGTAGTTTCCCAGCACCAAGTAACATGGAGGGCCTTCCCTGACTTGGCAGCCATGTTTCACCACAAAGGCAGAACCCTTCCAAGTACTCTAATGCCACACAAATGATTAGGATTTCCACTCTAATGGGAGCAGGAATTATTCCCAGCCCCATGTGAGTTCCAGAGTTCTCTTTCTGTGCAGTAATCTCCTCTTAGTATTCTGTCCTGCAAATTTTAGCTGCCTTGACCTTCCTGGACTCCAGCTTCACCTCAACTCAAGGGGACTGTCCAGGCTTCTCCCTCAGTGCACTGTGACATGCATTACCTCCCCAGGCAAATAAACCAGGGTATCATAGAACTGACCTCATTTGTTTTCCATTTCTTAGAGATCGCTATCATTCGTGACCTGATATCCAATAAATTGAAAATTGTTTTGTATGTTTCATCTGCATTTTTAGGTATATCATGCAGGAGTTCAGTTCCTGTTACTTCATTTGGCTAAAAGTCCTATAATCCAAATTTAAAATCTAAATTATCTAGGCATGATAAATGTCCCGTAATTTTAATCTTATTCGAATTAAAATCAGAACTGGAAGGCTGTGGACACATTTATGTTAATACCGACATACTAATTTACAACCAGGAAGATAGACAGCAAAGTACCTACAGGGTTTTCCTCTGCTAGTAGAACTATAAAGTAATCCTTCATTTTCTTATGTATGGTTTCAGAATTTTCCAACATTTATGAAACCCATGAATTACCTTTATAATTACAAAACATAAGTATTTCAGAGTGTGATTTTGACTACCAAAAATGAATACACCTTCTTTAGGTGGTTTGCTTACAATATTGGCCAAACTCTTGCCAGATTCTATCCACCTCTGGCATGCCTACTGCTTGTTTGACTAGCGAGAAAAGAAATGCAATCCATTTAGTTAGCAATGTGTCGTTATACAACTTTCCTCACACTTTCAAAGACAACACTGCGCAGGTAAGAATCTATCTTCTTTTTGAAGCCCTCTCTCCGGGGTGCCTGGATGGCTCAGTCAGTTAATCCTGGAATCCCAGATTCAAGGTCCACATCAGGCTCCTTGCTCAGCAGGGAGTCTGCTTCTCCCTCTCTCACTCTCCCTGCTCTTGTGCTCTCTGTCTCTCTCTCAAATAAATAAATGAAATCTTAAAAATAAATAAATAAAGACCTCTCTCCGGAAAAAGTATTCATATATTTTAAAAGGGGAAATCATATTTACGTCTAAATCATATTCTCTATGATTTGATTGGATCCAATATTTATAAGAAGCATAGTATATAAGCAATTTTAGGAGAAGGAATTAGAATTATTACATTCATTACTAGGAGTGTTGTTTTTGTCTCTTGTCAAAATTCATAATAAATAAATCATACTATTTTTAAAATATGTTCTCCAGTCCTTACTGCATTAATTCCAAATTGTGCCAGAAATGCACTTTGATTTTCCTGATTGATGCAACATTTTAATAAGAATGTTTATTCTTGGGGCGCCTGGGTGGCTCAGTGGGTTAAACCTCTGTCTTTGACTCAGGTCATGATCTTGGGGTCCTGGGATTGAGCCCCACATCGGGCTCTCTGCTCAGCAGGAAGCCTGCTTCCCCCTCTCTCTCTCTGCCTCTCTGCCTACTTGTGATCTCTGTCAAATTAATAAATAAAATCTTTTAAAAAGAGAATGTTTATTCTTTTTTCAGAGACTAGCACACAACTATCAACACAGTTTCTTAACATACAATTATATTTCACAAGGTAAATACTGAGTAAAAAGTGCTGATTCATAATTTGGATAATACTTCTCTACTACATATGTTATATCCTTTGTTTTTAGCTATATCTCACAAGCTCCCATTCTGCATTCAACAATTCCACCATTTTAATGATTTCATTCACACACTGCCCAACCAAAGCCATTAATGGTCATCGATGTCATTCCATATGATTTGGGTCCTAATCCTAAGTGCTTTAGGATTTTCTCATCACTGTATTACCTATTCTTTTATTTTAGAACAACTACACAGCCTCTTTGCTCATGTAAGCCTTTCCTTTATTTTTTCAACCATGGCACTATTCTGAAAACCATGGCACTATAAACTGAAAATCCCAGAATTTTACCAAATGACTGGGATCCAAAGGTGTTTCTGTAGGTTTTAAGTCATAAAATATATACACATTAATTCTATGCAAAGGAATAATTTTGTAAGACTTCTATTTTTTTCTGTTTTTTCTGTTTTCTTCTCCAAAGAAAGATGCAAGTGAATTAATAAGCACCGGTATCTGCCAATATCATTTTTTTCACCAATACCATGTAATATTGATCTACCATTTTCTCCCTGCAAAATTAAAACTTTTCCTTATCTTCCCACATTACCTTGTTGCCTTTATATGCATTTGCTGAGATCTAAATAATCTGATGACTATAGCCAACAATTACAAATTACTACTACATCATTTATGATTGTAGGTATCCTGTCATTTTTGCCCTTTCTGCAAACTTCTGTAAATCTTTTCCTCTATATGAACAGTTTCGTATACTTTAAGCTATGTCTACAATAGGCTCGTATTTGTGTCTTCCCCAAATTTATGTATTTGGAGGTGGGGCCTGTGGGACATACTTAGTTCATAAAGGTGGAACCCTCATGAATGGGACTGTATCACAAGAGGCCTGGGAACTAGCTAGTTTTCTTTCTGCCATGTTAGGATACTGAGAAGTTGGCAATCTAGAATCTGGAAGAGGGCTCTCCCCAGAACGTGACTGTGGGCACTACAGTCTCACAATGCTAGCCTTCAGAACCATGAGAAATAAAATTCTGTTGTTGGTAAGCCCCCTGGTTTATGGGATTCTGTTAAAGGAGCCTAACCTGTCTAAGCTAAGACAATATCCAAACCTATTGCTTGTAAGTCTTTTTGAAAAAAAAAATTCTTGGGGCATTTCGGTTTCTTTATCTTTTCAAAGAAATGGGTTTTGTTCCATTGATATTATTTATCATTTCTCTAATTCCAATTTCATTGATTTCTGCTCTTACGTATATTGTTACAAGCCTTCTGTTTGCATTGGATTTAATTAACTTCTTTCTATAGTTTAAGGTGGAAGCTGGTATTATTGAATTGAGTCCTTATTCCTAACACAAGCATTTAATGACATAAATTTCCTACTTGGCACTGCTGTAGTGAAGTGCCATAAATTCTGATATGTATTTAGATTTTCATTCAGTTCAAACTATCTTCTCATTTCTTTCAGTTTTTCTTTTAAAGTATGGGTTAGTAGAAATGTATGATTTAATGTCCAAATGTCTAGGGGTCCTGATGACATAAAAAACTAAATAAATGACGAGGCCTAAAATGCTAGACTGAGGAGGTTGCACCTCATGTGTTGAGCAATGGGGAGCCATTGATGATTTTTGGAAAATATACTGACATGATCAGAGCTATGTTTGATTAAAAAAAAAACAATCTTGAAGGTTATAATGGATTAGAGGAAGGAAGTAGGTGGCTAGGAGTCAGCTACTCCTTCTACCCAACTACGCCATATTGTGCATGTACAACTCTTAAATTACTGTTTCTGAAAAACCATGTCTCTAAGTAGTCAGGTCACTTTGAATTTAAATCCCAATTTAAATGTACTAGCAAATTCACTAGTTAGTGTCATCTGCAAACCTAATTAGCACACACTTGAACTATCTACAGGAGTAACTGGTTTAAGAATTATTATAGCTAAGCCAGTTAAATTCCTCAAATTGGGCTAAAATCATTGTTAGTGGAATAGACATTTACATTTAATATATGAGTTTCAAACTATAAGTAATTGCTAATTAGGTACTTAGAACCTAAAATGTAATTGTCACGAGACAGAATTAGTATGAAATCAGAATCTTATAAATCTCTACCTAATTATTCTGAATCATATACCTAAAAGTCTAGTTGCTATATATTTTCACAAGTTTTCATGCTGTTTTAAATCAAAACATTTGTTACAACAAATTTCTTGGAACTTACAAATACTGCAGAAGTAGTCAAATAAAATCTTAAAAAAAATAAAAAAAGAAAGAGGGGAAACAATGTGAAAAGACAGACACACAGGGAGAATGCCATATGAAGACGAAGACAGATTGGTATGATGCTTCCATAGCCCACAGAACACCAAAGTTCGAAGCTGTCACCAGAAGCTAGAATATAAGCATGGAACACATTCCCCTTCAGAACACTGCGGAAGAACCAACATCTTGATTTCAGACTTCTGACCCCCAGAACCATGAAACAATAAATTTCTGTTGTTCTGTGCTATGCAGTTTGTTTCGGCAGCCCTAGCAATCTAACACCCTAACTCTCAAGTTCCATCACTATTATAAATATTTTTAGCAACCTATGAAACCCAGGATCCTTCCATTTTGAGGTATTTGTTCAGCAGCCATATCCAAGATACCTTGAGGAAAGTATAAAGCAAAATTTGCTGCAATTTCTATGACTAAGACTATAAAATATTATACCTTTTAAGAATCAGTGCATGGGGGGTGCCTGGGTGGCTCAGTGGGTTAAGCCTCTGCCCTCGGCTTAGGTCATGATCCCAGGGTCCTGGGATCGACCCCCGCATTGGGCTCTCAGCTCAGCAGGGAGCCTGCTTCCCCCTCTCTCTGCCTACCTCTCTGCCTACTTGTGATGTCTCCCTCTCTCTCTGGCAAATAAATAAATAAAATCTTTTTTTTTTTTTTAAGAAAGAATCACTGCATGGTTTAATGAACCACTAAAGAGTGTGCTTTGAAAACAGGAGAGGCTGGTAGAAGAAATTTCATCACAGTGTTCAGACTCTCCTATATGACTAACCTTTGCTTACTCATTGATTAATGTGTTTACCTGTTTTCTCCAAGAGCATAGAGTTGAATATCAAATTTGCAGCTGACTCACTTTTTAATGGATATTCAAACACACTCTTTCCAGTGCTAAGTAAAAAACTTATTTTTAGTGAAATAAAAGGTAGGTGATAGGCAAATAAACTTGTACCTACCAAAGTGTTATTGCGAGTTCCTTCCAGGTTGTTTGCTGGGATTTATATCAATTTCCCATGCCCACAGGTCTTTGAAGTATGGAAAATATAGAGTTTAAAGATGTGTGGGCGCAGAAATGAAAAATCAAATAATATAAGCCAGTACTTACTGTTTTGAGGTCAAAGAAGGTGTTAAAAATTCATGAAATAGAATCAGTCTCATAACGTTCAAAAATAGAGAAAAAACTTGTTGCCACTAAATTTATTTCAATTTTTTAATCTCTAGGGGAAAATACACTGTCCTATCAGTTTTGAGTTTGGGGCTCTGTCTTAAGAAAGGTTTTCTTTGGGGCACCTGGGTGGCTCAGTGGGTTAAAGCCTCTTCCTTCAACTCAGGTCATGATCCCGGGGTCCTGGGATCAAGCCCCTCATCAGGCTCTCTGCTCAGCAGGGAGCCTGCTTCCTCCTCTCTCTCTGCCTGCCTGTCTGCTTGTGATCTCTGTCTGTCAAATAAATAAATAAAAATATAAAAAAAGAGAAAGGTTTTCTTCTAATTTTCTTTTGTGTAGTGGTAAATATATTCTTCATGTTGGGTATAAAAATATAAATATTAATGTCAGGAGAATTATTTATTCATCAAATATTTGCAAAGTGTCTACTACATATGTGGCACCCTGCTGGACAATGGCAATACAGAGACAAATGGTCCCTGCCCTCAAGGAATCTCACTGATAAGAAAAGACATAAAACCCAACAATTATAGTAAATGATGACAGCAATCATCTAATTCATTCAGGATTGGTGGGAAGGACTGTGGAAGTTGGGGGCCCTACAAGAGATAGTAATTCAGTTGAATCTTAAAATTGGCAAGTGCATTCCAGGGAGATGTGATAGGAGGAACTAAGGCAAAGGTAAGACACAACATGTTACATGAGATATACTAAAAAATATATGTATTCGTTGTTTATTTGAAATTCAAATTTAACTGGGTATCCTATATTTATATTTTCTATGTCTGGCAACTCTTTATATAGAGAACCAAACATATTTCAGGGTTGTTGGAATGTCAAGTGCACTTCAGGAATTTCGAGAAACAGGGCTGGAAAGGTAGGCGGATATCAGATCATGAAAAACTATGTTCGCCAAGTCAGGTGTCTTGTACTTCAGTGTGAGAACAAAGGTAAGCCATTGCAACATTTTTATTTTATTTTATTTCTTTAAGGTTTTTTTATTTATTCATTTGAGAGAGAAAGCATGCGTCAGAGCATGAGCAGGGGTGGGAGGATTAGAGGAAGCAGGAGAAGCAGACTCCTTGCTGAGCAGGGAACCCAACATGGGGCTCGATCCCAGGACCCGGGGATCATGACCTGAGACGAAGGCAAATGCTTAGCCCAACTGAGCCACCCAGGTGCTCTGAAAAGAGCTTTTAACACAAGAGTAATACAATCAGACTTCTCTTTCAGATGGGTTATTCTGAAAACACATGGAGCATGCATTCAAGTCTGTAAGAGTAGATATGGGGGAAATTACTAGGCTAAGGTAAATCCAGGAGAGATGATGTTAGTTGGGAGAGATGGAGATAAGGCCATAGAAGAAACCTATAGGAGTAAAATCCAGAAGTCTGAGTGGTTGACTACATGGGGTGACAAAAGAGAGTGAGTCTGGGCTGACTCCAAATGTCCTATCCTAGTGACTAGACAAATGACATGGGAAATGCAGGAGAGGGGATAAGATTTTTAGGGAAGATGACACATTATATCTTGGGCATATTTAACTGGTGGTGCTAGTGGACCAGCCAAATGGAAATGACCAGGTGGTATAAGGGGAGCCTTCTATGTTGACAGCAGAGATTTGGGAATCATCAGGACAGAATTAAAACTAAAAGCCAGGGGCACCTGGATGGCTCAGTCAGTTAAGCGTCTGCCTTCAGCTCAGGTCATAATCCCAGGGTCCTGGAATCAAACCCCATGTCAGGCTCCCTGATCAGAGGGGAGCCTACTTCTCCTTCTCCCCCTCTCCCTGCTCTCTCTCTAGCAAATAAATAAATAAAATCCTAAATTAAAAAAAAAAAAACTATGAAAGCCAGAAAACCAATTAAGAGCACTCATTCTTATAGTTCATAGAATTAAAAACCCTCTTGAAGGAAAATTGCCATTCAATGTAGTTTTAATCTTACCTCATCAATATAACAACAACAACAAAAAGATCCAATACAGTGAATATACAATTATGGCAGGATGCTGTACTTATTGCAAACCATGTGGTGGAGTTGCTGTTTATCTCATTTGTGGTATTATCTCATATTTAATTTACCCAAATATTAGTGAGAGATTACCTCTAGGAAAAAGCCAACTTGTAGAAAAAGCCAACAATCAATATTTTTGTAGAATACATATATGATTCTCATCACAAGGTGTAACCAAACATAAATAAAATGACTTATCCAGGCCAATATGGGCATTTGTAAAATTGAATTTCTGGTCTTTAATACAGTTTAAAATTTCTACACTGCAACATTGGTTATAACCACGGGGAGCAAAGGAGTTCATTCAATCAAGTGCCAATGTATAGATTAATGTGGGTGAGATGTGGTTGTGTGTGAGTTTCATATGAAGAGCAGTTTAACCTAGAGAAAGAATATTTGTATGTTAAATAAAATGGAGCCTTTCACTACCTATCAAGGCTCTTACATATGTACATCAATTAAAAGTGTGTAGGTGAATTACTGAGAGCCTGATATGCCATGCATAGAACTGAACAATTGACGTGCTATCTCATATAATTTCCATAAAATCCTATGAGCTAAGTATATGGTCACTTTCATTTTATCATTGAGGAAATTGAAACTCAAAGAAGTTGCTTAACATTTACAGAGACACAATTATTTCTAAAGTCTACACTTGAGCGTTTCATATATATATGAATATATACATTATATATCTATACACACATACACATATACAAAAATATATAGCCTAGTTATTTTTTAATCACAGCCAGACTAACCATTTCTAATTTCACTGGTTGATTCAGAATTCACATCACAGAGTTCTTCAAAGGGAATAGTATAACATGGATTCCTCCCTCTCTGAATAGCTATGAAATTAAATACCCAACAAGTTGCTTTGCCATATGTCTATTTACCTTCCGAGATTTGAGGCATGGAATCTCAGTGTTGAAAGCTATTTTAAAGTTTATAAAGTCCAACTTCCCTTTCTGTAGAGGATTCCCTCTTTGACATCCTCGACACAGAGTTTTTTAGCCCCTCCTCAAATATTCAGTGACTAGGAGGACAAAAAGTCACAAATCCCATTGTTGGGTAGCAGCTGTGGGTCCTAAATCGGTCTTCTAAGATTTACGGGTCCTTCTGTGTTGTTTTATATGATAGATTTTATTCTTTTCTATGGTTAAGTAATATTCCAGTGTGTGTGTGTGCATGCATGTGCACACACCATAATTTTTCATCCAGTGGACACTTAAGTCATGTCTGTTTTCCATAGTGACTGCACAAATCTATATTCTCACCAACAGTGTACAAGAGTCCCCTTTACTCCACATCCTCACCAACACTTATATCTTATCTTCTTGATTCTAGCCACTCTAACAGGAGTGAGGTGATATCTCATTGGGTTTGGGTTTGCATTTCCCCCATGATTAGTGATGTTAAGCATCTTTTCATGTACTTGTTGGTCACCTGTATGTCTTCTTTGGGAAAATGTCTACTCAGATCATTTTTTAAAAATATTTTGTCTTCTGACTCCTTCATAATACTTGGTAACTTTTGTTTGACTCCACTTTGTGCTTCACTTTTATTTTAGGGAATTAAGAGTATTTTATTTTTTAAGGCCTTAAGACTTCAGAGAGTACCATAAGGATAAAAAACCACTTTCCTCAATAATGTTTGTTTTTTACTAATGCCTCAAGAAGAATGCTTTATTGTTAATAGTGGGGATGGAGGGCAAGGACACATTATAAAGATCTGTGCTGGTTTCAATCCTAATGTAGTTTATCTTTTAAATTAATCTGAGTATGAGGTGGACCTAACTTTCACATTGAAAAATCACAAGAGGGAAAAAAAACAAAACCTCAAAGATCTGAAGGCAGAAGTAAAGCAACTGTAGATAGTATCTTTTACATGGAAAATCCTAAAGAATACACACACACGCATGTGCACACACACACACACACACAATATTAATGCTATTAAAAGAAATTCAGCAAAAGTGCAGGTATGAGATCAACACACAAAATTCAGTTGTAATTCTATATACCAGCAATGCCCAATCTGAAAAGCAAATTGAGAAAATTCCACTTACGATAGCATCCAAAAGAATAAAATACCTATATACAAATTTAACCAAAGGTTAAAGGTGGAAGTTTTATACACTGAAACTTATAAAGTATTGCTGAAACAAATGAAAGAGGACTTAAATAAATGGAAATAAATGCCATGTTTATGGATTGGAAGATCTAATATTGTTAAGATAATATTCAGGGGCACCTGGGTGGCTCAGTCAGTTGAGCATCTGGCTCTTGATATTGGCTCCAGTTGTGATCTCAGGGTCCTGGGACTGGGCGCTGAGTCTCGCACGATGCTCAGCCCAGAGTCTGCTTGGGATTCTCCCTCTCCCTCTATCCTTCCCTCTGCTCTCACCCCTCTCTTTCTCTAGGATGAACAAACAAAATATTTTTTTTAAAAAAAGGTAATATTCAAACACTACCACAATCAATCTATAGATTGTGACCCTATCGAAATTCAATATCTTTTTTTGCAGGTATGAAAAAGCTGATACTAAAATTGGCATACAATTTCCAGGGACCACAAATGGCCAATACAATTTTGGAAAAAAGAACAAAGTTGAACTTACACTTTCCAGTTTCAAACTTAACTACAGATCTACCATGATCAAAACAGTGTGGTGCTATGTAAGGATAGATACATGGACCAGTGGACTAGAATTAGGAGTACAGAAGTAAATTCAAACATCCATAGCCAACTGATTTTCAACAGGGGTGCCAAGACCAATCAATGGGGTTCAAAATCATCTCTTCAACTGATAGTGTTCAGACAACTGTATATCCCAATGCAAAAACATAAATTCGGACCCTTGTCTCATACCATACAAAAATCAACACAAAATGGATCAGTACCCTAAACGAAAGAGCTAGAAGTATAACTCTTAGAAGAAAACATACATATAAATCTTTATGACCCTAGATTTGGTAATGGATTCATCAAAAACACAAGCAACAAAAGAAAAAAAATATGTAAACTGGACTTCATCAAAATTTATCAGACAACAAAATTTAAAATTTAAAATTTATCATCATCAAAATTTAAATTTCATCAAAATTTAAAATTTAAAAACTTGTGTACAAAATTTAAAAACTTGTGTACAAAGGATATTACCATGACAGGGAAAAGACAACCTACAGGATAAGAGAAATTATATGTAAATGACATAACTGATTAGGATCTCATGTCCAGAACAGAGAAAAACCTTTACAACTCAACAACAATAATAAAAAGCCCCAAACAACCCAATTAAAAACAACAGATAAAGGACTTGAATAGCCATTTATCCTAAAGATATCCAAATGACAAGCACTTGAAAGCATGCTCAACATCATTAGTCATTAGGGAAATGCAAATCAAGCCCACAAGGACATATCACTTCACACCCACCAGGATGTCTATAATAATAATAAAAAATACCAAATAACAGGTGTTGGCAAGAATGGTGAAAAATTGTTGGTGGGAAGGTAAAATGGTACAGCTACTGTGGAAAACATTTTGGTGGTTCCCAAGTTAAACACAGAATTACCATATGACACAGAAATTCTACTTCTGGGAATGACTATACCCAAGAGATTTGAAAACATTCAAACAAAAACTTACACACAAATGTTCTTAGCAGCACTACTCACAATAACCAGAATGTGGAAACAACAGAAATGTCCATCACTGGGTGAATGAATAAACAAACGTACTATGTCCATACAATAGGATATTATTAAGCCATAAAAAGGAATGAAGTATTGATACATGCTACAATTTGGATAAACCTTGAAAATATCATGAGTGAAAGAAGCCAGACACAAAATGTCGTATGTTCCATGATTCCATTTATATGAAATATGCAGACTTGGTAAATCTATTGAGATAAAAAGCAAATAGGTAGTATAGACATTTTAACAATGTTTATTCTTCCGATCCAAGAGCATGGAATGGTCTTCCATCTTTTTGTGTCTTCTTCAGTTTCTTTCATGAGTGTTCTGTAGTTCGTCGAGTACAGAGTACACCTCTTTGGTTAGGTTTATTCCCAGGTATCTTATGGTTCCTGGTGCTATAGTAAATGGAATCGATTCTCTAATTTCCCTTTCTGTATTTTCATTGTTAGTGTATAAGAAAGCCACTGATTTCTGTATATTGACTTTGTATCCTGCCACGTTACTCAACTGCTATATGAGTTCTAGTAGTTTGGGAGTGGAGTCTTTTGGGTTTTCCCTATAAAGAATAATGTCATCTGCGAAGAGAGAGAGTTCGACTTCTTCATTGCCAATTTGGATACCTTTTATTTCTCTTTGTTGTCTGATTGCTGTTGCTAGGACTTCTAATACTATGTTGAACAAGAGTGGTGAGAATGGGCATCCTTGTCGTGTTCCTGATCTCTCTGGGAAGGCTGCAAGCTTTTTCCCATTGAGGATGATAGCAGCAATGGCCACGGTCACCAAACTGTGGAAAGAACCAAGATGCCCTTCAATGGACGAATGGATAAGGAAGATGTGGTCCATATACACTATGGAGTATTATGCCTCCATCAGAAAGGATGAATACCCAACTTTTGTAGCAACATGGACGGGACTGGAAGAGATGATGCTGAGTGAAATAAGTCAAGCAGAGAAAGTCAATTATCATATGGTTTCACTTATTTGTGGAGCATAACAAATAGCATGGAGGACAAGGGGAGTTAGAGAGGAGAAGGGAGTTGGGGGAAATTGGAAGGGGAGGTGAACCATGAGAGACTATGGACTCTGAAAAACAATCTGAGGGGTTTGAAGTGTCGGGGGGTGGGAGGTTGGGGGAACCAGGTGGTGGGTATTAGAGAGGGCACAGATTGCATGGAGCACTGGGTGTGGTACAAAAACAATGAACACTGTTATGCTGAAAATAAATAAATAAATAAATAAATAAGCAAGTAGGTTTTGCCAGGGGCTGGGAGGAGGATTGAATGGGGAGTGACCACCTAATGGGTACAGAGTTTCCTTGTGAGGTGATGAAAATGATTTGAACTTGATACACGTGGTGGCTGTACAACATTATGGATGCCCGAAATGCCACTGAAATGTGTACTTCAAAATGGTTAATTTTATGTTATGTGAATTTCACCTCAACAAAAAAATGAAAGCTATCTAAATGCAATCATACAGCAGGTAACCTTTTGAGATGAGTTGTTTTCATTCAGCACAATTCCCTTGAGATCCATCCAAGCCATCTGCCTTCTGTGTCTTCAGAGAAACCGATAAAAGGGCCAAAGCCAAGTACAAAGCCAGCTAGCATGTCAGCGGCATTCTCTACTTATGTTAACATTGCTCCACTCATACTATGTAGATTTCCACCAGGTGTGATGCCACTTACCTACCTACCTACCTACCTACCTATCCTATCATCTAGGCCATATTTCTCCATCTTGTTCCTAAGGCTACAGTGACATTCGTCACTGAATTTAATGAGCATCTGTATTAGTTAAGCTACTATTGCTGCTATAGTGAACTTCTAAAAACTTAGTGGCTCAAAACAATATAAATTTATTATGTTACAATTCTGAAGGCCAGAAGTCTAAAGTAGGCTTGACTTGGTTAAAATCAGAGTATTGGCAGGGCTGCATTCATTTCCTTTGGAGACTCGAGGGGAGAATACACCTCCTTGTCCTTTCTAGGTTTCAAAGAATGCCACCCCTCCTTGCCGCCCCAGCCCCTTCAACCATCTCCAAAGCATCATTACCTCTGCTTCTGTTATCACAGTCCCCCTCTCTCTGGCCCTAATTCTGCTTCCTGTTATAAGACTGATTACACTGGGCCCACCTGAGTATTTCATGTTATCTCCCCATCTCAGGTCCCTAATTTAATCACACCTGCACCATCCTTTTGGCTGTGTAAATTAACAGATTCACAGATACTAAGGTTCTGAGTGCGAATGTATCTGATGGGCCATTATTCAGCCTATTATAGCATTTTTTGCCGAATTCCAGGCATCTTGGTTCAACAGCATTCCCTTGATGATTTACCAGCCTGGCTAGCCTTTCAAGGATCACCAGCAGAACCCATTAATTTAACTGCAATGCACTGGATGAACTGAATGGAAAGTACCACAATAAACTGGGCATGCCAATTACCTGACATCAAAGTCTGCACACACACGAAATGACTTCCCTAGAGTTATAATTTTTATTAAAGTCCAAGCCTTGCTTACTGCCGTTCACACTCTGCCTGTCTGGGAGCAATGCTTGGGATATTATGCAGACTCAATATGCTTTGGTTAATGATTCTTTCTGCATCTTTTCGGCAAGATGTTATTTTGATGGCATGTATTATAGACTTGCATTTTCCTACAGCGAAGTCACAAATAGGGGTGCCCGGGTGGTTCAGTCGGTTAAGAGTCTGACTCTTGATTTTGGCTCAGGTCATGATCTCAGCATTGTGAGATTGAGCCCCACACTGGGCTCCCCGCTGGGCATGGTGCTTGCCTAAGATTCTCTCTCTCCCCTACCCCTCCATCCCCTCCCTCCCTTTCAAAATAAAATAAAATAAAATAAAGTCACAATTAGGGGTGCCTGGGTGGGTCAGATGGTTAGGCATCTGCCTTTGGCTCAGGTGATGATCCCAGAGTCCTGGAATCAAGCCCCATATTGGGCTCCCTGCCCAGTGGGGAGTCTGCTTCTCCCTCTTCCCCTGCCTCTCCCACTGCTTGGGCTCTCTCTGTCTGTCTCTCTCTCAAATGCATAAATAAAATCTTTTTAAAAACTCACAAATAATTTGTATTGGTAAATAGAACAAACTGATGTTTAAATATTCATTTGTGCTATGCTGTGACCAGTACTTTCAGAGGCACAAGATAACAGACAATATAATCTCACAAAAGCTAAATAATTCTTCTAAATATACATAAAATACAAAGATTATATATCTATTTTTATATGCCATTTATGTATTACTACATATATAACTCTCAACATTAAAATGTGAAGGCATGTCCACATGGCAGCACTTTTCCCCTAATCTCTACCATAGCAAACTAGGTCTTCAAAAGGAAGTTTCTCACTATCAAACAAAAGTTGATCCTCAGTATGTAAGAGTAAATCACTTTTTCCTGAGTTCAGATTTGAAGTTCCATTACTCCCTGTGACTATTATTAGTTGTAAATGTAAAAAATATAGAAGATCCTACCAGATCTTCTGGGCTAGTCGACAGGGATGAGAGCTGGGACATATAGTCCCTGAGTTCGAAATTCCAAGCATATCTCTGTGTATTCACTGAATATGCTGACTTAATAGGGCCACAGAGACTAAAACAGGAAGGCCTCTTTAGAACATGCTTAGAAGATAGGCCTTCGAGGTGTGCCTGGGTGGCTCAGTCGTTGAGCATCTGCCTTCAGTTCAGGTCATGATCCCAGGGTTCTGGGATCAAACCCCTCATTGGGCTCCCTGCTCAGTGGGGAGCCTGCTTCTCCTTCTCCCGCTCCCCCTGCTTGTGCTCCCTCTCTTGCTGTGTCTCTCTGTCAAGTGAATAAATAAAATTAAAAAAAAAAGAAGATAGGCCTTCGAACTTTGTTTGGACACTTCCTAAGACCCCTGTGGGGTTTTCTAAGATACCTCTACCCACCCTCTTCTCTCCCCATGCTAGCTTACTTGGCTGCTCCAGCTTTAAGCTTATGCTTACCTATGCATCTGGTTAGACTGTTTTGATAAGAGGGAATTACTGAGAATCTCTCGTTAGGCTTTAGTTTTATTCTGTGTCACTAAGTCCAAGGGACAGAAATATCTTTTTAGTGACTGTGACCTCTGTTGTGTTTCCACAGTACCTTTCCTGCAGTCTATAGCAACTGGTGATTTGCATGACCTTAACCATTTCCCCATACATCAAGACACATAGTGACTTTTTAATGAAATGGTATATATTGCTATTTCATTGTTTCTGTGTTTTTCTTTGTTTCCACTTGTCTCTCTAAGCTGTGAGCGGAGAGTTTCAGAGCCAGACTTTGAAATGAGTCAGCTGTGTAGAGCCCAGACACTGAAAGAGGTTTCCGTAGCAACAGGAGATGTGTGGGAAAGCCTTATGCACACTATGGCTTAGGAAGCAGGATTTACTGGCTGAGGAGCAAAGCTTCCCCTCCATCCTGGGGTTATTTTCTTAGTACAGGGATATTTGGTTTGTGCTATTTTAGCTAATGTTCAAACGCGGTAAAATTTCTTCTCAAGGTAAACTTGGCATTTTGTAGAAATAAATTAAATGCTGATATGGAATACCTACTGTTTCAAAAATAACCATAGAATCAAGAAAGCACTATTAAATAAAAGAGCCAAGCTTTAGTCAAAGGTAAAGAGAAAAAGTCTCTTATCGCTCACATCACGAACACAATTCACGGCGACAAGGAGTTCAGTCTGGCAAATGTCTTGCCTGCATCTGTAGCTATAAAGTGGTCCCTCGATATTTAGACAATGTCTGACACCCAGCAGGTTTTTTGGAAGAGATTTCATCTTTCAGACAACCAACCCTTATGTGATCCATGGCTGGCTGACTTGATGGGTTAAAAATTGTACCAAGCAAGTCGAATCTTCTGGTAAGCTTCAACATTCCACTCAACCCTGGGTGGCTGCACTGTGATGCGGCCACTGGGCAGAAGTGAGAGAACCAGTGCATTTCCACATCCACTACTGCAGGAATACCCCCCAAGGACACTCTGGGAACCTCATCTTTCTCTCATACAGAGGCCGCATATTGCCTGGAGTTTTGAAAACTAGTAACGAAAGGACTTGTGATCTAGGAAATATTGCAGTTGGATCACAAGGATAGTGCAAACAAATTATGTGATATGGAGAGTTTTCCAAAAGACTGCCATCTCAGCCTAGGGTTAAATAAATATGGTCATTTGCGAGGCTGGGGTTCTCCTCCCAGAATCTTTGGGGCTATGCTGAGAACCTAGTTTATGAAAATCCATTCCTCCTTCTTTATTTCTGTTGATGCCCTCTACACCCTCTGTCCTCTATTCTTGTCACCATTCTGCTGAAAGTAAGCTTTCTGTCCCCTACAGAATCATCTTGTTGATTTCTAAAATGACCTCATTTCTGGCTAAAAAGTGCCTCAGATTTGTGGTCGTAATTAAAATATTGAATGGTCCTTTCAAAGTGGCTATCGCTAGAAGCTATGTGGGAGTGCTTACAAACTAGCAGCAATGTTTTGTAGCTTTAAGATATCCCACGATTCTAGGCTTGGCTCCCTATTTATAGAAAGCCAGAGCAAATACTCTGCCCTCCTATTTTTCTGGGTGGTAAAGGCTTTATTACCCTCCTGTCAATAAAGGAGCTTTGGAGATGATTTAATTTGAAACAGGTTTCTCGGTTCTCTGTTAATATACATTTTAATGTCAAATTACATTTAGCTAACGTGCCTATTTTTCTTCAAAAGATCTTGTGTATCTATAAGGTGTTTAATGGAATTTGAAATAAAACAATCTGCTACATCTATGTTCTGTAACTTTCATTATGCAACTAAAATGGTCTTCCCTCTCTGTTGATGAAAGAGGAAAACATTGAAAATGTCTAATATCATCCAGATGACTAGGTAATGTTCACAATCACAAAGTATATAAGTGACATGCTAACTCTTATTTCTGCATTAATATAATGACATTAAAGTCATAGCTATAGTCTTAGCAGGCTACTTCATCGTATCCGTTACTTTTATTAAGTAGGCTCTGAATAGAATGTCTGTAAAACAACTTCTCAGATATGGGTACCAACTTTACTACCGTGCCTGTCTTCCATCTTGGTAGTGCTGAGATAATAAAATTGACTCAAATCACGATGACCAGTTTGCTGAGTAATTAATATCTTTAAGTAAATACATGATTTAATAAATGATTTAATACATGATTTAAGTAAATAATTTATGCTTAGTAAACGTTTGTTGAATGAATGAATGAACATCCCCAGTTGTTTTTTACCAATTTCTCTCACGATTCCTCATCCTCCATCCCATCTTCCCAAGTGAGGGGTATTAACAAATGCATCACACTACGACTTCACATATCATTTACATTTCCAGTTTTTTCTTTTCATTTGTGTCCCACTGCTAATAGCTCTGCATGGATACTAGACATTTTCTTGAATTGTGACCTCTTTCCACCCAAACAAATTATAACCATAAGTGAACCTCCCTTTCCACCGCTACCTCCTCCAATCAAATTCTGTTCCATTTCAAATAACTTTTTCCCTGATAATAACACTTTTATTTTCTTAAGCTAGTCAGGCTTAAAACTTTGAATCATCCTTGGCAATTTCTACTGACATAGCTCTCATTCCAATTAGTCACAGACCCTATCTATCCATTTTCTTTCAAAATGACCATCATTTACATCCATATTATCTCCCTCCTCCATGCCCATTCCCAAATATTTATCTCCTCACCCTTGGCTAACTGCCACAGTGTCCTAGTCAAGCCCCCAGCTTCCAAGTTCTCCCTCACCCCAAATTACCTTCCACAGAAAATCGTAAGCAATGATGCCTTATGCTTGCAACAGTATATTAACCAGAAGAGGCTTTGATATGTTTTAGTAACATATAGCCCCCAAATCACAGAGACTTAAGACACAAAAAGTTCTCAGTTATGCAAAGTGAACTGGGGGTCATGAGAAAGGTGGGGTTTCCTTCCTTCCATTTTATGACTCAGAGACTGATGCTCCTTCTATTTTACAATGCCCCCATCTCAACATAACGTATCCATGGTTACTAAAGAAGAGGAACAGAGAGCTTAGAGATGGCACACGAACTCTTAATGCTTTGACTTAGCAGTGACACGTGTCACACCTACTCACAGCTCATTAGCCAGAATATTCACATGGTCCCAACATAACTCAAAAGATCCTGGGATCTGTAGGGAAGCATATGGAAAATGTAAGAGCAAAAATGTCTTCCACAAACACCTCTTTATTACCCAAGCAATTTTATATCAAGTACTCTCTTGATTCCCACAACTCTCCTATGAGGTTTCTGGGCCAGATAGCAGCTCCCTTGTAAACATGTAGCAACCAAGACCCAGAGAGCAAAAGTGACTTTTCTAAGATTACAGATTTAATGAGCAACGGAGGTGGAATTAGAAACAAGGATGCCTCTTTTCACTCCAGAGTTCTTTGTGCTTTAAAACAGTCGTCCTGAAAAGGAAAAACTCAAGGGCCAAGAGCAAGCCCAGATGAACTCCATACTGTCCATATGGTCAACTCCATACTCAGCCACTTTTAGTCCCTTATTGATATTGTGATGATACCTAATCTCTGACTCCGAATGAGCTCAAGACCCATCACCCACTGTCTACAGGACCTCTCCAGTGGTCCTGAAACACAACATAATTCCAGTTGCCCCAATTATCTTCTTCATCATCCCCAAACTCCTACTGTTCCTATGTTCTTAGCTTTTTGAATGGCACCATTATCCAACCAGTGAATGAAGCCAGACATTTGGGAGTGATTTCTCTTGCTCCCTACCCATTATCCACCATGATCAATCAATCACCAAATCCTGACCTGTTTCCTTAAATCTCTCTCAAACCCATAAAATTTCTCTCCATCTCCACTTCTACTATATATCACAAAACTATCACCTCCCAGAATTCCAGTACTGGAATATGCCAACCTTTCCTCTTCTACCCCATTTTTCATATGTCAAAGAGAATGATCTTGCTAAAATACCAGAATGATCTTACCACTACCATACAGAAAAGTAATCAATTACCTGTTATAACTAGGGGTTCTGAGTATATACAAAGATGAAAAAATATGTGATTCTTATCTTTTTTTAAAATTTTATTTATTCATTTGAGAGAGCGAGCATGAGTAGGAGGAGTGACAGAGGCAGAGGGAGAAGCAGACTCCCTACTGACCTGGGAGCCCAATGTGGGGCTTGATCCCAGGACCTGGAGATCATGACCTGAGCTGAAGACAGTGACAACCACGAACTGCCTGAGCCACCCAGGCGTCCCAGTGATTCTTATTTTTAAAGAGTTTCAAATCTAGATGAGGGTGGTGTTATGGACTGAATGTTTATGTTCCCTCAGAATAAACCCTAATCCCAGTGTGATGGCATTAGAAGGTGGGGCCTTTCAGAGGTCATAAGGTCATGAGCATGGAGCCCTCATGAATAGGATTACTGCCATTAAAAGGAGGCCAGAGAGTTAGCTAGCTCTTTCCACTATGTGACAGCACAGCAAGAAGTCAGCCATCTACAACCTGGAAGAGAGTCCTTATCAGAAACTAAATACGCTGCCATCCTAATGTCAAACTTCCAGTCTCCAGAACTATGAGAAATACATTTCCGTTGTGTATACAGGCTACCCAGTCTATGAGCCTGGTTATAGAAGCCTGAATAGACCAAGTCATTCAAAGATGGAAAGACAAGATAGTCTAGGATAAGTTAAGATTTGGGGATACAAACGATAGAAACAAACTGGGGCTAACGGAAGGGAAATGTTGCTTGAAAGTACACTGGTTGGTTCACAGAACCAGCAGGAACTCTGGCAAAGCAGGTTCAGAAATAGTCAAGAACCAAAGGTGACTGGGAAGCAAGAAATACAGCCAGTGTCACTCCACAACAATAGCTGCTGTTGGCGCCACTGCCACTGGCCATTTGACTCTCCTACCCGATTAATCTCTGACTTTTCCTGTTTCCTTGCATCAGTCACTCAGAATTCAAAGTCCCAGGAGGGACCATAACCTAGGCTTTGGTGGAAGCTGAGGTTATGTTTCCATGACTAGGCACCAGAGAGGAAGAGGTTGAAGCACCTGGCCACAACCCAATCCACGACGGCGGTGGAACACCAATCCCCACCACCACCCCAGACTTACAGCGGCCAGTTCTCCTAGAACGGAATGACTGTTGAGATGTTAGACAGCCAAAAAAAAAAAAAAGAAAGAAAGAAAAAAAGAAAAGAAAAAGAAAGAAAGAAAGAAAGAAAAATGTGCATAAATACAATCAAGTTTATGATCCCTATCTAAAAACCTTAGAAACAGATTATTTCATGATTCATAAATTTTCAGTCTTGGAACAGTAATAAGATCCGTATACTGCATATTAAATAACACACTGAGTGGCATCTGGGGCTGCAGCCCATGATCAAACACATTTATATTTCTGAACTAAAACATACAACTTTTTTTTGAAGATTTTATTCACTTATTTGAGAGAGTGAGAGAGAACACCAGCAACAGCGTGAGCAAGGGGAGGGGCAGAGGGAGACGGAGAAGCAGGCTCTCCACTGAGCAGGGAGCCCGATGCAGGGCTTGATCCCAGGACCCAGGGATCATGACCTGAGTCGAAGACAGATGCTTAATTAACTAGGCCACCCGGGCGCCCTGAAATACATGACTATTAACAGGAAAGTAAAATAAATAAAGACTAGAGACAGTCTCACATCACTTCAAGTACAATTTTACTACCAAGTAAGTTTAGGTCCATTCTGACTCTTCAATGAACTATGATACCTTTTCTATTTTCATAGCTTTGGGGATCTGAGAATTGCAGGAGATGGTTGGCCTGTGTCAGCACCAGAAAACTCTTCCAAGTTTCTGCAGAAAGGAGAATGTGATTATTCTGAAGGGATCAACCACAACTTAATGAAAAAGGTAACATTTGAACTGAGTTCAACTTAAAGAATGGATTGGCTAGGAATGGACCTGAATGTTAAAAGAAAGGTCATATACTTTATCTATTTATTTACTTACTTACTTACTTACTTATTTGACAGAGAGACACAGCAAGAGAAGGAACACAAGCAGAGGGAGTGGGAGAGGGAGAAGCAGGCTTCCCACTGAGCAGGAAGCCCGATGTGGGACTCGATCCTAGGAACCCCAGGACCCTGGGATCATGACCTGAGCCGAAGGCAGATGTTAAACGACTGAGCCACCCAGGTGCTCCAAGGTCATATACTTTAGAAGGCACAGCGTAAGGAAAAACAAGGGAACATGCAAAGAATAGCTTAGGTCGAGTTTTAGGGTCTGTGAAGCGGAAGAGCTGGATGTAACCTTGAAAGGCAGAAGCATCACAGAGCCAGATTAAGGGATTAATTTTATTCCCCAGCCAAGGGGGAGCCATTAAAACTTTCTGCAAAGGGAATTACTAGATCAGAGCTATGCTTTGGAAGTTTAATCTCGCTGCATCGTGTCAGTTTCAAATAATCTTTATAGGTAAATTTTATCTGATGTCACAGCAGGTGTTTAATTTATACAATTGAAATCCATTTTCTCTTGTCCTTGTCTCAGGAAAGATAAACAGCTGCTCAGCACCACCAGGTCAATATTCCTACACTTGCAGAACATTCCTACTCAACTGCCTACTAAGAAGTATTGGAGAATTGTCAGGCTTGGGAGGAACTAGGTTACTGGTGTAAGATAAACCACACACACACGATGTGATGCCAAATACTGGGCTTGAGTGTGACTATGTAACTGCTTCTTCGGTTGTTGCTTGTTTCACTTAATGATCTGATATCAGTATGCCAGATACTGATCGGAATCACGAGTCACTTGTAATTATTCCTTGTGAGAGAAACAGTTAAAGAGATCAGCTGTGACAAACATGTGTGAAGCATTCAATGGGAGCCAGATACTCTCCTAGACAATTTCTGTAGATGATCCTCCTGTCGGGAGGGAACTATTTCTTGGCCACACCCTCGGGAAACCAATCTGTCTCCCCTCACCCCGTCACCCCACCTGCCACCCTCCTTTCTTGGATACAAAACAAAATGTCCAACTCTGGCACCACTTCGGCCTTAGGAACAGAAGCTGGTCGTTTCCTTCATTTCAAAGTATCTCCAGTCACGTTTGCTACGTAGGACAGAGCGACTGTGTAGCAAAGACCATCGGCTGCCCCAGCTGATCAGCAGCCAAGAGCACAAAAGAAATGCATTCTTGGGGTGCCTGGGTGGCTCCGTGGGTTAAAGCCTCTGCCTTTGGCTCAGGTCATGGTCCCAGGGTCCTGGGATCAAGCCCCGCATTGGGCTCTCTGCTCAGCGGGGAGCCTGCTTCCTCCTCTCTCTCTCTGCCTGCTTGTGATCTCTGACTGTCAGATAAATGAATAAAATCTTAAAAAAAAAGAAATGCATTCTCAGCATTTTTTATGATACTAGCCATTACTTCCCACTAAGTATGAACTATAAAAGCCACTTCACTGCCTCCGCCCTCACTCCTGCTGTTGGCTCGGTAGCACTGTCCTCCCGACAAGCTGTTACCTGCGGGACTCTGCCATGACATAGCCTGGCCCAGTTATGGTTCAGATGAAACTGCAGAATACTAATGTTCTGCGGGCTAGGACGTTCCCAGGAATGAAGGGACTCGGTTGCTTAAAAACAGTTTCCTTTTCTAGCATTTCACCAACGTCATTTAAAATACTATATAGCCCATCCCTTTAAATTCCATAGTCCCTCCCACCACCAACTCATTCGCCAAAATTACTCCTTTTTAGCTTGCAAAAACAGTTTCGTCTTAGTAGTCTTAAATTTTCCTGGCTGTAGTTAAAAAGAAATCTTTTTTAAAGACTTCATATTTATCTGGCTACTGTAAATGGAAAGACAGCATGACTCAAGGCAACAATTCTCACATCGATTTTCCCATGGTGCATGGAATTGAAAGCATGAGTATGCTTACCCCACTCCTCTGAGAAAGCCCCAGGGCACCAGTCATACTTGCATCCCTGTTCTTTTCATTCAATAAAGCAATTCAGAATGTAAGACACTGAGAGTGACCACATATTCTCCTGGTTTACTTCCCATCCCACTCAGTGTCCTTTGGTAGGCCCTTCCTCCACATCCTGACTTGAAAATGATGGAACACTTTGGTATTCAGTCATAGGGGGATCTCTTCTCATTCTTTATTATTTTTTTCCTAAGAGACTTCCCTCGGAAGGCATCCAAAGATCCATTTCATATCTATATGCTGATGACTCCAAAAATTTAAACTTCTGAGCCAACCTCTCCTCCGACCCACAGAAACACATCTCTTCCTTTGTCTACTTGATATTCAATTTTTTCCGAGGCATTTTAAATGCAATTTTCCCTTATAATCTTCCTCCACCAGCCAGGTCCTCTTTTAAGATGACATGACTCCGTGAGTAGTTCCACTTTCCACTGAGTTTGGTAAGTCAGAAACCTAAGAGTCAGCTATAACGTGTCCTTCTCCCTCAACGCCGGCTGGCTTATCCATCCTCGAGTCCTGGCGATATGCCAAGCTAAGTATTCCTGCCTTTGCACAGCTTTTCCTTTGGTCTAAGCCATGACCCTATTGCACCTGGACTACTGCAATTTACTTCCCACAAAGTACACATCGAGTATGATGCTAACAGGGCCCAGAGGAGTTGCTCCAATCAGCAATGGTCAAGCCACTGGAGAGAAGTAAAATCAGGTGATCAGGAGTAAAATCAGTCAGTTCCTGGAATCAGAGAGGAGAAGATGCTCATCTTTAAGCAGACTATTGTGAAAAACACACTGCCCTCTGCAGAACAGTCTAAGGTCACAGTTGATAGGGAAATTTTTTTTAATTTATTTGACATACAGAAATCACAAGTAGGCAGAGAAGCAGGCAGAGAGAGAGAGAGAGAGAGGAGGAAGCAGGTTCTTTGCTGAGCAGAGAGCCCATTGTGGGGCTTGATCCCAGGACCCTGGGATCATGACTTGAGCCTAAGGCAGAGGCTTAACCCACTGAGCCACCCAGATGCCTTGATAGGGAAATATTAAGAGAGATTCTAGGAGGGAGGATTCAGGAGCTGAGAGGCCTGGATTCCTTTCCTGGAGAAAAGTTAGCTTGCGCCCATGACTTTTATGACCATCGCGAACCTGCCTTTGAGGAGACAAGTCGGTCATCTTTTTTTAAAATTAATTAATTTATTTATTTATTTGACAGACAGAGATCACAAGTAGGCAGAGAGGCAGGCAGAGAGAGGGGGGGAAAGCAAGCTCCCCACGGAGAAGAGAGCCCGATCCAGGGCTCGATCCCAGGACCCTGAGATCATGACCTGAACTGAAGGCAGAGGCTTAACCCACTGAGCCACCCACGCATCCCTTGGCCATCTTAAAAAATAGTACTCAGAACTGGCATTTGTCCTCCACAACTGTCTACTCTAGCTCCTGGATTTATTCGACTACATCTGCTAAATACAGTTCGCTAACAGATAGAAAAGGATAAACAGAGATGTGGACAAAAGATAAAGGGAGCAGAGGTTCAATACTGGCAGAGGGACACATAAGATGATCTGAAACCATGAGAACATGGTTCACCCATAGCTACGTCTTCCTCTGCAAAATCACAAAATCAGTCCCATGACACATTTCTAATGAGACACGAACCTACGGTAATGAAAGCGTTCCTCATCTCCTACCACTCCCGCCTGTGTCCCTCTAGCCGTACTGTCTCTCCGCTGTTCCTGGAATATACTAGGCTTCCCCCAGGCTTACAGAGACACCTGCTGTTGCCTCTGCCCGGACCTATCTTCTCCTTTACTTCCTTCACGTCTCTGCTCACCCGGTATTTTATCCGAGATTTCTCTGACCATCCTCACCCCCACTTCCCACCCCCCACTATCCATACACCCAGTGAGACGGTTAGCCTCAGGACAGGAAGCTCTTCTCTCAATCTTTCTCTCTCTCACCCACCCCCATGGTATCTACAGTATTTCTGAAAACTGAGGTGTAACTACCACATAACATTAGCTTCAGGTGTAAGACATAATGATTTTTGTATCTGTATACCTTGTGAAATAATCACAGTAAGTCCAGTGAACGTGTGTCACCAAAAATACAGAATTTTTTCTCGCCATGAGAACTTTTAAGATCTACCCTCTTAGCAGCTCTCAAACACACAATACAGCATCATTAGCTAGAGTCCCCAGCCAGTACTTATCTTACAGCTGGAAGTTTGTACTTCTTAACTCCCTTCATCCATTTTTGCCCCATCCCTACCCCCTCCCCTTAGCAACCAGCAATCTCTTCTCTGTACCCTAAGCGTTTGGTTTCTTTGTTTTTTGGGTTGTGTTTTTTTTAAGATTCCATACATAAGTGAGATCATGCAGTATTTGTCTTTCTCATGACAGCATTTTAGAATACTGCTAGACTTTTAGTAGGCACTCAATAAATATCTGCTATATGAAAAAAAATGAATAAATAATCCCATGCCACCTAATGATGAAATGAGTGCCCCCCTGAAAATCCTTCCTATTAATTACTAACACACGCTGACAAAGAAAGTCTTGCATACTTAAGCAGCATCAATCCGGTTGGATAGAGTCCAAGAACTATGACAATCTCTGCCAACACCCACTCAGAACCCCCTTTACCCTATCCATCTGCTAAATGTTTCTATTCATGTATTTGCCTTGTGGCTTTGTTTTTAGTCCCATCTAAACTTTTTCTTGTCCAAAGCAAGAAGCATAATCTCAGTGTCTGGTACATATTTAGCCTTTTCCTGTCCAAGACTTGCTGTTATTTCTCATCCCGGGCACTCTGAACCCCAGCCTCCTCTCCTCAGGGGCACTCACGCATCCAGGCCACCGGCCCTGCTCACCACCAGGCTGATGTGACCCGGGTTCACATCTCATACGGACTGTGTTAAGTACCTTGCCTCACACTGGGGCTGTAGGGACGGGCTGAGCTGTGTGTGGACAGCACGACTGTGGGAGGTAGTTCTCCAGCTGCTTTCAGGAGCTGTTTGAGTAGCCATGCTTAGGACAGTAAGCAGCAAAAGACGGTATTCATGCCCATTAAACTCTAGAAAAAAAATACTAAGAACTGAGCTTTTCAGAATTTAAAAATAGAAATGTATACATATTTATACCGAACCAAAATAAAGCACTAATTATTCTACTGAGATTATACTGAGCCTTTTGTGTGTGTGTGTGTGTGTGTGTGTGTGTGAAGGTTTTTTGCATGGAACATTTTCCAAACGTAGCTAAGGCAGCCCAGCAGAGAATTACAGCAAACGCAGCTCTCGTGCTGTGAAAGGTCCATGAAGGGTGGACTTAAATCCTGTCCAGAGCCCCCACGTCTTAACCTCTTCAGGGTGATTTTTCCAGCACATGGTATTAATTTAGGACACGAGAAATAAAAATATCTCCTAGTTTTACATTTTGGTTATAGTTGGAGTATTTTCATGACCAATCTCACAGCGCAATACAGTTAAGAGAGTTAAAATAGGAACTAGGGTTAGTCACAGTTCTGTGAAAAAAAAATTGGTGTTCAACTCTAAGCGAGTTACCCACCCTCTCTGAATCTCAGTTTCTCCACTTGGACAATGTGATTTTGTAACAATGATTCTTTTTTTTTTTTTTTTTTGACAGACAGAAATCAGAAGTAGGCAGAGAGGCAGGCAGAGAGAGAGGAGGAAGCAGTCTCCCCGCTGAGCAGAGAGCCCGATGTGGGGCTCGATCCCAGCAGTCTGGGATCATGAATGAGCTGAAGGCAGAGGCTTAACCCACTGAGCCACCCCCAGGCTGGATGATTTTTAAGATCTTTCCAGCTCTGACATTCTGTGATCCTGTGACCCTGCCTCTCTTAGAGTTGCTACGTTAATATGTAAACTACAAACACCTGGAATCAATAAAATCACCACCCTGCCATCAGGACCTGAGTGGAAATCAAGAGTCTGATGCTTAACCCACTGAGCCACCCAGGTGCCCCTAGGCAGACTGTTGAAAAGTCAAGCTAGTGTAATCTCTTGAGTGAATTCTAAAATAAAAATAAGAAAGAGGGGTGCCTGGGTGACTCAGTGGGTTAAAGCCTCTGCCTTCGGCTTGGGTCATGATCCCAGGGTTCTGGGATCAAACCCCATGTTGGGCTCTCTGCTCAGTGGGGAGCCTGCTTCCCTTCCTGCCTCTCTGCCTGCTTGTGATCTCTGTCAAATAAATAAATAAAATCTTCTTAAAAAAATAAGAAAGAGATACAGCTACAAAGCCAAAAGATAAAATAAAATGGATTTCTAAAAAAATATATTCAATTAATCCAATGGGGGTAGGAAAAGAGGATTAATAGAATAAACAAGAAAGAAGACATCACAAAATAAATAGTAAAATGGTAAGCCTAAATTCGACTATATTAAATTGTATAGTAAATGTTGATGATAAACAAACACTCCAATCACAATGCAGAAGTTGTCAAAATGGATAAAAACCAAGACCCAAGTATGTGCTATCAGCTGGAGATACATTTTAAAGGTACAGAAAGAAATTGATTTAAAAAATATTGAGGGGCGGCTGGGTGGCTCAGTTGGTTAAGCGTCTGCCTTTGGCTCAGGTCATGATTCCAGGCTTTAGGGATCAAGCCCTGCATTGGGCTCCCTGCTCAGGGGGGAGTCTGCTTCTCCCTCTCCGTATGCCCCTCCTCCTGCTCGTACACACTCTCTCTCCTTCAAATAAATAAATAAGATCTTTAAAAAGTATACTGATGGGAAAAGAAGATATATGATATTAAATATGCCTAGAACATCATGGGTCACTATATTAATATCAGATAAGAAAGACTTCAATAAAAGTATTACCAGAGATAAAGGAGGGTATTTCATAATTAAAAACGGGGGGGTGGGGCACCTGGGTGGCTCAGTGGGTTAAAGCCTCTGCCTTCGGCTCAGGTCATGATCCCAGGGTCCTGGGATCGAGCCCCACGTTGGGCTCTCTGCTCAGCGGGGAGCCTGCTTCCTCCTCTCTCCCTGCCTGCTTCTCTGCCTACTTGTGATCTCTGTCTTTCAAATGAATAAATAAAATATTTTTTAAAAAAACAGGGGGGTCAATTCATCAGGAAGATTTAACAATAATAAATGTTTATGTACCTTATAACAGAGCTTCAAAATAATGAACAAATTTGACAGAGTAAAAAGGAAAGCCTGACACTTCTGCACTCATAGCTGGAGATTTTAACATCCCTCTTTCAGTAACTGTAGAAGACGGCAAAAATTAGTAAAGAGATAGAAAACGTGAACAACCTTTATCAAGCACTTTGAGTTGGTTTGTCCTCACTGTAGAGTACACATTCCCGTCTGAGTGTAGAGAGACCACTCTCTGGGCCAAAAGAAAAAGTTCATTGTATTTAATCAGACTGAAATCGTACAAAATAGGTTCTCTGATCACAGGGAATTAATTTATAAACCCATAACAATAACATGTATCTAGAAAAGGAAATAAAGGGCGCCTGGGTGGCTCAGTGGGTTAAAGCCTCTGCCTTTGGCTCAGGTCATGATCCCAGGGTCCTGGGATGGAGCCCCGCATCAGGCTCTCTGCTCAGCAGGGAGCCTGCTTCCTCCTCTCTCTCTGCCAGCCTCTCTGCCTACTTGTGATCTCTCGCTGTCAAATAAATAAATAAAATCTTAAAAAAAAAAGAAATGTTAAGTCCCCCAATTCATGAACACAGCAATGTCTTCATTTATTTCCATGTTAATTACTTCCAGTAAGGTGCTGAATAGATAAGGTGGAAGTGGTCCTTCTTCTCTTGTTCTGAGGGGACAAACCTTCAATGTTTCACTGTTAAATGTGGTGTTGACTCTAGGGTTTCTTGGTAAATGCCTTTTATCTAAATAGAGAAGTTTCCTTCTATACCTAGTTTGCTGATGGTTCTTATGATGAGTGGGTGTTGAATTCTGCCATATGTGGTTTTTCCTTTATTCAGTAAATATGGCAAATTATGTTGTTTAAGTTTTTCAATTATACCAATCCTATGTTCCTGTGATAAATGTTGCATGGTTAGGATACATCCTTCTGCATTTTTGAGTTTTATTTGCTTAAATTGTGTGAAGTGTTTTGTGCCTGTACTCATGAGGGGTACTGGTCTCTTAGTGGTTTTTTTTTTTAAGTTTTATTTATTTATTTTTAAGTCCTCTCTATATCCAATGTGGGGCTTGAACTCACAGCCCTGAGATCAAGCACTGTAGGCCTCTACTGGCTGAGCCAGCCAGGTACCCCTGTTTTCTGCATTTCCTTTTGGTAACAAGTTCCTCACATTTTCAGATTATGTTTATGCTTTGTCTTATAATAAGTTGTGAATTGATCCTTCTTCCTCTGTTATCTGAAAGAATTTAAGATTCCTGTTATTTTCTTCTTAAATATTTGATAAAATTCACCAGTGAAACCATAAGAGCCAGAAGTTTTCTTTTTGGACAGTTAAAAAAATAACAAAATTGATTTCTTAAAGATTTATTGTGTAATTTAGATTTTCTGTTTCGTTTTTTGGTCAGTTTTGGGAAGTTGTATATTTCAATAAATTTGCACAGTTGTCTGTTTTTTAAAATTAAGCCCAAGGACTTAACATTTCTAAGACGGCAGTTATCAATCCCCAAACTGATCTATAGATTCAATGCAATCTCAAACATAATCCCACCATGATTTTTGGAGAAAATGACAACCCACTTCCCTAAATGTTTATGGCATTAAAAGGATCTACAACAGTAAAAGCAGTTAGAAAAAGAACAAATTTGGAGAAGCACACTACCTTTTTTCAAGGATCCCTCTCAAGCTATATTACTAAGACAGTATAGTACTGGCATAAATACATAATGTGACAGAGTTCAGAAAAAGACCCACACTTACAACAGTTATGTAAGTGTTTGAAAAAGTCACTAAAGCAATCCAATGTTGAAAGGAATATCTTTTCAACGAATAGCAGTGGAATGACTGGCTATCCATATGGAAATAATAAAGTTCAACCTCTGCCTCCCACCATAAACAAAAATTAATTTGAGATGGATCACTGATATAAATGGAAAATACATATTGCATATTTTACAATGGAATAGTTTCGTAATAAAAAGGAATAAATTATTGATACACACAACAATATGAAGGAATCTCAAATGTATTATGTCAAAAGATTTACTACACAAGAGCGTCCACACTGTCTGATTCCACTTACAGGAAGTTCTACAACAGAAAAACCTAATGTGAAAAAAAATCAGAACATAGCCTCTGGTGAGAGTGTAGGTAGGGTGTGACAGGGAATGAGGCATCAGGGAAATTTCTGGAGTGACGGTAATGTTCTACATAGTTTGAGAGAGTTTGGGGCTACATGGTATAATCCTTTATTGACACTCACTGAATGTTACATGTACAATTTCTACATTTCATTTTGTGTAAATTTTACCTTAAGAACTGGACACAAACATTTAACTCTGGTTGCCAATAGGCATTCTGTGGTGTTTCCTGCTGAAGTGAACTGACGCCTGCCATTTATCTTGAAATGCATTGCCGAAAATAAGATGAATTGATCGGTGGAGAGAGATGTGATAAAACAGATATTGTAGACTGCTAATTCTAAAATCTACATAATGTGTATATTCGTACTAACTGTCTCATTCGTTTAATTATTTGTGTGTGCTTCAAAGATTTCATTGTTAAGATGCTGGTAAATTCAAACCGACAGGAGTAGATGTATTGGTTTATAATGAAAAATAATTATCTCTAGGGGCACCTGGGTGGCTGCCCTCGGCTCAGGTCATGATCTCAGGGTCCTCGGATTGAGCTCCACATCGGGCTCCCTGCTCTGCTTCTCCCTCTTCCTCTGTCCCTCCCCACTACTTGTGCTCTCTCAATCTTGCTCTCAAATACATAAATAAAAATATTTTTTTAAAAATAACTGTCTCTATGTGGATGGAACTAGAGGGTATTATGCTGAGCGAAATAAGTCAATCAGAGAAAGACAACTTTGGTTTGGGGGTAGGAAAAGAATAAATGAAACAAGATGGGATCAGGAGGGAGACAAACCATAAGAGACTCTTAATCTCACAAAACAAACTGAGGGTTGCTGGTGGGAGGGGGGTAGGGATAGGGTGGTGGGGTTATGGACATTGGGGAGGGTATGTGCTATGGTAAGTGTTGTGGAGTGTGTAAACCTGAAGATTCACAGACCTGTACCCCTGGGGCTAATAATACATTATATATTAATAAAAAAATTAAAGTAATTGTCTCTAAAATATATCATTAAGTGAAAAAAGTCAAGGCACAGATGCTTCCATTTGTGTAATATATATGTGTATATATATATGTATATGTATTTTATATTATAGGTGTGTTTGTGTGTGTGTGCATATCATTTCTTGTATTCTATGCATAAAATATTTTGGAAGGACAGACAAGAGACCATCAATGGTGGTTGCATTGTGCCTGCCTCAGGCACATCTCACTGTATACCCTCCTATACTGTATGGGATTTATTACGATAATGTATTACTTTCTCAAAAAAGGCCTCTGTAAAACCTAAAAAGAAGGAAAATAAAAATGAATCCACATATCTCCTCCAAATCTGCATTTAATGAGCAAGCAATAGGCAAAGTTTATTAAGAAAGACTAGAACTTGGGAATCCAATGAGGTCTTGTATCTGGGCAGCCAAGTAAACCATTTCTGGAAGATCACTTTACACATCGTCATACACCGGGGTGGACTTTAGGTAAATTACTTAAATTTTCTGAGCCTTTGTTGCTAAGATAATGATAAAAGGCTGCGACTTTCAATTAAATGGCATGGGTGGTGCAAGGTCTACTCAAAGGTATTAGCCCCCTGATAATAAATCCCCCAAACAGAGTGGTAAACAGTGGACTGGAGAGCATTTGAGCTGCTGGATTCAATAAAACAAGGTACATTTCTTCAAAAGAGCCACCATAGGAGCCTAAACACTCAGGAAAGCATTGATAAACTGCCAAAATAAATTTATTAAATTGAGGGATTGCTACATTCTACACAGGCTGATAACGGGGCTTCAGCTCCTCCTTAATGAGCCCCTGATATCTGAATGCCTAGGAATCTTTGCTCAGGTGATCCCAAGTCATATGCCAAGTTCCCAGCCCTTTAATACATTTAAAAGGCCAGGATGCCTGGGTGGCTCAGTTGGTTAAACGGTTAAGTGTTGGACTCTAGATTCAGGCTCAGGCCTTGATCTCAGGGTCATGAGATCGAGCCCTGAATTGGGCTCTGCCCTCAGCACTGAGCCGGCTTGAGTTTCTCTCCCTCTGCGCCTTCCCTTGCTTGCTCACGCTCTCTCTCTCCGTCTTTCAAATAAATAAGAAACATCTTTTTTAAAAATTAGCTTCATTAAGGCCAAGAAGTGCTCTTTTAGTGTTCTGAGAATCAATTTCCAATGTGTGTGTTGGGGAAGGAGTTCCCAACTTGATTTTAACGCGATCTACCAGGAGACAGATCAGACTCCAGAGTCCGTCTCACAAAACGGCCCCCCACGCTGACTTCAGACATCCGTAGCAAGCCTAGAACCGTTACCTGTACTTCAGACCAACTGGCTATAAATCAGAGGTTGCCATGAGCCCCTCCTTAGGTTCATTATTATTTTAAAAGGATGTAACTCAGGAACAGGCATAAGGAAGAGATGCACAGGGTGAGGTCTGGAGAAAGGGCGCACAGCCTCCCTGCCCTCTCCAGGCTGCCATGCTCCCCAAACCTCCACATGTTTACCAACCTGGAAGCTCTCAGAAACTGGCCTCTTTTTTGGGTTTTTATGTAGGCTTCATCACAGAGGCGTGACTGATTAAATCAGTGGCCACTGATGATTGAACTCAATTTCCAGCCCCTCTCCCCTCCCCCGAGGTTGGAGGGTAGGGTGTTGACTTCTAGTTTCAACCCTCTAATCACAAGGTTGGCTCCAGAAGCAACCAGCCCCCCATACTGAAATGCTTGCCAAAAGTAACCCAAATTAACATAACAAAAGACACCTTTAAGCTCTCATCCTGTAGGAAACCCCCACACACACCAGGTGTTGGGAGCTCTGAGGCAGGAACCGCAGACAAAGACCAAATACAAATGAGGAATATATTTTGGTCATTCAGATTTTTTTTTTTTATAAATCATAATACTGCAAGCACATAAAACAGGATAGAAAGAATCTCATTGTGGGCGCCTGGGTGGCTCAGAAGGTTAAGCCTCTGCCTTTGGCTCAGGTCATGATCTCAGGGTTCTGGGATCAGAAGCCCCCAACCCCCCCCCCTCCCGCATTGGGCTCTCTGCTCAGCAGGGAGCCTGCTTTTCCCTCTCTCTGCTTACTTGTGATTTCTGTCAAATAAATAAATAACATCTTAAAAAAAAAAAAAAAACCAAAGTGACAGATTCAGAATGCTTGTACCTATCTGGTTCAGATTGTGAAAAAACAAAACTCAGCTGAGTACAATAAAAAGACCTTATTGTTCCTGGGAAGCTGGGTGTTTCCGTTAGATCAGTGTTTGCTTAATTCAGCAAATATTTATTGAGAACCTACCTATGACATACCAGGCACTCTCGTAGGTACAGCGAAGGCAGCTATGAAAGAAAGATCAGGTCTCGATTTCGTGGAGTTTGCATTCTCATTGGGGAAGATAGACGATGCACGAGTAAACATATGCACAATAAGATAACCAACCATGATGTGAACTAGGGCGAAGAAAATGAAAGACGGTGATGTGACCATGACTTAGAGTTGGGGGCAGGGCACCATGTCTAGAGAGGCCCTGGAAAGACTTCAGGAGGGGGTGACATAGGATCTGACCCCTGAAGGATGAGAAAAAGTTGTATGTGGACTTGGGGCAAGGCACTTCCCAGGGAAGAAACAACAACAAGCAACAAGGACTGGTTCTTAAATATTCATGTATGTTCAAATCTCCCGGAGTACTGATTTAAATGACAATTTCTGGGCTCCAGCTCCACTATTCTGGTTCAGTAAATCTGAGTTTTAGCAAGCTTCCTGCCCACCCCAAGGCATTCCTGACTCTGGTGGTCTATCATATTTTGAGAAACAACAGATCTAGGGCCTGCTTCTTGGTGTGTGGGATGGATCTGCATACTGAAACCCAAAATGGGCTGGGGAATCCAGAACTTTCAGCCTAGAGAAAGGACCCATGGAATCTCCTAACCCTGGAGGCAAGGGTGACAATCGAATGGGCGGGCCAAGTGGAACCACGTAGGTTTGTGAATCAAGGTTGGAGGGGGGATGAAGGTAGGGTGGTGTAGACTACAGGTCTAGTCAGACACTGTTTCAAACTGCGGAAATCAGGAAATCAGTGAGATATGCAAGAGCTGAAGCCTGTTCCTACCACCGGCAGCTCGCCACCTACCTCTATGCCCCCTGCTGTGTCGGGGTGGCCTTGAACCTGAAGATGTTGATTGGAAGGCAAGGATTTCAGAAGTTTCCAGGTATATTGTCTCTAAGGGAAAAAAGGTTGAATTGCTACATTTTACTTCCTGGACTGCTTTCTCTCACCGGTAGAAATACCTAAATGTTGTTGACTGGGAGAAACTTGAACAGAGAGGAGATGCTACCCACTTTTCATTTCCAACCCAGATGACGATAATGAGCTTCACCACATTCTAATTACTGATTTCTGCCTGGAGGAACATCTTGGCTTTTCCAATTAACAATAATTTAATATGTTATTGCTTATCCTTTGTTCTTTTTCTTTGAGCTCATCCAATTACTGCACACTGCTTTTGTTTTCTTAGTCCTAAACACTAGTTTTATTATTTTTTCCTTACGAGATTTTTCTTAGATCTTGTCCTAATTATAAAGTATTTCCAGTTGTATTTAAAATCATGGTTAAATGCCTTGCATTTTGGTATGTATTAAAAGAGTGGATAAAATATCATCTCTTTGTTACTTGGGGTATAATGAGAGTTACGGAATATTGTTTGGAATTTCTTTTTTTAACAAACCATTTTTCTCTCTTTAAACTATTACCACTCCAAGGTAGATGCAATTTAAACACAATTGCATCTTTTTTTTTTTTTTTTTTTTTTTGCAAATCAATGGCTTCAGAAGCCCTTTGTTGATTGCATAATCAGTCCAGGAGCCATTTCGTCCCTTCTGGCCTTTCACATTGTGTGGGGCTCAAACCATCTGAGAAACATGGTGGTTTCACCATATTTCTCAAATGTTTTATGGAGAAGCCAACCACTGGCATAAAATTCCTCAAGATGCCACCTCTCCTATTTTTATTGAGTAACAACTATCTGCTAGGCATTGTAATTAGTTTCTTCCCAACACTGCTTGCAGCGGATATCTCAAAAGTTACTGTGTTGCAATGTTTTACGGTTCCCAAATGTAACTGTAAACTTCTTAAAGGTGGAGAACCTACATCATGCCTTTGTTTGCCCCCATAAGATCAAGTGAAACATTAGGGTCAGAATGGGTCTCCAAATGTGAAGTGATCGATATGTTTCAGCACCATTTCTCCTTCAACACCCTGGCTACTGGCCTTGGAGAGCCATATAGGCTCTGAGTATAACAGAAGAGTTTATCTTTTTAACCCAACTGGTCACCTACAACTGCACTGAGATCATGCATTGCCCTCTCTTTGGGCTCACAGACAGGCTTACCAATCTGCCAAAGGACAATTTTCATAGCCACTCTATTAAAAAACCTCGTCAGCTTTATTTCATTAATTTCATTTATAGAATTTCAGTCTAATAGAAGAAATGTAATCTCTGAACCATTTATTACTGGAAGACTACACTTTTAATCAGGCTGTGTGCTTTTAAAAAGGTTATGCATATTAGAATATCCCAATTACTTCCAACCCGCACTTCCCAAGGGATTGGACAATTCACTCCACTGCAATAAATCATTACCTTGTACAAATACATTATCAGCAATGTGTCTGTGAGCACTCCCTTTCTATTCAAATTTGCTAAAAGGCCTTTCAGTTGATTCATGTTTATGTATGTTCAACTGCTGGTCTAACTTCAGCTGTGAAAATGTGGAATAATATGCAGATGTTTGCAGAATAAATTTTGAACTTGCACCTGGAAGAACTGGTTCTAGGCCTGACCCCATCACTTATTAGTCAGGTCACCTTGGCCAAGTCATTGTATCTTTCTAAGGCTCTGACTTGTTACCTGTAAAATGGGAGTTAATGCTGCCTGTCCTCTTACCTCTCGGGTCTGTGGGTATAGACAAGCTTTGTAGGCAAAAGAGCACAATACACATTGAAGGTATAGCCATATCATAACCAAACAAATTCCCCTACCTTGAGCTTTTCTTCATGGACTGAGCATAAATTTGGCCCAGGGAAATTCTAGTTTCTCAGTGAATAAAACTTAGAGACTTACGGGCTAAACTTGTTCCTTGCATGGAAACATGCTCTCTCTAGAAACATGCCTGTCCCCTCTCTCTGAGTTAGCTACTTATTTACAACTACTGCTCTCTCCATGTAATTTTTCCCCGTTCTTTTGGGCCCATATAAAGTCTAACTCCTCAATGATGTAGCCACACCACATTGATTTCTCTCCGTACTGATGTCCCAGAGATTTTATGACGGTCTAGACCATTTGATGAATGCTAGCTCTTCTAGCAATCATTCCCTGACCACCCCAACCAGGTCTGGGTTAGGGGCCCCTCTTCTGTGCTCTCAGAGGCCCCTAGGCATATCTCCTTTCTAGCACCTGTCACACTTCCTGTTTGAAAGAGCATTATAAAATATATCTAACATAAAATTGAATAAAATAATATCTGATCACTTATTTACCCATCACCAAGTTAAAAAGGGATGAGGTCATCAGTATATTGAAGCCTCCAAAGCAGCCCTTCCATAACTCTCAGAGGTAGCTACTATTCTGAACTGATGTCCATTATTCCATGTAATTCTATATCATTTAGCTACAAACAGATGTAGAACTATACACCATATAGTATGATTTGGCATGTTCTTAAAAGAGATTATGCTGAGTGAAATAAGTAGAGCAGAGAGAGTCAATTTTATATGGTTTCGCTTATTTGTAGAGCATAAGAAATAACACGGAGGACGTGGGGAGATGGAGAGGAGAAGGGAGTTGAGGAAAATTGGAAGGGGAGGTGAACCATGAGAGACTATGGACTCTGAAAAACAATCTGAGGATTTTGGAGGGGCGGGGGGGTGGGAGGTTGGGGGAGCCTGGTGGTGGGTATTAAGGAGGGCACGTATTACATGGAGCACTGGGTGTGGTGCATAAACAATGAATTCTGGAACACTAAAAAGAAATTTAAGAAATAAATAAAAAATTTTTAAAAAACCTTATATGGACTTATACTGAAAGTATCCTTGTGTGATGTGCACTTTTACGCGATGTTCTGTGTGAGATTCTCCTGTGTGGTCTCCCTGATTATACAACATATTCAGGATTGAGTCTAATATAAGGCAGTCATGAATTCTTCTAATTGATGGATTGTTTTTCAAAACATGTTTTAAGATAATTATGCCATGAAATTTCTCATATGTCTCTTTGCTGCACTAGTGTATATCTTTCTGTAGAAGATATACATAGAAGTATAATTATTGGATCATTAAGTATGTATGAGGAGTGCCTGGGTGGCTCAGTTGGTTGGGCGTCTGCCTTCAACTCCGGTCATGATCTCAGAGTCCTGGGATTGAGTCCTAAGTCAGACTCTGACCTCAGTGTGGAGTCTGCTTGTCCCTCTCCCTCGGCCCTTCCCCATACTCGGTGCACGTGCTCTCTCTCTATCTTTCTCTTATAAAAGAGTAAAATCTTTTAAAAAAATGAAGTATGTATGAGCTAAGCTTTAACAAATATTGCCAAATTGCTCTCCAAAGGTGTTATAGGAATTTACACTCTGATCATAACTGTACGGGATTTGCCCTTGGTCTCTAATCTCTCCGACACTTAGAATGGATAGACTTAAATCTGATAGGTCTTGTGCCACTTCTATTTGGTTTCCTGTGGGGAGCATTGAAGGAAATTGAATGGAGAACAGGATTTTCATTCCTTCAGTCTCTTCTCTGTGGGGCCACCACAGCATGAGCTAGATTCATACTTTCATTGTCATTGGAGTGACTTTCCCTTACTGATTTGTGGGAGTTCCTTAGATATTCTGGATGCTAATTTCTTTTTTTTTTCTTTTGATTATGTGCATGGCAAATATTTTCTCCCAACGTACAGTGTGTCTTATCACTGAAAAACCTATTATTTTGTATTCAAATGTTTAAAAAATCATGGTGGTTCTATTTATCAGGTTGTTCCTTTTACAGTGTATGTTTTCTTTGTCTTCTTAAGGAACTATTTTTCTACTCTAAATCCTTAAGGATATTTCCCTGTATTTTCTTCTAGAAGATTAATAAGTTTTGCTTTTCACATTAAACTTTCAGGCCACCCAGAACTGAGTTTTGCATGTAGTGTAGAGTAGAAATCCACATGTACTTAATTTTCACATGGGTAGCCTATTTTTCTAGAACAAATTATTAAACTGTTATCCTCTTCCTACTATGAAACACTTTGTGGTTCTGCTTCAGGCCACTCTTCTCTTTATGGCTCCGGGTTTAGTATATACGGTGACAAAGTAAGCACTCGCACTTCACTTTATTATCTGGTTATGTCTCTCCCTGTAATCATTTTCTATTGTAGCTAAAATATATTGCCACAAACTGAAAGGCTGAGAACAACACAGATGTGTCCTCTGAACTCTAAGTTCTAAAGGCCGGAGGTCGACAATTAGTCTCAGTGAGCTGAAACCAAGGTGTTGGGAGGGCCAAGCTCAGCCACATACCAGCTGACAACGCTGGGCAAGTTCTTAATTTCTAGGGGCTTCTATTCCTCATGCATAAAATAGGATAACATCTTTCTTGCCAACTTCTTAGGGCCGTTGTGAGAACGAAACAAGATAACAGAAGCGAAAATGCTTTTCAAGCAAAGGAAATCTATCCTTATTGGAACAGTAAGGGCAAATAAGTCACCTTTTGAAAGGAATGAAGCCTTTGACACTTTACAAAGTGGCTTGGAAAATAATAATCTAAAATATAAAGGTATTGCACCAAATCCCAGTTTCCTGTGGCTCCTGGGGCCTCCCAGCAAAGTTAATTATTCATGCTAACTGGCTGTTGCCATATTTTATTTACAATCTCTCCCATTACACCATCACTCTGATTTTTTACATACAGAAAAGGTTGCCTTTGTATTTCATGTCAGTATCGAGACTAATACAGCACAGTGACATGAATAATAGTCAATCTACCACAGCATATGCCTCATAACATGATTCATCGACGCAGTTTGGGAGAGCAATATTCCTTGATTTGAAGTTCTGGAGGTCTACGGTTTCCCTTTATATTAACTTTGAACATGCCCTGTCAGTATTCTAAAGCATAGTGGCTTTGGCCTGAAGAGATGCTCTATTTTGAGGGTCAAGGACTCTGACACGTAATACAGAACTCCAGTTTGTAGACTAATTCAATCCTCCTTTAGGTTTCACACCCTTGTTCACCTAAGAAATAACTGTCTGGGCACAATTTACATAATTAGTGGTTCCGCAAAGTATTCCATTTCTTTTCTTAATTTTCCTCTTTAAGAGCAAGGCTGAGTCAGAAGAGCTACTTTTCATTGAATGAGCAGCAGATAAAGTAATCAATGGTCATGCTGAGGGCAATGGCTCCTCTGCTTTCTTGTAGCTTTAAACCCACACCCCCCCACCCCACCCCCACCACACTATCTGGGAGATTCTTCAAGTCTGTGAGATATTCTCTTTGTTCTAGGACATCAACCATTTTCATATCCCTACACCTCTAAAGTCATGGATCTAACAGAAGAGCCACTTCTCTATTTTTAGCTGGAGCTAATGGCCGATTTTCACACAATGGAGCAACCTGGCCAACTGCGACCTGAAACAGCATGTTAAGACAGGTGACATACAGACTCACCGTTAGAATCCCCAATCCTGGCAGTTAAAAGCTCTGTGTGGTTAACGGTTAAATCCGGGGCTGTGTAAACACGGTACCCCGGCACAACTTCGGGAGAGCTATTTTCAGCTCAGGTTCAGATGGATGCTGTATCCGTGTTCAGTGTGAGCCCTTTCATGGGCTGAGGCTGACATTTCCACTGACTGATAGTTATTTCTTAAGTCCTCGCCATGTGTCCATGGCTGTCAAAGTGACCGAATTGTTTGACTGAGTTAGAAGGCAAAACGGGAGTTTTGAAGCATGGATCAAATCTGTGAAATGAAAAGCTAAAATGAAAATGCCTAGGCGAACAAGGCAGAGATACCTTAAAAGTTCCCCCAAACGGTGTGTCCACTGAGCAGGCACTGGGAAAAGCCAGAAGCAAGGGCCAGCAAGAGCCATGGTGCACATGGCCTTAGAAAGGGATGGGGAGGGGAGGGTGGAGGGCCGGGCATCTGTGTACACCCTCCTCTGAGTACTCTAAGAGGGAGGTCCAAAGAGATGTGCCACATGGGCTCCAGACTCCAGACTCTAGTTGCTTGTAGTCTAGTTAGGGAGTGAAGATATCTATGCATGACAATCCTGCACTAAAAGCTTGTGCCATGTGCCGAATGAGAGGTATGGCTTGTAAAGTTTAGGTCAGTCCATGATTCTCCATCTGTTTGGACCAATTCCTACCTTCCTCCCCTGACCCCACAAGCTAGGGCAAGCTGTGTCAGTGTAGGCTCTCCTAAAAACCTCTGCTTTCCTTGCTAGTCCTTTTTTGGAGTCGGTAACTTGCCATGATTGTTTTCTTTGCAGTCATCTTCACTGTAGAACCTATAATCAATGTGAAAAAGACCAAAGGCATTCTTCTGCTCACCACTGTATCCCCGGCATCTAGGAGAGTACTTTGTTTCCCTCTTGTGCACTCCAGTTAGTATACTTTCTAATATTTCTTTTTAATTAACTTTAGATAGGATTTACATAAAATAAACTGAATTCATTGAAAATGTACAAGTTTGGGGGCACCTGGGTGGCTCAGTCGGTTAAGCATCTGCCTACAGCTCAGGTCATGATCCCAGGGTCCTGGGATGGAGCCACACCTGGGGTTCCCTTCCCAGCGGGGAGTCTGCTTCCCCCCTCCCCCACCTCTGCCCCTCCCCACCATCCATGCTTGCTTGCTCTCTCTCTTTCTCTCAAATAAATAAATAAAATCTTTAAAAGAATATATTGAAAGGGGGGCACCCAGGTGACTCAGTCAGTTAAGTGTCTGCCTTCAGCTCTGGTCGTGATCCCAGCATCCTAGGATGGAGCCACATGTCACGCTCCCTGCTCAGCAGGAAGTCTGCTTCTCCTTCTCCCTCTGTGTGCTCATGCTCTCACTCTCTCTCACTCAAATAAATAAATAAATCCAAATAAATTTTAAAAAATAAAAAATAGGGTCACCTGGGTGGCTCAGTGGGTTAAGCCTCTGCCTTCAGCTCAGGTCATGATCACAGGGTCCTGAAACCGAGCCCTGCATCGGGCTCCCCAGTCAGTAGGGAGCCTGCTTCTCCATCTTCTTCTGCCTGCTGCTCCCCATACTTGTGCTCTCTGTCAAATAAATAAGTAAAATCTCTAAAAAAATAAAGAAGAAATAAAAAACATATTGAAAGGAATAAAAGGTACAAAGTCCTCTTCCTGTCCTCAACTTTCAGCCCAACTTCTTAGCCCGAGACTGCCTCCAGTTTTGTGTGCATCCTTCCAGATCATTTCTGTGTATCCAACATTTTTGTGTATTCCTATGCTTGTCTACTTGCATAAATGTGGTTAACTGTTCTCCCTGTTCTGAACATTGCTTTTCCACTTAACAACATACCTTACACATCTTTGCACACACACATATATATGGAGAATGACCCAATTCCTTTCCAGTGCTGAGTATTTCATTACCCGGATAGGCCATAATTTTTAACCAGTTCTCTTTTCTTTTCTATTTTGATCCTTATTAGAAGTACTGTAGTGGGGGCACCTGGGTGGCTCAGTCATTAAGTGTCTGCCTTCAGCTCGGGTAGTGATCCCAGAGTCATGGGATCGAGCCCTGTGTGGGGCTCTCTGCTCAGCGGGGAGCCTGCTTCCCCCTCTCTCTCTGCCTGCCTCTCTGCCTACTTGTGATCTCTCTCTCTGTCAATTAAATCAATAAAATTTTCAAAAAAAATTTTAAAAAAAGAAGTACTGTAGTGGTCGTATGTGTACATCTGTCTTGCATAGGGTTATTTTTAGGAGCAAAATTTGCTAGATAAAAGCCGATACCAGTTTGTACTGTTGCGTAACAAACTGCTCTATAAAACAACAGCCATTTATTTGTTCATGATTTTGTGGGTTGGCAATCTGGGCAGGGCTCAGGTGGCACGGCTCATCCCTGCTCCACATTCTGCCAGTGGCAGAGATGCATTTTCAGTCTGGTGGTGGGTTGGCTGGGGAACTGGTTGTTCCTTGATGTCCTCTCTAGCCCATCAGCTCTAAGGGTTGTTATAGCTGGGAAGGCTGGGCATCTAATGTCTCTCTGGTGTCTCATCCTCAAGGAGGTTATAGCCCAGACTTGTTTATAAGTTCATAGTGATCACATACTTTCCAGAATGTTCATCCTCTCTACGGATAGCAGCATTTAGATATGCTCCCATTTGTCAGTCTCTCGCAAAATACAGTGTCCAGAACAGAACACAGAAACACAAGGATGGTCTGACCAGTATATAGCAAAGCAGAACCATTACCTGTTTTCCTTGGTCATTCCATTATGGTTAATAGAACCAAGGCTACACTAGCTTTTTTGGAAGATGCATTTTATACTTTATGTATATCTACTTTCAGCAAATGAAAAACCTATGTGGTTTATACTTTTTTTCCAGTATGCTCTTTTAGTACTGTGCCAGGAGACACATGAAAAATCCTGTTCTTCCAAGCCAGGAGAGAGAGCCCAAGCGAGAGAAAGAGCATGAGCTGGGGGGGGGGGGCGCTAGTGGGGAGAGGGAGAAGAAGACTCCTCATTGAGCAGGGAGCCCGATGTGGGGCTCAATCCCAGGACCCTGGGATCATGACCTGAGCTGAAGGCAGACCCTTAACACACTGAGGGACCCAGGTGCCCTGTGACAATCCTTTATTTACAAAAAAGGAAATGGGCTTAATATACTCTCATTCGGATTCCTAGAGAGTAGTATTACCAGCACTTAGCCATCCTATTTGCAAAGGATAATTTAGGCGTCACATGCTTTACCAGGGAAGGGAACAAAACATGCGATGCTTTGCAAAAATGTTCGATCTTCTTTTCTGTCCTGAGACAACATGTATGTCAGTTACTTTGTAATTTAAGTACAGAGGAAGCCCACCTCTCGAGTCCCAAGTGAAGAAGGAAAACTAGCAATCAGACAAGACTACCATCTTCCTTATAGGCGTCAGCTGTACTCCCCTCAAAATGCAATAAACAAGGCTCAAGGAGCTTAGTTCTCCCGACAAGGTGGAGAGGGGTGGGGTTTACACCTTTCAGACTCTTTTGAAAAAGAAAAAAAGGTTACCAGCCTCGGGTTGAAAAACCATTACATGTCAAATGGAATTGTTCTTTAATACTAATAAAAATAAGTCAATAAATAAATATTATCTTTATTAACCTTTGCTGAAAAACTGAATTTTCTTTTTGAGTCCAAAAGCTTTTACTTGCCGCCTTATGAAAATGATCAATCAATTAATTGAGGGCCTGGAAAGAAGTGTCTTCAGATCTTTCACTAAGAACTCCCCTGAAATAAGAAATGGGCTCTTTGTTCAACATAAATATCAAACTTTATGTTTATATCAATCAAGTTTCATCTTCTAGATTCAGATGAAGAATCTGGCCTGGAGAGATCTTTAAGGTGTCTGATTATGTCCTAATAGTCCATTCACTGTCCCTACCAAATTCTTGTGATAAGCAGATTTTATATATATGTTACGAATGTCCTCCTCCAAGTGATTAAAAAATTGTTGAACAAGACAAGCCCAAATTTCCAGCTCTGCAGTATGACACTAGAAAGTTCCCTCCAGGATTGCAGTGAACTATAATCAGCACCTTTTGGCTACAGTAAATTGACCAGGGCTGAATCCACCAAGCTCTACTGGGCATCTAGCCCATGCTTCTGCAGCTCATCCAAAAGGACATCGTGAAAAACACTAGTATCTGCTTTCCGGATGCCCTCTTTTTTCTTCCTCTCCGAATTCCTACTTTTAGCCTCAGCCAGTCTAAAGTTGTCCGGCAGACTGGTGTTTATTTAACCTTTGTAAGGAAACAGATTTCTAATGCAGAGATATTTTTAAGTGTCCGTAAAGTTCTTTAATTTAAAAATGCCAAATTCATCTATACACCAAATAAATTGAAATAGCCCAATGCACGCTATTCTTAGCTCAATCTGCCAGAGTACATTTGCATAATATCACAATGTACTGATTTCAGCTGTTTGTAATATCAGGACCAGATGGAGCAAGGCCAGGAAACAGAGTGGAAGTAGCAATGAACACTACAGTACTGCTTTTCATTAATGAGAAGCTTAAAGAATGGCCTCTAAAAAAATAACACTTGTCAGAGCCTTAAATGGGTACTGTCTAAGGAGTATTGATTGATCTCGACTAGCCAGGAAATTAGAAAGAGGAGAGTCATAGTGGAACAATTCATCTTTGTCAATAAAAGAAATTGTTTCTATTGGAAACCATCTCTCTCCTGGTTCAGAGGATGTAGTCTTCAAGAACTGTATATTCAGTAGCAATGCTCATATGTTATCTTGGAAAGTCCTCCGGTTGCAAGAATTAGGTATGTGTCACTTCAAAGCACCTTCCCCTACCCAAGCAAAGTGCCACAAGAGTGAAATGGTGATCCAGCACACCCAGGTGTTGCTTAGTATGGCAACGTTTAAAATGGGGGATGGTTGTCATGACGTCAGTGAAAACTAAAAATTATATTGTTCTGCTGTCTAGATGGTAATTTTTTCCTTGGAATGTAAATGCCATGGAAAGAGGGATGTTACTTTGCTCAATGCCATGTCTCTAGCACCTATGGGAGTGCCTGGCATGTAGCACATACCCAGTAATATTCGTGGGATGAACACATGTGTTGATGGAAAACGACTTCAACACCGACCTACCGAATTTCTACTGTGGGCAAGGCTCCAGGTAACATGCTGTTGGGAAGAGTCTTTCATTTATTCAACAAATACTGAGTGCCTACTATGTCTGAGACACTGGGCTAGGTCCAAAGGGTCTAACTACAGAGGATTTAGTGTGCCCTCTTAGAGCTTACGGCTAGCTCAATCACAAGTAGCCAGAAGTAAAAGATAGATTCCCTCCTTTTGGGGGATAGCTACTTTAAAATCAAGTTGAGCAGGCAAGACATAAATGCAAGAGAGTTAAATAACTCTTACATATATCATACAAAGGCAGGCATCCCCTTTTTAGGTAGAGTTCTAAGGCTTACCGATTCTGCATGCAGTTAGGTTCATGTCCAGTTCGATGCTCTTCCCTCAAACACTTAAGCCTACCCTTTCCTTTCTCCTTCACTCTATGTTATTTTCACTTATCATTCTGACTCTCCTGCATCCTTGTAAACCCCTGGTGAAACAGGAAACAAAATAAAGTGTGATGCATCTTGTTTACTTTGAAACGCCCCAACCTTTCGGCCTACACCACCGAAAGCACTCAAACTTCAGTTGGTTGGCTGTATCATCTCAACACTTTTAATTTAGATGTAGTTACATTTGCATAACAGTTTAGCTGTGAATTTGGCAGGAAATTTCTGAAGAGTTATTTTGGTTCTACAGAGAGCGTGCCCAATGTCTAATAAGCAGATCTCTTATGCGGTACTGCATTTTTATCTATACAAAAAAAAGGACCCTGGAGGCTCGTACCTTGGCAAAAGTCTTTTTTTGCTAACAAATAATATGATCAGCAGCATTGCTTTTACTAAGAGTGATAATGTGGTGAAGCCTGTTGAATTTTTGAAACCATAGTAACAATATAGGAGAAACCCAATGAGAAATGATATTTTAAATATGGTTTACTTTTCTGATTAGAAAAGAAATGTATATTCATAATCATTCATTTGGAAGATGCAGCAAAATATAGAAGGGGTAGAAAACCCTCATAATCCTATCACCTGAAGCTAAGTACTTTAATATACCGGAATAAGTTGTTCTCGTTCTTTTTTGTTCTGTGCACATGCGCGTGCACGTGTGTGTGTGTGTGTGTGTTTTGAATGAAGTCAGGAGTGTACGCTTCAGGCCAAGGATGGAAAATAAGTGTTCTCTCATGAGCTCTTCTAGTTACTAGAGATGATGGACTAAAGACGATTCTTAGACAAGGATAGTATGATGGATTACTAACGTCTGCCTACTTCTTTCATTCTTTCATCCTTTCTTTTTCATATCTTTGTATTATAAAAAATTCAAACATAAAAGCAGCAAAATGATACGATGAAACACCATGTACTCATCGCCTAGCTTCAACAAGTACCAACATTCTGCCACTCCCGCTTCGTCTGTATCTGCCCCCACCACTTCCCTGCTGGGTTCTTACACTCATACACTTCTCTATCTTTAAAGATTTTATTTATTTATTTGAGAGAGAGAGAATGGGGGAGTGGGGGCCGAGGGAGAGGGAGCAGGGAGCCTGACACAGGGTTCAATCCCATCACACTGAGATCATGACCTGAGCCGAAGGCAGACCCTTAAACCGAATGAGCCACCTGGGCACCCCCATAAACTTCTTTTGTGAGTAAAAATGGCATATGTTAAAATGTACACATTTCAAAGCACAATCTTGAAAAATGGATCTATCCATGCAATGCACACCTATATCCACAAAGTTTCCTTCATATCAGCCCTGCCCCTCCTCCACCTTGGAGGCAACCAGAATTCTGACTCTTCTAGAACTCCATAGACACATACATATACAACATACATCTTGCGTCTGGCTCCTTTACTCGGCACAGTACCTGGGAGACACACACCTGCTACCATGTACACCAGCAGTTCCTTTGTTTACTGTTGAATTTATGAATATACCATGGTTTTTCTTTTTTCTATTGATAAACACCTGCACTATTTCCAGTGTTGGCTATTCTGAACGTTCTGGTGCATCGTGTGCGGGGGGCAAGATTTTTACATTTCTTGAAGACCCAGGAGAAAATAGCTGCATCACACAGTACATGCGTTTAGTTTTATAAGAAACTGCCAGACTTTTTCCAGTGGTGGCGGTAACCTTCCCCCACACTGCTAACCATGTATGAGAGAGTTCTAGTTGTTCTACCTCAGCCATGTTAGGTGTTACCAGCCATGCCGGTGCGTATATTGGTGTCACATTCTGGTCTAGTCATTAAGATGACCCCTGAGTGCCCAGCACACACATTTTTAGGCTAAGGCCTGATCAGGGCCCAGTGGACACCAATGACACAGCAACGTCTATGATGTCACAAAGGCTGCTCCCTGACCAATGAGGGGCTGCAGCGCGGGGACACAGTGGGCGTGAGTGAGCACTGGTGACTGGTGTGTTGAGAGGCTCAGGCTAGCTGGACAGTCAAGGTAGGCCGATCAGAGCACAACACCATGTCTGGGAAAAGAAGCGGTCAGGCCTCCTACAGGCTGGGGAAGCAGACATCGTCCTGCTCCACAAAAACCAAGCTGCAGGTCCCTGTGAGCCATGTAGAGCCTGTCCTGCAGGAGCACCAGCCTGTCCAGAACCTGAGCTTCTCCAGCCAGGTCTGCCTGTCGGCCATCCTGAAGTACGTGGCCACCAACATTCTGGAGCTGGTGGGCAACGAGGCCCAGCACAACTGCAGGGTTCAGAGGGTCGTGAACAACAACATGCAGAATGGCCACCTCTTTGAGGATGATACCACTTCTCAGCTCTGAAATGTTCTAGTCCAGCAAGAACCACTGGTGCCTGGGTCCCAGGGCCTAGAAGGAGTCCACACCACCTCACCCAGTGCCGAAACCTTTCACAGAAGGAGCCCTGTGCTACTAACACCTGCACACGCCAATAAAGAAGCGAATTCCACTGGCCTGTTTCTGACTCTCAATTGTAGTCATACTGGGTGGAAGTCGTGCGGGAGTTACCCAGGAGAATAAGTTCAGTGGAGAGTGGGAGGGATAGAGGATGTGGTCAGGGGGGCCACTTCAATCAGTGGTTTCGGAGGGGCGGTTTCCACTGGTACCAGTGTGGAGGGTGGCCCTGGTGGGAGTGCCTGGCTGAGGTAGTGGGGGTAAGAAGGCTTCCTCACCAGCGTGGGGGTAAGAAGGCTTCCCCACCAGCTCTGAGGCTGGGGTAGTGGGGATAAGAAGCCTTCCCCATTGGCTCTGAGGAAGTAAGACCCTGGTGAGGCCAGAAATTTGGCGGGGACAGGGTGTGGGAGGGGGCCTCCTAGGCTTGTTGAATTCCCGGAATAGTGGTGGTAGTGGGGGTGGAGCAGAAGATGAGGAGGTACATACAGAAGGCTTGGTTCACGCTAGGGAATGCCAGCTGGTCAGAAGGTGACAGCAGTGGGGATGGGTGGGGGAGGGTGACGTAACAATTGGCATGAACTTAACAGCACACAGGCTTTAACATGAAGATGGAGGAGTGATGAAGGAAATGGTAAACAAGAATACAGAGAAATAATGGGCATGTTGGTTTTATGTATTAATTATTTATAAGCTGTCTCATTCCAAAAAAGGACTTGAAGCAGGGATTATTAGATAGTACTGTGATTCTTCCGGTAGAAAAGATCCTTCCAACCTCTCTTGTGGACAAATAATTAGGCATATTACCTATAAGCTACTCTCTGGTCTAAGACATACCAAATAAGCAGTTCTCAATGGTTATTAGGTATTAATGAATGGATTTGTTTATGTATTCCATTGTAAATACAATTATCAATCTCATTCTACTATGAAACACCAATGATGATCACACACTGGATAGAACATCAAAGTTAAACGTGGTTGAATAAGTGTTTTAAAAGATGTACATATATTCTATGTAAATTCTGTTCCAAGTGAGAAAAGAAAATACAATTCTTAAACAATGAATTTTGGAACACTGAAAAAAAATTAAATTAAAAAAAACCACTTTAATGCATTTGTATGAACCTAAAAAACAGACACCACATTACATGTAAAATCCAGAGATTAATTTTTATGCACAATAACCATTCACCCTCCACGATGCCGTTACTTGAGGTTTTCTCTTGTTCATTGGACACAGGAAGGCTGCTCTCTGGGGCCCCTTTGGCCTTTTCCCAGAAGGCTGGTAAGAGGCTGGCCAGAAAACCTGAGCCACAGAGCTAGATGGACTGGGTTCAAAACAGCAGCTCACCACTTACTGGCCATGTGATCTTGGGAATTCACTAATTCCCTCTGAATATCACCTTCCTCATCTGTAAAATGGGAAAAACAAGTTCTTCCATCTTTGGGTTTTCACAAGAATTAGGCAAATTTATGCCTGCAAACCACAGTTCTAGTGTAGTTCACAGCTATATCTACCTTATTCCACATATACCAGATGTTTAGGCCTGGCTCTTTTTTTTTTTTTTAAAGATTTTACTTATTTATTTGAGAGAGAGACAGAGAAATAGCACAAGTGTGGGGAGCAGCAGGCAGAGGAAGGAGGAGAAGCAGGCTCCCCACTGAGCAGGGAGCCCAATGCCGGGGTTGATCCCAAGACTGAGGGATCATGACCTGGGAGGAAGGCAGACGCTTAACTGACTGAGCCACCCAGGTGCCCCTAGGCCTGATTCTCACGTGATTGCTGGATGCTGGGGCCACTGGCTCTGAAAGCTGGCTAGACCTTGTGGAGAGACAAAAAGGTGCTCTGAGCATAAGAGGTCAGAGTTCAAACAGAGAACTAGAGAGTCTACACACTGGGTTCCTCTCGGCTCCCCACTGCCTGGCAACCTATCCTGTCTCAGCTTTCCACCATCTGCCTGCTACACAGGAGCGCTCTGAGGATGAAAGTAATAGAACTGGTTGGGGGCCTGCGGCTTTTTGGAACACGTGATTCTGTAAATAAGTCCAAGAGATCCTTCTTGCTTCATAATGCTCATTAAATATATTTACAGGGGCGCCTGGGTGGCTTAGTGGGTTAAGCCTCTGCCTTCAGCTCGGGTTGTGACCTCAGGGTCCTGGGATCGAGCCCCACATTGGGCTCCCCGCTCAGCAGGGTGCCTGCTTCCCCCTCTCTCTCTGCCTGCCTCTCTGCCTACTTGTGATCTCTGTCAAATAAATAAATAAAATCTTTTAAATATATATATCTATATATTTACACATAACTCACTGCCTAATGTTCACCCACAATAATTGTGATTTGTGAGAGAGCCACAAAGCCCTCTTAGCCTTAGCCCAGTCCAGATCTCACTCTTCTATTTGCTGGAATGGACAAGCAGGCCTCCCCACAAAATGAACTATTTGTATTATTTTTAATTTTTATGAAATATAATTCTTCAACCTTTACTCTTATTTTCTGTCGAATGGTGGCTTATGTAGAGTATTCTACCTTATTTCATCGCTAGGATAACCCCATTCCACCCTATATATTTTCTTTTCTTTTTTTTTTAAGATTTTATTTATTTACTTGAGAGAGAGAGAGAGAGAAAGAACATGTGTGCACACACGAGCAGGGGGAAGGGGAGGGGGAGAAGCAGGCTCCCCACTGAGCAGGGAGTCTGACACGGGACTTGATCCCAGGACCCTGGGATCATGACCTGAACCCAAGGCAGATGCCTAACTGACTGAGCCAGCCGGGCACCCCTAATATAATTCCACTTTAATCAAAACATGTCCGTAAGATTTCAAACTTTGAAATTTATTGAAACTTGACTCATGTCCCTGTATAAGGTCTATCTTGGTATACATTCCATGTACATGTAAAGAGGATATATATTTAGTTTTTTGGTTTTAATTCTATAAATGCCAATTAGGTTAAGGTGTTAACAGTGTTCTTCAGATCTTTTATATACTTATTTTCTATCTAGTTTGATCAGTTATTCAGAAAAGATGTTTTGAATTCTCTGATTATGTTTGTGGGTTTATCTTTTTCTCTCTTTAACATAGTCAATTTTGTATCATTTCTCCTTTTTTGGCTGTGTTTTAGGAACATGCAGAATTGGCATTTTCCATCCTCCTGATGCATTGTTTATTATCATTAAGAAATGCCTTTCCTTCCCTCTAATAAAACTACTGGTCTTGAACTATGTTTTCTATAGTCACTCCATATTTCTTACAGTATTGTTTATATGTTATTCTCCATCTTTTAGCTTTCAACTTGTTTGTGAATGTTCATTTACAACATGTTCATCCTTTGTAGAGAGCAATATAGGCATCTTGTCTTACCTATTTTTTATATTTTCCCTCAGCTTTATTGAGATATCGACATATAACATATGTAAGTTTAAGGTTTAAGATATTAAAAAAACACGATTTGATACATGTATGTATTACAAAATGATCATCACAATAAGATAACACCTCCACCCCCTCACGCAATTCACATTTTTTTGTGGTGACAACATTTAAGATCTACTCTCTTAACTTTAAGTATATAATACGTATTGTTAATCACAGTCACCGTGCTGTATGTCAGACCCCCAGAACTTATTCATATTTTAGCTGGGAGTCTGTACCCTTTGACTAGTATCCCCTCATTTCTCTAACGCCCCAGCCCCTAGGAACTAGCATTCTACTCTCTATTTCTATGACTTCAGCTTAAGATTCCATATATAAATGAGAGCATACAGTATTTGTCTCTTTTTTAAAGATTTTATTTTTAAGTAATCTCTACACCCAACGTGGTGCTCAAACTCATGACCCTGAGATCAGAACTCATTACCCTGAGGTCAAGAATCACCTACTCTATGGACTGAGCCAGATGCCCCCAGTATTTGTCTTTCTTTGTCTGACTTACATCACTTAGCATACTGCTCTCAAGGTAGATCTGCCCATGTTTTTGCAAAAGGCAGGATTTCCTGCTCTTTGTTGGCTAAATAATATTTCATTGTGAGATATCTGTATATTTGGAGACATATATAAATATATATGTATGTATATATATGATGTGTGTGTGTGTGTGTGTGTATTGTGTATAGATAGATGATAATGGATATATGTATCTCACATTCTCTTTATCCATTCATCCAGCTATGGGCACTTAGTTTGTTTCGATGTCTCAGCTATTGTGAATAATCCTGCAATGAATATGGGTGGGTTGTTTTTATCCCCTTTGGATATATATACAGAAGTGTATTGCTGGATTAGATGATAGTTCTATTTTTAATTTTTTAAGGAACCTCCATACTGTTTTCCATAGTGTCTACACCACCTTACATGCCCACCAATAGTGCATAAGGTTTCCCTTTTCTCCACAACCTTGCCAACAGTTGTTTTATCTTTTTTGATGATCGCCATTCCAACATGTGTGAGGTGAGATCTCACTGTGATTTTGACATGCATTTTCCTAATAATTAGTGATGGAGAGCATCTTCTCATGTCCCTGTTGGCCCTCTATCTTCTTTGGAAAAATGTCTATTCGAGTCCTTTGCCTATTTTTTTAAATCTGATTGCATTTTTGTTATTGAGTTGTATGAGTTCCTTACCTATTTTGGATATTAACCCCTTATGAGACAGATGGTTTGCAAATATTTCCTCCCATCCCATAGGTTTCCTTTTCAGTTTGTTGATTGTTTCTTTTGTTGTACAGAAGCTTTTTAGTTTGATGTAGTCCCACTTGCTTATTTTTGCCTCTGTTGCCTGCACTTTTGTTGTTGTGACCAAAAAATCTTTGCTAAGACCAATGTTTAGGGGCCTTTGAGCCTTCTTACAGTATTCTTTACTCAAGATCTAATATATCTCCTCTACCATGGGGCTATCCTTCTGACAACTCTACCCTAAGCACAGCGTGTTATGACATTTTTCCACTCTGGCTGGTGGGAACACAAAATATTCTCAGCCCTATGGGACCTGCGGAAATTGTTCAGCCTGGTGCTTTACAGTGATTCTATTTCCTGTGTCTGGCAGTTTCCTCTCATTCATGCACGGGAGTAATAAGCAAAAGACTCAAGGGAACACCTCTGCAGCTCTCTGGAGTTTTCTGCCCACAGTTTTCACCTCTCTGGTGTTCTGCTCACACGATCACCAGTGGCACTGGCCTCCCTACATTTTGATCTTTGTCTTTTCAGTCCAGTTCCCCCTCCCTCTGCACAGTAGCTTGGAAGCACCTCCCGGCAATAGGTTGAGGGAATCAGAGGGGTCATGTCATTTCTTTCTCTCCTCTTCGGGGTAATAGTCCTGTGCTGCCTGCTGTCCAGTCTGAAAGCAATTGATTCATGTATTTTATCAAGTTTTCTAGTTGTGTAAGTCAGGGAAGTAAATCCAATCCTTCATATTCTACCATGGATAACTGTAGAAATCTGATAAATTTCATGGGTTCTTGTTTCCTGCTGATATTTTAAAACTTTTCTTTCATTTCTTTAAGCACCCGTAAACACATCTGTTTTATAGTTGATGACAGATAGTTCCCATTGCTCAGGTGTTTGTTGATTATTTTTCTATTATTGCATAACAGATCACTACAAACTTAGTCACTTAAATCAACAACCAATTATTAGCGCATAGTCTGTCAGAAATTCAGGCACGATTCTATGCTTGGGGTTTCCAGGCTAAAATCAAGGTTTGGGTTCAGGCTGCATTCTCATCTGCAGCCCAAAGTCTTCTTCCAAGTTGTCATTGTTGTGGTAGAATTTTAAAAAAATGTTTGCAGTTGTGGCTTCGAGTCCATGGTTTCATTGTCAGCTGCCAGCGGGCGGGTGCTCTCAGTCCCAATGTAGTCTGTACTCCTTCCCATCGGGGGTCTTGCCTAGACCACCCAAGATCATCGGTGGTCTGCTCTACCCTGAAGATATAACTGTTTGGTACCCAGTTTAGAGTGGGGGATAATCTAGTCAATCTTACCGCCCTGGGAAGACCCTGTGATTTCATCATTTGACCCAATCTTTAGCTCTTCTTCTCTTCTTGCGGGCAGACTAGGCTGCTCTGTTGCATGAGGGAGAGCATTGATGGGGTACTGAGAATTTTTTTTTCAGTGCTCAATTGGTCTGGTAATAAATAGAAATTCTTCCCAGAATCTGAAGTCCTTTTAAAACTGAATGTACAAGAAAAATTATTTCTGTGAAACTACAATTTCGCTCTCATATATGCGATGGTATCTTATGTAAGCACGTTTTCTTTCATAAGAGGACTTCAGAGACCAGTGATTCCTCCCACTTCCTGGTCACTCTAGGAAACTGGGCAAAGATTCCTGACCTATTGGGGAATTTTTTTTTTTTAATTTCTCCTGGATCTTTTCAACGGGACACAGAAGCTACTCCCAGTTGCAGAAGGAAGGAATGTGACAGGCAGGGACTGGGTACTGGGCGCAGCAAGCTCTATCATATCGGAAAGCAGAAGTTACTTTGGCCCTAGTTTTCCAGATTATGACTCTGAGGTCTTTTTTGGAAAGGGACTATTATTAAGAGCTCAAATAGATGGCCCTGGAATCATTTCTCCTCTCTTACTCCACAGGAATTTCAGACACCTTGTAGATGCTAATGTGCTTGGGTAAAAATCACCCTGAAAGTTTGATTACACCTGTACAGAAATTTAGGTCAGCACAAGAAAAAAACAACTATACAGAGATGCCATTTCTAACATCTCATGTGTTGGTAAAACCAGTCTTTAAATTTTTCTGCTAAAGTGGTATTAAAATGGATGGACTGAGGGGCACCTGGGTGGCTCAGTGGATAAGCCTCTGTCTTCGGCTTAGGTTGTGATCTCACGGTCCTGAGATTGAGCCCTCCATCAGGCTCTCTGCTCAGCAGGGAGCCTGCTTCCCCCTCTTTCTCTGCCTGCCTCTCCACCTATTTGTGATCTCTCTCTAGCCTTTCTAGAGATTAAGAAGTGAGGCTCTTTTAGAAGGTCACTGCAATTTTCTAATATAATTTGCTTTGACACCTCAAAACTTCTTTTGAATTGCATATTTGCTTTTAATTTTGTACCTATATTTGTTACCCTGCCTACACATATCATTAAGTTATAGTTTTAAAAATGAAGCAAATTTAAAAATGTGAAAATTACCTTTCAAAAATAATCATGTACCTCTAGAGATGGGTTGTGATTCACTTTTGTGTGTCTCTGAATTATTCCCACCCAATTAACAAACCTGAATCAGATTTTTTTTTTAGCTTGAAACTAGCTTGGAGATCATCTATACCTAATTTCTTAATTTTTAAGATGATTTTTATTTTTATTTTTATTTTTAAGTAATCTCTATACCCAACATGGGACTCGAACACACAAACCCAAGATCAAGAGTTGCATGCTCTACCAAGTGAGCCAGCCAGGTGCCTCACTAATTTCTTATTTTATGGAATACAGAGATTCATTAAAATTATATATGAAACCTGGGATCATACAGCAGAGCCTTACAGTCACTCTTTCTAGCGCTTTTGTGAGATAATGAAATGTACCATACACAGCCTGCAGAGGACACCATTGTGGCTGACCTATGATAACAAAATCCAGTACTCATTTGTGGGGCAACTATTTTCTTTCTGTGAAGCGAGAGGAAATCAGAGCAGTGACTACTTCTGCTATCCCTTAGCTATAAATTTAGCTCAGATCTTTTTTTTTCTTTTTGCAAAAGTCATTTGGTAATTGCACAAAATCACAACCATTAGGGATGAGTCACTCTACACACAGGCAAATTTGTATTGAGATTAATGTATGTTAATCAAGGATAATGGGCTGACCATGAGCAACGACAGCAGCTAATGTAAATACACGATCAAGCTATATGAGTGGTGGTACTTTTCCTAATAAGCCAGTGTGTAATGAGACAGACTCCCCCAACCCCTGTGTTACCATCATAGATCTGTCAATCCTTCAAATTCCCTATGGCCTATGCTTCCTAGGCTTTGATAGTATCTAGCAGAAACTAAAAATGATCTCGTAATTCTTTCACAAAAATCTTCTGGCATTTAGCGTCTTGTTAGGCACCTAAGCAGCAGATAAATCTTGGCTTCAGAAAACCTGACTGTTTGGCTCTGCCTCTAACGGAGATGAAACCAAAGAAAAAGACCACTGATTGCTGACACCATCATGATTTCCTGCAAAATCTTGTGAATATATTATTGTCATTCTGCTGTAGATCCCTCTAGCTTTTTCTTTGTGGACTTTTAGAGAATAGTGACTGATAGTCTTCCCTGGGAATGCAATGGTTGTCTAATGATGACTCATTTGTCCATACAATTTCTGCTTTCCAGAATGTGTTTATTGCCCCCAATTCTACAAGTACTGCCACCCTCATTTCCTCCCCTATCTCTCAACTTCAAAGTGCAACATGGACTTCAAACCAACATGCAGTTCTTTTGCCTTCATTTTGAATACATGTGGATCTCTTCAATCTACCTTCCAGACATTTTATGCACATACAACAAGTATCCCCAGTGATGTATAATTTTGGTGTTACCCTTTATACAAATGGTATTGGGCTATACATCTTACTCTTTTCAGTTTCTTTTCTTTTCACTCAATATTATGTTGTTGAAATATACACTAATCAATTTCAGTTTTTACTACCATATCATATTCCATCCTTTGCACATGCCTTACTTTATGCATTTCTCTACTTGGAAACATTTAGATGGCATCTAATGCTTCTCTGTTATTAATACTACTGTGATGAACGTACTCCTACATGTGTTTGTCTGTACGGTGATTTCTCTGGGCTCAATACTCAGGAGTGGAAGTCCTGGATCCTGAGAAACACATTTCTGTTTTCACTAGGAACTTCTAAATGTCTTTTCATAATAGCTGCATCAGTTTGTACTTCTAACAAGCATAGCTGAGGATTCCTGATTATGTATATCTTTTCTAGCACTGTGTGGTATCCATTTTTAAAAGTTTGGGCTGTGAGCATAAAGTAATATAATGTTGCTGTCTCATCTTGTGTATTTCTAATTACTAATGAAATTGATCATCCCTTCATACATTTATTACTCATTCATGCTCCCTTTCTGTGAACTACCTTTCCATGATCTTTCCATAGTTTTCTGTTCTGCAAAGTCTATTTGTCTTGCTGACCTGCACGAGTTTCTTAAATATCTAGACCAACTACTCTCAATGGAGACAGCATTCCTCCCAAGTGGACATTTTGGAAATTTGTGGGGGCAAGTTTAGTTGTCCCAATAGTCAGAGGGTATTACTGGGCTTTAGTGAATGAGGGCCGGGAATGTTAGACATCCTATACACACACACACACACACAAGCACACACACACACAACATTCTTTTATCCCTCTTAACTTTCAAATGTATTGTCAGATACTCGAGGAGATGACAAAGCTCTTTGTGTGTGAAACATATTGGGTTCTGAGTTCAGATAATTTAAAGCACAAAGTAGTCCTGAATTTTGTTCAGGAATGCTACTCCCTTTTGTTCATATGATTACCTAGGTTTGCTTATCATTTTGGAACGGCAGGTAACCAATGGCAACAATGCTCAAGAATTTGTGACTGCAATAAAACATACCTGGCGTACACTTATAGCTGTCCCATTCCTAGTGATTCTGTGTTTATATGCAACATCTCTCTACTTCCTGCGTCTTCTAAAGTATTTGGCCCTATCACTTACATTTTGAAACACATAACTATTATCCTTTTATTTCTTCTGACAATGAGGACATTGTAATAATTATTTTTAATTACGTGTGCTGGTAGATAATATTATCTACTAGTTTGATTTCAGGGTAATATAAGGTGGCTACAAAACACTTTTAAAGAGAACATTAGATCTGATAGGATTGAGATCTACTGTTCTAGATATTAATCTGCTTGTTTTTGTGACATTGCAAAAGATTCTCCCCTAATATGTCCCTCATCATTCTTTGTCTGTGGTGTCTTCTAATGAACTGAGCTTTGACTTTTGATGTGGTTAAGTGGAACTCCTCCCATTACATTTTGTGCTTGCTGCAAGTTTCTTAAGGAATCCTCTTGAAACCCAATGATAAATGGATCTGCTATATTTTCTTCTAATGAAGTTACAAATTCGCCTTCCATTGGGGCTTTTGTACATGGTGACAGGTACAGGTTTCATTTCATTTTCTCAATATGGTAAGTCAGTTTTTCCAATACCACTTATTAAGTAATTTGTCCTTGGTTTGGTACAACTTTATAATGTATTTTAAAATTTGGTAAGGCAAGACCCTTTTTTGGTCTTCTTCTTTAGAATCATCTTGGCTATTTGTGGACATTTACTTTTTCCTGTACATGTTAGAGTCTGTATGCCCAATTACTCTCAAAATACAGCTGGATTTTTATTATAACTGCATCAAAGCTGTAGATCATTTTGGGTAGAAATCAGACAAAAAGATATTATATATTTATTCAGGTAGACTTCAAGGTCCTTTGTAAACATTTAGATTTTCTTCATTAGATTTTGTGCTTTCGTAATTAGATTTAGTTTCAGGTACTTTATAGTGGTGCCTACTATTATAAATTACATTATTTTTTATTGTATTTTCTAATTGTTTATTATTGATCTAGAGAAATGTTATGGATTTTTATGTCGACTTGTGTTAAGCAACCTTTTTGAACTCTTCAGTTAGTTCTAGTGGTTTGGGTATTCTCTTCTACTTTCAGTGTAAATTAGAGGCTAGACAGGGAAGTGTCAGCCACCTCCTACCATTTCTGGAAGGAGAATCAGAAATATTTTGGTGAATAGTTGTAATGAATACCATATTTGGTGATGAATATGACATAATATATGTATCTTCAAGGTGCTCTAAGTTCGTTACTTACATCCACAGATAACTACAAAATGGGCAGAACATAATAAATGCCAGAGAGATGAGATAAAGTACTATGGGACTTGAATGGTGGAAGAGATCTCTTTGGCCATGGTGCTCTAAAAGCACACCATTCCTTTCTATAAAGGCACTCCCTTTACTTCCAATTTGTGGGACCAAACTAATCTTTATGGGGATCATGCCCATTATCTAGATAGGAACTTCAGATACCTCACACTATAGATAAGCACAAAGATCTCCAGGTACACTGCGTAGACAAGGTAAAGATAAATGTGAGATGAGGTTAGAAGATTCATCAGCCATTGGACTCAATCTATGACTTAGCTTAGAAGAGGGAATACATATTTGGTTCATAGAGTCAAGTCAGTTCAACTGCTGTTACTGTGATTATTCCGGAGTCTCCATCTATTTCAAATTGGCTTCCAAATATGTGGACTCATATCTGAAATGTTTCCCATCAACACTGGCAAAGTGAAAGTGACTCTCACTGTAAACTTTTCAGGGACGGTAGTTGGACCTTAGACATCAGAGATGATTACACTTTGAAGCTTTCTATTTGTAGTACGGGTTCACTGAATTACTGCTCAGTTCCTATTAATCATACTCTGAGAACTTCTCAGTGGATTGGAATTATGGCATGTTTTATTTATCCATTTACCAATGATGGGGCTATTAGGATGGCAATTCCAAGCCTCATTATATGTGTAGCTTCTTAGATGGTTTTGCTTTTGTATTTGTGGATTTCTAATTCTTTCATTAGTTTGTAACCCTTGATAATCCTTAGCTGAGCTCCCAGCCAACTTCTCTCCAGTTCTGACTGAGACCAGTTTACTTAGTCCAAATTACCCTGACCAGACTCGAGCGTACCTAGATTTCGGAGCTCACGGATTTCCAATCTTAGTCCCAGCATTTGTCTCAATTATGTGAGGTCTAAGTGCCCAAGTCCACTTTTGATACCCTCAAATGCATACTCTTCTCAGTACTACTTGTACATCTGGTCCTCATAGAGAGATGTTCCAAAGAAGGCTTCCCAGGAATTTCTACAGCCATTGTATTTAGCTGTGGGAAAGCTTCTATTTATTAGATATTTATGTAATTTAGGGAAAGGGATGGGAGATTTAAAAGCTTAAAGGAGCATTCTGAGGACAGCTGAGAGAAATCGTAGTTACTTTGTGCAGGAACAGTTTTGTTGTTCTCAAATCCTATGAACTGTCTTTATACCATAGGTTAATCATTACAAAAAAGTACTTATCACTAGTTTAGTTTCATTTTCTCTGCTCATTCTTAGGTGGTGACCTCCCTTCTTTTATTGAGAAAATGGAAGTAGTCAGAAGAGAATTTACACATCCTTCTACCATCAAATCTACTAACCCAATTACATTGTACACACACTGCCTCGTCCTTTTTTCCTATTTAACAGCAACATTTCCACCCTGGTCCTGGATCCCTGTGCAAGGATTACAATTAGCATTCCTCTCTACTATGTCAACTATATGCAGACGAGAGTGATCTGTGACAGGCAGAAAAAACAGACATGCTATAAAATCTCCCCATTAAAAAAGAAACACTGGTTAGACCATACAACCACCCTCCACACTCCTCCACCCCTGTGTTAGTTATCTGTGGCTGTGTAACAAATTCCCCAAAACTTAACAGCTGGAAATGTCATAGATTATCTCACAGTTCACCTGGATCGGGAAGTTGGGAACAACTTAGTGGGTGGCTTAGCCCAGGCTCTCTCATGAGGCTGGGATCGAGCTGCCAGCCCGGGCTGCAGTCCCATTACCAACGGAGCTGAAGGATTCATTTCCAAGTTCACTCACCAAGTTGTTGCTAGGCCTTGGTTTCTCATGGGCTATTGGACCTCAGTCCTTAGTTCCTCGCCACACCACTTGGTCCTTTCCAGAGTTGGAATGGCAGCTTGCTTCTCCCAGCACCAGTGCTCAGAGAGACAGAGACAGAGAAAGAGAAAAGCCAAGAAAGAAGCTACAGTCTTTATGTAAATTAATCTTCCAGAAGTGACACCCTATCACTTCTGCCGCATTCTATTCTTAGGAGTGAGTCACTACATCCAGCCGGAACTCAAGGGGAGAGGCTTACACCGGGGTGTGAACACCGGGAGTCAGGCAATCAGGGGAGAGTACTTCAGACACTGACTGCCACACTCCCCTCAAAGGTGTAGTGTAGACTTACTATCTTCATTTTCTCACTTCCCACACCTAGAAGGTTTTTGCCTCCTCCGCTCTGTTGGAACAATGTTCACCTTGCCAAATCTAACGATCAGTCCTTACATTAAGGATATATCAACATTTGACAGTTAATCACTGTCAAAGTTTCAAGTTAATCTTGAAACCCTTTCTTCACGTGGCCTCTAGGACTCCACAGTTCTCGGTTCTCCTGATACCCCACTGGCTTTTTCCTTTTCAGTCTCCTTTGCTGGCTTTCAACCTCCTTGTTATGCCCGAGTTTTCACGTCTGAGAGACCACCAAGGAGCCAAACACCGATGCAATCACACAAGGGTTTATTTGACAAGCTTAAGCTTGGGTCCAAGTATACCTGATGCAGCGGAGTAGGGACTTGGACCCCGAACCAGACTACAGTCAGAGTTTTTTTAAAGGCAGAATAGGGGTGGACTTGGCGGTGGGTGAGGACAAAGGGGATGATGTTAGTCTCTAAGGAATTTTGGAAGCAAGGTCTCCAGGACCTAGAGGGGCTAGCTATTGTTGGGGGAAAGGTTATTTATTACTAGTAATAAAAATCTTCTCATGAGACCCTTTAGATGTATATCAGTGGTTCATATGCTTGGGAATGATTGCTGACACTATCTTGGAGGTTTAGAGATAAAGTTTCACACTTCTCCTATCAAGTGTCCTTGTTAGTGAAATTTGGGTTTAGAAGAAATTTAACTTTATTTCCATTTCCTTCTGCCTCAACCTCCTTCAGTGTTATGGTGGGGATGGTGACTTTAGGGCTTGGGGAACTGAGTTATTTGCCTCTGGAAATTGTGCTATTGTTAAATCTCTAGGACATTTGTAAACCAAGGGAGACTCCTGTCTTGCAGGATTGTGATCTCTGCAAGTTAACTATTTGTTTTTCTTTTAGGGCAGCCAGGGGTGGCTGAGGGATGTCACACATACTACCGAGGGGAGGGGAGCGGGTGGAGAGGGGGTGCAAGGTGCCAGCTTTTGCTTTGCCAAGATGGCTGTACTGATGTCAGGGCTAGACTCGAGGTGGGTACAGCCTTGTTTTTCTTGGCCCACACACTCCTCTTTTTATCTAATCTCTAAATAGTGGAGCCTATGGGGGATTTACTCTGAGGTGGTTTTTTTTTATCAAGGTTCTACCATCCAGACTCACATCTAATAAGCACCTAAATCTTAAAAGGCCCCAAACAAAATCCTGGATTTCTACCCACGAGATTGATTTCCCCAGTGTTCCCCATCTTATTGAACAGCACCACCATAAACCATATTGCTTAGGTAAAGATCCTCAGTGTCTTCATGTTTTAGCTCCTGCTTCATACCCAGATTCAGTGTTTCAGCAAATTTACTGTACCCTACATTTAAATATATCCCAAACTCCACCCCTACTCACCAATCACACCGCTGGCATCTTGGTGCAACAGAACAAAACTTACAAAACTAAAGCTGTGCTTAGAATGAAATTTAGAGCTGTAAATACCTAATTTCTCTTTACTGATATTCACTATTTGGTGATACATGGGCCTCCTGGTTTCCTTTTGTTGTTTGTCCACACTTCTTTTAGATCTTGAGTATATAAAAGACAGGTGATTTGAAGTCTACTGAAGTACAAATCTGTGCTTCTTTAGGGGCAGTTTCCATTGACGACTTTCTGCCTGCTTATGGGCCATATTCTCTTGTTTCTTTTGCATGTCTCACAACTTTTTGTTGAAATCTGGGCATTTTATATAAAATAATGTGTCAATTCCAGAAATTGGATTCCTCCTCCTCCCCGGGGTTTGTGATTTTTCCTGTCTGTTGTTTGTTTGTTTAGTTATTTTCCCGAACTAATTCTCTGAAGTTCTGTGTGTGATATAAGCAAATTGTTTGTTGTGTGTAGCCACTGAAGTCTCTGCTTAGTTAGATTATTGGTCAACTAATGACTACACATATATTTCCTAAATGCTGGAACTAAAAGTCTCCCAGTGTTAGCCGGGGGGCTCCGCCCTCATGTTCATGAGTTCCAGAGTGTTCTCACCACTCCTTTAGTCTTTAATTCCTGCTTGTGAAGAGCCTTGAGTTCAATACAAGGTGACACCTTAGGATGCTCTTGGGTATGTTCTGAACACTCACAAAATCATAGGAATGGACCCTTCTCTACACATGTGCATAGCCTTCTAGATTTTCCAGACTATGTCAGTTCTTCAAAGCCCCATCTTATTCCCAAGCTTTCCTTCCTTCTGTCCTTCCTTCCTCCCTTATTTATTTACTTATTTATGTATTTATGTATTCATTCATTCATTCATTCATTCATTTATGAGACACAGAGAGAGAGACAGGACATGAAAAGGGTAGGGTAGAGGATGAGGGAGAAACAGACTCCTCACTGAGCAGGGAGCCCAATCCCAAGATCCCAAGACCATGACTTGAGCCAAAGGCAGGCACTTAACTGACTGAGCCGGCCAGGTGCCCCTCAAGCTTTCCTTTTAAGCTTTTGGCTGGCCTACTGTTTGCCCTGTTACCAGCTGCCTCAAACAGCTATAATTTTAAACAACTGTTCAATTGTTTTCAACAAATTCCTTTAAGATAGCATTGGGTGAGTTTTGGGTTAGGTTGAATAAAGACAAGTCTCAGGAATGGAGTCTTCTACAGTGTTTTATGCTGGTATTAGCCTATCATTAGGATTGCTATGGGCTAGAAGTCCCTGGAAGCCCTTCCATAGATACCTCTTCCCCAACCAATGTTAGGACTGACCCTTGTGGTTCTTATTATTGAAAAATTCCCTTCAGCAACAACCCTCAGAGAGCAGAGAGAAAGAGAGTGAACAAGCAAATGGGATGGGGTTCTTTTATTGGGGTCAAAGGTGGAGCATACATAGGGTTTCATGGGCTCATTTCTATTGGTGAACTTAAAACATAAGACCAGGAATTTAAAGAGTGGGGTTAAAGACAAGTGGCCCAATTGCTCAGTTACTTAAATCAATCAAGATCCCTAAAACAGAGGAGCCTCAATGCAGGGTGGCCTGGTTCTTTGTCTAGTCACATGGCTGACAACGTGTTAAATCCAGACAACCCACTTTGAAGTAGATCCTCGGCAATCAAAGCTTAAGTCAGGCCCTTGCGTTAACAAAACAGGAAAAAAAAAAAAAACCCTACACAGCTGTCAGGGCTTATAGTATCCAGAGAACCCCAGATTAAACACTGATGGGAATGGGACTGTCCTCTCCGGTGGCTGCTGGACTACTGCCCTTCACTTTGGCTGCAGGTTGTTGGCTCTTTAGGCTGTGGAGCAGGGAAGAGGGGCTGAGAAATATGGCAGATTGAAATGCCACACAGCTCTCCATCCTTACCAAGATTCAGCTATTTTTCTTGAATAAATGTTCCCAGATTGTTCCAAACCTTTGGTTAATTTCCAGAGTTCTGAAACATTGATTCTGACAATTTTTGCTAGCATTTTTATTGCTTTTTGGGAGGAAAGGGGTTTCAAAGTTTCTTACTCCACTATTCCCACTGATGTCACCTAACTGCTGTTGTTTTGACTAGAATGTTCCTTCTGTGAATCTTCAAATAGTTGGCTACCTCACTTCTATAAGATCTTTGCTGACATAGTAACTCCTCAGAGTGACCTTTCTCATCTACTTCTTCTAAAATGCCCCCATCACCCTACCTTGCTATATTGTCCTCATAGCCCCTGGCATTGTGCTACGTATTTAATCACTGTCTTTCCCTCTAGACTAGAGTCACTTAGTAAGGATGAAGACTTTGTAAATTTTGTTTACAGTTTTAACTTCATATAACATTCTTTGGCACATAGTATAAGCTCAATAATTATTTGTGGAGTGAATAAATAACTTGCACTATTTAATTTATTCTCCAAAATAAAGTATCTGGCTCAACCAAATCATTTTTCATAAAATAATATTCATCATTTTGTATGAATATTAATGTAGTAAGTTCTAATTAAAATATGGAAAATCTAAAACCATAGAAATATAGAAAGAAAATAGTAATTACCAATAGATATTCTTGTGAACATTTTATTATATATCATATCAATTTCTTTTATAGAATAAGATTGTTTTATTACCTGAATACATCTCTATGGTGAGTGAAACATAATTTGTTTAACCATTTCCTTATTGATGGACATTTTAAGTTGCCTCTAATTTTTTTTAAGCTGTCATGAACATATTTGTAGAAAATTTGTTTTTCATTTTTATGGCTATTTCCTAAGATTAAAATATTACAATAAAATTTTTGGGTCATGGAGGGGTACGTGGCTGGTTCTGTCAGTATAGCATGTAACTCCTGATCTCAGGGTCATGAGTTTGAGCCCCACATTGAGCGTAAAGCTTACTTTACTTACTTACTTAATTTTATGATCATAGAAGATACAAAATGTCAAATTATTTTTATACACATTACTAAATTTCCCTCAAGAGATGATTTTATTAATTTATACCCTGATCAACAGTGTTGGCTGGAGCTTTCCCATTACCTCAAAGCATTCTTTTTTTTTTTAATTTTTTTATTTGATTATCCCCCATACCCAACGTGGGGCTCAAACTTACACCCCAAGATCAAGAGTTGCGTATTCTACCAACTGAGCCAGCCAGGTGCCCCTCCCTCAAAGTTTTCTAGCCTTGAATACTTTTATATTTCAAAGCAATGTTTTATCTTAATGTTCATTTCTTTAAATACTAATAAAGCTGTGCAGTCTTTGTATGTTTGCTGAAAATGTTCATTTTGATTTGATGATTATTCACCCCTTGATTTTTAAAATTTTATTGTTTTCAATTTTTTATCAATTTTTCCTTATTGATAAGGGAGTACTCTATTAAGCAGATAACCCTTTATTGAACATGTAAGCTCTTTCTTGGTTCCTCCTTTCTATTTTAATTTTTTTTCTATGCTGCCAAATGTCACAATTTTACTTATATAGACATTAAACATTATTTGTGCTTAGTTATCAATATATCTTTCACTACTGTGAATAGGACTTTTGTACTTTATATTTTTGAAATAGTAATATTGGTATATAAAAACGGCTTTGATATTTAAATTTAGTTAAGCCTACTTCTTTATTCTATATAGCATTATTTCTGTTGTCTATTTAGGAAAAACTAAGAAAATATAAAAATACTTATTCATATCAAAAAGTAAGCAGCAGAACCTACCCCACTATTTATGGCTCTATTTCCTAGGCAGAACCTCAAGCTGTAATATTCAGGATCCAAATGAGCATGTGGTTAAATGGAATACAGAGAGTTATCTGCCCAACTGCCCATGTGCTTTTCTGAAGACTGTAAGTTCTGGCTTAAAAATTTAATAGAACCGCCTGCAATGGCCCTGGATTGAAAATACTCCCCCTCCTCAAAATCTGTATCTAGCCCATCCCTGGCCAAGGAAAAAAAAAAAGGAGCTCACATTCTTATCTTACAAAAATACAATCACTATATATGATCACTAATGATTTGCCCAATGTAGTTCCTTTCCTTTCTAATATTTTATCACAATCACTATTCTATTTTCTGCCTCGCTCCTCTCCATTTTTCATTAACTCTCACTTATTTCAAGTTCTCCCTCACTTTTGCTCTGTCACTCTTGTAATAAATCCACTTCTATTTTTCTTCACTATTTATTAGTTTATTCTCTTTTCTTTCCATGTTGATTATAATGTCACTTGACTATAACAATTCATTTATTCCTTCATTCAACACACATTTCAGTACCTAATCTATGCCAGACATTGTCCCTCTCACTGGGGATATGTCCCCAGCCACAGAACGAGACAGACGATAACTCTACCCTCACAGCAGAAAAGAGATAATGATCCAACAAAACCTTCTACAATATATCAGGTGGTGATAAGTGTTATGAAGAAAAATCAAGCAGGGAGAGAGGATATTGAGTGATGATGGCAGAGAGAGGTTGCAATTTTAAGTAGGGTGGAAGGATGCTCTGACAAAGTAGCATTTAAGAGACTTGAAAGAAGTTTGGGGGTAAGCCATGACAAGATCTTCATCTGGGTAAACAGTGTTCCAGATGGTGAGAACAGCAAATGAAAAGTGCTGCCTTACAGCAGAAATGAGTGATATTTTAAAGGAAAAAGGGAGAAGGCCAGTGTACCTGGTGTGGAGTGAGCAAGAGGGAGAATTAGGAGGGGAGGTCAGAGAAGTAGTGAGGGTTGAAGAATGTGTATGGTCTTGTAAATTTTTCACTTTTACTCTGGGCAAGGTGGCAAACCATGAAATAATCTTAACGAAAGAGGTGACATGATCCAACTTAAATTTTATAGTGATTACTCTGGCTACTACGTAAAGAACAGGCTGATAGGGTAGGATGGAGACCTGGAAAGTAGTAGAGAAAAGGCTATAGTCCAGACAAGACATGATGGTGTTGGGGGTACATTCTGAAGATAGAACTGATCATAATTACTCATGGGCAGGATTTAAATTATGAGAGAAAGGGGATCAACAGTAGGGTGAAGAATTTTCTGGTTTTGGCCTGAACAACTGGGTTAATGGTTGATCTATTAAGCAGATGAGGAAGTCTGGGTAGAGACAGGGTTGGGGTAGAAGAAGAATCAAGAGTCCTGCCTTGTACACAGTAAGTTTGAGTTTCCAAGTAAACATCCAAGTGGAGATGCATGTAGCCAGTTAAAAATACAAAGAATAAGTTCAGGGGCATGACGGGGCTGCAGACGAAGTTTGGGATTCATCTATTTGTAGAGATGTAATTTAAAGCCATTGGGTTGAATGAGATCTCCATATAATTTTACATATAAAGACAAGATCTCAAAGTCTGAGCCCTGGGGCACTCCAAGGTTGTATCAGGAAAACAAGGAGACCCAGGAATGGACACAGAAAGGAGGGGGTCATGAGGTAGATGGACAACCAAGTGGTGTCACAGGAGCCCCCCCCCCCCAAAAAAAGAGAATTTCAAACCAAGATTGGTTTCTATGTTCTAAAATTTCTTTTTCATTTATTTATTATTACACTGTCTAGAAATTCCAATAGTGATAATATTAACAGTTAAAATCCATTAAGTACTTAGTATGAATTAGACATGGGTTAAGCACTTTACATGCATCATCCAATTGAGTTCTCATATTAATCTTAAGAGTAAGCAAAAATTATCCTCATTTTCAGATGCAAATCTGAGGGCCAGATAAATTATACTGCCTCCTTAAAATTTCACAGCTTGTAAGCCTTGGATTTGTATGCAAACCCAGGAAGTCAGAAGTCAAAATCTGTGTTCTTAAACACTATGCCATTTTATAAAAGTAGTATTAATTATTAGTGATGTTCATAGTAGTCATTAGTGGCTTCAAAATACCTTTGACATTTATGCATTGAGTATGATGCTGGCTGTTGGCACATATACGCGATGATAGAGAGACAGATGGATAGACATAATCATGCTATGAAAATGTAAAAAAATTACCTACTTCTAATTTACTACGAATTTTTATTAGGAATAAATGCTGAAAAAGTTTAAAAAACCAATTTGGGGCAAGATCATTTTAAAATGTATATGGAAATCCAGGGGCGCCTCGGTGGCTCAGTTGTTAAGTGTCTGCCTTCGGCTTAGATCTTGATCCCAGGGTCCTGGGATTGAGCCCCACATCGGGCTCCCTGCTCCATGGGAAGCCTGCTTCTCCCTCTCCTACTCCCCTGCTTGTGTTCCCTCTCTCGCTGTGTCCCTCTGTGTCAAATAAATAAAATCTTTTTAAAAAGTTTTAAAAAAGGCATATGGAAATCCAAAGGATCTAGAATAACTAAAACAAATTTCAAAAATAATGAAGTTAAGAGAGTCTACTTCATCTGATTTCAAGACTTAAGATAAAGTGACAGTAATCAAGACATTGTGGTATTGGCATAAGGATACAGACATGTAGACCAATGGAATGAAAGAGTCCAGAAATGGACCTATGCTTGTATGACCAGCTGATTTTTGAACAAAGGTGCAAAGACAATTCAGAGAAAGGATAGTGTTTTAAACAAATTGTCCAGAAACAGTTGGATGCAAGACAACCTGATCCTTTTCTTGGACTATACATAAAAATTAAGTTGAACTACACCATAAATACTAAATCTAAGTTCTAAACCTATAAAACTTACAGAATAAAGAAAAAATCATTCTGACCTAAAGTTAAGCAAATATTTTTTTAAAAATATATTTTATTTATTTATTTGAGAGAGAGAGACAGAGGGAGAGCATGAGCAGACAGAGGGGCAGAGGGGGACGGAAAAGGAGACTCCCCACTGAGCAGGGAGCCTGCCAGGGAGCTCCATCCCAGGACCCTGAGATCATGACTTGAGCTGAAGGCAGCCGCTTAACCAACTGTGCAATCCAGGCGCCCCAAGGCAAAGATTTCTTAAAGGGGACACGAAGTGCACGAAAAGAAAATTTGGAAAATCAGACTTCGAAATTAAAAAATACTGCTCCTCAAAATACATGGTTAATGAAATGAACATGCAGGTCTCAGATTTGGGGAAATAGTTTTGTAAAGCATGCTGATAAAAATCTTACATACATAATATACAAAGAACTCTACAACTTACAGTTCTATAAGACAGCTTATGGTGTGGCTGGGTGATGGACATTGGAGAGGGTATGTATGTGCTATGATGAGTGCTATGAATTGTGTAAGACTGGCGAATCACAGACCTCTACCCTTGAAACAAATAACACATTATATGTTAATAATAATAAAAAAAAGACAGCTCTACAGTAAGGTACACAACCAAATGAAAATGAGCAAAAGATGTGATCAGACACTTCGTAAAAGGTATATGAATGGTCATTAAGCACAGGAAAAGAAGCCCAGCATCATTATTCATCAAGAAAATGCCAATTATGGGCACATGGGTGGCTCAGTGGGTTAAAGCCTCTGCCTTCGGCTTGGGTCATGATCTCGGGGTCCTGGGATCGAGCCCCACATTGGGCTCTCTGCTCGGCGGGGAGCCTGCTTCCTCCTCTCTCTCTGCCTGCCTCTCTGCCTACTTGTGATCTCTGTCTGTCAGATAAATAAATAAAATCTTTTTAAAAAAAGAAAAAAAAAAGAAAATGCCAGTTAAAACCATAAGGAGATACTACTGCATACCATTACACTGGCTAAAGTTTACAAAAGGATGGTAAATGACAACTGGAACAGTCACACATTTTTGGTGTGAATATAAAATAGTATAATCACTTTGGAAAACAATTTAGAAATTTCTTATTATGTTAAACATACACTTATCATGTCTCAGCAATCCCACACCTACATTTTTATGCAAGGGAAATAAAACCATATGTCTGCACATAGACTTGTACATGAATGTTTGTAGCAGCTTTGTTGGTAACAGAAAACTATATAAGCAATCCAAATATTCATCAACTCGTCAATGCAATGGAATACTATTAACAACAAAAAAGGAATATGAGCTACTGATACAGGATACATCGATGAATCTCAAAAAAAATAGGCTGAGCAAAAGAAGCCAGACACAGAGAGTACATGGTGCATTATTCCATTTATATAAAACTAGAGAAAAGACAACATAATCTATGGTGACAGAAGACAGATCAGAAGTTACCGGGAGCTAGTGCCAGATGTGTGGGTTAGGAGAGGACTGACAGCGATGGGGTCATAATGGGACTTTGATGGCACAAGAGACTTTTGGGGATAATAGAAAAGTTCTATATCTTGATTATGGTAGTGCTTACAGGAGTATACCAATTTGTCAAAACTCAACAAATTGCACAGTTAAAGTTGTAATTTATTGTAGCTGAATAACACTTTGATAGACTTAAAAAAAAGACAATGTGTTTTGGCATCCATGGAGGTAAACTTATGGTTTTTCTTCTCAATTATTAATGCAAGAAATATATTAGTAAATTACCCAATATTTAATTCCTTGCATTTATGAAGTAAAGCACATTTTTATTGATATAGTATTCATTTACTATCTGCTAGATTTTAGTTTTAAGGTAGCATTCAAGGTATTTGTATCTATTTTCATAAAATTGGTCAGTGATTTTGGTTTCCTATCATATTTATTGGATTTCAGGTCATGGTCATGATAACACTGTAAATAAATTTGGAAGCATTTTTAAAACAGCTGAATACCAGGGATATGCATTTACTGGTTTACATAACTGTAAAGTGCAGTGATTGTAGTTTTAGCCAATACTGTAGTCAGAGACAAGAATGATGCCATCAAATTTCTGTTGCTCTTATTTTTTAAGATTTTATTTATTTGAGAAAGAGAGAGCACAAGCAAGGGGGCAAGGCAGAGAGAGAAAGACAAGCAGGGAGCTCAACATACGGCTTAATCCCAGGACCCTGGGTTCATGACCTGAGTCAAAGGCAGACACTTAACGGACTGAGCCACCCAGGCGCCCCTCTGTTGCTCTTAGTTCTACTTCTTTTTTGGTTGGTTTCACTTCAGGCTGATTCATTTGGTAACAAAGATGGCCCTCAGAACTTTTAGAAACATATTGGCATGGCTACTGATCCCAGAGAATAAGAGCGTCTATTGCCATATCACTTCAGGAAAAGTCCCTTGGAAGACTGTGATTGCCTTAGCCCATGACATGTGTGCATTGCTGAACCAATTATAATGGACCAGAAAATGGTACGCCATGTCCAAGCCTGAGCATATGCTCACTCATGTAGTGGTCCAAGGAAAGCTCAATCCCAAAAGAAGCACAAAAATAGGGTCCTAAAAGGAACAAGTGGTTCTGTTACCGGAAAAGCAGGAGATGGATAATGTGCTAACAACTCAAACACCGTATAAATTACCCTCCTACAAGTTCCCTTGCACTTCTCCCCTCTCTTTCTCTTTTACTCCCTAAAGTTTTTTCATAGTCCTGTATCTGAGATCAAGCTGGTTACTATTGAGTTAGATGTTTTTCTTGTGCGTCTTTTCCGAGAATCATTTATGACATTTAAATTATATTTTATAAATTTACTGAACCTGTTCATTGAATGACCTGGCCTCAGTAGGAACTGGAGGAAGCTCTTTGACGGTTCCTCAGGCAACAGAAAAATCCTCCAGTGGCATTCAAATAATGAAGAATCCGGTTCAGTGTAATATCAATGTCATATACCAAGTTCTCCAAACAGTTCTCTTGAAGTGGTCCTGACTTGGCTTCACGTGGGAAGAAAGTTGCCTCTCCACCATGGTGAGTTCCCATGAGAGACCAGATATATCACACTAAAAGTCTAAATGTGTCACACTCTTTAATTTCTCAAAGAATTCTTGGCCTCTGTTTATATTACTTAGAGATGAATGATGGACACATGGTGGTAGACGTAAGTTTGGGCACACGGCTTTGCAAGTCCTAATACGTGACTTAGCTCCTCACTTTAGGATGGAGAGGTTTCAGGACACCTATATATCTCAGCCTTTGGAATGCAGGGAAGGTCTCATTAAACAATTAGCTGCATGAGTTATTTAACTGTATTTAACTGGTTTCAGAAGGCACCTTTTCCATTTCTGGGTTATTCATTTTCATATATATGACTTTTCGTTGATGAATGTCATTGAAGATAGATAGATATCAGAAAGGATATTTTAGTCATTCTCTCAGTTATGCAAAGGCTCAGAACATATATCTATAATACTTTACCTGAGCAGATAATATTTAGCTTAAAACATTTCCCTTAAAACTATTTCCCAAAACACAGTTTGTGAATGCAGAATGCCAATTATTATTACATGAAAAAGAGGGGGTTGGGGCGCCTGGGTGGCTCAGTGGGTTAAAACCTCTGCCTTGGGCTCAGGTCATGATCCCGGGGTCCTGGGATCGAGCCCTGCATCGGGCTCTCTGCTAAGCAGGGAGCCTGCTTCCTCCTCTCTCTCTGTCTACTTGTGATCTCTGTCAAATAAATAAATAAAATATTAAAAATAAAGAGGGGATTATGGTCAAATTAAATTTTTCTCCCACACACAGGCAAATGTGCATGGCTTTTCCTTTTATACATTTACTATCTATCAGTTTGCTATTCAAGAGAATGGGCAGATATATACATTCACTGTGATGGTTGGTGATGGCACAGAGCATGGAGAGGAGGCTGTTGCTTTGGGAAGTTCCAGAAAGATTTTCATCTCTCTCTGATCACTTTCTTCTGTTCGGAAAAGCCACTGAGCTGTGGGACAGCTTCTTGTATTTAGATGTCTTTTAGCTTAGCCTCCATTCCAGCTCTTTGATGGTTCTGTCTGGCCTTGTTCCTGGGTCTGTTGTCAGAAGTGTGGCCATCTGTAGATCTGGCTTTCTGCTTCTGGTAGCTCTGTGCATCCCGGAGCCTTCCAGGGTAGCTGCTTATGGATACTGTGGCTCTTTATTGGCAAAGGGACTGGAGGAGGCTTGTTTCACATCTGCCCCAAGGAAGGCTTTGCCTTCCAAATGAGGTGGTAATGGTTAGCTTTTCCCACCATGGCCTCTACATGTAGCCATATTCTGTTATGGCTTTTCAGAAGAGAGAGACTGGGATTTGGACCTTTCTTCAGTCTGCTGACATGTTCATAATATTTAGAAGAAATGTCTTGAAATTTCTAGTGTGTGAGTAGCATTCCTACCTGCCTTCCAAACATGAAACAGGTCCCCTGCCATCCTTTTAATTTCTGTGCTTATTCCAAAGGTAGATATTTGGGAAGAGGTAGACACTTCTGTTCATGTTCCACCTTATGTAGAGTTCCTGAAGTTCACTTTTATTTATTTATTTATTTATTTATTTATTTATTTATTTATTATTTTAGAGAGAGAGGAGAGACCACAGTGGGGAGGGGCAGAGCAAGAGAGAAACTTCATCAGACTCTGCTCTAAGTGCAGAGCCTGATGAAGGGCTTGATCTCACAATCCTGACATTACAACACTGAGGTCACGACCTGAGCCCAAACACAAGAGTTTCTTAACGATTCTTAGGTGACACTTAACCTACCAAGATACCCGGGCGCCCCTTCTGAAGTTCACTTTAAACATATGAAGACACATAAACATTCAGAAGCAAACTAAATATCTCAAATCCAAATGCAAACGTCCTGCTAAATGGCACTGGACATTAAATCAAATGCATCTCAGTCCAATCAATGAGGTAATGCCCTGGTCTGGGACATAGAAAGAGGCTCAGTTATGAAGTTTGGGACCAAGGACAAAGGAATTAAAATTTCAATTTCTCCATTTCCTGGTCTGTAAAAATAAATGTTTGGAGGAGAATATAGTTTTCCACCAAAACTATACTGAAGAAGAGTAAACTATCCAATATTTGTACCATGAACTTCAGGAATAAATGAACAGAAGAAAAGGACAGAAGAGGGCATGTTTTCAAAGCATGAAATAAGAGACAATAAACCAAGATTCTTTCCAGCTTTGATATTCCACCACATTGCCTGTTTCAGTGTGTGACAAAACATTTCTTGAAATTGCCACTCTCATAAAAAATGGGCTTCCACATAACCAAGAAATATATACATACAACTTACATATAACTTTACATATATGTGTGTGTATATGTATATATGCACGCACACATACATATTGGCTATTTTTAATTTGGTAATTTTTATATTTGAAATATATTTTATATTCTACATATTTCAAATTTTCTCAGAGCCATTCTTTTGGGGTTGCCAGGGCCAATTCCAACGTGGGGGGAATTTCACCGCACCTCAGCTCTGACACCCACAACTAGTCCACAGGTTAAGGGCTCCGTCCCACAAGCCTGCTGCCCCGCCCCCACTTCAGACACCAGACGCAAGCCTCAGGCTCTTACCTGTGCTTCAGACCAACAGGCTACAGGGCGGAAGTTCCAACAACCTTTTCCTCAGGTTCTTCGAGTTTGCTAGGGCAGCTCACAGAACTCAGGGAAACTCTTAAGAGTTGCCAGTCAAGGACAGGATAAAGGATACCAATCCACAGCCAGATGAAGAGCGCATAGAGTGACGGACTGGGGGAAGGCACCGGGACTCCATGCTCCTCCAGGTGCACCGCTGACACCTAGCATACGCATTCAACAACCGGGAAGCTCTCTGCATGGCTGCCTTCTGGATTTTTATGGAGCCTTCATTGCATATTCATGAGTAAGTCATTAGCCATTGGCTGATTCAACTTCCTGCCCCTTGCCCCGCCCAGAAGTTGGGCTGGGAGATGGGACTCAAAGTTCCAAACCTTTAATCACATAGTAGGTCCTCCTAACAACCAGCCCCGCCCCTGGGTGGGGTCTAACCGTCACTCATTAACATAACAGAAGAGACATTTATCAACCTTATCGTGGGAAATTCCCAGTGTTTTAGGAGCTGTGAGCCAGGAACTTGGACAAAAACCAAAAACATATGAGCAGTTTCCTATTTCCTATAAATCACAGCCAACATATTACATATGTAATAATAAAAAAGAAAAATGATCATTCTTTTTCCATAATGACTACTCATTTGGATAGGGGGTAGGCTAAGAAAGACCAATGGGTTACACAACATGGCCCTGTTAGTTTCCAAAAGGGATAATGCAGCAGCGGCAGCAGCGGCAATAATGATAGAAAACACTAAGCTCTTATTTGAGCCCTGTTTTTGTTTTATACCTGTACTTTTGTGTTATATAATAGAGCGAACATTTATTTGCCAGGTGCCAGTGCCCGTTCTAAGCTCTTGGCTTTAATTTTCGTAAGAAAACTCTAAGAAAGGTACAATGATTATCCCTACTGAATGTCTTAAAAAAAAAAAAAAAGACCCTAGGGCTGTGGAGTTCTATGTCATCAGAATGACACACCAGCATATGAAATAGCAGAGGGGGACCATATCAGCCCAAAGAACACCAGTTTTCAGGTGACAGAGCTTTAGGAAGTACTTTCCCTTTTTGTTCCCCAGAGCTGGACGTCTCAGTTGCGTTGACAGGAAACGGAAGTTGTGAAAGATGGCAGACATAGTTGGTTACCAATGCTAGTTCAAAGACCGAATTATGTAAGCTAATTATGTACTTTTTATAAAGTTTTGCAATTTTTGAAGTGTACATTGCACAGGCTTATTTATTTATTTATTTGAGGATAGTTGACACGCCATGTTACATTAGCTTCAGGTGTGCAACTTAGTGATTTGGCAAATTTATACATTATGCTATGTTCGCAAGTGTAGCTGCCATCTGTCTGTCCCACTGCATCCCTATTACAGTACCATTGACTGCATACCTTAATCTGTGCCTTTTATTCCCATGATTTACTTGTTCCGTAACTGGAAGCCTATATCTCCCATTCCCCTTCACCTGTTTCACCCATCCCCTCCCCTCCGGCAACCATTAGTTTGTTTCCTTTCTCATTATATTTGCAACATTGTACAAACAACAGTAATTCAAGAATATTTTATCATTGCGAAAGGAAATACCCATTAAAAGTCACTCCCCCAGGGGTGCCTGGGTGGCTCAGTGGTTAAGCACCTGCCTTCGGCTCAGGTCATGATCCCAGGGTGCTGGGGTCGAGTTCCGCATGGGGCTCCTTGCTCAGTGGAGAATGGGCTGTGTGTGTGTGTGTGTGTGTGTGTGTGTGTGTGTGCATGTGCGTGTGCGCATACTCTTTCTCTCTGACAAATAAATAAATAAATAAATAAAATCTTCTACAAAAATAAAAAATAAATAAAACTCACTCCCCAACCTCACCTTTCCCCACCCATGGCAACTATTAATCTACTTTCTGTCTCTCTGTTCTGGACATTTCATATAAGAATCACACGTTACGTGGCTTTTTGTGTCTGCCTCCTCTCAGCATGCTTTCACGGTTCGTGCGCATACTAGCTAGAGTGGTACTTCACTCTTTTTACACATGCATAATTTTCCAGTCTATAGACATACCACATTCTGTTTATCAGTTCATCAGTTGGCAGACCATTGGGTTGTTTGTACTTTTTAGTTACTGTGACTAACGCTGCTGTGAACATTCCTGTACAAGGTTTTTTGAGGACAGATATTTTCATTTCTTTTTAGTCTGTACCTAGGAATGGCATTGTTGTGTCATATGCTAACCTCATCTCAGTTTTTCAGGAATGGCCAGACTTTTTTTTTTCCAAAGCAGCTGCACCATTTTACATTCCCACCGTCAGTTGTGTGAGGGATCCTAATTTTTCACATCCTCACCAATATGTGTTATCTTTTGTTGGTTTGTTTTAGCCTTAGGCGGCTGTATTTATTATAACTTCATTGTGGTTGTGATTTGCATTATCCAAATGACTGACAATATTGAGCATCTTTTCATGTACTTATTGGCAATTTTTATGGAGTCTTTAGAGAAATGTCTATTGAAATCATGTGACCATTTTTACGTGGGTTATTGTCTTTTTATTGTTAAGTTGTAAGGGTTATTTATGTTTCTAGTTAGTTTCCAGAGTTCTTAAAAAGTTGATTCAGAATTTCTGCCAGTGTTGTCATTGCTTTTATGGAGGAGAATATTTTCATGGGTCCTTACCCCACCATCCTCAAGGGTCTCCCCTAAGTACATACTTTGAGTAATCAATCACTGGAAGAAAACTTGCAAACCATACATCTGCCAAAGGATTCATACCTAGAATATAACACAACCTTTTAAAACTCCATGGAAAATTTTTAAAAAACCTTATAGAAAATAGACAAAAGCTATGAATAGATATTTTGCAAAATAGGATGTATTGATGGAAAATGAAAACAGGAAAAAATGTGGAGCATCATTTGCACTAGGGAAATGCAATTAAAACCACAATCATATATCACATGGACCTATCAGAATGGTTAAAAAAAAATAGTGACAACACCAAAAGCTGGTAATGATGCAGAGAAATTGGATTACTATGCATTGATGGTGGAACTTAAAGTAATGGCAGCCATGTGGAAAACAGTTTGTCCATCTCTTACAAAACTAAATGTGATTATTACATGCTTGGCAACTGCATTGTTGTGCATTTATCCCAGAGAAATGAAAACGAATGCCCCCATAAATCTTGTACATGAATGTTCATAGAAACTTTATGGGTAATAGACAAAACCTGGAAATGACCTAAATGATCAGCAGGTAGGCAATTAAACAAAGTCGGACACACCTATGCCAGGGATACTATGCACCAATAAAAAGGAATGCACTTGATACATGCGACAACTTGGATGGATTATTCATTGATTTCCATGATTATTGATTGATTTTAGTGACTGAATATTATTATTATTATTATTATTATTATTGATACATGCCACAACTTGGATGGATCTCAAGGGAATTTGGCTGACCGAGAAAAGCCAGTGTCAAAGTGTGACATATGATGGCATTTATATGACATTCTTGAAATAACAAAATCATAGAGATGGAGAACATATTAGTGGCTTTTATGGATGGGGCAGATGAGAGAGAAAAAAGTGTGACTATAAAGGAACAGTACAAGGGATCTTAGTGGTACCAAAACAGTTCCATAGCATGATCATTGTGGTAGTTGCACGAACCCACACAGGTTATAAAATCACATGAAACCACACAGACCCATGAGCACGTTGTACAATGGATGAAATCGGAATATGGTCTATGGATTCTACCCATGTCATTTTCCTTGTTTTAATATTGTGCTCTAGTTATGTCAATGTTTTCATATCATACTATAATTATGTAAGTTGTTACCATTGAGGGAACTAGGTAAAGAGCACGAACGACTTCTCTGTAGTCTTTGCATTGTCTCTGAATCTATAATTATTTCTAGATAAACATATAAAGCGATCAGGGTAGACTTGTGTTTACTCTTACAGTCGTAGTGTTGCATGCAACTGCATTCCGATAGCTTTCTTCAGAGAGAAGAGGTGGGAAGGGGTCAGGGTTAGTCATCAGGAAATTGAAAAGAAACCACAATACATCCATTGGAGTGACTATCATGGCAGAAAGAAAGGTTCTGAAGCATCATCTTTTGGTACCACTGTCTTTTAGTAAAGAACAAGGATAATGCAATAATAGAATTGAAAGAGTATAGGTTTTCTTATTTGTGTGTGTTTGTTATTAAAATTTTACCCTGTAAACGTCTAATAGTGATTTCAAAATGATAGTCTTTCAACCTCACTAAGGGTAGTTTTAGATCTAGGACATTCTCCCACTATGTTTCTATTTTATTCTGCGTGAACAATTCTGGTTCTGAGAAAATGTAAAATCTTTGATGTGTTCTTGTGCTAGCAATGCCAGGAAAGTAGGGGCAGATGAGTTTTCCCGAAAAAACCCTACAGCCCAAGGGACTGAGCTGACTCAGTTTCCATAATTGGTGGCAGAAACCCTACTGTTTGCTGTGATGTTGCTGACTTACCAGAGTGTGGTCCTGTAACACATTGTAAATATTATATTACATTCTAGTCAGTAGGGTAATTTATTTGTAGACATCCTGACTTTCTCATTACACTGTATTATTTTCCAGGCCAAAGACCATATTAATTTCATCCCTATATTCTGAGTGTCTACATGAGACCTGGACCTTAGCAAGGACTCAATAAATGATAAACGAGTGACTGAGTATAGCAGATGAACTTATCAGTCTTGGAAGACTATTCTTTGGTCCCCAGTCTTGATGATATGAGTAACATATTTCATCCCTTTTAGCATTTTAAGTTTCACTTTCAAAATGTGAGGTCCAAATATGGTCCAGTAGTGGAAGAGTTCTAGACTTCGGGCCAACTTAATGTATAAATAGACTGGGAATTGCCCAAGTGTGGTGTTTTGAGGGAAGGACTTCATTCAAACACCTTTCTCCTAACAGATACCTAAAAGGCCTTTGTCTTAATCCATTTGGGCTGTGGTAACAAAATACTATAGATCGAATAGCTCATAAACAACACATTTATTTCTCACAGCTCTGGAGGCCAAAAGCCTGATGTCAGGATACCAGCACTATCCAGTGAGGGCCCTCCTCTGGGGTGCAGACTTCCCAGTTTTGTCCTCATATGGAGGAAGAAATGATGGGTCTCTGTAGGGTCTCTTTTATAAACACTGATCTGATTCATGAAAGCTACATCCTCATGACCTAAGCCTGTCCCAAAAGCCCCGCCTTCTAACACCATCACATTGGCAGTTACGGTTCCAACTATGAATCAGTGTGGAGGGAGCAGACACACACATTCCAACCACAGAAGCCTTCAATATAATTCTAGATTAGGATAACTGGTGCGTCCTTAAACACCATTGATTCAAAATCTCTTATTTTACAAACAAAACAACTGAGAGAGCAGAAGGGTCTTATTCTAGGCCTTCAAGCAAATGAGTGAGAGGGGTGCATATATTCCAAATTCTAATAAAATTAAAATCACATTAAGCTTCTTTCTACAAGGATAAGAATTTCTTCATGAAACAATGAGCCTGGACTGAAGGGATGCAGTCAGAAATTTGTCATGTATAAAACACAAAAAGGAAACTTGTCAGTTTACTGATGCCTATTTCGATAATAACTTTCTTGTTGAAGTCACAGTAACAGAACAAAAGAACACCTAAAATCTGCTGCCCACAGAAGTGTCAAGTAATAAAGCCAAGAGAAAATTCTTGATCAGCATCATTGTTCAGGTCATGGAGGACCCAAAGGTCTGACAAACTACTTGCTCGATGCTAAATAGTCACAGAATAACAAAGGGAACCAGCGTGGCTCTGGGAGCTTGACCAATCAACGGACCCAAGAATACTTTTGGTGAAAAGATAGAACCTATTGGTTAAATCATCTAAATGTGAGCTGAGATGGTTATTGAAGGGTGAGAAATTTTAATGTAGTGTAGCTATTAAATAATAGGAATGGGTTTTACTTATGATCTGAGGAAACTCTTAATAGTTATGCCTTGTAGTATCTGGAAAGGTTGAATTTTATGTGGTCAAAATGACATTGTTGAAAGGCTCAAATAGCTACCACATCACACATTTATTTATAAAGATGCCTAGGAGATGAAGTGGGAAAGTGGGAGAAAGATGATACATAGACAGACCTCCAAGACCAAATCCAGAGGCTGATCATATATTATTCATCATATATTATTAAATAAGGGAATAAGACAGCTTAGAGGATTGTTGGAAAGATTTTCTAGCCAGGATATGAAGGGAAGATAGTGGGAGATGATAACATTAATCTAGGTAGAATATTCCACAGAAGGTAGCAGTAAGAATGGCCAAAAAAAAAAAAATGTGGAAAAGAGAGAGCAAATAAATACTTGGCAACCCTCAATGATTGGCTGAGTATGGGAGACAAAGAGGCAATTGGAAGACCTTGTTTGTCTGAACTTGAAGCTGGTAAGGATGACCTTATTCCTGATTTGGACCAGCTTGGAAGAAAGCCTAACGAGTTCAATCCTTTATTGATATGGAGAAATGTCTAAGTTTTAGGGAGTGTATACTAGGGTTTGGGCCTGAATTGGACTTAGCTGGAGATTAAAATTTGGAGATTCATTAATCAGCAATGACTAGTGTGTACATGCGATGATGTGAGCAACTTTGAGCACATGGGAAAGTAGAAGGGAAGAAGACTAAAGAGTGAGGGACACCTTCAGTTACCAGCAAAGGACCTAGAATTTTCCAAAGCTACTTGGGAAAGAAGAACAAACAAAGCTGAGGTAATTATTGCCCAACTTCAAGATCTACTTCAAAGTTATGATAATTTAGATGGGATAGTACTGGTGTAAGAATCAATAAATACACCATTAGGACGGAATAGAAGAGTCTAGAAATAGATTCACACACACTTGGTTATTTGATTTCTGACAAAGACACCAAAGCAACCTAATGTGAAGAGAGAATTGTTTTCCACTGGTGGGGCTGGTGATACTGGATATCCATGTATTAAAAAAACATAACCTCAACTAGTACCTTACATCATACACAAAATTAATTTGAGCTGGATCATAGATGTAAACATAAAAGCTAAGGACAAGACAGAAAAATCAATAGTCATAAAACAAAAGAATTTATAAATTAGACTTTATTAAAATCAAAATTTCTGCTCACTAAGAGTCACCATTAAGAAAATTGATACAAACCAATAAACTGGGAGAAAATATTCACAAATCATATATCTGACAAAGAAATGGTATCTAGACTATATAAAGAAATCCCTAGAATCAATAATAGAAAATGATATATAAATGCACAAATCAGGGGAGCAGACACTTCACAAGACAGATACATGACTGGCCGAAAAGCACATGAAAATGCCCTCGCCATTACTAATTATTAGGGAAATGGAGATTAAATCCAAGTGTGACACCATGACACATATACCAGAGTAACTAAAATTAAAAGGACTGGATACACCAAATGTTGACAAGGATTTGGAACAACTGGAACTTTCATACACGCTAGTGGGAGTGTAAAAATAGTTTTACTACTTTGGGAAAAGTTCTAACACTAGCTTATTATTTTTTTTTTTTTTAGAGAAAGAGAGAGAGCATGTGCGTGTAGGAGGTGGGGAGGGGCAAAGGGAGAGGAAGAAAGAATCTTTTTTTTTTTAAGATTTTATTTATTTGACAGAGAGAGAGAGAGAGAGATCACAAGTAGTCAGAGAGGCAGGCAGAGGGGGAGGGGGAGGCAGGCTCCCTGCTGAGCAGAGAGCCTGATGCGGGGCTCGATCCCAGGACCCTGAGATCATGACCTGAGCTGAAGGCAGAGGCTTAACCCACTGAGCCACCCAGGCACCCCAGGAAGAGAGAATCTTAAGCAGGCGCCACCCCCAGTGCAAAGTCTGAGATGCAGGGCTTGATCTCAAGACCCTAAAATCATGACCTGAGCTGAAATCGTCACTTAACCGACTGAGACATCCAGGTGCTCCCACATTGGTTTTAAATGAACCAAACACCTACCCTAGGACACAGAAAATCTACTCCTCAGTATTTACCTCAGATAAATGTGAATATATGTCTACAAAACCCTTGTGTAAGACTGTTTATAGCCGCTCTATTCAAAACAGCTCAAATCTGGAAACAGCCCAGGTGTTGTCAACTAGAAAATGGATAAACGAGCCATGTGATAATTCCTGTTGGGGAACACTGCTCAGCATGACAAAGGGACGGAATTCATGACAACATGGATGGATTTCGAAAACATTTTCCTGGGCCAAAGAAGACTTACAGAAAGAGCACACATGGTATGATAATACTTGGAGTATGTTGTAAAACAGAAACACGTAATCTAAGGTGAAAAAAATTAGACCGCTGGATGCCTGTGGGTGAGTGTTGATGGGGAAAGGGCATAAGGAAATTTTCTGTGGTGATGGAAATATTTCATATCTTGGCAGGGGGTTGGGTTACATTGTGTATGCATTTGTCAAAACAAATTAATTGATTCACTTAAAAGGATTTTACACGGCATTATTTGAAAATTGTAGCCCCCCCTGACGAGAGGTATACAAATACTGTGTGTGCGTAGTTGCATATAAGCATGTGTGTGTGTGACAGAGACATAGGGAGGGAGAGAGAGAGATCGTGAGAAAGAGAGAGAGAGGCTATTTTAAACCATTTTGGAATCTGAACGTTCCAAATAAATTTTATTCGAAAGAAGAAAAATCATTAAACTGTACATGTGGGATAGAAAGAATTTGAGGGAAGTTGGCCTTTTATCATCTTGCTGCTTTTATTTTTCTCTTTTTCCATATGATTGTAGTGGCCAAATGACCCATATTGCTTGGCAAATTCTTTTCAGAGCGGACAGAGAACACACCGCTATTAGTCCTCTCCAGTCTAATAAGCTATGCTGTGAATCATAAACTATTTCTTTGGGTTTCTGTCTACCAAAGAGACTAATTTACTCATTGGATTTCTACATAACAGGGAGCAACTGTTTCGGAGACACTCCAAGAATCCAGACCTAGGTGGCTCACAGTCTCCTTCAGGCGATGAGACAGCGACAGAATGAAACATTGTGGGGAGTCCATTCTTTTCCCAAGCATCCCTTGCATACCGGGGGCTGTACTTCCCATTGTCCAGTTACCCTACATGCTAATTAATCTTTTCTGGACACCTGGTGCTATTTCATGACTCTGTGCCTTTCCCTAGAATGGTCTTCGGCTTAGAGTTGTCTCCACTACCTTTCTAGCTGTTGAATTCCCACTCTACTTTTAGGACTCAACTAGAAAATTAACTCCACTTCGAAACTTTTAGTTTCCCTAATCAGCTTTTCCCTCTCCATTGTGTTCTCCTGGGAACTGGGTCGTATTTTATAGCATTTAGCAAAAGCTGATGACATTTGGTATCTATCCAGTATGCTAGACTGAGAGTTTATAGGAAGTAGAACCTGTGTATTTGGTTTCTAGCACAGTTTTATCACATGATATTATAATTAATGCATGTGACTCTAAGGAATTTTGAAGATCTCTTTACTGAAAACTCCCTGAAAGTAGGTAGCAAGACGAGTTAGTGTCCTGCCCTACCCACACACACATGCAGACATACACATGTGCACATGCACACACATACACAGTATAAGATGATGTTTTGTGTGTATTTGGCATTCAGTGTGTTGGTTAATGTAATGATGATGTAATTTGAAATGTCCCTAAAGACCATGAAACTCAAACATTGTTCCAACTGTTTTGTTCAGCTGTTTTTCATTAAGGGCAAACTAGTTTAGCCAGCCTTTGAGAATGAATTCTTTCTGGTTTTGCAATTTTTAAAGAAGAAAAAAAAAACACTTGGGGAGTAATCATTCAGTTTGTACAAGGGTATTAGTGACAGAGAGATTTACATATATAGGGAATGTAGAAATGAACAGTTATTTCCAACTGGAGTTCCACTTTATTAATTCCAATAAGGAAATAAAATTCCCCTGTTGCTAAACCCCAGAATATCTCTTTTCCTGCAAGACCGCCTCGGTCTCAATCCATTTGTCCTTGCGTGAATGCTTTATCCGGGCCTCAGTTACTTGCTGTGCGGTATTGACAGCTTAGAAGGTAATAAAGATCCGCTGAGCCATCAGGCTGAGCAATTGACTTAAAGGAGCTAAGATTTTACTCATTCGTCACCCTTATATATTTCACTTACTCTAATTGTTAACTTTACAGAATGGCAAACGAATTATTGCAAGAGAATGCATGATTATTCCAGGTACAAAATGCAGACACGTGTGAGCTTGTCAAGGGACAACCCTGGGCAATCCTCCCAGTGTACGTGTCAGGACAACTTCTGAAGCCAGGGAGCCCTGGCTTTTTAACTTGGCTGTCTCAGGCTCCTTCCTGAATAGACCCATGTTCATCCTCCCAAAGGACAGAGCATTTCTGAGACCTTTGACTGTGACTGTGTGTGTGTGTGTGTGTGTGTGTGAGAGAGAGATAGAGAGAGAGAAGCAGAGTATTTGAAACACAAATTAATAGAAAAGGAGAAACTGGGTTGATATCTGTTTAGTTTAGAATTCCAATACTGAAAACCATCCATGCTGAGTGTTCTAGAAAAACTTCCTGCACATTGATAGAGTTGCAGCTGTTACAAACCTCTTTAAGAATGCCCCCATAGAAATTGGAACATCTCCAAAATGATGCCATGTACTTTTCTCTATTTTTTATTAGAGTAAATGTGATGAAGAAAATATCAGACCCTTGTACTCATGTGATATTAACAAAAAGCCTGGTTAATTTGGCAAAGATTATTGTTCTCTGTGCAACAAATTCAAACTAACATTTACTTTTTTAATTTTTTTAAAGAATTATTTAGTTATTTATTTGACAGAGATCACAAGTAGGCAGAGAGGCAGGCAGAGAGAGAGAGGAGGAAGCAGGCTCCCCGCCGAGCAGAGAGCCCGATGCGGGGCTCAATCCCAGGACCCCGAGACCACGACCCAAGCTGAAGGCAGAGGCTTTACCCACTGAGCCACCCAGGTGCCCCAAACTAATATTTAAAAAGCAACATAATATTTAGGAGATTAAAAAGGTCCAGGATAGGGCTGCCTAACTGGCTCAGTCAGAAGAGCAACAGATTCTTGATCGCGGGGTCGTGAGTTCAAGCCCCAAGTTGGGTGTAGAGATTACTTCAATTAATAAAACTTAAAAAAAAAAAAAAAGGTCCAGGACGGTCTATGAAAGAATAATACACAAATGCTGTTTCTCTAAGTTTGGATTTTGCTCTTTTCTTTCTCATTTAGCGTGACAAAGCAGCCCTGCATCAGAGACATCCTGTTGTGCGTACTACAGCTCACTAGCATCCCTGGCACAACCCAAGACAACAGAATGAGCCCTCATGGCAACCTGGTGCTTTCATTCCAGGGTAACTAACTGCATCAAGCCAAACCATGGGACCCCATGTTTGCATACAGAGCGATGAAAAAGTACGAAAAGTCATCATTGTAAATACGGTTCATAATTTGGGGTGCTAGCTACAGTTCTCCACTGTTTTTTTTTTTTTTTAAGTAGGCTCCACCCCCAATGTGGGGCTTGAACTCACCACCCTGTGATCAGAAGTTGCATGCTCTACTGACTGAGCCAGCCCGGGTCCTCCCACTGTTTTTTGTGATTGGAAAAGGCCATCCACGATACCACTGCCAGATCCCCGTACAGGTTTGGGGACTGGCAAGTGGCTGCCGCTTTAATCACTACCTAAAATGTGGGCGTGGCTCTGGGCAGGGTTGGAAGAATTTTGAGGAGCATGAGAGGAAAAACCTGGACTGCCGTATTTTGTCGGTAGAAATAATGGACGAGCGCTAGTGTCCAATGATTCATGGCTAACTTAACATAATAAAAAACAGAATTACAATTAATGAGAAAGAAGAAATATGGACGTGCTGGCGAGGGCACATTCCAGTTTGAGCTGGGGATGGCACGCTTCGGCTAGAGGAGGCTTCTAAAGCACATTTGAGTGACATTGATTCAAATTGGCTTTCGGCTCCGCTTTTTGCCACCCCTTAGCTGCAGACCGGTTCTAACCAGCTGGTTTGGGTGGAGAAGTCATCACACTACATACTCGCTCCCCCTATGTGTTCACTTGGATGACGGATGCTTTGAACATTTGGAAACAAGTCGCTGGGGGTCTGTAACAAATTCTTCTGTGAACTTGACCCGCTTACAACTGAAATCCAGGGCTATGCCATAGAGCAGTGGTCCTCAGACTGGGGCAGGCAGCAGGCTCAGCGGATTCCCAGGCTTAGCCGAAAACCATGGCAGTGGACCAACAGCACAGGTGACTCAGGAGCCTGTGACAGGTGCGGGGACCCCCACTCTGCCATGGGGTCGGTATGTGCCCTGTGATCCTGCGGCTGCATGGCCAGATACGTTTCTTTATCCCAGTATTTTTCAAAGTCAAGCTGGCTTCCAGAACATGGGGCTTTTTAGAACTCAGGGTGCTAACACGCAGTCTGAATCCCAAAGAAGGGAAGGGCGTATGTGAGTGGTTCCTGGGGACTGGGTTCCCTGGAACCGGCAACCTCAGCACTACCTGAGAATTCATTAGCAATCTGAAGTCTGGAGCCCACCCCAGATACTCAGTCAGAGACTCTGGAGGTGGGGGTCAGCATTCTAAGTCTTACAGGCCCTCTATGTGTTTCCGGTGTATACCAAGGCCTGAGAGCCCGGGCTTGTCAGTGTTTTCCAAAACTGTTCTTTCATCAAGCATGTAGCAGGGCTAATATTTTCTACCATCAAAGTGTGTGTGTGTGTGTGTGTGTGTGTGTGTGTGTGTAGATGTGTGAAAGTCTCACCACTTGGAGGGAGGTTATTTTGCTGGCTCCTGAATTATTGATGTATTTAGGCACCGCTTTCTGTTAAAAACGACTTGAAATGGCTCGAAGAGAATGCTGGGCGTAACAGGCTCTTGTGGGGTATGGGGACCCCTTTTCACTTCTGCCAGGCTTCCCTGTGACACTGGGGTTCTCGAGTTGTTTATTACCAGCAGACCTGATCTATTTCTGAAGGATGAGAAAGCAAAAGCAGCGACTCAAAGAGTCAATAACCAAACCTTGAAGTCCTTGAGCAAGAGTGAGACAGTATATCACTTTTCTCTACCGACTGAAAATTCGCGGGACTTAGTAAGGGGGCGGTTGAGGGATTCCGCTCAGGGTCCGCAAGTATTTAATTCTGTGCCTTCCCTCCTCAGAGAAATGAGCGCTGGAAAGGGGAATGGACAGTGTGAATGGCAGAGAGGATACTAGAACATGGGTGTCATCTGTACAATTCCATCACTGAATGGTAATGAGAATTCTCTGTTCCAGTCTGAGGTCTGAGTCCAAGATCTAACACAATAGACACACTTTCAAGAGCGTTCATGTGACTACGAATCCCTAGACTGTAGACTGAGGGCAGTGACCTTACATACATAATTCAGTGTTTAGGTCCAGTTCCTATGACAGTTAATGGCACAGGACAAACAATAAATACACGTTGAAGGATTTTTCTTTGAATGAATATAAAGAGTTTATTCGGTGCGTATTTGGGTATACAACAACAAATATTAAACAACTTTTTTTTTTAACTTTTTTTTGTGTACAGGACAGAAAACTGCCTGTACATGCTATGTCCACTTTTGGAACACAGATTTTAACAATTATTAATGCACGAAATCTTACATGTCATGCAACTCTATGCCAAGATTCCAACTTTCTTCCATGCAACAGATATGAAGATCTAAATGGAAACCTAGCTAAGTCTTAAACACTTTTCCAGAAGCAAGTATAAGTATATGTTGTTTAGGCGTAACCAGTCTTAACATTTCCTTGTACACGATATTCACATGCCAAATACAACGACGGGAGGACTCGTACATATACAGATAAGACATTTCTTATTTTAACAACACAAAAGACGACGTCACAGCTCCACAGTTTCTGTCTTTATACAAGAAGCCACAACAATAGTTGAACATGATAACACAAATGGAATTAAGAGAAATCTACACTTGAGGATAATCTTTTTTCTTTTAAGTAATCTTTACTGACTGGGGTTGACAATACACCTCAATTTCTATTCACGGAATACAGCACAAGAACTTGACCAGAATACACTACAATTCTTTAAAAAAAAAAAAAGGTAGAATCACAAGAACACTGTTACCTTGAGCCTGAGATGCCAATTCTGATTCAACCCTGAATTTGGTTGATTTGGATTAAGTGACTCAGAGTCAATAGAACCATTGAATTTCAGAAATCATAAAGTTGCACTATTACCAAAGTAAAGAATCAAGCGTAGATAGAAAACATTAAGCCAAGAAAACAACACAGGTCACATAATTTTGTTTGCCCCTACAAAACATTTAAGCAGTTAGTTTTGTTTTGTTTTGTTTTGATTTTTTCCTTTGTTTTTGTTTTTGAAGAGCAATTGTGGTCTTTTAAATTTTCTTGGTTGGAGAGCAAATTTTGATCAGCATTAGTGCTGTGAAATGTTTTTGGCTTGTCATCCCCAAAGCACAGGTGAGATCATGGGAAAATTGGGCAGTCCTTCTCCAGGATTTAGTTCACTGACAAAGCTTGGCATTCTTTTGCACAAGCTCAAGAGAAATTATGGGGCGTTAGTATGGATGATAAGAAGGTGTCACGGCAGAGAGACTAGTGAACTCTGCCTGTCTGTTTGGTGAACGTCATTGACGATTGTGAACTTTGGGGGGAAGGACTGCTAGAATTCAACAGCACCTGGAGGTAAGGTTCTGTTACAGAGCCCTTGTTTTGCCCTCACTGGCTACGTTGATTCGTTGTGGCTCATGGACTTGCCTCCGTTCAGCACGCCGGAGACACTTCTACTCTTGGTTGGGGTCCCGCTTCCAGACCGGGAGAACTCCGTGAGGTCGTGCAGTGACGGCTCCTTGTACATGGCCACTGGAAAGCAGAGAAACACGGGGTCAGAGGCCTTCGAGCGTACACCCTGCGTGGGCCCTCATGTTGTCTTCTGGCCACTCGGCTTCCCTGCTCTAGGCTGAACACGGAGAATGCTGCTTCTGAGGACTCTGCCGAGAAGCGACGGGCTCAGCTTGAGCGAAACCTAGTCTTTGGTGCAGTAGTGTGCAAAGAATTCTAATGCCTCATTCCCATCACTTATGGCTCTATACATGAAGGCATTAATGAAAAATGCATTTTAGTAAAGCTCTTGGAAGTTTAAATATAATCTACGGCATGCTGTGCAAGCCAAATATTCAAATGTAAAACATATGAAAACACTAGTTTCTATCGTGCTTGAAAGGCTACTCTCCAAGAGCATAAATATTTAGCACAAGTCGTAATGCATTATGTGGTCCATGGTCATGTTGCGCTACGAGTGACACCACGAGCTGACACAGCACCCACAACGAGCTAGACACTGTGCTCAGTGCTTCAGGTGCATTACCTCGTTTAATCCCCCAAGAATCCTATGACTTGGGTGCTCTATCCATATGTTACAGGTGAGGAACACAGGTCAGTAATCCAGCCACACCCACCCAGTGAGGACAGAGGGGAGTTGGGATTCCAATCCAGGTAGTCTGGCCACAGAACACAGGCCTCTGAGCTGTGCCATGTGGATTCGATTGGACCGTCTGCTGCTACTCTCACCTTGGTTCTGACACCAAGCCAATGACCTCTTGGAGGTCTTGCTCTGCTTTGGCCACATCCTCAAGCCCATCTCTACCATGTCTCAGCTACTTGTAACATCCTTATCTTCTGCACCCCACTGCTCTCCCTTACCCTTGCCAACTGGCTACTGATCTGCCAATGACCGTTGGCCAAACTGGGAAACCGTTGGGATAATATCGCTGGGTCCTCCCAGGGGGCCCAAGGAGCTTTGCGGTTAAATGTTAAGCGTGCATACATTTGAGCATCTGTGCTTCTGTCCAGGGACTGTTTTGGCAAGATTTGGGGTTCTTGGCTGTCCTGGGTTAGCATTCAAGCTGCCCCCATGAGAGCGAGGTGTTATTATCTATACACGTACTATGGGAAAATTAAAATCAGAAGATTGGATGCTATTGTCAATGCTTCATGTTTTAAGTGTTGTAAACGTTACTAAATTTCCACATAATTGCCTTTAATGGGGAAGAATTACGTTCCACTTAAGCGAAGCATGATGGTAAGGATTGCGTTAAGTAAGGGCACTTGCCCAATCCGCAGTCCTAGCGCATCAAGTTTACCTTTGAGTGGTTTGGGCAGAAAGTGAGCTGCAGGCTTGTTCTTCTTCACATGGTTTCCTTTCATGATCTCCCCTTCTTTGTTCAGACCCAGATACCACCCTCGGCCGGACTGCTGCTGGCGGTATATCATCGAGGAATATGTCACGTAATAATTTTCAAACACCGATTCTTTGAATTTGCACTCAGGTGTAAAATGTTCCTGGCAAGACAAGTAAATAAACCAAAGCTCAATATTTATAGCTTTGAACTTCATGGAGAACCATGTGCTATTGACCTTTAGGAGCTCAGGACAGACTTTGTTCAAGCCCGTGTGATCAGCGCTCTATTTTAATGGCATAAACTATTACCACTGGAAACCAAGCCTATATATAACTACATATAATTCACGTGATGCTTTGGAAAAAGCCCTAAGTGCAAGTGCCTCTGATCAATGATTAGCTCTCTTTGTAATGAGAGAATGGAAAAATTACAACGAGCTTCATAACTGTAATATGAAGTTATTATACAAATTATATAATATGTAATTTGGACAACTGCAAGAGCTAAAGATCGGAAAGATCAGTATAAAGCTGTCACACGGCACTTTGTTCCCTTCGGAATTAAGTATGAGAAAATAAACATTTGGTCCTTCTACTTAATGTTCATAGGTTCTCCAGTTACCAAGCGCTATAACTGTCAACTGCCCGAGGCTAAAATTTGTGTTACCCTGTGGCATTAGTGGCTGCCTCCATTTCTAGAGGGATGCTACAAAGAAAAGCGACCTTTTGCTTTTAGGTAAACCAAATCGATTTGTTTTTTAATCATTGGACCTTGACTTAAAAAAGAAAAAAAAAATCTCCCCTCACCTCATCCTTGTCTTACAGTAATGTTTACAAGCAAATCGATAGAGAAGCAAGGAATTTACAGTAATTCCACAAGCAGACCTGAGACAGCAGCCCAGGGGACTCTGAACCCTGGAATGGGATTTCTGCCATGTGCTTGGCCATATTTTCTCTGGATCTGCCCATACAAATGAAGGGGACCTGATCCAACAGACTATTACAGGAAAAACAAAACAAAACAAAACAAAACAAAACTAACAAACAAAAAACCCCAAAGCCTTCTTTCAAGTGTTGTGGATTTGTGTGTATGAAATAAACAGCCATTAAAAGTGGCCATTTGTAAGCCAAATGAAATGAGCAGCAGATTCTCATCTCTAAGGAGCCCATGGAATAGGGGAGGGTCCATCCGCAGTGGGAGACAAGGAGAAGAATGCTAGCTGAACGCCATGTGACAGCGGCACCAAGGAAGCCATTTTAGATATTTGCTAATTTGCTGAGATGCTCGTCAGGAAGAACCGCTCATAAAACCCTAGAAAGGAAACCACCTTGTAAAATACCATCTGCTTTCTGGATACCAGCCCTTTCTGAACCATGCCTTTGTGGTCCTACCTTCCTCTCTTTTCACATCAGATGTCAGTCTAAGTGATGCACACTATCTGCACAAGAGAATCTGAAGTTCTCTCACAATCTCAAGTCACTTCAGCAAAGACGGACTGGTTCCTCATATGGGGCAGCCTTTCTCTGAAAGTTAAGCCACATTTTCTTTTCTTTTGGGAATCCACAAAACCTGTTTCGCTCCATAAGCTCACCAAGTCTCCCCATCTGGCCTCCGAAGCACTGACTGGAATCATCTCTGGGGGTTATTTCAGCCTAGGCCCATACTCGGTAAGTCCTTCAAAGAGTCACACAAGTTCGACCTGTGCAAGAAGAAATGTATTTCCAAGGCAACGATCCCATGTAGGAAGTGGTGTTCCATTTAGGGGCTGCAAAGACTCCCTTTTGTGAGATTCTCAACAGGGAAATCCAGTGTATGCCTATAAAGAAATGTGACTAGAAGTCTCCACATATCTTCTAGTGATGAGGATAGTTGGTAGAACGTTGCTGAAATTCTTTGGGAGTAAAATCACCATTTGTGGGGGGCACCTGGGTGGTTTAGTCAGTTAAAGTGTCTGCCTTCAGCACAGGTCTCAGGGTCAAGATCAAGTCCCACAAGGGGCCCCACGCTCAGTAGGGAGTCTGCTTCTCCCACTCCCCCTGCTTGTGCTTTCTCAAATAAATAAATAAATAAATAAATAAATAAATAAATAAATAAAATAGTAAAAAAAAAAAAAGAAACAGAAATCACCATTTGGGGGCAAAAAAATCTCATCCTTAGAGGGTGAGTTTTACTTTTATAAAGAGTCAGAAAACATTCAAAAATAAATATGGTGGGGGTGCCTGGGTGGCTCAGTTGTTAAGCATCTGCCTTTGGCTTGGGTCATGATTCTGGGGTCCTGGGATCGAGCCCCACATCAGGCTCCCTGCTCAGTGGGGAGTCTGCTTCTCCCTCTCCCGCTCCCCCTGCTTGTGTTCCTTCTCACTGTGTGTCTCTCTGTCAAATAAATGAAATCTTTAAAAATAAATAAATAAATAAATAAATATGGTGAACAGCATGTGTGCTGGAGGTGAGTGATTCTGTGTAGGTGCGTAAATACTGTATGGTGGACTTCCAGATGGTGGGGTGGGATGACTGCTGCAGCAGGTCCCCCAAAAGGGCTGCAGTTAACGTCTCGTGTGATGGCAGCCTTCACGGATTCATTTATAACACGCGGTTTCCACCAATCCTCCGCACTGCGTGCTAAAAGCTTCTGAAACCTTCCCAGGTATTTGCAGCAGTTGGCCATATACCCAGATGATTTGGACACGAGGTGTGTTGCCACCAAGTACAGAACGGGGGACACAAAGGAGGCGTTTCATGAGAACGGAGGAAGCCTGGTTTCACTCTGACTGGGGCACTGCGGAGGGGCGGGCTTCACGGGAGAGGTTGTTATTTTAGGTGAGCTTTGAAGGGTGGGTAGGAATTCAAAACACAAAGAGGGGAAGGATACTATTTGAAGGAGCCACAGTCGCTCGAACCCCCCACTTCCGTGTCTCCCCTGTCTCAGTCATTATTGCCCACCACCCTACCCTGGTAGCTGCTCCCGCTTCAAACTTACGGGGACCCTGAAATTCACCATCCACAAATCCCTCCAGCCCGTGATCTTTACCTTCCATTTCCACGGCTACTGTTCCAGCTGGCGCCCCCGCACTCTCTGCTGGCCAGGTATAATTGACCTCCTCTCCGGTGTCTCCCTTTCTGCTAGCACCTTTCCCTGCTAAAGCGACATCCCCTTTAGGAACGTTCGATGGTTTTGCCTGGTTTTATGGTTAACAAAACTCCTTGATGCGGCATCTAAAATTCTCTATGATTCAGTAACTACCCTGATGTCAGCCTCACCCTCTGCCACAGGGTCATGTGCACCTTTGTGCCTTTCCAGAGGCCACTCATTTCCTTTGCTTATTAGAGTGTCAGTCTTCTGCCTGCCTGCCTGCTGGCTTTCCTCGTGTCCCTCAGGGCCAAGCTCGGATAGAGGATCTCCCTCGGTGGGAACCGATTCTGTGTGGATTTATGCTCCCTTAAGCCCTAACGACACCTCTAGCTCGCCCCGAGGCTCAGGCCTTGCAGGAGCGGCTCCAGATGGCAAGGAACTTGTCTTGTTTTCTGAACCCCCCTTCTCCTCTTGCAAAGGACTGGTCATGCTGCCTAGCACGCGGCGGACCACTCCGCTCTTGTTTACAGGGTTTGGACTTCAGAGATCCAGATTTAAGCCTGAGAAACTCTGGGATTCAGAAGTACCAACCAGTAAAAAGTCTGCAGGAACTTCCTTAATACCATATGGAGTCGGCTGTCTGCAGAAGGAGGCTGTCAGTGCACGGACACAGCCTGTATGAGCGATCGTGTATCTGTTAAGAATAACAGACACTACGCAGATACTGGCACCTACAACATTAGGAGGAAAAACTTGGCGATTGTTACAACTATTGAAAAATGGCAAGGAAGGGACTCAATGAACTGAATGCTCTGTCACATCCTGGCAATTTCTTAGTCATCACCACTAAATTTGGACTCAGAAACTCAGTAGAAAGGAAAACGAGGCCAAAAAAAGAATGTTGAAGCAACCAGAGGAGTGTTCTGTTCTCTGTGTGTGACACTGTCATTTTATCCTGTGTTGGAATGAGTAGGCAGAAGAGGCTTCATTTTTATCCAGTGTGGAAGAATGTGAACATCCCACCCAACACAGGAAAGACTAGCAAAGGGAAGAGGGGTACGGGTGCGTCTCTGCGCCTCAGCAGTGAGTCACACAAAATAACAGGTACCGACTGGGTTGACCGTCTTGGGGAAGCCCTATCCAGAGGATGCCGGGCAGATGTGTGGTGAGGAATCAGCCTCCTCTGACGGATGCGGAGATGAGCGGGAGCACTCCTGAGAAAGGTACCATCGTGGCCTTGACACGCGGCAGACGTGAAACAGAGGCGGCGTCACCCTTCTGGATCTCACATGCAGTAGATAAAAATCTGCTATCGTGAGAAATGCACGAGAGGTTTCAAAAGATGCCAGGTGTTCCCTGTGTGGCTTCTAAGAAGTTCCCGGGCATGAGAACCAAAGCAAAGGGGCTTTATATCTTATAACTTTTTTGCATTGATTTCTCCTAAAAGTTGTTTCTCACACATATCGGTATTTTTTTTTCCCCCCAGAGGAATAACATCTTTTTAGTTCATGAAATAATCAATCTGTCTTTAAATCTCCTCTGTATCATCATCTCTGTTCTCCTTGAAGTTCAAGGTTAGTTCTTTTCTCAGTGGATATTGAACCCTTTTATCTAAGGAATCCATACTGGTTAGTTATCATGATTGTATCTTGGGTAAGGAAGAAGGATCTATGCTGAATAAGCAGATCCAGGAGCAAAATCTAACACTTCTTTTTACCAGTGTACTCACTTTATTAAGGGCAAAATTGTTTTTTGGAGATTGAAATATCATTGATGAGAAAAAAACATCTGAAACCCTCCCCATCACATTCACAGAATGTATCGGAGGTTACTTACAGCCACAAATGGTCACGGTTCGCCACCGCTAGCCAGGGCTTATGACCTCTAGGCAGACTCCGAGAGGCAATGGCAAAGGGATTCACGCCGTCCCGCGGTAACGTGGGCTATATGCAAATAACGCCCAGCTCCAACGGCGGGCCACAAGGCAGCTTTGCCCCAGGAACAAATGGCTTTGGACTTGTGTAAATTGCCCTTTTCTCTTAGGGTCAGAAGGAGCAACTGCACCCTGGGCTGCCCCTGACACTGAGAGCCAAGGATGGAGAGGGTGCCGCAGGCTCAGCAGCAGCGTGGGCTGGGACGGCGGTCTGGCCAAGGGGGGCCAGGCAGGGGACGTGTCCCTCAGCGGGTGCTGACGCTCTGAGGATCGCCATGTATCCTGTTAGTGCTTCCTTTTAACACATTTCTCTCGAGAGGAATATTTTTTAAGCAGGCCGCATGAGTTCCCTCAGATCTAACGAGAGTAATAGTCTGCTGAGGTCATCCATACCTCAGACGGCAACACGAAGCCCTTGGACTTGAACACAGCTGATGACAGCAGCGTTGCACATCCAGGGTAGCCCTTCACATATGGACGGGTTAAGTGCACGCGTCCTGCTCTAGAGGAGAATTTCCCAATACATTCTGTCTTATTCACACATAACGCTTTGTAAATCAGGCGCCAGAGAACACGGAAACCAACACAGTTTATAGATACATGAGTGGGCTCTTAAAGACACTTAAAAAAAAACGAATGTAGTAAAACGACTTCTTCCTTTCAGCAGGTTTTATAAACATATTGTAACTACTCATCTCTCCCTTTAATCCTCTTGCTTGGTCCTGTCTTCTGGCCACATTTTCAGTAGCCTGACAATCCAATTAATTTAACAATTACCGCCAAGAGCCAGGGTCACTCTTTGAATTCTGAGCCATGTTCGGATGACAATTAATTTCCTAGATTTAAAGTTAGCAGTTACTTTGGCACGTCTGACTCATGCCCGTCAATTATCCCCTGGACTAATGAAAATAATATGCAAATTAAAATTCGATTTTTGACTCCGTTAAAAGATTTAAAAAAAATAGATTCTTACAATACAAGTCGGACCCATGGAGGTGATGCTGTAACTACCTATATTCTCTCTATAGGTCTCCCCTCGATCAGTGATTTCAAAATCCAGGATTAATTATTATATTCAGGACTTTGATGTTCTCTCCCACGGTACATTTGATGCGAATGAACTTCATTATTACTAAGATCAAAGAACGGGAAGGGAGAGTTTGGGGGAGAGGGAATCGATACTCACCTGGTGCACTGTAGCTAAGCAAAATTATTAATTCATGATAAACAGACAGTGGTATGTTCATTCAAACAACCTCTGGACTGTGAGATCCTTGAGGGCAGCTCCTAGCATAAGGCCTGGCTTACGGTCCCTGATCAATACACGTAGGATGAGATAAATAAATGAAAGATCGGAATAACATATGAAGGGAGCTTGGAAGCTCCCGAGTATGGATCCCAAAATGGGCAAAGTGTGGCGCGCTCAGCGTAGAGGACTGGTTTAGAGTAGACGCTGACAAGTCAGAGCCTGCCTGTGAGGCCAGGGAGAGCAGGTGCTAAAGGGAGGAAGGGGGCCGACAGATACATTCAACTTGAAAAACTGGAGAGGGAGGAGAGGAAGAGAGGAGGGGAGCGGGAGGAAAGAAAGGAGAGAGGGAGGGAGGGAGTAAGGGAAAGGAAAGACAAGAGGCAATAATGAAGACATAACAGTGCTCAAGCAGCAAGAGTAAGAGATTTCCTACTAATAACCAAGATAGGGGCCTTGAACTTCTACTCTTGCCCTCTGGGTCTGCAAATAGCCAAACATTTCAAGTAAGTTCTATCAGCTTGAGTTTTGTTAAAATGGGTGTGTGTGTGGGGGGGGACAACCAGTCCTGCTGACCTGCCTGGATCGTTGTATGAGGACCCAGCGGGATGAGGTGTGTGAAAACAGCTCTCTAAACATGAAATGTGGGATGATATCTCAAAATACATGGCCAGAAAACCAGGGCTAAATAAATACATTCTCATTTCTTTCCAAGATTTTTTTTCACTCCAGAATCCATTTATAAAGGCTGTGCTTATATGTGTTTTATTAACATGGGAGAAAATAAATTCTGCCCCCAAATTAGGACTGCCCATGAATTACACTTTGTGTTTAGTGCTTTCCTCCAAGCCTGCTTCCCAGAAAACTGTTTCGCCTCCTTTCATTTTTCATCTCTGTCTGCGGCAGGCTGCAAAGGCTGCGGTGCTTCCAGCCACGGCGCTGAAGAAATGAAGTGCTTACAAATGGGCCTTGTGAAATACCGTGCAACCAAATGACTTCCAAGTACGCATGCCATTTAGCAACCCTTTGTGAAGAAATGCAAATTATAATTAAGAAAATGGATATGGGATGATTTTTCCTTATATGACTACGGTGGAATTTCTTGGTAGCACTTTCATGCTCCAAGATAGTTCATGGACGCTTTGATTTATCTTAGGTTGACCCCACAAAATATGCCAGCACAATATTGCTTTTTCTCAATTCTTTGCAAAACAAAATGACAAGTGTGTATACATATATACATATATGTATATATGTATATATGTATATATATATATGGCCTTGTCAATCAATGGCCTGTTTAAAACAGAATCAGGACACAGATCTCACCATATTTTAGGCCTGGAGTTCATTTAGTCCAATACAATTTGGCCTCTTCTGGATTTTCATACATTTCTGTAAAGCAGTCTCACACCAGGGACTACTACCCAGACTGCCAAATTTTACAAAGCGATTTATTTATTTTTTGAAGATTGTACTTTTTTATTTGAGAAAGAGAGAGAGATTGAGAATGAGTGGGAGGAGGACTAGAGGGAGAAGCAGACTCCCCAGAGAGCAGGGAGCCCCTCGTGGGATTCACTCCCAGGACCTCGGGATCATGACCTGAGCCAAAGGCAGATGCTTCACTGACTGACCTACCCGGGCACTTGTGATTTGTTTTATTTTTATAAACACTGAAATAAGCTAGAAAAAAGCAGGAGACAAAACAAAAACAATGCATCCCTTACAGAGCCCAAGAGGGGCTGTTGTTTTTGTCATGATACTAAAAAATTACATGATCCAAAGGCCTCATTCAGTTCCAAACATGGTCAGCAAATAGGTTTTGCAATGGAAGTAACTTGCTACGATTTGTAAGTAAGATGGATGGGCCACATGTCTCCAAGGCTGCGTAATTGGTTCAAGACAGTGTTAGTGTGACCCACCCCCTTGCAGAAAAATACAGATTGTTTAGGCCATGTGATTAGGGAGCGGAAGACACCCTTCATTTTCTGTAAGACAAACAGTAGAGAGACTGTGTGACCAGCATATTAATTTTCAAATCTTACTAGATTTAATCTTCCTGTTTCACAAAAGTCTGTGGTAAAGTAACCTTTTTTTTTCCCAAGGGAAGAACACTTCTCTTAGCTGAATAACTCCCTAACAGTCTTTTCTTGTCTATGATATGCATTAACTCTGGATGTGGGTTTTTCCTATAGAATGGCTGACCTATGTGTTTTGAGAGGGGAATCAGATATCAGATATGCTTTCTAAAAATAAACTTCCAGGTCTTCTGGCTGCTTTCTAGAATTAATTTGTGCCCACTGGGCAAATATTCTCTGTTACTATGGCACTTTCTCATTTGCGGCCGTGCTCTTCCATGTAATAACTTCAGAGCGGGATCTAAATCCATCTCCAAGAGGAAGATCTGGGAGTTATCTGTAGTCAGCAGGAGCAGAAGCTTAGTAGGTTGTATCTTTTTAAAGGGCTGTTGCAAGCTCCTGTCTGAAAATTCAAAGACTGGGGACGCTGCAAACTTTTCCCAGTCTGCTTCTTCAAAGACTTTCAGAGAAGGCTTCTTATCTTTTCTCTTGCACAGGTCAGAAAGTGATGCTAGACAACACTCACTGCTCAAATGCAAGTCACTAATGCGTGCTTGCCACCGCACACCAGAAAACCTGGAACTGCAGGGCAAGGTGCAGAGGCCTAATCTATGAACCAGGGATAAGAAAGGTGTCACGGAGGGGTAGTGGCCCGCCACATCACACTGCGCCTGCGAATTACTTCCAGGGATAGGAAGTTACAAGGAGAGTCATCTTTCTATGAAGACAGTACCTTTCTCTAGTTTGCCCCTTGAAAGGAGCTATCAAGATTTACCCAAAGTCTGAAGGGGGTAAAGTTGGCTCATTCAGCCAAGACACAGATGGAAGAATTCATTTTGGACCCCTACTCTCCAAGAACCTACTGTGGGCCAAGGACCACAAGAGGCCCCTGTGTGTATGTAATGATCTGTGTGTGTCTAATTCATCTTGACCATGGCTCTCTGTGGTAACTCCATACCTCTGGCCTGAGAGAGGAGTCTCCCATGTCACAAGCGATAAAACCACAGGTCGCAAGTGTACCCTTTCACACAAATCGTTGTTGCACAGACAGACGAGAGCTGTGAGGTCAGATCTCCTTTAAATGGCAGGTGCAGTATCTGCAAAAGGTCTAGGCCTTCCTCCCTCTCGTGGGCCCTGTCTCTGGGATCCCTGAAGAGCTCTGTTCAATCCTGCCTCTCCCGCTTCCCAGATTCCCAGCTTTGGGCCATCTACCTGCGCTCTGCACCTGCACCCACGAGAGGCGCCCGGCATCCTGGGATGCACAGCGGGGATCGTGGGGGGCGTGGAAGGTGGCGAGCACAGGTGCATGTGCTCACGGCTATGGGGGCCCCTCCCTCTCATTCACGTGTAGTTTGTGTGATAGAGAAGAGATGTGGCATCCTCGCCACCCCAACTTGAAACTGGCATGAAAACTAGCGGTTGGGGGGTGCTTGGCTGGCTCAGTCAGTTGGGTGTCCGACCCTTGATTTTGGCTCAGGTCATGATCTCAGGGTCCTCGGGTCGAGCCCTGTGTTGGGCCCCGTGCTTGCAGTGGAGTCGGCTTGAGATTCTTTCTCTCTCCCTCTGCCCCTCCCCCAGCTCGCACACTCTCTCTCTAAAATAAGTAAAATTTTGGGACACCTGGGTGGCTCAGTGGGTTAAGCCACTGCCCTCGGCTCAGGTCATGATCTCAGGGTCCTGAGATCGAGCCCCACATCAGGCTCTCTGCTCAGCAGGAAGCCTGCTTCCCCCCTTCCCCACCCCGCCTGCCTCTCTGCCTACTTGTGATCTATTTGTCAAATAAATAAATAAAATCTTTAAAAAAAATAAGTAAAATTTTAAAAAGAAAACTAGCAGTTGTCAGTGAAAACAAATGAGTGGAGAAGCACCTTTCCACTTCTGGGAGGCGCTCACATTACACACTAAGCGAACATGTGGGAATTCCTTTCCGAAGGGGTTCCTTTTCAAGGCTAACAATACATGAGCTTTGAATTTGGGGCTTAAAATATCCTAAGATTCTAAAATTTGCATTACTCTAATGTGTATCAGTGGAACCCACATGATATTTAAGAGAATAATCCGGTATTAATGGGCCAAATGACATTTGCATGTCTCATTTTAATTACTATGCCACAGAAAGTACAACATTATTATCTCGCTTCTTTTGTTCTAAACTATTGTTTTGCCACTTCTACTTTCATAGTGTAGGTTACTAATAACAACAATAATGAAAAATCTAACAGTACCTTAAGTTTAAGCAGTTTCTACTTTTTAAAGTTTTTGACAACTGCTTCAACAGTTATGGCATTCAAGTGACAGATAAGGGACAGTTGAAAAATGATGATGATAACAAAGGTAATGATTATAATAGATTTTGGTCGACGTTTTCCTTCTCTCTCAAGAACTCTTTTTACGGTTGAGGAAGTGGAACCAGAGATGCTAACACACTGGAACCTGGTTTTCCCATGTTCTTCTGGAGAGCTCCAGAGCCGGGAAGCAGTTCCTTCTAGAGGAAACTGGAATGTGTTTCCGGTAGCTGGTGTTGACATGGGAGCAGTCCTTATCTTCAGGCAACCTGAGCTCTCAGGACACTTCCGGGGCTGCAAAAAGCCTTAGGAACAGCAGCCCTAACTGGTCCCGGGAAGGAAGAGCCTTAGCACCGAGCTCAGGCTAAGCCTGTCAGCCTGTCTCAGCCCACTGCTTTCTCCAGCTCGCCAGATAGCTTTGCACTAATGCGTCGATTTAAATTCTCCCAGATCATGCCATGGAAAGTTCATTCTACTGTAAAATGTTCATGACTGAATTTCAGCACATTTGGTTTATTTTGTTTGTTTGTTTTGTTTTCTTTCCAGTGACCTCTCTACCCTAGGAGGTTGTCGGGGATGACCCCAGAGCAGGTTTGCTGAAACTAGGCTTTTGCCCCTTCAGGTGCAGATGTAGGTGATGGGAAGGAGACACAGAGATTGATCTTATAAGGTGTGTGTATGTGTGTGCACACGTGCATGCATGCCTGTATGTGTTGGAGAGACAGAGAGAGAGAGAGAGAGAGAAAGCAGACATGCTGGGAAGAGAGAGATACAGAGAGATAAAGCTGAGATGGGGGACAAACAGAGAAAGACAATAAAAAGTGAAAGTCAGTGTGATGATTTGTTTTTCATAATTCTATAATCCTGTGACCTTCGAGAAATGTCTACCATCCTGCACTCCCCACCAAGGTTTAGTGGGGAAGGTGGGAAATTAAATTATCTTTCCTCTTTGGGGAAAAAAAAAAGCTGTTTCCTGTCCAAATTCCCAGTTGTGCTCAGAGCTCAGGGTAAAATCTGAAAGGCCACCCAGGGCCAGGTCTGTTCTCCTGTGAAGTGGGCATCTGTACAGAGGAGCCAGACAGAAGAGTAAACCTATTTCTTCCTGGGGATTTTCCTATGTGTAATACGCATACCTCTGAAAAAGACAGTGATGACAAAGAGATCCAGGTCTCTTGAAAAACTGAGGATTACTGCAGAGAAGTTCTGTGCAAGTTCATTAAAATAAGACACTTTGAATGAATGCCACCATCATAAAGCGGATTATATTTTCATTAAGAGCAATGTAACACTCAGCTGTGTATCTATGTGGCAGTCAACACGACAACGGTTCCCGACTTGGGACCAAAGTGCCGTCGCCAGTGATGCCAAGTGCTCTCACCATCACATCAGAAGCCACCGCAGTGAAGCCTGGATTCTAAAAATGTGCTTTTCAGGAGTGTTGACACCACGTACCCAGCCGTGATTCAAAAATAAGCTTCGGGTAGCTTAGCTTAAATTCAATTTGGTTTGTTCTGTCCCGAGATACTGTAACATTTTTATATTAAATTTTTAAAAAGGGTTTTGATGACATTAAACTACGAAAATAGGCAAATTATGGTTCCTTATCAAAATACGTAATTTAAATTTTCAAATATTTGTTCCCTAAGTGTTACCGTAGTTGAAAACACAATGCAGGAATATAATCTAAACTATGAGAATCTATAAAAAGGATTAATACTTCATAAGCTTTGCACAGCCATGACCTACTCGGAATAATTTTTGGCTTTCATTTTCCGCAGTGTAGACTGTTAAAGCATTTGCATGAGAATGCAAAATGCATAAATTATCCCTGCAGGGAACACTTAAAACTTAAGGTAATTATATAGCATAGAAGTGGTTTCAAAGAACTCAAACAAAATAACAAATAATTCTACAGTCACCCTTTAAGATGATTATTACTCTGTGCTTCCCGTGATCTCGATCATGAAAATCCCACTCTTTACAATTACATTCCCATTATCAATTCTTACTTTGTTCTTTTACCATCACGCTCTTACAGCTGGCCCTGAAAATTTGCATGCTGTAAAAGCTGAACTAGACAGCTAGTAGAGATGAATTCTCCGGTTATATTCATTCTGTGAACAGAACCATAACACTCCCTTAATATATCTTATCATTGCACTTTTATACTAAACACGCATCCAAATCAAGTCCTATTTTTTACATTCCTCCTGTTCAGAATCTTTTAATGGCTCCCTGCTGCCTACAGGATAAACTCCAAACTCCCTGGTCTGGTGTTCAAGGTCTTCCACAATCTCGCACGTGTTCCCCTACAACTCTAGCAGTAACATTCCTCCACTTAAGCCAGACTGGAGAAATGAGGCCAGGACCGAAAGTAGCAGGGATCTGTCTTATGAATGGGCAAGTGTCTCCTCCAACCCAATGGCTGTGCTTTGGAGTCTGGGATGGTCACCGCAGTGAAAGAGAACCGCTGGGTCACAGGGGTATGATATGTAACCAATCCTCATCCTCCCCCAAGTTTCTTCCTTATGTTCTGCACTATTATGATTGTTTTCATTAAAAAAAAAAAAAAGGAGCTGAACTTCTTGAGCTTCCAACCTGCCTCATGTCATGGTACCGTGTACCACACATACAATTCTTTTGGGGGCCACTTGCTAATAATCAGCCCCTCTTTTTTTCTCACAGCACACAGAGGAAAAAGAGCCAAACGTCAGTGTTGTCAGAAACCTCCAGGCTCAGCGCTGGCTGGAATGCAAAAGCACTTTATAACTGATTATTTCTGAAGAGTTTCCCCAGCATCAAGAAAGGGGGTAATGAGATTATATCTGAACAGGAGAAGGCTCAATTAGTTCTCTCATGCTAATTTTTACCAGGTGACTGGGGATGAAAAATCAATAATGGGCAAATAAGTGGTCCAAATTACTTAAAAGGTAATCGAGGGGGCTAAAACCACAAACATTCATGATGTGTTTGTACCTAGTCTTACGGCTCGTAATGGCTCCATACAAAGTTGCTGCTCAATGCACGTGACTGGTATGTGAGAAACCGTATCACCAAGGCATCGCGTCTCCAGGACTCACATCAGCAGTGGGACGGTGTCTCCTTTTTTTTTTTTTTTTAAGATTTTTTATTTATTTATTCGACAGGGCGAGATCACAAGCAGGCAGAGAAGCAGGCAGAGAGAGAGAGAGAGGAGGAAGCAGGCTCCCCGCTGAGCAGAGAGCCCGATGTGGGGCTCAATCCCAGGACCCTGAGATCATGACCCGAGCCGAAGGCAGAGGCTTAACACACTGAGCCTCCCAGGCACCCCTCCTTTTTTTAACGTCTCTGAATAAACTGGGGATGCTGCCACATGACCGTGCCTCCTCCGTTCCTCAGCACTAGGAGGGTGCAAATGACAGACACGCCTTCCCCAAGAGAAAGAGAAGGCTGTGGCCCTTTGGGGAGATCACAGTCCTCAGAATGAAACTGCCCCATTTAGCTCCAGACACAACTGGTGAGATGTGGAAGTCCAACTAAAATATAGTTGACGGCAAGGTGACGACTGTCAGGGAGACAGGGTGGACCAGAGGCACAGAACTCTACCCGAGTTATTTCTCTGGGGGAGCAGAGCAGGTGGGGAGGGTGCGACATCCAATTCTCCCCTCTCCCTCCCCGCCACAGGTCCATATTCTCTGCACTCTGGAACCCACTGCTGGAGAACAGAGACGCAGCCCTGTTCTGTGCTTGACGTTCAAGTCCCAACGGTTCAGGGGAGGAGAGAAGACAGTCAGTCCTAAGTGCTGGTTCGCAGCAAACAAAGCATTTTCAGAGGAGCCTCGCTACTCTACCCTGTTCTCCCGGTAAAGCGGGTAAAAGCTCAGGCCCCAGAAAAGAGTTGGTTTGTGTACAGAATCCCCATGCGGGATTTGCCTGGTGAGTCACAGCTTCTCCAGACAACGTCTTTATATAACGGCTATTGTTTTGCCAGATGTGCGGTATCATCTCTGGCTGACTGACGAAGACTGATTATTTGAGATACTATTTTATGGGGACGATACTCATTTAAGTCAACAAGGATTTCTTGAGGGTCTGTCATGTACTTTGTCCTTCCTTTGGGAATAGCAGTCACCTTCCCCAGCCCGTTGTCCAGAGAGCCCTCCCCGAGCTGCCGCCAGAAGTCAGGCAAAGCCCCAATCTGTGTCCTCATAGTCAGAGACGACAGACCCAAACTGATTCCTGTGGTCTACACTGGCCCAGAAAGATGGAGACCTACTGTAACGGCTTCCTACGAGGATAACGCAACTGAGCATTTCTTCCCTTCAAAAATGACGCATTTGTTAATTTCATCGGTTCTAGTTACATGTTCTGGTGTCATCAGCAGTGGCAGCTAAGCAACTGTCACTCGGAAAAAGTGTGGCTCTCCTGGGTCGAGAGAGATTAGAATAGCAAGAGCTAATGTCGGAACATAAAAACAGATCCTTCGGGATCACACGAGAGTGACCGAAGTTGCCAGGATGACAGTGTGTGAAAGAACACAGAAGTCGCCTATCCTCTGACCAGCCGGACACGCACCAGTGTAATCACAGGAACCACGAGTGACTGCGGGCAGGCTATGAGCATAGATGAGAATAAGGCCGCATTTTGAAATCACCTCCTGCATGGTGAGATTACTAGATGCCAATCACCAGAAACAACACGCTTTAAATACTGTGGTGCCCCTGAAGTTGCGATCTAGTGAGAGAATGTTCGCAGAAGCTGGATATTTGCTGAAACTCATAGGGGGAAGGAGTAAACAGGGAGGCCAGAGCTAAGTGACCTGAATGAAGGGCAGTACAAATATTCTGAGTAAACACTAAGAGAGTTTCCAACCTCTTAGCTCTGGGGGTGGCTGCGGCAGCCAGGCCCAGCTGTCCGGGACTTCGCTGATTCTCCAGCGTTAGAAAGGAACAGGAAAAGGCCAAACAGGTACGAAGCCATCAGAACTGCAGTGCTTAATCTTGCACAAACACATCAGGTGACGTGTGCAAATAGGAGAGCCAAGGGATGGGTGTGCAAACAGCAACCGCTGGAGGGCAGACACGCACACGAAGCCGGCGTGAGAGCGGCTGCAGATGACAGATCTGTCTTCTTGGCAGCATGAACTCACTGTCCTTCTAAATAGTCTCACTGTTCATCCACAGTTGCTTACCATATTTTGAGGAAGCAATAATAGGTTCAATTTTCCCTGAGCCCGAGTCACAGCCTGGTAGTAAATTAGGTGCTCAGGAAGGTGCGCTATTTCCTTGAGGCCACTGAGCTGTCATTTAAGGAGTAATATGCTTGCTTTGGTTTATGAAGATGCTACTGACTCACTTCAGCGGGAGTTGTTTTTCCTGCATTGCTGATGGCTGAGTTAAATGAATGTACTCGTTTTCTCCTCCTTGCAGTGGGGATGGGATGGCCTGAACTAATTACACGTTCTTGCCAATTCCATGGTGACCCACAGAGCGAATGCTCCTCCACGCACCACCTTCCAATAGCTTCCCGTCTCACGTAGAGTCAGAGCCAAAGTCCTCGCCTTGGGCGGTAAGACCACACAAGCTATCCCATCTGGACTACTTCCTGGTTCTCCTCTGTCACTTCCTCTCTTTTGCGGTTTATGTCGGTCACACTGGCTTCCTAGTTTGTCCCTTGAACACGCCACACATATTCTTCCCTCAGGGCCTTTGAATTTGATGATTCCCTCTGTCGGGAATGTTCTGAAGCCCTCCCTCTTGTCTATCAAACACCCGCCACCTTCGCAGAGAGCCTTTCCTTGACCACCCTATGCAGAAGTTGTCTCTACCTCTCAGCATGCCCTCTCCCCATAATCCTGCTTGTTTATTCGCCAAAGCAAATTACGCATTACTTTATTTATCCACCATCTGTCCACCAACTCTAGCACATCAGTTCTACAAGGGCAGGGACTATGTTTCGTACACGGCTGTATTCCAGTATGTGGAACAGTGCCTTCTGCTCTGTAGCTGTGCCATAAAAATCCACACAATGAATAGATGGGTGACTCCTGGTGGCCTGATAGATTAAAGGGACGAGTTAGTTCAGATTATTAAGGCCTTCACGTAAGTATTAAAGAATTTGAGCCATCCCCAAATTATATTCAGGCTCCCCTTGTTACTGGGGCTTTCGTTTTCACTGTGGTTATGATCTGCGTTATAATTATAAACTAGCATCTCTGCCCAAAGAAACAAAATAAACCTTGACTCAAACTCTCTGGAGCTATACATGAAAGGTTACTCACAAAACAGTGTGGGTTAAGATGAAAGGAAATAGCTAAAAAGAATACCTTTGAAAAGTGTGCCTGCCAACAGGTAATTAATCACTGAAAGTGGCAAATCCTGATGGCTAGTATATTTCAAGGGCTTATCTCGGTAATATACGAAAGTGCAGTCTTCTCAACATATGAGAAATGTCAGTTCATTGTACTGAACAAAAGAAGAAATGAAGAATACGTATTCCCAAAGAGAATGTTATTATTTTTGATGATTTCGCTAAAATCCATTGAAGAAAGATTAAAACACTAAAAAATCAAGAGAAGGTTAGCCAGGGACCTCGTGTTTAACTCCAGTGCGTTTTTCATGGGGGCTTAGAACCCGATACAGTCTGTGCAGAACTCGGCTGTCTCCAGCTACACACGTCCCCGTCTGGAATGGTTTTTCAGAGTGCAAAATAAGTCATAATCACATTTCTTTGCCGTGGACCCCATTTGGTCTTCAACTCACCAAAACGAAGATGGAGATTTTTAAAGGAGAAATAAATGCCACAACTTGCTAATTAAGTACAGTGGGCTAGAAGACTCACTTCGGTGCCCCACTTCAGATAGTCTTTAGAGAAAGGAATAATTCGAAAGGAAGCACAGTGAAGGAGACAGAGAAGAGAATGGTTTAAATTGTGAATCGCATTTGACATAAATAAACTTACTGGATTCTAGCAACAGCAATAAATGCGAAGCGTACCCCTATTCCACTCACTGATGACCACGGCCACCGGAGGCAAGTGGACAGGTACTCCAGGACTCCACGGCAATGCTCACGAGTACACCCGTAAGTACCGAACCAAATGCCTGGGGTGGTTTAGCCCACAGCAGAGGTTCAGGAAGAGGTTTGCAAGACAGTCTCTTTGGGATATAAACTATTGAACTCAATCGCGGACCTTCGTGAGACAGTGAGGCAACAAGTGTAACAGGCCATAGTTGTTCTTTTCGTGGAAACTGGTTGTTCAGATTTGTTCAATTCTATCAAACGTCTTGGTTTGTTGTTGATTTCCGTACAGTGGTGAAAGGAAAAGTAGATAAATGATCCTAACTAAGGCTAGTAGCAAAAGGCTGCCCATTAAGGCGACTTGTATACTGGCTGAGGGAACAGCCTTTCAAGCCAGAAAGCGGCAGAGCCATGATTAGAACTCAGGTCTCACTGGGTAACATTGGGCGCAGACCGGAACTTCCAAGTTTAGTTTTCTCATCTTTAAAATGCGAAAAGAGAGTACTTTCTTCATCCGGTTGCTGGGAGGACTGACAAAGAGGTGAAGATTTGTAAAGGGCTGCCTCGTTCATCATCAGATAGAGAAATTTCTAAGCAGATGTTTTAAACTCAGGACCAAATGGCAGTATTGTAGGGCATCTGCATTGCTATAAAGCACAGGTAGGGCGTGCCTGAGTGCAATCCCAGCGCAGTGCCCGCAGCTAACAGCCCCACGTCCCTCCCATGTAGAAACCAGGCAGGACTGACAATCCATGTGCGCCTGCGATCAGCAGCAGCTCTGCTTCTTGGTGGCTGATCTAGGCATCTGGTTCCTAAATGGGGTGGTGGCAGGTGAACTCGTTTTTGGAGTCAATTCTGTTTTTCTCTGTCCTGAATCAATCACCCTTGGAGCACAGGTTAGGAGCCTCCACCTTTTGGAATTTTTTTAAACAATAGTTTGTAAACATCTGGCTAAGAAATCCCTGGGGGATTTCTCTGGGGCTGCTCTTCCCCTCCTCTGCTCTTTCTCAGCTTCTGAGGAGTGCAGCCGCCTTCCTGTTGCCAGGCAATGAACTGCAAGAGCTTCACTTTGGATAGTGACTACTAAAAATGTGTCTCATTCTAGCACACCTCCTTCTTGTCTGCGTCCTCATTCCGAGGCCTGTCGTGTGGTTTCGTTCATACCCATGACTACGAATACCATTACGACGCCACTCTGCCACCGTCATCTGGCTGCAGAGGGAATCCTGGGTAGATGCTCGGCTGTAATCAGCAGTTCAAAGTGTGTTTCCTCCACTTGATTACAAGCTCAGAGAAGGCAGGGGCTGTGCTGGCCAAGTATCGGGCAATCAGCGGATTACTGCTTGGATGGATGTGCAGAAACACACTCACACCCACCCACATTTATTTAGGATCTTACCAACTAGTAAACCCAGGGAAGCCAAGATTAGGTGTGCAATTTAGTGAGAGCATGGAAAGTGCCCATGCCTCTTAGGGGCTGCTGCCCCAAGCAGATTTTAGCCAGGCAGTCGGGATAATGCATAATGATCGTGAAAGGATAATTATTTACTGTCCAATCAAAAGGGTTTGCAATTAATAGCTAAGTGTGATCATTATGTGGCATCCAACCCCAGGCTAACATGTGGAACATACCTGGGAATATTAATGCTTTGCATGTATTCGTAGCACCTACACTGATTGTGCTAACCCTATGTTTTGAGCACGGAACTAGAGAACACACACCTTCTTTGGGGAACACTCCCGCTCTGTGGGAGTCATTCAGTACCTGTGATGCTGCATTCGTCCATTCAGCAATCACTTACTGAACACCTTACTATATGCATGAAAATTTCAGCTGCGATGCTAAGCACTAGGGATAGAGCAGTGAATGGCATGTAGCAATTTTCCTCATCATTGTTCACGGCCTGGTTAAAGGAACAGGACATGGCGCTGGGATAATGCTGTTTGGCAGGGTGAGTGTGGAAGGAGTAATCACAGTGCACTGGGGGATCCTGGAGAACACGTAGCTCTCTAGCCAGGGAAGGAGCTCCTGCCTGGGAAGAGCATCCCAGACCCAGGTTTAATAGCTACTTTATCCCGAGGACCACTAATTCAATGCTGGAGGTGAAAAATGAAAAAAAAAAATGGTGGTGGTGGGGGGGAAACACAACCTCTTTTTCCATCCTCTGTGCAGGTACTACTAAACCGTAAGACGAAAGATGGACACTCTTCTGAAGGTTGGAAAATCGGCACGATGTCCAGGCAGACAGAGACGGCTGGGCAGTCTTGGCTGTCACAGAAACATCCCTGCACACTCAGAGCTCGATCCCCAATTATCGGTAAAATGACTTCTTTACACTGTCCTTCTTGAACGAAGCCTCATACTTTAAAAATTATAGGAAATCAATCTTAGCATAAACAAAGCTAATTAATTGGCATATGCTAATTGACCACCTACGGGCAGGGTACTACTGAACTAGATTTTTAGAAACAAAGGAAAGATGTAGTTGAATCTTTAGTTTTAATTTCGATACCCGAGGGTCTCATTTATCACGAATAAATATGACCCATTAAAGCCACTAACTTACGGATTAAGTGTCTACGTGACTGCGTCTACTATCAAAATAACATTAATCCCTCCACGCTCTTGAATGATCTTACTAGAACCAAACACAGATAGATCTCTAGCAATCACTGACTTAATCCCAGCACGATCATTTAAAGATGGGCACTCTTCTTTTTCCCTAAAAAGCCAATATTAGAAGCTTTTCCCTCAAATCGCAGGTACACATAATCTATTGGAAAATATTATTTTAAAATGCCGACTCAATGTTATATAACCATACTGCATGAGATGCTGGGAACACCACTAATTTTTAAAAAAAGATTTATTTATTTACTTATTTGAGAGACACAGAGAGCAAGTGAGCATGGGGGAGGCAGAGAGAGGCAGAGGAAAAGGGAAAGAGAGTCTTAAGCAGACCCCTTGCTGAGTGTGGAGCCCAACGTGGGGCTTGATCCCACGAACCTGAGATCATGGCCTGAGCTGCAACTAAGAATCGGACAACCTAACCCACTGTGCCACTCAGGTACTTTTTATTATCTCAATTTTGAATTTTACAGCTGTGGCTAGATGCTCAAAGAAACCCAGTCTTTTACTGATGGCTGGTTTTTAGGAAGGCTTATTCTAGTAATCCACAAGGGAAACTGTTTATTTCCCAGCACTTTGTCTGCTGGAAGAAACAACCAACCCCACTGTGGTTACTGCTCTGATGCCATGAATCACAGCCTGAAATATTTAATTAATACAGGTCTTTGATGATTCTGTTTCTTTTGCAATTACTGTATAAGACAGCAGAAGATTCTAATGAAGACCTTGACTTACTGACTTGCTTTGGATTTTTAAAATGACCATGTACAAGTCAGCAGTAAAATATTTATCAGGCCTAACAAGTTGTTTTCTTTTCTCAAGGATGAATCATGAATCATGAAAACGGAAACTGTGAAATAAGCCCCCATTTCTAAAACCCCATGAGACAAAGCCAACTAGTGAAGTCAAGCACTTAGATTCCACCAGGACTAAAATATTTGTGCTCCTTTGTTTTTCTTTTTCTTCTAAGAGAGAAGGAAAAATAAATTTCTGCACTCAAGAAATATTCCCAAGTAATTTTCAGAATGAGCAGAAAAAATGTGAGCTTGTCAAAACAGACAAGTTACCTTTAAAAGAAAGGTACAAGTAGATACAAGCAACAGTTTCTAACGGAAATTGCCCTCACTACAATTGCTATCCATTAGGCTGCGCAGCCCATGCAAGGAACTAATCCTCAAAACCTTGTTTCCTCTTGTACGGATGCTTAAATGAAAGCAACCAGCTAATACAATTATTCCAATTGTACTTTTTAAGTTGCATTTTTAAAATTAATTTTGGCTAGGGAGATAATTCAAAAGTTACAATTATGACAAATTTGAATTCAATGTACTGATACAGAGGAAGAATCATTCTTATGAAGCACTATGGGAAATAACTTTTCAGTTTATCTGAAAAATGTCTGCACATTCCAGTGTCTGGAGAAGCTTCTATACATCCAGTTAAATTCTGTTTGATCAAGAAATTGTAGTGGGGAAGGACCTTTGGTTCTGTCACCAGACTTTAGTAAACATTGCTCAGGGGACATGAAATTTACCTGGATTTCCAATTTGATCTATAAAAGGAAACCACTCTCAGAGCCCAGTCCTTTCAACGTGAAATGCTGTAGCCTTCCTTGAAAATCTTCTGGGCTGTGAATAAGTAACAGAAGCCTTATCTTTCTTTAACCTGCCTGTATATTTTAAGTGATTTACACTAGCCAATGATTTGGAGTGCCCTTCCTAGAAGTACGCTAGGACATACATTTTATTTGAATGTTGCTCTGTTTGAGAGATTTTCACTGTTAGAACCAAGTGATTCGAAATTTATCCTATCTCGGGGAGTTACGCAGGGAACACACATTCCCTTTAGTATCCACTAAAGAAAACTTAAACAGGAAGAATTTCTGCCTCCAAAACCATCTTCTGTAGTTCAAAGGTCCAATAAAAATACATCTGAGGAATTCTGCTCCTTTAGATAATACACACTGTGTTATTTTTCCAGAAGTCTACTCCTGCTACTCATTCGCTAGAAGAATTAGGACCTATACGTGCATGGTGATACTTAGCTAGTGAATGCCCACGTCACTTTCCCTCCTCGTCCCAATCTCTATCACAGCCGTCTTACTCAGCCTTCTCCTTTGGCTGGTCACTGAATAAATTAGAGTTTATCAGAAGCAGTATGACCCTCCAATCTCACCTTCTCAGATGCTTGGTGCCCTTCTATGATTTGCATTTGTGGACACGGAATAATGATGAGTTTCGTGCTTCTTACATAAATCCGAACCGTGATCTCTTTCTTTACCAAGGGACCTCCAACTTAGGAAGGCAGCAGTTTTCTAAGCTGTGACACTGAGTCTACTTGGTGCTTTGGAGCTCCAGTGGGGATGACTGAAAATACTTCACCGTGAACTCTGATGACGTTACTGCTGTTGCATTACTTAACTGTATTAGATACTTCCCACACTAGGGAGTCCGGGAGGCACCACAATTCTGTTTGGAGGCTTTCCGTGCTTCTCACACAGTCTCCAGATGCCACCAAGAGTATAAGACAGTTAATTTAATTTATCTGCCTTGTAATACTTTGGTAAAAAAGCGAGAGAGGGAAAAGATTGCTGATAAGGTATAGGAGTAGCTGAATTGTTCGCTGTCACAGGTTGCTCGCCACTGTCGTGTGTTTCATTCTATAGGAAGGGTTTGGCTTGATTCAGTCCCTAATGGGTTATCATGAGAAACGCAATCAAGCTGTGAAAATGTTCATGACAAAATCTCACTCACTGAGTACTATTTCTTTAAATGTGATGCAAATTTCATCAGGTGCTTCTAACCTTTATCACCTTAGTTGTTGGGAAAAATAAAGCACAGTCCTAGTAGAAATTCTAACTTGCATACTAATCAAGTTTTGCTTCTCTTTGGAGGAGGAAGAATAACCAAGAGTGAACAAAGCCTCAATATAAGAAATGAGGGGGTTTGTATTTACATAAAGCATCACCCTAGTCTATGTAAGAAATATAAAGAATTCCACATCATTAAAATTTGAAATTCATAAGTTCCTAGTGACATTCCCCTGACTTCCATTGGCCTGGCACTTGAACGATTCTCTTCCTGAGCATTGACAAAATCAGATCCATTGTTCCTTTAATTTTGCTGTTTTTTCCTATGAAACAGTTCCTTTTTACATAAGAGTACAGTGATAGGTAATGACAAGTACAATAAAATAAAAAACGTTCTCGGTTTAAACAATGGAAGATTAAACTGTCTAGGTAACCCTCAATACGGTTCCATATTCTTGCTATGCAAGTTAAAAGATGGCTTTGGAATATGCTTTAACCATCATTTTAACACGTATGTTGTTCAGCATGAGAAAATTAGCTCATTCAATAATGTTTTCAAAAAGCATCTGAAAATAAATGCAGCAGTCGGCAATACATATACTGAATCCACATCTGGAAAATTCCCATTTTCAGGTGGTGGAAAGCATGTATCCATAACAGAGGAATAAAATGTGATTCAGATAAAAATGGCACACGTCACTCGAGAAAAGAGCATCTTGCCTCCGTTCAAAAGTTGCTTCTAAATACCAAAGGCAGCAAGGGCCTCTTCAGTTTTCCATTTGCTAATTGTTTCTAATCTATTCTGCAATAAAAAAAAAATGCCGTACTAATGGATAATCATTAAAAAGGAGGGAATGGCTTTTGGCTGGCTCCCATTCTCTCGAGGTCCAGGGAGTACATCGACTGGGGTTCACAGGCTCTGCAGCCAGCTGACAGATGGATAGCTGGAGTGTCCCTCTGCTCCAGAAGCTCTCGGCAGACACGTTTCCTTTCTTCCTATCTGCTCTGAAGCTTTACTCAGGGTTTCTAAACTACCTGTGCTCTGTAAGGAGCTCCAGCTTGGACAAGACGAGCCCCTTCCTCACTCCTAAGAGCTAGATCCTGGACTAAGGGAAAGAAAACAGAATCAGTTATCCGAGAGAACAGATGACCTGAAATGTGTTTCTCCTAGAGTTCTCTATTGTGCAATGTAGGATTCAGGGCAGAAGTTTTTTTTTTTTTTTAATCTTCCTAATTATATTTTGCTTAGGTGGATATTAAAATGGTTGTGTATCTTCTGAGCCTCCTTAGGTAAGGGGGAAGAATTGGGAAGTGAACTAAGGCTGAAATGGCCTGTATTTAACAATCTGTACAAAGTCAAATCATCATTTCCATGTCCTAATCGCCTCTCATCAATTCTGAGCCTTGGTTATTTGCATACGGAGAGCTGAAAGTTGACTAACAAGTCTTAAGAAACAAAATCTACCAAGCTACTAATGCCTTTCATGAAAAAGTACCGGTTAAATCCACCCCAGAACCCAGGATGGCCATTTCTCAACTGGGACCTCGTGTACAGACATCCATTAAAGTCCCGTGAATGACAATGTTTGCGCTCCACGTGCACGCTGTGTCCAGTCCTGAATGAGCCATCCCTGATTTGTCAACGCTAAAGCATCCAGTACGTGAATGGACATACGGTCGTGGGTAACCTTAGCCACTGACATTCAGGTAGATAGGAATGCACGAGTTTCATTTATTAGAGAACAAACTGACCGACTATCTGAAGTTCAATTTTATATCAGAAATCAGAAGGCTGCTCTGTGTGTGTGTGTGTGCGTGTGTGTGTACACACACAAGGGAAGAGAGAGAAAGACACACTCTGGTTTATATTTTCAGTGCTTTATACTTCACTCGGCATCATTCTAGCTGAAACTTTAGTTACTGCTAGTCATGTTCAGGAAGCACTCCAGAAAGTCCCACAGCATCATCTTCTGTGATTCACCTGTCTCTTTGGTATCCTTTGTCATTTGATCAACTACTACCCTCATTTAGTACTCTGTTAGCTCACCCCCATGGCCGCTCTTACAAACAGGCAACTGTCACAAGAACGACTTCTGAAATGGCTCCATAAATGAGGAAGTAAAGGGAATGGCTACTCCAGTGGCCTGTTTTGGCTTCATGGTACAAACCCCCAGCTGAAAAATTCCCCAGGAAGTAACCACTATGAGAACAATCTGTTTGATTGATGCAGTAAAGGCTGAAAATTATGATGGCATGAAACTCCCTATCCACACTGGAAGCAAACTTTGACTAACATAATCTGTTCGGGATCATAATGGGAAAGTCCATCTTACTTTCTTGGCGGGGGGGCATGAAGTGCCAAATTATTCCAAAATTATGAGTCTGTTCTGAGATGTTATATTCAATACCTGCACAGGCTCTGAAAGACAGATCATGACTGTTTCAGTGAAATTACCTCATTTAAGATATTTTAGGAGAAAATACTCAGAAAAGCAAGAAATAAAGTTCAGCTGAGAAAAAAGAACTTGTTAGGAGAGACATCAGTTGCTCATTAATCCTCAAACACTAATCTGAGGCTGTGTGTGTGTTAGAGAAAAGTAAAATAAATTAATACAAAATTAAATTAAAGAAAAAAACTCCTTCCACAGATGTGGAAGGCTATAGAACACTTGGCAGTTAGAAAATGCCAAGAGGGTTTCTCACGTAGGGCCAAGAAAAATTATTTTACCTCTGTTTAAAAGAAGCACTGGTGGAAAGACCAAGAAATGGAGAAAGAAACAAAGAAGTGATAAAAACAGAAGCAAATATCCAACAATAGTCTGGTTCCGAGAAGTCAGGCAACACAGAGTAACTAGTTCGGCTCTGAGAAATCCAAAGAGACCAAAGGATGAGAAATAAGTTCCCTTCTCAACCTTTTCTACCCTCCTCACCACCGCTCCACTCACTTTTATCCCCATGCTGTTTTAAACTTGGCTGTGCATCAACCTCAGCACTCAAGGACATGCTGAACGCGATGAGCTCCCCGGAAGTGAGGGAAGACAGCCAAGTTCTCTATAGAAGAGGGCTGCTCAGTGATCTGGGGTCCTCTTCTTTAGTTCCTTCACAGGCGTCTAGCCCTGGAGAGGATTCTTTAGCTCAGTTTCCAGAGATCATCTCAAGGCAAGATCCAGGCCTTACTTAAGCCTCAAATGCCTTCATTCATAATGAATTTGAAGGGACAGAGCCAAGCCACCTGCCCTTCTTTGGTCAGGTGGGGCCTGGGAAACTGTCAAGTCAATTCCCCTTCAAATTTCATGTTGATTCTGGGGTATGGTTCAAGCTGAGATTCTTATGCTTCCAAATTATTTTTTTTTTAAGAGAGAGAGAGAGAGAGAGAGAGAGGAAGTGGGGAGAGGCAAAGGGAGAGGGAGAGAGAGAATCTTAAGGAGACTCCGTGCTCGGCATGGAGCCTGTTGCAGGGCTCGATCCCACAACCCTGAGATGATGGCTTAAGCCCAAATCAGAAGTCGGACGCTTAACTGACTGAGCCACCCAGGTGTCCCATGTTCTTGATGACTATGTAATCAGACTGTTCCATCCCTGTGTACTGAACAGCCTTTGTACTTACTGCAATTGCTCCTGGTTGGTTTGAGGGGATGGTTGGTGAGCCACTACTTGTGCCTTTCAGGGAAAACTATTTTGAAAGATTTCATAAGCCCTTAGGATCCATGGATCTCCAAGGTGCCTTTCTGGCTGGGCCTTTGGAAATGAAACATTGGCACCTAGCGAACTGTACCTAATGGCCCAAACGTTAATTCTGAGCAAAGGGATACTATTAAAAGTACTTTATTCCTGTTTACAAAGAACATTCAGATTGTTTCGCAGAAGACAGTTTCAGCATCCTGTAAGTGCTCATCAAATACAGGCAATTTGGCGGAGATGTAATGGCTTCCTTCTTGAAAGAAGAGCAAGGTCTTTACCCTCACACAGAACAGGTGGCAAAAGTGCGTGCCTGACCACTTTTGAAACATGCACCAGGATGAAACGGGGCATCAAAAGGTGCTACTTTTTTAACTTAAAAGAATAGCAGGGGGATTTGGGTGGCATGGTTGGTTGACTGGCAACTTTTTTTTTTTGCACACTGTCAAATACTTTTTTAAAATTTAAATTCAATGAGTTAACATATAATGTATTGTTTCAGGGACTGGCAACTCTTGATTTCAGCTCAGGTCATGATCTCGGGGTCGTGGGATCAGCTCTCACGTAGGGCTCTGCATTCAGCATGGAGTCGGTCTTCCTCTGCCCCTCCCCCTGCTCTAAGATAAATGAAGTCTTTAAAAATTATTAAAAAGACCAATCTGCTGTGAAAAGAAAAAAAAGGGCAGGGGCAATAATGCCATACACTAAATGAAGGCTCATACAGGACTGGGAGGGATATGGTCATCAGTTTCCCAGAAAATCAGCGGAGGAGGGACCCCACTCTGGGCATAGGCACATGTAGTCTCCCTCATTCTCTCTCTCTCTCTCACAGACACACACACACACACACAGACACACACATGTGCACCCACACCCGCCCCCACACACTTCTCACTCCTGCTCCACAAGGGCCCGGGAATGAAACTGAGAAGAACGCTAGATGATCTACAACAGCTTAAAGGCTGGCTACGGGGCTAGCCAGTGTCTTTTTATTTGACTCTGTAGCATCTCTCTAAGAAGTTTGATAAAAGGAGTTTTTGCCCTGTGCTTTCATGTCCTGGCATCTCTACTAGATTTCTTAACCTGACTGTCCACATTTTGAAATCAGGATGTTCAAACTCCGACCACTGTCCCCTCCCGTCTCCCTAAGCTATCAGAAAAAAATAATGGATTTTCGTCTTCCTGAGAAAAGCCTGAGTTGCTAGATAAGGTACCTCAGAAACCCCAGCAGTAAGAATTCTGCATCGAAGAGCTCTTTGTAGGTATAAGACACAGCATATTTGCATTCCAGAGAGGACGAATGTGTTTGTATTGTTAGAATGTACCCATATTCCGTTTCCTGCGAATGAAGAAAATGGTGACAGAGCTCCATTCTTCTGAGTTATGACCAAAAAATGTGTAAGAGAAACAGGTGACCAAGAATTGTCAGTTAGAAGCACATCAGTAGGGGCACTGGGACGGGGGAAACGTACTAGAGAGAGGATTGGTTTGGAGTCAGAAGACCTGACTGCAGATGCCAGTTCTGCTACATACTCATTCAGCACGTGGCCTTTGGCAAGTTACTTCATCTCCCTGAACATCAGCTTCCTCATCTACAAAGACACAATGATAACCCTTGCCCTGTCGATCTCACAAGGTGGCTACAGGGATCAAATAAAGAAACGAATGTGAAAACATGATACGTTTTGCAGTGTTAGTTGCCCGTGTGTCAATTTCTATTGTTATGGATGAGAAGGATACAAAACCATATCGAATCTGGGAGGAAGAGATCATGATTAACTCTTCAACTTCCTCACATTTTTCCAAGGATTTGAGTGCCCTGATCTAGACATGGCGGTTGCACACATTTCAAAGTTTCGCAAAAACAAAACCAAAGAATCACAGAACAACTCATATCAACTATTACTATTCACCATTAAAATGATGATGTGGAGGAATATTTTTATGTATGAGGGAATATTCATGATAATGACAAAACGTTTCAAACATGTGTGTATACATATATATACATGACCCCTCAATATATATGTTGCGATATATGTGTGTATACACACACACATATATACAGAATGAGAGAGAGAAAGAGAGAGAGAGAGAGACCTATATATGCAGTTGACCCTCAAACACACGTTTGAACTGTGTGGGCCCACTTATATGTGGACTTTTTAAAATAAATACAGTACTATACATGTATTTTGTCTTCCTTAAGATTTCCCTAGTAGCATTTTCTTTTCTCTTAGTTTAAAAATATAGTATAAAATACAAGTAAGCATACAAAATATGTGGTCATTGACTATGTATGTTATCAGTAAGGCTTCTGCTCAATAGGAAGTTATAAGTAGTTACGTTTCTGGAGAATCAAAAGTTATACCCAGATTTTCAACTATGTGGGGGTTGTTGCCCCATACCCCCATGTTGTTCAAGGGTCAACAGGGTGTGTGTGTGTGTGTGTGTGTGTGTAGAGAGAGAGAGAGCAACACTGCAAGGATCTATAATAGAATGTTAACACTGTTTCTGGTTGGGGGATTTTTTTATGCATACATTTTTGTATTTTCAATTTTTTCTACAAAGAACATACATTACATTGATTAACATAAAAGAAACATGTACAAAATCAGTGTTCCCTTAGAGATAGGAGGGGAAGGGGGGTAGGATTTCGTTAGAAAGTTAGAATTCTTGGTTGATCGAAGACTGGTAGAGAGTTACAAGGACATTTCGTGACTACTGAAGAGACTTAACAGGGTTGAAGCTTCTTCTTAGGAGCAGAGCAGCTGGATTTTCATGCAGCACTGGACCGGTGGGGTCGATCCCAGTGGAAATGGCGGTGGAAGCCTGTGCCCCCTGTATGGGAAACCCTGCCCTGCGCTCCCTTCAGTAAGCATACAGATAGAGTGCAGACCAGGGTCTCCCAACAGCAGCGGATTCAACGTTCCACTTCCGATTCTCTCTCTTCGGTTCTGACCGTATGTAAGAAATGGATGGCTCGGTGAGTCCCCTTTTCCTTTTGAATGATCCCATTGCCGCAACGAGGACTGGCGGATGAAGGCGGACTGTGTCCTTGTGCATCAATTTCGGTTCCCTGTGAATAACTGCACTTTTGGACTTTATGGAAATCTTATTAATTCAGTCTCAGAACGAAAAAACAAACTAGGACAAGTGAATAGCTAAGCTCTTCATAGTTTTCCAAGAATTACAGGCTGCTACCTATCGGCCCGAAGTCAGCACGTCACTACCTGGACTGTAACAGCAGATAAGATCAACGCTTATTAACTCTCTGTGCTTGACATGTAAAAAGCTGTGCGTGTGTCATCTCATTTAATCCTCTTCAGGACCCTATGGGGTCTACTCTATTGTCCCCCCCATTTATAAATGACAGAAGGATTACCTCCTTTACACAAAATCGCGAACCTTCGAAAGGAGCGGTTGAGATGGCTTCATAGCCATGCAGCCTCGCAGAGCCCTCTCTCTCAACCACTGCAAGCATCTAAAAGGCAAATACTAAATACCTTGTATTAATGATCCAGGGGCTGCTTGAACCTAGGACACCCCAGAGTAAGAAGCAGGGTATTCTGTTCTACTCTGGGGACCCGGGGACAGAGGCAACGACCCACTGTTGGCTATTGTGAAGCACCATCAATGACAGACAAATGAAGAGGTGCTGCAGCCAGCAGGGATGCACACGTCGGCCTGCCTCTGCAGAGGGAAGCTGTTGGCACGTGGATGGTGACTGGAGCCAGAGAAGTTGTTGAATCAGCTGGGGAAGAGAAGACAGCCACTGAGGCTGGAAACTGGGGGGCAGGGAAGACATCGATGTTAAGAAGAGGTGAAAGAAAGGGAGGAGTCAAAAGAAAAAGAGCGGAAATCCGAAGAGAAGGGTTAGTTTCAATGAGGAGGAAGTGACAACACGGGCCTATGCTGCAGAAAGGAGAAAAGAGGTGAGGACGGAAGGCACCATGGATTTTATCTGGCAGCCACGGGTGGCCCCCACAACAGGAGTTTAAGGATGGGGATGAGGGCAGAGATAGAAGGGAAAGGGCTGAAGACTTAGGATGCAGGTAAGAAAAAAAAAAAGAAAGCAAAGACAAATTGAGCGGGCCCCTGGCTATTAAGGGAAATAGGCAAACACAGTTTGAGGGAGAAAGAGAGTCTCAGGAGGGGCTCTTTATGATAGTCCTAGAACGATCTGTGTGCCAATGGGAAAAAGCCAGTGGTCAAGCAGGTAGTGAAAGCATGTGAAAAAAGATAATGGATGGATCTAGATCTAATGGTTTGGGGAAAGGATATGATCAAGGGAAAGATGAGAGGGCTCAAACCTGAAACGGAAGAGGAGGCCGTCTTTGGGGAGAAGGAAGTTGAACTGAATGACCTGTAAGAACTCTCGTTACTGTTCTTTGATGAAGGATGAAAAAATCTTTTTTTTTAAAGGATTTTATTTATTTATTTGAGAGAGAGAGAGCATGAGAGGAGAGAGGTCAGCGGGAGAAGCAGACTTCCTGCTGAGCAGGGAGGCTGATGTGGGACTCGATTCCAGGACTCCAGGATCATGACCTGAGCCGAAGGCAGTCGCTTAACCAACTGAGCCACCCAGGCGCCCCCCAAGGATGAAAAAAGTCTTAATAGCTACTGTGGTGAATTTTGGATAGTGAGGAAGGAAATGTCCTCCTATGGACTTGGGCTGGCTCTATCCAGCACAGAACAAGGTAAGGTTATAGGGATGCAATCTACTTCAGACAACTACCAATAAACCCCTTCCCCAGACCCTAAACTTAGACTGTTTCCAACAAAGGTCTCTCTCTCTCTTTCCTGTCTTACCCATTTTCTTCTAGGAGCCAAGAATGAAGTGTGATACCTTTGCTTTAAAGTGACACGCAATCTCCATTTACGTTGACAAGAATATATCGGAAATAAGTCACTTTAATAATGTGGATTGGGGTTCCCTCCCTCACTTCTGGCTCCAAGCAGGCCTTCCTGTCTCTAGACTATCCCTCTTGCTACTCCTCAAAATACCTTTAAGACTTCTCCTGTGTGCATAACAAATAACTACATTTCAGCACTTCTTCAAAGAGGTTTCCAGGTGCTAGATAGAAGCAGTGGAAGATCTTGTGTTTTTTCCTTTAGATCTAAATAGTCTGAGTCTCAGTATTGCTCATGGGAACTGTTTCAAAGGCTGAAGCGTCAGAATCAGAAAGGAAAGAAATGTGTGGGTGGGAAGTTGCTACATGCAAACCTGTCATATTCTCCTTTCATTTTCAGACCTGAATATGCATGGATGCAGAAATTACAGCTTATTCCAAAGTTTTTATTGTCAGCATCAAACATAACACAAAATGTCAAGAAGATAAGATTGGTATATTTAAGAGAAAATGTTCAACAGAGTTGATCTTTAACTCAAATAGCTCTATTCGTTAATGAGCCCTTTCATTCCCTTTGAATACATACTAAGAGAGGGCTTTGGGACAAAGTACAGAGTAAAATCTCATTTATTCAAATTTCACTACTTTGAGACTTACAGTGATTAAAGAAGAGCATAGGGGAGAAACTTACTTTTGTTTAATGAGCCATTTATAGAGTGGACAAAATAATGACGCTGAAGAAGAAACTTGAAAAATACTTGTAATTCAAATTGACAACATGAACAAGGATGTTCACCACAAGTTGTTTTCTAACAACAATAAAAAAGGAAACAATCTAAACATTCATCAACAGAGGATTGGACAGGCAAACTCTGGTACATACATAATAGGATATTATCTACTTTTTTAAAATGTCCATGTGTACTTCCTGACATAGATATAGGTATATAAGACGTATGTGAAATGATAAAAGTTACAGAACAGCATATAGAAAATTACCACATTTATGTACCATCGAGTACATATATGCGTCTATATACATAAAGAGGCGCGTCAATGACAGACACAAGAATCTCTGGGTGCTGACTTTGGCGTAATGTTTCACTTCTTTGCACATCCATGTCACATAAAAATCAGAGGTAAAAAAGTATCTGTGAGCAAACTTTTCTGGAGTCCTCAAATAACCTAAATTCACATGTAAATAACGGAGGCGTTCACTGTACATCATTGCATTAAAACAGGTCATCTCAGGACCCTTACTAAATAAAAGAATTAGATAGTTTGGTTAATCTAGGGAATAGGTATGATTGCATGTCTTTAAAAATACTTTGTAAGACTGACCCACTTTGTAATTCTTTTTTAGTAGTGAGTGGGTTGTGTGTGTGTGTGTGTGTGTGTGTGTGTGCGCGTGAATTGGAATGCAAGCCTCAAAGTTGTTCTTTGGTTGTGGCATGCACGCACGCACACACACATGCACTCACGCACACACACGCACCACCACCATCATCGTTCCCGTTATTTCTCATTATTAATCTACATCAGCATAAAGAATATTAAAAAGATATTAAAACTGATTACATAATTCTTAGTGGAAATAAACGTATACAAAAATACTCACAGTGCTTTCTAGCAACAAATCTAAACAAGTGAGAAAAAAACAATGGTTGGACTATAGAGGTTCAGTTATCAATTCCGCTGAATGACATCTCTGCATCATAGGGTGAAACACTCTTGGCAAGAAAAAACTTTGCTTTTTAAATTTATATTTAGCAATTTTTAAAAAGAAGTCAGCATTTCCATATCATAGTGCCAGATAAAATTATGAATCTTAAAATGACAGTCAACAGTTATCACTACATTTTCTTCATACAGCCCCTGGATGTTTACCCACCACATTGATCTCAGTTTGCCCATTGCTGTTGAAACAAGCTGAATCAATTTGAAAGCATAAACAAATTAGCCAGTTCGTTGACTATTTCAACACACATGTAACTGAGCACACACTATAAGCCAGGCACTGTTCCAGGCACTGGGGATAGAATACCAAACAAAATAGAGACCCTGCCCTCAAGGAGCTGACATTCTAGTAGAGCGAGACAATAAACATGCATGTGTGTATTCATTCATTCAACAAAAACAGTGAACACGAAATGCCCCCTTGCAAGTAACTTACATTCTAGCACATCTATAACGAACCATACAAATAAAATATACAAATCAACTTTTTAGTCAACCAATATACATTCAACATATTTGTCATGACTTGACCTATTCATAAGTGCTACAGAAATAATGGATGACAGGAGACAGAGAATGAGGGGGGCTACGTGCTACTTTAAGTTAGTCAGAGAAGCCTCTTTGATAAAGTGGTATTTTAAGAGACCCGAAGGTACTGAGAGCGAACAATGGGGCTACCTGTGGAAGAGGAATCCAGCGAGAGGGAACAGCCACTTATGAAGGCTCTAGAGCAGGGGAGGGCTGGTCGTGATGGGATGAAGGAAGGGCATGAAAGCCAACAGGACTTTGAGCACAGTGAGTGGTGAGCGAGAAGCTAGGTAGCGTTAAGAGGGTGCAGTCAGACAGAAAGCTGGGGGACCGTGTCACAGAGCAGTTATTCTATGATCTGACTTACATGTGAAGACAATGACTATATGGAGGACGGAGTGGGGAGGCACAGAACATAGAGGGAAGACTAAGAGGCTGTTGCCATAATCCAGGTATGAGAGGGTGGACCTAAGAGGTAGAAACGAAGGGGATGAAAAGTGGTTTGATTTTTTAAGTGCACATACTGTGAAGGAAAAGCCATTTGCTGCCGCACCGGGTGTGTAATGTTAGAGACAGAAAAGAAGCAGGGCAATTCCAAAGATGTTGACCTAAGCAACTGGAAGGCTAGTTCTGCCATTTGTTGAGATGGAAAAAAACTGTAGGAAGAGCAAATCTGGGGAAGGGATATGAAGACTTCTATTTGGGACAATTTAACTGAAAGATGCTAATTAGGCATCCAAATGGAGAGGTCAAGGAAATAGTTGGACATAGGATTCTGGATTTTAGATAAGAGTGTTGGGCTGGAGAATTTGGAGAGCCACTCATATACCGGCAGTGCTTAAAGTCATGAGAATGGCACATCAAGAGAGAGAATATAGATAAAGAATAGGTCCAAGATCTGAGCCCTGGGACATACCCAAGGTAGGACCTACCCAAAGACTTTAGATCTACATCTAAAGGTGAGGAAGATGAGAAAAGAACTGGCAAGGAGACTCAAGGAGGGGCCAGTAAGGTTGGGGGGCTGGGAGCCAAGAGAGTGTGGTGTCCTGGAAGCCAAGTGAAGAAAGTGTTTTCAGGAGGAAGGAGTGGTAAATGACATCAAATCCTACTATTAGGTCAAATAAGAGGAAGATTGAGCACTGGTGACTAGATTTGGAAGTACGGAGGTATTTGGTGATCTTGTGTAGAGTAACTGGGTAGAATAATGGGGTTAGGGGTGGTAAAAGACAGGCCGGAAGAGGCTTAAGAGGGAATGCGAGGAGATGAGGTGAAGACAGGTCTACACTTCTTTGAGGGCTTTTGTTCTAATAGAAAACTAACAAATGGAAGGGGAGCTGGTGAGGGATATAAAATAAAGGGAGATTTTTCGTATTTAAATGGGAAAGGTAAGAGTATGGTTATGTGCTGATGGGGATTATACATGAGAGAGGGAAATCTGATATACACAGGACGGGCAGGACAATTTTTGGAGGGATGATCTTGAGTAAGAGATACAGGGTTGAATCCAGGGCAAAATTGTAAGGGCTGGCCCTATGTGGGAGCAAGGAGAAGGGATCCATAATAACAGGGAGAAAAAGCAGACTATGTGGGTACACATATCAGTGGGTAAGTAGATATGGAGGTGGAAGTACAAGGCAATTTTATTCTTTCTATTTTCTCTGTGACACAAGAATCTTAGCCAGAGGAGGGGGGTGAGACACTCAGGATTTCAGGAGAAAGAAGTTATGAAATAATCAACTAGGTTGGTATAAAAGTAATTCAACTAGAGAAATTCAAATAATACTAATACTAATAAGGAGAAGGAGGTAAAGAAAGAGGAGAGGGGGTAAGAGGAGTAGAAAGAAGCACTTAGTATGTCCCAGGCACTGTTTTAGGGGCTTTAGGGATGAGACCATATTTAAATCTCTCAATTCTAGGACATAGTTTTCCATGATTATCCCCACATTATAGATGATAAAACAAAAGTTAGCAACTGGTCTGTGCAGGAGGCTTACTGGGCAGCACTGACGGCCCATCAGTGGTCATCAGTATAAAAAGCAAAAAGAGTCTGTAGAATCGCTTTCCTCCAGGAGCACTAGTGGACACGTTGAACTGATACAGATGTAAATTTAACTGGGGTTGGGGAGCTGCCAGTCACTTAAAATGGGGGGAGAGCAAGAAAGTTACATTAAATTGGTGGTGTATGAAAGGGCAATTATCATGACAGACTGTGTCACGTAAGCTGAGGAAGGAGATAAGTGAGGGGCAGCGGGTGTTGAGAAATTGTGAAAAGGTTTTTGAGTAAACACACAGCTCTCCTGCTGGGAATAAGACACTGTTAGGGCTGGGGACTAGAAGGAGGGAGGTGTAAAGGTAGGAAGGGATAGTCAAGGGTGGGATGGTTGAAATGGAGATGGGGGCGGTTAGAGGTTACTTTTAAGTTTTCTGTAAGAGTGATGGCTGAGGTAAGATGGACAAGATCACTACAGAAAAAGGTCAAGGAACTGAGACATTAGAGTACTTGAAAGTAATCTACATGAATGATGAAATCATCAAGATTTATACCAAGAGTAAGGTTGTAGGGTGTGGCAATGATCTAGGAGCTACAATTGTCAAAGGGCTGTGGGGTGGGTGGGTGGCGCCTGGGTGGCTCAGTTGGTTAAGTGTCAGACTTCAGCTCAGGTCATGATCTCATGGGTCGTCAGACCACCAGAAGGGCTCCACGCTTAGTGGGGAATCTGCTTAAGGTTCTCTCCATCTGCCCCGCACCCCCGCCCCTGCCATTCACACGCATGCGCACACACTCTCTAATATAAACAAATGAAGGTATGAATCTTTAAAAAAGTTGTCCCCCTCAGAGGAGGTGCGAGCAGGGAGACCAAGTAGTGGTACGCGGCACGGTTATGATTCCTAAGAACACCCGAGACTCTGGCCACTTTCCCAAGTAATCAGTTCATCGTTCCCATCAATTTGCTACTTGCAAACTTCTGCTGCTCGGAGCTTGTTAATTCTATGAATACTCTTTCATGCCCTTTTTTTATTCCAACGAAGCAAGCTAGGCTCTGTAGGATGTGAAAGCCTAGCTCAAGTGTGAAGAGCTCCCAACAGAAATGTTGGTTAGATATACATACTTTTTTAAAAGTCCTCATCACCCAGCCCAAGAAATAGGATTTCCTGAATAAATGCCAAGGCAAAGGAGAAATTAAATCTAAATATTCCTTAAACTTTGAACTATTTGTGTGATTTTGCTATGAAAAGCCCAAGAAATCATAATGGTCATCTGCTCTGTTTTGAACTCTATGTAACAGTAATTCCGCAAAAGGAAAATTCTCTGACTTTTATGTCTATTTTAGTATTTATTTTATGCCCTTTTTTCATACTAAGGCAATTCTGATCATCTCCTACACAACTTAGTGACAATGTTGCATATTAAATCAACACTACAAACAAAGGGGAGTGGAAAACCGAGGGAAATTAGACACAATTTAAAGAGCCCACTGTTTGGCTTTTTAAAAAAATCTTTTATAAAGGTAACATAATAAAACTAATTTTAGAAACTCTGATAAAGGCATAAAATTCTTTTTTTAAGATTTTATTTATTTATTTGACAGAGAGAGAGATCACAAGTAGACGGAGAGGCAGGCAGAGAGAGAGAGGGAAGCAGGCTCCCTGCCGAGCAGAGAGCCCGATGCGGGACTCGATCCCAGGACCCCGAGATCATGACCTGAGCCGAAGGCAGCGGCTTAACCCACTGAGCCACCCAGGCGCCCCAAGGCATAAAATTCTTAATATGATTCTCCCATGTGGTAACCATTTTGAGTGTTTTGAGGTATGTGCCTCCTGTATACGGAGTGAGAGCCGAGAGATGGGGCCTGAGGCCTCTGAGAGGCATTTCTGTTGTACCTTCTCGATCTCTGCATTTTATAGTAATTTGAGCTCTTGTTACATTACGGGGAACATACATGCTAGTTGCTAAGGCATCATTACTAATCACAAAAGCTTTTGTCATAGACGAGAAATGTTTGCTTTCAAGGAATAGAAACACCTTCCGTGTGTCATCGAATGGTTTGGTACAGATGTACGGGGGTGACGGAAGCTGAAAAATGCACCCTCCGGTGAACCTGCAGTTTCCAGATCCCGACAAGGTCTACTAGTCCAGGAGCCCGAGGGAACAGGGTGAGCTGGAACTAGGTACAGGATAGGTTCGTGGGGCCATTCCGGGTTCAAAGGTATGTTTAAACACGGATGGGATTAACGCGCCCAGAAAACCCAGCTCAATGTCTAGTAATGGCTTATTTCCATGAATAAATGTTTCCTTCCCCACTATTTATCACTGGATTCCGAGAGCCTTAACTGGATCCTCAGCCTCCCGATCTGTAAAACAGGTGGGCTACGAACGGAAAATGGTCTATTATTGGAATTCCAGGGGATTCTCTTTACGGAGGCTGTCACGATTGCCTTGCAAGGAATTCACCACACTATGAACTCCTAACCCATAAATCAGCCAATAAGGAATTTCAAAGCTTGGGAATATGATTAACATTTCAAACCAGCTCTTCCTTCTGATTTGGTTGATCCTTTCCCAGAGAGCTTTTCATTTTAGGTTCTGGCTGTTACAGCCACACACTGCTAGGACACCTCTGCAAAACAGAATGGCGGGGATGGTGATGGACTATGGGATGCTATCTTGGGGAATAAAGTAGTGCTCCAAATAAATTATCGCTTGCAATAAATAACTAAAGCTGTTAGATTCGGTCATGTCATTTGATTTTTTTTAGTAGCTTTTCTGTGATCTCTGCTCCTTTCTAATACAAGGCATATACCATTCAAACCTAACTTGGGTCCACAACAAAGCTAGAAAGAAGAAAAGCGATCCATGACTGTGTGAGCTGTCACAACCCATCCGCACACACTTAGGAGGGGACCTTATGTTTTCATGACAGAGAGGTGAGCCAGGGAAATTCTTAGCTCTGAAATGATCCCAGACTTATATAACCAAAACTCTCAGGAGTGTCGTGGTGTTTTTTTTTTTTCTTTTCTCACCGATATTCCTTAGTTCGTTGAACTTAGAAGAGCTGCTAGCCTATAACAAACAAAATCCACTCAACCGAGAGAACCAGGGTAACAAAGCACCCACCAGAGAGATCTTTTATAAACATGTTTCATCAAAAAACTCTATAAAACGGATTGCCTTTGCCATAAGCTATATACTTCTTAGCTAAAATTAAATTTTAGACTCTACAGTTGCATGAACCTCAAGGAATGTTTCCCAAACTTCTGTTACACAGGAGCCTGCCTTCGTCCAATGTTCATTCAACCACTGGGACAGGAGTGCAAACATTTACTGAGCCACCCGTACACCAGACAATTCATGTAAGTAATCTCACTGAACCCCAGGAATATGTAATACCCAATTTCTAAGATGAGGAGCCTGAAAATCAGAAACGTAAGATAACTGCTCAAGGCTACACGGCCGGCAAGCCATAATCCAGGATGTATATGCCTGTGATGCCCGTATTGGGTTTCAGAGGTGTTCGCCTATTTTCTGGGACCTTCTGAACATGGAAAATAAGGCCGTCTGTGGTTACCACTGTAATTCCTTCTGCTACGTCTCCATAAATATGAGAGAAAATTTGTTGCATTAGCCATGCCTAAGGACCATTTACACCGTCCCTAAAGTGGTACCGCTGAGGTGGGCTGTCTCCCTAAGACAGAAAAATAACTCATCAACACTCGAAAGCTACCCCACAAACTCCTCAGCATTATCCTACCAGTTAAATGTACTCAGAGTCCTCACAGTTCCTGACAGACTCATACGCAACTCCATCTTCAAACATTTTCAGAGGAGGAACCTGGGAACGTTTATCTCTCTATGATTCGTTTTAGAATGAAATAATTTGTGCACAAATAAAAATTTTATGACAGATTTGATGTCCTCTAAAAGTTGTCTTTAATTTCACTGCCATTTGGAGATCGATGAGAGGAAACGATACTGTGAAATAGCTTTTCCTGGCTCATTTATAAGGGAATTATAAGGATAGGACACCTTGAGTTTAGTTTTTGGAAATCCCAAACATCAGCAGTTTTGATTCTCAGTGAAATTAAATATAAAGGAAGAGATCAGCAAAACTAAGTCAAATCGGGTACATTAGCCCTTCCTCTCTCTTCAGACCACCAAAACTTGGATAGTTTATCTGCTAACAATTCCTCCAAAGAAATTTCAAGCATGTTTTCCTGCCAGCAAAAGCAATATAAATTCTGGGGAATCATGACTTGATAAATTCATAGAAGACAGAAGATTGCCATGAATATTTTGGAAGCTTGCTAATATTTTGTAGTAACACTAGTAAAACCTGTTAACATAGTATAACTAGGGTAACTCTGGGGGTAAATTTGTTTTAATTTAATTTAAATGTGACCTATGAGTATATATTTGTTAAATCTTACACATTGAGTTACACCCAGAGATCCCTTCCAATTAACATCTACTTTTCTAATACTGTTTTACTGGGTCTGGAATGAAACTACATAATGGATAATTACCATCCGAGAGAGTAAAGAGTCTAACTACCACAATTATCCACATTAATTCAAATTGCATGAAAAGAGAAATAACAAATGTTTGGAAGACTGTGCTATGGGGGAAAACTAAACAAGCCAGCACAAAGGAAAACCTGATATTAACAGAGGAAGGGAAATCATGTATTTTCTCCCATCATGTGGGGTAATGACAATGGAGCTTTTAAGTCTACTTAATTCGCTTCCTCAGCCATTACCAGTGGGGCACAGATACAGAGTAAGCAAATGAGCCCTCATTAGGGGATGTGATAACTAAGGGTACTCCAAAACCGTATTTTTTAGTCCCAGTGAGATATTTTTCAGTTTCAAAATATCTAGCTATGTACCTTACCATTTTCAAAAGCTGTCTACCTCACTGAACATACAGCAAATTGCTGTGTTTTGACTCTGTTCACACATTCATTTATTATCTGAGTCATAGACCATGGAAATGTGACATTTTCCACAGTTCAGTGAGATGAAGAGAAGGACCATTAAGTGGAGGCAATTAGAAGACACGAACTGTCATCCTTTACTGGTCAAGCCCAGTCACGATCCCAGTAGAATTCCAACGTTAACTTTCATAGAAGTAAGCCAGATAATCCAAGGCAGCGAAAAAGAAAATAACATTATCGTGAAAGATTCATCAGAAGCCCGTGTCTGCTATTTGGATCATGAATACAAAAATAACTGTCCCCTTCCCCAGGTAGCACCCCTAGATTTCAAAGATGAGCCCCTGGCCCAGCAGTAGTAAGGAGTACTCACGGGGTCTGTACTCTCTTCAAGCCCATCACTGTGAACTTTCTTAAAAATGTAATGATGGATGCAAAGCTGAGGTTATTTATGACTTGCAAAAGGGATTCTATAGACCACGGGCATCAAATTCAAACCCCTCACTTAATCTGTGAGGTGACAAAGGGAGGGGTCTGGGACGCCTGCTTGGGCTTTTATGAGGCTGTTACATTACCAGGAAAGAGTCTGATACTATCAGATACTTCTGAAATCTTTCTGTTTACAATTAACTCAATGAAGCCCAAACAGAGTATGGCCTTAAACGACGTGTAATCTAGCTTCTATCGAGGGGCTTGTGCTAAATAAAAATGCGGAGGCAGTGAGACCTTCCAGGAGCGATTCAGGAGAGAGAAAAATGACCACAGACAAAACAATAACGGCACAAAAAATTCCTCTCATTTGAAATCAGAATGTCACAATGGAAGGGAAAAATGAACTACTACTACTCTTTTCTTATAAAAGAAAATTTCAGTTAAAAGCAGGACTTGAAACTCAGTTGGTCAGAAAGCTTCTTTTAGCACCCATGAGGAAATACAACAAAACAGTCTAGAGGAACAATTTTCCCTTGACTAACACAGGATGACCACATATGATACGTAATTGCCTTGGGAAGGACTGTTGCCATCACAGCAAGAAAAACTCTGGAAACTCTAGGAGTCTGCCGCAAGATCATATCAGAGGCAGGGATTCTGGAATTCTGGGAAGACTGAGACTCATGAAACAGTTAAAGAAAAGTTCACGTATCTTGTAGGAAAGCCACTTAATGTTTCCTGGCCAGCATTGCCTAATATATAAAGATTACATACACACTGAGAACTTCTAGAAGGACAAAGAACCCTATTAGTGTAACCTGGGCCACAGTGATAAAAAAAAAAAATTAAATAGACAGAATGATGAATTTCAGGCTACTGGGTTTTTTGTTTGTTTGCTTATTTGTTGTTAAAAAATACCTATTTTTGACTTTGTATTTCATTCAGCAGTACAAAACAGTAATCCAAATTCGATAGTTTTTCTTGACCACTTGTCAAGTACACATATTGTGATGTAAGGTGATGTAAGTCAGCAGGGCTCCAAATGAATGCATCACCATACTTAACATTATCATTTTAATATTATGATTATGCTGGGCTGCCTCTGCAAAATTCGTTAAGAGTCCTAGAGACAGGACAAACTTGGAATGGAAATTCTTTTTAGAGCAAAATTTCTCTGGCATGACACTAAACCCTTTCAAATGGGATCTTCCTATACAGAGAGAGTATATTTATATCGCAGGTCCCCCTTGGACTGTGGACCCCTCATGGATTGTGGGATAACAGCTCTGCATGTAGCTTCCTGAAAGATCAATTTTCTCAATGTATTGAATAAAACACTGGTTCGTGATGAAACGGCAATAGGTTGGGTGGCAAAAGTAAGAGCAAACAGAGGTTTAATAAAACTGAATAAAAAAGACAAATTTTTTCTCTTACTGTAATACTTAAACTCGCCATGAAAAAGAATCTTGTTTTGTTTTTTTTTTTTAATGTCTTGCTGCTAAATTTCAAGAACAAAGTTTAATCCATACAAGTGTTATGAGCTGGCTTAGACTTCTCCCTCATGCTCCAACAAAAGTTTAAAAATGTAGTGTAGCCCCTGGGTTGTGTGAATCCATATGCTAATTTATGACCTATGAAAGAGTCACCGATTCATTAAGAAATTAAATGTAGGTAACATTTAGGAAGTGTTAGTGTGCTTATAAAAGAGAAATGGGAACACGATGAACAATTTGTGAAGTAATTAACTAATGTGCCAGAAATGAGCAACTTGCTGAAGGTTATTTGTCAGGTTTTTTTCACAGTGGGCCCTGTTTTCATTTCCCCGGACTCGAACACACCATGGGAGGTTTGAGATCTCTTGGGCTGAGGCGTGCAGAGCCATAAAAAGGTGGGATTTAACTACTAATAAATGCTGTTGATTCAGGGTATCAGTGGGGGTCAGTATCTCATACTGCTGACGACACACTTTACATAGACAGATCTTATTATGACATTGATGTCTTGGTAGAATTTCTTGGGTTATTGAATTTTGGACTTGATGAAGTCTACGTAATGTCAGCCAAGAAAATTATGCCATTAAAGGAGGGATTCCAACAGATTGTGTAAATGACACCTATACTTAAGGATTAGTTAGACACGGAAAGAGGTTAGATTGTACGTTTGTAAGGCTTCTCAAAGGTTGACTTAGGTCACCATTCAGGGATGTGTAACCATAATGTGTAATAATAATTAAAAAAATTAGAAAAACAGCTAATTAAGTGTTGGGGGTTAAAGCAAAGTAAAAGTCCAAACCAGCTAACTGCCCGTCTTCCTTCGGCATGCTTTTTTTTTAGATTTTTATTTATTTGACAGAGACAGAGATCACAAGTAGGCAGAGAGGCAGGTAGAGAGAGAGGGGGAAGCAGCCTCCCCTGCTGAGCAGAGAGCCCGATGCGGGGCTCGAACCCAGGACCCTGAGATCATGACCTGAGCTGAAGGCAGAAGCCTAACCCACTGAGCCACCCAGGCTCCCATCAGCATGCTTTTTTTTTATGTGAGCTGTAACCAACACAAGAACCTGCCATTGCACCAACCAAATCTCATTATGGTTCCATTTTTAAATGAAGGCAGTTCACAGTTATTCTGACAAAAATGGCAAATCCTTCCCTCTCCCAAGTGGGAGACTGACCACATAAAAAGGCTATTGTACACATGCTTCTAGATTTACCATAAAAAAACCCTTTGTCAAATATTCTGACAGGAAATGCTAAATAAAACAATAGGAAAGCCTGACCTTTAAAGGAGGTAATCAAACCATTTAAAACCTGTTTGCATAGCTCCTTGTTGGAATATTAGCACAAATGAGGGGAAAAGGGCAATGATGGTAAACCTTTCTGAAACTACGTGCCATCCGATAATCTTGTCTGCTGATTCACTAAATGTCTGTAATCTCGTGGTGTATCTTTACCACTGACGTGCCTGGGCCGCTTGCTCCCACACTGTTGAATCCTGAGGGTAGAACCTAGCACTTAGAGGCTAGTCAGAACCTCAGAGTACCAATAACCTCGGGGAAGAAACTGCATTTCATTTTCATTTTGGCTCCCTAACACTGCCAAGGCAGAGGTGTCCCAACCACAAAAAAAAAAAAAAAAAAAAAAAAATAAGGTCTGACTCAAATCTAATCAGAATTGTTTCAAACACACATGGAGTCCTTCCATTTCTTTACTATTAGGATTCCTCTCCTGTCCACTTCCTCTTTTGTATGTTTTGATGGACCACAACACCAAAGCGACACTAGCACCCAGTGGCTTAAAAAACGACAGTCTCTGTGTGTCCACACAAATGTTTGGAAGACTGTGCTATGGGGGAAAACTAAACAAGCCAGCACAAAGGAAAACCTGATATTAACAGAGGAAGGGAAATCATGTATTTTCTCCCATCGTGTGGGGTAATGACAATGAGCCCCCAGAGACGGAGGCATCCTCACCCCTCCAAAAGCAAGAAGCATGCAAATTGATGAATATCACCAGAATGTGTTAGAGATATTGGAAAACAAACAAACAAACAAACAAAAACCACCCTTGAGGTCCAAACTCTGCTAGTCTCGCTATGATTTCAGAGGTTCGAGACATATCCTGTTAGTGACGGGTGGTAAGTAAAATGATGAGTTGTGGTGCCTGGGTGGCTCAGTGGGTTAAAGCCTCTGCCTTTGGCTCAGGTCATGATCCCAGGTTCTTGGGATCGAGCCCCACATCGGGCTCTCCCCTCGGCAGGGAGCATGCTTCCTCCTCTCTCTCTCTCTGCCTGCCTCTCTGCCTACTTGTGATCTCTGCCTGTCAAATAAATAGGTAAAATCTTAAAAAAAAAAAAAATGATGAGTTGTGGTGGGGAAAAGAGCCGAACCTCAAAATCTGCAGAGGAGGCAGACCAAAAGAGATTCCACAGCACATAAACTAAAATGTTGTTCCGCAAGGCCTCTGTGTGAACGGAAATCACAGCAAGGTCCAGGGCGAAGAAATGTACTGCGCAAAATCACTAATCACAGTTCTGTTGAGCTCTGCCCTCAAGGCTAATTATCAGTTTAAATAAAGTCCTCACGCCTAGATCAGAGACACTAGCAGTTCCAGTGTTTCCTGAGCCTGTTCCGTGAAATTTAAGAATTGCCAGATTCAAATATCCTTGTGGCATACAAATGCTTTGATTTATTGACAGTGCTACTGGGAGCGGAACTGTGTTTGAGCAAATACTTTTATTTGGGAATAGAGGAGAAAGAAGAAACACGTCTCTTGTTGGAGGGATATGAGGAACGCAAATGTAATAAACAGCTTTCCTAAATGTGCTTTTTTGATCCACCTAATGTCTCTAGCGCTAACCACCCCTGTAACCGTCCATCTAATCAGAGAGAAGTAACACGAGTAACAGGGATCTCAGAGCAAAAGGAGATGGTAGCATCAAAACCTTACTCCGTTTCTTCAGCAATCATGAAAGTCGCTGGTAGGAAACAATCATTCCCTTCTGGAGAAATACGTACTTTGTATTCCTCAAAATAGCAGGTGTGACTAGAGCCTGCATATTATAGCTCCAAGAAGTCGTATCTGGGTCTACGGGTCGGCATCGTTTCTCTTCGCTCCGCCTACTACTGCAGGATGAAACTGTAGAAAACCAGAGGGAAAGATTCCCCAGTGGCATTGCCCAAACATGGGATAGGGGCTCGGGCATACATCGAGGCTTTGGCTGGATGAACCCCCTGTAACCCACTCGTGTTATCCAAGTGGAGCCACTTGTTTACAAGACTTTTAAAGCACTCCAACTTGCAGCATTTCTTGTTATGACCAACAACCATTTTCCCATCATATTCAACGTTACTGTCCCATGACAGAGAAACACGGTCTTAATGTGATCTGCTAAAGACTGTGGTGCCAAATATCCAATATATATTATTTAATACAACTGGTAAATTTCCATCAGGAGGCACCCTCAACCCACCCCCATCCCCAAAGACATTCAAATTGTTTCCCTAGATGGCATTTTCTTACAGTGATTTCGGGACTAAAAATAGCATTGCCAGGCTGCAGAAGTTGGGGAGGAAGAGTTTATGCCAATCCTTCCGGCGGTAGATCAACTACTAACAATCAGGACTCTGAATGTAGGACAAATGACTGTAAACTCCAGCCACCGTACAGAGCAATGTGATCACTGTTTGTGGCCAGATTCTAGCCTCGTACCTTACGGAGGTTCCCCGGATAGCTGGTAATTGATTGGCTGACAAATCTAGACCATCTCATGACTCCGGTTCTCTGGTAGTTGAGACGTGCGAAGGGGCTTTCTGAGACCAGAAGTGTCTGTTGGAGGGTAGCTTTCAGATCTCTACCTTAAACACTGTGTTACAGTAAAGAATGTCTCGGCTCCCAGGTCTCTTGGAAGCTCGACTTCACTCTTCTTTGGGGCAAACAGCCCGCAGAGAGGTTCTTGCATAAGCACTTGTATTACAGGGAATCATCACGTCGTGGACAGGAACCAGGGAATACTTTACACAACATTTTAGAGAATTCTTTAGCCAAACAACCAAAACACTGTTGTTGTAGCCTTGCTGATTTTGTGGCCAGATGAGAACAATGGATTTGTTATGCACAGACTTTTTTGTTACAGTGTTTGCTATATATAATGGAGTTTGACCAGTTGGAATCCCTTTTCTGAAAGTGATCACTGTCACTTTCTGGTGTCTCATCGTCAATTATGAAAGTATTGTGGGATGATTCATACCCTCCCCTTGTTAGGCTTTTTTCATCCTCTGTCTTGTTGTTGTCTAAGTTGTTAATGCCTTGGGGTTGTTATTTACATTTGACATTTCCAAATATCTTTAAGAATTTTGTTCTTGGGTAAAAATGGACGTGACCTCTAATTCTGGCTATACCTGCTCTACGCTGAGCCAGAATTCCTGTCCACATCTGGGGCCCTTATGGAAAGGGGCGTTCTATATTACGGCTACTGGCTATATGCAAAATCTACCCAAGAAATCAATTGAGGCTTTCCCAGCAGTTCAACATCCAGACTGTCAAAAGCAGTTAGCATCAGAGTATCTGATGAGTAACTTAATCAGAATTTTAGGACAGACCTGTTATCTATTCACACATTCCGCCTGGGCAAAACATATTAAATGTATTAGTCAGGGGCCTGCCAGTTATTAACCTTGCTTAAAGCTATTATACTGATCAGAGAAATGCTTTCATTTAAAGTTTCCCTGTTCAGAAGTCACAATTCCCTTTAAGTGGGGTAACCACTGAAACCGGTACTGCTGCCTTCAACGTTTTTGTGTATTGGTAACACACTTTTGTTTTTTTTTTTAAGATAGGCTCCACACCCAGCACAGAGCCCAAAACAGAGCTTGAACTCATGATCCTAAGATGACGACCTGAGTTGAGATCAAGAGTCGGACGCTTAACTGACTGAGCCACTCAGGGGCCCCTGAGTAATTCACTTCCTTAGGTAATCTGAAAACGTTAACACTCGAGAGGATCCATAAAGGTTGTAATTGGGCCCTTTCACTTATTTTACACATTCAAAAGGCCTGACACAAATAGTATGATTTGTTCTTATTTTTTTACATACATCTTTATTAATTAGTTGAGTATTTACTAAAAAGGTAATTTTTGCTACACAGTGTTGTATGACTAAGGGGGCGGTGGAGAAAAATCAGTTACTACTTACAGAGTATAAGATTAGTAGGTAAACTATTTGAAGACACAACTTTCATGGAAAGGATAATAAGAAAAAAGGGCCTGACGGGCTGTTTGTTTCTGCCACATTGTGGACTAAAATTATACAAATAAGAAGGGAGGGACTAAAAGCACTGTCAGCTCCAAGACATGAGACTCACTGGATAATTACACGAAATGTCGCTAAAAGGTCTTATTTGCTCAGTTCTATAAAGCTAGTAAGCATTACCAAATATGTTGCTAGAGCAATCTCCAAAGGTATTATATGTTCAGCATAGGATATATATTTAAAACAGATTTATTTTGGGAATTCCAAAATAACTAGTCCCATAATAGCAACAGAGCAATGAACATAAGACTGGCTTCTTCCATTTGCCTTTGTGTATGTGTGTTGTGTGTGTGCGTAAGTACGTGCGCACGTGTGTGCACGCATGAATTACCCCCCTACATCTGGCTTTACTTGCTAAAATTCTTCTTCCTCATTCCTGCCAATTACTTTATTCTTTAGCTCCAAGAGACTGGCTTTTTTCCTACAAATATGAATTTAGCTTCCGAGTTAAAGCCGAGAGATACTCTTTTAAATACATGCCCCATGACCTCTCATTTGGATTATCTTTTCAACTTGGCCTCAAAAACAGAATATGGAGCCAATCTCGCTCTATTTAGCTACAACTACTATTGTCTCCTTGATTTCTGAGAAAGCACCATCCTCAGTCATTCTTCTACCTAAGAAACTATACCTTCATCCTGAATAATTTACCAATCTGGGCTACATTTTTACAGAGACCATAAAGAGAAGGCACTTGACTGTGAACGTACAAACAATCAGATTTATCTAATTTCATATTCAAATCCTGCCAAGCCAGATTTTCTTTCACATTTGAATGAAACTTCCATGAAATGGAGAGAGAACTGAACATGTGAAATAATCTGTGACTTGGGAAATGTATTTTGGGTTTGAAAATTATGCTGGTTCACTGGTATTCTGAAGAAATATCGAAGATGAATACAGCTAGATACGGTTTATTTTTCAGTACAGTAAATATAATGACCTCGACCTCAACAGCACCAACACAATAATTAAAACCTCTTTAAAACGGGTATTAAGGAGGGCACTGGGTGTTATATGTAACTAATGAATCACTGAACACTACATCAAAACCTAATGATGTACTTATACAGGGGCTAAGTGAACATAATAAATAAATAAACAAAACGTAAAATTTAGCTCCTTGAGCTAGCAGAGCCATTCATTAACAAATAAAATGTGCTTGTTTTCTCTGCTTTTCTTTCTCTAAAATAATTTCATTTTCTTTATATTCCATTTTTAGTGATACTGCTCCAAAGTATGTGTATATGCATTTAATTACCTTTACCATTCCCTTAATCTGAAATGAAAATGCCCATCAAAAATGTTTAATTTCGGGGTACCTGGGTGGCTCAGTGGGTTTAAGCCTCTACCTTCGGCTCAGGTCATGATCTCAGGGTCCTGGGATCGAGCCCCGCATCAGGCTCTCTGCTCAGCGGGGAGCCTGCTCATACCCCCTCCCCCGCCTCTCTACTAGTGATCTCTGTCAAATATATAAATAAAATATTTTTAAAAAATGTTTAATTCCATGGCCACTGAAAACAAAAAAGCCTGTTAGATATGGGCACCAAAATTGGGAATCTAAGTTTTTGTAGTCAACCCTTTTCTAACTTTATATTAATATAAACAAATCAAATTCAATACTTTGTGAATTAACTGAAGTACATAAAGAAGCTAAAGTTTTAATTAGATGCTAGAATTTGTGTCTACTAGTTTTGTAGGGGTGTTATGTATGATGGCTACTGGTTATATGCAAAATCCATCCAAGAAATCAATTTTGATTTAATAATGATCACATTCTTCCATACTGGATATTAATAGTGTTTGTGGTTATTTTAAATCTATTTCCTTTTATAATGGGGTCCATCCCCCTTCCCTAAACAGTTTTAATGTTTAAAACCAGGGCCCTCCTTTTAATTCTATTTCAATTTATAAGCTTCTATGACAATAACCCTAGAAGTTACATTATATGAACTTGCTGATCTATAGATTTGACAGAACTTGAACATTGTCCATGTTACAAATGTTGGCTAGGAGGATATTTGTCACACTGAGTTGATGGAGGATTTCATCTAAACTTTAACATCCTTCCTATATTAGAACATGGGCTAGAGCTGTGAAGTCGTATCACTGAAAATTAGACCTGAAATCGTCACATGTTAAAATCTGAGAAAGAGAACAAATGTGTACAAGAGTTCGCCTGCACTTGACTGCTAAGTGTACGGAGCTTCTGAGGCCTTTTAACATAAACCAACCCCCCACCCACAGTCTGAAGTTAAAAAATGTATCAGAACTGACTTTAATTCACTCAAACGATGTAAACTAACCTTCCATTAAACCACGGTCTATTTAAGCCCAGTGCCTAAACCCAGAAAATCCTCTGCTGTCAGAAGATCCTACTTTTTATGATGCTTCCTTGCTTTGTGAAAAACATGTTCATTTTTCTCAACCTCAGTTTAACTGTTGGTAAACTTTATATGGCTTACCTAAAAATCATTAGTCATTTCTCAAATTTTTGACTAATTATCTTATTTTTCTAAAGAGGTTTTGTGACTAACATAACATAATTAAAAAAAATAAAAATAAAGAGGTTTGGGGTTCCTAAAAATATAACATTAAAAACCGGGTTTTTAGGAGCACAGTATTTACTAAAAGCATTTCCTGGTGGATTGTTTACTAGTTACAAAAGAAAAAAAAAAGAGCAAGAACTATACGGTGGAAAATCAGACAACATCTTGACTGGATCATCAAAATTAACACGTGTGATAGGAGAAGAAACTTGGTAACTTTGAGGTATGTGTAAATAATCCAGTAGAGAAGTCAAAATCTGCCCCCGCATTTCAGATTTCAAGACAGACTGGGCCCCTGGGATCAGTAAGACACGCTACCTCATTCCCATGGCATCAAGCTCACTCTCAGAGAGACCTGCTTTCTGATCTTGCATCTAATTTGCTATGGTCACCCCAAGACCATCAAACAAGGCAGTAAAATCACTCCTGTAAGTCCTCTCTAGAAGCATGTGGATGGAAAAGTTTACTTGTCAAAGGATTTCTACTTGTCTTCGTGTTAGTGCCCCCAACCCAGACACAACTCAAGCAACACCACGTACTCTGGAAACGGAAAAGTAGTGCTGATGAGAGGTTAAGTAATTAGGCAGGTAAAAAGACTGCCACTAGTTCTGGAACATTCCAAAATCAAAGCAAAATGCTTTCGGTTTAGCTTTGAGTTTATTCTGTTTCTAGTATCTGCTATTACTCCTTTATTAATACAGGTACTAGGATGTTATTAATATTTTCACATTTAAGAGCCTTGATTTTCTGCAGTTAATGTTTATTTATTTCAACCAGTTCTGAAATATGTATTATGAACAGCTTTATGCTACTAAATATTTATACTAAGAAGTTTTGAGGAACTCTCAAAAGCTTATGTGTAACTCATTATTGGTAAAGAAAAACCCAAGGTATGAACAAAGTTCTCGATGCATAATGAATAATAATTTCCTTACAGTTCCAGTAAGCCTTAGTTCTATCATCGACAAAAGTAAGTATGTTATGAAATAATGGCTAATTATGATTCTCTGTGCCACAGATGGTTTCTCACTGCCACTTGAGCCTACATCAAGTCTGTCCCCCGTGGCAACAAGAAAAAGGGGGGGGAGGGTGCAGTGCAGGAATTCAGAGATAAATCATGGAAAATAAATTACTATCTCTATAGCAATCATGACATGGAGGTATTGTTTCTTTATGCAATGGACAAGAGGGGGAAGAAATGGTAAAAAAATGAAAAATTGAATTTCAAAGAAATGGAAGGATGTACAGGCAGAAATTACCAAGTATACAAAGAAATACAAGGAAATAAAATAAGAGAGCTTTCCCGAGAGTCAGCATTTTCCTTCCTCTCAAGAAACAGTCCTTCAGAAATATAAAGTCAATTTGTTTGCAAGAGCAGAGTGAGATGATCAGCATCAGATATTTCAGATAAAGGACAAAGTGCATATGAGTTCATGGTTTCTGACTTCACGGTAGGGGCGGGGGTGGTTCTCAGTGCTATTCAGCAATCATTTTTCTTGGCCCTAGATAAGTGGTTTTCAACCCGAGCTACCCATTAGCATCAGCTGCAGAGTTTTAGAAAATATTCATGCACAGACCCCCCCGCCTTTAGATAGTTTGGTATAATTGGTTTGAGTGTAGCAGAGAGACTGGCATTTTTTTAAAGGTCCCCAGGTGATTCTAATAGGTAGCTAAGTTGAGACTGGCTATCCCACTAAGAGTCAGCCAACTTTTTTTGGTAAAGGGTTAAGATAGTAAATAATTTTGCCTTTGTGGGCCCTCAGGCCTCTGTTGCAACTATTCAGCTCTGCTGTTGTAGCATAAAAGCAGTCCGAGACTGTAAGTAAATGAATGGGTGTGACTGTGTTCCAATAAAACTTTATTTACAAAGACAGGTTCTAGCCTGGATTGGGCTCATGTGCTGTGGTTTACACAGCCCTGGTCATTAGACCGTTTCCACGCCCCCTTTCCCAAAACAGCTGTTTCAAATCTTCACCCATGCCACCCCGGGGCTCTGTTTTTCAGCCGGTGACCTCTCAGTCTGCTTCAGTGGGAATACACAGGGCATTTGGCTGGAAATCCCTCAACTTTCTTCTCCATCACCAGCCGGCTTCGTATACCTATGTCCCTCTGCATCTGTCCTCATCTCTTTGGCTCCTATTGTAGCAGTGGGCTCCCTCTTACCAAGGTCAATCTAATCCTTTCACTTACACTCAATTCCGTCAGTCTTTTCAACTCCTTCTGGACCCCATTTCCTATGTTTTTAATTCCTTCCTCTCGACTGGCTCTTTTCCTTCCCCTAACAAGTAGATTCAAGTGTCTTAACCAAATAACCCCAAAAGCATTCGTCCCTCAGTCCTATGTCCTCCTCTAAATACTCACGTGTCTCCTGTTAGAAATGTCATACCTACCGCCTCTACTTTCCCCTTCCCATTCACCCTCCTCAAGTCACCCACTACAGTCTGGTTTCTGTCTCCATGACTCCGCTGAAAGTGCTCTTGTCAAGATCACTGAAGACTTTCCTATGATAGAGTCCTAGTTCTTGTTTGACTTATTTTCTCCGAAGTATTTGACATTGCGGGCTCTTCTGAAAACTCCCTCTCGTGCGATCTGCCTCCATTAGTTCTGCTGCTGCTGCCGGCACGTGCGCGATGGTATTCCCTAATATTATTTGACAAACGCTCGTCTCTTCCTGTGCTACATATTCTCTCGACTATTTCCACGCCAGCAACCGCCACCTACATGCAGGAGCTCCCACACTGTATCCCTAGCTCACATCTTTCTCCAACTCCACGTTCATATTTTCAAGGATCTATAGCAAGCTCCACTCGGGTACCTTCCTTCCCGGGTCTGCTTTCTCCTTTACTCTACATCATGGTTAACAGCTTCACCATCAGACCAGTTGCCAGAGGTAAGACTCTCCCTCTCCCCCCGGGCCCCCCACATAACCCGCCATTGTGCACATTTTAAAAAGCGTCTGTACGGCAGCTCCTTCACTGCCGTCTGTGTGTAGTAAGTGGCGAGCCTACATGTTGGACCACCCACGGGGGTCCTGCATTCTCTCCAAATCCAGTCGGCCACCAAATCCTGATGATTCTACCTCTGAAACAGCTCACGAGTACACGTCCCTTTGGCCAATGCCACTGCCGATGCCCTAAGGCAGCCCTTAGTCATTCCCCACCAAGATGATTTTCAGTAATGTCCTAATAGGTTTTTTTTTTACTTGCCCATGTCAGTAGTCCTCACTTCCTTATTTTTGCTCCCTCCTTAGGTCACCGACGAAACCCATTTTCTCTTTGCTACGTCGTACTTAACAGAACTGCTTACAATGTTTCAGCGGTAGAACTGCCATGGTTTCATGTAAGAGCAGTGCGATCCTCTCTTTTTGGATGAGGCATAATATTTCCTGTCACTTTTTGGTCACAACGACACAAGATGCGGACGTTACTAAGACAGATTCTATCCTGATGGCATCTGGGCACCATACTTGAAATGATAACGAAATGGGTGATCAGCATGGGGAAGGGACTCCAAACCACGACTCAGGAGGAGTAGTAAGAAGTGGAAAATCTATCCTGGAGAAAATTCAGACTCTTTGCTGGATCTTTTTCCCTGTGTGAACTCCAGGGTTCAATGATGTCAATCAGACATTCTTCCTCCTTAATGAAAACACAGCTTCTTTTCCTTAATAGGAAATGCTCACTTAAGGTTCCTTTTCCTTTAATGGGAAATGCTCACTTAAGGTTCCTTTACCTTAATGGGAAAAGCGTACAAAGTGTCCCACATTTCCCTCTCAGCTTGCCCATCACAGAGAGAAATAAAGCCCATCGATCTGCAATGCTGATTCCTCCTGGGAAGTCTTCTTTAGAAATGAGCTCATGTTGGCATTTATCTACTTGCCAAAATGATGGTCAATTCAAACGGTAGGCTGTGAATTTTTTACATCGGTTCCTTAAATGTATTACCAAATGCCCTCATTTTCTTGAGTGGCGACACCTGACATATTACTTAACATGACTTTTTCCTCACTCTAACTTAAAGGTTATTGCCAAAATTAAAATTATTGTTGCAAGATTTAAAAAAATTCAACCTTCTGGATTCTTGACCAGTAATTATTTCCTAGTGATAAGCTTCTGTCCCATCTGGTATTCACCTTCCCAAAAGTATGCTTCGTATATTCCATTCCCTCCCATGCCTGCACAGTGGTTTCAGAAAACAAGCATTTCTTTCATTAAACACCTACCTTTGTATCTGGCCCTGTTGAGGCAGTCTGTGGATCTAAATGAGGTTAATTAAAATCCTACATTCTCTTACCTTAACTCACAGACCTGAAGAACAAATCCTCTTTCCTATCCTTTATAATAATAGCAATGTATTAATGAGTGACAGATTTCACGAATATAGTGATAAATCCAAATTTTGCCTTTGTAAACATCATAAAGCCCCTGCATTTATTCAATAAGACCACTGCCGTGGCCTGATAAGAAGCAGACAGTGACCAGGGCTGGAGGGTTCTGCTGGTGACCGATCGTCTATGGTAACGTGAAACGGACTACCTGGTTAGCCAAATGAATGGGCCCTTTGTGGTCTTCGTCTTCTCCCACCTCTTTCCCAGCCTGGCCTCTGAAAACTGGGGCTATGAAACGTCTGTCAACAGTCTCTCTACACACCTGGCTTTGCAATAAATTCAGGGAACAGGCGAGAGCACAAGTATTTATAGATTAACCACTCAGGCCGACTGGGGACCAGGTTTCTCCAGCCATGGTAATAGCCTCCATGAAGGTTATCTAGTAGGAAGTCTGACAAGCAGTTCTCTCCATTTTAAACATCCTAGCCTCTTCTGAAAATACCTGCAACTTGAAATGAAGATTACAAAGTATTCCTAGATTAAGTGCTCTCCTGTAATCGGTAACTAGGTCTACTGGTAAGAATGAAATCCTTGCTCTGAGAACTGTACTGTTTCTGCCTGTATTTAAATGTGAAACATATTTTTAAAAAGCTTTCTAGTTTGGCCTTGTGTTCCTAACTGAATTGTTGTCTACACTGTTTACATATTTCCTGGGAAAAGCAGGAATGTGCACACAGGGAGAGGTTGAAATGTGCCTGAAGGAAAAAGGGTAGAGACAGCAAATGTGACCTAGTTGAACGGAAGATGAGGAACAGAGATAGTTGCAGAACTGTCTTTCATGTCCCAGAGTTCATTTGAGGAAGAGGTCTCCTTCGTTTCTTTAGGAGGAAACATGGATACATATATATTGAATTGCCAAGCAGGACAGCAAGACAGAGCATTCTATGATATGCTATGTAAACTAATAACCCAAATGTCATCATATGCGCAAAAAAAAGTTTAGTGGATCTTTGATTTTATACCAAAAATGTTAGCCTCAAGCGATTAACTAGCAATATACAGAACTTTCCCTGGAAGTTGATTTGTCCTTTCAAATGAGATCTTTCCATCAAAAACATTCTTCCTCATCACAGAAATCTGCAGTAACACATACACAACATGTTTTATTTCACATCGGATGAAACCCGATGCTCAAAGCATGAGCACCGTGAAAGGCTTACCGAGGTGTACAGGTATCCCTCGCTGTTCATTGCCAAATACAGCTTGGTTTGAACTCCTTGGATAGCCACCACTCGAAGACCCACAGGGATGAGGTTAAACAGAGCTGGAATCAAAAAGAATGCGAAAGCGATGTCATCATTCTGAATTCCATAGCTTTACAATGTTCCCGGCAGGTGTGGCCCTCCAAAAGTAATGTGTGCTGGGTAAAACGATGTCTGTGTATTTACACATAGATAGATAGGGCCTCTTCTCCCTTTTACTGTGCTCGGTGTCTGGCTACAGTCGCATGAGTGGGGCTGTGCCATGGCCACATACTGTTAGACACCCCGGGGAAATGGGAGACAAGCCCGTGGTTTGTGTAGTGTCGGAAGTAGGGAATCCCGATGCTTTTGGAGAGCTACAGTTTCAGGAACTGGTCTATATATTAAATGGCTTTATCCTCAACGAACTATTTTAAACCGCTCCCCTAGATGACAGCTAAAATTCACAGACATGGTTATGATCTACCAGTTGGGGAGAGATTCCTAGAATCTTAGAAAAGATACTAGTCTAACTCCCTCATCTAAATTATCTGTATTATTTCCAATGCAACAACCCAAAAATAAATCCGGGCCTTGAAAAAAAAGTCATTTTGTAGTCTTATGTTCCCAGAGTAGTATTTCAGTATTTCTTAAAGAACCAACATTTTCCAAGATAGGGTTGGGGGTGGAGGGGCAGTGCCTAGCTTTTTGCATCTAGTAGCAAAGGTGAAACGAATACCAATAATGAACTTAAGAGGTTTGTTTGTTTATTTAGCAAAATAGTTGTAAGTAGGCAGCCAGCTGGTACCAAAGAGGCCTTCATTTCTCCATTTGAAGGTTTGATTGCGTGAAACTTACACCCAGCCTCTCCTCACAATCACACACCACTCACTGGAGAAAACCAGTGGGCGTCCTCCCCCTACCAGCTGTCTACTCCCTCCTACACTGCGAATAAAAATAAAACAGTACATTTTTAAAACGTAGTGCTTGCCACACACATCTTTTGAAGCTAGCCTGTGCACCTTTCAAGAGTCATAGACCAATGTTGATGATTGTTGCCTTGGTGTGTAAGTTTACTGAAGAGGATACATCGGTCTGCTATCATTTCTGTGAACAAGAATGTAAAAGAGTCACCATGTGGGTAAGAACAGCTTTTCTGAGATCTCTTACCTTGATGCATATCTATCCTGCTGCAGTAGGTGGGGCAATATGGGTGAAAAATATTAGTGAGGAAATGAATACTCCTTGGGGGAGCCTCCAATGTATATTTCCCTTAAAATCAGGGTGTTACCAGAGAGGAGCGAGGACATATTGTACAGTTCAAAATACAAGTGTTCCCACCACATGCCACTGATGGCACCTCGTTCAATGCTCATCGTATTAAAAGCTGTGCCCTTCTGTTATGTGAGGTAAAGGAAAGTGATCGCACAGATTGCAAGCCAGGATCGCATGCTATATTTGACAATGCAATGCACAGGAAAGGAGTCTGTCTCTTTGCTTATGTATATATCTCTTTCTGTTGATGATGCCTTGCTCGCAGAGGTGCTCAACACACATCTGCGGATTGACAGCAATCGGAATGGTGACAACATGACAATATGATACTTTTGGAATGCAACAGTTCACAATCCCATTACATAAAAGTTCTTGTTTAAAAAAAAATCTGAGATCTAAAAAACCAACTGAAAACTTCCATATGGGTTTGGTGTAAAAAGCCATTACCACGGTGTACCACCAGACAACTAGAAAACCAGCCTGTGTCTGAATCCTAGTTTAGTTATAGTCCTAGAGGACAGGGAGTGATAAATAAAATTCAGAACTGTGTCTAGAACCTCGTTTATCACAACACTCAGAGCCTCCTTAGTTCTCTTAATGTAGCTTGTAAAAAGCAAAAAAAAAAAAAAGGTAAGAAGAGAGAGAAAAAGATTTGATCTTCACCACGTGCCTCAACATCTCTGGTGTGGGTTTTAATGAGCAATATAATGCTTGAATTCCAAACATCAGATAGCAGGAGGTAGAAGAGAAGCAAAATCCATCAGTAATCCATGCCCGGGATTATCTATTCCTGATTAATGGTGTTAACTATGGAGGAGAACATAAATTTTTCACTATGCACCATAAATTTCTGTGACACCCCATTCAAAAACAAAAATCAGCACTCTAAAACAAAACAAAACTGAAGAAGGCAGCAAAAGTAGACAGCAGCTAATCATTCTAGTCTTTAGACATTCAAGATAGATCATAAACTAGGTTGGTTGAAAGTGTAAAGGGTCAGATAAAACAGTTTCCAGATAACAACTCAAAGAAATTACATCAGGGGTAAGCTTAGGCAGAATCGATATTTTCCTATGTGCCTGTGTTTCTCTAAATCTGGAGTACTTCCTCCTGGACACAAGATATCATTTCAATTAGGATGAAACTATTCTACATATGAGAAGAAAACAATTGATTTCATTTGTGTATCTAAAACACATTGATTAAATACCAAAAATCTCTTCTTCCCTCTCTGTCAAAGTTTCGCATAAGCTTTTAATAAATAAAAGGGCTTTTGTTTCTTGTTTATTCTACTGTGTCTACATAAAACCAATTAAACTCAGTCTACTACCTTGAAGGGACCATTTTCTCAGAGACATGCATAAGTTGACACTTAAGGTTTACTGGATACACACTGGATACACACATCCTTCTTCCTTAGCTGGGCTAAGGTCAATTTTTCAAAGGGAGCAATTAATAGAAATGTATCTTACTGCAGACTGGGGAGACCTGACACACTGAACTAGTAACACTGCCGGAGATTTGCAGGGAAAGTTGCCTATTCTTTTAAAATAGCCCTCATTGCACCCAAGGCAGATAATAATAAAACTGCTGCCATGAAATGTCTATCAACTTTTCCTTTTTAGGGGGAAATACATAATTTACAATGGCTGGTTTGCTCATGATGAGATTTTACTGAACTGACATCTACCCTTGTAATAAGTTCATCAAAGGTCAGCTTAAATGCATAATATCCAACATACGTTTATAGGAATAAATCTAGTTGGGTAAATGTGAACGAATGTGTTTCATCGTATTATGCTTATCACCACAGAATGAAAATATCATCAAATCATTTTGAACTAAGTGAGAAAAAAAATGACAAAAGGTACTAAAAAGTATTAAAAACAAAACAAAACAAAAAATAAACACAGTATCAGGAATACGTGTTAAGGAAACACTACATAAATGAGTTACTGTTGAAGAAAAAACAACTTGTATTCTTGTTCTACTCATTTAAAATAATGAATGTCAAGGAAATTGCCTGGCTTTCGAGAAAAAAAGAATAAATTTACATGGCTAGACTTCCATCGTAATGATGATCATGTGAATAATCATTTTAATCATGAAACAAGACTGTTTCCTGATGACTTATGCCCTACAATATCCTCACTGGGGAAGATTAGCTAGTCCCCTGGCCTCTGGTTGCATTCGGCGGCTGGGGAAGGGTCAAGCCCCACAGACCTGCTATTTCTTTTGAGGTACTTTTCACTTGAATGCTTCATGTTCTGGTAATACTTACCACCATCGCTTTCCCCCTTATTATTTCATTCTGCCTAAATACTGATTCTGATAATCAGGCTAACACTCGTTCAAGGTCTTAGAGTATCTTTAGTACACAGAAATGCCATTCCTATCAGTCAGAGGTATAAGACAACCAAAGGCAGAAGCTATGAATACACAGGAATTGAAGAGTAAAACCTACTACGTGATTTAAAGCTCCACTGTAGGGAACAGAGTCTTGATTTACATACATATATGTGTGTGCCCGTGTGTGTGTATACATGTGTGAGTGTGTGTTTATCTTAAAAGGACTGCCTAGCGTGTGATCTTGATACATTTGGCACATTGCTGTTCACAAAACACAACCAATGCACTCATTTTAAAGTTTTTCCTTTTCAAGAAACGCATGTGAACACTAGAACCAAAATAATTTTTTCCTCTGATTTTAATGTAGGAAAGATGCTACAAATAGATGGGGGGAAAACTTGACTGGGTGGGGGGGGCTCATGGGCAACTAATCATAAACTTCCTTTCAGTAATGCCCAGTGGACCCATTTTGTAGAAGCACTTATGAAAACAGACCGGCTCACAACCCCCTCCCCCCAATTCCTTCCCTAGATACTGATCTGTACCTAAAATTTATCAGAATGTTTTCTAACTGATCATTATGTACTAATGTCTGTTACACAATTACAGTAAAACCCTCTATTCACATTTGACAAAGTTTTTCAAACAGAAGAGTATGCACAAAACAACATCTAAGATACTCACTGTAGAACTTGAACATCGCAAGAGTAACACAGCATTTTGCAAAAACAGTGAAGAACCATTCAGTATGGATGTTTCTCATCCTTGGTACCACCAGGGCTTTCTTCAAGGGTAATTAAAGGTGACTTCCTCTTGGGGTCATAGCTTGGCCATCAGCCCAGGAAGCATTATTAAAAGGTGAGAAACTCTTTTGACACCTAAAACTGGGACCCCTGTCTATGGCTTTGCTGTCTGCAGCCGACCATCTCTCAAAATGCTGCAGAGGACTCGTTAGCCTTCTCACTGGCTTTCCTTGCTGTCTTCTTAGCCGATAGAGGGGATGTTTCTAGGAAATTATCAAAATCCGAAGGAAGTGCAATATAAATAAGGGAAAACAGAGAATGAATTGTGAGAACCAGGTGTTTCGGCCTCATGGAACTTTTAATGGGTATGCAGAAATCTTCCAATGGCAAGAAAACACCAATTATTAGGGAAGAGAGGGCTTCATTGTTTGTGAGTTTGTTTTCATGACTTCCGATAAATAAAAGCATACGTGATAAAAAGTTATGTAACATCTTATAATCACATTATTTCAATAATTAGAAATAAAATTGACTTTATTTTTGATGTGTTTCCTTTATTAGGTTCACTGTGATGGTCCCAAGTTGGTCTTTACTCAAACCATGGTTTAGAAAAAAATAAATAAAGCACTAAGAGAAATCCCTTCACCCACCTGTGGACATATCTCAATTGTTAAAATCCCAATTAGTCTCAGAGTTATCAGTGTGTGTGGAGGGCGGGGAGCAGAAGTGGAAGCTTGTAATGATGAATTCTCATGACACAAAACCACTCCTCCCTCTTGGGATGAGACCGGTTCTTAAGAGTAGAGATAACGTGCTATTTCAGGATCAGTGTGTGGGTGAGTAAATTTTCTGTGGGAAAAAAGTAATAAAATCCAAAGGACAGCCATAAATCTATCCAGATTACCATGGAGATGACATTTGGATGGTTCTTCAGATGGTGTCAGCATTATTTGCTATAGTTCACTATTTTACATATTTTCACATTCAACTTCCCTTAGGTTAACCTGTACCAACAGTGTGGAAGTGTTGACTGTATTTTTGCCTTGGGGGAGAAATTCACAAGGGTTGTTAATTTCAAAATAGTAATAATCACAAAGAAAACACGCAATGTCAACAGGGCACTCGCTGGGAGATCCTATGTATTTCGCGGTCACTTACTGTAAGTGCTGTCCTCGTCTTTTGTGCCATCGATTGTTCCATCTGCCTGCAGCTGCAAGTGGTAACCTTGGCGGCTGTAGAGTTTGGTAACTATGCCCTTAAGCTGAGGCTCTGCAAAGAGAAGGAGGATTTGGATCAGTCGATAAGTTGTGCTTATGAGTTGAAAAGACTCAGAAGTCAAAATTCTGATTTCATTTATAAACTTTAGTGGAAAAGGTCATACCACAACTTTAAAGAGTCCTCTGAAAGGAAACAGGCAACAAACTCCCAAGTTTTGGAGGGAATCTCCAAGCTGAAGAAAGCTTTGATTTCTACCTCGGCACCTTGGTAAAGCCCTAAAGCTTCTGAGGGCAGCTAGTTTCTGAGAGCATGTCCCCTGGCTTACAGAGTGGGACTCTAGCTCACTGAGCATTCCGAACAGGTTGGCAAATGGCATGTTCTGCCTTTTAACGATGTGCCACTTCTCATGAGGAAGGAGAAGGAGAAATACAAAGATAATTTCCAGTGGTTTGACAACCAGGGACCAAAAACACACTCACAAAGACTTCTCTCAGCATTATTGCTCTTCGAATAATTAGTCCCCTCCATTCTGAGAGCGTTGAAAATGCATCAATAATCTGAAAGCCCATCAAAAAGGACTTACATTTGGAAATTGGAGCTGTGATACAGAGAAAAGGGGAGAGGAGGGGAAAAAAATCCATTACCATACCCTATCGTGTTAATTATCCTTAGGGAAAAGGGAGGCAAAAAGAGCAGGGTGTTTGTTGGTGGGGAGGAAAAGGAAATTAGTTTATACAGCAATATGAGTTGGGTTCTCAGTTACAATGATTTTCAATTATGAATCACCACAGATTTAATAAAGTACCTAATTTACCAATAAGAGCCATGTTATCAAAAATTTGCTTTTAACTGAATGCAGATACCTGCACCGAAATCATACGTATGTGATCATTCAGGCCACATAATCATGCTTTGCAACTACTTCAGCCTTTTTAAAACAAGCCCAATTCACAGCGAATGCCTTGCAAACTTCGTGCAAACAGAAAATGGATGTCTGCCTTTCCAGTCCATAGTGTGTGGAACACATACAGAGAGAACAAATTGGTGAGTAAGTCTGAAATTCAGTATTATTTAGCTCGTTAAAAGTAAGAAAACAGCGTAAAGGATGCATTTGGGGAAGAAAGGCCAAATAAGCTGTATGTTCTCCTTGAAGCTCTACCTTGAAGCTCTCCTTGAAGCTCTACCTTAACACCTAGAGCTGTGTGAAATTTCCCCTGGCACCGGGATACCGCGCTACTCTTCTCGCGGAATAGGTTCCAAAGGACCTACAATCTGGCTGTGAGTTCTCTCTTCAATCCAGCATTTTAGTAGCAAGTAACCAGTTTCATGAGTCTAACCAGATCACTAAGCTCTTGGCCACAAGGGTCTAGGGATCCACTGCCCCCTCTCCAGCAAATATTTCAAGGGTGCACCACAAGTCAAGTCTGTCCCGATAAGCTCAGAAGTGATCGAAGAAACAGAATGCCTAGAGAGCCGAAACCCACGGCGTTTGGGGGGGGCGGGCGGTGGAAGCTGGATCAGGGGAAGGGTCAGAGCTGCAGGCGTAAAGGCAAAGGAGGGTTTCCCCGGGTTCGCTAGGGCGGGCGGTGGTGTCTGCCCAGCTCGGCGCCTGCAGTTTCCACGCCACACACAGACACACACACACACACGGCGGCCACGTCTGGGTCACGCGTGCCAGAGCCCCCTGGCGTGCACACACGGGGCACGTCTGAAGCTGAGGGCGCCCCCCCCCCCCCGCCGGCTCTGGCTCCGGGCTCTGCGCCTGTCCCACGGCAGTTGCAATGCAGCAAGCCAGTTACCGCTACGAACGCGGCGAGAAAGCCATCGCTTCCCACGCACGCACACCGGCTAGGTGGCCGCATCCGCACCAGATGGGCCCCCGACAAACTCACCTACGCTTACATACACGCCCTCCAGCCCCCTCCACACTCGTAAAGTATGGGGGGGAACCCCAACCCATCCCAGCCCAAGCCGGCCAAGGGCCCCTTCCAACCTGGTCTCCTTCTGCGCCTCTTCTTGGAGCCGAAGAGTTTGACCCGGGAAAAGACGTTTAACTTGTTTTTGTCGCAGCTGGTCTTGCCTTTGCTGGGGCTGCTGACACACTTGCAGGCGTTGGATTTCTCGCGCTCGCGGGCTTGTCTCTTCTGACGGATCAGCGAGCTGGCGATAGCCGCCGCCATGGCCACGACGCCCACCACCACCACTTCTTTGGCGGCCCCTCTCCGGCTTCGCCTTCGCCTCCGCCTCCCGCTCCTCCGCGGCGCGTCCGCTCGGTCTCGCGCCGCGGCCGCCCTCGTCTCCCCGGCCGGCGCTCGCCCGGGCTTCTCGGCGCTCGGCCCGTCAGCGGAGGAGGGGGCTCAGCATGCCGTCCGGGCTCCTGCGGCGGGGGTCCGGCTCCCGCGCGGGCGGGCGGGCGGCCTGGGTCCGAGCCGACGCCACAGCCCCGGGCCGGGATCGCGGCGAGACTGGCGGCGGAGGCAGCGCGGCGCGGCTGCGTGCGCTCGGCCTCTGCGCCCCGAGGACACTGTGCGAGTCCAAGTGGCTCGGGTCGGAGTTTGGCGGCACCCCCCGCCCTGTGCCGCGCGGAGGGGGCCGGAGCGGGGAGGCGGGCGGAGGGAGCGGCGCGGGCGGGAGGGAGGCCGCGAGCGCGGGCGGCGGGAGGAGGGGGGGAGGAGGCAGCGCGCGGGGGAGCGCGCCCTCGCCCTGGCCCCTCCGAGCCTCCGACTAGTCCTTGCAACTTCGAGGCCTGACGATCGGGAAAAGTTGGCCCGCGCCGGCTGGCCGACGGGGATCAAACAGGTAACGGCCTCGCATCTCGGCGGCGGCGGCGGTGGTGGCGGCGGCAGCGGCGGCGGCGGCGGCGGCTGCTCTGGGCGCGGCACAGGCTCTGCATAGCAATCCGGTCGCCGCAGGCACCCTCCGGAAGCGCGCCGCGGCCTCCCCGAGGCCCCCCTCCCCCGGCGGCCCCTCCCTCCCGGAGCCCAGCCCGCGGGCTCCCCGCCGCCCCGCCCCCCGAGGCCCCGGCGGGCCGCGCCGCCGAACACCTGTAGGGGCTCCGGCGCCGCCCCACCGCCCGCGGCTCCCTGCCCTCCTCTTCCAGAGCGGAGCATGCGGGGGGAGGCCGGGATGCAGGGGACCCCGGGAGGAGGTCGTGGGGCCGGGGGAGCCGGAGGTTGCCTGGAGGTGGGGGGCGGTAGGGGGGGCGGCTATTTCGTTAGCGTTGGACTCTTAGTGGGCCACACTGCCCCGGACTGGCGCCCCTGGGAAGTTCGCCAGACCCCCGCGCCCCCGCCCCGGTCTGCGACTCACAACAGCCCCCTTCCCCCAACACACACACACCCGCGGAGGCATTTCGCGCGGCGACACTTGCAGCCCTCGGGGAGAGAGAGAGGCCAGGGCTCGCAGAAGGGTTCAGCCCTCGCGGCGGCGGCGGCGGCGGCGGGCACTGCAGAGCTGCGCCCGCACACCACGCTGCCACCCAGCGGTTTTCGCTGACTTTCCATTACAGGCCAAGATGTGCGGTCCGAATCCCGCTTTTCCTCCTGCCCCAAATCATTGCTTTGAGAGCTTGGGTGGTGTACAGAAAGCGGTGTTGGGGAAACGCGGCGCCGAACCTCGTTATTGAAGCCCTGTCCCCATCTCCGATCTCCTAACTTTTTTCTTTCTTTTTTCCCTGCTCCTCCAGATCTAGCAGCCTCTCTCCCTCCAATTCGGGAATCAAGTCTGGCTTTTTGTTCGCCTCTCTCTATTCACAGGTTCTGTCCTTTCCCTGTTCTATATTTTAACCTGGAGAAGAAAGAGGAGTTTCGAGGTCAAAAATGCAACAAAGAGAATGATCCATCCACAACCCCATCTTCAAAGGGGCACTGCTCTTTTACTCTTTTACTTGATTTCTAACACCAGAAAGGAAGCTGCCAAGAGTAGGGCTGCTCTGTCTGGGGGCTGCCACTACACTCCTTACGGGACCTCTCCCTTCCCCCTTTCCCAGATCTTTTCCAAATTGATACAGACACAAACAGAACCAAATGCCCAGACCCCTGTCCTTCTTTTCTTGCCTGAGCTCCCAACTGGGAGACTCATTCAGCCTTCTTAGCCCATCAGAGCTGTATCACCTGACCCTTCTGGAGATTTCCCTGCTCCAGAGGGGAAACAGCTGCCACCTCCCCCTTCCATTTGTCCCCAGTCTTGAAATGTCTGTGGCCCTATCAGAAGCTCTGATAGCGGTCTGCAAAGACAGGCTTGGGTGAAGGTTGCAGGGACGGAGGTGGAGGGTTGCAGGAGAGTCGTCATTCTAACGGTCTGCAATTTGCTGCAGGTTAGTCGACTCCTCTGTGTTTTTGGCTTTCCCAAAAGCTCACGGAGGACGGGGTGCAAGAGAGTTTCAGCACCTCAAGCCAATTCAAGCAGTCACTTGAGACATTGATTCATAAGGGAAAAACCCTGGTTGGCTCCCGTTGGACTTCGAACGCCTTGAGAATCTGAACTGGGTCTCGGTCAGCACTACATTCCCATCTGCTGGCACAGCTCTTGTCATATAGATTATGTTCAATAAACAGTTTGTTGAAAATAATTGACGAGTGACTGATTTACATTGCTTCTTAAGAGGAGCAGGATGTTTCCTGGCTCGGAATGAATAGGATTCAAATTCCAGTTACCATGAAGGGAAATAATCTCACCAAAAGAGGCCTCAGAAGACGATGTGACCAGGGCCAAATATTTGGGGTGTAGAATGGACCTTAAGAGGTTTCTTCTCCCTCTCAGCATGCTGTTACCTTCCACTGAGCCCCTGGGCCTCTAACGCTCTGGGACCTGTCTGCCCATAGACTGCAAGAATTTTCCTGTCTCCTGGCTTAAGAGAACTCACAGAGGCCTGTGGCTGGAGGGGGATTCATCTAGGGGGAAAGCGAAGGAAAGCCATTTGACTTTGGGTCCATACTATGCAATCATACTATCCAATCGGCTTAGCCATTAGTTAGTGGAGATTTCTCATCCTTTCCTAACTCCCATATGTATTTCACAGGTGCTTCTCAACTCAGAGAAGAATGAATGTAAGTCTCAAATTCTCCGAGAACTGTGCCCAAACCCCATTCACCTAAGGAAGGCAGAATGAAAGAAAGAACCACAGGCCACCCTAGAGAAGGATATTTTGCCTTTCCTTTCTTACTGCCACTCCACCAGTAGGATGGCATCTCAAGGGGAGAGTGAAGAACTTTCTTTCCACACTTATTTCCACAGCGTCTTTTTCTCCTGTCTTGCTTTCTTCCTACCAGTTCACACAGTACCTTGCTTAATCCCAGGGCTCCCATTTGCTCTGCGCTGGTGGGTCCACTCCCCTTTGTTCCTCCCGGACCTCCTCTTCCCACTGCACTGCCCACCAAGCTCTCTCCTTAATCATGTTCAGGAGGAAAGCACCCTTAGCTGCTTTCTGCGGCCCCACTCACACAGAGTTCTACCCTGGGTGACAGGAGGCATGCGTTTTTAATCCTGTCTCTGCTGCTAATCGGCTATGTGACCTTGGGTATGTCATTTCTTCCGCTGGGGCTACGGTTTTCCCATCCTTAACGTCATCCTTCAGACAATCTTAATGGCTTTCAAATCGTATTCTGCAGAGCCCTGAGAGTGGGTGGAGGGGGTATACGTTCCCTCACCTGTGTTTCAACAACAGCACCTCTGCTTTCATCTATTTTACATACCTGGGCTCACAGTATGATTTCTTTCTTTTTTTTTTTTTTAAGACCTATTCATTTATTTGAGAAAGAGAGAGAGAGAGAGAGTGCACAAGCTGGGCGCGGGGCAGAGGGAGAGGAAGAGAATCTCAAGCAGATTCCCCACTAGGCGCGGATGGAACCCAAGGACTTGGGGCTCCATCCCAGGACCCTGAGATCATGACCTGAGCCGAAACCAAGAGTCGGATGCCCAACCCACAGAGCCACCCAGGCACCCTTTTATGATTTCTCATTTAGAAAAACAGCAAGAACGATTCCACTGCTAAAACCAAAACGTTTGAAAATCTCTGGATGAGATCTTCCTTAAAGTTTTTCTGCCTCTGAAGCCTACGATTTCTTGGTATACGCCCCTGTCCCTGCTCCCTCTTATTCTTCCCCTCCTCATCCTCCCCACCCCTCCCCATTCCCCTCTCACACCACCAGAACATAAACCCTAAATTGGCCTCTGGAGAGAACTACCACAAGTCTCTTTGGCTCCGTTCCTCACGGGTTCACTGGAGAACCAGGTTTTAGCGTTCCTTTCAGGGGGAGTTATTTGAGTTATCAGATTATAGAATGCTGGTCGTTCTCTGCCAATCTCTTTTGGCAAGCCTCTGTAAAGAAGCTGGGGGGATCTGCTCTCAAGAGGCGTCTCCAGGAGAGAGACAGAAACCCAAACAGATGTGACTATGATGAGTAAAAATGAGAGAACTCAGACAGCCTAATCAGGAGCAGCCTTAGTACCTTCTGAGCAGGAAGGAGTTGGCTGTCTTTCTGAAACTCTGCAAATGAGAGATTTCAAACACCCATCATTCGTGAAGATAAACATAATTGGAGCCACTTGCCAGTTAGCTCTCCGCCTTCACTTCAGCGGTCCCTCAGAACCCCTCAGTGACCAGTTAGTTACCAGGGCAAGGCTCAAACAGAGGAAAGGGGACAGGTTCTAGTGCACCAAGGTCAAGCAACACGGGGATCTCACCATTCACCGGGTAGGGCAGCAGAGGCGGCATTTAAGAGACTGGGCAGCAAGTGCCAACCCTTCGTGTCCACCTAATTATGTACAAAAGCCCAGAGAAACGACTGGACAGAAATACAAATGAGGAGATTAGAGAAAAGCCATTAGCCAAGGTTCTCGCCACTTAACTCCAAGCAGGAAGAAAAACACAATTTAAAGAAATCCTGTCAACGTCCCACTGGAATTCCAGGGACAGAAAGAGTGACTACTGTACCTGACACATTAATCAGCTGGCAAAGAGTCTCTCCTAGTCAGATCATTTGGGGGAATTATGCTTCAGAAATAAAGGTCTCCAGAACCAATTTTCTAGAAAGGGATCGGCTCTCCTGATTTGCATTGCACCAGGATGGTGGCTTGGTCCCCACTGTGTCCTCTGTCTGGGATCATTCTCTAAATACTTCAGTTACAGAGTTTCCTGAAGCTACCTCTGCTTTATACTTAAAAGCAAATAAAGAGGGCACCTGCGTGGCTCAGCCGTTTGAGCGTCTGCCTTCAGCCCTGGTCGTGATCCTAGGGTTCTGGGATCGAGTCTCCTCTTGGATTCCCTGCTCAGAGGGGAGTCGGCTTCTCCCTCTGCCTCTACTCACGTGCTTGCTCTCTTGCTCTCGCTCTCGCTCTCTCTCTCTCTCTCTCTCGCTCACTCTGTCTCTCAAATAAATAAAATCTTAAAAAAATAAAAGCAAATAAACAAAATCAATGGGGGACACACTGATTAATTCTGATCCTTAAGAAAAATCCTATAACCCATATAAAAATTTTACTGTTCAGTCATAATTTATGAACATTAAAACCATAGAGCACCCTGATGGTATTAATCATATCTATGAATTCAGCTATTTGCCATTTAATTAGCCATAGCAGCTGCAGCATCAAGAGTTCAAGGCCTCTGATTACCTGCTTGGTCATTTAATCAAGAAAACCTGGAGAGAAGTATAGGATTGCTGGGGTAGAGATCTCTCCCTTTATCATAAAAAGAGAACACAAGGAAATGAGCTGAAGCTTCAGTATGTGGGGATTTAAATTTTGTACAAGTAAAACATCTTTTTCAGTAAGGGCTGTTAGAAACCATAATTGAGGGCTCAGCCTGGGTGGCTCAGTCGGTTGAACGTCTGGCTCTTGGTTTCCGCTCAGGTTGTGATCTTAAGGTCCCTGGGTTGAGGCTGGAATATGGCTCCACGCTCAGCGTGGAGTCTGCTTCTCTCTCCCACCCCTCTGCTAACCCACTCCAGCTCGAGTGTGCTTTCTCTCTCTCTCTCTCTAATAAATGAATAGATACAAACTTTAAAAAACATTATTGAGTGCTGATTCTCCTATGGAAATTTTTTGTTGTTGTTTTGTTTTTTTAATTTATATGATAGACAGAGATCACAAGTAGGCAGAGAGGCAGGCAGAGTGAGAGGAAGGGAAGCAGGCTCCCCGCTGAGCAGAGAGCCCCATGTGGGGCTCAATCCCAGAACCCTGGGATCATGACCCGAGCCAAAGGCAGAGGCTTTAACCCACTGAGCCACCCGGGCACCCCTCCTATGGAAGTTTTATCAGTACAACAGAAACGTTCTCTGTCTCAGTGGGTATGTGAGTTGATTCCCGTCTCGGCTCTCATTCTCTCATTCAGACTGCACGACGATTAATACAGCCATGGGCTACAACCAAGAAGTGGTCCCTGGAAAGGGGGCACCAACAACCATTACTGAGAAAGTTCAAGGTGCTGAACTCAAGGGCATGAGATAGTACCTTTGTCTTTGGAAGATCATACTGAGTGAACTTGGATCGTGTGAGTCAAGGCAGTCACAATCATTTCGTAAAGTTTGTCATCCAAGGGGTAGGAAATACTTTGCAGATAATAGTAAATTTATTCTTAACCAAACGAGTTGCCTCAGTGCTGACAGAGCGTCCAGAGCCAACAAAAGCCCCAGCTTCTCTGAGTTCTATTCATTTTTCTTCAATAATATTCAAAGATTTTGAAGGAACAATTGCTATTTTGTGAACTGACTGGTGGCTAACAGACATAAATGAAGTGTTTCTATGATGAAACATTTATGGCAGACTAGAAATGTGCAAGACTCAGAGGCAAAATATCTGTAACACTGGGTTCATTTCTTGCCCAGTGAACCAAATAATCTAAATGAAAAGCTGGGGGGGGGGGCGGTGACGCGAGGATTTGAGGCAAAAGCAGGCAATTGGTAATTTTTCTGGATCTAAGCTATTTCAGGAAATAGGATTTCTGGAGGAAGGTGACCTAAACTCAAGATCTGAAGAAGGGAATGCAGTGTTTGCAAATGATCTAATATTCAGTATTACGTAGCATATGGGGGCGGGATCCGCGACCTGCATAAGGAACTCTGGACTGATTTCCATTTGCCAGTGGCGGTGTTTCCACCAGTTTCCTACCGAGATTTGCCATTTTTTAAAGAAGCAGAGAGGTAATGGGAAACTATTTCAGGGTTCTCTCAGGATTAGCAGGCCTAACATACTTCTTTTCAGACACTGACCAGGATATGGGCTGGAAACCAGCTGAATTTGGAAGGAAAGGTATCCTCTAGATTCGAAGGAGGGGATAAAGGACAGGTCCACAATTCATCTGAGAACTCTGCAGAAGTCCTAGGTGGTCTCAAACTCCACACTCTGCTTTCTTTTTTCTTTTCTTCTTCTTTTTTTTTGGGGGGGGCGAAACTGGGGTTTCAAATGGAGAGAACAGTCAATAAATGCTGTGGTTATAATTGGACAAGGAACTTCAGTGCTGTTATGCTATTTTCTTTCATCCTTCTAACAACCTATAAGGTAGGCATTGCCATTTTACAGATGAGGAAAGCGAAGTCTAGAGTAACGAAGAGATAGATCCATCAATGATCTCCTGCCGTGTCCATCGGTGGCAGTGCCAGGATTTCAACTAAAGATCCTCCGTCAATACAGTCTATGTGTACAAGTCAAGCCCTTCACATATGACTTTTTCTTCCTTGGCACTGAGTCTGGAATTTGGCTTCCTGATCAGTGATGCCTGGATATGGCTATCTCTTGGCTTGGGCACTGGGAGAAGATGGAATCTAGCATGACTTTCAACTCAGTTATGTGTTTTCCTTTTTTAAAAAACAAAAGTGAATTTTGAAGCAAACAACAGATATGATCTGTACACAGCCTAGTCTGTGCGCTTTGAACAATAACTTCTTAGAGTGACATTTTAAGAAAACATTGCCCCCTTTCTCACTAAAATTAAATGACTATAAATCACTGCTTTATATCCTTCTGGGTTTCTCAGCCCAGGGAGTCCTTTAACACCAGAACCCGGTCAGAGTCATACAATCTGGGGTTTTGGAGTGCGAGGAGACCCCAAAGACACTTGGTACTTTATCTTCATCACTCCTTAGCAGAAGGAGGAAGTTTAAGCACTCCAGTTTGCTTGGTTCTTTTCATACCCGGAAAACTGGCTCTCCACACCATAAGATATTTCATGCCATCTGCTTTCAGCTATGGGAAGCCTGAGTTCAGCCAAAGAGTGAAAAATATTGCACACAGTGTATTCAGTTACATGGTCTGAAGCCCAGGACTATGGTTTTGAGCTCGAGGAATTCTCTGGTATCCATTCGGACTGATTTGCTCTGGCTTGTCCCTTCTGACAAGCAGCTGTAAGTATAATCAACAGATTGAAATTGTTTAATAACTTCTCCTGCCACCACCGAAGACCTCGAGCAATTTGAGAACCTGATTTCATAACAGGGACCTTGATGCTCAATTAACAATCTCATTTTAGCAAAGAGACGTGAGGCAAGAGAAGTAAATGAGTTTTTCTGAGGCTACGCTGTTCATTTATTCATTCAAAATTTACGGAGAACTCTCTGCTGTGCACTGAGTTAAAACCTAAAGGATGCAAAGGTACACATGAGCTATAATTTATTTATTGAGCGCTACCTCTATCGCCGGCAGTAAGTACTTTATCCTGCTTTACTCACTTAATACTTACAACTTACCCCCATTTTACAGATGAAGAAGCTGAGGCAAAAGAGAGGTTAATGAGTTCATGCAAGTAGTAAGACATAGAGCTAAGGGGACTCAAATCCATGCATTCTGACTTCATATCTCATGTCCCCGAAACTGCTCTCCTGCCCCCCTCCATCACTGCCCCTGGCTGCAAGTGGAGCATAAAGAGAAGGAAATAAAATAACTAAACCACAAGTGTGATTGAGCAGTGTAAGATGGCGCCAAACGTCCAAAGTGGGTGGGGCACTAAAAAATAAAAGGCACAGCTAACTCTGTGGATAGGGGCCACAGAAACTGGGAACCACTTCAGAAAGAACCACCACCACCACCACTGCCACCAAATCGTCTCACCGAAGATGAATTTTGGAGGACGAGAAAGAGCTAGAAGGTTGGGGAACAAAATTGGGTAAAGCCAGACTTCCAACCTGGCTAAAAATTACTCTTGATGCTAAATTCTTAGCAGGCCATATGACTTTCCCTCAGCTGAGAACTTACAAAACCTTGCATTTTTACGCCCCTCCACTTTAAATCACTCGGCAACAAGTGGATTTCTTATCTCAACCATTCTCCAGGAAACTGCTTTTCTGGGAAATATTGATTACTGGTGTGGCCCTGAAGCATTTTGGGGATTGGGAGAGATAAGATGTACTATGTGGATATTCTGATGGACGTTCATGAGTTGTTTATTTCATGTTTGTAAACCAATTGTCTTCCCTTTCCCACTGATTGTGTTCAGTACGTATTGTGACTGTTGATGTTCAAGTGTACAGTAGTTAACTGATTTACAACCGCCATGGGCAGAGGGTTTAGTAGAAGTAATCCCTTTGGAAAGATGCCAAACAAAATGAAAATTCAATTGGCATGTATGCCACAGTGAGGCAAGCCATCTCCTACAATGACTGGGGTGAACTTAGGGACCAGATATTTGCATGTGGGCAGTTATTAAATAATTTCATTATGGTGGTGATAAAATCTGAACCTAACAAATGAATTAAAGATGATAGAAAAATGACTGTCCAAGCCAGAAAATCCTAGTAGTTCTGATTGGAGAGGGACAACTAGGATTTGGTTGTTATTTGAATATACTAAAAACGTATTTGAAGAATCTTCCTACTTACTACATTCCTCTTCCGGCCACTAAAAAACCCACACCTGCTTGCTCTGTCTGAATCTTAGTATCCTTTGGTCTGAAAAAATATATACTTTAAAGAATTGTTTAGGGAAACAACAGTGCCTTATTTCACTGTAAGAAGAACCAAACCAAAATGAATAATCCAATTAAAAGGTGGGCAGAAGACCTGAATAGACATTTTTCCAAAGAAGATGTACAGATGCCAGCAGATATGCAAAAAGATGCTCAGCATCACTCATCATCAGGGAGATGCAGATCCAAACCACAGTGAGATGTCATTACCTCACTCCTGTCACAATGGCTAGTATCAAAAAGATAAGAAATAACAAGTGTGGGCAAGGATGTGGAGAGAATGGAAAACTTGTGCACTATTGGTGGGAATGTAAGCTGGCACAGAAGAAAACAGTACGGATGTTCCCAAAAAAGTTTTAAACAGAAATACCATACAATAAAGTAATTCCACTTCTGGGTATTTACCAATGAAAACAGGAACACTAATTTGAAAAGATATATGTGCCACTATGTTCATTGCAGCACCACATTCAATGGCCAAGACATGGAAGCAACCCAAGTATCCATCAATGGATGAATGGGTAAAGAAGATGCCACACACACACAAACACACACACACACACACACACACACACACACACACACACACACTGGATTATTACTAAGCCGTAAAAAGAATGAAATAGCGCCATTTGAGACAACATGGATGGACCTAGATGGTATTATCCTGAGTAAAATCAGTCAGAGAAGACAAGCACCAAATGATTTCACTCATAAGTGAAATCTAAAACCAACCAACCAACCAACCAACCAATAGAAGCAGACTCAAAAATACAGAGAACAAATTGGTAGTTGCCAGAAGGGAGGGGGTTAGGGGAATGGATGTAAAAGGAAAAGGGAATTAAGAGATACAAACTTGCAATTATAAAATAAATAGGTCACAGGGATGAAAAGTACAGCATAGGAAATCTAGTCAATTATACTGTAATAACTTTATGTGGTGACTGATGCTAATTACCCTTATCATGGTGAGCATTTTATAATGTAAGTAACTGTTGAATCACTATGTCGTTTACCTGAAACTAATATAATATTTATATCACCTACATTAAAAAAAATAACCAAACCAACACACTGTGCACACGTGTGTGTGTGTGTGTGTGTGTGTGTGTGTGTGTACACACACTCCGGGCAGGCCTCTGGGAATGCTGTAAAGCCAGCGCCTCAGCCCAGATGCCCACTGTCCTTGTGGGGCCCCACAGGAACCTGTTCTTCCACATAAAACCCTAGGATCCAGGCTGTCCTAATTCTTTTTCATTAAAATTGTCCTTTCCTATATCCCATCCCCGGGTCAGTGCTTTCCAAGATGACAGATAGTTGATCGGATACTCTCATCAGAGCTGGGATAAGTTCCAGTATCTCCGCATGACCTCTCCCCTTTACCTCCAATGGGTTCATTCTGATGGGGATTTTATGGAGGCACAATTATACTAACAAAAGCGTGCCTCTAAGGGTGACATTTTAAATGGCAGAAAGGCTGTGGGAGTAGCTTTGAGGAAGGAAGAGCTTTGGAGAACACCTCAGTTTAAAATATGGACTCCGAGAAACACACCGAGGGTTTCAGAGGGGATGGGATGGCCCAGTGATGGGTATTTAGGAGGGCAGGGATCGCACAGAGCACTGGGTGTTATACATAAACAATGAATCATGGAACACGACATCAAAAACGAATGATGTACTGTATGGTAACTAACATAACATAATAAAAATAAATAAATAAATAAAAATGAAAGTTCCCTGCCGTTTTGTAGCACTGGTTCTATGAATGTGTGTGCATGTGAGTGTCACACGGCAGAAATTAACTAGTCAGACACGCTCATTTAGCTCCGGTTCAATTTTTCCTTCTCTTCACACCCAAGATTCTTGAAAGTCTTTACCAACAACCCCCCATTTCCTTACTTCCATTCGCCACTCACTCTGATTTTATTATAATTATATGTATGTGTATATATATTCCTAGTAATTCCTCTACATAGATTTCAATATCCCTTTTGAGATGGACAGATAGTATTTGCTTGGTATTTAAATATACTTAAAACATTAAAAATATTCCACCTCATCGTACGCCTCTTCAGTTGTGCACCTTCCATTGCTCAATTATTTTTCTTCCATTCTAGGAGTTTACTGCCAACTCTTCATCTACTGCCTGTCTTAAAGCTCTATTTTTCTTCTGAAACTTCTGTTAGATAGATGTGAGACTTCATTCTCTCCTCATGGGTCCTTACTTCTCTTCCCTAGTTCCTTCTCTTCATCTCTCTGGGTAGAATCTGGGTGCTTCACTTATCCCCACTCTGAGCTTAGTCTATTGTTTGATTTTGTTTGATTTCATCAACAGACACACATATACAATATTACTGATTATATTGAAGCAGTCATCAAAAAATCTCCCAAAAAACAAGAGCCCAGGGCCAGACGGCTTCCCAGGGCAATTCTACCAAGCATTTAAAGAAGAATTAATACCTATTCTCCCGAAACTGTTCCAAAAAATAGAAATGGAAGGAAAACTTCCAAACTCCTTTTATGAGGCCAACATTACCTTGATCCTGAAACCAGACAAAGACCCTATCTAAAAGGAGACCAATATCCTTGATGAACACAGATGCAAAAATTCTCACCAAGATACTAGCTAATAGGATCCAACAGTACATTAAAAGGATTATTCACCATGACCAAGTGGCATTTATTCTTGGGCTGCAAGGTTCATTCAACATCCACAAACCAATCAATGTGATACAATACATTAGTATATTACTGATTACATGATAATATATATGACATGTTAGAAATTATATACATGCACACATGTGCATATATATACATACTTAATTCTTTCAATTTTTTTTTATCTTTTCTAATATGTCTGCTATTCTTTTCATGACGTGTGGTTCATACCTTATGGATTCTAGACCTTCCTTTATTTTACTGAATGTTTTGAAGGTACTTAAGTTAAAGTCTCTTTTATACTGCCTTATTATACAACTTTTCTGGAACCTGGATTACTCTGCTTATTGTTGCTGCTGACCCTCCCTGCAGTGGTTGATTTCTCTTCTTGCTCTGTCCACTTGACTGTGCACTCACCTTTAGCGTGAGAGCTGTTTTCTGTAGAAGTCCTGCGTGAGCCCTGGATAGCAGAGTTATCTACTTCTACCGCTCCATGTTCTTTCTCTGCCAGCACGCTATGGATTCCACTGGATGAACGTCAGTTTTTAATTTCCCAGCTTTTTAATACAAATTAAGATGTGGGATTCCAATTTCTTGTCGTCTAGGCCCAGAATGAACACTCTGCTTATATTCTGTGATCCTAGGCCTTGAGTCCTAATGTATCACCAACTGGACAGGATGTCCTGGCTCCTCGCTTTATAGAGGAAGCTAAGGGTTCAGTGTCAGGGATGTGACTTCACCTTAAGCCCCAGGGCGTACATACATTTCTGATACTCTTGATGGCCATTCAGTTCCAACTGTGACACTTTGCTTCAGCTTTAAACTGCCGCCTTGTCTCTATGACCAGGAAATTTCCCTTTTTTGTTTTTTATTTTTTTGTGTGTATTGTCAGACTTAAGATAGTATTTTATCCACTATTTCTATGTCTTTATGGAAGGTTAGAGGTTCCTGCCATACATTAATTCAATGCATTGATGAATGCATTAATAGGGACGAATTAAGTCCCTATTTGACCTACTTCCACCATGACACTAAAATTGCTTTTACTAAGATGATCAAAAGCCTTATTGTCACAACTGATGATGGCTTCTCAGTCATTACTTCCCACAACCTTTCAGCCGTATTGCATACTATTGGCCATTATGGTTTGTTTTGTTTTGTTTTTAATTTTTTATTTATTTTCAGCGTAACAGTATTCATTGTTTTTGCACCACACCCAGTGCTCCATGTAATCCATGCCCTCTCTAATACCCACCATCTGGTTCCCCCAACCTCCCACCCCCCGCCCCTTCAAAACCATCAGATTGTTTTTCAGAGTCCATAGTCTCTCATGGTTCACCTCCCCTTCCAATTTTGGACACTTTTCCATAGACTTCTCCCAGACTACATTCTCCTGATTTTCCTCCTGCCTGTCTTTGTGCCTTCTCGGTTTTCTTTTCCTCTTACTGACAACTTGAGTTCCTTAGGATTCTGGCCTATGTCCTCTAATTTTCTTCCCTATTCTTCTCTTTCTAAGTATTTATTCTTCATTCATCCATTCAACAAATGTTCTTTGAGCATTTGTTCTGTGCCAGGCTGAGTTACAGGCATTTAGCAGTGAACAAGGAAGGTCTCTAGAAGGGGATGACATTTGTGGACTCTTGAAATATGATAATGACCTAGCCTTGTGAAGAGTACAGGAAATCACTATTTTTTCTACTGTAACAACTCTAAAAATCTCCAATGCTCGTGATGGGGTTCAGACCATGCTACCCCAAAATATGGCACTTTGGCATATTGAATATTTAAAGCTAAAGGAATTTGAGAAAACAGCGGAAGCAGAAAGGTCACTGTGATCTTCCCTCCTCCCTTCTCCCCTGATACAGGCCATAAACCCCTCATGTGAAAAGTGACCTCTTTGTACCTGCAGGAAAAAAGCATCGTATCTCCAAAGACAAGGGACGCCAGGAAGAATACTGACAGGGCTTGCTAAGTTTCCCCTGGTTTACTACATTTACTTCATACTCTTTGGCATATCGTAGTTCTACCTGACTGCCCAGTCTTCACCAAACCTAGTATAAAAATACTCAGATCTAATTGTTTAGGTCTTCATTTCCTTTTGAAGACTCCTATGTCATGTGAAACTTGTATGAAATTTTTTGTTTTTCTCTTGTTAGTTTGTCTTTTGTTTATCTCATTTTCAGATCCAGGCAGGGACTCTAAGAGGGCATAGGAAACTTTTTCCTCCCCTACTCTTTCATTGGCTCACACAGCTCCTCTGAAGTCTATATATGGATACTTCTACCCAAATGGCACTCAAGACCTCAAACTCAACAAATCCAAAGTTGAACTCATCTCACCAAATTGATTCCTCTTCTCTTATTTCATATGGCTACTAAGTTTTTTTCCTTCTATCATGCTCCTTTCTGGATTCATTCACCATCTCACCCAAGATAGAGATTTGAAGATTATCCTGAAGTCTTCCTTTCACAACCTCACATCCAAGGAATAAGTGAGTAGTGCAAGTTCTACTTTCTTAATATTGTTTCTAAATTCCTATTGTTAAAATTTGCACCTATGCCTATTTCATTTCTTGCCTGAATTTCACCACAGCCTCCTCTGTGGCCGGTGATCAGACTACTTTGCTCACTGCTACAATTCTAACAGACAAATCTGATCATGTTGTTAACAAGTCTCAGTGGCTCTCCACATAGAAGCCCTCCACAATCTGTCCCCAGACTTCCTTGTCACCCTTACTTCCTGCCTCAGACACACTGTATTTCAGACATAGCAAAGTACTTACCTTCCCCAAAACAACCCCCTCCAGCCCACTAGCCACTCCAACTGCTGTATCTTTGAAAACTCCACTCCCTCCTCCTTGGCAAACCCTTCAGGATTTATCTCTGGCATCATCTCCTCTGGGAAACCTTCCCTAACAATCCCCATGTAAAAAGAGTTTCCTCTTTTCTGCTCTGTAGGATCCTATGCATATAGTTATTATGGCATTTATACTATTTATTTCTGTCGACTTGTCTGTCATGCCCATCAAACAGAGAACTCCCTGAGAAGGGACTGGGACTTCATCTCTGGATCCCCACATCTAGACAGAGTAGGGACTCAAAAAACAATAGTTTCATGGCTAAATGAATTCGCTAACTCTTCCTTCTCCATTTAGAATGCAGAGAGTAGGCACCTAGAGCAATGAAATGAAGGACAGGTCTATTTTGAAAAAGTAGGTTCTTGCGCAACTCATGGTGGAGGGTGGCCGTGTTTTAATTATAAATAGAACTATGTCATTCAGTCATTGAACTAGGAACAGGGAGCTACTGGATCCTTGTGAAAGGGAAAGTTAAACAGCTTAGTAATGAGATTGGCCCCTATTTGGGTCAATAAAATAATTCTTTAGAAGTCTATAACAATTTAAGGTTTGACAGAGTACTTTTACAACAACCATTGTCTTATTTGATCTGCATAGGAACCTGTGAGGTAGCCAGAATGGATTTCAACTAGACACATTTTACAGACAAGAAAACCATTTCTCACTGAGAGGTCATGGTTTGCCTTCCATCACAAAACTAATTTATTTATTGATCAGTTTAGCCCCTTCCTCATTCCAAAGAGGGATTGCGGTTGCCTACAAAAAAATGTACAGGAAAATAAGATCGGGAAGCCAAGAAAAGGTTATCAGCATGAAGAAAGATGAGTCAGACGCTAGAGACAGCCAGCAGGGTTTCAAACCCAAGGTCCCATTAGGCTGTCTCCAGAAGCTTTTGAACCACTGGGTGGTGATCCACAGGAGTTTTGTTTGCGTTAAAAAAAAAAAAAGCAGCTACAATTTTGACATCACAAAGCAAGTATCCTGGTATCTATTAGAATATTCCCCCATCAAATATAAACACTAAAAATTAAAGCCAAACTTGAGTCACTGCAATTATCCTGCTTGGACTAGAAAGCTAATCAAGCAACAGACAGAGACAAGGTGAAATGAGCTGAGACCATAAAGAAAATTGGTCCATGATAAGGCAGGGGCTGGGACTCCTTCTGCAGAGCTACATAAATATTAAAAAGCCAACCAGATCAAGAGGTGACTCAGTTTCGGAGGTAAACTCATTCAGTTTTGATCACATCGTGTTTTATAGACATCCACTTGCTCCCAGATTTTGATGAGAGTTTAAATAATCCTGTGGCTTTACTTGCCTCCTATGCCTCACCCAGACTCACCGTTACCATTTTCCTCAGTGTTTTACTGAAATTGAGAATGATAATACCTATAAAGCCTCTCCCCAGCTGACATTTCCGAGTCTCTTCCCCAGCACAACAAAATTAGAAAATGGAAAATATAACCTTTCTTGTCCTGTAGTTTCTCTACAGGATATAAAATGGAAACATAGTCTCTATTCAAGAATCATGACCAACTAGCAGGAATAATAATCATGATAATCACAGTAGCCAATACTGTTTGAGCATTTACTCTGGGCCAGGCACTGTTTTAAATATTTTACATACGTTTACTTATTTAATTCTCACCACAATCTCATGAGGTAGGAACTATTCTTATCTCCAAGTTATAGATGAGGACAATGAAGTATACTGAGGTTAAAAGTTTGCCTAAGGTCATACAGCTAGTGAGTGGCGGACCTGGGCTACCAATCCAGATAAACCCGCCACATGCAGACGTGCAAATATTCCTAATTTATAGTTGTTCAGTCAAATAGATGGATTATATATTTTGCTTTCTGTTGTTTACATCATTGCCAATTAACATTCCAGTAGTGCAGGCTCAGGGAAACTAAAGACAGTACTAAACTTCTAGAAAGTTCCTTCCATGAATTCCATCAAAAAGTGGGAACACTTCTCAGTCTTTTTCCCCTCAACGCTCATTGCAGTGATTTCTATCATGCTCTATAGCATTCAAATCACTTCTTCACATGTATATAGCTAACCCTGGTGTTGCCATGGAGATTTAAATCAATGCCACGTGCTGGGACCTAATTTGCATATTCTGCTGATTAGCAGGGGCACTTGGTAATCCCTCCCATCTGCTTGCATGACTAATCTCACGTGTTGGCAATGTATGGGATTCCAGAATGTTAGGAACTGATCCTCTCAGGTTATTTAACACTTCAGTTCTGTTCAGTAACAGCTTAATTAAACCTTGAGGGGGAAAAAAAGGTCAACAGACAAATAAAATTAAATCTTTTAGGAAATTAGCTAATGAGAAGGGGAAGTTAGAATTCACTGCTGCAAGGAAGAGCACAGAATATTATAATATAAAACAAAAAAAATGGAACGTTTCATCCTGGGTTTTCAGGAGTTGAACATCCCAACCAACCATCATTTACGAAGTCTTCTCCGTGCCTGGCAGTGTGTTAAGTGCTTTCACAGGTGTCATTTCATTTTGTTTTCACAGTAATCCTATGAGGCCAGGAGAAGAGAGGTTAAGTCATATGCTCAGATTCAGACACATTAAGGAATACTATCTGAACAAAGCTGGACCACCCAAATGTGTCTGACTCCTTCCACACCACTGGAGTGGGACTTGGAGATGGAGCTCACTTTCTATCCAATATCTCAATTCTCTAGAGGACAGAAACAGGGCCAAGGAAGACAAGCTGCAGGGAAACAGATTAGGGCTCACTCTGACAAAGCCGTATCTAACAATGGGGATTGTCCCAAAATGGATAGAGTACATTATTTTGGGAGGTGATCAAGGCCCTGTCATTGGAAGTGTCCACATAGGGAATTGGGGCTCACAAAGCCCTGGTAAAGACCTAATCAGATATTACAGAAGAGATTCTTGCATTAAGTGAATGATCTGAATCATTACAGACCCTCTGTCAAAACCCCAACACAAAGACCACTGGAGAAATCTGTTGTTTAGAAAAAGCTAAGCATGTGAACCATGCTAAGTAAGAGAAAGTACCCCCCTGATAGAGTCTCAATAGCAATTCGAAAGTTGGCCAAGAGTACTTACAGGGTTTCAGGGGCTGGGGTTGGTCATAATGTGTTAAGGCAGAACTTTTAAGCACGGTCCTTACAAATTCAGATCAGAATTTATAAACTAGATGAGTTGCTAGAATAGTTAATGGTCTTCTCTTTGGGACACATGAGTTATGTGGAATTACTGTCAAAACAGTCTGAGCCAACAAACAAAACACCCAGAGACTGTCCCAGAGAAGATGAGAATAAGATGTGACAATTACACATGATATGATATCCTGGATGGGACCCTGGAAGGGAACAAGAACATTAGTGGAAAAATTAGTGAAATTCAAATTAAGTCTGGGGTTGGACAATAATATGCCAGTGTTGGTTTCTTAGTTTTGACAAGTGTACCATCGTGATTTAAGATGTTGATGCTGGGCACAACCAGATGAAGCATATATGGGAACTTTCTGTACTATCTTTGCAACTTTTCTGTAAATCTAAAATTATTCCCCCAATTTTAAATTTGATCAAAAAATAGCTTAAGTTTCATTCGTCTTACACATCATGGCTGGCTTTGGTTTATCTATCTTGTGAGTAATAGCTCAATATGTTTTGCAACTTGAGGTTTGGTTTGTTTCTCGCCTCGATTTAGAAAACATCTCTGAGGTCTCTGAGTCAGAAGACTTTCTATTTAACCCAAACTATGGGGAAATAAGGAATAGAATTTGATGGGGTTAGAAAAGGTGTGTCAAAAATGAGACCTCTTTTCACGCATTTTTTTCTGATTTTATAATTTCCTGAGCTAAGGGGACCCTCATGAACCCACAAATGTTACCAATGTACCAACCCACAAATGTTACCAGATGTACCAACAGGACAGCAAAAAGATTACTGCTGAGTCTGAAGGGGGAGGCACACACACCCTCTGTCACCGCTACCAGCAAAGCAACAAATAATGACTAGCAAAGCCCGTGATATGGTTATTCACCAGGAGATAGAGCTCCTAGAATCCAACTACTGGAGCACAAGAGGTTAACACAGGTCAGGGATAGCTCCTTGAGGTCTTACTGAATCAGAAACTGTTCCTTAGACACTCTGGAAAACAGTATGGCGGTCCCTCAAAAAGTTGAAAATAGAGCGACCCTATGACGCAACAATTGCATTAGTGGATATTTACCCTAAGGATACAAATGCAGTGATCCTAAGGGGCACCTGCATCCCAGTGTTTGCAGCAGCAATGTCCACAATAGCCAAACTATGAAAAGAGCCTAGATGTCCATCAACAGATGAATGGATAAGGAAGAAGTGGTATATATATACAATGGAATACTATGCAGCCATCAAAAGAAATGAAATCTTGCCATTTGCAATGACGTGGATGGAACTAGAGGGTATTATGCTGAGCGAAATAAGTCAGTCAGAGAAAGACAATCATCATATGATCTCCCTGATATGAGGAATTTGAGAGGCAAAGTGGGGGGTCATGGGGGGAAGAGAGGGGAAAAAATGAAACAAGATGGAACCAGGGAGGGAGACAAAGCATAAGACACTCTTAATCTCAGGAAACAAATTGAGAGTTGCTGGGGGTTGGCGGGGAGGGAGAGGGTGACTGGGTGATGGACATTGGGGAGGGTATGTGCTATGGTGAGTGCTGTGAATTGTGTAAGACTGATGATTCACTGACCTGTACCCCTGAAATAAGTAATACATTATATATTAATAAAAAATGAAATAAATGCTTGGATAAAGAATCACCTGGGCAGAAAAAAAAAAAAAAGAAAGAAAGAAACTGCACTCTTGTTCTTCCTAAGCTGTACCGTGAAATTTTTTAGCGTGAAGACTGCCAGCTCCAGGAATTATGAATTTCAAGTCTTTACCTCTTTACAGGAGATGGCTGCAGATGGTGTTTGCGATTGCAGCAAAGGAGATGCCATTTAGGGCAGAGAATATTGATACTATAATGGCTTCTTCCCTAACTAAGGGTATTTTGGCACACATTTCCACTGATACTTGCTTTGACATGCCCAGGAAGCTTGAGGCTCCTTTTCTCCTCCCTGCAAAAATATTGATATTATTAGCAATGGACAAAGCATGACTTTGCATTTGCAGAACTAAGGACTCGGCATTGCGGTAAGGTAACTTTTGTTATGGGTTCCCACATGGTAACTAGAAATGGTATTTAGTTGTGTCCAAGGTAATCTGTCATTTCCACTTTTCAAACCATAGTTTTGAGGGGTGCCTGGCTGCCTCAGTCGGTGGAGCACACCACTCTTGATCTTGGAGTCACGATTTTGAGTTCCATGTTGGGGATAGAGTTTACTTAAAACACACACACACACACACACACACCCCAGAATGATGGAAACAAGAATCCTGGGTTCAAGTCTCAGTTCTCCTACTAATGAACCCTGGGACTTTAGGAAAACTCTGTCTATACTTCAGGCTTCTATTCCCTCATCTATAAAATAAGAGACCTGTGCATACAAAACCTCTTTGAATTTCATTAATCCACAACTAACCCGAAAACAATGGTTGCAGAAATTTATCACGTGGTCACAGAATTTTTGTCTACCATATTCAGTTGTTCTGTCGAATTGCGAAAGTCAGGAAGAAAGGGGCAGGCCCTCTGCTTAATGCAGAAGACAGTGGGCCGAGTGGCCTAATGGCTAGCAGCATGGGCTCTGCAACCAGAAAACTTGATTCCATAGCACATTAGATGTGTGACCTTAGAAAGCCAAGTACCTCTCTGTTCGGCAGCTTCCTCAACTGTAAGATGAAAATAACTATGGTACCCAGCTCCTAGGGTGATGGTGAGAACTAAATGAGTTCATTTTATAAAGAGCTCAGCATGAATCTGGTATACGGTACACACACAATAAGTGGCTGTTGCAATTTCCCATCTTCATCTTGTGGCTGTATGTTATTAAAGCCAGCTTTATCTGAACACCTATCTTGACAAAATCAGCCAGAACCTCCCACATCTGCTGTAGACCAACAGAAGTGACTGATAGTAGTTGACACCTCCCACGGTTTCCCATCTCCTGAGCCCGCCCTGGTCTGGGCTGTCAGGAATGGAAGAGAATAATAGCAAATTATGTACATTGCACTTACTGTATGCAGCGAACACTGGCCCTTTGCATGTATTAATTAATTCAATCCAACTGATGAGGTGGGTGCTATAATTATGTCTCATTTTTGGATGATAAAATTGAGGGCTAGGGAGGTTGAGCAACCTGCCTAAGTGGTGACTAGTACATATCAGAGGCAGGATTTGGACTTGACCAGTCTGGTTCCAGAATCCCTGCTTTTAACACTATACCTTGTTGCCATAATAATAACTTGAGCTTGCTAAGTGCGTACTAAGTGCCATATGATTACAAACCTTATCTCTAATTCTCATGATAACCCTGCAAGGAAGGCATTATGCTTACCTCCATTTTTACAAAGGTAGAAAGGGATACTCAGAAAGACTAAGTACTTTGTCCAACATCATAGAGCCAAGGAGCACTAACGTCTGTCTCTGTAATCTGTGTTCGGTCCACTCCTCTGTGTTCGGTCCACTCCTCTTAGCAAGAATGAGATTCATGCTTTGTTTTGTTTTGTTTTTTAACTCAGAGGCTTTCCAGTGGGAGATGAAGGCAAATTTTACTCAGTGTCAAATTTCTGGAAGAAGGGGATAACTGCAACACCAACGTTCTCTCTGGGAAATATGCAGAGTGCTCTCATTAATGAGGCCCAGGAAGCAGTAGCCTTCAGTGGGGCCCCCTGGTGCTGGTCCAGGTCCCACGGCTGCTGGGGCGATCTGTAGATTTCTCCAACAAGAAGATTTTCTCTTACATAAAGGGAAAGAGTTACTGAAGCACATAAAGAAAGCTTTCATATGAAATTCAAATTTGTTCAACCTTCCCGAGAATGAATCTTAAGTGAACAAAATAACATTCTGACTAAAGCCCATAATCACATCACTTTTTACATGATGAAATACAATGAGATTCATGGAAGAAATCACTGTGGAACAAATTCACCCTCTTAAATTCTATGGGAGAACAATTCCCCTTGATTACCCTAAAAATGCGTAAGATATCAGTGGAACCAATACATTTTTTGGTGATCTACTAAGAAAATGTACCTAGGAAAATGTGTAATGAAGCTAATGATGGCTATTTCCTTCTCTTTAGATGTTTGGAAGCATAGCCCACAAAGAATGCTCCAGAAGGCGTCACAGTGAACAACAAAGAATTGGAAAAATATGTAAGTTCTGTGGTGTTTATGCTATTGTCATTGGATGTTACTCGCATATAACTTCTTATTTTCATTTTGTGTAAAAAGGAAAGTCTCTCAGCTTCAACAAGGGCATAAGACTAAGTAGGAAGAGAATACAGATGGGAAAACTTACATTTTAACCATAACTGTAACTTTTACTCAACTAGTATTTTAATATGCTATTATCCTTTCCAAAGCTGCAGTTAGTAAAAACTGAACAAAAATGTGCGAATTCATTCTCCATTGAGGAACCTTATATTTAGTGAAATATGGACACGTGCATATGAAATAAAAACCTTTTATGAATAATAACCCATCATGCAATGGCTTATTGCTTACACTCCACTCTAAGATGATATAATTTTTGTAGTGTTCCTGTTTTGGCACTCTGGGTTATAATTCCAGGTTCTCCAAAATTTCAGAAAGGAGTCAATCTCTCATCTAGTATTTAAGTGTGGGTAGACAGAGACCATGTTTCCCCCTTCACGTATTCCCAAATACTCCGTCTCTTGAGCCGTGGTCCCATGACTCTTCGAAGACTTTTCACTGAAAATTTACCACAAAAAAACTCTGACCTCCAAAGTGGAGAGTGCTGAAGTAGGCTGTATGTGTCATTATCGCTTTAGTCCAGTGTGCACAGAATTCTGGAGTGTTGTGTGGATGTTGGATATTTTACTAACATTATATTGAGCTCTATTACTTCGACAATAATGGCACTCAAGCACAAATCTAAGACAGGATGGTAAACAAAGCTCAGAAAGTATGAATTCGAGTTCTTTTCACACTCCAGGCTTCACAATGAGTAAGAGTGGTCATCTGCCATTGGAGGAGGGGCAGGAAAGCCCTCAAGCTGAGGTGCATAGGGCATCGAGGGCAGAGTAACAACTGAGAGAAACCCCACAGGTATTGAGTCCATGGAGAACACAGAGTACCACCCAGTGGTCTTCTACTGCTGTGGTGGGCAGGAGATTAAAAAGAGAAGGCCCCTTCCTGCAGGGGTCCAGGGTACAGAACCTGTCAAAGTATGGGGTTAAGGAAGGAGAACAGATACCAACTATCCCTAGGTACTCAAACTGAAAGCCCTCCTGAGGAGAAGGTTCTGTTCCTGTTCTTAAATAAAATGAAGCTCATGATGGGTTAAATAGAGCTAAAATGACAATGAAGCACAGATCCAGATCTAATGGTAGATTAATCTCAAACCAAGTGCTCATGGCCTACTAGACGAAAAGGTGTTCCCATTTTGGACACTTATAATTTACCTCAGTTTCTGTTCTTTTATACATAGTGGCTTGTATTCCAACAGAAATTATATGAACAAAAGACTTAAAAAAGGAAGAAATTAGAAAACACTCTTATGAGATAGAGTCAACAGAATCAATTCCAGTGATGGCTTGGATGAAGGAATTATCTGTCAAACAAGGACTTCAAAAGAACTTCAAAATCGTCCAAAATATTTTAAAAGATCTAGTGGAAAAAGTAAATAACATGCATGAATGGACATAGAACTTCAGCATTGAGATGGAAGCTCTAAATAGAGAAAAAAAAAACAAAAAACAAAAACTGGAAGAGCCAGGAATGAAATGGAGAATATCAGAGATGATGAATTTGTTTGCATGGCTTATCAGGTGACTGGATATAGCAGAGAATAAAATATGTGACTTGGATACATTTGGATATAAAGTATCTAAAAAGAGGGGCATCTAGGTGGCTAAGTCCGTTAAGTGCCCAACTCTTGGTTTTGGTTATGATCTCAGGGTCCTGGGATCGAATCCCATGTCAGGTGCCTCACATTTGGCATGGAGTCTGCTTGAGATTCTCTGCCTCTCCCTCTGCCTCCCCTGTGCCCCACTTGTATGCTCTCTCTCTAAAATAAATAAGTAAGTAAAACCTTAAAAAGAAAAGAAAGGATCTAGAAAGAAACAGAATGAAATAAAGCAGTAAAAAAAAAAAAACTAGAACAGAGTGAGATCTATGGGACAACAGCAAACCATCTGATGTGAGTAATTAGGGTCCCTAGAGGAGAAGAACAAGAGAAATGAGCAGAAGAAATGTGTGAGAGAATAATGGTCAACAGGTTTTCAAAATTTATGAAAATCAATCTTAAATATCTAAGAAGCTCAGAGAATACCAAGCAAGATTGATAAAACAAACAAAACCCAGCTAGGCATCATAGTCAAACTATAAAAAAACAGAGATGAAGAGACAATCTTGAAAGCATCCAGAGAAAACAGAAATACTACATACAGTGGAACAACGGTAAGAACCATATATAACTTCTCATCAGAAACAACAGGGACAGAAGACAATAGACTATCATCTCATCTGCTGAAAGCAAATAGACTCTGTCAAAGCTGAATTACATACCCAGTAAAAAATACTCTTCAAAGAGGAAGATGAAATAAAGAAATTTTTAGGGGAAAAAAAGCTGAAAGAATTTTTATCCAGCAGATATGCACTGTAAGAAATGGTCAAAAAAAAAAAGCTATTACTGAAGTAAAATTATACTGCACAGAAATCTAATTCTGCAGGAAGAAATTAAAAAAAAAAACAGCAGAAGGAGTAAATATATTGGTAAGTATAAAGGATCATTATTTTTAAAAATAGCATTGTGTGTTTATGTGTGCATGCATATAGAAATCACATCATAGACAATTTACTGTTTATAGTAAAATTAAAAATAAAGTAACACGGGGGACAGCACATACAGAATAAAATATATGAGAAAACAACAATAAAGGTTGTGAATGGGATAATTGGAAGAACAATGCTGGAAATTTCTGACCTTGCTTGTGAATAGAATATATATTCAAAGTAGCAAAGGTAAAGATGCACAATGTAGTCTTGTGAAACTGCTAAAAACAATACAAAGAATGTAATATGAAAAAAATATTTGATTCACCCCAAACATGCTGGAAAAGAGGAACAGGGTCACAGAGAATACTGGACACATTGAAACCAAGGACTAAAATGAAAAACACATCAGTAATTACGATTTAAACATGAATGGTGTGAAAACCTTAAATAAAAGGCAGAATTTGGGACTGGAAGGAAAGACTCAATTATGTAGACACCAGAAACACACTTTAAACAGAAAGACACAAAGAGGAAGAATGTCAAAAGACGGAAAATATACATATTGCAAACACTAAGCCTAACAAAGATGGTGTGGCTCTGCTAATATCAGATAAGGTAGACTTAGAGGTGATGAATACCGTTGGAGGTAAAGAAGAAAACTTCACAATCATAATAGTCAACTTATCAAAAATATAAATTCCTGTAATGTTTGCACTTACTAACAAACGGACTACATACTCGAAGCAAAAAATTGATACTAATAAAAGACGATTGAGATAAATGCATGGTCATAGTTGGCGGTTTCAATACTTATCTCTAAGGCACTGACAGAATAGGGAGACAAAAATGTCAGAATATAGACTTGAACAACACTATCAATCCATTTTACCTGATATAAATATGCAGAACACTGCACTAACCAACAGCAGAAAACACATTCTCCTCCAGAGTACCTAGATGATTCACCACGCAGACTATAAGCTCAGCCATAACCCAAGTTTAAATCAATTTCTGAGGATCAAAATCAAATAGAATATGTTATCGGACTGCAAAAATACCAAGTTTGAAATCAACATCAAGAATATAAATAGACCATCTCCCCAAATTTGGAAATCAAATATCACACATTTAAATAAGTCACGGGTAAAAGAAAAAATCCACAAAAGAAGTTAGAAAATATTTTGAATTGAATGATAAGTAAAGTATGGTGTATAAAAAATTGAAATGAATCTAAAGCCATCTTATAGGGAATTGTATAGCTTTTAATGCCTTTATTTAAAGATAAGAACATCACAAAACAAATGACATATTTCCAGCTTAAAAAACTAGAAAGTGAAGAAGTAACTAAATCTCGATTAAGTAGGAGGAAGGATGTAATAAAAATGAAAAAGAGAATCAGTGACGGGCAATAGGTAGAGATAATCACCAAAGCCAAAAGTTGATTCTTTGGAAAATAAAATAAAATTTTTGAAACCACTAGCAATTCAGATCAAGAAAAAGGGAGAAAAATATAAACTATTGATATAATAACTGGAAACGAGGACATCACTAGAGATGCTACAGATATTAAAAGGACAATGAGACGCTACTGTGACAAACTCAGTAAGACAAAGAACCCAGTGGAAATAGGCAAAATGCTTGAACAGATACTTCAATCAAGATCTGCAAATAGCCACATGAAAAAGCACCCAAGATCATTAGTCATCAGGCAGATGTAAATTAAAACCAAAATGTAATGTCACTGTATAACACGACAAGAATGGGTAGAAATAAAAACAACTGACAATCCCAAATGTTGGTGATTATTTGGAACAATCAGGATTCTCAGTGCTGGGAGTGAAAAATGATGGGGACTAGTTTAGCAGTGGCTTAAAAAATTAAACTTACATCAGACTTATGACCCAACAATTTCACAACTAGGGGTTTGTCCAAAAGAAATTATGGGGCACCTGAGTGGCTCAGTCGGTTAAGCGCCTAACTCTTGATTTCGGTTCAGGTCATGATCTCAGGGTCATAAGATCGAGCCCCACCTCAGGCTCCACACGAGCAGGAAGTCTGCTTGAGATTCTCTTCCCTCCCTCTGCCTCTCCCCCTATTGTGTTCTCTCTGTTTCTAAAACAAATAAATCTTTTAAAAAAAAAAGAAATGAAAACATATGTCCGTGGGGCACCTGGGTGGCTCAGTGGGTTAAAGCCTCTGCCTTTGGCTCATGTCATGATCCCAGGGTCCCGGGATCGAGTCCCGCATCGGGCTCTCTGCTCAGCAGGGAGCCTGCTTCCTCCTCTCTCTCTGCCTGCCTCTCTGTCTGCTTGTGATCTCTCTCTCTGTCGAATAAATAAATAAAATCTTTAAAAAAAAAAAAGAAAACATATGTCCACAGAAATATTTGTAAAAATTCTTTACAGAAGATTTACACAGTGTAGCTAAAATCTGGAAACAGTCCAGATGTCAATCAATGAGAAAACAGGTAAACAAACTGGCATATTCATGCAATGGAACACTACTCAGCGGTGCAGTGTAATGACTTACTGATACAGACGCATGGGTGAATTTCGAAAACATTCTGAGTGAAAGAAGCCACATACATACAAGCAAAACATATACTATAATTATCCATTTATATGCAGTTCTAAAATAGGGAAAATGAGCCTCTGATGATAGAAATAAGGTCGATGGATGCTTCTGGCAACAGAGGGGTGTTGACTAGGAAGGGGTATAAGGGAACTTTCTGGGGTGATGGAAATATTCTATATTTTAAATATAGATTACATGAGTGTGTGTATTTCTCCAAACTGATCAAACGGTCTCCTTAAGATATGAGCATTTAACTGTATGCAAATTATACCTAAATGGCAGAAAGCTTTGAAAGTGATACACACTCAACCTGTTGCATGTGGTTGAGGGAGGCTGGTAAGGGAAGGTCTACAAGATTGGGAAGACAGTAATCAGTGGAGAAGAATACTTCTAGGAGGATTTCTGATGTGATATGTGAGTGGTTTTCCTGTTCCAGAATCTCACGGAGTACTTGTTAAAATGTAGACTCTTGGGTTCCAACCAAATTAGCTAGGAATCTCCAATTTGAACCAGTTTCACAGAGGAAGCTGATAGCACACACTAAAGTTTGGGAACAGCTGGGTTACAGAATTTTCAGTCCAGAATACAGAATTTTACCATATAGAAATAGTGCAGTTAGACAACACTGAAGCTAATGCTTGAAATGTGATTTTGGATATTTTCACGAGTTATGAGTGTTATGAGTCAGCCTTTATATGTCTACAAAATCTGATTATTTTATTGAGAAGAGTTGACATCATAATTTTTAGTTGGATGCTTGAAACTTTAAGCATCTGACAGAAAATATAACTTTACCTGAGATTCTAAATTTTCCTGTTATTTAGATGAATTATCAATATGGAGTCACATAAAAATGTTTAAGGCAAGTGAGTTACATTGTCTCAAAACAATAATTCTGCTTCTACTAAGCATAAAACATTGGTAGATTTGCTATCAGGACATAAAGACACCTTCTTGAGATTGAGAGTGACCAAAGACTACCGACTTCTTCTATTGGAATTTTTTTTTAAAGATTTATTTATTTATTTATTTGACAGAGATCACAAGTAGGCAGAGAGGCAGGGAGAGAGAGAGGAGGAAGCAGGCTCACTGCTGAGCAGAGAGCCCGATGCGGGGCTCCATCCCAGGACCCCAAGATCATGATCTGAGCTGAAGGCAGAGGCTTAACCCCCTGAACCACCCAGGCGCCCCTGGGATTTTAAATATATAAAGATACTGCGATCAGAGCAGTAACAATCAACTAATCAGCAAACCAATATTTGCTCAAAATCTATTATATCTGGGATAGTGTGGCATTATATGGGCCCATTTTAAAGATTGGCTCCAATGTTCATTAACTGGGGAACTGTCTCATTGTTGAACCCCTCTGAGCCTCAGCTCTCAGCTCCCTCAGCAGTAAAATGAGGGAGTATTCCCCTACCTTGCAGGCTTGTTGTTAAGAATTAGAGTTACACCGGTACAGTATTTAAGCTGGGGACTAGCCCATAGTTGATGTTTAACAAATAGCAGTCGTTTTCACTTGGTCACACAGTCTAACAGTTTGGGTAATTATTTAAACTTCTCTTTCTTAATGAGGAGGAACAAAAAAACTGTTGACCAAGAACAAGGATCTTACATTTAGAGACTAAATATAGTCTCTAATATATATATTAGATATATAATATATTTAGAGACTAAAATATTATGGAGAGGAAATTTTATGAAAGAAATATTATGGGTTCACCTTTCCTTATTTTGGGAGTGTTAAGATCTCCAGGATAGGGTTATGATGCGATTTAGGGGAAAGGGACCAGAAAGGCTGTTTGAGTTGCTTCTAGACTGCCTACCTTGCTTTGTTTGGCATTGTACATCTAGAAGCCTGCACAGTGCACACAACATAGGAGGTTCTCGGAACATATTTGTTGAGTGAACGAAAAGCGGGCAAAGAGGAATCTTCACAGTCTGTACCCACTCCCATAGAGCTCAGCAATAGTGAACTTGACTAGTTGTGTTCCCTATCATGGCATAACTACTGTGTAGCAGTGCTTACCCAAGAGGTCAAGGAAGTCCCAGGAGCCAACCAAAAGAATTTTTTCCCACACTAATAACATTTTTTAGTTACTTCTGTTATTAGTCCTGTGCTCTTGATTAGGGATAGAAAAAGAAGTGTTGAATACTAGCCTTGCCTCTTAGGAATTGATCATCTAGTGGGGGAAATGAGCATAAAGTTTAATATAGTATGAAGGAGTTGAGAATGAGGGTCATGACTGATGTAGCCAGAATACTATGAGGGTTCTAGGGGTAAAGAGATCTACTTTGGCTGGGGGGATGGGATAAGAAAAACATCTCAGAGGATATGAACCAAAGTCTCACACACATTTAAGTCTCTAGATAAATTACACCTCCACAATGAGGCTGTCCCAGATCCTGCCAGCAGAAGGCATCTCCCTAGTCCTCATCCCCTGTAGCTTTTTGTATTTCTATTAGAGCCCTTACCACAGTGTTTGGGATATTAGCTAGCTGGGCAACCGGACTGTGCCTTCCTGGAAGGCAGAGCCTATGGCTTTTTCATCTTGGCACCTTCCTCAGTGCGTAACACATCGTAGAGAGGGCACTAAACAGGGCACACACTAATGAATTGGACAAATTTCTCTAGGTGTAGCGGAGGCAATTGGAGTGACTGAGCAGTTCTTTTAGGGAAGGAAGGGGGTAGGACTGGAAAGGTATGTTGAGTCAGACTGCTGTGAAGTTGGCTTACAGAATAAAGCCAGTCACCTCCTGCCCCCAACTGGCTGGTGTTCGCAATGAAGCCAGTACTTGCTTCTACATAGGGAAGGAACAGGATGAATGTGGTATTTGGAGACCTCATCATATCCTATTATAATCGCTGGTATTAGAGCTGGAAAAATACCTTTTTGTTACTCAACTATGCAGTTAGGCCTAAGAAGAACGATGAATGTTACAAAGAATGCTGGCATACTGGGTGGTCTAGAGCCCTCGTATACGCCTAAATAACAGCCATCTTGTCTAAGAAAGGCTCCTGGCTCATAATTCTTCATCCTCTAAAAACAGAATCAAGGATGGAGTCTGTCGCGCAAGAGTTAATATTCGGACATCACAGCTCCATGTTGAACTAGACAGAGGGAATTGGCATGGGCAATGAATTAAGAGTTTCGGGTCCAGGAGGCTTGTGGACACCCTCTTTAAATATGTAAATGATCATGCCTGTTACTTACAACTCCCTTTAAGTAAGGTTTTTTAAAAGTTCTGTTTTATAAGGCAACACTACGTGTCATATCCAATAATAGGTGCTAACTTGTAAGAAACACTAATGAGTTATTTAGAAACTTACAAAGGAAGTAGACTTAATTGTGACCATTTTCACATTCTTTTTTTTTCCCTGACAGAGACAGAGAGATCACAAGTAGGCAGAGAGTCAGGCAGGGTTGAGGGGAAGCAGGCTCCCTGCGGAGCAGAGAGCCCAACGCGGGGCTCGATCCCGGGACCCTGAGATCATGACCTGAGCCAAAGGCAGGAGCTTAACCCACTGAGCCACACAGGGGGTCCCCATTTTCACATTCTTACAAATGAAGCATTATTATAGTAAAGCATACTTTAGCAAGCCCTAGTCAAAGAATGCCTTCTGAACAGAACGTAGATGTCATGTTTTCATTCCGGTATAAAAAAAATTCAGGCTTTCAAAATGGATAGATTAAAGAGTAATCTTTTAAATCTATCTCTTATAAGAGAAGTCTTCACTCTACAAAAACATTCACTGAAAGGTTCCTTTCCTTACAACATACTCCATGCAGAATTCAAATGGGGCTTGATTTACATACAATTTTCTGGAAACAATTTAATTGTACCAGGCAGGATATACTTGTCCTGTTTACTGAGATAGGCTTAAAGCCCAGTGGCACTGCTGGACTGAAAATGTAAGTTATGGCATATTCTTCTTTTTCCTACGGAACTGGTATCCCAAGGGGGAACTGATAGAACATTTTCTACCCAAGGGGCGCTCACTTCCTGTGGATACTCTCCTCTGTTCACAAGAGCTTAGCTGCCAGGAAGAACTGTCCTACCACCTGAGACCTCTTCCCTTATACTAGTATTCATGACTCCAGAGCCTCCAAGTTTCTGAAGCAAATGGCACAAGGCAAATACAGATTTCCACCATCCATTCTATAAGACAAAATTTGAAGACAGTCTTTCTGGTCAGTTTCCTAAGATTGGCTTAGGTTGTGTAATCATTTGTCCAAAGCAAATGTACTGAAATATTTCTGAGTGTTCCATGCAACCACTGTGGCTATATTTATCCCTCAACTAAAGCTCAATACCTACTAAGCACTGGGCCTGGGGCCAGGCAGTCAGAGCTGCGTGATATGGGAAGGCACGTTGACCAACCACCTGGGGGTCAGGACCTCAGTGCTCCAAAAGAACAGTCTGTGAAACAACCAAAGTGCATACCTGTATCCCCTGATAAATGGACAAAGCAATTACCGATAAGAAAACAATTAATCAATAGATCATTTCCTAAGTGCCTATCAATAAGAAAACAATTAACAATATATTGTTTCCCCCAGTTCCCAAAGAGAGGGACAACTGTCTTCACGTGTTCTAAATTTTGGAAGCTCTGAGTCAGTATGATCTGTGGACTATTGGGCAGGTGTAGGCATGGGCACACACAGAAGGCCCATAACCCACCAGAAACAAGAAAGAACATGAAGGGACCTTGAACAGCCGGAGAAGTAGTCACGGACGAGCAGGAGGCAGCAGAGCAAGGACATGAATGCTTAGAGAAAGAAATGGCTGAGCTAAAGCACGGTTTAGACACAAGACTAAAAGCGTAGGCTAAAGAAATTCGGATTCCTTAACTGCAATGAGCATGATCATGAGGGCTCCTGGCTGGAAAGGGTTACACAGAGCACAGCGACTGCCTGTTCTTTAACTTCCCTGGGGACCAAATGAGACGCATCAGACTTAACCAGAGAATGGAGGATTTAGGGTGAATGTTCTTGCCTTGAGAGCTGCTGAGACGAGACCTTCAGAGGGCTGGTGGGTGCTGTGGCTGGGACGGTCTCCTCTGTATACGAGGGGCAAAGTGTTTCCTATCAAAAGGCAAAGGGATAAACCACCCGACCTTTCTTGGGACTCGCCATTTTTGGGGAGCACAATCCTCTCTTTCAGCCTCATTTGCATGGTGCTACCCTGGGCTCCGCGCTGCCCCTCCAACACTCCAGGTATGTTTCACATTCCTTTCAAAGAGAAACTGCAGCATTCCCAGTCACTGACAATCTGTCCCCCTCGCTGGCTTTTGTTTCTGCAAGGAGGCTCAGTGTGCCACGAACATACAACTATTTAAAACAGACGCGTCTATTTATAACATTTCATTGATCAATCTAGAAGTCTTTTGTAAGCATAAAGTTGGTTTGTGCTCAAATCTAACCAAACAGGTTAGACGGCAATCTGGTTGGTTGTAGTGAATACGTACACCGGTCAGTGCAACAACTGGTAACAATTACCTGTGTCACAGATCTTACTTAGCGAAGAATTAACGTGTGCATGCCACTCTAATACCTTACGTAAGTAGAGCGAGGAGCTTCAATGTTTCTGCCATAGGTACCATATCTTATGCTAAGGGACATAGAGCTTGTAGTCCCATCCTTAAAGGATGGTTATAAGCTATCTTCTATCAGACAAGAGGAAACTTTGGTAGGTTATTAGAGGCATGGGTTGTGAAAATAATAATAAAGAAAATGAACTTCCGGACCAGCTCACAAATTCTATGATTTTCATCACCAATATTGCCCTTGATGCCTCAACCGTTCAAATGAGCTTCCCCGCCCCCCACCCCTTCCATGAGGAAATCAATGGAAAATAACCAAACAAACAATGCCCATGCAATTTGACAGATTAACCTGAACCTTCATCTGGGGGTGCTCCGAGACCACCCCACGTAGTTCAGAAGATCCTGCAAAGCACTCAGAAGGGAAAGCCTATGGATCCCAGTTAATTCCAAAAACAAACTCAAGCTACTCGGCAATTTCAGCACAGGTAGAGGGATTTTGAAGAAACAAAAATTGCAAAGAGTTAGTCATCACTCATCTGGATTAAATGTGCTAGCGAAATAAAGTGTTTAGAGGGGTTAGCATTCTCTGGGGTCCGCTGGAGTTCAATGATCAAGAAAGTGCAAGGGTTTCAACGGAAGCATTGGCTTGATGAAGCTACTTTGTTCAGATAATACGAAAACCGGCAGAAAGTTTTCCAAGAAAAGATGCCATTTTCCATTTAGTTCCACGCTAAAATTGCCCATCAGAAAGTAGCCAGTGGAGGGATTCCAACCATCCAAAAGAATCCCTGTCTTGCTCTTTTCAGAGGCTTGAAGCTGGCCGCTCCTGCAACCTTCTCTCATCTTGTTTTTCTCCGTGAGCCAGAGGCTCCTGGGCGTTGGTCCCATTAGCTATCTGCCGCATCTCCCTTGCCGCCATGGAGGGACAGATACTCTCCTGGTTTCGCTTAGACATTACGGAGTGCCCATCTTCTGTGATTTCCCTGAAGATACACCTAATATGATTCTCAGAATTAAAGTGCTCGTGTCCTCCTTTCCTTAGCTCTATGTTGCCTTCTCCTTCTTTCCTTTCCTAAGCTAAAAGCAAAATACATTTAAAGCTGATGACAATTCTTTATTCTTCTTTCTTCATTTAGAAATTCGAATTAATGTCCTGTGCTGTCTGCAGAGTTAATGCAAATCCGGAGGTAGGAAACCCCTCTGGAATCAGCTGGTGTCACAGTTCTCTAAATACCAATAGCACTTCACATAGCTATATACATTCGCTCTTCTCTAACAATTAATATCTACAATTTCTCTGAGAAAAGAAAAACAAAGGAAGCATTTTTCAAAGACTCGAAACATCATGGAGTACGGGGAAACTCAAGAGCCCATGTCCCATCCAGAAAGAAAAGATCTCAACAGAAAGATCCCCGGCATAAATTTGTTAATTTCTATAAAGGTGTTAATGTCCAGGATAAGCTTTCAATTCTCTGTCCTTCAAAAACATTGCTTAAATAAATCTTACCTGAATACGACTTCCTTAACAAAGCCATGCTTCTTTATAAGCTGGTCCTACCCAGACAATTGCTGTCTACATTTGGAGCAGACACAGAGAAAGGAGATCAGAGAAAGTTTAAGGCATATCTAAAGTATTCTCCAAGGTACTGGCCAGAAACATCAAGCCCATACTCGCGGTATAGAGAGATCATTAATGGGCATTAGTGACAGACCATTATGACTCTCACAGATCATTAATGATTCATCATCTAGCCGTATTGTTCTGGCAATAATCAGACCATTGCTTGGACTCAGATATAAGCTTCGCCCGTACTGTTTGCTTAAACTTATTAGTTCCAAGCATAAAATTTTATTTTGCCTTCTAGAATTACGAAAAATGGTCTGTAACAGGATCCCTCTGCACATCAGAGGGGTTTTTGGAGCTGGCTGGCTTCTTTGGTCGGCGCTTCTCCCCACTCTCAGGAATCTTGTCGTCTGAAAGGCTCCCCAATAGCTTTGGGGATGTAGAAAATGTGTCTTTTATTTTAAGATTGAATAATTAATGAAGAGAAAATGCTACAAGCAAGATAGACATTTATAAGAATTACACTTGCTCAGTCCTCCGTAACAATGACTTGTAAAATGATGAAATTCTACCTGACTTTTGAGTTTCATGCCAAAAAATACATTTTCATATTGGAGTCCTTTGTTAAAAATTCAGAGACTCTACTAGCAGCCTATGACAAGGCTTTCGGCTAATTACAACCAAAAGCAAGAAACACAGACTATTTTAGCATTATACCATACATGCTACAGAAGCACTCAACGATGTTAATATAGGAATCAAAATTTTAAGGAAACGTGAAGCCCCACACCAAATTGCCATTCTTTTTAGTTTTGCCTTATGGAAGATCCACTATTTTGGTTGAAAATTGAAATGAAAATGGAAATTTAGTTATTCCGGGAGCAAATGAGTCTTTCCTATTGAACAGATTGGATTCTCCTTCTGTGTGGCTCTGGGAAAACTTCCCTTGAGTCAGAGAGAAAGGAAATCTGTTTCAAGGTCTGAATATCGTCACTATCAATGAATATTGAAGAATTACCGACACCCACCAAGAGCTATATTTGAGCCCCATCACCCATACTCAGCGCTGTATGGAAAGGAAGATTATGTAGGTCCCAAAGCATTCCATAAACTTACATAATTTTTTCCCCTTAAGCTTCTCTGCATAATCAGAATTGCCTTGTGTTCTCTGCCTCCACTAAGAGTGTAACAGACAACAGCAGCAAACGTAAGCCCCTCCCACAGGGATCCAGCCTCCAGCTAAACTGGCTTGGGGATTTCAGCCGTAGGCAGAGGATGGAGAAAATCTGTTCTGCCCTGAAACCAAACTCCCTCCCCCAGCCCCCACCAGACGCCCACAGCCCAGGGGCCTGAACATCAGGAGGCCTCAGAACCCAAATGGGCCAAGGAGTTGTTTCTCAGCAGGCTTCCTAGAAGTGTGTTCTGGGTGATCGCACAGGACCCTGCTCTGAGAAAGACCCGTTTCATGCTTTCTGTCACCGGTTTTGAACTGTCAACGGGTTTTCAATAAAGGACAATTTTGGACATCCTCCTCTTGTACTGGACTCCGCAAACTACGCAGCCAGTCCCGTCCCATAAGAAACCATTTGTCCAGCTGTCAGGCAGACGATTAGCTTCAGAGTGTGGCCGTGGGAGCTTCCCCACTGCCCTTGGAGGAGGCCACCGGGCACACGGTCGCCAACGCACTGATCCCTCTTTGCAAACCAAAATGGCTAATGGAAGAATTTAGGCTTTGGTGAACTCCTTATACAGGAGAAATGCCAACTTCCTCTGAACAAAAATAGAAAGCCCTAATATAGGGGTGGTGTCGCTTGGCCAATATAAGAGCTCTTAAAAAAAGTCTTTCCCAAGGGACAGAATTAAGTCATCTCCATAGGTGTGGTCCTATCAAGGTCTAATCGAGAGACTCAGTCTTCTTGCTGGTCCAGAGCTTCTTACGGCCCTGCAGGGGCCGCACCGGGCAGGGCAACGGGGAAGAGGGGGTCCCCTGGGATGATAGCAACTCAATCTTTGGATGTCTAGACTGCACAGAAATAAACAAAGCGAGGGCTGACCGAGAGCCAAATTGCCAGGCAGGTGAAATTTATTTCTGCTGTCCTTTCTGTCAAATGAATGCTCAGCCGCTCAAAGGAATGCTCAGCCGCTCAGAAACTGACAAACTTCGTGCTGCTCTCTCAGGCCTGCATCTGCACCACAGGGGTACACCCCCCTGCTCCGCTAGGCTTGGCAGGGGGTCCCCTCAGTACCCCTGCTTCTACTTTTTCTCGCGTTCCACAGCTACCGCCTAGTCCTCAGTGTGTCTGATCTTGGTCAGGTGTCCTGGAGGAAAGCCATCTGATTCAACTCCTATACACGGATCCGTGAACGGATGATAGAAAGGCACCGGGGGTCGTGGGGCTCACGTGTTCTACTTAGCCTCACTTGGTGATATACTTCAGTACCTCTGTCACTTCTTTTTGGATATCAGTTTCTAAACCTTAGGGCTATGGTCCTCCCACCCCTTCAAAGGTAGCGGGGTGGGGGGCTATAGGTTTGGGCTGATGTGGCCATTTGGCTCAGGGCATCCCTCCCAACCTCACACTCCAGACGAATTGAGTTGTCTGGGCTGTGCTTCTTCGCATCTTTGCTGGTCCGTTCCAGATCTTCCCCCACCTCCGGCTGTCCTTCTCCCTTCCTCTACCTACTTATCTTTCAAACAGGACATCTACTAGGAAGGCTCTCCAGTCAACCGTGGTCTCCTTGGTCCCTTCACTGTATCCAAGACAAACTTCTATCACTTGACTATCAGACTTGATGGCATTCAGCTATTGACATGATCCACACCCCCCCATTTACTGGACGTAAGTGGCTAGAGGGCAAGGCCACAGGTGATCTGACAAGCACCTGTGAATAAAGGGCATCGCTGGACAGTGGCATATCTTTAGGTGTGGGGGCGGAGGGCGCAGGTCTGCATGAGTTGACTTCGGCAGCGGCTGCACGGGCGGCCTTCACTTCCTTCACAACGGGTTTCATCCAGTTGGAAATCAATACTGGGGTCAGCGCTCAGTGCCGGGTCACGCACCCTCTTCTAATAGATGCCGTCAGCAACTAACTGTCTCTGCCCGTCCACCAGGCACGCCCCACTGAAGGCATGATCTGTCCTCTGGCCCTACAGGCAGAAGGCATCTCAACAGAAACTGACAAACTGAGTTAACTCTGGTGAGTGACCTTTAATCTCAGCCCATGAACGTACAGGTCTCCAAGCTGTCACTGCGATGTGCTCAAGTGACCCAAGCGAGCTTCTGCTTTCCTGGGGGCCCCGATCAATACCTCGCCCTACTCATCAGGCCCAGACACATCAAAAGCAATCATGCCTGATATGTAATCATTTCCCATTAAAATGCAAAGCTCTGTCTCCAGGTCCCCTTGACAGTTTAATTGTTTTAAAATGTCTGGAGAAGCCGATATAAACAGATTTGTAGTACATTGTTTATTTGCTGTGCCAGCACAGCCTCTTGGCTAATTAATAAGAGCAATTTGCTGCGTCTTGGCTGCCCTGATCCCTCACGTTGGGAAGAAGTTATGGGAAGGAAGAATTTATGCGGGTAAGGAAAGATAGTTTTTTTATTAAAAAGTACCGATGAGTCGAAATTTTGTCCACACATAAACCAACACTCAGATGTTAATAGCAGCTTTATTCATGATTGCTAAAACTTGGAAGCAACCAAGATGTCCTTCAGGAGGTGAGGGGATAAGTAAACTGTGGCACATTTAGTCATTGGATTATTATTCAATGATAAGAAAAATGAGTGATCAGTTCACAGGAAGACATGGAGGAACCTTCAATGCTTGTTACCAGGTGAAAGAAGCCAATCTCAGAAGCTGTATACTGTGTGAGTCCAACTACATGACATTCCGGAAAGGATAAAAAGTGGAGACAATGAAGTGGTTGCTGGGGTTTGGGGGTGTCAGAGGGAGGAGTAGGTGGAAAGCAAGAGGTATAGGGCAGTGAAAGCACTCGGTACAATACCATCACGATGGACATACGTCCTTATACGTAACTGTCCAGGCCCACAGAATGTCCGACACCAGAGGTGTACCCTGACATACACTATAGGCTTTGGGTGCCAATGGAGGTACAGGCAGAAGGCAACACGACAGAAATTGACAAACCGAGTTAACTCTCTGGTGAGTGACCAGGCACCCGTATCAAATGTACTACTCTGGAGGGGCACATTGATCCTGGGCGAGGCTGTGTGTGCAAGACGGCAGGGGAACAGGGGCATATGGGGCATCTCTGTACCTTCCTGCCAATTTTGCTATAAATCTAAAACTGCTCTAAAAATAAAAATAAGAAGAGGCACCTGGATGGCTCAGTCGTTAAGCATGTGCCTTCAGCTCAGGTTATGATCCCAGGGTTCTGGGATCGAGTCCCGCATCGGGTTCCCTGTACAGTGGAGAGCCTGCTTCTCCCTTTCCCACTCCCCTGCTTGTGATCCCTCTCTCGCTGTCTCTCTCTGTCAAATAAATAAATAAAATCTTAAAAAAATTAAAAATATAAAAAAAGAAATATTGGGTACTTAATATGTTCCAAGAGTACATTTTTTTCTCATCGAATTCTCATGACAACCCTGCATGGTTTTCTTTGTTACTTGGTGATTAAAGTGGACACCCTTCACGGTTTTTCCCGAAACAGAGTTGTCTTGATTCTGTGTCCCTCCTACATAAAGCCGAACAGGCAACCAGGGAGACCCATGCAGCCCCCTACCCAAAGGAACACAGGAGTCAGTTTCAGTAACAGCCCACTGACTCTTCTGCCCACAGCCCAAATACAATCAGCGCCCCCTCGGTTCTTAGGTATGAAAGGCTCGGGGGGAAACCTTGGCCACTCCCAGGAATGCTGCCTAGTTGAGGATTTTAATGTACAGCCACAGTTGCTTGAGAAGATAGGTGGTTGGAGTCAGGTGAGAATCATTTCTTCACTGGGCTAGTACACGAATGAACTGAGAAATTCACATAAAGTGCTCAGGGCAGTGCCTGGCACGATGTCAGCCGTCAATGGGAATTTGTCCTCTTCTCTTCCCCCAAGTCCCTTCTGGGCCATTTGCTTGTATCCCCTGGAATCTCATTGTTATCGTTCCTGATGTTTTGGGCAGCATTTTTATGGAAACTGATCAATAAACAAGCAATCTGTGAACACTGAGTCCTCATAGCCTACCTTGTATTATGTACCTTTGCCATATGCAGAAGCCACAGACACACACATACAGAGCTCAGAGTCTAAAAGGAAGGTAAACGTGAAGGGATATGCTGAAGGCAGTAACTGGAGCTGTGACATTGAAAACAAGATTTGATTTGCCTAAGTCACTGGTTATACAAACTACAAGTTCCCCAATACTGACCGTGTTGTGTGTGTCCTGCCGCTAGGGCCTCCAAAAAAATCAAAACTGAGCTAGCGTACACCAGCTGGGGCTGCTGTGTCCGTGCACTCTTAGTGAGGAGATCTGACTGATAGCCCATCTCTGGCACTTGGATGGGTCTTTTGTACCAGTCTGTTCACTGTCAGGGTTAAAAGCAGCACGGCACATTTTATCCTGCTTGATTCTGCATCTGACAGCATAGTAAATAACACCTCCATCTGCCAATGAACACATTTCAGATATACAACAAATCACACATCTTCAAACTTGACGCCTGGATCTTCCAAAGGGGCTAGGGGCGCACACGCTCGCACGCATGTGTAGACATAGACATGTGCATCTTATTAGCAGGAAGCCTTGTTCCAGGCATCCATGATTTTCAAGCATGGTGGGAGAGTCATTCATTTCTTGCAAAACTGTACGCAATGCAGGGAAAATAAAAAAGTTATTTGGTTTCTGCAGCTTCTCTCGGAGGGAAGAACAAATTAATGGAGAATGGTTTCTCTTTGTGTTCAGAGCACCCCCTGGTGGAGAACTAGCATATTTCAGTTGCTTGCTAATCCTCCCACCCCCAGTGATTTTTATTTTCCTCTCAAAAGCTTTATGGAGGGAGATATGAAATATTTCGATTTTTCCAGATTCATATCTCATGACCATAGGAACAAAGAATCCAATTACAGTCACTGGTTCACTTATTCTGAAGATTCTCTTGGCTGAATAAAAAATTAATGTTAAATACTTGCCTCTTTTAGGGAAACTTCTTTGTCATTCTTTCATTCAGCAAACATTTCCTGGGTGCCTATTACATGCTAGGTCTTTTCTGGGTGCTTGAGACACAGGAATAAATACGCCTTGCCCAAGGCTGAGAGGTAACCCTGAAAAGCCATCTTCAAAAGGGCAAGGCCGAGAGGCTGTACGGGGCCTAGTAAGTTCAAAGGTGAGTGGAAACCAGCCAGCTTGCATAGAGCCGCTGAAGAGTGGTCCTAAGCACTAAAAGTTGAACTTGGGTTCCCAAGGCAGATGAGGCTGGGGAGGGAGAGAAATTATTCCAGGTGGAAAAAGTTTGGGCTTTATACCAGAAAGGATAAGACTGTTCTCAGACAGAAGACTTGGGCTGCCGCCTGGAGGCTGGGAAGGGAGGGAGTGAGCCTAGAGTCAGGGAGCTCCATTAAGGGATACAGGAGAGAGACGATGATCTAAACTATACTTTCCTGAGAGGGTGGAAAGGGTAGTTCCAGGTTCCCTCTAAAGCCCCCACTGAAGCCTGGATCATTGTCTATAAAGAACCAAGTTTGGGGTGCCTGGATGGCCCGGTCTGACTCCTGATTTCAGCTCAGGTCACGATCTCACAGTGGCGATAGGGAGCCCTGGGCCCCATATCGGACTCTGTGCTGATAGCGTGAGTCTGCTCCTGATTCTCTCTCCCTCTCCCTTCCCCTCTGCCTTTCCCCCTGGCTCACATGCCTGCAAGCTCTCTCTCTCTCAAATAAACAAAACTTTAAAAAAAACTTAGTTTTTACTGACTATAAACAACCTGACTTTGGGGTTGGGAAAAGGGGCAGGCAGTGATGACCTCCTCTTCTGTCAAATGGATATAATAATTGTATCTATCTTTTCCGGGGGTTGTAGGAACTCAGGTAATGTACTCCCTGCAGGGCCCAGCGCACAGGAAACGGTGAGAAGGGCTAGTTTATTTCATCTTTCTCTTCCTTGTTCAGCCGGACCAGGTGAATTGGTCTTTTATAAGATGGCGGGTCTCTAAGTCCCATAGGCTTCTAGCTTGGACTGTAAGGAAATCTTTTTTTTTTTTTTAAGATTTTGTTTATTTATTGGACAGGCAGATCACAAGTAGGCAGAGAGGGAAGCAGGCTCCCCGCCGAGCAGAAAGCCCGATGCGGGGCTTGATCCCAGGACCCTGAGATCATGACATGAGCCAAAGGCAGAGGCTTTAACCCACTGAGCCACCCAGGCGCCCCTGTAAGGAAAGCTTCTATCTGGAAGGCGATTCTGGCAGTTTGTTTCCCTCCTAACCCGAACAGAGTGTAAAGCCCACAGAGGGAGTTGAGAACCAGCCAGGTTCTCATGGCCCAGAGGGCCTGGGCTGCACGGCTGCCAATTCTCACCGGAAAGCACGGAGCCGGGAAACAAGGCCGGCGGCAGAATCCTGCGGGATTTCTAAGTTCGCCAAGACAGAGACAGGTGAACGGGAAGAGGCCCAGCCACGATGGGAGGCCAAGTGGATTTGGCACCCGTGAGAGCTGCTGGATAGCTGGCGCTGGGAGGGGAGATGGGAGGGCCAGGCCCGGAGGACTCCTTGAGTCAAGGTGCACCTCACGCAATGGCTTTTTATGTGATTCTCCCAGAGTTAGCATTTGTAAAAGTGGGTCCTGAGAACACTGATCCGGCCAAGAATCTCTTACTGAAAAGATCTTGTGATCAGTCAGTTTGGAAAAGGCTCTTCAGCCCATCCTCTCCTGGAGGTTTGAGTTATACACTGGGCTTGCCGAAGGTTCCAATAAAGCCTACAGTAAAGAGACCCATTAACTGTGAGAAACTTTGGGTTAAACATACTAATTTGCCCCCAGAAAACTTTAGTCCTTATAAAAACTACTACTATTCCCTTATACTAATCTTTCGTGAAGAAGAGTCTGAGTGCTTTCCAGGCTCGTGTCTCCTGGGCACCAGCCTCTTTCTCCAGGGCTGACGGAAGAATCACGTCGAGAGGCCCCTGTCAGTGGCCTCCCAAGGGCCCAAATCCTAGGCTGGTGTTGTATTCTCAACCCATGTATGAGACGGCGATAGGGATGGGGACAGAAAGTTGTCCCTCCATTGCTTTTGGTATTTCTTGTTTCCAAGCTAGGGCTCCCTTAGGGAGGTTTCCAATCCCTGGTACCTAGAAAATGGTAAAACCAAAGCCCTCGAAGAAGGCTGCCCACTTGACCTAGACAGAACTGAACTTCTGGGTGTGCCACGGCAATTCTAGGCTTTGGAGATAATGCAGGATGGAAAGGGAGAGAATTCAAATATCATTTCTCCAGCCCAAGGGTTCCCTGGGGTTTCCCCTCGTCCCCGCACTGCTCCAGCAGCATCCGCTCCCTCCTCTGACACGCAAGGTGATGGGAACCCAGGAAAAGCTCGGGGAGGGCACAGTGAGACGGTAGCCAGGAAGAGGCTTTACCAGGAGCCACACCTTGATCTTAGACTTCTAGCATCTAAAATTGGAGGAAACAAATTTCTGTGGTTTAAGCGACCCAGTTTCTGGTATTTTGTTAAGGCAGCCCTAGCTAATACAGCACTATTTCTTCTCCTTCTCCTTCTTTTTTTTTATTAAAGATTTTATTTATTTATTTGACAGAGAGAGAGATCACAAGTAGGCAGAGAGGCAGGCAGAGAGAGAGGAGGAAGCAGGCTCCCTGCCGAGCAGAGAGCCCGATGCGGGGCTCAATCCCAGGACCCCGAGATCATAACCCGAGCCAAAGGCAGAGGCTTTAACCCATTGAGCCACCCAGGTGCCCCTCTCCTTCTTTTTTTAAAGAAGATTTATTTATTTATTTTAGAGAGAGACAGTGGGGTCAGGGGCAGAGGGAGATGGAGAGGGAGAGGATCTCTGGTACATTCCCCACTGAGCAGAGAGCCCGCTGCTGAGCTTAATGCGGGGCTCGATCTCACGACCCTGAGATCATGACCTGAGCAGAAACCAAGAGTCTGATTCAGCTTAACCAACTGAGTCACCCAGGCGCTCCCGGTACTATTTCTTGTAAAGCACACAGAACTTTGCCATTTCTTTTCCAAACAACCCCACCTAGAGGACAAAATAGCAGTTCAAACTTGCAAAAGTATATCACGCTTGGAGAAGCTGATACAACCCGGAGTGGTCTAAAAACAGAAATGCAATCTAAATGAAGCAGAAATGAGGCAAAATCGCAACCTCCAAATGATAAATGAAACCAGCAAATATCTAACGAGTGCCCGATTTGTACCTTGCTCGGTGCTTGGCCACAGGGGGCTGGACTGGAGTTCCATGAAATCTAGGTCCTTCCTTCAAGGAATTCAGTGTTTAGTGGCTGAGAGAGACAAATAAGAAAGCACCGAGAAAACAAAGGAGAAAGTCTGTGTTACAGAAGGACATCGGGGTTTGGGAGATGGGGGGTCAGGGAAGGCGTCCCAGGGGAGGTGAAATGAAACCAAGACTTGAAGGAAAGCAGGACACAACTGGGTGAAGGAAGTAATTGCTCTAGAAATGGGCAGACCCCAGAGGAATCAGAAGAGCCCCAAATGAGCCCTTAGCTCTCAGTAGACCAACGCACACATAATCACCTTAGGAAGGGCTAAGTGTAATGACAGAGATGGGGCACAAGCCATTATGAAAGCGTGGAGGTGGGGACACACCTTGGGGATGGTGAGAGGAGCCTTCCTCAGAGCAGGTGGCGGCAGCTGGGTTTTGGAGGCCTGTGTTCATTGGTCAAGTCAGTTGGGAGCGGGTAAGACCATGCGAAGGGCAAAGGGAATGCCAAGGGACGGACCTGATGCAATCAGCATTTTAGAAAGATCTCAGTGGCTGTGTTGTGGAGACTAGTGTCGTGGCTCCAATACAAGACAAAAGGCAGGGAGACCTTGGAAGAGGATGGCGATGGTCCAGAGAGCCATGTTGCTAGTCTAAATTAAGGCAGCCACACTGTGAAGAGGGAAAAAGGCAAGAGACTTCAGAGCCACTGTGGCTGCAGAACTGATAGAAGCTGGTTACGACAGGAGATGGATGGGAAGGAAGAGGCAGGTGTCACAGAGTACTCTAGGGTTTCTGACTTGGGCAACTGGGTGGTTGGGGTGTTGTCATTCAGCAAGATCAGGTGTCTTGGAGTTCATTTCCTCAATTTTCCATTTTTACGAGTGAGGAAACTAAACTTAAGCAACATCATACAAAAAGTGAGTGACCGCTGGCACTACAAGCTGATGTCTTTGGATTCTTTACCAACTAATTGTTTTGTGTGCACACACACCGATTCGGTTTTGGGTGTGCCTGTGGGGCACAGCAGTAGAGACGATCTAGAATGAGTAGGTCTGGAATAGGGAAGAGGAAGATAGACTAGGGCTAACAACTGTGGAGCAAAGAGCAAAGCCATGGTAGTTGTGGTCATGGGAGGTAGGGCAGATGAGATGCCCGAGGAGGGACAAACAGAGCGAGATGAGATGTAAGATGGTAACAAACAAGACCTCACTAGCCCCGACCTCCTAGAAGTCCCACATAGATCTGTCTGTCCCCTGAGCCCATGCTCTTAGGCCTCTCTATTTCATACCACTCGGACTCACACAAATCCTTTGTATTGTTTGGACCGAAGCACAGACCATGGCTTTAATTTAAAATACAGTTTTGTGAACAATTTGTTTTCGAGACATTTATCTTCTGAGGCTATTTCTCATCGTCAGAAAAAAATCAGAGGCATCTATGTTTGAATCAGCACCTTCCACTACTCATTTTTATTGATGATTTTTTGTTACAGTTGAAACATGAAAAGAATTTTAAAATTTGAAACGTACACCCAGAGAACCAACCATATTACAGGCTAGCTTTAACTGTCACACATTCTCTAAGAACTCTTTTACCTTTCCGCATTTAATCTACCCATTCATTTCGCTCACCCATTCATCAGATACTTATTGAAGGCATTTTGGGTTCCAGGCACTGTTCTAAGCCCTAAGGAATTCAGGCAGTCACTCGACTCCTATGTCGGTGTATCTCAGATGTTTGTCTCTTCCAGGATCTACGTGGTAGGGAAAGCTTTACTTATCTGGAGTCTTGTTTTGCCCTTGCCCTGAGTTTCTTGGCCACCTACAGCAAAAAGGGAGGCTCTGTCAGTTGTTCACTTTTAATCATTAGATAAGACTATAGGAAATAATGCATAAACTTATTTTATTGGTCTAAAAGAAGCCACAGTTTCAGAAATGGTTTCCCTTTTCATGGTTATGAGCTACACTTGGAATTTAAGAGCGCAAAGACCAGGCCGTGTCTGAATTACCAAGCGTCTACCCTATCAGTAGGTTACAATTTCAAGAGAGCCTAATTCAGCTGAAAATAAACACTGCCAAACTAGAAGATTCCCTGAAACTTTGTGAGGCGTATAGGAATCCTAGAACCATCCTGATCTTTCTCATTGTGTCACCAAATCTCGGCAATATTTGAGTCTAAGACTTAACTCGTGGAAGTAAATTTCTCTTTTGTGAAATGTCTCAAATTAAGAGCCATAATCAGTAATGCAATACGGAAAGAGGATTGAGATGTGTCCTAGCTGATTACACTGATACTTAATGAGAATGGTTTAGCTGGCTAAGTGATGGTATTCTTGTTGACTCCATCAAAATTGGTCAGATACTAGATCAATTGTCTTTTTGTTTGAATAAAGCTGATTCTGGACTACTATCTTACCGCTCACTTGCTATCACCACTGCTACTACCGCATAACAAAAGCCTGCTGCCACTGTAGAAATGGATTCAGATGATGAGACCTGCAACCGAAATAATGCCAAAGTGTCTGATCACGGCAGCGACAAAAGGCTTCCACTTAAACTCTGTCAGCATCAGTATGTACCTGCCAGAGGTTATAACACGTAGGCTGAGCTGGAGTTTTGGATAGAAGGTGAAACCTCGTGTTTCCTCTAATTAGGGGGCATGACACAAATACATTTAAATGTTGATGTTCTGCTGAAAACTGGAGAGAGAACTTCTAGTAAAACAGATGTAGTATAATTCTGCATATATGTATAAAATGCACTAAAATGGAGGCTCTGTGAGGATGGGAGCATTTATCTGGTTCCCTGGCATGTCCTCAGTGCCTCACATAATATTTGGCACATGGTAAACCATCAATAAACATTTTTTGCCTAGACAAGTAGATACAAGTATCACAAAGACTGCTTGATTAACCAGATTCCCTCCCCTCTCTCCTCAGGCAGATCAAATTTCTGTTTCGTGAACAAGCCAAGCTCCTCTTCCCACTGGGGTTTTGCGTCTTTTCTTGCTGCTATCTGGAATGCTCACTTCCAGAAAATTAGGCCCTTGACTCCCCATACATTATCCCACCAAGTTAACCACCCTGACACTGTTGTTCTTAGAAAGGCCTGCTTACACACGGCTGGTGTCTTCATCTGGAATTGTGATAGGTCCCAGCCAGATGGTGCCCACTTGAGCAGCCCTCCATAGACTCTGGGCACTGGGCCTCCAATGAGCTTCCCTGGTAGACATTTCACACATGTAGGCACGCCTCTTGCTGGGGGAAAGAACCCTGTCTTATGTGACTCCAATGAGAAAGGGTTCTTGGGAGCTTAGACCTGGTTTCCTCCAGACTTCTCCCCCTGCACCTTACCCCCTGCTGACTTTGCCCCATATTCTTTTGTTATAATGAATCTTAGCCATGAGCATGACTATATTCTGAATCCTGTAAGTCCTTCTAGTGAATCACCAAGTCTGGGGAAGGGCTTGGCAACTCCCGACATATCTTCCATCATGCACTCATCACATATCACGAAATAATCCACCTAGCCTCAGGTCCACGCTAGCTGTGAGCTCCATGAGGCTTCATTCACCACGGTACCCTCGGCACCTAGCACTGTGCCTGGCAAACTAGGGATATTTCAACTATGCAGAATGTACAAATAAATGAAAGAACAAAGAGAGAACTAAGCGTGAGGAATTAAAATCTAAGACAATGTTTACAAACTCGTTGTTAAAGGTAAAAGAATGGTTAAACTTAATACTGGTTCTGGGGACGGGTGGGTGGCTCTGTCCGTTAAACGTCCAGCTCTTAGTTTGGGCTCAGATCATGAACTCAGGGTCATGAGACTGAGCGCTGACAGGCTCTGCCACTCAGCGGGGAGTCCGCTAGTTCCTTGCCCTCTGCTCTCCCCCCTTTCTCATGCATGTTCTCTCTCTCTCTCTATCAAATAAATAAATAAATCTTTAAAAAATATTGGTTGATTTTTACACCTCAGGGTCCAATGATTTCTGATGGAATACATGTCTATAAGCATAATACGAGCTAATTGGAAAAGATGATCTAATACATTCAGCTTTTTTCTCTTGCATTTAGCACCTGGCATATAGAAGGCACTAAAATATGGTTATTTAATAAACAAATTAATGAAGATATATATCAAGTTCAAACTCTATAATAAAATTGCTATATTAGTTTGCTCTTGGAATAAGAAATCAGTCTGGACTGTGAAAATCCATTTGTTAGCAAGTCATCACAGATTTGCAATTCTTTTCTGAAAAACTTGTATGTATTTCATAGAAGCACTGATTTTTTTTTTTGGACAAGAGTTCTACAATTCTAGCTCTAATCCATTGATTGTAATGATGAGGAAATAAAGGTCCACAGAGGGAAGGAGCTTATCCAAAGTCCCAAGGAATCAGGGTACGCTCTTCAATGTATGAAGGGTATTAGGGACTAAGTTGTGTCTCCCCCAAATTCATATGTTGAAGTCCCACCCCCCTCCCCATACTTCAGAACATGACTGTATTTGGTGACAGGGCCTTTAAAGGTGTCCAAATAAGAAGAGGAAATTTGGGGGTGCCCGAGTGGCTCGGTCAGTTAGGCATCTGCCTTCAGCTCAGGTCACCATCCCAGGATCCTGAGCTCGAGCCCTGCATGGGGCTCCCTGCTCAGTGGGAAGCCTGCTTCTCTGTCTCCCTCTGCCCCTTACCCCTTCCTTGTGTTTTTTCTCTCTCTCTAAAATAAATAAAATCTTAAAAGAAAAGAAGAGGAAATCTGGATACACAAAGAGAAGCAGGGATGTCGCACATAAGAGGAGAGTCCCTGTGAGGACACAGAGAGAGTGTGGCCGTGCGCAAGCCAAGAAGTAAGACCGTCAAAGACATCGAACCTGCTGACACCTTGATCTTGGACTTCTAGGCTCTAGAACTATGAGAAAATCAGTGTCTGTTGCTTGAGTCACCCGGTCTGTGGCATTCTGTTACGGCAGCCCCAGCAACCTAATATAAGGGGTTTCTTCTCCAGGTGGCCACCTTCGCGATGCATCCTCAACGGATCCGAGAGAAGAGGAGGCGGCTGGCAGGCCACGATTCTAGGAGCCCTGGGCAGCTCATGCCTCCCTCCAGCTGCCCTGCCAAATCTCAGGCTAGAGAGGCCAAGCCAGCCAGTGGGGGCTGCAGTGGGGGCTGGGGAGGAGCCTGCCTGGGCAGACCACGTGCGGCCTGCTGTGCGCTTGTTATTAGCAGGCAGGTTCCTGGAGATGGCAGCATTAGCTAACGATTACTTCTCCAGGCAGTGTAGCTGCCTCTTTGCTTTTTTCCTAACTCTCTGCAGCAAGGGGAAGATAAGCAGTGAGCCCAAATAAAGCAAGGACCCTTGCCAGGGCCATATGTTTCTACCCCGGCTGGGGAGCCCTTGTAGAGCTTATAGAAAGAATCTCTTTCTCTTGGCTTACTTCCATCCCCCCTACCCCGCACCAGCCCTTCAGCAGAGCACAGCGTCCAAGAAAGCCAGGCTGCCTGGGGGACAATGATGCCACTGTATCACTCAGTGTGGGTTGCAAACCCTCCATTGCAGTGATCCTGGTGAACTCACAGGCCTGCCCACCCCTGCCCACCCCTCCCCACCCCCACACCCCATGGCAACGGACTGAGTATTGTTCTGGCTCTGGGCTTGCGTTCCCTGTTGCCACCATACACTCCATCTGCAAGGCCCACCTCCATTGTCTAATTCCCATCCTTCAGCTACTCCCAGGCTGGACTAAGTCCCTGCCCTCCCATGTGGTTTATGTATATTAATAACGCTCCTGGTGTGCCTGGGTGGCTCAGTTGGTTGAGCGACTGCCTTTCCCTGGGAACATGATCCCAGGAATCTGGGATCGAGCCCCGCATCGGGCTCCATGCTTCTCCCTCTGCCTACCGCTCCCCCTGCTTGTGTGCTCCCCTGCTCTCTCTCTGTCAAATAAAAAAAAAACCTTAAAAAAAAAAATCCCTGCTCTGTCAAGGCTCCCCCCACCAACACGACCCCTCTCCTCACACTCCCACCACCGTTTGTGCTTCACCTCTGGCGTGGGTCCCTGGGTATAGTCCCAAGTCACCTGCACTTCTCTGAACTTAGTAGGTGTCGAACAGACATGTAGAAGTGAATTTAAAGGCATCATGGCATCTCAGTGAGTTTCCGAGAAAACCTAAAAATAACCACCTTGCGATTATTTTCCGTCACCATTGAAATGCCAGTCGAGGGCCCGAAGGACGAGCTAGCTGCTCTCTGTGAACCGTTCTGTGACAGCGAGGTGCAGGGCCCCCCCAGGAGTGGGCGGTGGGCCAGCAGGTGGCCAAGGAACAGGGGCTGGCGGACAGCCACACATGCCCCCCACAGGGTCCCTGCCCTGCAAATGTGGTGAGCACTGGAGGAAGACAGCATGCCTGGGGCTGCCAGGAGGGCTGGGCAGGGGGAGGCGGAGGCAGTGAGAAGGCAGCCCAGGCCTGGAGGGCAAGGCGTGTGGACCGAGCCCCCAGCCCACACCGGGTTCCGTGACGGCGGCTTCGCCCGGGTCACCCGCTCCAATCCCTTCCTGGGCCCTGCACAGCGGGTACCGCTATCACACCCATTTCTAATGCGACAAAAAGCAAGGCCGACTGACTTGCCCGAAACCCCCTGCCAGAAAAAGCAGTCAGGGTGGGATTCCAACCCGAAACTGCGAGACACCAACAGGCCTCACTGCTCCCCCTTGTGTGGAAGCGGCATTTACGGTACCGAAGAGCAAGTTTATCTGATGCTTCGGCTCTGATTTCCTGCGGCATCTGACGCTCTGAGTGAGGGGAGAGCGGACGAGCCAATGCAGGAGAAGCCAAAGCGGTCCCCAAGCGTCATGATCACAGTCCTTCCTCCTCCCACTGGAGCTTCGGTGGGGGGGGCGGTCTGTGACCCAGTCCTCCCCACTCGAGGTAGAAATTGCGGGAATGCACCCTCGGGCAGGTTAGGGGGCCGGCTCGGGGCTCCCACAGCCTTCTCTAAGCAAGAGCTGGACCTTTCTAGGCCCAGTAACTGGGCCACTAAACGGGTCCACGGAAACACAGAAGGCTCCTGGGTCCCCATGGCCAGCGGCAAAGTCCTCAACTCCTTCCTATTCGGGCTCTCAGACCCTCTCTTCCCTCCCGCCACTCAGAAAACCCGAGCCCTCCTTGGAGCGGCCCCTCCCGCTGCCCCCCTGAAGCATTCTGGGCCCGCTGTTCCTTCTGCTTTGCAGCAAGTTTTGATTCCAAAACCTCTCAGAAGTAAAATCATTTATCCTTGTTAAAGGACGCAGCCAAAATCGATATATGCATTCTATCTTATATAACAGCCATTTCATTCATGCTAATTAAATAATAGACCCACGATCAATTATTTGGCTATTTACTAATGGAAAATAATGAAAGTGGCTCATGTGCATAAATTCACACCCTCCCCTCCCACCTTTTTTAATCATCTCGGGACGGCCTGCACAGACTTTACTACAAATGTATTCACACTTCAGGGCTGCGTGCATGGCGTTAACTCTTTCAGGCCCACTGGCGGCACAGAGCAGATCGCAGACCGTGCGCGAAGGGCGTGAGGATGCTGACTGCACCGAGCCCACCCTCCGGTACCAAAGCAGGTGAGTCCAAGTCACCGTGGGCCTTCGGTTCATGAGAAACACACTTCGGGTTAATTGTCGATCCCCAGACCAAGGGCTTGGGATGACCTCGTGAATCTGATAAGACCACTTTTGCCTCAAGATCGCTCCTCCTAAGCTCCTGCAACAGACTGGGAAGGCCGCATGGGCCAAGCAAACCCCCGTGTCCCGACATCTCCCTAGGGCTCATTTCAGACTGGTCGCCTTCTCTACAAAACGCCACTGATGGCACCTGGCAGAGCAGGAGATATTTATAGTAAGGAAAGCGGGACACTGCTCCTGTCCATGCCTCAAGCAGACTGCCTCGTCATCTGTCTCTCTGGACAAGTGAACAAGGAAAGAATGAAGTCCTAACATGGCTGAGGAGAAAGAAAATGTGTGCAGCAGCCACGAAGGCCTGGCGGGCTGATCCCAGGCCGTGGGGCACAAGAGGAATGGGATGAACTTGAACCCTGCTCGGTGCAGTCCTGCCTGCCTCACTGTGTGGCTTCATCCTGGGTTCTTCATCACATCCTCCGTCCTCCTTCTTGAGCGTGATGTGTAGCAGTGGGAAGGGTAGGGACTCCAGGGCCAGAGACCTGCGCTGATGGTGCCACTTGGGAGCTGCTTGACTCTGGGCAGTTATGTCACCTCCCTGAACTTCAGTTCCTCATCTGTAAACTAGGGGCTCTACAGGTTGGTTGTGAGGCTCCGAGGAGATGATTCAAGGAAAGTGGCTGACGCATGATAGGCCTGCAACAGATGGCAGTTGTTGCTGCTAATACGGCAGGTCAGGACCCTGCATTTCATCTTTTGACTGGCACACTTACTTTGTGAGTCAAAGTAGCCTTTGCTAACTCCTTGCTCTCTGCCAGGGACAGTGCAGGACACTATGTGTGCCTTATTGGGCCACACAAGGGTGCATGAGGGTTAAGTGGGCTGGGGCGATGATGATTATTATCATTAAAGGAACAAGATGACTCTTGAATTTCTGCCAACCTCAGGGCCACTACCAATCTTGGAAATATTCACGTCAGAATTCCGAAGCAAGGCACAGTGAATCCAGATCCAAGTTATTTACATGGTAGTTCACCTAACACCTAATCTGTCCTCCTTCAGAAGTCCTCATGCTCACTCTCGGCAGAACAGACAGAAAGGCACTGCGGTGTGGTTTGGGTGAGTGTGTGTGCGTGCACACTCATGCCGAAGGGAAAGGCAAGGAGGAAGAAAGCCCTTTGCAAGTGTCTGCAACGCGATGCGCTCCCATTACTGTAAAAGAAATGTAAAGCTCCTTCCTTTGTGTTCCAGTATTGATTCCTGGGAATCATGGACCAGGCAGCCCCCTTAAAGAACTGAGATTCCAGAGCCCCCCAGTGTGGGGGAGGTAGAATGCTGGGGGATGTGGCCCAAACAAAAGAAGAAGTAAGTGGCACATTCACTGCAGATTGGAAGACTGACGGCTGGTGGGCTTGCCTTTGCCCACACCATCCCACCTCATCCTGGATTCCACTTGAACCCAATGCCAAGGCTTCCAGTTCTACACCTGTACATGAATCCACCACGGGGACGTTATCAACAGGTCCCTGAGTCAATGGCTACAAGCAAAAGAAAACCTGGAATAACAGAACACAGACAGGTCAAAGCAAAAGCTAAACTTTCTTCCAGCCTCTAGGAACGTGTGTCTCGTCACACACAGAATTGTCACAGGCCCTGGATCAGAAGCCTGGACAGACAGATTTATGATCTTCTTGGGCTCTGATCTCAGCAGAATCACCATGCTAAGTGTGCCTGAGAGAAACCCACGGGGTTAATTTAAGTCAACGAGGGGGCCTTTGCCAACGCTTTTTATGGCCCTCAAGACTTAACATCCTCTGTGATGCTACCTGGTCCCCCTCCCTTGCCATTCCATTCTTATTAATGCAAACTTGTGAGTTTGACGAAGGTCGCAGAGACAGCTTTTTCACTCTCATTACCCAACTCACTCATCACCTTTGAATCGCCCGGGGACCCTGGGACCGCTGTGAAAATGTGCAGGGTCACAGGCTTTGAAAAGGCCACCGAGGCCGCAGGCTAGTCAGGAGCTGTGCTGCCCTCCACGCTGTTGAAGCCAGTGGTAACTCAGACCCTCAAAAAGCAAATTAATAGCGCACTTCTGTGTGATGTCTGCCCCAGGGCAGCTGCTGGGCCTGGGGTCCTCCAGTGTCCAGCACGATGTCTGTCATGAAAGAGCTGTCACCGGGGCGCCTGGGGGCTCACTCAGTTGAGCGTCTGACTCTTGATACGGGCTGTTGGTCATGATCTCAGGGTCCTCAGATTGAGCCCTGCCCTGGGCTCCACGCTCAGTGGGGAGTCTGCTCCAGATTCTCTCTCTCCCTCACTCTCTATCCCTCCCTTTACATTCTCTCTCTCTCCCTCCCTTTACATTCTCTCTCTCTCTCAAAGAAATAAGTAAATCTTGGGGAGAAAAAAAGGAATAAAAGCAGTCCCATCATCCATGCCCACCAAGGTGGCACCAAGTGTCTTCTTATTGATCAAATCTAGAGATTTCTTTTTTAAAGAAAGATTCCTTTTGGGGCACCTGGGTGGCTCAGTGGGTTAAAGTCTCTGCCTTCAGCTCAGGTCATGATCCCAGGGTCCTGGGATCGAGCCCCGCATCGGGCTCCCTGCTCAGCAGGGGGCCTGCTTCCCCCTCTCTCTCTGCCTGCCTCTCTGCCTACTTGTGAACTCTCTCTGTCAAATAAATAAATAAATAAATAAACCTTAAAAAAAAGAATTCCTTTTGAGAGAGAGAAACAGAGAGAGAGAGAGAGAGAGAGAATGAGCTTGATTCCCAACACCCTGGGATCATGACCTGAGCCAAAGGCAGACGCTTAACCGACTGAGCCACCCAGGCGCCCCCTGAGAAGACTTCTCAACTTTTAACTTCCAAAGACCTGTTGTGAGCCGGCATTTGACAATGAGAACCAGGCCTTCCTCTTCGATATCCCCACTCTCGGCTTTCCTGAGGTCACACCCTCCCCTCCACATCTTTCCAACTTCTCTACCTCCTCCTCTGCCTTCTTCACTGCCGCATTTTCTCCTTCCTAACTCTTAATTGTAGGCGGTAGCCAAGGTTCTGTCAACATCGCTCTTCAGCTCTTCTTCCTTTCTTTCTCTCAAGATCAGTACTACCTGGGGCGCCTGGTGGCTCAGTGGGTTAAAGCCTCTGCCTTCGGCTCGGGTCATGATCCCAGGGTCCTGGGATCGAGGCCCGTATCGGGCTCTCTGCTCAGCAGGGAGCCTGCTTCCCTTCCTCTCTCTCTCTGCCTACTTGTGATCTCTGTCTGTCAAACAAAAGATCAGGGCTCTCTAATAGAACTTTCTGCCATGATGGAACTACAGCTCTGCTTCTGTACCTCTGCTGTCCAATATGGTAGCCACAAGTTACATGCAGCGACTGAGCAATTAAGTGTGATTAGTGCTACCGATTTTTAAGTTTCATTTAATTGACCATTGATTGAAACTTAATTAGCCACATGTGGCTGCTGCCTCTCTTGCTGGATTGTGCAGCTCCAGACTCGCATGTGGCAGCCTGACCCCTTCACGTGGCTTTGGGTGGGACTTCCATGTTTATGACTCCTCAGTGTCCTTTGACTTGATAACCAACTATAATGATAACCAACTGTAAGTACAAGAATTGCACGGATCCTACCTCCAGTAAAATCTCCGCTGATAGGCCCAGCACATACAATACATACTTGTTAAATGACAGGATGCCTAAAGACAGTGAACGAATTTGAATTTCATCCATTCTTATGAGTGCTAGATCTTCGGACTGAGAGCAAGATTGTTCAGACAAAGAGCAAATCAAAATCAGTTCACTGGCCATAAAAGACAGAACCTATGCTCTTCTCCAAATTTACTGCATTCCATCGCCACATGCAGGACCTGAAGGCCTTCGATTCTGTCCTTTGGAGAGCAGTGTAGTGTTGGTGGGGGAAGACCCTGATATCTGCAGTCGGAACATCTGGGTTCGAATCCTGGCTCTCCCACTTACACGATGGAAACATGGGTGAGTTTCTTGATTGTAAAATGGGGAAGATAATTGTACTTACTTCATAGACCAATTGTGAGGATTAGGTGAGGTCACGAGTCAGATTGTACGTAGTGTAGTGTCTGGCATATGGTAAGGGTGAGCATAAGAGCTAACACCCACCTGGAGCACAAGCCTCCTGAGTTCACTAAATCTGCCATAGACAGGTCATCCATTAGCCTGTGGGACTTCAAGATATTCTGGATTTATAAAAGGGTAATTCCCCAAATGGCTGAGCTACCCCGTCATACTTCACTGTAAGAGACACTTGGTGCCCCTTGCTTAGCTCACAACAAGCTTGGGAAAAATATGTATATGTTCACATAATATGTAAATATGTATTATATTACATATGTATTTTATATAAGCATGTACATATATATGTGTATACACACACACACACACACACACACACACACACACACACACATATATAACTACTCTTTTCCAAGCTTGCTATGAGCCAAGCAGAGGGCTCCATTATCTCAAAGTCTATCTATCTATCTAGACATGTAAGTCTACATTATACACATTATATGAGATATATTATATGAGATACATATCCTAAACAATGGAGGAGTTTTCCCTATTTGAGTGATTCCTTAATACCTACACCTCTAGTTGGGAAACCTGGGTGTCTTTCTTGGTTTGGGGACAGACACATGGCTCACTCCACAAGCATTTTTCGTCCCTCTATGTCACACCTACTCTATATGCCTGTGCGCAAAATTGTGGCTGTTGTGCCCACAGACACTGTGTCTTGTACAGCAAGTGAGATAATTGGATACTAAGGCCTTAAAGTCAACATTCACTATTGGCTTGAATATTCGGGTACCAGTTAATTAGCATCTTCATGCATCGTATTATCCTCTCTCCTCCATCACGACCCATAACATGGGGGCTGCTTCAGCGGGTACTAGAAAGTTGGCACCCCTCCCCTGGTGCACCACCTCCTCCCTGCAGTCAAGTCACCAGCTGTAAAACCGGGCCTTCCATTCTTTTCCCACATGGTGAGTTGCAGTTACGTTCTACATCCAGTGCTAAGAATACATCCTCAGCAACGGGACAGCATTGTCACTCTTGGGTTTACTGGATGGAGAGAACACAGAGCTGAGGAAGTGGCTGAATCAGGACAGCATAAGTACAATAAGTGCTCATACTGTCAGCTGCTTGCTCTTTAGAAAGAAGCAAGTGGTTATCAGCCAGATACCTTGCTTCCCACCCCATGCCTAAGGCCCAGCAGGAAGGAAGACACAGTCAAGTCTACGGATCCAGTCCTTCCAAGCCGGCCTCCTTCCCCCCCTCCCTGCATGAGTAGCATTTTTGGCTCATACCCCGAGCTGAGAGGCCCCTTCCTTTGCCCAGGAGGCCTCAGATCTGGAGCCCCATGAGAACAGTCCAGCAGCACAGAAACAAACTATGATCAGGCAGCGTGTCAACCCTGAACCTGGGCCAGTGGAGTCTTGGCAGCTTTTCCAGATGAAAGCACGTGGAATTAACCCTTATTGTTCTGCCTGAAATAAAATCTAGGTATAGAGCAAACCTCTAACTCCTGTCGATGCAAACACCCAACCTTTTACAAACAGTCCAATAGTTACTAGGTATGTACCCTTAGGTACACTGCCCAACCTCTTAGCGCAGAGGTTGGCAAACTACGGCCCAAAAGGTCAAAACCAGCGTGCTCCCGTCTGATTTTGCATGGCCACAAGGTAAAAATGGTTTTTATAGTTTTTACTGGTTGAAAGAAATCAAAAGGAGAGTACTAGTTCATGATAGATGAAAATTTTAGGAAATATAAACTTCATGGTCCAGAAGCAAAGTTTTATTGGAACAGAGCAAAACCCATTTGTTTCGGTATTGTCTGTGGTTGCTTTCAAACGGTTGCTGAAGCAGAGATGGCAAAGCCGAAAATATCTACTGTCTGGCCCTCTATGGAAAAAGTCTGCCAACCCCTTTTTAGTGTTCCAATAGGCTTTCATGATAATGGCAACGATCTATTCAATGCAATAGACACGTACTAAACCTCCCAATGGCAAAGGAAAATGGAGAAGTCAAGAATTGGAGGGATCTTGCTTTGGATATCAGCTCTAGCACATGCTTAATAAGTCACTCAGAGAAGACCTGTGACTTTGAGGATCCTTCTTCCTGATCTGTGACTGTAACACGGGTTAATAATATGTCACTCCATTTAGCATTCATGGTGGTCCAGAGCTTTACTTAGCTATGTCAAAGTGCTTCTTAAGTGCAAAAGTCAAATCCCTTCCATGCCAGTAGGATTATTATTCTATGTACTGTCTCTCCCTTACTCGCTTGCCTAGTAACCCCTTCAAAACTGCCAGATCTCTGAGGCGTGGCTTCCCCTTAAGGAAAGTGATTACACGTGCTCCCTTTCTTCACACAGGATTCTGCGGTAGCGTCCCCCCAGTATACACTCCACCAGCTTGTTCGACATGGAAAGCCAGACTCCTTCATCTCCCTGGTACCCTCCTCCCAGGCACCCTGCCCCGGTCCCTGTGTGTCACATAGCAGAAAGCACCCAAGACATATTTCAAAACAAATCAAAGCATAGGCTCTGAATTAGAGATGGCCTGGAGATTTCTGAAAAAAATGTAGCCACGTGAAAATGGACCAGTGCTATGGTGTCATGGTAAAGAGCGCTGACTGAGCAGTCAGATGGGCTTGGGTTCGAAGCCCCACTCTGCCCCTTACAGCTGAGAGGCCTGGAACCAGTCCTAATCTCTTTGAGCCTCTTAAGGATGCTCTGAGGTCTCCCCCCTTGCCCCAGAGATAACAACACCATTCTTTCCATGATGGTCAAGGCGCCCTGCAGGATCAGGTTCATCTGCAACTCTTGCCCTCTCTCTTCTCTTCAGCCTCACTGGACTTGGGAAATAAGGACAAGATGGTAAGCAAGGACCTGGGCAGGTCCTTGAATGCTCCATACTCTTTCCCACGAAAGGCTCTCTGCAGCTGCTCCTTCCTCTACTGGGAAGGAAATCCCCCACCCCCACTCTACTCTTGCCCCCTTCACCTCCTTAGCGGCTCGGTAACACCCATTCTCGTTTCAGACCTTAGTGTCATTCCTCCTAGAAAGTTCTCCCATGTCCACACAACTAGTTTGATTCCTCCTCGTGAACCCCTCGCTGCACCCTGTGCCTCTGGGTACTAACATTTGACATCAAGACATCCATATTTAAAAGAGCACATTGGATATTATTTGTTGCATGTCTGTCTCAGCTGAGAGAGGAAGGGCTGGGTCTGTTCACTGTTCTCTCTCTGACCGTAGGTTTGTGCTTGCCACCCGTGTAGGTGATCTACAAACACTTACCGGATACACGAATGAATGACTCTGTGACGTGCTTTCTCTTAAAAGGCCACTAACTTTACCATCTCAGAGAGACGGAAGACCCAGAAGGTTAATGCCTGCCGAGTGGTCGGCTCACTGATGGCAAAAGGACTTGGAGAAGAGGAAGCAGTTCCAACCCCCCCACGGACATCATTTCAGTGCAAACCTATTTCTCTTCACTGTTGATAGTCAAAATGCTGTTAGAGCTGTATAATGCAGCCCATACTGGGGGAGTTCGAGTATCTTTTGGACATTGCACGTGATTTATACAAAGGAACAGCCAAGATGGCTGATGTTCCCCCACACTGCAGCAAATGAAGGGGTCTGCTTTCCCCAGCAGGTACGTGAGTACTGTAAATCCGATTAGTGTTAATGACGGCACATGCCTACAAAGAGAACGAAGTGAATGAGGGAGGTTGTTCCTATTATCATCTGCTCACAACTTCCCATTGCCTCAGCGAGAGGGAGGCAGTTTCTTTTTCTGCTTCTTGAAATGAGGCGATCAATCATCTCCCTCCTCTCTTCCATGTCTCTTACCAAAGACAGACAGAAGCTCCACCTAAGTCCATTCTCAGCAGGGTACACTGAACTTTGTTCTCTGGCATTCAACTTGGCTTTTCAAACTTTAATGTGCCTAGGAATCCCCTGGGAATCTTGTTAAAACGCAACCCCCCACTCAGGAAGTCCTGGGTGGGCCTGAGAGCTGACATTTCCATGGGCCACGCTTGGAGAAGTGTGGTCCTATGGATACTTCAGTCCTTCTCTGGTATCATTGGTAGTGACTGATGGGATCCATGACCATCAGGAGGGCTGAGCAAATTCCTGCTTTTTTTTTTTTTAATTTGAGAGAGCAAGTAAGAAAAAGAGAAAGAGAGAGTGCCCAAGTGAGTGTGGAGGGGTGGGGGAAGGGGCAGGAGAGAAACTCCAGCAGGTTCCATGCCCGGTGTGGAGGCTGACTGGGGCTCGATCTCACAACCCCAAGATCTGAACTGAGCCAAAACTAAGAGCTGGATGCTTAAACTACTGGAGCCACCCAGGCGCCTGTGCAAATTCCTTCTGAACCATCCCCTAAAGAATGGAAATTCGGGACACCAATCTGAAATTCTGGAGGTCATGGTCGGGCATTCTCTAATGAAGCAGCTCTCTGGGAAGTAAGAGTTATTTCCGGCTCAGTGTATGAAGACAACAAGCAGAGGTGCCAGTCAAAACAGACATGGGCATCTTGGCCCAGCCATTCCCTAGCTGTGTGGCCCTGGCCAGGGCATGTAACCTTTCTGAACCTCTCATCTGTGAGAAGGGAGAACAATGGCAGGTGGGAGCTCGGAAGATTTGAGACCAGTGATTGTGTCAGCCCAGCTAAGGGTCATCTTGGTCCCGGAAAACCAGGTTGCATTTAAGACCCACACTAGCTGGCCAGTGAAGCTTCCTGATTGGCACTTTCCTCTGTGGGGATACCCGCTCAGAGACAAGCCCTCTAAAGGTAATTCAAAGCTTCCATGGTTTAGGACCTGGTTTAGCCACTGCCATTGGCCCTGCCAGGGATGGCATCATCCCAGACTCCCCTCTCTGCTGTCACCCTCACTCTTGTGGGCCTGGCTATTTAGGCACCTATCATTTTGCCTTGAGACACCATCAGATGCTGTTAAAAAATCTAGAAACATTCTTCTCTCTATGGGATTCGGAAAGTTCTTTAGTTTTAAGCACACATTATCTAATATGTAAGCTTTGGAATAGGCCATTGTCACACCTCTTTTTTTTTTTAAGATTTTATTTGAGAGAGACAGAGAGAGAAGTAGTGAGAGAGAATATGATCAGGGGCAGAGGAAAGGGAGAAGGAGTCTCCCTGATGAGCAGGGAGCCCACCACTGGGCTCGATCCCAGGATCCCAGGATCCCAGGATCCCAGGACCATGACCAAGCTGAAAGCACTTAACCGACTGAGCCACCCAGGTGTCCCATTGTCGCACGTCTTTAGTTTGTGTGCTGTTAAAAGTCATGATGGAGGTCACCCTTAGGGATTGGTAACCAGAGTGGCTCTTCTCAGGGTGCTAGTAATATTCTGCTTCTTCATACGTGTGCTTTTTATTTAGGTGTGTTCAGTTCGTTAACATGGGTCACCAATCATATGTGTACTCTTCTGTATGTGTGTTATACTTCACTATGAACTTTATTTTTTTAAAGATCTATTTATTTATTTTAGAGGGGACAGGTAGGGGCTGAGGGAGAAAACCAAGCAGACTCCACACTGAGTGCAGAGCCCGATGCGGGACTCGATCTCATGACCCTGAGATCACAGCCTGAGCTGAAACCAAGAGTTGGATGCTTAACGGACTGTGCCACCCAGACGCCCCTACTTTACCATGGATCTTAAAATACGTACTTGATATTAACTCATCTACAAAGATTATGAAATGATGTGAATAAATGCTTTTATGTTCAAAAAAGAAGAAGCAGTAGGGTTAAAAAAGCCCTCAAAAGTGGCCAGTGTCTGTGCCAACAGCCTAGGTGACTCAGCTGACTGCTCTAATCCAATAACACCAGTGACAAGCTTGATCTACCCAGTATCTAGCGATGATACACACTCAGTCCAAGACTACCCAGTAAGTCATCCTAAATGGACCCTATCATGCAGCAAGCGCTGGGGTTAGGATTGTTTTCTTGAAGATCCATTTGTGCAAACACAGGGAGGCATGACATTCAACTTGCATTTGGTTATATATGACAAAGGGTTTATAGGAGACCTCACAGCAGTATGGCAGGGTGGTTAAATTTGTGGCCTTTGGTGTCAGATCCAGGTTCAAGTCCTTGCTCTGCACCACTTGCTAGCCATGTCACCTTGCACGTGTTACTTCAACCCTACCTCCATCTGTAAGTAATTATTATTACAACATTATCATGCCCCTAACTGTCTTGGAACACCAATGAGATGGAAGGGAGAAAATTCCTGCTGTAAAGTTAGGGCTTGAGAAATGTTGTTATTATCTCGAGACCACTGTTGGCAGAGATTAGCACTGCCGTGGACACATTTGGCCTGCAGGGCCGCAGAATATTTTCCTGACCAGCGGGGGTATCATCTGGACTTGTGAAGGAAGGAGAGGGAAAAGTGACTATAAATTATTTTCCCTGAAAAGGTTTTGCAAAGCCCCCTGGGGTGGGGCCCGGCTAACCACGCTTCCTACTTGCAATCCATCATCGGTTCCACGGAGAATCCACACTGGAAAGCAGAGCATTTTACCCAAGTGTAATCCCCGAAACCACAGCCTGGATTGCCCTCATTTTAAATTCATTCATGCAGTTTTTCATTTGCATCTCTCCCTGAGAATATGACTTCCCCAAATGTGTTCCAAAAAACAACGGTATCTATTACTCAGTGGAAGAAAACAGTCTTGTGGTCAGACGAGGTGGCGATTCTGCAAACTATACGCCTCTTGAGATCTGTAACTTACATCGGCCTATTAGAGGTTCTGACAAAACCCTGCCATTCATTTGATCACCTATTCATTTGTTCCTTTAATAAAATATGCATTGAGTGCTTACTCTTTGCCAGTCATTATTCTAGACACTGGGAGGAACAGCACAGGGAATAAAACTGCCACACAGGGCACTGTCTTACCCAGTGTTTTCCTTCATGATTTGACATCTCCTGATGGCCCTACTCTCACTACAGCTGAGATGAGCACCTAGAAGAATGCGCTTGTGGCGCTCGGTCTTCTGCCTGGAATGCCTCTGCTCCCTTTGGCCCCCTCCTGCCCCACTAACCCCATTCTTCCATCTACATTCTGCTCGAGCTCCAACTTCTCTGAGAGCCGCTCCTAGTTCACCCACCAGACTGCAAGAGCTTCCCCTCCCCTGTGCCCTCCTTGTGTCCTGTGAGCACCCCGTGCCACGGCACATATCCTAAGATTTTTTTCTTTTACTTGTCTATCCCCTGCCGGACTCTGCATGAAGGAAGGAGCCTGGAAGGAAGGGACCATGCCCAATCCATCTCTGTATTCCTAGAACTTTAGCACAGTTCTTGGCTCGCAGCAGTGACTCTGCAAATAAGTGTTACATGCCTGTGTGAACCAGGGCCAACAATCTAGTACCATTATGCAAATTATTGTTTAAAAAGGCACTTGCTCCAGGTGCCTGGGTGCCACGGTCGGTTAAGCGTCTGACTCTTGGCTTCAGCTCAGGTCATGATCTCAGGGTCGTGGGATTGAGCCCTGCGTCAGGCTCTGTGCTCAGTGTGGAGCCTGCTTGGGATTCTCTCTCTCCCTCTCCCTCTGCCCCTCCCCTATTCATGTGCCCGCACACTCTCTCAAATAGATAAGTAAATCTTTAAAAAAACAAAAGGCACCTGCTCTTGGCAGGCTCAGACTGGGAGTGCATGATTCGGCAAGTGGATGTGTGGGTGGGTGGGAGGGAGGTCCCCCTTCCTCTAGGTGCAGAATATGGGAAGCAGAATATGGGTCGGGCTTCAGCTCCAACGGATGTCTTTGGTGTGGAAGCTTTTTGCTGGCAACCCTGGAATGAAATAACAGGGCTCTGGGCCGGGATGGGGGATTCTGGAGGGAATATTACACAGATTGACCTCCACTGCCCTTTCAGACCTGAAAGGTCTGTAAGTTTAAAAAGAAGTAAATGAGAGACGTTCCTATGCAAGCCTGAATGTAATTAGCATATTTCCTTTCTCTTGCTTAAATTATCATAGAAGTTGGTTGTACTCAACGGATGGCCCATTAACCAAATCGGACATCTGCTCATTTGTCTCTAAGGAAAGAGCTCATTCTGTAGGATTTCCACTATAACGAAAAAGTTAAAAGTGGCCTTACTGCTGTACTTCATTTATGTAACTTTGAAAATAAAAATAGCACTCAGGATTGTCAGGAAAAAAATGTAAAAAATGTAGGATGCCTAGTTGAATTTTAGTGTAAGTATGTCCCATGCACTGTTTGGGGTATACTTGTACTAAAAAGTTTTGTGGTTGCTGCTGTTTATCTGGAATTCAAATTCAACTGGGCATTCTCTATTTTTATTTGCTAAATATGGCAACCACACGTGATGCCCTCATGTAGCAACAGCTAGAACAGAAAAGTCAGATTTTCCTGGTACTGAACCTTTGGAAAAAGGCACAGGGTATTTGGGGCACTAATTAATGGATACACATGAGAACACCCTTTGAACACCTTCCCTGACATACTGCCATGATGCTTAAAGAGAAAGAAGCTTTTCTCCCAAAAAGGAAGGGAACAAACTCAGTTTGGAAGGATTTAGAACATCAAGGTTTGGTCGCTAAATCCTGGGGAGGCTGTGATAACAGGACACATTGAAAGTGAAAAGCAGAGAGTGCCTCCATTTTTGCTGCTGGTTTGTTAAGTCTTGTCCTCCCCGCTTTTAGGCAAAATATAAATGTATTTTTTTTCTTTAAAATGAAGTTTTTAGACTATTCCAACGAAGAGAATAAAAATTCCTGGGTCTTAAAGCTTTAGCAAGAACTCAATGTGGTAACGAGGTTTAAGCTCCTCAACAGAGTAAATGTTCCAGAAATTGGAGATGCAAATATTATTATCATCCTTATCGTCGGTATTATCTCTAAATCTGGAGCAATCTAGATGAGCTGACTTTCTTCTAGTACATTGAAGGAAGGATTACGGCCGAAGCCTAACTATCAGGGCAAGGAAAGAGAAAGGGCCTTGCATACCTTACGTTTCACCCTCAAGGCTGAATTTATGACCTCAAATTATGGCACCCACAACAACAACAGCAAATAGTCTACCCAGACCGAATTTTGGTGTCATTCAGTTTTGATGATTACTTATTCTGTGTGCCAGTCCTCTGCTTCCGTGCTATTTCCAACCACGTTTAACACTGGCATGGGGCAAACCACTAGTTTTGTTAGTGAGTTGCAGACAGGGAAAGTTGGGTGGAGGTTGGGTCTCCTTTTCTATTCAGAAGCCTGTTCTGCTAGCCAGGTTGTAAATTAGAAAGTCAGCCACCTTTCCTTTCACCTCTGTGACCTATTTAACTCGCCATTAGCTTTGAAAACTTTTAAAGCCCACAAAGTACTCTAACTACAAATAAATACGTCTCATATTATTAGTTCCTAATAAGAATCTGGACAGAGTGTTATTGAGTCTTGCTGGCAGAGCTAGTCATGAGCGTACATAGTGGCCTCAAATCACAGCATCAGAGGACTATTTCTGCACCATTGACTGAGCTCACTGCTGTGTCATTTTAAGTTCAAGCTGATGGCTGGCTTATATTTAGTAAAAAAAAAAAAAATGGTCTCGCTGAAAAATGACAGAGGTAATCAATTAAGCCTCAGTACAAACAAATGATAGTTGCCACATAAAATTGAAAGAAGACTGGTATTCTAAGAGGCAAGTAAATTCAAAGAGAACCATGAAATCAGCCAGTCCACACACACGGCCTGGGCTGCCCACGGTGTGTGGCGTGCCCTGGGCACTGGTCCCCAAGCACAATGCTGCTCCTGCCAGTGGAGTCACGTGCAGGCCTTCCAGAGAAATCCTGATCACACTGGGCCTCTAGAGAATAAAGAATCCAAGGGGGACTCAGCAGTGGGTGAAGCTGATGGGCTTCCAATATTTCAGTGACCAAGTTGGAGGGGGTAGTACAAATACATCACTTTTCCCAGCTGGGCATTTAATCAAATATCAAATGCCTACAGTAAGTGCCCACTAGCCCAAGAACTTTGAAATACTGAACAATCAAAGGCTGAACATGATTAACTTTTTGTAAAACCACACTGCATTATATTGTTAGGTGGCTAAGCCATTATGACCCTGGTACGAATTTGACCGTCCACACTCCACGGCAGCTACCTTTTATCACCTTACTTCTCAGCACTCGATACTTTTGCTATGGCACAAGAATTAACTTAGGATTAAGCAATTTCATAGAAAATATATTTCATGGAAGGATGATTCCACAGCTTAGGAACACAGAGCATTCAGCACTCATCAACTGTCTACAGAGACACTTAAAGGACCATACACCAGCAATGGGATACACCCTTAAGCTTTACTTTTTTACATTTTTTTTAAAGTAAGCTCTGTGCCCAACATGGGGTTTGAACTCATGACCCTGAGATTAAGAATCATGCGCTCTACTGACTGAGCCAGCCAGGAGCCCCTGAACTTTTATTTTGTTAAGATTTTGTCCAACTATTCCCAACAAGTAAATTCCTGTTAAGTACAAAGATGGAAGAATGAATAGTGAAATTTGACTCACCCTACAAAGCACACCTGAAATGCTTCCTTGGCAGGAATAGAGCTGATGATGACATTGACAGCGCTTACTCTGAGCTAGGAGCTATCCTAAGCGCTTTGTACATATGAAGTCACTTAGTCCTCACTTTAGTCGTAGGAAGTAGGCACTGCTACTCAGTGGACAGTCTGCTTGAGATTCTCTCTCTCCCTTTCCCTCGGCCCCTCCTGCTCATGCTGTCTCTGTCTTTCTCTCTAAAATAAATAAATATGCACAACTAATGAATCATGGAACAGTACTCAAAAATTAATGATGTACTATATGTTGGCTAATTGAACATAACAAAAAAAAACTTTCAAAAAAGGAAAGGAAACCAATTTGAAGCATTAGGCCAAGCCATATGAAATCATTGTTATAGGTCCAAAGAGCTGACTGTCAATTTCATTTAGTTCAACCTGCTAGGATACAGACAACACCTACCAGCTCTGAAGCTAGCCATATTCTTATGCCCTTTAAATGCTTTATTAATTCATAGCACGTTGATACTTATAGGAAGAGAATAGTACCACTGGATGGTCTACTCACCTATCACTGGAAAGGCCAGAACGTGGCAAAGCTGGCAGTCCTTGATTTCCTCATGCAAATATTTTATTCTTCATTTTCCTCTATGGCAGGCACATAATTACGCCTTGAGGTATTTACAATCTTATTTTTAAAGGCCTCCAAACCAACAATGGTCAGCACAGCAGACATTTTATCGACCTGACATCCAGCTTAACTTTCCAAAGCAAGTCTCCATTCCAACCCTGTTCCCTTCTCTCACTCATTCGCTTATTCAGCACATAATTCTCAAATATTTCTTTCAGACTGGCCTCGGGGGTACAAAGAAAACAAATTCAGCTCCCATTGGTGGCTTTTTGTGACTCCTAAGTGGTAATGACAGATCACTCCACAAGATGGCACTCCTAATTCTTCTTTGTATTCCTTTTCCATCATGCTTTTGAAAGACCCTGATTCCTCCACAGCGGGGAAGGAACGGAACCATGACTTGTTTCGTACCGCCACAGCTGACCGCTCATAGGAACGTATTTTAAACCTTTGAAAACAACAGTTTTCTCAGAGACTTTCAAATGTTACTTTGGGAGAGGATATATGTTGCAGCTTGAGGGCACATTGCGATGTGAAGAGGTTGGAATCTTCTGTTACTGCCGGTGCCTACCCTGGACGAACACTCAGTCTTAAGGAAAAGGAGGGCAGAGAGGTGTTTGCAACACTGCAGGCAGAAGGGCCCACCAGAAGAATGTGCTCGCCTAAAGCTTCCCAGGGAAGTAAATGTTCCAGCTGAATCTTGGGGTTCAATTGTCCCCCCACCCCCGATGGTTCCTACCCAGACCCATTCCCTCTACCTATGCCTGCCCTTGTCTGGTCCCTCTCCACCAAAATCACAGGACTGAGCTGAGTTTGGCAAATTTCAGCCAGTGATTTTACTTCAAGGAAATAGCTTCAGGCTGAAAAGAATAAGTCTGAAAATCATAGTAACATTTATTGACTGCTCTGCTCGTCAAACTTATCTCATTTAATACTTACAAGAACCCTGTATGTTTATGTACAAAACAGTTATGTAACACCTGATTCTAAGCACTTCGCAGCTATTAATTCATTTCAATTAATCATCATAATATTCGTATGAGGATATGTGCTATTATTATCTCCCTTTTACAGGAGACAGAAGCAACAGGGGGATTACTTGAACTGCCATAGGTCTCACAGCTGGTAGGAAGCACAACTGGGGTTCATAGCCAACAGTGTCATCTGGGCTCTTAGGCTGCCTCCCTGTTTCACAGAAAAACAACTAGGTCCATCGGATAAGAATTCCTCAAATTCCTGGCACCAAACTTTTTTTTTTTAAGATTTTATTTATTTATTTGACAGAGATCACAAGTAGGCAGAGAGGCATGCGGGCGGTGGGGGGGGGGGAAGCAGGCTCCCCGCTGAGCAGAGAGCCTGACGTGGGGCTCCATCCCAGGACCCTGGAATCATGACCTGAGCCGAAGGCAGAGGCTTTAACCCACTGAGCCACCCAGGCGCCCCCCTGGCACCAAACTTATAATCTTACCTGAGTTTGCACTTTCCTTCCTCCCGACCTCTAGCTAATGCTGATATTGTCGCCTGTGCTCTGATCATTTTCTCTTAGCTTTCTGTGGGGCCTCATGCTGTTGATTGTCCTCTCTCCATCTGCTTTAGCTTACTGGCATTTAAACATGATCAGACTTTTAGATCCAAACGAGATCATGTAGACGCATCTTACCCTGCCCCTCTGGGAATAATGCAGGAGGCCAACAGAGGGGAACTCTGAAAAGTGACAAAAGGAAGGCTAATAGGACTAGGATCCCAACACCGCAGGGAGGGCACAGTGCAGGGAGCAGGGTGGGGGGGGGGGGTCACAGGATCCCTCTTACCCAACAGAAAATGATGCAGACCCAGCATTTCCTGATCCTGGGCTGAACAACTGATGGGACCTCAGGCAGGCTTCTTTCTCCCCCAGACCAAAGGGGAATCCTGACAACATCAGGTGAGCCCGGTCGTACCAGCAGGAGAAGCATTCTCCTTCCCCTGGCCTAAGGCTCTCCTCCCTTATTGAGAAACACGAGACAGACAGACAGCACTGGCCAGGGGCTTCCTGCCATGACAGGCAGATCCGGTCCAGAAAGATTTCTTTTTCCCTGCAGACCTGACCTTCTCTCCCTCTTTGAGAGAGATCAGGTTGTAAGGCAACACCATCTAGGTGGACACTACCGCGACAAGTACCCTGTGCCATCAGCACTTTTGTGACCATAAAGGGGACAGAGGAACCTGAGACCCTTTCTCCTGCCAAGGGGTGTTGGAGCAGGTGGGTGAAACCAGCAGGAGGTACCGGGGCACTACAAACAGACTTCCAGGAAGTTTCTTCAACCCTGTGGGCCTGGAAAAACCTCTATCCCCTTAGGCAACACCAGCAGAAACCAGTGGGAACCTGCATGTACGGACAAACTAAGCCAAACAAACTAACACTGCGAAGGCTCTAAAAATTAAACAAAAAGTAGGCCAGGACCCGTGTGCCAAGCCTAAACAGAATAACTGCCTACTAAAAAAAAAAATATTTAAGTAAGACCCAGAGTCTCCTAACATATTAGCCAAAATGTCCAGGACATAATGGAAAAAAAAAACAAAAAACAACCACCTGTCACAGCAGAACCAGGAAAATCGCAACTTGAATGTGGGAAGAAAAAGATAATCAACTAATGTCAATACTGAGATGACTTAGATGTTGGAATGATCTAAGAAGGATTTTAAAGATTTTATTTATTTATTCTAGAGAATGAGAGAAAGAGTCCAAGCACGTAGAGGAGCAGAGGGTGGGGGGGAAGGGATCTCGACCAGATTCCCCGCTGAGCATGGAGCCCAAAGAGAGAAAGAGTCCAAACACGTAGAGGAGCAGAGGGTGGGGGGGAAGGGATCTCAATCAGATTCCCCGCTGAGCATGGAGCCCAAAGAGGGGCTTGAGCTCAGGACCCTGAGATCCTGATCTGAGCCTAAAACCGAGAGTCAGATGCTTAGCCAACTGAGCCACCCAGACACCCTGATCGGACAGAGATTTTAAAACAGCCATCATAAAAGTGCTTAAACAGGACAAATACTTATCATTTACATCGACATGAATGGAACTAGAAGGTATCATGCTGAGTGAAATAAGTCAATCAGAGAAAGACAATTCTCATATGTGGAATATAAGGAACAGCACAGAGGATCACAGGGGCAGGGAGAGAAAATGAAATGTCCAGTCATCAGAGAGGGAGACAAACCATGAGACTCTTAACTGTAGGAAACAAAGCGAGAGTTGCTGGAGGGGAGAGGAGTCGGGGGATAGGGTAACTGGGTGATGGGCATTAAAGAGGGCACATGATGTGATGAGCACTGGGTGTTACACACAACTGATGAATTGGTAAACACTACATCTGAAACTAACAATGTACTATATGTTGATTAACTGAATTTAAATTAAAAAAATAAATAAACATAAAAATGCTTAAACTGCAGATAAAAATTCTCTTGAAAGTAATGAAAAAATATATAGAAAAGCTCAGAAAAGAAATAGAAACAATAAAAAAGAACCAATGGAAACTATGGAAATGAAAAATACAATAATATAAGTTTGAAAAAAAACTTGTTGGGTGAAATCAATAGTAGAGTGAAGATGACAGACGACAGAACCCATGAACTTGAGAATGGATCAACAGGATTCACACAATATGAACAGGGATTAAATAGACTAGAAAAAAAACATGAACAGAACCTCAGAGACTTGCAGAGCAACAAGAAAAGATTCAACATTTGTATCATGGGAATGCCAGAGGAAAAGGGAAAAGAGTAGAACTGAAAAAAAATATGTAAAGAAATGAGGGCTAAAAACATCCCAAGTTTGGTGAAAGATGCAGACTGGCAGATTTAAGAAGCTGAGCAAACTACAAATAGGACATACTCAAAGAAACCCAAGCCAAGACATATCACCATTACATTTCTTACAAATAAAGACAAAGAAAAAATCATAAAAGCAGCACAAAAGAAACAACACATTACCCACAGAGAAACACCAATTTGAATACTGGCAGATTTCTCATCTGAAACTGCAGAGAATGTAGCATAATATTTTTCAAGTACTAAAAGAACATTCATTTCTCTGAGAAAGGCCATATGAAGAGAATGAAAAGACAAGGTACAGTCTGGGAGAAAATATTTGCAAACCACTTATCTGACAAAAATGATCAAGGATACCTAGAATATACAGAAAACTATGAAAACTCAACAGTAAAAATTGAATAATCCAGTGGAAAAAATGGACAAAATCCATGAACAGACATTCCAGCAAGGAGGAAAAGATACAAGCACATGAAAAGATACTCAAAACCATGAGCTATCAGGGAAATGAAAATTAAAACCGCAGTAAGATACCACCGCAAACCTATCAGAATGGCTAAAATGAATAATAGCAACACAAAATTCTGGCGATGATGTCAAGAAACTGGATTGCTCATATATTGCTGGTAGGAATGTAAAATGGTGCCGTCACTCCTGGAAAATGGTTTGGCGGTGTCTTAGAAAGTTAAACGTGCAACTACCATATGATCCAGTAATTGTACTCCTGGGCATTCATCCCAAAGAAATGAAAACCTGTCCTCACACAATACCCACACGTGAATATCTGCAGCAGCTCTCTTTGTAAGAGCTAAAAACTGGTAACACCTCAGATGTCCTTTAATGGGTGAGTGGTTAAGCAAACTGTGCTGTATCCATATCATGGAACTCAGCAACAAAAAGGAGTAAACTAAGGGCACTTAGTTTACTCCTAAGTAAACTAGGACTAGTTTACTAGTCCTAGTAAACTACTAGGACTAGTAAACTAGTCCTAGTAGTTGTTAAGTATCTGCCTTCAGCTCAGGTCATGATCCCAGAGTCCTGGGATCGAGCCCCGCGTTGGGTTCACTGCTCAGCAGAGTGTCTGCTTCTTCCTCTGCCTCTGCCTGTTGTTCCCCCTGCCTGTGCCCTCTTTCTGTCAAATAAATAAATAAAATATTAAAAAAAAGAAAAGGAGTGAACTATTAATACCCACAATACGTGAATGAATTTCCAGGAAGTAGGGTGACTGAGAAAAGACAACTCCAAAAGGTTACATATCATGAATTCCACTCATAAAGCATTAATGATAAAATTACAGAAATAAAGAACAGATTAGTGCCTACAGGTACTTAGGGACTGAGTGGTGGTGGTGAGAAGGATGCAGGAGGGTGACGCATATGGTTGGTTATAAAAGGTCAACAAGAGGGATTCCTGAGGTGTTGGGAGTCTTGACATAGTGACACATAATGTACACAAGTGATACAACTCTATAGAATTAAATATATATATATATATATATATATATATATATATATATATACACACATAGACAAACGCAAGTGGTGCTGGGGAAATCTGGGGAGGATTGGTGTTGTCTACCAGTGACAGTGCCCTGTTTGGATCCTGTGTTATTACAGGATGTTACCACTGGGGGAAGCTGGGCGGGTTGTGTGAAAAACAACAACAACAAAAAACAACTCAATGTCTTACAACTGTGAATGTGAATCTACAGTTATCTCAATAGCAATTTCAAATAAAAAAACATAATCAAGGGGCGCCTGGGTGGCTCAATCGGTTAAGCATCTGACTCTGGATTTCGGCTCAGGTGGTGATCTCAGGGTTGTGAGATGGAGCCCAGTCAGTCTCTGCACTGGGCGTGAGCCTGCTTAGGATTCTCTCTCTCCTTCTACCTCTGACCCTTTCCCCACTCTCTCTCTTAAAAAAAAAAAAAGAAAAGGAAAGGAAAGAAAGAAGGAAACAATTGAGTGCTGCTCAATTTTTGAAAGTCTTCACTTAAGACTCCATACCCCTCTCTAACTACCACCCTATTTGTTTTTTTTTTTTTTTTTTTTTTTTTAGTTTCCCTTCACAGTCAAACATTTTATAAAGGTCCTCTGACTTCTGTCAGCTACCTTATTGCTCAATCAATTCTCAATCCACCACAATGGATCCTACCATTTCACTGAAATGGCTCTTGTCAAGGTTAACAATGAACTTCTTGTCCTTCTGCTCAGTGTTCACCTTTCTGTCCCTATCTTACCTGAAGGCTCGATGCTTCAATCTGTTGACTGCTTCTTCCTTCTAGAAACACTCTTTCCCCTCCTGCTTCACTGGTCACTCCTATTCCCACTTTGGGTTCCTCTTTCTCTACCTTCCAGTTCACCTACCATAGTACAGCTGACCCCTGAACAAGATGGGTTTAAACTGCTCAGGTTCACTTATATACATAATTTTTTAATGATAAATACAGCACAGTTCTATGAATGCATTTTCCTTAGGATTTTCTTTTTTATTAAGATTTTATTTATTTGTCAGAGCGAGAGAGAGAGAGAAAGAGAGAAAGAGAGAGAGAGAACACAAGCAAGGGGAGCAGCAGGCAGAGGGACAAGCAGACTCCATGCCCAGCATGGAGCCCAATGCAGGGCTTGATCCCGGGACCCTGAGATCACGACCCAAGGCAGATGCTTAACTGACTGAGCCACCCAGGCTTATGATATTCTTAATAACATTTCCTTTTCCTTAGCTTACTTTGCTGTAAGAATATAGTATATGGTACTCATACCATACGAAGTATGTGTTAATGGACTGCCTATCGTATCGGTAAAGCTTCCGGTCAATAGTAGGCTGTTAGTAAAGTTTTGGGGGAGCCAAAGGTTATATGTGGATTTTCAACTGCATGGGGAGGGTTGGCACCCCCAACCTGTATTTTATTTTATTTATTTATCTTTTTAAGCAGACACCACACCCAGCATGGAGCCCAACACGGGGCTTGAACTCACGACCCTGAGATCAAGACCTGAGCTGATATCAAGAGTTGGATGCCTAACCAACTGAGCCATCCAGGTGCCCCCTTCATCCTGTATTTTAGCAGCTGAATACTGCCTGAAAAAACACACAGCTGTGTTGACAGGTTTCATTTTAAAGTCATGGTCATAAATTCCAAATGAGCCCACTATGTTGCCTGAACATCCTCCCACACTTGCTTTATGTTCACATTCCCAGTCTCCAAAACAACTCCTTGACAGCCACAAATGTACGAGCACATCCGACATCCCACCTGGCACTCACAGAGGATGTCCTTGCCACTCTTAATTCACAGAGCAGGAGCACTAGAGTGAAATTTCCCTTCCTTTCCCAGTTGATGGACTCCTCCACTTGGGCTCAGGGTCCATCCCATCTCCTCCGGCCTTCTCAGGGCTTTCCCTCCTCTAATTTAGTCCCTCTCTTTCTTGCATCTTAACTTTCTCCCTCTCTACCTGATCATTGTCATCAGCAAACAGGCATGTTGTAGTTACCACCTACTGTTAACAGAAAATTCCTTTTACCCCACATTTCTCCATCCCCCTTCACAACCAAATCCCTTTTATAAGTAGAATATGGTTACCATTTGCACTCTTTGCCTCTTGTTTTCTCTTCCATTCACTCTAATCCAGTTTCTGCCTTTGCCACTCTAGAAACATTGCTTTTGCCAAAGGTATCGATGACCTTCATGTAATCAAAGTCAGTGTTCTCTGCTCTTAAATTACTTGACTCCAAGCAGGACCGGACACAGCTGACTTAAAACCTGTTCTTCCCTGGGCTTCCAGGACACTGCACTCTCCTGGTTCTATTTCTATCTCCCTGGCCTTTCCTCAATCTGTTTTGTAGCCTCTTTTCCTTCTCACCCTAAGTGACCTCATTCAGTCCTATAGCTTTAAATACGATCTATGTGCTGTTGCTTCCCGAGCTGCCATTTCTACTCATATGTCCCCGTGCCTCCTGGCCATCTCCACCTGGATGTCTGACAGACACCTGAAAACTAATGTGGTCGGACCCAACCTCATGATTTTTTCTGCAAAATTCTTCTCCCTGAGACATTCCCACTGGCTCAGAAAACAACTCCAGTACAGATTATATTCTTTCTCTCACCTTGTGTTCGATTCTTCCACAAATCCTTCTTATCCTACCTCCAAAAATGTATCCTGATTCTGTCTACTTCTATCCGTCACTAATATTCCCATCCTGATCTGATCCACCATACCCATTTGGCCTAAAGCAATTGCCTCTGATGTTTTTGTCTTAGTTTCTGGGATTCCCTGCCATCCATTCTCCACTCAGCACCAGAGTAATCTTTTTAAAAAAAAATAAATCAAATCACTCACTTCTTCTCTTAAAATCTTCCGGGAACTAGCCAGCAGATTTAGAATAAAATCCAAACTCCTTTTCCTACCTCTTTCCAACAAGTGAGTCCTTTGGGAAAAGCCAGGGAGGCATGTCGGTCTCCACTTTCCAGAAAAACAAACAAACAAACAAACAAAAAAAGAAACCTAACTGGGGAAAAGGGTAAAGGAACTAATGTATAAACACTCACCCAGTATCTGTACCTGAGGAGCCAGAGACTGCTTTACTTGAAGAAAATAAAAAGCCTTTGGCAGTTTATTCCCAAGCATGGGTCAATACCTTCCAGCAGTCTGGGCCTGCCCTGTGGGACTGCTTTCCGGAGACTGTCCAGCCTCCAAAAGTTTGTTAGAATCACCACCCCCAGCCCCACCCTTACCTCACTTCCTGCTGTCTTTCTCACAACCTTGCCAAATGCAAGCATCATTCACTACCAAGGCCAGAGGGCAACACTGATCAGAAGAAAGGCAAGGAAAAGTTTGGCCTTCAGTCTTCTGGTCCAGCTAGACCAGCCACTAACCAGCTGTGTGACTCTGGGCAGATCACATAACCTCTCTGAGCCTTAACGTTGCTATGATTCCAGAATCAGCTGCTGGTTTTCAGGTCACAACACATCGCCAATTCTACTCGCACCAGGTCAAAGACAGGAAACAACAGGTAGTTTTGGCGGAAAAAATAAATAAATAAAGGTCAGCCGTTTCCCCTTTTCTCTTAGAATACCTTTTGATTCACCAATGATTTGATCTTTCTTTCGTGAGAGAGGAATCTCAAGTTCCTGAATCAAACTGCCAATATCTGCTCACTTATGGGCTTGCAATTTGCCAGTTTGGGACTAATTTCTTTAACGTGGTGGGCCTTGCTTCACTTTTCAAATGAGAAGATTTTTCCTCATTATCTGCCCTATGAAAAATGTTTTAAAAGAAATTAAACGAGAAGCGATTAATTGATACTTGAATTAGCCCTTTATCAGCCAGATGGGGCTGTGGGAGCTTCAGAAGCATTGGATCTGAGGGTCCGGATTTTGTTTCACAGACAAAGCACACTGGGGCAAACCCAAACTGGGCCTCCACGACCGTGGGCGGGCCCAAAGCATCACAGCCTTCCTGCCTCCACACCCTCCCAGTGCTCTCCCTATATCCTATTGAACACCTAGTCCCAGCGGATCAGCTTCAAAAAACCATTTCCTGGATAGGTCAAGACCCAAAGATCCAGCCCTTTCATCCAGCACTTGAATTGCCTGATGCTTTTTTTATACTTTCACATCTCTGTGCCTTGGTCCTCTGCCTTTAGTAAAATCTCTGCCTCTCATGCCTGTTCTTAGTTCTCATCCATCCTTTCAAATGTAGCCTCCCACCCGGAGTCTGCAAGGCACAGGCACGCTTTCCTCTCCCGCACGCCGCACGGTCTGCCCATATCCTTCCTGACAAGTACAGCAGTGTCATCAAGAAAACTTGTAGAATTTACCTGTTAAGGCGGAGTCTCCCTTGGCTCTGTATTGCCAGCACCAGGCATAAGGCTGGTACATTTTCAAAGTACTCAGCCACTGCCTATTGAATAAAAGAGCCGAAGAACGGATCCTCATATCCTAGATTTGCCCATTCAGGAAACCAAAGTGGTACTTCCTGGACCCAGCGCTTAGTATGATGGCAAGACCTGCCTTTAATACGTCAAGCTCTTAATTGGCTCTTTTATTTAGGGAAGTCCTTTTCCTCTGCCATTCGTGATGCTATCACATTTGAACTGATGTTGGAAGATTTAGCAGCTGTTGTGTATTAACTGCAATCAAAGGGGGAAGGCTAATGTGGGCTTCTAGATTGTTGTCCTGGAAGGCTCCCTCGGTGGTCTGAATGGCAATATCCTGACGTCTGCAGCAACACTTTAATTTCTGTACGAAGCAAGATATTTATGAACAGTCAAGCTGGTTTTGTCACTCTAATGACCCTAATTGGAATCTGCCAGTAAAACAAGAAGAATTCCATGCGCATTCGGCTAGAAAAGTGAAATGCAATTAAAAAGGGTTCATTTGTTAGTCATCTACATCTCTCAATTTATCCCCGGGACATATTTAAAATCTATGAATTTTGACGGGAAAGACATTAGCTTTGATCTGTGGTCTTGATATCCAAATGTTCACCATAGTTAAAATGTTGGCTCATTAAAACGTAATTCACTCCCAGCTTCTTCCTTCTTTTCTGGACTCCACAAATTTATGCCATTTCACTCAAGAGTGAAGACGACTTAACTGCATCCCAAGGATGGGATCCATCAAGGAACTGATTTTCAGGGGCACAGGTTGAGTGGTGTTTCTAGGTTTTCATAGTCATACCACCTTTCTTGTTCTAAGTCAACTACCACAGGAAGACCAAAGTATACCTCCACATTGCTCACAGTGCTCGTCAGGACATGTGGCATTGATCCAGCACTCTGCCGAGTTGTAGATAATGACAACAAGAAGTTTGATAAATGTGCACTGACACCAACTATATTTTCTGCGTATTTTATCTTTAGATCCTAACATCTCTGTGGGTCAAGAAGCATTGTCCCTCTTCCGTGGATGAGAAAACAGAGAGGTTTAGAGAATTTCAGTGTCTTGCCCCAGATTACATGGTTAGTGGGTGGCAGAGCCAGGAGATAATGTCATGTCTCTCTCTCTCCAAAGCCAAGTATTCTTTTCCTCTTACAGGAACCTCTGACCAAAACGGATTCCATCTCATTTCTGTTTCACAAGTGAGTAAACCGAGTCTGAGAGAGGCTAAAGCAACCAGATTCCTGCCTGATTCCTAATTTCATGCAGTCTCTTAAATGACCCTGTTCTATGACAAACAGACATAGGTTGACCTGAGACTGATTCCACGGGGTGTCAGGAAAGCATGAGGACTGGAAGGTACAATGCACGAGGGGTGGTATTTAGGAAGGTGGGAGGGGATGGTGGCCACAATCCTATCCTCATGAACCTAGTGACTCAATTTGGTCCTCGACAGCCTGATTCCCTATGGTTCAGGACACTGCTTGGGGATGTTGCGTCCTCTGTAGTGAGTTATTGTGATCCCCAGAAGTATATGTCTATATCCTAATCCCTGAACCTGTGAATGTTACCACATTTGGAAAAAGGGCCTTTGCAGTTGTAATTAAATTAAGGATCTTGAGGTCATCCTGAATTATCTGGGTAGGCACTAAATCCAATTACAAATGTCCATATAAGGGAAAGGCAGACGGGGGATGCCTGGGTGGCTCAGTCAGTTAAGCACCTGCCTTCAGCTCAGGTCATGATCTCAGGGTCCTGGGATCGAGTCCCATATCGTGAGCAGGGAGCCTGCTTCTCCCTCTGCCTACCTCTCTCCCTGCTTGTACTCTCTCTCTCTCTGACAAATAAATAAAATCTTAAAAAAAAAAAAAAGGAAAGACAGCAGGATGTTTGAGACAGAAGAAGAGAACACACAGAGAGGAGGAGAAGGTGATATGAAGACAGAGGCAGAGACTGAAGTGATGGCAGTTATGAGGAACAGATTCTCCCCTAGAGCCTCCGGAGGGGGTGTATCCTTGCCAACAACATGATTGGGGATCACTGGCTTCTGGAAACACAAGAGAATAAAATTTGTTGCTTAAAGCCATCGAATTTGTGGGAATTTGTTATGGCTGCCCGGGGAAACTGTTCCATACCCTGAGCATGGATTGAAGTGCCTCCATCTGCAGATAGACAAAAGGAGAGCTCTGTCTGCCTCTAGGGCTGAGTAGTTTGATCATGGCAAATCCCCAGTCAGAGAACCCAGGCTGCTCAGAAGGCAGGGTGCAGGCCAAATTTCTTGGACTATAAGGCTCGGGGAGTAAGTGGGTGTCAGTCAGGGCTTAGCAAAGTCCCTGTGATTGGAAACAGCTGGGCTAATATGTGTGACAGGAGAATCTTGATAGCTATGAAGCTGGGGATTCTAACGAACTAACGATCAATGCCACCCAAGACACGGGAATTTACAAACGTGGCTTCCGCGAGGCTTCAGTTAAGGCAACTGGCCCTACCTTTACACTTCGCCTGAAGCCCTACGATGAGGAGAAATGAGCATGGACTTTGGTCTAACAACCTTGGGTTTGAATGCTGGCCCTGCCCAAGGTCACAGTCATCGAGCTGATGTAACTAGAAAGTTTCTTAGTTTCCTTATTGGCAAAACTGGGACAATGACAGGAACTATCTCATGGAGATGCTCTCAGGATTAAATGAAATATTCCAAGTTTACATGTAGTACCACTGACATGAAGTTAGTGCTTGCTGTAAATGCTAGTGGCTCTGTTCAGTCCTAAGACCTTAGACTGCAGCTCTGCTGAGACAATCTTGGCCTTGAGCTGGTTCCTGAGTAAAGGGTGGGGTTCTTCTCATGCACAACGCCGTAACCGAAGTGGAAGATGGCTCAGAGCAACAGCTTCCTCTCGATCCCAGACACAATTCCCAAAGTGGGGGAAATGGTGAAATCCAACGTATTTCAAAGCTTGGAAGAGACAGGAGGGCTCTTTTGCAACTCAGGAGAAAATGCAGTCACATTTACCATCAGAATGATTCATAGGGATGACGCGTTTTAAAATGAAGTTCACAAAGCAATACAGACTGCCATCCCAGCTAATGGGCTAGATTCTGCTGCGCTTTTCAGGGGCGACATCCATTTGAGTGGCTGGGAAGATTGGACGACACAAGGGACGTGGCATTTGGATTGAGTACTTTCTATGAAGTCACACTTCATTTGCATTGTGACATCAAACGACTCAATTCATTTTCGTCTGTTCCACTCAGTTCACAGGCCTTACCTGCAGTCTAATCTGTCAGATCCTTTTAGAGGTGTTACAAGGAAGATCTGTTGGCATGACAAGTGGGCTTTTTTTTATTCCCACAGTGTTCCTGTGTTCTGGGCTTCTGACAACTGAGAAAACTCCTGTAACTTCTTATTTAATCATGGGGAACCTCAGAGGTGAAGAAACTGACCTATCGTCCCAAAGGCAGTAATTTTGTTTTAAAATATTCTCCAGGGAAAGGAGAGGTCAGGATGGAGTGAGCGAAATTCGGGGTACTTTTAATAGATCTCTATTACTGTTACTAAGTCACAGGTTATCTCCCGCTTTAGAATGTCAGTCATTTCAAAGGAAAAAAAACTCTAGAATCACAAATAACTCCAGCCAGGAATAATAGCTTGCATATGTTTGTCCAACCCAAAGAGGTATTTTGACATTTTGTGCTGTGCCTGACGTCTCAGGATTTCTCCAAACTCAGACAATCCAAGAAAAGTTTTATTCATTCTGTAGGGAGTTCTCTTTACAACTACAAACACCGAGTATAAGAAGGGTCAAGTTATTCCCTCAAGAATTTAAACTGTAGGTGGAAAGGAGCCAAATTAATTAACTCCTACATAGGTTTAAGTCATTTATAAATCTGAGAAATAAGCACAGCCTGGATTCCCAAGGGCCTCTAGCTAACCCACTTAACTCTTTACTGGCCAGCTTAAAATACCCTAATCCACACTTCTACACGAGAAATTTGGGGGATGGCCAAGTCAGTTCTGCTATCCTCACTTATTCTTCACACTATACGATTTGGCAAAGATGTCCACAGTCCTAAAATAAACACAACAAATCTAGGCTAGTTTGTACCGTGAGTTATTCTTGCGAGTAAGTGACAGACCCACTCTGAATCATCAAGATCGATCCAGACTAAATGGCAGTCATGGGTTCTTGGCAGATAACATGTGCGTAGTAGGTCTGGAGCAGGAACACACACGGCCTCTGTTGTAAGACATACTTTGGGGAACACATGACCCACACTGCAAAGACAACAATGATGGTTATGATTCACAGACAACTTGGTGCATGTGGGGGTCGCTCTCCAGTTGAGTTCAGAAGCCCTTGCTCAGGCAAAAAGAATTATAGGAGGGGACTAGGCCATAGGCGTCTGGAGGAGTGGACCATAGTCAATAAATATAACCTAGTGTCCAGATCAGGACGTTGCTGAGGATGAAATAGGAGCTATTAATAATTATATCAAGACCTGGTGGAAGGCTGGGGGAGGGTACTGCTAACATTATAACTCATGTTGGCATCAGAGAGCTAACATCTTGCACGGTGCCTGGCATGTAGTCAAGTTCAATAAAGGCTTGTTGAGTGAATAAATGGATAAAGTAAAATTATATCACTTCTCCAAAGTCTTCCAGTCACTGATCACTAGGGTTAGTAGATCATTTATTAAGGATTTGGTCGTGGTGATGGCCTTGATGCATTTTATAATGAAGGGAGAGAATGGGGTTCTAACCACCAAACCCAAGGCTTTGTCTCAGCTCACGCACTCCTTGACCTTTTGAAGTATCTAATATTATTGGCCAACCTCTCTCTTACCTTGGTTTCCATTGCACTGTCCTGTCCTATTTCCGTTTTGACTTTTCTGACCACTGTTCCCTACCCCGCTTTATTAGTCCTTCTTTGCCTTCTTTCTTCTTCTGCACTAAAAGCAGGTATTCCTAGATTCATCCTCAACTCCTTGTCCTCTCTATGTCCCTTCAGTTGTCTCATCTACTCTGCACTACTCACACAATTCTCAAATTTTGGCCTCCCTCCAAAGCATCAGTTCTGCAATGCAAAGTTCCATTTGCACCCCAGGCTCATAATAATTGAAACAGAATTTAACATCTTAAGTCAATTCTTCCTTCTGATGCCTTTCTGTGAAGGGTATCTCCATTTGTCAAGGCACCAAGCCTTGTAACCCCAGGCTCATCATTTTGTCTTCCCTCTTTCTAAGCCACACATCCAGTACAATACCAAGTTCTCCTGGACCTTTTTTTTTTTTTTTAACCCAATTACCGCTACATCTGTCCAAGTCTAATGACAATTGCCTTGGTTCCAGCCCATCATCTTGGTCTTGCTATAGTCTATGTGCCTTTTAATTAGCCTATCTGCCTTGATTTCTAGCTTCCCAATTCAAATCATTAGGATTTGAAGTTTCCTCCATTTAGATGTCAAAGCATGACCCATCTTAGCTGCATAATTGCTGTTACTAAAAGCAAGTGTGTGCTTGTGTATGTGTGTGTGTGTGGGTGGGGGATGCAGAGGTGATCCAAGCACACAGATAAAGAACTTGAGTAGAAATCTCTGTGATCCCTTCATATGGCTAGCAGCAGGTAGGAGACAGGGGTCTGGACAATGAGTCAGGCTGAGTGCCCGGGCTGCTGGGAGTAGGAGTCACTTTGTATTTATTTGGGCCCACTTTGTGTCACTCATCTCTGCTTGGGCTGGTCTCTTACATACCCTTATTGTCCTGGGTCGGAGGGGGGTGGTCTTGGCAGTTCAGACTGAACCTTCAGGATTTCCACCCCCAGAGTCTGCTGAGTGAGACCCAAATGCACGCTACCTGTCGAACGCATTCTGGAGGCCAAGCTGATGCTTGGCACTTGAGCCGCAGAACACGATTTCTAGGCTCAGCGTGTATGGAACTGGTAAGACGGTGCCTCAGTTGTCTGAAGTTGTCCCCGTTGGAGCTCCCGCCACCTATTTGCTTTATGTGCACATCCTTCTGTGGCTGACGAGGCTGTGGTGCAGCCTTCCGCTCTTCCTCACAATTCCCCGGTGCTCCAGAAAACTGGCACAGCTCTGCAGCTACGCGTGCTTCCTGGACAACCGAGCTGGTTGTCTGATTTGATGCCAGACGGGGTGGCAGCGCCGAGTCCGCCTTGGGACTCACGAGAAACCCCAGAGGCCAATTGGCATCTGCAAAGCAGTGCCCACCTGGGTGCCGTCACGGCCATTGTTTATGCCCGAATTCCAGAAAGGGGCCAGTTCTCTAGGTGACCCCTCTGAGGAGAAGCAGACACCGCCACAGTCAGACTTATTTGGCTTTCTAAAACCTGACACGGTTTGCTCCCACAGAGTTTAAATTTTCCTCTTCATTCACTGAAAGTACCCTCAGTTCCCTAACAAGGAAAAAAGTGTGGAAGCTAACCAGCAGGCACTCGGCTGAGAACCTGTCCTTGTAAAGCCCCCTCCTCGACCTATTAGTACCATTCACTTTCCTCTCGAGGACAGCTAGATTCTTCAAATGCGGCATTACATTTTCTCATAAAATGCTATCTGTCTCATGGTCACAGCTCCTCCTACCACCATCATTACCTGTCATATGTCACACCGTGGGCCTGAAAGCATCCCTCAGAAGCCCAGACTCTCATTTTCAATATGTACCTACATGCACCCAGGGCAGGCGGACACTATCACTCATCGGAGCCACTGATATCTTCTACCATAATTCTTCATGACCTATTAGTCCCTTATCCTCTACATATCTGTGGGATGTGTGTACACACACACACACACACACACACACACACAGAGCCCTGAAGCCACATATAAAATCGAGATCTTCACTGTTCATAAAAGAAGAATCATTCCCATGATCTATCACTCTATCTCTATGCTTCGTGTGCATTTCTGCTTTATCAATGTGACTTAAGCTTTCTTTGTGTACACACACCCTATTTTTAAAAGGCTTCTTTGCAATTCAAATCTACATTGCATCCGCGTATCAGAAGAAACAGTTCAATTCAGTTTTGCTTTATATTGTATTGTGCTCGTTTTGAAACAGATGAATATTCAATTTTTGAGACTGTCTTTCCCACTGAACTACATTCAAATAATTTTAACCCTGAAAACAGATTCTCTAAAAAGCCTTACGAGCTCGTTTCAGACTGTGGGTATATGAAAGGCCCCACATTACTTTTGAAAGAAATATTGAAATATCAACTTAATCACCGGATAGTAGGGCAAAAGTTAATAATATGGTCTCATACTACCTAATGTATGACTAATGACTACCTAATCAAGAATTGATCAAGATTAAAGAGAAAGACTCATAACAATGATTTGTTGATACCAACCAAATGAAAACGCAGATATTTCAAGTAGCTGCAAAGCTAATGTCAGATGTCAAACTGATATGAGTTTGTATGTATTATATAAATATAAATTAGTATATATATAACCTATGTGTTCAACTTTAAATAAATACACTTGGATATGGAGGACAAAAATGATCTATATATGGTGACTTCGGGGAAATTAGTGCACTAGGTAATACCAGATGCCAAATTATTTTCAGATATCGGGGTCTGAGGAAATCTTCTTGTCTTCTGTCCTTAAGGTCTTTCAAACTTCTTTGCTATATTTTCAGGTACTTGATATTTTATACCAAAAACGAGATGAATTATAAATATAAGTGTACACGTACACTGAGGGAAGGAATCTAAATATAAAAATGGCTGATGCTCTTATTAAATCAACTACATGGACTCTTTTTTTTAAAAGCACTATTTGATCTGACCTGTGCTCCAGCAACCTAAAGTAGGGGGAGTAGGGGTGGAGGAATCTGTCAGGCTCTACCATCTAATTAATCCTCTTCTAAGTGGGTTGAATGAAAACAGATTGAAATTTCATGATTCTAAAATGGATAGGGCCGGTTGAGTTCTGTAAATGTCAGGGCCTAGCTGCTTTAAAAAATATATATATAGATATATCTCTATAGAGATATATCTCTATAGAGATATATATTTAAGGTAGGGGAGAGAGTGAGCAGAGGGAGAGGGACAAGCAGACTCCCTGCTGAGTGTGGAGTCTGACATGGGGCTCATTCCCAGGATCCTGAGATCATGACCTGAGCTGAAGGCAGATGCTTAAGCAGTAGAGCCACCCAGGTACCCCAGAACCCAGATGCTTTTAAGCATAGAGGCAAAGAGGGAATGCTGGGGGCATTATTAACAATCCGGGGGGCTGATTTGAATCTAGTCAAATTAAGAGTTTGAACCTACTCCTCATACTTTTTATAAATTTTGTAAATTTCAACTCCATGTTCAGGAAACCATATGTAGAACTCAAAATACAAAACAATTAAAAAACAGAGCTCTCTCCTAGCATCCTACAGCTCAGAATCCCTAGGGTTCCCCAAAGCAGAGTTTGAAAACGAGTGCTCTAGGCCTACCTGCAGCGAGGAGAGAGAAGGAAAGCAGAGTTCTATCTCAGGGTGGGAATGTGAGGATATGACTTTGGAGCTGGACAACACGGACTGACTTAAAAGAATGTATCACAAGGTAAAATGAGCAAGAGCTACAGTCAGATTATGGTGGCTTCCTAGAATAGCACAGCCTGTGCTCCTGTTGGTGGCAGCTGCCTTAGCAGAAACACACAACCTGCTGTCTATATTCAGAGTGCATGCATGCAGCCCTTGTCAACACGTCCAAGTGTGGGAAGTGCTTTTCTCCCCATGTGCTCTCCCACCCACACATCTGTATTTCCTTGCATAGCTTCCTCTACCTGAGAACCTGCACTGATACTACTTTGAGGAAACCACTCAGTACTGCGGTCACATCAGAGGGTATAATCCTAGGAGGAGATGATTATCTCTGGGGCTAGAGATAGGCCATATAGGGCATAAATATTTGAGATGCTTTGAAAGTCATGTGCCCTGCCACACTCTGCTGTCCATGTCCCTTAACCATGAGCAAACAATATAGCAAACTTGGGACATTTCTCCCACAAAGCAAAATGGAGCACAGCACCAAGAGCATGCTTAGGAAATGTCAAAGTCATCAAATCAAGATATCTCGAAGCACATTCTCACTAAGAACTAAGGTCACGCTCTATTTTAGCAGAACATGGAATGCTTACACCCTTGCTCTCTCCCTGGGTATAGCCTTCAAGGTCAAGAACAAATGCTGCCTCCTGCAGGAAGCCCTCGTCTACTATAGTCTTTGATAATCTCTCTCTTCTCAGACTTTCATTCGCATTTACCATTTCTACCACACTTCTAATTGCTCCTAAACTGTTCTAAGATGGCTTTCTGCCTCTTAAGCCAGACTGGAGGCTCTTTTAGGATAAGCACTGTATAATATATAGTAATGAACCACTTAGCACAAGGTCAAGCTTCTAAAAATCAACCATATAGGAGGAAGCTGGGAACAAACGATGGTTTCAGCACTGATTTATCCCTTTACTTCCATGTTCATAAAGCCAACTGCATACCAAATATCTTTGCTTTGGTGTTTAGTGCACATTTCAAAATTGACACGATCATAAAAGGACTCTGGATTTCCAACCCCACCACGACTCCATCCTGACCTGCTCCATTATAGTACACTCACTCTTATTCTCTTTTCTGATTCTTTAGCGTAAACTACAACATCCCACCTTCAAGTTATTTCTTATAGTGTGTGTGAGTACAATATGCAGTTTTGTAATGAGTATTATTAATATAACAGATTTTCCTAAAGTAAAAGAAGTGACTTTTCTTCCACAGAGGATGGAAAAATAAGCAAGAGGTGCACCAATTCTAAACATCGCTTAGAGCCAGCCTCCATTATTCAAGGTTATCTGTTTGGGGGAAGAAATTACTAGCCATGAGTAATCCTATCATCACGGGGTACTGACACCAAAAGACCCCTTGGCCATTGCTTCTCATGTTGCACTTTAAAACTAGAAATCTGAAAGCAGGTGTTGGAGATGGCTTCCACGCTTGTTTCACTTTCTAGTTCTTGTCTCTAGAACAATGCTGAGTTCCTGACACCCAATTATCAAAGGCAGGTAAGAGCTCCAAGTTCTTTCTTCTTTTTCTCCAAGATCCCCAGCTCTTCCAACTATTCCTAACAAAAGATGCTTTTTTGACACCTTAAATCTCTGGGTGCTCTCCCCAAGATTCTCTCTAGTTGTCCATGTTTCCCTTAATTTATGATTCTTCTTCTTGAGTGAAGAGAGAGTCACCTACAGCTTGATCCAACCAAAGCAGAGCACTACTTGCTTCGATCTGGTCACCACACCTGTTTCAAAGAAGCCTGGATGAATGTGTTATTTTAACAGCTGCTAAGTAGAAAATATTGGCTCCTATTAAGTTTATGGATCAATCTAGACACCTCCTCCAGATTTGAAAAGTAGTGCAGCTAAAGCAGATTTTTTTTCTTGAATTTTACATATGTGATTCTACTGTTGAAGCTCGGTAGGTTTTTCTCTACTTGTTGAGTTTGGGATGATCATTCCAGACTGTCAAAATATTTTTGAATCTTCATTATTATCAGTCATGACTGTTGTCCTTTATAACTATTCTCTTGCGTTTGGTAAGCTGTTCTTCGGCTTCAGTGGAGTGACTGATGAGAATGAATGAAGGAATGAGTAAATGCTTGACATTTCATCTTGGAATACAACTGGAATAGGCTTGGAGCAGATTTATTCTTCCCTTTTCTACTTGTTATAAATATAAATGGCATTATCATTAAGTAAATTTCTCATGTTCTGAATAACTTCAACAGTTGAAAGAAAAATCTGATTTTCTTTAAGTTTTGTTACTTATAAAAAAACACAAAAATAGTCTTAGAGAAATGGAAGGGCATTCCTTGTTTTTTGATGGAACAACTCAACAGTATATAAAGATGTCACTTAATTTATCAGCTTAATTTATAAATTTAATGTAATCCCAGTAAAAATACTAATAGCCTTTTTTATAGAGTTAGACAAGTTGTCATGAACCTCATGTGAAAAAATCAACAATAATCATGGAAAAACAAAGATGAAAAACTATGAGCACATAGTAATCCTACCAGACAATAAAACATATTATGAAGCCTCTATAATTGATAGGTGTGGTACCAGCACATCAAGAGAGACCATTAAAAAAGAATAGAAATTCAGAAGTAGACCCAAGTAAATATGGAACTTTAGTATGTAATAAAAGTCATATCTTGAATAACTGAAGCAAAGACAGGCTTCTTTCATAGATGGGGCTGGGACAAAGGTTGGTCATTTGGAAAAAGATAAATTAGATCCACACCTCAGAGCATACATAAGAATAGCTTTTTTGGAGAAGAGGTAGCAGCAGCAGGAGAGGGAGAGAGAATCTTAAGCAGACCCTACACCCAGTGCAGAGCCCAACGTGGGGCTTGATCTCACAACTCTGAGATCATAATCCAAGATCAAATCAAGAGTTAGACGCTTAACCAACAGAGCCATCCAGGAACCCCAAGAACAAATGTCAAATGGATCAGGAATCTAACACAAAGTGAAACCATATAAGCACTAGAAGAATATATGGGTGAATTCCTCCTTAAGCGTGGTGTAGTCAGAAGTCTTCTAACTAGAACTCCACATGCAAATACTATAAAAGATACGGTTGTTAAACCTCACTACATAACAATACTTTAAAAAACCTAGTGAATGTAAAAATTAATACCATAAACAAAATGAAAAGATAACTGACAAACCCAGAGAAACACTGCAACATGTATGACAGGTAAGTGACTACTGTATCTACTATCTAAATAAATCTTAAATTTTGAAGGGAAAAAAACACCCAAATTCCAGATACAAAAATGTTCAAAGATATGGGTAATTCACACACAATACAGATATTAAAATGGCCTTTAAGCTTACGAAAAACATTCACCCTCACTCAAGTCATACGCATGTTAAGGATATGTAAGTTAATACTACATTAAGAATCCACTTCTCATCTACCATATTGGCAAGATTAAAAAGTGTAACACACTCTGCTGGTGAGGCTGTGGAGACACAGGCACTCCCACATCTTGCTGGTGGGAATGCAAACTGGTACAACTCTTGAAGGGAATCTGGCAATATTTAACCAAATTATATATGTACTTACGTTTGGACTCAGCAATCCCACTGGTTGGGATTTTTCCCAAACATATATCTCCAACAATATGAAAACACAGAAGCACAAAGTTACTTACTACAGCACAGTAATTGCAAAATTATGGGAAATGGTGGTGTACCATAGCAAACTGTTCTTATAATTTTTTGGAATCTGATTTTTTTTTCCCCTCAAAGAGACCCTCTTAAGTTTACCAGGACTTTTCAAGACTCCCATTGTCAAAGTATCCATCTCACATTGCCTTTTAAAAATAGAGCATCAGGAGGGAGACAAACCATAGGAGACTCTAATCTCACAAAACAAACTAAGGGTCGGTGGGGAGTGAGGGGGTAGGGAGACGGTGGTTGGGTTATGGACATTGGGGAGGGTATGTGCTATGGTGAGCGCCATGAAATGTGTAAGCCTGATGATTCACAGACCCATACCCCTGGGGCAAATAATACATTATATGTTAATAAAAATAATTTAAAAATAAAATAAAAATAGAGCATCAAGACTTTGACAGAGAAGTGAGCAAGATATTTAACAAATCATTAATCTCACTGTTGTAGTCCTCTTCAGACTGATGATTGTAGAAGAAGTCAGTCAATCAATCCACACCACTTATCTTAAGAATTCTTATTGCAAGGAGAGTACTCCAGGAGGTCCTATATAACATTAGGGCAAAAGTAATGGACTTGGTGCTGGTGGTTCTCCCACGTCTCCCTGGGACAAGTTCCTGAGTACCTTTGAGTCCAAGCTTTGCGGGACTTCGCTATAATGCCAGGGCTAAAGAAGCGTAGCTGCAGCAGCTGAGCTCTCGTCCTTGTGTATGGGAAGGAGGACAGACCCCAAGCCCTTGTGCCCTCAAGTTTCCTGCAGGTTGATGACATCAGCCTAGGCCACCTACGGAGTCTGAACTTGACTTCATCTGAAATTCAGACAGTCACAGGAACACTGGGGCTCTGCTTCACTTTTAGAATGCAGAGGCCACCTATGAATCTCTCCCACTTCTGCACAGATTGGCAGGCTAACTTTGGTCAAATGTTACCACTTCTCTGGAGGGAGCATGTATGTTTTCCTGCTGAAAGAAATGCTATCTATCAGGGATGCTGGAGAGGCGATACCTAGAGGAATGGATGAGAAGTTAGGACAGCTGGAACCGCTAAGGTCTCTTCCCACTCAAAGACATCATGATTATATGCTTTAATTCCTCTGAAAAATTTCTGATGCCTCTTCAAGAAGTAATTATATGTGCTGCCTTTGTGCCTCCTCCAGTTCTGCACGTAGGCCACAAGATTGAAGTTCAAGATGTACATGTGCGTCTACGACAAGGGTTGGCAAGCTTCTGCTATAAAGAATCAAATAGTAAATATGCCAGGCTTTCTGGCCCCCATGACCCCTGTGGCAACTACTCAGTAATGTGAAAGTAGCCGTCAACAAACTGAAAGTAAACGGGGTGGCTGTGTTCCGATAACATTCTACTTAGAAAAAAAGATGGTGGGCAGGATTTGGCCTGAGGGCCATAATGCTTTGATCCCTAGTCTATGACATTCAAGGCCAGGTCCTGATAACCTCAGCTCTAGCACAGGATACTCAAAACATCTGTTGAATGACTATGCACATGACCACAGGTCAGACGGTGTGGCTATGCCTGAAAATATCAATGTATTTCATTTCTCACAGACTGTGAGTATAGAAATCACCTTAAGTATAACGGCCATCCCCTCATTGATATAACATCTGAACAACTTCTGTAACATTCCCACCAAGTTGCAGTCCATTTCTGCTTGAATATGAAAATTCCCCATCTCTTAAGATACCACGATTCATTTTAGGAAAGCTGTGCCCTTTGGAAGGACTTTCTTACCCTGAGCCAAACTATGTCGCCTTTAATTGGTCCTGGAACCTCCTAATCACTCTCCTGAAATCATCAACGGTGGGCCAGAAAGGACCTTAGATTTCCCCTAGTTCAGAATCTTCATTTTACAGATGAGAAAGGAAAGCTCAAAGAGACCCAGAGTTACTCACAGTAGCCCAGACTGTCAGCAGCAAAACTCTTAAGGAGGTAATTTGATGTGTGCTGGCATCCCTTGCTGGATTCCCTGCAGATTTGGTAAAAATAAATCATCTTTCATTTACTTCTGGAGTACTGTTTTCTCTCCTCTTCTTTTAGCAGAAATACTTTTCTTAAAACGAATCTTAAAATAAAACGAAATGAGTGTACACTTGTTTATATCCAGCCAGAAATGTGAATTGGGACGTAGTATAGGAAGCACTGGGCTAGGAGGCAGGAGATTATGGTTTTCATCACTAAGTCAGCTGAGGTGATGTGGCCAAGTGGGTCAACCTCTTTGGATTCAATTAGGCAATTTCTCTGGTCCCCTCTAGTTCTAGGACTCAGTCCTTCAAATGAAAAAAGTAGAATATTTCAAAGCACAGAATGGGCACCTCCCCTGCCCAAAGCCTAATTTTTTTTTTTTCACTTCAGAAAATACTTCAGCTTCTGTAGTAGTTAAACCCATGGCTCCCGAGACTTGAGTTCGAATCCCAGATCTGCCACTTCCTTGCTTTGTGACCTGGGTGCAGCGCATTCCTTCTCTTTGAAGTTCAGTATCCTTATCTGTAAATTGAAGAGAACAGTACCTACCTCACAGGGTTTATCGTGAGGACAAGTGATGCATTACATAAACAAGATACATAAATAGTACACAGTAGTGTTCAATTAAGTGGAATCTGTCACTAACCTAAGAATTCGGGGAAAACTGCGAGGCAGAAACATACACTGTAAGACTCGGTGTGTCTGTGGGTGTGGATAACAAATACCTACAAGATGGAAAGTCCTGCTAGAAATGAAACTTCCCAGTGACAGCCCCTCTGTCTTTTGCCCTCGTGTCATCAAGCCTCCAGACCTTTCTTTGTGATCTGTGGCCTCTCATCCTTTAAGGTCTTCTTTCATAAAGGTATGGCTCAAGCGTGGAAGCCATCTCCAACACCTGCTTTCAGATTTCCAGTTTTAAAGTACAACATGAGAAGCAATGGCCAAGGGGTCTTTTGGTGTCAGTACCCCGTGATGATAGGATTACTCATGGCCAGTAATTTCTTCCCCCAAACAGATAACCTTGAATAATGGAGGCTGGCTCTAAGCGATGTTTAGAATTGGTGCACCTCTTGCTTATTTTTCCATCCTCTGTGGAAGAAAAGTCACTTCTTTTACTTTAGGAAAATCTGTTATATTAATAATACTCATTACAAAACTGCATATTGTACTCACACACACTACAAGAAATAACTTGAAGGTGGGATGTTGTAATTTACCCTAAAGAATCAGAAAATACCCATTCATCTGTTAAAGGGCATCTCAGCTCCTTCCACAGTTTGGCTATTGTAGACATTGCTGCTATGAACATGGGGGTGCACGTGCCCCTTCTTTTCACTACACCTGTATCTTTGTGGTAAATTCTCAGTAGTGCAATTGGACCCCAAGAAAAAACCTGGGGCTGGGGGCACCTGGGTGGCTCAGTGGGTTGAAGCCTCTGCCTTCGGCTCTGGTCATGATCCCAGGGTCCTGGGATCGAGCCCTGCATCGGGCTCTCTGCTCAGCAGGGAGCCTGTTTCCCTTCCTCTCTCTCTGCCTGCCTCTCTGCTTACTTGTGATCTCTATCTGTCAAATAAATAAAAAAAATTTTTTTAAAAAGAAAAAAAAAGAAAAAACCTGGGGCTTTCAGGGGGAGGAGGGGGGAAGGGGGTTACAGGGTGATGGGTATTGAGGAGGGCACATGTGGGGATGAGCACTGGGTCTTATACATAACTAATGAATCACTGAACACTGCATCAAAAATTAATGATGTACTGTACAGTGGCTAACTGAACATAAAACAAAAAGAATCCGAAAATAACACTAACAAGTTAAGTCAAGTGTCTTTGCCAAAGTAACCAATTAGGCCAAAGATCAAGCCAAAACTTGCATTCACAGTTTCTACCACTTCTCTGTGTTGGAGGCACTCAGATTCTCAGGAGTTAATCAATTTGTGTCCATGGGAAACAAGTGAAATCAAATAGAAATCCCAGTGCAAATGGTAGGTGGTACATAGCATTAAAAAAAGAAAAGAATGAAGGTGGTAAGACAAAACTTGTTTTGTTTAAGCAAACAGTTACAAAGTGGAAAGAGGGTAAAGATCATAAAGAATTCTAAAGAGGTAGCCAAAAGGATCTTCTATTCTCAAAAATCCTATCAATTACAAGACAAATCAACAACTGTGATTCAAGTCACCAATGCCACTGTTCCATTCCACAAACATTTACTGAGAACCTGCCACGTGCCTAGTGCAGTGCGAGGCACCGAAGGCGGACAAGACAGAAGTCCCATCCTCTAGGACACAGGTAGGCAAACTTTCCCTGATAAGAGGCCAAATACTAAAAGTTTTTGCCTTTGTGGGTCATTCGGTCTCTGTTCAGCTCTGCCACAGAGCATAAATACCGCAACAGACATTATGTACCTGGGAGCGCATATTTAGGAAAGCATACAACTTGGCTGGTGCTCTGTAGTGTGCGACCCCTGCTCTGAGTTCTGAGACTAGTCCATGAGCCAGATCAACTCACCTCTAAAGATACCACAACGGGAGAAGCATTTCAGTTGAGATGTGAATAGGGGCATTGGTGTTGCCTGGCAGAGGGCTAGTGGAAGGCTTTTATAGAAAATAGCATTTACTCTGGGTCCTGAATGAGGAGTAGGGTTTGTGGGAACCTAGTACAAGGGAACTTGTAGAGAGTTGTTTGTACATGGTGCTCTTAGAGAATGGGGAACAGTCCACTGTGTTTGAAGCACAGGAGGACCAGCAGAAGAGGCTGGAGAAGTTGACAGGGACCAAGTGAGAGAGGCCCAAGCCGCCCATATTGAGGAATTTGGACTTTCTCCTGCAGTCAAGAGCGGGCACTGAAGAATTGTTAAGTGGTGAAATGATGTGATCAGATAGATGTTTTACCAAAATTCTTTAGGAACCAGTGAGGCCATTGGGCTCAGGTAAAGTGGGTGAAGATGAATGACAAAGAGGTCAGATAGGACAACGTGGTAATTGTCCACACAACCAATCTAAGCTTTCATCTAAGGCTTTACTGCTTACGCGACAAGAGGAAATGCACTCTGGAGATCATTTAGACCTGCGTGATCCAATATGGTAGCCACTAGCACCTGAAATGAGGTAATAAAAGTTAAGGAACTGAATACTGAATTTGTTTAAAATTAAATTAATATTTAAATGTAAAAACCGGTATTCAATATTGCAATTCAATATGCAAATATTCAGGTATGTTTGGAGCAACTTGGGTAATATGGATCTGCTTTTACAACAGTAAATTTGATGAACTCAAAATACAGCGTCATATTTCCAATGAATATTTGGTATCTGCAGGGAGATGTGCTGTATGTGTTAAATATACAGATTTTAAGGACTTAGTATTGAGAACATACACTTACTAAAATTTTTTGTAATGATTAAATGTGAAATGATAATATTTACACCATTTTGGACTAAATAAACCATACTATTAAATGTACATTCATCTAGAAGAAAATTAATCTTTTTACTTTTTCAGTGTGGCTGACAGAAAATATAAAATTACACATGTGGCTCATATTACATTGCTATTAGACAGCACTGCTTTACAAGGAGGATTTCTATGATTTAGTGACTACATGGGACAGAGTGTGTTGATTCAATCGATAGTGATCAGATTGAATGATATGAGGAAGAGTATAAAAGAAAGATGATTTCAATGCTTTCAAAAAGAAAAAAAAAAAAACAAATGATCTTCCCATAGTCTACATGCCCAGGCAAGTTTCTTCAATCTGGGAGGGAGAACCAAGGTTCAAATACTTTGCACCCCTATACCGAGTACCTAGTACAGGTCCTCATATATGGAGGGCGCATGATATCTGTTGGCTACTACTGATGGTGACGATCACATGATCATGAATAACACTTCAAACCTCAAAGTCATATCAAGTCAAGAAATGTGATAGTTCTCTATCTTGGATATCTGTGCTTGCATTGAACACACTAAAGCAAATAGAAAGCCGCCTTTATATCTCCCTGCATAAATAAGGACAGATGTGACCACCATGTTCTTGTTAGAGTCAAATGAATTCCTTACTTAGACAATAGTAATGCTAAGGTTTGTCAACAACTTCCCAGGACCCGAGTTACAGGTAGCGGGATGGGAAATTTACAAGACACTCCTAAGGCAGTCAAGGCCCTGATGGAAACAAGTTACTAAAACCGACCTGGGTTCACCAAAAAAGAAGGGTCATCTTGTATGGGCAGCTTTCTAGAAGGAAACCAATGGCACATTCAAAGGAGTAACTAAAGACTGTCTAATAAGGGGCCATTTAAAGAAGTAAGGCCAGCATTCAGAAGATCTTTATGAAATAGTGAAGCTACCAGAGATTAAGAAGAGTAGAGAGTCATTATCTCACTTAGGCTTGGAATGACATGGGGAGAGTTACTACTGGAAGCCAGAGAGAGCTGTAGCCTTGGAAGAAGGGCCACCTGAAAAAATAAAAAACTGTGGCCAAAGATAGAGGAATCCCAGTCTTTTTCTTCCTCCTGTCCTTCCGTCTCTTGTTAGCGCTCCATAATGGCCTCTTCTAACTGAACCATCTTGAAGCCTAAAGCACAGGATTCCGGATGATTCACTTAGCCCACACCCTACAGTCAGAGAAGTTCCTAAAAAAAAAAGTAGAGAACATATCTAGAGGGGCATGGGGAATATTTGCCTTCCAAATTCGTTCTTCGGACCAGGTGTATAATCTGTAAATCTACAGTAGAAATTAAAACACTAAAACATAGGCATAACTTATGTCTAGATGACGAGGAGCCTAATGAAAAGAGAAATCAATGAAAAAGGATAAAAATGAAAACAGAAATCAATGAAAAAGGATAAAAATGAAAACACACAGTTCCTTATACTAGATAAACACTACAAAAATATCTGAAAATTGAGTGGGATTGACTTACATTATTCTTTGGAACAATCCGCCTAGCTCATCACTTCCTTCCTTTTTTTTTTTTTTTCCTTTCTAAAATAGAGAATTCTTCCCATGTTCTGGCATGGAGGCTTCAAAATGGACAAAATGTGTTAAATCAGTGGTTCTCAACTGGGGGTGTTTTTGTCACTCCACTCCACCCCACTACACCCCCCACATACATGGTAATCTAGAAACATTTTCGGTTGTCTCAACTTGAGGGCAGGGGGGTGTGCCGCTTTTGTGTCAAGGGTAAACCTCCTATGACAGAAAGGACAGTCGCCCACAACAAAGCTCTCTGGCCCCAGATGTCAATAATGTTGAGAGACCATGTTTTAAAAGCAAGTATTGTGGTTGAGTTAAGAAAGTGAGAACCTTTATGGACATTGGGGAAGGTATGTGCTATGAAATGTGTAAACCTGGCAATTCACAGACCTGTACCCCTGGGGCCAATAATACATTATATGTTAATAAATAAATTTAAAAAATCATTAAAAAAAAGAAAGTGAGAACCTGAAAAAAGAGGGTAAAAAAATTTCAGAGATTCGGTATACTGAACCAAAAGAACTTAAAAACAAAACAAAACAAAACAAAACAAACAAACAAACTGGTATTTTAACTTCTAACAGAAAATACGTTTACTATGAGATAGCCTGTTTCTGCAACATGAAATCAAAATCGGCCCTGAAATTAGAGAGAGTGGTAATGGTCACCAGATACAATTTCTTCACAGAGAATCTTGAGGACATTAGTAAAGGTTTTTTTCCACATCTGAAGGCAACCGAGCTGCTTTTGCTAAGTCCTACGGGAACGGGTGGGGGTAGAAGGAAAAGCTAAAAATCAATCCTTAATGACAAAAGTCAACTTTCCGTTTGTCTTCTGCCACAGACTATTTCAACAATCTTAACAGTTAGGTACTAATATTCTGACAATTTTACATATGTGGAAACTCAGGCTCAGAGAGGTTAAATGCCCGGACCAGAAGTCAAATATCTGCCCAGAGGCTAGGCTGGGGATCTTAACCCCTATGTTCATGACAGAGGTATGGACAGTATGACATGCTTCTAGCAAGAAGAAAAGAGGGCATTTGGAGAAATTGATCTTTTTGGTCATTTCTACACCTGCAGGTGCCAACAAGTGAGGAACTGAGTAGAAAATCCACTTTGGGAAGAAAGGGCTTGATGTCCCTACAGGGAAACAAACCAAGGTTTTTGGGGTATCTAGCTAGTGACCAAGATGTAAATAAACTATTAGTTACCACAAGATCACCAAGCTCAAAAGTAAGCAAGAATCCAGCCCCTTGACTAAGGGAGCACGACATACTTCCTCCTCAATCAATTTCTCACCTACAGACATCATACCCCCGACCCAGCCAACAGGACTGAGGCTGAACCAATTGGATTCTTTTCTTGTCTGCAACTGTTCATTAAATGCTGAAGCTGTGCTTTGCGTCTTGGATGAAAGAGTAAGTTGATGATAATTACTGCCTCTAAGTTTGCTAAGTGGCCTCATACACATTGAACAGGGAAGATGGCAGACATGTCTTTCAAATTGATGAGAAATCACTAAAATCATTCATGCCCTCACAGAGAGATGAGAGAAAAGTGGCTGAGAAGGGATTCTGCTCCTTGGAGTCAATTATTTTTAAGAGGCTACCTCCCCCTTATAATCAAGGAGCTGAAAGGTTTGATTTCTTAGCACCAATTGGAATAGAAAGGAGGGAACCGAATATTGTATTAACTTCCCATCTTTAGAATGTCCAAGAGAGGAACATTGTTATTTAATGGCTTTAAGAGTAAAAGAAGAAGAATCTCCAGTCATGTGACTAAAAATTCAGTTAAAGTGAACACCGAGTTCAACTGGTGGCCGGTGTCACGAGGCCCTATTAGTTGTCCATTACCATGACTGTTAGGTTTTCAATGAGTATCCAGTCATTGGAGATGCCAAGTTTAACTTCTCTGAGTTCTCCAGGAGTTCCAAGTGCAGCAGATGGAAAAGCAGGTCAACAATGAACCTACAATGGGACAGTACATTATGAAGTCTATGGGATCACCAATTCTGCCCAGAGGACAGTGGGGATGAGAAAAACATCACTGATCAAGGTGTACCATTCTAGGTCTTGTAAAGAGGGAGAAAGGCAGGAAAAGCAGAGGAAGCAGCATGAACATGGTCATGAGGCACAAAACTCCACAGCATAAGTGGGGAATGTTAAGTGGTCCGGCATGCCTGGAACAAGGGTGTCTTTGAGAGGAAATGAAACTGGGAGAGTTTGGATTCAGTTACAAGGTACTGAATACTGAAAAAAAGGATTGCACAGGACATTACAAGATCCAAACTTGTATGTAGAGTGGTAAAGGGCACCTTGAAGGTATTTCAGCTCAATGCCACCCGCCTAACAAAATTCCTATGACTACTATAAGTACTATAAACAATACCATGACCACAGCCATCGTTGTTTTGGAGCACTTACTAGGTTCTAGTTTCTATGTCTGATGATACACCTTTGTTCAGTGATAGGTATTATTTCATTGGATCCTCAAAAGAACCATATCATGTCCATATCACCATACCCATTTAAGAGATCAGAACATTTCACTAATGGATTATTTTTATACAGGAAACAGAGCATGGGAGCGAACTGAAACTCATTTTCCTATATTCTCTACCTCTGCCAATTAGCATCAAAAAGTTCCAGTCTCCAGAGTTCCTTTACCTAAGCATATTTTTATTCCAAAAGACAGTATAGCCCATGGGGAGGAAAATGATAGAATTGTAAGGGAGAAAAGACTGAGAACAAGGCCAACAAAGAGGCAGGAAAAATGGTCCGTGGCCCATATAGGATGGGGAATTGCCTCTAAATTGGAAGAGATACATCGCCTGTGACAAGAATAGGATAAAGGGTGACTACAAGTGCTGGTAAGTCAGAAGGTGCAGAAGGGGTAAGCTGTGGGAATTCACCCAGACTTTTTTCTGCAACATTGTGAATAAATCCACTGAAAAGTTGTGATGGTTAATTTTATATGGCAACATGACTGGGCTGAGGGATTCCCTAATAGCTGGTGAAACATTATTTCTGAGTGTGTCTGTGAGGGTGCTTCCAGAAGAGATGAGTATTTGAATCAATAGATCGAGCACAGGTCACCCTCCACATTGTCGGTGGGCATCTTCCAATCCAACAAAGGTGTGAATAGAGCAAAAAGATGGAGGAAGGGTGATTTGGACTCAGACTAGAATTTCTAACATTGGCTCCACTGGTTCTTACACCGTTGAACTTGGAATGAATTACACCATCAGCTCTCCTCGTTCTCCAGCTTGTAGGTGGTAGAGTGGGGGACTTCTTGGCCTCCATAATCACATGAACGAATTCTTATAATTGAAATCTCTCTTTCTGCCTCCCTTCCTATTGGTTCTGTTTCTCTGGAGAATCCTGAGTAATATGGTGGGCTTCACAGAGGGCAGAGGCTTGAGCCAAATGGCAGAGGCTTAGGATATCTGCCGTGGAGGATGAAATATGGAGACAATAGGACACACGACTGACCTCATGACTTCAGTGTCAAGGCTATCCATCCTGGATACATTTTGCCTGCTCACTTTCCAATGTAAAGGGCCAAAATGTGAAATTCTTCTGTTACTATGTTCCAGATTATACATAATCTAGAAAGTTAGAACATGACCAACTACTAAGCTTTTTGTAAAAATTGACCTCATGGAGGTCAAAAGTTAAGGGATAACTGAGATTGTATAATAATAACTTCTTACTGTTAGTGATAAAAAAAAAACCCACATCTTAAAAGTAGAGCTGTGTCAAAGACCTTGGCTACAAATATAAGCCAAGTTTCACAGAATTCTGCCTGTATTCTCTCTAAACGTATTCAGTGAGCCCATATGATAACACTTGGCCTTTAAAGAGAAGGAATCAGGAGTGGTTAAGACTTTCTATATGAAAAACTCTCTAATAAGATCTAAACTCACATCCCTTCCTTCACTTACCCTATAGCTTCACAACCCCAGGAAAAGGAACGCTGTCTTTCTGCTTTAGTGGGCAGGCTATTCCATCTTGCTGCAAAGGAATTATACACCCTACTTGATTTGTGCTTAAGAATGGTATTTGTGGGGCGCCTGGGTGGCTCAGTGAGTTAAAGCCTCCGCCTTCGGCTCGGGTCATGATCCCAGGGTCCTGGGATCGAGTCCCGCGTCAGGCTCTCTGCTCAGCGGGGAGCCTGCTTCCTCCCCTCTTTCTGCCTGCCTCTCTGCCTGTCAAATAAATAAATAAAAAATCTTAAAAAAAAAAAGAATGGTATTTGTGCTCAAACGTCTCCTTTGGGCATTTCCTCCACCACACAGGTGGCTCCCAATCCATGTCTTATGCAGATAGGACCACTAGCCGTAGGAGTTGAGTAAAGTGTTCCTTTAAAGAAGATGATTCTTGGCCCACTAAAAAAGGTCATAGGAAAGTTGCATAGTCAGTCTCACTCATCTTCTCTTCTCCTACTCATTAACTGTAGCACCTCATTGTAAGTGATAAACATGGTGGTCAAAATGACTGTTTTGATGGTCTTAGGAGTTACTCACTGGGGCAAATATATATATATATATATATATATAGAGAGAGAGAGAGAGAGAGAGAGAGAGAGAGAGAGAAGTTAAAGACTACGGTCTATGGAGTCATGCAGATCTGGGTTCAAGTCCCAGCTCCACAATTTACTAGCTAGTTGGTCTTGGGTGAGTAAATTCAAATTTATGCTCCAAGTCTCCATTTTCTTATCTCGAAACTGGGGACAAATAATAAGATCAACCTCACATGATTGTTGGGGAATTATAAAATGTAACGCATATAAAGCCTTAGCTGGGTACCTGACACATAGTGGTGCTCCATAAAGCACAGCTAAGTGAAAAATCATTCAGGGCTTCCTCTTGCCTGTGTTTCAGAAGAAAAGTAACTTGTCCTTGACTACTTCGGACCCTCATTGATAAACACACAAACCCTTTCAAAATGGACGGCTAGGATTAAGAACTTGACCTCTGGACTCTACTGCCCAAGTTTGAGTTCCTGTTCTGCTACTTACAAGCTACTTTTCTAAGCTCCAGATTTCTCACCTGTACATGAAGTCATGCATGTCAAGTCCAGTGATTGACATGTGGTTATGCTAAAAATGTAGGCAATTGATATTTTACTGGGTAGGCTCACTCTTAGCTCATGGACCAAAGATGACATTTTCCAGAGGCAGGCTGACAAATTCTAGGTTTCTCAACAAGTGTCCAGAGCCCTGCACTATACTCAGTTCCCTGCTGGCAGCCAAACTCACATAAGGATGGTTAATTGTTTGGCTTCTTAGACGGGGAGTTTCTGACTCCTTGGGGAATAAAGAAGTTGTTTGGCTGTGCTGGACCAACCTGTGAGGGTTTCTAGAAACCATGACCCCCCCATGGTGGGTCTCATGGGCCGGTGAGAGTAGTACCTCAATGAAAAGTTTTGCCTGATTGAAAAGCAATCCATCCTCTCAGTCCCTGTCAGTTTAGCTTTCTGATTAATAAAGTTCCTTTCTAGAAGATCACAATGTCTGTCCTTTCTTAAATATTTAGCTGTGCTATTTCCCACAAGACCTTAGTACTCTAATTCTACAGAGTTTCAGGATGATTCACCAGATGCATTAGGTGCTTTTGGGAATGAGTTTGCTATTTCTGAAAATCTCTTATCTCTTTGAGGCTAAATGAATATCATTAGACAATGTATGTCTATAACGTACTAACAGCACTCACGTGGTCTAAAAGTTGGTACACCCCTTACATGCCTAATTCATTTCGCTGCAAGTCATTTATAGTGTTCCAATAAAATCCATGCGAAATGAAACCCAAGAATGGCGCCTTTTCACAGAATACAAAACCTAAGGACACAGGTCTACGGCACAAATTTCTTAAGTAGTAAAAGGAGAGGTATATTTCTTGTGAATGGTAATATTTCACAAAATATTCTAGTCATGAAAGCCTCTTCATGATATGCCAACTATGCAGAAACAAGAAAATCAGATCCAAAGAACGCTGCAAAGGGAAGGAATCAAACCGAATAGCCCAAAGCAGTTACTCCTTACTTTATCTATGGTTTGATCTTGGAAAGTTGTGTAGAATTCAATGCTTACTCAAATACATTTTGCAAAGGCCCTACAAATCAATCTTGCAGTGTATGAATTAGTGAAATGAATAATTACCCCCATTTACCTCCTCTATAAATTCCAATGCTCAAAAAGTAATACTTAACGTGGGATTTACTTATGATCCAGGAGACCCTGGCCCGATAGCTCTACACCATAACCAACTTCTATTTCAAGATGGGCATTATGGCCCTAAGCTGGTATATTGGTACATTAATGCACAGTAAACTGTGAGACAAGACATAAGCTTGTGACACATGGAATTGTAGCATGGGGGGGGTACTGTGATGTACAGCCTTCTCTAGGTGAGATTGTACTTCCTGTTTAATTGGCTCCACTTTCAAATTCAGCTGCTATCAGAGGAAGTCTGCCGGCTGCCAGAGCATGTTGTGATAGTAGAACTCGTGTACACGCTAGAAAATGACACTGAATACCAACCACCTGGAAGCTTCCAGGGAACAGACTGACATGTTCTATGGTCCTGGTGGCCTGACGGCAGTGACTACAACTTCATCACACCTGGCTACTGAAGGACTCCCTTGAAGTGAAAGACGGTGGAAGAACGGTAAGGGCTGTCATATAAAAGTGAAGATGGCAAAGAAAAAAATGAAGATGGCAGAACAAAAGAGTTTTCGTTGCATGGAGGTACTTTGTAACTGCAAAAAACAATTTCATATGCATGAAATAAGAATGGTATAGGACTCTTTGGCGTCTTTAATACTCTAACATGCAGTGCAAATCTCCAGGGCAGGGATGTGGCAAGCAGTTGTTTTTCATTTTTTACTCCTGGGACCTTTCCTAGGGGAGAATTTCATGTGTGTAATATATTTGCTGTTATAAAGACAATTTTAATAACAGTAAGAATAGCTAGCATTTATTAAGTGGAAGGACAGAGTAGGCGAAACTCAGGAACTCGTCTAGAAGCACAGCACCAGGTGGGTTCAATTAAATACTTTAGGACAGTGGCTACAAACTGATGAGGGCTCTGAAGGTCCATTTAACCATGACAATGGCTGGGTTGGCTTAAGGATGGCCTGATCCACTAAAAGACCCACCTCTGAACCTTCGTTATCTTTCACAATGATCATAATAAAACAGTTCACCTTACTGATCACTTGCTATGTTTCAGGCATTATGGTCAATGAGTCCTCAAGACAGTCCCATGTCAATCCCATTGTTGTCTCTGTTTTCCCCTCATCTGTCCCAATCACCCAGCCAGTGTCAGAGAGGTCAGAGTGAAAGCCAGGTTTGCTCTGCAGTGAGTTCTGGGTTTCTTCCATTCCCCTACAGTGGTCTCTCACGAACACACTGGTGGAGACAAATTTGAAGGACCTGCAGGATGTCATGTACAGTGGTTTCTGCTGTAGTTAATTGCACCCAGCAGCAGGCACTAGGAGAAAATGATATATATGAGTGGATTCTCACAGCAGAGAATTAAAATTATAAAAAAAATACAATCAGCAACCCAAATGTTTTTAACCCGAAGTAACCTGCAAGCAAATTCTATGTGGAGTCTAATTGCCTTGATAAAGTAATCCATCTATTGTTCACTCTGCATTTTAAAATTTCCATTAAGGTAAAACAGCACTCAAGAGACAGACATTATTGTACAACACATTCTGTGAAAGCCTCTTGCTAGTAAGACAAACATGCCCTTAATAGCGTCGTGTAACACATAGTATTTTCCAATACTGAGAAGTATTCTTCTGCACATCAAGAGGTAACAGAAGGTTCTATTTACTTGATATGCCATGCTGCTCCCTCTCTAGAACAGCAACACTGCAGTCTTCCATGGAGAAGCATGTCCTGGGCTCCTACTGTACGCCAGGAAGAAGACACAGGTCCTGCCCTCTCTGGGACGACAAAACCCTTTATTCTTAGGCAGGCGGTAATAAGACCTAACATGGAGGGAAATTCATAAGAAACTGATTCCAAGATGGTCTCAGGGTGGGAGTGTTGGGAATAGATCTGGGAAAGCAAAAGTTGAGTTTGGATTTGAACAAGCCTTTTAAGAATTTTGAATGTGACCAACTTCAAACTTACAGGGATGAGCTGTGCTGTCCACAGTAAAAGAAAACTGAAAGACCCTTAACTTTAAAAACAGAAAGTCCAGAAATGAAGATATTTAAGTCAGATCTGCTACTTATGGACAAACAGATTTGAATGCATATGTATGCAGCTACTATCTTTAGAGTTAATAAGAGATTTACAAAAGTGGTGTTTTATGTGTCTACTAAAGGTATTACTCTAGAGTAAATTATTTTGTAGACAGAAAATATACAGTTAAATGTAATCACTACTTAATCAACAGTGTAAGTCACCAACCTAGGGGATACCCCAGACGGAGGAGCTGACATGTCAAGAGATCAGTTTAGATCACTTGTAGTTGAGAATTCAAATCAAATTGTATTTTTAAGCATCTACTAGTTTCCCTAGTTCTGCCTCACCTAAACTCTCTGAGCCTCAGTCACCTGGGGTATGAAATTGGGATAAAATGCCTACATGAAAGAATTGATATAGCGATCAGAGTAACTTGACACAGTATTTGGCCTGGCTGGGCCTTCAAATAAACAGTGGCTATGGTGATTGTTGCTCCTGGGCCAATGCAAGGCGCTGGGGACAGGGGTGAGGAGAGGTAAGACAGAGAGCCTGCCTCGAGGTGATATTCCACAAGGTTCTCTCATTTCCAATCAAACTGGCATATCACTCTGGTTTTCCTACCATTCCTTAAACTTCTCTTACTCCTAGACCACCAGCATTCAGAACAGTTGTAGGAATATCAGAGAGGTGTGGTGTTCTGGCTCTGTGGTTGACAAGTTGCCATCTAAAAGAAAATGGGGTCATTTGGAAAACCCTAAAATTTAGTTAAATGAATAAATGCCCCATCATTGTACCTATTCCTCACTCAGAATTAGTTTACACATTGGGAGGACAGGGGTTGTTAGGTAGCTTCCAGCAGAGATCAGCAAACATGGGAGTTGATGAATGGCCAAATTGTCAAATGTGAGCCCACAAGCCCCCCTACATCCACGTACTTCTACTTCACCACAGGGAAACTATAATGAAACCGTGGGTTTTGAAATGAAACAGGGAAAGAGAAATGAAAGAATAATGGGCTACTTTCAGAACAGAGCCTCTCCCATACCTCCCACATTTTCTTACCATGCGTCTGGAAGAGAAGGAAGGGGATGTGAGAAGCATAAATGCCAGGAGAGCCCCAAGAGGAGGGATGGTGAGTTGAGGAGTGATGTGAAGTTTGGTGCCTGTGATTTTGAGCTAGGAAACAGAGGTGGGAACCCCAGTGGCTGGTGTGCTGTGCTGGTCTACCAGCCAACCAACCAACCAACCAACCAACTATTCTCTCTTGTCGCCATCTTCTGACTGTCTGTGGTGAAGTGACCCTCTCTGCTCCAAAGCACTTCTCCACAAACGGGTACAAACTGGAGGTTCTTCACAACAGGGCCATGGCCACATTAGGTCCCTGAAGTCCAGTTTAGAGGAACTAAAGGGAGGAGTGAAAGGGTCACCAAAGGTAAAGCACGCTTACCTCCTAGTACTCCTCAAGGTAGGTCCTGAAAGCCTTCCTTGTGGAGAAAGCAGGGTACAGCTTAGGCAAGACACGTGGATTTGAACCTCAATTCCCCCATTTTCTAATGGTGAGATGTTGGGCAAGTTATTTAGCTAACGTCATCATACGAATTTTTTAAATGAAGACAGTCAAGCACTCAGAAAATGTTACTTTTCCCATCCCCACCCAAGCCCATGCCTAGGCTTTATTCTAATTAAAAGCTAGCCCAGAATCAAGATCATCAGTTTCAGCAAGAATCTGGAAAAGGAGAAGGCCATGGCCATTACCATATGGACCACGGAGCACTCTAGCTTTTGATCAGTGAATGGCCCACATGAAGGTAGCAAACACTTAAAACTTACAAAGTCGTACTTGAACAATATCTATTAGTCCAACTTCCATTCTGACTATGCAAAAATCCATTATAAAACTTAGTAATATATTGGTTCTTATTTTACATATCTGAGATATTTAAAACAAGAAGAGAAATCAGTACATATTCAATCTATTTTTGTTTTTCATTTTGCAGAAAAAGATATGGAGGGCCACGGAACAGAATGGATCTTGTCCAAAGTTACATAACTCACCAGGGGCACTTTACTATGATAACGGAATAACAGCAAAGCTAAAAAACAGGAACCAGATAAACCACAACTGCTTCTGAAAAAATAAATTCGCTGAGAGGTAAATTTAATTCTGTTCTTTGATTGTCCTTTACAATATTAATTTTTCTGAACGTTGATGCATTTAATTTCTATATATCCCATAAAATTATTATGCAAGGGTTCACAACATTCCTTTTTTCTTGACCTCATGTTTGCTGCTAAAGGGAACCATGAGGATAAAGGGAAAGGCTGATAGTACATTTTGGGGTTGTTTTAAGGATCCCAAGGGAAGCGACTAGCCCAACGCAGCCAATGTTGGTTGAGTCTTCCTGTTTAGATTTAATGTTCAAAAATGTTGAATTTTCACTAGATATGAAAAATGTAAAGGAAAATATTTAGGGATACTTTCACCTCTGCTCATTGTCAGCTCTGCTGAAGAGATGGACTGAACAGAAGCTTTCTAAGAGGACCACAATGAAAAGAATTTCCTGAAGTGGGTTGCAGCTGAGCCTCGAACCTTGACACAACTTGATTTACATGACGTTTTATATATGACTGTAAGTTCACAGAAGGCAGGAGCTCTGTCATACTGCTCCAGACCTCCTAGAGGAGACACAAGGAAAAACCAAATGGATACTCATTAAATGACCTTGGAAGGATTAATTTAACCAGAGGGCTGGCCCAAGTGTTCTCAGCCCAAATAACTATATTGAATTTTACTGGAAAGTCTTATAAATACTTTAGATAACTTGAAAAGCTTTTGGAGACGTGGGGGAAAGACTGGGAGGGGTAAGGCAGAATTTGGATTAAGTTGTCCAAGGAAGGAGAACACTGGTGACAAACAAAAGCCTTTGGACTGGCTCTTAAAAAAGGAGTAATTTGTAGGCCACATCTTTCTTATTTACATAGTTGGTATGTTACCAAGTGGTTCTTCATGGGGGGGATTTCTCTCCTCGTGGAATATCTGGCAATGTCGACAGATAGTTTTTGTCACGACTCAGGGGGATGTTACTAGCATCCAGTGTGTGGAGCCCAGGATAGCCCCTGAAGGCAAAGAATTATCTGGTCCAAGGATCAAGAGTGCCAAGGTTGAAAATCCCTCTTCTAGGGTCTGAGGTGACATGATTGAATAAAAAAGATAGTTATGTCAACTACTTCTTATAGCAGGAAAGAAGCATTAATAAATATATCCACTGGGTTAAAGTTCTCACTTGGTTTCCCATGATAATTTGGTATCATTTTTCATCCAATGTTATTAGTTGCCAAGTATTGGATGTGTTGGCTGATTTGTTTAGATCTTCCATGTGGAAAAAATTGGGTACCGGTGCACAAGGATCATAAATGCTACTGCTTGGAGGACTCCAGGGGTACAGGCCCATTTCTGATTTTCCCAGTGTTCCCTCCTCTGCAGCCAGCAGGAGTGGTACTAAACGGGAGAGAAGACAAAGTTCACATTGTGTGTTAAATCGAACCTTCTTCCCCCTCTGTGCACAGACATAGCTCTTTCCTCTTCAAAGCCCTTTCTCGGGGCCAGGAGACAAGTGAGAAAAGGATGACAGGTACCAAATGTTTTGAGAAGCCATAGGAATATAGCCTCCTTGGTTAGCCTCCTTGTTCCACTACTGAGAAACACCTACATTTTATAGTACAGGTTGTTGTCTCAGCACAGATTAAACTGAGACATAGGAAGGAAAGTAGCGCTGAACAGGCTAAGGACAAAATCAAATGTTGTTGGGGTAGGAGTGTGAATGCAGTATTTTCTATGATGACATTTTCCTGTCTTGGTAAAAAAAAAAAGGGGGAACTGAACAGAAAGGGTCTAGCAGCTGTAGTCTCTGACCTTAGTTTAGAAATGGGTAGCAGCCTAATGCAGTCTTAATTAAGGGGTGATCCAAGTACAAGGCTTCCTTCAAAATGAAAAAAAAAACAATTTTCCCCCAAACCCTCTGGACCAGCTTGCACTGCGAAAAGTTAATTAATTTTTTTTTTAATTTTCTCATCCTGATAGTACAAAGCTTCCCTTGACTCTTTAGAGACCACGAAAGAAGATGCGTCTGACCTTGGACAAGGGGACACCTATACAGAAAACTGTCATCCAGTTTTGCATGGGAAGTCAACAATTCCTTGGGATCTGAATTCACAAATCCTAGGTGAGAACACAGCTCAATTATATAGGCTCGATATCATATTGTCAACTCAACAGTTCTTCACCACAAAACTGTGTATTTGTTCTTTCTAAACACTAGCTCTTTGATACAGCAAGAAACACTCACCACCAGAGAAGGAATCAATTTCTACAGTGTAGCAAAAGTGCACATGTTTGTAGAGTTGGCAGAAAACTTGCTTTATTGGAAACTCACGTAATGTCATCCTTGATTGCAGCATATTTATACAACTCCAAAGTATACCTGTTTTTAAATACTGAACTCAAGAGGCAATTTACTTTTAATTTGAATTCCCAGCGGTCCAATATTTTTAGGCTGTTAAAAATATTGAGCAAACTTAACTATGTTAAAAAGGACAAACAACAAAAGAATAAATCAGTCTTGGCAAAGACTTAGAACTTTAGATGCATTATGGAGAAGAGAAATCAATGACCTCTTTACAAAGACCTACTGCTAAAGGAGTAACAGGTACTATGCGTTCCTCATCACTCCACCCTATCAGGACTCATTCTAAACCAAAGCACATCAGTGACACCTGTTTTATATTGAAATGAATTCGGCCACCAAGTCTAGATGTTAAAAGGGATATATGAGAGGCTTGGGGCACCTAGGTGGCTCGGTTGGTTAAACGTCCAACTCTTGGTTTCAGCTCAGGTCATGATTGCAGGTAGTAAGATCTAGCCTTGTGTCCATTCTAGAACAGTCAGAACCATCTTGACTCACCAGCTGACTGCAAATATATGGGTCAACTCAGTCCAAAGCAGCAGAACCTATACATGGTCTTTAGCAGACCTAGCCAACTGATAGACTAGGAGAAAGAAGAAATTGTTCCTGTTTATGCCCCCGTGCTTTAGGGTAACTTAAAATGCAAAGAGATAACAGATAGACTAATTCAACGTCTGCCTTCCCTTCCACTCTTTCGTCCTTGAGTGTGGAAAGAGTGCCCCTATTCAATGCTATGCCTAATAACCAGTAAAATTCCTGGCTTGTATAAGATAATAAGTTTCTATTGGCAAATATATCAATTCTGCTGAGGTTAACTGGAAGTGCTGTCAGTCATTTGCTGCCTAGAATTAGGGCAAATGGCTGGTCGAAGTCAGAATATCAAAATTGGTTATGTGAAGATGTACCTAATGGTAAATGTTATTGAGTACTTATTGTTGACAGACACTATTATGCCCATGGTGTCTACTCAATAAAGCTTTATTCTGCAGGGATGGCATAAAGGATGTATGTTTAAATGGAGTCCTAACTGGGAAGGGAGAAAGACTTCTTTTAAAACACCAGTAACTGCTCCCAGAGAAAAAGCACTAAAATAAAAGGTTCCCCAACTATTCTGATTTGCTTTGGGGACTTTTTTCCCTCTCTCAGTAAATATTCTGGATATATTTAGCCAATTATCCACTAAGTGAAGAGCCAACCATGCATGCCAATTAGAAATTTACTGAATCAGTTCACGAACCTTCTAACATGAATCCAAAATGCTATCTTTTCAGAGAAAAATCAAGTGATTATAGAGGAAATTGGCAGAAGAGGGAATAAAAGAGAAAAGTCATTGGCTGGTAGCATCTATTACCCCTACTTTTTGAAATGCCCTTTATTCCTTCCTTGTGGCAAGAAAAGAAGGAGATTTTGTTCACAGCCTGAGGCAGCCTGCTAGACAAATGGCCTTGTTGTGTGAATGGCCTGCTTGAGTCCACATTATTCCACAGAGGTCTGTGATTAGGCTGCACATTGCTGGGCTGGCTGTCTCCTAGAAAGGGCTCCAGTGAGGGACCATGTGAGCTCTACTACTTGTCTGTGTTTTTTTCAATAAGCTGTTTTAACTCAAGATGTGCATACATGTGTGTGCGCGCATGCATGCACGCATGCACATGCACCTGCGCATGCACTCACACCTTCTTTGAATGACGACTAGCAACCACAAGGGGCACATCTCACTTGTCCCAGTGTGTTGTGTTTCCGGAAGGGACAAAGTCAACAGTGCTACCATAAGGACAATGGCAAATTTCTGATAGAGGTGAACCAAGACAGAAGGAGCAAATAACCCCATTACATACACGTCTGTCCCTACAATCTCCCTGCACTTACAAACTACCCTAAACACGGGGCCACCTTTGGTGCACATGACTGCTCTACTCCAAGGTGATCACAAAAATCCAGTGTCTGAATGGAATGTCTGAGTTCTCACTGGAAGTATTCCAAGACGGATGACCTCAAAACAGGCTTTATCCATGTGCATCCCACCTCAGAAACACGGCACTCCCAGAACTGTATATCACCCCCTTCTTTTTTCTTGGGGGAGGCAGCTCATGACAGAACTAGTTATGGCCGCTTCAAAGTCCAGTGGCTCCATGAGGAAAACTATGGCTTTGAAGCATTATTTCATTTAAGGAAATACTACAGGAAAAATGACCTACAGTTGGTAGCTGTTGATATAGGGAAAAAAGGGCAAGAATGTGTGATAAGTCTAATGGTACTGTTATGGCATTGTATGGTAACTGACGTCAGTTACAGTTGTGGAGAGTACAACATAACGTAGGGAGTTGTCCAATCACTATGTTGTACACCTAAACTGTAACATTTTGTATCAATTATACTTCAACAAAACTAATTAAGTAAGGAGTCACGGTGATGAAAAGTATAGCATAGGAAACACAGTAATATAGTAATAACACATAGTGGCAGATGGTGACTGCCCTTACTGTAGTAAGCACTGACTAATATACAGAACTGTTGATTCCCCATGTTGTACACCTGAAATTAATATAACATTGCCTGTCAACTATAGTTCAATTAAAAAAATAAGTTCCAGAAGGAAAGAACAGAGTGCATGAGAAATAAAGATATAAAGGCAGCGAAATTTCCAAAAGCAAAACAGAAAATGAAAAATAAGAAACATGTGACAAATCTTAAGGAGATCGCTTTTTTTAGCCCTTGGCCTATGGTTTAGACGAACACTCAAGCCAGGATGTGGAGAAACACACGCGACGTCTCCCAATGGATGGAGGGGTAGGATGTGCTGAGCTCTTTTCTCATGGCTCACACCCGAAAGGTATAGAACAAGCAGAGGCAGCACAACGAAGAGACCAATCAAACTTGGGAACAAAACAGACTTGGCTTCAAATTCCAATTATTAGTTGTATGACTTTGAGCAAGTTTCCCCCGTTACGTCCTTCAAGATGGATGACCCCTGCCTTGTGGGTTGGGAAGATGAACGATAATAAACCTCATGTGCCTGGCACATAAAAGATGTTAAAAATGGATAGCTAAGCATCTAACCAAAGCCCAGTATAGAATGTCCTGCACAGAATACATCACACAAATCCCTGTGACCTCCCTCTTCATGCTTCTGGAGGGAAATGGACCATAGCACGTGATCTCACTCCTTGTGAAAGTCACACAGAACAGTATCTTGACAGTGACCCAACCCAGTTTGGCAGGACTTTTTCTTCACGTGCCTGAAGTCAGTTCTCACTTTGTAATGAAGGTTTTATCATCCAGGGACTTAGGTCAACAGATATTTTGTGAGATGATGTTCTGAGGTGGGAGGTCAGTTGGCCCGAGAGGATTAAGATCTGGCCTGCAGTTGAGTAAATGTACGCCAGCACAGTGAACAAATCCGAATTTTGATACTGCAGAGTGTAAAGTGTTTTGACCAAGTCACATTTGATGAGAATTTGCCCTATAAACACATTAAAGTTAAATCTGGCTGTTTCTCTTTTCTCTGAAGAATCAGGCACTTTAAGATCTATTGTTTCTCTGACAGCAGGCCCAAGGTCCCCCCTGCTTACAGAGTATATTCAGCAATTTGTCTCAATAAGCGGATAATAGTAATTGGGGAACAAAATGGAAGATATTTCTAGGGTCAGCCTTGTTATGGGATATAGTCTCTTGTAATTGAGAGACCACGGTCTTCGGAGTGAGACAGGCTACGTTTGAGTATTGGCTTTACCACTGCCCCGTCAGGTGACACTGGACAAGTTAGTTCACTTCTCTGACTTCTGGTTTCCTCATCCATAATATGGAGAGAAAAAAAAAATACTTACATACCTCCAAGGACTGTTGTAAGAACTAAGATAGTGTTAGGTAAAATGCTTGGCACATAGTAAATTCTGGATAATTGTCAATTAATGTTTTTATTATCAGTTACCTTGGGCTAGAGAGTAGGATTCCAACAAGTGATGAAAGAGAGTTCATTGCTAACATCCAGACCTCTAGGTAACACCTAATATTATGGAACTGGGGGAATGCTCAGAGCAGGTCTTAATAACATTTCTGTCAATGGTGGCAATTTTATTGAGCTGAGAAAAAAAATTAAGCAATAGAGTCACCTGTTTAATCCTTGCAAATGACCTTTCCTCATTTCTACCATTACAGGTAGAGAGCATCTCCCAGTTTAAAGAAAGGAGAGTGGCAAGTAACCTGTTCATGTGTTTTTTTTTTAATCTAAGGACATTTTTATTGCATTCAAACAGAATTTAGCTCTTCACTAATTACTCTACTCTTTTTTGTGTGTCCTAGATGAAGTCATCACCCCCTTGAAAGAAAGGGATATTTCGCCTACTTCTTTGGAGTGCCACCCTACAACCAACTCTAGGCTCACAGAATTCACAAATACCTCCTGAGTCCCTTTGGCTTAAGGCAACTCCTTTTCATAGCAGAGCTTGAGAATGGGGTGTGGACAGCCTTCCAGTCCTTTAAAACTAACACATCTCTTCTGCATTGCCGTCAGACAATGAACTCACGCGTGAGGCAAGACAGTGAACACTGAGCATATGGAGAAGCCATGGAGGGAAAAGGACATGGGGTTCAGAGGCCAGAAAAACCAGGTTCAAATCAGGTCCTTTCATTCCTTTCATAGGGAAGCCACTGTATGGAGAAGCAGCTGAGGGGAGCTTTGCTCTTTCCCTTCCTCTGTGGGGATCTGGTCTTCCAGCCAACGTACACTTGTCACTTCCAAAGCTGGATGGGCTTGAAGGATGACCTGGAGCTGTTCCAAGAATATATATCTTAAAATAGCTGGGGCTCATAAGGAGAAATATGCCAGCACATGAGTGCAAGTGGACATGTGATTGTGATGTGTTGGAGTGAGTGTGGATATCAGCTGTGAAGCAAGACAAGGGTAAGTGTTGATAAAATGCAGGATGTTATACCTCTTGTTCTACACGTTCCCGTGGGCATTATTCAAGCTGTGGATTCTACACATGCTGTAGAGTATAACAGAAGCATATGAATCAGTGTAGTATACCGTGCTAGGGAGGATTTAGAAACATGGATAGCAACTAAAGTCTCCCGATCGCGTCAAAGTCAGTTTTGCATACATGGTGTTGTAATTTCACGCTGTAGGAGCTGGTGATGTCTATTTGATAAGAGGACAATGTCTCAATGACAACAGCTTCTGGTGCAATTTAGGGACAGACACCCAGGTCATGAGCACGGCGAGCCAACTTTTGCGATCTCACCGAAAGCAGGGGCAATCAAGCAAAGAAGTAATGGGACTTGTCTGGCCTATTGATATACTCTTCTCCTCCATCTTCTCTTCTTCAGGTACACTCATACGTGATCCCAAGAAACTCTTCCACCCACATTTGCAAGCTGAATCATAGTTTGAGAAGACACGTGTTGAAACAATTGCTTGTAAGAAAGGATGTTGGTCACAAGGTGGCAGATTACAACGCTCTTATGGAGATGCCTGATTATAGTTCTAAAAAGCACAGAACGGCAAAGAGGCAAGGAACTTCAGAAAGGGGTGTGTGCCAATAATGAAGCAGCAGAAAGAGAAATCAAGGAATCAATCCCAATTGTAATTACACCAAAAGCCATCAGATACCTAGGAATAAACCCAACCAAAGAGGTGAACTATCTGTACTCTGAAAACTGTAAGACACTGATGAAAGCAATAGAAGGTGACACAAAGAAATGGAAAAACATTCCATGCTTATGGACTAGAAGAACAAATATTGGTAAAATGCCTATACTACCCAAAGCAATCTATATATTTACAGCAATCCTTATCAAAATACTACCAGCATTTCTCACAGAGCTGGAATAAGGAATCCTAAAATTTCTATGGAAGCACAAAAGACCTCAAGTTGCCAGACGAACATTGAAAAAGAAAAGCAAAGCTGGAGGCATCACAATTCCAGATTTAAAGATACACTACAAAGCTGTAGTCATAGAGACAGACGGTACTGGCATAAAGACAGACACATAGATCAATGGAACAGAATAGAGAACCCACAAACGGATCGTCAACTCCATGGTCAATGAATGTTCAACAAAGCAGGAAAGAATATCCAATGGGAAAAAGACAGTCTCTTCAACAAGTGGTGTTGGGAAAACCGGACAGCAACATGCAGAAGAATGAAACTGGACTACCTTCTTACACCAGATACAAAAATAAACCCAAAATAGATGAAAGATCTCAACATGAGACAGGAAATCATCGAAATCCTAGAAGAGAACACAGGCAGCAAATTCTTTGGCCATGGCCACATCACCTTCTTACTAGACATGTCTCCTGAGGCAAAGGAAACAAAGGCAAAAATAAACTACTGGGACCTCATCAAAATAAAAAGCTTCTCACACCAGAGGGAACAATTAACAGAGAGGGGTGCATGCGAGTGTGCATGCGTGTGTGTTGAGAATGATGGATACCTTCCATGGCCACAAGTTCTAAAGGTCATGTAAGTGCTGCCTGTCCAGCAGTGCCCTCTCATCACAGGCCACCTCCTAAAGAGGCCCACACAATCAGCATGATAAGAATTTTGAATTGACAGTTGACATCACACACCAGACCTTATGCCAAGGTGATTTTTTCCTGAGGCAGCAATCCCAACCCTGTTAGCACATTAGAATCACCTGGGTAGTTCTATTTTTTTTTTTTAACTACCTTGGCCACGAGAGATTTTGCAGGGTTTTTGTTTGTACAAGTTATTGGTTGGATGGTTGTTTTTGGTCTGATGCGGGGCTCAGGCATCACTCTTCCTCCAAAGGGCCTCAGGCGATTTCAGTGTGTGGCCAAGGTTGAGAATCAGCTAAGTAATCTAAAGCAGTGTCACTCAAAGTATGGTCCATAGACTTAGGGCTGATCTGCGAACTCTATCACTAAGCACATTTTTTATCTCATTCAGCTGACATTATTTCTCACAGCAAGACAGCAGTATTTTCTTGATGAAGAAAGCCGTGCATTGATTTACATTCTAGGACAAGCTCCTTATCTCATCATTGACTTGTAACAAATAATTTCAGACCCAGCCCTGATCATGGATCCATACTCTGAGGACCACTTCCCTAAAGATAGTGAGGAGGGGGGTCAGAGAGATAGGGAACAACATCCATTTCCAAAGTGTATTACTTGTCAAAGCCCAGCTGTGATGGGGGATATGCTGATGCCCAGGGGAGCCAGCATTGCATTTCCCAGAGTGTATTTGTATGATACCAATAGGTGTGATGAACAAAAAGGGTTTGTTAGGGCGCCTGGGTGGCTCAGTGGGTTAAGCCTCTGCCTTCGGCTCAGGTCATGGTCTCAGGATCCTGGGATCGAGTCCCACATCCGGCTCTCTGCTCAGCATGGAGCATGCTTCCCCCCACCCCCCACCTGCTGCTCTGCCTACTTGTAATCTCTCTCTCTCTCTCTCTCTCTGTGTCAAATAAATAAATAAAATATTTTTTTAAAAAGGGTTTGGTAGCTGGAAATTGTTTATCACCGAATTGCCCAAAGTCAGATTCCTGATCTGTAAGACTCCACAAAACTTTTTAAATATACTCTTATGAATTGAGACTCTCTGAGAGTGCTGTGGAATGTGGAAAACATGCATTTGACCACAGATTCTTTCTTTTCACATAGCTATATGAGCAGTGTTTCATGAAACATAATTTGGAAAATACCGATCTGCTAATCACTGAAAATCACGTGAACAAGAGTATAGTTAGTCCCCACATGCTCTTCAACCAGACAAGCAAGTTATCACTTAAAACCAAAGCAGAGGTGAGAGCAGATTCCTGTGTATCTCCTGAACCCAGGGTGACTCCCATATATTCAGGTTCGGCTTGATTTGGGGAAATAGCCAAAAGTCATTCAGGCTATGTCTTTTTGGACAAGGAACATAGCCTCCCTGGGTCCTATCATGATGGGTCAGAATGGCATCTTTTCTTAAATGGTTTATCAACTGGACGTAAAGAGAAACAAACAAGAGGAGTCACTGTGCTATCTTACTACACTACTACTACTTAGAAGTAATAGCTTTGAAAGGGGCAGTTCCCATATGGATGGATGGGGTTTTCAAGTATTGGCACTTAGATATTCACTTTTTTTTTAAGTCAAAATCATCACCATACACTGTCATTCATCCAATGGACCTTTCAGAGCATCTTCTCAGAGCAGTGTTATTTTAAACAAAAGAAAACTTGAAACAGGTCATCAGCATTGGCTGATGGGAGAAGAAGAAGCAGGAGAAATACCTGCCTTTGATATTAACCAAGAGAAACCTCAGGAAAACGTCACTGCCAGCTCGAAGAAAACACCAAGGCTTAAGAAAGAAGGAAGGCCTGTTGCTTTAAGAAGCAAATCACATTTTCTAGGAATGAATGGTTGTTCGTTTCTACTGTAAAGGCCAGCCTGGAGATTGAGTCGAGAGGCATATAACTAAAAAGAGAATAACAAATGCCCATCCTGGCCTGACATTGAATAACTAGTTGTTAAATATACTTCCTTGATCAAATTAAGGGTTTTCCAGACAGTAGAAACTCTCCCCAAAATATGATTTAATTTTGTTTGCTGCCATAGGTGGGAAATAGGACACAAGAGAGAATGTGCCATTACTGGTCTCCTAATGTTTTAGGACATAAGTCACCTATTAAGAAATAGCCAACATGAAACCGAGAGAAACACATTTGAATACTTTCTGGGGAGAGGATAGTGTTTACTCATTGCTAATCACCAAGGCCTTCAGATTTCTGGCCTTAATTTGTTTTCATTTTGGACGAATTTTAAAATCTTTCTTGTGACTCCATAATTAAGCCGCCATTTGCTTCAATGAGCAAAGAAAACTCTCTAGTGTCGTTTTGCCATCGTTCAGGTAATACATCAAAGGCAAGGTGACCCCGAAGTCATAGTTACTTTGAAATTAAAAGATCAAGAGTAAAGTCTTTTATCGCTTCAGAGCCACCCAAACATATGGCTCCATGTTTTTCTAATAAAGTAGGAATAACCCTCCAGTTCTCACATCAAGCGGACAGATATGGAACCCAGTCACATCCTTTCTGAAAGTCAAGACATTTTCCAGGTGTCAAGCATCAGAGTTTGCTTCATTTTTATCAAATGACTAATTCAAATAGTATTAGACCAATTTTTCCTCCAAAGGCTCATTATTATTCAAATGAGGAAGACACACAACAGGAGACAACAAAGCTGAAGAAAAATTAAGGATGAAAATAAAGACACTTCCCTTCACATATTCCTCAATATTCTTCTACTTTCTTCCTCTCCTACCATTTAGGCAAGACTGGTGCTGTTCACGGGGATATGTTCTCTCCAGGGTGTAAAGAAAGCAAGGAAACATCAGAGGAAGAGTCGTTGGCACTAGCTACAAATATGCCCTCCCCCCCATAACATTGGGCACATAATTTTTGCTTTCTTTTGGTTGGTAAAAGCTGCCATATTTCCTCACCACTCTGGAGCCCAGGTTCTCTTCTCCTCCAACCAAAGTCACTATGGTTGGATGCCTCTCTGAATTAAAAGGTTAGAGATGTCCTGAGGCAGATGGAATAAATCACATGAAAACAGGGCTGTAAGAAAAAAGCCAAATACTTGATTGAAAGACAGTGGTTGACCAAATCCTGAGCTCTGTAATATTCTCCTATATTGTGTAAACTCCTTCAAATCTACTACTGTAATCAGGATTTTTAATCCTAAAGGTGAATGCTGGAAATCCATTTCTTTTTCTCAGTAGATTTTCAACAGTATCAACCTGCAAGCACATATATCTCGGTGTGATGCGTTTGAACAATCTTCAGACATCAGTAAAAGCCCGATGACTGGCTTTCAGAAGTTACTCGAAATCAGTGATTTCATTTTGGCACACCCGACAACGAAAGAAAAGAATCAAGCTACAAGGATCGTATTTTCTCTTTTCAAAAGCCTCCTGGAACAGTAAGAAGGAAGGTTTTGGTAACAACCTCCACTCTCCACGTGGCTTTCTTTTAACAAAGAGCGTTGCTGGTCCTGAGCCACATTTGACTCTCAGATACTTGTATGTGTGTCTTCAGCCAAATGCCGGTACTCATATAAGATTACATCATAAGTGGTTTTTATGTAAATTATCATATCACTGAAAATCACAAGCATTTGGAACAGATTAAAGAACTTATTTTGGAATTGGCTGCTCAGAAATAGAAACCTGCTTTTGGCAAAATGTAACATGGCTTTAGTGCATCCTGAAAATCCAGTGGGATGGTTCCATCCTCCAATGTATTGTTTCACATGGCTTCTGAGGGCCCTAGACACGATCCAAAAATACCTTTTAAAAGACAGGTGACTGTGAACTGTAAATAAATGATCTGTAGCAAATCTCAGGCGGTCATAAACTATGGGGATAATCTGGCCCGCACCAAGACATCACCGATCAAATGGAACACCAAGACTTTGTTTGTAATAATATAAAAATAGTTGGTCAATTTTTCTCAGTTCAGTAAGAAGAAAATTAATTGCAGATTTATCATAATACACATGAAAGCTCTTTGATCTAATTTCATCACTTCTAAAACTTACCCAATTCAAACTTTAATTTTCCTCCCAAATTTCAATGAAGTTTTCATTTTTCACTTGAGGGTTCTATCAAAACCACCTCATTAGAAGAGGTCATCCTGTCCATCGCCTTCACATGTGGTGGAACTGGTGGGCATCCACGGCCAAGTTCAGTTAAGGTCTCATGCTTTGGCCCAGAAACCATGAAAGGAACTCTCTTCCAAAATGCTTCACATGAGAATAAAATGTTTCCAAGTGTGGATATAGTTTAGAATGAAGATTCTATTTGTAATCAAGAGGCCTTTTATTTCTACTAACTGCAGTAACATGTTACAGCAGCTATAAGAGAAAACTAAAGACTGGACTCTACAGCATTTAAAAACCAGTCTTACCAACATCTACCAGGTTGCCAGAATGACCACTGAACCCTTCCAAACCTGTGGCTACTTCACTGCCTGGAAATGACGAGCCTTGGTATCCTACATGAAGTAAGCATGTTAATTTCTCGATACAGTTTCCTTATTTATCCTAGATCTCTTCCACAGCATCACTGTTTTCACCCTGTCTAGGATCTTCTGGATCCTGTTAATTCGTACAGAGATCAAGTGTTTTCATTTCAAGGTCTGGTTTTCCCATTAACTTCTGGGACCTTTTACAAAGCAGGGTATAGCAAAATTGGAAGCTGTGTTATTCAAATGGCATTCCGGAAAACCTGTAAGGAGTCTAACACTATTTACAAATAATCCATAGAAGCAAGGAAGGAAATATTAGCTTCACTATTCCAGAGGACCTGGAAGGAGAGCGAGAGAAGGAAAATCTTCAGTCTGAAAGAAGACAATGCCCATCATCAAAGCGTACAGGTAAAACGATGACAGTGACATTAAGCATGATGGCAGCCACTCAACATGTAGATGAAACGACAGATTAAAACAATCCAAACCTCATATGAGGAGTTTTACTGCTATCCAGTCTCTAAAGAATTCTTCCTATCTGAAAACCTTTGTAACAGTATACACGGTACGCTCCAAGGGATATTTTGAAAGTTCACAGATCTTGACAAAATTGTATGTAATAAGAAAAGGGGTGGGGGTAAATTTAGGTTATTCAACTGTATTTTTCTTAAATCTGAGTACTGTTAAAATAAATTTAAGTAACTTTCTAAACTGATTGCTTGACTGAATTTAATCAGGTGCTTCTTAAATTGCTTCCTTTTCTTCCTCCAACCAAATGTTGTTTTCTAGGCTTATGTGCAAGTAGAAAAACAGCATAGTATCTGTAACATATATGTTCAGTTACGTTATATATGCTTAATATATATGACTATATCATCAATGTTATAGATCTATAACACAGACACTGGTTTTATGCGTGTGTGTGTTTATTTGCAATTATATGTAATTTTAGAGAAAAGAAAGCAGAAAATACTGAAATGCATTATAAAGAGTAAAGTAATTGTCACTGGTTGAAAGTTTTTTTTTACTGAAGCATGAGCTCAAGTCGGTATCCTCTCTACCAAACCACCAAAAGATTCATTTTACTCACTGTGAAGGGTCACCATCTACATCTCCAGATGAGTTCACTGTTGACATCAGAACTCACCCCCAAATTAGACAGCTTGAATACCAAAGCATGCATAGAAACAAATGCGAATATTCTATTCTATGGCTGAAATACACATGGAACACTGAAAAATGTATGTGTCTCCTTTTCTGCCAACGAACATTTAAAACTCTATGTGGAAGCGAGGAAGCTGAAATGGACACAAATGGCAAAGAGCTGACCACATTTTGTCCCTGGTTGATATATGCAAAAAAGTGGGGGCAAATGTCTGAGTACTCTCTCTAGACAGACGAGTTACTTTAGAGAGAGGTTTGTAGCATGGGTTACAATGCACATGCTGTTGACCTCGATTTAAGTAGCGGCAAGTAGAATTTTCCAAACCTGGACTTGAGCTGCAAAGGAAAACAAACTACTCAAGAATGTCCTTGAGGCATGCATTTCACTGTGGCCAAGTGCAACTGGGCGTGCATTACGTGGGACGTCAGGGCCTGCTTCAGCGGACTAAGTAGACCATGAGCATTCTTCAAGCACAATGCGGAAGCTTTATGAAGTGGAGGAGAGTCAGAGAATTTGGAACCATCTTCTCATTATGTCCCTTTTGAAGTGTCATTCCTCAGCTGACTGCTGTTTCAGGAATGCAAGTGATGGGAACAGACTTGGCCAGATGTTGGCCACAGGAGCAAGCAACTTTAGCAGCCAAAACGGCGCAACGGAAGGACAGCAGCTGAGACCGGTTCCGCTGTGGGAAGCAGGAGGCCGTGCGCGCTGGGCCCAAGATGACTGTATTATACAGTGTTCCTTCTGAGCCTGCATAACACATTCACCGGCGAGCCAGGGGCCTCCTAACTCTGTCAGGGGCCGAACGACACACAGCACACCAGAGGGCAATGCACAGTCAAAAAGAAAGAGAAAGAAAGAAGAATAAGAGAAAACAAGCAAAAACACGCGTCCGTTGGGCACAAACCTTCGGGCTCTGTGTTTTCTTTGTGGTGTACTTGCTTCAGCGGGCAGCAGAAGATTTCGTGACACTTAGCACGAAAGGGGGACTCTTTTTTCTTTAATTCCGCAGATTGGATGGAATCTTGCCGTAACATAATGTACTCCTGTGTGCCAGGGGGGGCGTCATCCAGAACTGTGGTCACCACACAACAAAATGAACTCAAGTTAGAGCTTCAGGAAAGCAGCGAGCATCTTAAATCCCATCTACTCCCGGGGAAGACTAAAGAAACAACATTCCTAAGAAAAGTTACAAAGGAAAACGTTTACTAGCTTGCTGACGTTAGTTTTAGGGGCTGACTTTAAAATAATAAAGCCCTGTACTCAACTCTACAGGCCTCTGTTGCTAGTACAAGGAAAAGGTAAGGGTGTGAAACTGTGCCAGAAGTACCATAAAACGCTTTAACACCAATAACCATATTGTACCTAAATAAACACCAAGTAGCCCTCACACATTGCAATTGCAGCTATAGGAGAAATATGTGCAGGCTGAACTGGCTGATGTCCACCAATTATCAGTGTATTTGCTGTTGCCTCTTTCTGTGGTCTCCTCCCTGGGAGAACTTGACTTTGGTGACCTTAACCCAAAACACACCCAATCAAACAGAAGATTCAAGGGCGCTGCTCTTTAATCTTTGCTTTTCAGAGAGAACTGGGGCTGTCGCGGATATATTTCAGATATTCAGGACCCCTTAATGAGGACAAGAAATTGTCGTGAGCCTCACAACCAACAGCAGATCTGGATCAAAGACCTACCTTATTGAAGGGTGGGAGAGAAGGACCTGGTTCGCCAAATTTGGCCTTAGATAGTTGCCCAGCCCCTCTCAGCTTGCCTTTTCTTTCCAGACCCTTTCTGCATTTCCTAGGCAAGATTGTGAATGTCTAAGCACTTTATCCCTGTAAAAACACGGGGTCTGATTTGAAAGGGTCCCCACCGCAACACTCTTCAGCCTAAAAACCACCCACCAAGAGGGGCTGGGGGGTGCAAATTCGATCTGCATTTGCAGAAACAGGGAACTGACCCCAGAATGGATTTTTTTTTCTCTTTCACACCCTTCCCAATGAGGCCATTCCATTTTGCCAGGAGTGAGTCAGTGCCTTCTAAAGCTGTGATTAATGGCATGCTGACTCATCCTACACCCCCAAATGCATACACTTGGCATGCATTTAGAAGGACTGATACCACCAGCAACTTTCCCATCGGCAGAAGAACGCTGTGGTGTTTGTAAAATATAAACAGCTTATGGTAGAAATTCGGTGGGACCTGAAGCTTCTGTGTTTTGCAAAACATTCCCAGCTCATTGGCTGGGATTTTAACGACCTTTTAAGAACTTTCTTTCGTGTTGGGGCAAAAAAAAAATCGTAGAAAACCCAACAAAACTTTGAAATTAGCATTATGAGTTCAGAACAAGTTCTTGATAGATGGCTTGTATGTGGAACTGCTGTCTTCCTTTATAAGTCATTAAATTATGCAAGAAGGTGATGAATATTTTAGCCAGCTCTCTATTTTCCTCTAGCCTTCAGCAGCAGTAATCAAAAATATTATATAGGCACACCATCACAGTTTTTCCTGGCAGAGAGTCCCCTTCATCTACTAGGAATGTGACTAGAACTCCATAGAATCTCGTTGTGAAACGCACATCTCTGCTAGCAACAGCTGCTATTCAAAACATTTGCAACCATTTCCTGCTATGAGCAGAGAGTTAGGATAATACAGACACTTATCAAATTCCAGCATCACAGCTGAAGACCAATTCTGGTTTTACCATCCAAAATATTTAAAGAAAACCTCCCAAACTTGGAACTCTTTAAAAAAAGAAACTCCCATGGTTATCTAGGAGCTAAGAAATTTCATTTTCACGCACTATGTATAAGAAACATATTTTAAGAGGAAAGGACAACTGGCTGGTTAAGAAGAAAAGAATAACTTTTTGATAATACACAGGGAACCTATCATTCAGAAGCTCACAATAAACATCAGGAAATTGTTTTCCACTCTCATTTTTCAATAGCAACAATGACGTCACAAATGGGCATTGTTGGAGATTAATGGCCAACTGAAGCTAATAGCCTTCTGCTGACTCTCTAGCCATCAGCTCTTTCCAGCTGGTCATTAATTCCCAGAAAATGCCTTGCACTGCCATCATTATTGTTTAATTAGATACAACTGGTTATCTGTAACATACAACAAAATTCTAATAAGAGGGACATGCTGACCGATACAAGAACCAGCCCCTAAATTCATCATGATGGGGAAAGCATGAAGGTCACAAAAGTGCAGGATAATTGCTTTCCACAAAATTCTCTCTCCTGTTCTTTCTTAAAATTGAATTCAGAGAGTGCAAAATGTGCCAAGATGAGAGCATTTAAGGAGCCATGTGAGTAATAACCACAGGCATAGAACATTTCCTTAGAAATTGTGAACATCTGGGAGTTAATGGCTTCGCTTTGGGTCTCAGTCTGTCTCTACTCAACCTTAAACATCAGTCAGTTCAGGTAAAAGCGCAAAAAAGCCAATCTATCAATGGCTTGGTGTCACATTGAAACAAGAGCTAGAAAGACTATGGACTGTTTAACCAGAAGTGACATTGTATAGGAAACACCTCACTTGGGTCTATAAAATTTCTGAACTTGAGGATATTCTACATGAAAAATTAGAACTATTATATCAAATTCATTTATTCCCGGGGTCCCTCAGCTAGGACATTGGCTCTATGTGCAATGGCAGCAACAGGATTGGCAGGACACTTCCAACAGGACCCAAGTGCTAGGGCAGGTGGGCACCTGAATTCAACTTCTCTAAAAAAGGCATGAGGACGCAAAGCTTTCAAGGTATATTAGTTCTGTAAAAGGGAGAGGAGGCTTGTAAAGTAGCCAGCTCATCAAAACAGGAAAAAAGAATGCAATTCTTCTTCCCTTGGCTTAGTCCAACGTTTTCTGCCATTTTTCTCCTTCTAGTGCATTGCCTTCTTGTACGTGACCTCTATCCTCTGAAAATCACTCCTCCTTCTGTTCATTTGAGCCATTTGTCCACATTTATGCAATGACTCCTGCTGCCCTCCCCAACAATAGATTTATCCAATCTCAGAGGGAGACAAACGACTCCGGTGATTAGGGATACAATGGATTTTCACGAAGCCTCCTCCAGTTTCAGAGGCTCAACTTGACTCTTCCAGACAAATAAGACCGTAACAGTGGCTCATGGTTGATTTCTGGGCCATGAGACCCCATATTTTGAGGAAGGTTGCTGAGCCCCATGACAACGGCTACTGGAAGGTAGGCCTCTTCTGGGAAATTGCACCCACATAGTCAGTGCCTTTGGCCTTGATCACCCAGCCCGCCTCCTAGGGATTGCAAAGTCCCACAGGAATGGTCAAGAGTTGGGAGAAGACAAGTGCACACATGCAAATCCACACATTCAGACACGCAGACACTGTCAGGTGGCATACTCAGACATGGAAGTAACAAGAATAAGTGACTTTAGGGGAGAGGGTTGATTGTTATGAGCACAATTTATGAAAGAACTGGGGCCTGTTATAAAAGGTGTTCTATTGACTAAGCATTTGGGTGGGCAAATCTGCATCAAGAATTGGGTTTCCCAACGGCATCACTGGATTGGCACTAAACCAGCCCCACTCTCCTCTAGGTCTCTCAGCAATCACCAAGATCAAGGACAGGGGTAAGAGGGGGCAGTTATGGCAAGGGAAGGGGCTTTAAGTCTAAGCCTGATGACCTAAGCCTAAGCTACTCATGTTCACAGAGATACAGTATTCACATTTACAACTGAACATAGAGAAAGCAATGATCTCTAGTAAAACTGAATCACTGATAAAAAAAAAAAAAAATCCCAATGTGGGGCGCCTGGGTGGCTCAGTGGGTTTAAGCCTCTGCCTTCAGATCAGGTCATGATCCCAGGGTCCTGGGATCGAGCCCTGCATCAGGCTCTCTGCTTGGTGGGGATCCTGCTTCCCCCTCTCTCTCTGCCTGCTTCTCTGCCTACTTGTGATTTCTGTCTGTCAAATAAACAAATAAAATCTTTAAAAAAAATCCCAATGTAATGTACCTATAATCCCAATGTAATGTACCTATATTTATCCCTATTTTTTTTTTAAAAATCCAGTTGTTTTACTCTGTAACTTTTATCAATAAATACAAATATTTAGTAGTATCACAAACACCCCCAACATCATCCTCCATGTCATTCCAAACAAAATTTCTTGAGAGATTACTAAGTGCAAACTCTTTGCCTTAGAGCATAAGGAAATAAAGCTCAGGAAGGGGACATACCTTGTCATGTCACAGAGCTACTGGAAAAGCCCAGCCTGGAAGCCAGGATTCCAGTGTGTTTACCAGCAAATCTAAAGTAAGACCACTCTGCACCAATGCTGTATATTAAAAAACTCTTCAACATGACTTAGCTTAAAAGATCACCCCTGCCTCCAACAAAGTTCCGTCATTCAAAGACGGAAAAGCAACCAGACACAGCCTAGGAGACCATTTAGATAATGCCATGTATGCACCTGCTCCCTCACCAGGCCTCTGGGATTCGTGAGGTTTGCTGGCTTCAAGCTGGAAACAGTTAACAAGCCCCCAATTACTTGATGATGCTGTTTTTTGCTTTAAAATGAACTCTTCAAGAGATGACTCAACATAATTAATGAAACATGATTTTAAATCACAGCAAACCTGAGATCACCAGAGCTATGGAAATGAAATTATTGGAGCTACCAATCAAAGTTATTAGACATATATAAGTGACTCCAAGAAACAAATACATAAAATACCTATGAATCAGAAAATGTGGCAAAGTACACATTATCAAATGCCCTTGCATAACGAGAAAAAAGTAAGAAGAAAATTGAGTAATTGGAACAAATTACTCTTCCATGTCACTGAGCACCTGTCATGCTGAAAAGTACATTCAGCCACAGGATATTACCTCAAGACCTCCATTTTGCCTTCTGACTAACCGTCTATTACTTATCTGTATATGATATTTAAGCTTTACTGCTACAGCAGATACGATCAAGATGGCAGGTGTAAATGTAAATGAGTAACTTAAGTAATTCTCTTAACAGAATCCAATACTAATAATCAACATAAAATCAACTTTAAAATCCTTCTAGAAATTTCAGTTCCCTTTTTCTTGGCAACCTCCCCCATCTCCATCCAGCCCTCTCAACCATGATTAGGACTTCCTCCAATTTTTGTTTGTTCCAGCTGTTTTGTTCTTTTCCTGGTAGAATGAAATGTGGACTCTCTATCATGGTAGCTTCCCTTTTCCTCAATTCCATCAATGCCTCTCTTCTTCCTACTCACACTAGATTCTTCCATTAGTGTCTACAATATGGCAGCTTTTTCCTGCCTGAAGGCTTTACACTTGTTGTTCACCATGACTCCTGCTCTATGTCCTTCCAGGTTCTACTTAAATGTCACCTCCTCAGACATGTCTTCTCAACTACCATAGGTAGGTCTGTACTTGCCACAACTGTAATTTTTAAGTGCATGCATGTACGTATGCACATATGCATGTGTCTCATCTCACTCTCCCCACAAGAACACAAGCTCTCTCAGGCAGGAACATTATTTGTCTCTTTTATCACTCTATAGCTTTTTGGTTATCATAGGCTTTTACTGAAACCTTAGGTTGATAATTATTTTCATATATATGTCTTTCCTTCACAACTTGAATGTAAGTTCCCAGAGGGCAATAAACAGTCTTTTGGCATCATCTTTGCTTTCCCTAATGGCCCAAAATGCTTTGCACACATAAGATCACTCCCTTCTGTGGATAATCATGCCTCCACTGAAAGCGTGTACTAAGAAGGTGGCTTCATAAATGGAAGGGGTTCTGCCCGCACATTGGCCGCTGGCAGGCACACAGCAGTAGCAGCCTTAGAAGAAAGGCTGTCTGGGACAGAGACGACACCATTGAGCATGGCACTGTGGCAGTTAGTAAACCAGAACCCTCCCACCCACCCCCACCGGCTCTGTCTCACGACGGACCTTCTGGGTGACCTCTGGAATGCCACTTCACCTCTGAACCTCAAAAGTAAGTGATGGGTCCTAGGCCAGTTTCTTTGGGGCTAGATAATTCTTTGTTTTGAGAGGCTGCTCTGTGCACCAAAGGATGTTTAGCAGCTTTCCTGGTTCTACTCCACTGGTGTCAGGAGCACCCTCCCCGACCCTGCCCCAGCCAAGTTGTGATCACCCAAACCATCTCCAGATATTGCCAAATGCCGCTCCCTAGCAGGATGAAGGCAAAATCACCTTAGCTGAGAATTGCTGGATTTGAGGATGGGTAAAGTCCCTCTAGTTTAGAAAACTCTTTGTAAAGAATAAGCATCAATCCTGGAAGTCCCACTGTGACCCGTGGAGATGCTCAGTGGCCTGCAGGGACCCAGCTGTTCCATTTGGGTAAGGAATACTACCCCACTCAGTCCATACCAGAAAGAGAGGAAAATGCATCGGGGAGCATGCCAGTCACCTAGGCAACAGAAAGTCTTTGGCGAGATCTAAAGCATGACTGCTACACATTGGTGGGGTCATTACTCAGCCTAAGGCAGAGGCTTTGTCCCATGAACGATGACACAGGGCAGCACCAATGGCAAGCATCCTCAGGACCTGTTGGGAAAAACAGGTGGGGCCCGGCCAACCAAAGACCTGGTAGGGGTGAGAGGTAAGAAGACAGGCTGGGAAACCCTCTCTGACCTTATGCAGGGAGCTTTCTTGAAGCCTGGCCTTTCCATCTTCTAAAGGCCCAAGTCACCAGGGAGGATGCATCCTCCTACTGAAGACAGAAACGAGTCCATTAACAAGAAAAGTGGCAGCTGCCACCAGCAGAGCAGAGTGTGCCTTCGGAGGTCCTGTGCCCCTGCATGAACAACCTTTGGTTTATCCCTGCTGCCATTCTGAGCACACGAGGAATAGCGAGACCACAGAGAAATACACTCCACCTGAGCTTACTGGCCTTGCTGCCCATCTCAATGGCACAATTCAAGGAGCTGACACCAGCCTGTTCCTTGCATGTTGTCCAGCTTTATGTCCTTGCATCCCCCTGCCATGCACCCTGCCCAAGTCCCAGCCAAACTGAAGCAGCTGTTGTACTCCTCTAGAAAGCTCGTGGAGACACAGGCGGCTGGGCCCCCTCCCTCTGAGTTTCTGATTGAGGTGGTCAGGGCTGGAGCATGAGTGCTGGCATCTCTAACAAGTCCCTAAGGGCTGTGCCTGTTGGGCAAGGACCACATGTGGAGAACGACAGCCCAAGCTGTTGGTTTGCCTCTCCCAGCCAACTGCATTGTCCTCAGCCCAGTGCAAACACAGTCTGAACCAGCGGTTCTCAGCTGTGGTGGAGCAGGAGCAGGACCAGGGGAGTTTTGACAAAGTAAGATACCCATGGTGCCAGAGCAGATCAATTCAACCAGAATCTGCAGGCTGGGCCAGAGCCCTGGTAGGTTTCCAAGCTCCTCAGCTGAATCAAGGGCACAGCTAGGGTTGCGAGCCTTTCTGCACTATCCCCAGTGAAAAGGGCTCTTTTCTCCTTGAAGAACAGGCTCTGGCCTCCAGTCATCTTACTATTCCCATTTCTTTCCATATCTCAGCCCAGCGTTGCCACATACAAAATAGTACAGCCGTCCACATCCCCATGTAGCAGCCCTGTTCCAGCGTGAGCTTGTTCTACAGTGGTTTGTCCACAACTCTACCATAACGTTAATCCACCCCTGCCCTCTGTTCGTATGATTTTTTCGATATGACTCTCTCACCAGCCAGTTTTGTTGAACTGAGTCAAACCAAGCTCTATTCTTATTAATGCCCCTCAAGGTCCATGTCTTGGGCTAGTGAGACCATGTGTCTTTGCCTGAAGCCAGCCCATGATGCTTCATCTCGATACCCTAGTCCTTCCTCCTCAGCTCCTCATCCTCGGGGTCCACACAGTATTTCAAAGTTTACATATGCTACAGTCTCAACCGTAGTACAGTCTAAGCTCAGTCACAAAACAAAATGGAGCCAAGAATTCATTGGGAACTTTGTTGGTGATTGGTTAAATACACTGGCCCTTCTTTCATGACAATACACAATAAGGAATTCGGGCTATATTTCCCAGAAATTGCTTCCTTGAACCCTGTAATTCAGGGGTTCTCCACCCTAGCTGCAGAATCAGAATCATCTGGGAAGCTTTTATAAAATGCTCACCTCTAGAGATTCTCATTCAATTGGTCTCAATTGAATTGAGGGAACAAGAGAAAAATTAAAGCCACAAGTGTAAGCACGATTGACTATGAAGATGTTTTCCTGAGCACAGAAGGAAGAGCTCTAAAGAAAGGAGGACTTTCAAGTGCTAGGCCCCTTAATTAAGTAAGGAATACAAATGGATCACTCAAGGAGTAAGTTTCAAAAGCCTTAGGGAATGTGGCAGGGTGTAATGGCAAAGGCCTTACAATCAATCCGTCCTGGTTTCAAATCCTAGCTGTTCTTAAAGGAGGGCCCTGAACCAGCAGTACACATATCACATAGGAGCTTGTTAGAAATGCAGACTCTTAGCCTTGCCACGTTCACACCAACAAAATCAGAATCTGTCTTTACAGAACATTCTGAGGTGACCACTGGGCACCTTGAAGGCAAGACACACCTAGAACAGTGGCTGGTGCACAGTGGGGACTCTGTCTGGGTTCGTTCCCTTCTCTCCTGAAGCCAAACAACAATCTGGCAGCACTTCAATGTACAATCATGGCAACTCTGCCATAGGACAGAGGAAAGAGATCGAGACTCGGGAAAACCCTGCCACCTCTGCCATGACCTTGAGCTTGTCCGTTTCCATCTTTTACAGGTAACCAAACTGAATCACAGTGGTCAACAGGGCTGTTGTAAGAATTAAAAGAGATGATGTATGTGGAAGAAACCAGCACAATGCCTAGCCCTCGATAGGGGCTCTGTATGCACAAAGTCCTCCCTGAGTATCAACTGAGGTGGAATTCAAGTTAAAGAGGAGGTGCCTTTCCCAGGCAAAACACGTCAACCACCTACATTCTTGCTAGTCTCCATAAGGCTTCACACAACCTTCGTTTTAGTTTTCTAACCAAAATAGGGGGATTGGCCCACAAGAGGAAAAAAAAAATGGCCATACCCCTCACAGAGCAGTAAACTGACAAATGGTATTTCTTCCGGAACGACACTGGCATTTCTCAAAAATGTTTAATTGAGACTGGATTCACTGAAACATTTTATTTGGTCTCACTCATCTTGTTTTTAAAGCAGAGTGCTTCTGGCCACAGTGTCTTAAAGAATGAAACCCTAGGGGCGCCTCGGTATCTCAGTCTGTTGAGCGTCCAAGTCCTAGTATCAGCTCAGCTCATAATCTCCCAGGTGTGGGACCGAGCCCCGCGCTGGTCTCCGTGCTCTGCGTGGAGTCGGCTTCAGATTCTCTCTCCCACTCCCTCTCTTTCAAATAAACACAATCTTAAAAAAAAAAAAAAAGAGGGGCGCCTAGGTGGCTCAGTGGATTAAAGCCTCTGCCTTTGGCTCTGGTCATGATCCCAGGGTCCTGGGATCGAGCTCCGCCTTGGGCTCTCTGCTCAGCAGGGAGCCTGCTTCTCTTCCTCTCTCTCTGCCTGCCTCTCTGCCTACTTGTGATCTCTGTTTGTCAAATAAATAAATAAAATCTTTAAAAAGAGAGAGAGAGAAACTGAATCTCTAGGCAGCCTGTAAAGATGGCTGCACTGCGGATGCCAGACATTGCTTTCGCATCAAATTCTGCCTCTCCCTCCATGCCTAAATAGCGAGGCAAGGGCATCATTCAATAAGTGGCCTTTCCCTTCAGACACAATAAGCTAAGGGGACGGTTCCCATGTAACTCATGGCCTGATGCATGTTTGTTCCAGCCAGCCTTGCCCTGTGTGTGTGTCTATCTGTCAGAGGCTTTGCTTTTAATGCCTTTGCTTTTAATAAACGTTAGTCCAGGAGTTTGGCTTAGGCTCACAAAATGATGTTATGGCCACCCATAGCAACAGCCTGAAATCTCAGCTTTTGATCTTAAGACCTTTTGGGGCAACAGCACAGGCTAAATGGCTATAGAAAGCCTATTTTCACCTATCAGTCTTTCCCATTTTTAGAGCATTAAATCTCAGATGACTGGGGTTTCTTCACCAATATACGAAAGAACACACTCTCAAGCACAGCACCCATGTCCTCCTAGGAAATGTGCTCAGCAACACCATACTTCTTCCCATGGCGCGCCTCAAGAGTCCTGCCCTACTCATTGTCATTATCTCCCTCACGTTCTTATTTCACGTTTTGAAAGCGAATCTCTGATAAGAATCTCATGGTGGCTCCAAGTCTCTGCGGATGTCTTTAGAGTTCAGGTAACCCCACTTTCCACGCTCTCTTGACAGCCAGGAATTCCTTGGTCCTAGTGATCATAACTGAAAAGAAATATTGTAATGCAGCTTGAAAATAACGACTGGGAGAGGGAGGAATGCCATCAAATGTACATCTACCTCTCCCTATATCCCCCCAAAAGATATCTAAGTAGCAAATTCATTGTACTTTCTTAGTCAGGGAATAGTACCCTTATTTTCAAGCAAAGAGGGTTCCCTTATTTCCCCTTCTTGCTAGTGTTCTGTGGTCACATATGCCTCTATCACCTATGGGCGCTCCTTCCACCAAGGTGACATGGATGGAAGTTCACTCAAGTCCATTAGCAGCCTGTCATGACTAACCCTTCGGCAGGAACCATACAGCAAATACCAGCATCTGGGCTGATCTAGAAAAACCACTTCTCAGAAACAATAAAAAAACGTGCACGTCATTGCGGCTGTGTGCTACCTGGCATTCTACGGAGTGTGGCTGTGCCTGTGATTTGAAAAACAGTAAAGGAGAAAGAAGGCCCAAGGAACGGAGGCAGGAAAAATCTCTTCCAGTTGATGAAGACGTGAGTCCTGGCAGGTCTTGTTTCATTTAAAATATGCACTGGTTACCTCCTTCTCTCCCTAGTTAGTCACAAGCCGTAGTCATGCTCATGAAAAGGCAGTCAGTTCAGTCCAGCTGCAATGTCATTTTCATTAGCCTGCAAGTTCAAAGGGTCCTTGACAATTTCAGGAAATGCTGTAGAAGAATTCTTACCCCTTAGGTGGCTGTAAGACGCACATTTTTTTTAACTCTAAAAAGACTTTATCTGAGAGAGAGAATGAGAGAGAGAGAGCATGAGAAGGGGGAGGGTCAGAGGGAGAAGCCGACTCCCTGCTGAGCAGGGCCCCCCCCCCCCCCGCCCTGATGCAGACTCGGTCGGAACTCCAGGATCATGACCTGAGCCGAAGACAGTCGCTTAATCTACTGAGCCACCCAGGGGCCCCTTAGAGGCACGTTTTTAGCTAATGGAAAGCATTACAACAAAGTTCCCAATGACAATAGCTGAGATCCAGGAAATAATTCTAAAAAAGCGACATGCCTATTCAATGAGTGCTTTTCTTTGCACTCACGCCTGCCACAGTCTCTGACTCCCCATTCAGTAAATAGAGCTGGTGTTTCTTCTCAGGAGGGCTGTCCCTGTAGGATTTACAGATGGGAGAAGATATCGTGCCAGGTTAGAACCCACTCTCAATTTGTTTGAGAGGAATTTTGAAGCACATGGTATTTGAGTTTGTTTACTCTTGGCAACATTTCTGTTTAAGAAGAAGGCATTACAATTATTTTAAAAGCCTCAAGCCATCAAATGTCCTTAAAATAGCATTTAATGATTTAGGTGTAAATGAATCATAAACACTTAGATTAAACTTCCTCCTCCTTCCCTATAAACCCAGCTGGGTAAGTAAGGTTTTAACAAAAGAGCACTCAGTGTGCTCCATCCTTTTCAAAGTAAGGTCATCGGACGGGGGCTCCAAGCTGGGTCTGGTGCTCACATTTAAAACATTAGGAGTACGCAGAGTATGTTTTTTAAGGGAGTAAAATAGAGTGCCTGGTGTCTACTACACACTTTTCTATACATTTCTCTTTTTTTTAAGATTTTTTATTTATTTGACAGAGATCACAAGTATCCCAGGACCCTGGGATCATGACCAGAGCCGAAAGCAGAGTCTTTAACCCACTGAGCCACCCAGAAATGAGTCACATACATTTCTAACATCCACAACAGCCCCACAAGACAAGTATCCTTATTGTCCCCACCTGCCACAGAGGAAACTCAATGTCATAGAGGTTAAGGAACATGTCCAGGATAACCCAGCTATCAAGATGCAGAGTGGGATTCAAACCCAGGTCTTCATGTCTCTACAGCCTATATTCTTACTCGCAATACCGTATCTAATAATCATTCATACACCAAGTAGGCAGGATAACGGCCCCTCCAAGATGTCCACATCCTAATCCCTAGAATCTGTGACTACAGATTTCATCTGCTACTTTAAGTCACCTTAAAGTAGCAGATGAAATTAAGGTTGCTAAGCAGTTGATGTGTAGATGGAGAGAAGCCTAGATTATCCAGGTGGTTCCAGGGGAGTCAAAGGAGCTCTTAAGATCAAAAGGTGGCAGAAGAGTGGGGCAGAGGAATGAAAAAGAAGGGGCAGGACAGGTTAAAAGTATGAGAGGACCCAACCTACTGTTGCTGGCTTTCAATACCGAGGAAGGAGGCCATGAGCTAAGGAATCCACATAGCCTGTAGAAGCCTGTAGAACCCACCTAGCAGGAAACTGGGATCTCCGTGCTACCAGGAACTGAACCCCGCTAAGAACCCAAAAGAACAAGGGGACAGATCCTCCTTTAGAACCTCCAGAAAGGCATGCAGCCATGCCAAGGCCCAGAGATGTGCGTCTCCCTTCTGACCTACAGAATTACATGATACAAACCTTACATTGCTTAAGCCGCTAAGTCTGTGATAATTTGTCATGGCGGAAATAGAAAACTAATATGATATCCAAAGTTTAATGCCGAAAAACTAACTCAAGTTTACAGCTCATAAACCGTTCTACAGTTATTTTAATAACAGTAATCAAGGGGCGCCTGGGTGGCTCAGTGGGTTAAGTCTCTGCCTTCAGCTAGGGTCATGATCCCAGGGTCCTGGGATCGAGCCCCGCATCGGGCTCTCTGCTCAGTGGGGAGCCTGCCTCCCCCTCTCTCTCTGCCTGCCTCTCTGCCTACTTGTGATCTCTGTCAAGTAAATAAATAAAATCTTTAAAAAAAATAACAGTAATCAAATATTATATATGGAACTGACCTATCTTTATTTTCAGCCTGAGAAGAAAGCATATGCACAAAGATGCTTCCTATGGCCTTTTCACTTTCTATTCCCTCCATAATATTACCTTTCAATATTCTTTCAACAAATACTTATTGGGAACCTACTCTAAGCCAGGCATCACTAGTCAATGCATACAGTATATAGCAGGTAGAAAAAAAAAATGTAGACCCAAACCCTTGTCCTCATGCAGTTTACACCTTTGGATGGGGGGTAAACAGTAAGCAAATCAGAATGATGAGTCCCCCAAGGGTCCCTGAGTCACTCATGAGAAGAGAGCTGCTTTGAATTGCTGCTAGACCCACATACGTGAGAAATAATCTTTTACAGGGTAAGCATTGGACGTGTTAGCTTTCTGTCCCTGGAGTATAACCCAACCTCACCGAGAATGTGACATTGGAGCAAAGACCCAAAAGAAGTGTGGGACACAGTGAGCCACAGAGATATCTAGGAGGAGAGCATTCTCAGTAGAGGGATCCAAAATGCAAAGACCCTGAGGGAGGAGCACGGGTTGTTGTTTTTGTAGAAAATGAAGGCCAATGTGGCTGCATTGAGAGGAGGGGAGGAGAGACAGGAGGTCAGAAAAGGAATGGGAGTCCTGCTCATGAAGGCCACCGTAATAACTGGCTTGAATTCCAAGGGGCAGGGAGCCATGGCCTGGTCTCAGGCAGAAGAGGGATGGGATCTGGCTTGGGTGTTCAAGAGCTCACTCTTGCTGCCATGTACAGAAGGGATTTCAGAGGAGAAGAAGCAGAGAGACTGCTTAGGAAGCCACTACTCTGATTTAGGTAAGAGATGATCATAGTACTTAGTGGTGTAGGCGGAAAGGATTCTGGGTACATATTCTAGGAACATAGACTCTTACAAACAGAAGTTCCATCTAGAATAAAGAAGTGATTACATATATATATATCATACATATATATATATATGTAATATTACTCAACCGTAAAAGAGAATAAAATCTTGCCATTTGCAATGATGTGGATGGACCCAGAAAGGATCATGTGAAGTGAAATCTGGCAGTCAGAGAAAAACAAACAGCATATGATTTCACTTATGGGTGGAAGCTAAAAACCGAAACAAATAAACAAACAAAAAATGAACTCAAATACAGAGCGACTGGTAATTGTCAGAGGGGAGGTGGGTGGGGGTATAGGCAGAGTAGGGGGAGGGGATTAAGAGGTATGAACTTCCAGTTATAAAATAAGTCAAGGAGATGGAAAGTATAGCACAGGGAATGCAGTCAGTCATATTCTAGTAACCCCATGTGGTGACAAAGAGCCACTACCCTTATTCCAGCGAGCACTACCCTTATCACAGGATTGTTGAGTCACTACATTGTACACCTGACACTAATAAAACACTGTGTGTCACTTACACTTCAATAAAAAATGAATTAAAAAAAAGTTATATCTAACAGTACGCAACATCTAACAACATTATTAATACAGATCCCTTTGGCTAATGGTAATTCCATGGACTCTACAGCTGCCAGAGGGAAAATATTGACTGTGGACTAGCTAATTCTGCTCTTCAGACCTTGGAGGGACACCATCTCACCCTGACCTCTCCCCTGCAGTATCTCATTGGACTAAATGCATCTCTACAGAGTATGGTCAAGTACATACCCAGCAAACCTTGACATTGCAGGAGAGTATTCATGGCAGCGGTGGAGATGGTGATGCGCAGCTTGCAAATCAACATTCTTGAGAAATCAAGTCCCTTGATCCTTCACGCCATTCTGGCTTCTTTTCTATAAACCTATTTTCCTTCTGTCATTATGTCAAAGATTCCACCAAACAAGCCTAACACTTCTGGTGCTACTGGAGGAGAGGACTGATGGGCAAACAACCTCAGAACTCGGGTGCCTGGACTCCTAGCCCAGCCTAGGAGCCTCCTCTTGCTATCTAAGACCCATCTGTGTGGGTCTAGATTTCCTCAAATGGAATGGACCAGAGGATCTTTAAGGTCTTTTCACTGCTTTAGGTCAGGGTGGGATTGGAGAGGTTCTTGGGTCTTCTTGGTATTTTCTTCAACAGGAAGCTCACTACCATAACCCTGATGGCTTCTCTCTGCCCCATCACTCACTCTTTCCTGGATGGGGGTAGCGGTGAGGTTTTAGAAGACAAACTAGCAGCCCTGGCCTAGCCCTTTCCTTTTTCCTTTCTCCTGGGGAGACAGCTCAACACAGACAGCATGCATTCTGCTCTGCTCCTGTATGTCTTCAGTTCTGCAGGTAGAGGTCTATGCCAGGTGAAGGACTGTAGAGTAAGATGGGATTCTGTTATGGTCCAGAGCTGCCCGCAGCTGAGTACATTCATCTAATTATGGGGTTCATTACTAGAATGTCCACCTCTTCACAGATAAAAACCTCATCTCCCAGGGTCAGATTTATTTAGAATATAGATGATATTTTGTTCTTCATATGCCTTTCTCTTTTGACTTGTTTCTTAATTTGTTCCCAACCTGGACAGAGGGAGAAAAAGTGTCCCCCACTCCCTGAAAATGCCATCAATATTTGTGAATACTTAGAATCACGGCTTCTAGAGTATTGGACAAGTCCTAAAACCTTTACAAGAAAGTCAAAGTCTATTGTCCAATTTGGCTCACGATGGTAACCACTGTTTTTGGTGGACAGGGACAGTACCAGGAGACTTCTACTCGTAGGACAGGAAAAACAGGAGGGAGGAATAAGGAAAAGAAGAGACAGAAAGGATGGGAAACATGAGTGCTGGCTTGCCCCTCCACAGATGGAAGAAGTGGGCCACCATGTTAATTTAAAAACCTTCTGCTGGGACACTGGGGTGGCTCGGTTGGTTAAATGTCTGCCTTCAGCTCAGATCATGATCTCAGGGTCCTGGGATCGAGCCCAACATTGGGCTCCCTGCTCAGTGGGGAGTCTGCTTCTCCCCCTCCCTCTTCCTCTCCCCCCTGATCCTTCTCTCTCTCAAATAAATAAATAAAATCTCAGAAAAAAACCTTCTGTTAACAGACCCATGAACACAGAGAACAAACTGATGATTGCCAAAAAATGGAGATGGCAGGGGAATGGGCAAAACGGGTGAGGGGGAGTGGGAGGTACTGTCTTCCAGTTAGGGAATACGTAAGTCACAGAGATGAAAGGTAGGGCATAGGGAATATAGGCAATGGTATTGTAGTAGTGTTGTATGGGGACAGATGGTAGCTATGCTTGTGGTGAGCCCAGCGTAACATATAGACTTGATGAACCACTGTGTCGTACACCCGAAACCAATAAAGCATTGTGTGTTAACTATGCTTCAATAAAAAAAAAAACTGTGAAAAGAATTTAAAAAGTAATAAATCTGCAGCTGCCACAGAAATCTCTAGCTGTTGATGAGGTTCTCATAGTCCCAGAGGAAGCTCAGTTGAAAGTCCCATTTCAAAGCAGCAAGAAAGGGATGGAAAGGGATAAATACAGGTCATACGGGGTGGGAGGATGGAGGGGACAGGAACGTTAATGCAAGGCGTAAATGCAGCTGTGGTTTAATTCCTCTTAGACTTCCCTGGAACACAGTATACGTCATGGGAGGCAGCACAAGCTTCCCAAACCTGAACTCCCTGTCGTTTCCGATGACCTGTCTACCACTTCGTCCCCTCCAAAATGCCTCTAATATCTGCATTACTTAGACTCACGCCAAGAACCCTTGTTACTTGAGGAGTGCCTGTTGGTATCACTAAGAAATTAAACCATGCCACCCTTCACAAGCTTGAAAAATGTCAGCTGGGGAGTGGAACCATTTCCTGGTGATCATTCTGAAGATGGCCCTCTGCTTTCTCAAAAATGTGGAGTTAAGGAGAGCTCAAGAATGCACATAACAAGGCCAGGGCAAAACATTCCACATAAAAACTCTCCCAGCCAATGAGGCATCTAACTACTGGCTGGTGGAAGAGGCGCCTTTAGAGGTCCTACGAGATGCAGAAGAATCACAATCAGCAATGTTTAAAAGTTGTCTACAGAGCAGTTCTTTCCTCTCTTGTCTCCCAAAGTCTTTGTGTAACACATGCTTAAGGGACAACTTCCAAACATCAGCTTAATGCATGGGAGATAGTCTCAGAGGCTTTGAGACAATACCCTTGAGTCAGTTCCCAGTTGGCAAAGAGATCCGTAGGTCAAGCCATGGCAACCTAGACAAAACGTTTGGGCTGAGGGCAGGGTATGTCACACTCAGATTTAGGAAGTGGGGAAAATCTTGGGCTGACCCACATGCTACTTTGGGGTGCCAACTTTTTTCTGTAGGCTATTTCTTTATACTTCCCTCTGTTCCGTAGGGCACTTTGGGAGTCCCTTACCAGATTTCTGGTGAGCAAAAAAGGAACATGATTCTCTTTCTGATATCCATATTTAGGGTGGTTGCAATGATTAGGCATGCCTCACTGGAAATCCCCAGGAAAGGAAGGCCTCCTGCCTGTGTTCCTGGCTTCGACTTTGTTTCTTTGCTCCTGAGCAAGTGCCACTTGCTTCTCTTCTCTCAAAAGCTCCCTGGAGGCACGCAGACTAAAATACATTAACCAGACTTGTAAAGTGCTCCAGCAATGGCTGCTGGGGACAAACTGAGGAACGCCCCTCAGCCTCAGCCTCGACTCAGGTTTCTGGAAAAATCTGGAACTGGATGTGTCCTATTGCCATGATAATTGGATCAATCCCACTTGTCTGGGAAAATGGTATGTGATCGATCATTGAAGAATACTGCAATGGTTAATTTTATGTGTCAACTTGATTGGGCCACAGGGTGCCCAGATACTTGGCCAAACATTATTGTATTTCTATGAAGACATTTTTGAAATGGGATTAACATTTGAACTGGTAGACTGAGTAAAGATTACACTCCCGAACATGGGTGGGCCTCACTCAGTCAGTTGAAGGCCTGAACAGAACAGAAAGGCTGACCTTCCCATCGTATAGGAGAACTCCTTCTTCCTGATGACCGATGAAGTGAGTATTCAGCTTCATTCCTGCCTCCAGACTCAAAATGAAACACTGGCTCTTCCTTGGTCTCACGTCCGCAGGCCTTTGGACATGTGCTGCACCATCGGTCTTCCCGGTTCTCAGGCTTTAGGACACAGACTGGAACTGATCCATTATCTCTCTTGGGTGTCCAGCCTCCTGACTCACCCTGTAGACCTTACGACCTGCCAGCCTCCATCATTATGAGAGCCAATTCCTTATAATTAACAAATAAATCCTACTGTTTCTGTTTCTCTGGAGAACCCTGACTCATGCAAACACACACCATGGAAAGCTGGGAGACGTAAAAGTACCACTTGCCCATTTCTCCAACCAAACTTGGACTTAGCCACATTGGTGTTTCACTGAAAGAATAATCCTTCTTCTCCCTGTTTACTACTAATGCTGGGTGACAAATCCATGTGGCGCTAGTGTGACCACCAATGAGTTACACCTTTGTTTAATCCCCTCCCTTAAAATGCGAGTGAAAACTGTAATGTGCTTTCAGCCAAAACAAGATGCTGAAGTTAAAAAAAAATTTTTTTAAAGATATAAATCAGGTCCCAGATCAGTTGATTATGTTAATCAAAAGGGATTAATCATGGAGGGGGGAATGACTTAATCAAGTGAAAGCATTAAAAGTGAGAGATTCACTTGCTGGTCTTGAAAACATAAGCTGCTGGGATGCCCGGGTGGCTCAGTGGGTTAAGCATCTGCCTTCGGCTCTGGTCATGATCCCCGGGTTCTGGGATCGAGTCCCACATTGGCCTCCCTGCTCAGTGGGAAGCCTGCTTCTCCCTCTGCCTGCTGCCCCCCCTGCTTGTACTCTCTCTCTCTCTCTCTCTCTCTCTCTCTAACAAATAAATAAATAAAATCTTGAAGAAAATAAGTTGCCATGTGAACAGCTATAGGATGGGGCCTCATGGCAAGGAGCACTGGGCCATCTCTAGGGTCTGAGAATGGCCCCCAGATGATAGCCAGCAAGAAAATGGGGACTTCAGTCCTGTAGCCACAAACAATTGAAGTCTGCCAGTCTCATGAGGTTTGGAAGAGGACGCTGACCTCCAGAGAGAAATGTAGCCCAGCCAACAACCTGATTATGGCCTTGTGAGGTCCTGATTCGAGAAGCCCAGCAATGCCACAGCCTGTGAGGTTTTGACTGTTAAGACTGAGGAAAGGGGCTGTGGAGATGGACCAGAGTAATTAGGATGGATCTCCACACGTTCTACAAAGATTACCATGATAAAGAAAAACAATTATCTCAATATTTAGCATTCATCACCTCAGAAGTGTTACAACAAAAGAGAACTTTCTAAATAGAGTAGGACTTGACTGAAGTGTCAGTAATATTTCTTCCACTTGAAGTGAAGTCATTCAAAGTATGAAATATGAAAGCCTCTTTTTTATGAGAAATTTTCTATTCTTAGAAGAGGTTCATTTTTGGTTAGCTTTCTTCTTTGCGGGAAAAAGATGATTTGAAAACACAGTAACCTCACTTTAAATAATGTAACCATTTTGGAGTAACTTTATTTTTAATTAGGAAAGGTTTCCTTTCTTCATTTCTTTTATTGCGGTAAAATATATGGAACACAATACCTGCCACGTTAATCATTTTTAAGTGTACAATTCAGGGCACTAATTACCTTCACAGTGCTGGGAAACAATCACCACTATCTAGTTCAAAAAATTTTTCATCACCACAAACAGAAACTCTGTGACCCTTCAGCCATAATTCCCCATTCTCCTCCTCCCCATCCCCCATTTCTGTCTCTGTGAATGTGCCTAAGTGGAATGACACAATATTTATTCTTTAGTGTCTGGCTTGTTTCACATCACATGATGTTTTCAAGGTTAACCCATGTTGTGGCATGAATCAGAACTTCCACTCCATGGATACACCACATTTTGTTTATCCGTTCATCTGTTGATGGACACTTGGGTGGTTTCCAATTTTTGGCTATTAGGAATAATGCTGAAATAAACACCGGATTGCGAGTATCCGTTTGTGTTCCTGTTTTCAGTGTTTTGGGGTATACACCTAGGAGTGTAATCGCTGGGTCATAAGGTAAGTCTCTATTTAACATTCCGAGGAACTGCCAAGCTGCCGTCCATAGTGGCTGCACCATTTTATATTACCACCAGCATTGCATGAGGGTTCCAATTTCTACACATCCTCACAAACACTTGTTATTTTCCTTTAAAAAAAACTATAGCCTTCCTAATGGGTATGAAGTGGTAGCTCATTGTGGTTTTGATTTGCATTAATCTAATGGCTAATGATGTTCAACACTTTATCATGTGTTTATTAGATATTATGTACCTTCCCTGGAGAAATGTCTCTTCAAGTCCTATGCCCATTTTTTTTTCTCGTTTTGTTGCTGAGTTTTAAGAGTTCTTATATAGGCGTGCCTGGGTGGATCAGTTGGTTAAGCATCCAAGTCTTTGATTTTGGCTCAGGTCATGACCTTGGAGTCCTGGGGTTGAGCATTAGGCTCCTTGCTCAGTGGGGAATCTGCTTGTCTCCAGCTGCCCCTCCTCCTGCTTGCACTCTCTCTTTCTCACTCTCTAAAATAAATTGATCTTTTAAAAATTTCTTTATATATAAAACACATATCAGATATAAATATTTTCTCCCATTATGTAGGTTGTCTTTTTGCTTTCTTGATACTGTCCTTTGCACAGAAGTTTTAATTTTGATGAAGTCCCATTTATCTAATTTTTCTTCTCTTGCTCATGCTTTTGGCAACATATCTAAAAATCTGTTGCCAAATTCAAGTACATAAGGAACTACCCTTATGCTTTCTTCTAAGAATTTTACAGTTTTAGCTCTTATATTTAGTTTGTTAATCCATTTGAATTAATTATTGTGTATAGGCGAGGTAGGGGTTCAATGTGATTCTTTTGCATGGGAATTCCAGCACCATCCATTGAAGAAACAATTGTTTTTTGCATTGAATGAACTTGACACCCTTGCCAAAAAGTGAATTGGACATAGATGTCACATTTATTTCTGGACTCTTGATTCTGTTCCCTTGGTCTATATGTCGATCCCATTCCAGTACTACACTGTTTGGATTACTGTAGCTTTGTGGTAAGTTTTGACATCAGGAAGCATGAGTCCTTGAAATTTGTTCTACATTTTCACAGTACTTTTGTCTATATTGGGGCCCTTTGTCATTCTATATGAATTTGAGGACTGGCTTTTCCATTTCTGCAAAAAAAAAAAAAAAGCTGTTGGATTTTGATACAAATTATATTGACTCCATGGATCACTTTGGGTAGTATTGACATCTTAACAATATTGTCTTTCTATCCATGAACACAAGATGCCTTTTGATTTAGATTTAGGTCTTCCTTAATTTCTCTTGGCAGTATTTTATAGTTTTCACTGTATAAGTCTTTCACTTTCTTGGTTAAATTTATTCCTGAAGGAATACTATGCAGCCATCAAAAGAAATGAAATCTTGCCATTTGTGACGACGTGGATGGAACTAGAGGGTATCATGCTTAGCGAAATAAGTCAATCGGAGAAAGACAACTATCATATGATCTCCCTGAAATGAGGGAGAGGAGATGCAACATGGGGGGTTAAGGGGGTAGGAGAAGAGTAAATGAAGCAAGATGGGATTGGGAGGGAGATAAACCATAAGTGACTCTTAATCTCACAAAACAAATTGAGGGTTGCTGGGGGGAGGGGGGTTGGGGGGGTGGGGTTATGGACATTGGGGAGAGTATGTGCTATGGTGAGTGCTGTGAAGTGTGTAAACCTGGCGATTCACAGACCTGTACCCCTGGGGAAAAAAATATATGTTTATAAAAAATAAAATTTAAAAAAAAATTTATTCCTGAATATTTTATTCTTCCAGGTGTTATTATAAATGGAATTTCTGTCTTACTTTCCTTTATGGATTGTTCATTGTTGGTGTAAAGAAACACAACCAATTTTCCATGTTGATCTGGATCCTACAACTTTCCTCAACTAATTTATTAGCACTAGTAGCTTCCTTATGGATTCTTTGGGATTTCCTATATATAGTACCATGTCACCTGTGAAGAGATAGTTTTATTTTCTCCTTTCTAATTTGGATACATTTCATTTCTTTTTCTTGCTTGAATGCTCTGGCTAGAACTTCCAATACCATATGGAATAGCCATAGTGAAAGTGGGCATCTTTGTCTTGTTCCTGACCTTAGGGGGAAAGCTTTCAGTTTTTCACCATTTAGTATGATGTTAGCTGTGGGTTTTTCTGAAATGCCCTCTATGATGTTGAGGAGGTTCCCTTCTATTCCTAAGTTTTTCTGAGAGTTTTTATCATGAAAGGTGGTAGATTTTATAAAATGTCTTTTTTGTATTTGTTGGGATAATCATGTATTTTTTCCTCCTTCATTTTATTAATATGATGTATTGCAGTGATTGATATTCTTATGTTGAGCCACCTTTACATTACTGGGATAGATCCAAGTTGGTCATGATGTGTATTCGTTTTCATATGCTGCTGGGTATGGTTTGCTGATATTTTATTAAGGATTTCTGCATCTGTATTCATAAGGGATATGGTCTATAATTTCTTTTCTTATGCTATCTTGGTCTGTCTTTGGTATTAGAGTAATGCTGGCCTTATAAAATGATCTAGGAACTGTTTTTTCCTATTTTATGGAAGAGTTTGTGAAATACTAATAATTCTCCTTAAAATGTTTGGTAGAATTCACCAGTGGATCCATGGGGTCCTTCACTTTTCTTTGCTGAGAAGTTTTTAACTGCTGATTCAGTCTCCTTACTCACTGTAGGCCTATTCAGATTTTATATCTCTTCATTACTTAGTCTTGAATGGTTGTATGTTTCTAGGAATTGGTCTGTTTCATCTAGGTTATCCAATTTGTTGGTATGCCATTGTTCATAGTACTTTTTATTCTGTAAGCTCCTCTTTTAGTCCTTTTTAGTTCAGTAATAATGTCTCCATTTTCATTTCTGTTTACTTGCATCTTCTTTTTCATTTGCTTTGCTAGGCTAGCTAAAGGTTTGTCAGTTTTGTTTCCAATAGTTGTTTTCATATAAGCAACTTCTGGTTTCATTGATTCTCTCTATTGTTTATCTAGTCTGTATTTTGTAAATCTCTGCCCTAATCTTTTTTTCCCCTTCCTTCTCTAGCTTTGGGTTTAGTTTGTTCTTCTTTCTCTATTTCCTCAAGGTGTGAAGTTGGTTTACTGATTTGAGGTCTTTCTTTCTTCTTTTTAAATATAGGCATTTACATTTATAAATTTCCCTTTAAATAATACCTTTGCTGCATCCCATGAGTTTTGACACTTTGTGTTTCCATCTTCATTACTAAGTATTTTCTAATTCCCCTTGTGATTTCTTATTCCACCATTGGTTGTTAAGAATGGGTTGCTCAGGGGCACCTGGGTGTCTCAGTGGATTAAGCCTCTGCCTTCAACTCGAGTCATGATCTCAGGGTCCTGGGATCGAGCCCCGCATCAGGCTCTCTGCTCAGCGGGGAGCCTGCTTCCCCCTCTATCTCTGCCTGCCTCTCTGCCTACTTGTGATCTCTCTCTCTGTGTCAAATAAATAAATAAAATATTAAAAAAAAAGAGAAAAAGAATGGCTTGCTTATTTTACACAGCAAAGGAAACAATCAACAAAACTAAAAGACAACCTACTGAATGGGAGAAGATATTTGCAAATAACATTTCCAATAAAGAATTAGTATCCAAAATACATAAAGAACTTATACAACTCAATGCCCTCAAAACAAATTAATAATTAAAAATGGGCAGAAGACATGAACAGATATTTATTCAAAGAAGACCTACAGGTGGCAAACAGAGCCATGAAAAGATGCTCAACATCAATCATCATTAAGAAAACAAATGAAAACCACAATGAATTATCACCTCACACCTGTCAAAATGACCAAAATCAAAAACAAAAGAAACAAGTGTTAGCAAGGATGTGGAGAAAAAGGAACCTTTGTGCTGTGTTGGTAGGAATGCAAACTGGTCCAGCCATTGTGGAAGACAGAATGGAGGTTCCTCAAAAATTAAAAAACATAGGGGCAGCTGGATGGCTCAGTCAGTTAAGTGTCTGACTCCTTGTTTTAGGTCAGGTCATGAGATCGAACTCCATGTCAGACTCTGTGCTCAGGGAAGAGTTTGCTTGAGATTCTCTCCTTCTGTCCCTCCTTCCACCCACTCTACTGTAAGCACATGCACACACACTCTCTCAAGTAAATAAATCTTTAAAAAAATTAAAAATATAATTCACCATATGCTCCAGCAATTCTACTACTGGGTATTTACCTAAACATTACAAAAACACTAATTCTAAAAGTTTTATGCTCCTCTGTATTTACTGCAGCATTATTTACAATAGCCAAATTATGGAGGCAGCCCAAGTGTCCATCTGTATATGAACGGATAAATAAGACATGGCATAGATACATACAATGGAATTCACTTAGCCTTAAGAAAGGATGAAATCTTGCCATTTGCAACAACATGGGTGGATCTAGAGAGTAAGTGAAATAAGTCTGTTAAAAACAAATACTGTATGATTTCACTCATGTATTTAGAAAAAACTGATGGTTACCAGAAGGGAAGTGGGTGAGGGTGTGGGTGAAACAGGTGATGGGGATTAAACAGTACACTTATCTTGATAAGCACTGAGTAATATACAGAAGTGTTGAATCACTATATTGTACACCTGAAACCAATATAACACTGTATGTTAACTATAATGGAATTTTTAAAAAAAAGAATGGGTTGCTTAATTTACACATCATTGTGAATTTTCAAGCTTTCCTTCTATTATTGGCTTTGATTTTTACTCCGCTGTGGTCAGAAAAGACACTTTGGGCCATCCCAATCATTACAAAATGGTTGAGACTTATTTTACAAGCAAATGTATGGTCTATCTGGAGAATACTTCATGCGCACTTGAGAAAAAGTGTGTATTCTGTTGTTGGGTGAAGTGTTCTGTATATATGCTTGTTAGTTCTAGCTGGTGTGCAGTGTTACAATAACACTTTTAAGAGAAGTTTGGAATCAAATGACTTTCATGTTGGAATCACTTGACTTTCTAAAATACTCTCTTTCTTTCTCACCCATCCTCAGAGGAGCTCCAAATTCTTCATAGATAACCAGAGAACCTTTAGCTCCTCACTAAGTGTTCCATCGATGAAAGCGTGGTATCATTTTGGAGCTCGGAAAACTCAAGCCACGCAAAAACAACTGGCGGTTAGCTTCAGCTGTCATTTTGTAGGACACATGAATAGGGCTGCTCCCAGAACAGAGGTCACCTGATACCTAGGCTTGAAGTTTATATACTGCAGTCAAATGCTCTACCACTGAGCTATATCCCCTGAAGTTTATATACTGGATAAGTGTTTTTTTCAAACTTCCTTCAGTAGCAGCACTTTGTTTCAAACAAACTCTTGCATGAAACCCAATATGTGAACTGGTTTTAGGAGGGGCTATGGAGGTAACCCTGCTGGCTTTGAGGCTGGGAGAAAGGATGGGAAAGCCTGCCCCCAGAAAACATTGGGATTCTCTAGGACAGTGGCAGCCACCACTTGTAATTGGAAATTCCAAGTCCAGCCCAAAGCAGATGTGGTATGGAGAAGAAACATAGACACACGGCACCATCAAGACACAGCCTGGGCAAGCTGCAGTGCTGCCATCTTTAGCATCAGCTGTCCAAGGCTGGCCTGATTTCAACGAAGAGGCCCTCTACTGTGGTATCAGCACACATCTCACTACCTCTCTTCTGTAAACCAAGCAAATAAACCCAGCCTAGTGCAAACACTTTCTCTAACCCAAAATTCCTAGAGACCACAGAAGTAAGCCCTTTCTGGTTGGGAAGTAAAGTCCAATTCCATGTCTATCAGCTACAATTCACATCTAGCCATATCCTCAGCCAAGGTCCAGGAGTCAGGCATATGGCGGCAGAGGATGTCACGAGATGAGAGAGCAGCACAAGTGATACCATGTCCTTAAAGATAGCTTTCATCCACACCCATAAGGGAAGCTCACCTCCGAACTGAGAAACCATGGCCTACACTTAGAAGGGAAATTCCCACCTAAGAGAGGGAAGATCAGCCTCTTCAAGGGAACCGAAGACATACCACCAAGAATCTGGGGTCACAGATCATTGTCACCAAAAGGCTAATTAAACAGGAGACTGAGCTCAGTTACTTCAGCTGTGGGGAATGGGAAATCAGAAATCATCCATTCATTCTGCATGTTTTACTGAGCAGCCTCTATGAGCCAGGCACTGTTCTGGAGTAGAAATGCCCAGCTCAATTGGAGGAATATGGGGTTAAGAGAAACGCAAGATTCAGAGAAGTGTGTGATGTTAAGACTCATAACCCATGAGGCTGCAAAATTCCCATGTCTCCAGTGGTGATGGAAGAGCCAGAGCAGACAGCCAATGACATGTGCAAAGTTGCATAAAGCAATAAACTCCAAGTTCTGGTCCTGCCTCTACCCTTCTCTTGCTGCGGGAGCTAGAGCAGGTTAGTTCCTCTTTGGGTCCCAGTTTCCTTCTCTGGGAAATGGTCAGTTGGGAGATGAGGCGCTCCTCTCACCATCTATGGGAGTATAGCCTGAAAAGCAAATACTGAATTGGGTGAGTGTCCCAAAGTGTAGACTATATAAACTTCAATGTCTCTCACATTATGATGATGTAATTATAAATAGTAATAATGATAATAATAATGAAATATCTATGATGATAGCAGCTATTGTTTACTGAATGCTGAACAGGTCACAGGCACTCTTCCCATGTGATCAGTTTTATGAATCTTCCCAAGTGGCTTGCCAGAATGTTAGATGTGGAAAAGCCCATAGATGTTTTAACAACAGGAAGATCAAGGGCACACCTATTCAAATGCTGTAGGACATGAGCCTCCCATCTTCATCTCTCAGCACTCATTCCTCCCAGTACACCACTATTTTACTTCCTCTTTTCAGATTTGAGACTGATCCATCCCAATCATAAATATAGTAACTGTGCGTTTCAGGGCGTTAGGCATCCCACTGCGAGAGTCCCACACGCCCTGGGCAATACACTGGGTCTGCAGAATCAGAATCTTCCCTCCTTCAGTGTCATGGCGGAGTGAATTTCTCTTTGATGGGAAAATATTTTGTATTTCCTTCCATATTTTATATCCATGTATCTACACACATGGGAAAAAGTTAAAGTCAACACTTCAACATAATTCTGTGTTCTCCTGAGGTAATTATCATGGTTAAAATTTGTCAACAATCAGCATCATATCTATTGGATGCTATCAAAATGTTTTGATGCAGTGAGTGAAAAACACTGTTATCATAATGATACAGCGGAGACCCAAACCCAATGTCACATGTGACCAGGAGAATAGTAACCAATTCGATGTGTTTATCATCACTTCTGTTTAAGAAGTATTTTCCCTTTTAGTTCCTCATTTTGATTTAATTTTGATCTTCCTAACGATTCTGTGGAATAAACAAGGCAAGTATTATCCTTATTGTTACAGTGAGGGAAGCTAAGGCCCCAGGAGTTATTTGGCTAAGGTTACCCAGAAAATCCATGCCAGAATTAGGAACAGAATCAGGTCTCCGATCCTAAATCCAGCATCTAACACACCATGCTAGACACAAGGCCCAACATACACAACCTGAAGACCTTTGGAGCTAGGCAGATTCAGAGCCAGTAGTGAATTTAGAAGTAACCCTAGTAAAGAAAACACCATTAGAGGGGCACCTGGGTGGCTCAGTTGTTAAAGGTGTCTGCCTTCAGCTTAGGTCATGATCCCAAGATCCTGGGATGGAGCCCTGCATCAGGCTCCTTTCTCCATGGGGAGCCTGCTTCTCCCTCTGCTTTCACCCCCACCCCGTGGGCTTGTGCTCTCTCTTGCTCACTCTCCCTCTCTCTCAAATAAATAAATAAATTAAATTAAATCAAAAGAAAAGAAAAGAAAACACCATTAGGTAGGGATTATTCAATTAAGGTCTGTCAGCATTGCCTCTTGAGAGAAAATTACTCCAGACCACTCTTTATCCTTTCCCATTTTGAATTTAAATACAGCAGCAACAACAAAAAGAATCCAAGTGGTGGGTTCCCAAAAACCAGGCTGAGGAACTGTACTTCCAGAGGGAAATGCGAAGATTTAATCAGTACCTCTACATCCTTGGCTGCTGGAGGAGATGGTAGTGTTTTTTCTCATTGAATTAAAAGGTAACAAACCCCTAATTTTTCCATGTTTTGGCAAGAAAATTATAAGTAGCTGTGCCCCCTGGGTTTGGCATGAATGAAAATACAGTCGGCTGTACATAACCCCAATGTGTGAATGCGGTCGTTCAGGGGTGCGCGCGTTACTTGGCAGTTGGTATATACGTTACTTAGGAGGCCTTCAGGAGCCTTCCACAGCCTCATGCCCGTCAAAAGCCGCCCAAGCCCAGGTGCCTGCTTTGCAAAAGCAGTGGTGCCCAACCCAGGCTTACTCTCGCCCACTGGAAGGGGCCGAGCGCTGACCTAGCAGTGCCCCAGCATCTCTGCCGAGGTGTGGGAGGCTGCTCTCTCGTAACCAGTGTCCCCGCAGGGTCTGTCGTGAGTCAGCTTGGCCATGTCATACACAGAAGGGACAAATTGGAGGGCAGAGTCCCAGTTTGTGCCCTGCACCCTGGCCGGCACTTCCCTGATGCTTACCCCTGGGCATAAGGAGAACAAAGTGCAAGAGTGACGATGAGAGAGCAACAGAGGTCATGCCGTGTCTGCGAAAGCCTGGCAATGAATTACGCAGGGAAGCAGATTCCAGGCAGCCGTCCTATCTTAGGTGTGACCCGCCCGCCAAGATAGCCCATTAAGGTCCTGTAGGTCAAGGTCCCTAGGAAGTTCTCCTAGAGGCTGGGTGAACATTGGTCATTGGCTCAGATAGTGAAGCCTCTGCCTTCGGCTCAGGTTGTGATCCCAGATTCCTGGGATCGAGCCCCGTGTTGGGCTCTCTGCTCAGTGGGGAGTCTGCTTCTCCCTCTCCCCCTCCCCTCCACTTGTGCTCTCTCTCTCTCAAATGAATAAATAAAATCTTTGAAAAAAAATTGTCATTGAATTGCTTCCCTTTGGCCACATTTAAAGTAATGGCAAGAGAGATCCCTGCCATCTTGGGTGCTCTCAGTCACCGAGACAGGTCTACTTCCCTCTGTAAGGGGAAAAATAATAAAAGGTGCAGCCAACAATTCCTCCAGCGGGCACCAAGGACTTGCTCGCCCATGACCTACTCTCCACATCTCACCACCAGCCCCCTGCTCTCTGTGACTTTAACCTTCCTAGTGAAGGGGAAGCAAGCTGATCCGAACATCCGAGGCGGGTGGTTAAGTTTGTTTGACTCTTTGCTGTTTGCTTTGGGAAAATCCTGGGGGAGTGAGTGGGAGCTTCCATGTACAGGCATAGGCAGCTCTGAGACCCGTTCTCAGGAGTCCGGGTTGGCATCTTACATTAATTCCGGCATGAACAGGTCACATTTCTCAATAATGATCAACTAAGAGCCAAGGTAATACGCTGGAGGGGCAGCTGGAGATGGACAAGGACACAGGAGGCCGTGTCACTGAGGAAAAGGAATGCAAAGTAAAGCACAGGCATGGCCCAGCCAGGATCCTGTGGTCCCAGGCTTGCGGGACCCATGCCAGGGGAAGCTAGGCTTGCACGAGGACATTGCTACCCAGACCAATGACTTGGAGAGAACAAAGATGTGGCTTGAATAAACAGAGGTACACTGGCACCCCCCACTGCAGGAGGAAGCAAAATGGCCGCATCAACAAGCAGAATGCTCAAAATAAGCCGTCGCATTTCCATAACACTTTTCTTGGCAAGGGCACAACAGTTCCAAGACCTGGGGTCGGGATGCCTGGCTGGCTCGGTCAGTAGAACATGGGACTCTGGATCTTGGGGTTGTGAGTTCAGGCCCTACTTTGGTAGGGAGGCTACTTTAAAAAAAAATAAGAACTAAAACATTAAAAAAAAAAAAGAGTGGGGGTCTGACTCTGCCACTTACTAGCTTTGTGATCTTAGGTGAGTCATTTAAGTCTCTGGATCTTTATTGTTTTCATTTGCAACAATGGCGCCTCTTCCGCCTGCCTCACAGGGTAGTACTGACTGAGGTGTGAGGCAGGGTAACTCCCACCACGTGGGCTCTAGAGGACTGTGCTGGGGGAAGAGAGAACAGGGCGAAGGGGCTTGAAGACAGGGGGTCAGCTTAAAACTAGACTCCAGCTAAGACCACAACCATGCTGGGTCAGCTCTGTTCCAATATCCCCCCACCCTCCGCCGCTGCTCACTCTGGTTCCCGTGCAGAGAATCTTCTAGAGAACCAAATCTAAGACAACCAACCTTCAACAACACAATTTTAGAAAACTAATATACTCTCTTTTCTCCTCAAAGCTTGAGTTTGGTTTATATTTTTTAATTAATTTATTTATTTGACAGAGATCACAAGTAGGCAGAGAGGCAGGCAGAGAGAGAGGGGGAAGCAGCCCCCCCACCCCAAGCAGAGAGCCCGATGCGGGGCTCAATCCCAGGACCCCGAGACCACGACCTGAGCCGAAGGCAGAGGCTCAATCCACTGAGCCACCCAGGTGCCCCGAGTTTGGTTTATATTTCACTGAACCAGGCACCTCAGACAGAGAGGAAGATCTTTCATGCCAGTCTTCACTACCTTCCATTGTCTTGAAGAGCCAGGAAAGGTATCTGTGAGCTAGGGAGCACTAGAGATGCCCCTGTTGACGTTGTAACCAAGGGTGTTTTCACTTGGATCTTGATGCTAATAGACTGCAGTGATCCCAAGGAACCCCAAAGTACCTTATACAGTGTGAGTTGCCCTGGTCGCCCTGGTCTTATACCATTTTTTTCTTTGTTAAAAAAATTATTTAAATTCAATTAGCCAACATGTAGTATATCATTCGTTTTATTTACTTATTTATTTTTACTTTTTTACTATGTTATGTCAGTCACCAAAGAGTACTTCATTAGTTTTTGATGTAGTGTTCAGTGATTCACTGTTTTCATGTAACACCAAGTGCTCCACGCAATCCATGGCCTCCTTAATACCCATCATCAGGCTCACCTATCCACCCCCAACCCCTCCAAAACCCTCAGTTTTTTTCTCAGAGTCCATAGCCTCTCATGGTTTGTATCCCCGCTCTGATTTCCTCCTCTTCATTTTCACCTTCCTTCTCCTAATGTCCTCCATGCTATTCCTTCTGTTCCACAAAGAAGTGAAACCATGGGATATTTGTATTTCTCTGACTGACTTATTTCACTTAGCATAATCCCCTCTAGTTCCATCTGTGTCAGTGCAAATGGTGGGTATTCATGCTTTCTGATGACTGAGTAATGCTCCGGTCTAATATCTTTTTTTTTTTCATTAAAATACAATATATTATTTGTTTTGGGGGTACAGGTCTGTGATTCATCAGTCTTACACAATTCACATCGCTCACCATAGCACATACCCTCCCTAAGGTCCATCACCCAGCCACCCCATCCCTCCCAACCCCCTCCACTCCAGCAACCTTCAGTTTGTTTCCTAAGATTAAGAGTCTTTCATGGTATTACATCTAAACAATGGCCCTGTGAAAGGGGCATCAAATGTCTTCAGGACCAGGGGCACATCGTATGCCAAAAGTGGGTAGTGGAGAACCTCAGAGAGTTGGAGAGGCCCTTCTGGAACCTGGCTTTGCTCATTCACAGCCCATGGAAGAGAGAGGGCCCTCAGTGGGAGTTTTCGCACACTAACTGTTAAAGGTCAGATTTATAACCAGACACTTGTTACCCAAAACCTCTATTCTTGAAACCTTGTCCCTGATAACCAAGTCAGTTTGCCCACATGAGTGAAAAGTGGGGGAAAGACCAATTTATCACTTGGTTGTTTTTGAAATGTGTTCATATTTTCCAGCCACAGCTTATTTCCCCTTCCTGAAGTGAAGAACAGGAATGAGAGGCTGTAGTTACACAAAGGGTGTGTAGAACACTGGCGCTTCTCAGGAAAGGGCACATAGAGTATTCATGCACACAAAAATGCAAGGCCACAGGGCGGAAGTCAGTATGTATTGACTAGGATTTCAAATAACTAAAATGAAGCATTTGAAGGGGCCCTCCTGTGGACTGGTTTACCCTTGTAAAAAAACAAATCAATCCCTGTAACACAATCTCATCAAGACCCTAGTTAAAGTGCCCTCCTCTACTGAGAAGTAAAAAGACCATCACAGGCATCAACAATGGCTCTCCTCCAAGTGCCATGTGGCTCACAAATATCTTCCCTGGCTTCTTAGATGGAAGGTAGTGGAGACTGGTGGGAAGGATCTGCCCCAGGATTTGTGGTGACTGGTTCAACAAAATATAACCCGAAGTCAACCTTTGAGGAGAAAAGTGGAGCATGTTAGCTTTCTAAAATCATGGTGCTGGAAGGTGGTTTCTTTGGTTAGGTTCCCTAGAAGCAGTTCCTGAGCTAAGGGATTCTTTGGGGAGACGGGAGGGAGCAGGAGAGGGTGCAGGAAGGGAGCTGAGCCAGCAAGGCTCTGGTCTCAGCTGGAGTCTAGCTTTCACCTGCCCCTTGAGGAGCTCTGGCAGCAACTGGTTGGACCCACCTTGAGGCAAAAGAGTTGAACCAGTCATTGGCTGTGGGGTGCCCCCAGGGATGAGGAAGCAGTACCTCTTAGGCAAGAGGCCTCCTGTTCCTGAGAAGGGGGCAACTGTGAGCCTTAGGAAGCAATGCCCCCAGCAGCTGAGGGGCAGGTACACATGACTGATTAAGGGAATATGGGCAGAGCACCAACAGTGTCCATTCCACTGGCTGAACATCAACCAGATACCCTGAAAACAAAACTTATTGCCATGGGCGGGTGAGCTTCCCGGCCACCACTCCAACCCCATCTCCTTTTCTTCTCTCCCTTCACTCCATTCTAACCACATTGGTCTCCTTGAGGTCCTTGAACATGCTCTCATCTTAAGGTCTTTGCATTTGCTGTTCTCTCTACCTAGGGCTCTTCTGCGTTACTCCTCCCTTACCTCCTTCTGGCCATTATTCAGAGGTCATCTTCTTTACTTTACTTTACTTTACTCATCTTCTTTACTTTACTTTCTCTAGTCCCAATCTACACTTGCACGCATGTGTGCAAGCGCATGCGCACGCACTCTCCAGCAACCTCATCTCTCTCCCTTGGTTTATTTTTCTCCACAGCACTTATCTGACATAAAGTGTGTTTTATTTATGCGTATTGTCCTTCTTCCCCTCTTGAATGTCAGCTTCAGCAAGGCAGGTATTTTTGTCTTATTTTTTTCATTCACCACTGGATCTCCAGGACCTAGAACAATGGCCAGTTCATTAAATATTTTTTGAATAAGTGAATGAATATCCCCTTAATTTTGATGCCCTCTCTGCTAAGCTTGAGCTAACTGGGATATATTTCCAATGTTCACATTTTCCCCTCTATTTCATCTACACCATTTCCAGTGCATTAGGCTTGCTTTAAAAAAGACATTTACAGTAATGGTCTTGTTTATTCCCACTTCATATTTTCAAATGTTCCCCAAATCAACTACAGTCATCATACCCACATGGGTTATGAGTCATGTTTGTTTTGAAAGTGAAAATCTTTAAAGCAACTAATCCTGCCAGTCATGAGGAATAAGACACTGCAGGAAAAAATCCACTGACACTGAGTAGACAAATAAAATCCAAATGGAGGGAAGGTATGCAGTAGATCCTGAAAGGGACAAAAGCCCCCTCCTCACCCAAATATGCTGTATCTGAATAGAAATCCCTGTAGTTTCTATCCACTAAAGCTGTCCAGATCCACTGTTTATTTTAGGAAACCTAGAAAATAATACACGCTATTTTTTGTATTACTTCTATAATATATAAGACAGTATTTATGAACACAATCAATACTTACTGAATGAGTTTTGTGAATCTGGAATAAAAAATAAATCTTAGTAAATCACTATATACCTACATACACAGTACATATTTTGAAAAGTCAAATGTTTTTCTAACTGTTTCATTCTAATGGGGGCACAAAAACAGAATTGCCAAGTTGAGATAAGCTTCCCAAAGAATGGACATGCTTTCACCCATTTCCAACAGCAAAGGTGCCCAACCATGACTCTAAGACACTTACTGGCTGCATGACCTTGAACTTTCTCAGCCTTACATTTCCTCAACTATAAAACAGGAAGAACATCACTGCAGTTGTGAGGATCCCATGAGATCATGAATGTGAAGGGACTTCATAAAGCAAGATACACACATGAGGTTTGAGGTGACTCTGTCCTCTCAGCAAGCTTCTAAAATTCAGCTTGGATAATAGTCACGTTTTGTAGCTTTAATTACTTAGAAAAAAAATACACACTAGGATGATAGAAATGCCTTATAAATTATGACCACAGTGGACAAGACAGTAGGAAACCAAAAGTCAATAATAGTCACTTGACGTTTAAGATGAGCAAATGTGGTCAATCTGCTCTTCTATACCCAATCTCATGCTTTTCCACCTATTAAACAACTAAAGGAATCCTGCCAGAAAGAGTCATCTGTTGCCTTTGTCCCAGACTGCCCCTTTGTCTCTGAGCTAGTGTCACCTACTTCATTCTAGTCTCGTAGACAGAGACAGCATAGCATGGTGCTTAAGAGCATGGGCTATGGAGCCTACAAGGGTGTGCCTTCTACAGCCCTGAATTACTAAGTGAGTAAGCTCACCAATGCATCATAACCTCACCGAACCTCAGCATCCTCAACTGTAGGACAGGTGAATGAGTAGGAGTATATACCTCCCTCACAGGGCTGTTATTAGGATTATCTCCATGATGTGTGCAAAATGTCTAGTCCACAGAAATAATTCAAGAAGGGAAAGCCATGGTTGCCACAACATTGAGCTGTGTTGCCCAAATTCTGTTTTTGTTTCAACTTTACTTTTTATAGTCCCAGGTTCCTGATGGGCTCAATGAACTAACATTCAGGAAACCCTTACCAGCTGCCAGAACAAAGGCTGAGCTGCCTCATCTGGCCAAGCCTTTATGGATATGACTAATAAGACCTCTTCTTGGTTGAGCCATAATGTGACAACATGGAAAGAACATTGGACTTGGAGTCAGAAGACTTCAAGTTTCAGCCCTACTTGTTCCCAGTTCTGTGACCTCGGCTAATGCATTTACTTCCCTACCAGAAAGTAAAAGCTCCTGGAGAGCAAGAACCTTATGTAAACATGTTCATATAGGGGCACCCGGGTGGCTCAGTAGGTTAAGCATCTGCTTTCAGCTCAGATGATGATCCTAGAGTCCAGAGATCGAGCCCCACATGGGGTTCCCTGCTCAGTGGGGAGCCTGCTTCTCCCTCTCCCCCTGCTTGTGTTCTGTGTGTACGTGTGTCAAATAAATAAATATATAAAATCTTTATAAACAAACAAACATGTTCATAGAGCTCTGGCACAGTGCCTTAAACCTAATAGGGGCTTGATAATGACTCATGAAAGGGCTTAAAGACATTCACATGCCAGAGTCTCAATTTCCTTATGCATTCAAAGGGATAATAATTGTTGTCCTGCCTGGCTCTCAAGGTTGTTCAGAGACTAGGTAGTGACTCTCGCAGTACCTTCTCCTTCCCCTCCATTCTTATTTGGAGACTAGGCAGTGGCTCTTGTAGTACCCACTCCTTCCCTTCTCTTAGCATTATCTCACTCAATTGTGACTGCCTTTTGATGTTGGTTCCCTCTTCATAGTAGAAAATCTCTTATGATTCCCCACCTCCTTCTACCCACTTCTTAGTTAATGCTTATTCATCCATCAATTCTCAGCTCAAAAGGCCTTTTCTCTGACTCTTAATAGCTCCTCCTGCTATTACAGCTCTTCCCATATGTCCTCTGTGGAACTCAAATTACATTACATTTGTATGGTGATTTCATCCTTCCTGTTGGGTTGTAAATATCACCAGGGCAGGGGCTCATGTTTATCTTGATCACCAGTATATTTCCTGTTCCTTGGCCAATTGTTAGTTACTAGAACAGCTTATTAAATATTTGTTGCATGAATGAGTGAATAGAAAAGTAAATGAATGAATGAGAAGCAGATGAAATGAAAATGATCCTCCTCTCTACCTTGCCCTTTTACAGATCTCTCTGGTTGCTAGTTTAGATGACTGCCATTCTGTAGCATCATTCCATTCTAATGTTCTTAAGAGTATTACTTTGCAAGCCCTATTTCTTAATAGGAAAAATGTACTAGAACAGATTCTCCGATACTGAAACTGAGAAAGCCAGCACTCAACCTTGGTGTTTGTGGACACCCATCTACCTCATTATGATGACAAGGGAACTTTGCTGTCTTTGGACCCTCACTATCTACCTCTACTATTTGAGCCCTGAGGTTCCCATTCCTCCAGCTTACCTGGAATCTGGCTTAGTACTCTACTGTACTGAGCCTCTAAGACCCACACTCAGCAGGTCCTCATCTGGGGTGGTGCTTCCCAGACTCCCTGAGGCTGATCACTAGCATTTACCACTCCTTTTGGCTTAGCAAGGATGATGGGGAGGGGAAAGAAGTGGGGTGAAGAAAGAGGGGTCATCTTTGCTTGCTTCCCAAGGTACTGATGGTTTTGCTTCTTCCCCATCCTTCTGCCTGCTCACAGAACGGAAGGTGAGGGGAAAAGCAAAATTCTGCCCACTGTTATAAAAGTTACGAATTAGTTCCCTTTAGAGAATCTTCCCACTGAATCCCTACCACCTTCCCGGAAATTCACTATTATCATTCCTATGTTACAAATGAAGAAACTCTATGACCAATCCTTTCCCCTAGTAGACGTCCCATGAATTCCACCGTTCTTCTGATATCTTTGTCCACAAGAAGCCCTTTGTGTGACATAAATATGATGTGTGTCACTGTAATTATTTTTGCTGTACACCATAGGCATTAAAATCATTTATCCAACTAATATTTTTTAAGCACAAACTATTGACTCAGCACTGGGAATGAAGTGAACACAGAACTATAGGGGTGAGAATAGAACTATAGGAGTGAGAATAGAGGCAGAAAGATAGACATTATTGTGCAGCAAGTGCTGTAGTGGAGGAAATTAAGGATGTGTGGGGGTACAGAAGAGAGATAGATAATTCAGAATGACGGTGCATGTGGAGAAAAAAGACTTTCTTTGCTGCAGTACAGATGAGGATAGCCTAAACCAAATAGGACAACATAAAGTATTTCCAGACCTCAACTTGCAAAATATTCACTTAATCAACAGACATCTATCAAATAACTGCTCTATGCTATGCACTGAGGATGAAAAGGAAAACAAGGCAAACATGGTCCATGCTTCAGATAGATATTTCAACCAGATGGTCTCAAAGGTGCCTCCCAGCAAGAATAGTTGATTGCGTTCCCTCCCAAAACAAAAGTCTTTTGATTTGATGCCACCATGACACACCTCAAGGGTAACAACAGGCAGTCTTTCCAAAATTAGAAGGGCATCTCCTTAGAATACTACAAAAAGAAAACCCATAAAATCTCCCTGGTGTCTTAGAGAAGACAATGCATGTGGCTTTCATGACACATCCCATAGCCCAGCTTTCTTCAACAGGCCCATAAAGGAAATGACAAATAACTCAAAGCAGCAGGCATGGAGAGTTCCAAGAAAAATCATTCCCATTTGTATGCCAGAGAACAGAGTTATTACTGTGGCATCCTTGCTTATAACTGTTCATCAAGGCTTGAAGAGAGAAATATCTGTCATGAAAGAGGGGCACTGCCATAGTGCTGAGCTAGAAATTGGGTTTTCAGGGCTCAGAATGGAAAGACCGGATGTTAGTGTGCATTGGAAACACACTCATTTTTTTAAAATGAGGGAAAGATATCCAACCCCTACCTTTTGAACTTCTTCTACAAAGATATTTCAGCACTTTGAGGGTTTGAGATCATTTCACAACTCATTCATTCTACAAACATTTTTGTAGTGCCTGTCATGTGTTAAGCATTGTGCCAAGTTGCATATGAAACCATGCTAGGCCTTGTCCTTCCCTAAGACATATGGAGCACTGGTGTCATTATCAAAACCACCCATTTCCAGTTTGTATAAAGTTGTACACACAACAACAATACCAATGGAAACCAATAGGACTTTCTCTTTGCCAGGTACTATTCTAAATACTGTGCATATACTAATTCATTTATTTGGCACCATGACCCTATGGGGAAGGTACTATTATTATTCCCATCTTACAGATGAATCAATTAAGAGTACAGAGAGGTTAAGTAACTTGACCAAGTTGTAGTATTTTTTTGGCATAATTACACAATCTAGTATTGAAATACGTCATCCCGGAAATGTTTCAGAACACTTTCCATGTTCCAAACTAAGATAGGCCATGCTGGCCCTTAAAGAGGTTTAGTAAGCAATCAAGCAACATACAAATATTGACCACCCAAGAGGTTGCTGGCTCTGTTTCAATATGCTAAGGCAAGTGACTTAGCCTGCTCAGGTTGCCATAAGAAAATAGCAGAGTGGACAGCTTAAGAAACAGAAATTTATTTCTCAATGTTCTGAAAGCCAGAAGTCCGAGATAAGGGTAATTTTTGAGGGAACTCCATACTGTTTTCTGTAATGACTAGACCAACTGACATTCCCACCATAAGGGTTTCCTTTTCTCCACACCTTCAAAAATACTTGTAGTTTTTTGACTTTTTGAAAATAGCCATCCTCATAGGTGTCAGGTGACATCTCATTGTGGTTTTGATTTGTATTTCCATGATTAGTGATGTTAAGCATCTTTTCATTACCTGTTGGCTGTTTGTAGATCTTCTTTGGAAAAATCTCTATTCGGTCCTTTGTTCATTTTTTTAATTGGGTTATATATCTTTTTTTTTTTTTTGCTATTTATTGAAAGTATTATTTATTCACATTGTATATTAACCCCTTATTGGATATATGGCTTGCAAATATTTTCTCCCATTCCATAAGTTACATTTTCATTTTATTGTCTCATTTGCTGTGCAGAAACTATTTGGTTTGATGTAGTCCAGTAGTTTATTGCTGCTTTAATTGCCTATGCTTCTGGTGTAAGATCCAAAAAATCATTGCCAAGATCATTGTCAAGGAGCTTTCCCCCTATGTTTTCTTCTAGGACTTTAACAGTTTTGGGTTTTATATTTATGTCTTTAATCTACTTTGAATTGATTTTTGAGTATGATATAATAAGGTAAGGGCCCAATTTCATTCTTTTTCAAGTGGATATCCAGTTTTACTAGCACCATTTATCAAAGAGATTATCCTTTCCTTATTACGTTTTCCTGACCACCCTTTGCCAAAAATTAGTTGACCATACATTCATGGGTATATTTCTGGGCTACTATTCTATTCCATTGGTTTATGTGCCTATTTTTTAAATGCCAATACCATACTGTTTTGATTACTAGAGCTTTATAATACACAGTTTGAAATCTGGAAGTATGATGCCTCCAGTTTTGCTCTTCTTGCTCAAGATTACTTCAGGTATTAGGTGTCTTTTGTAGTTCCATATGAATTTCAGGATTGTTTTACCTATTTCTGTGAAAAATGCCATTGGACTCTTCATAGTGATTGCATTGAATCTAGAGGTTGCTTTGGGTAGTATGGACATTCCAATAACATTAATTCTTCCAATCCACAAACATGGGGTATCTTCCCATTTATTTGTGTCTTCTTCAATTTCTTCATTAATGTTTTAGTATACCAATCTTTCACCTCCTTGGTTATATTTATTCTTAAATGTTTTATTCTTTTTTATACTATTGTAGTAGATGGGATTGTTTTCCTAAATTCTTTTTTGGATAGTTGGTTGTTAGTGTATAAAAAAGCAATTGGTTTTTATATATTGATTTTTTATCCTGAAAATTTGCTGAATTTGTTTATTAGTTTGAACTGTTTTTTGGTGGAGTCTTTAGGATTTTCTATATATAAGATCATGTCATTGGCAAAGACATGTTTACACCGTTCTTTTTTACTTGAATGCCTTCTGCCTTTTATTTCTTTTTCTTGCTTAATTGCTCTGCCTAGAACTTTGAGTACATGTTGAATAGAAGTGGTAAGGCTGGGTATCCTTGTCTTCTTCCTGATGTTGGAGGAAAAGCTTTCAGCTTCTCACCATTGTGTATGATGTTAGCCGTGAGGCTGTCATATAGGGCCTTTACTATTCTGAGGTACATTCCTTCTATACCTAAATTGTTGACAGTTTTTATCATGAAAGGAAGTTAAATTTTATCAAACGCTTTTTCTGTATCTATTGAGACAATCAAGTGATTTAATCCTCCATTTTGTTAATGTGGTGTAACACATTAATTGACTTGCATATGTGAAGAACTCCTTGGATACCAGGGATAACTCTCAATTTGGGATTAAATTTGTTTTGTTAGTATTTTGTTGAGGACTTTTGCATCTATGCTCACCAGAGATACTGGCCTCTAGTTTTCTTTTCTCATAGTGCTCTGCCCAGCTTTATTATTATGGGTATTATGGGCCTCCTAAAATGAGTTTAGTAGTGTTCCTTACAATTCAATTTTTTGGAAAAGTTTGAGAAGGATCAGTATTAAATCTTCTTTAAATGTTTGTTACATTCACCAGTGAATGCCTCTGGTCCTGGGATTATCTTTCTTGGGAGATTTTTAATTACTGATTTAATTTCCTTACTTGTGATAGATCTGGTCAGATTTTCTATTTCTTCATGATTCAGTCCTAGTAAGTGTATGATTTTTGGAATTTATGTATTTCTTCTGGTTTCCTCCTATGTTATCCAATTTGTTGAAATAAAATTGTTCATAGTAGTCTCTTATGATCCTTTGTATTTCTCTGGCATCAGCTATACTGTCTCCTCTTTCACTTCTAATTTTATTTCTTTGAATCTTCTTTTTTCTTAATTAGTCCTGCTAATGATCTTTGTCTTGTTACAGTTTTTGACTTAAAGTCTATTTTGTCTCTTGCTGGCAGCATATAGGTGGGTCTTTTTTTCTTTTTTTTTTTTAATCCATTCTACCATTCTGTGTCTTTTGATTGGAGAATTTAGTCCATTTACATTTAAAATGACTACTGATAGACAAAGTTTTGTATTGCCATCTCATTAGTTGTTTTCCAGGTGTTTTTTTTAATCCTTTGTTCCTCTCTTCCTCTCTTGCTGTCTTCCTGTGTGATTGGATGACTGTCTCTAGTAGTATACTTTGATTTCTTTCTCTTTGTTTTTTTTTTTTACTATATGTTTTTGTTTTGTAGTTACAATGAAACTTATACAAAACATACTGTAGTTCTAAAAGTCTACTGTAAGCTGACAACTTAACTATAACTACAATTATCTGATAATGGGTGCACAGTATAAAAAGGTGTAAATTGTGACATCAAAACAAAATGTGGAAGGGGCATTAAAAGTGTAGAGTTTTTATATGTGATTGAAGTTATTTTAATATTTTTTTTTCTTTTGCTTTACTCTTATGAAGGCATCAGTTCTATCCTGGGGACTCTATCATCATGACCTCATCTAAATGGAATTACCTCCCAAAGGCCTCACTTTCTAATACCATCACATTGGGACTTAGGGCTTTAGCATATAAATTCTGGGGGAATGCAAACATTCAGTCTTTATCAATGATTACATGATGTCAAACTCTTCTCTCCCAGTTACAGTGTAAGGTGTAAGAGAAGGCTTCATGGAGGAGGTAGTGCTGGGGGATGATTAAGAATAAACAAAGAAGAGGAAGGAAGGCATTTCAAAGCAGGGAACAAACTGAAGCTCACAACAGGTGACCAGGGGAGTCAGGGTGCTTCTGTTTCACAATATTTATTACCATTCTTACTCCAAGATAGTTCTGCATTCCAAAATGCAGATTGGGAACTTGTACTACCTTCCCTGTTTATCTTCCACAATTCTTCCAAGGAGATAATTTAAGTCAGTATAAATATTCCAGAAGTTGATAAGAAAAAGGGCTCTGTGAAAATCAAAATGATTATCATATAGATAAGAACTGCAGCTATGGCTGAACTAATATTGCAACAGCAACAATCTAAGTAGTGGCAATGACTGTCGAATCATTGGAAAAGAAGACTATAAGTTCAATCCACCAGGAAGGCTGGCAAGCCACTGATACTGTGACAAAGATTCAGTCAGTTTGGCCTTAACCGTGTATTTCATTTCCCCATGCAAGGGCTCCACTGGCCATTGTATGTATCATTTCCACCAAATCAGGAGATAGAGGTATACCTAAAGTTGGCTCCCCTGTGGTCTCCTTAGCCTCTAAATTCTATTTCCTGTGGCATAGAAGCATCTTAGTATTCTTACATATTTGATTTGAAAGAATCATCTTCTAGGTCTCCGACTAATCCCTAGACTCAACATTTCATTAAAAAAAAGGAGGAAAACACCATCTGAGCTATGATTCCCTATTTATCGGCCCCATGTTCATAGGACAAAGTTGAAGAGTCAAAGTTGAAGTATCTGATTATAAAGACCATGTTATTTTTACTAGTAATGCAGTGGGACTTCCACAAATAATCAGACTCTAACTCCCTTTATCAAAAGAAGTGAACAAAGTACATGTTGTGACATACCATCTACAGCCCATTTGCTTTGCTAAATGTCTAGTCTGTCATTTCCTGTTATTTGCAGTAACTCATTCTAATTTTCCTGGGAACCTGTAAAATCATCCTGCATACATGCACAATCAATGTCTTTTAAATGTAGTCTGTAATAATGATTCACGTTTTCAGGCTTAATCTCCAAATGGAATTAGTATGGTCTTGGTGATTTCACATTTAATGAATACTTCTAGTTGTATTTTATTTATTGAAAAATCAAGGTCTTCCTGCCAATATGACCCCATAAGTATATCATTGCATCTGTACTGTATTCATAAATAGCACTAGAGAGATTTAATTTAGCAATTCTATGAGCACTACAAACAATAAATAGCTCAAGGGAATAGAATGTAAATGGCATACTCAGAAAAAATTAAACAAAAGGTGACATTCATTTGCAAAGGTTCCTGATGGCTTACTAAAACTTACTGGTCAATCTAATTTATTTGATATTCATGAAATGTAAATTAAAATAAATAAAGCTCAACTTTCCTCTACCATCCAAGTAGCTAGTCCATTCCAACCACCTTTACCACTGGGAATCCCAGGAGTTAGAGTAATATGAGACCAGTAATAGGATGCACCTGAAAGGGGAAAGCAAGCACTAACATACTTCCTTTTTAGATAATGCTATATTAATATGAGCTGGTGGGGGGCACAGAACTGATTGCATTATGTCAAATGAAATCTAGGATCCCCATCCCACCTCAAATTACTGAAATGTAATTAAAGAACTTTGCATCTTTCTCTGCCTCTAGTCTGTGCCACAGATATATTTAAATTAACTTATTTCTGCTTACTAAAGTTGCACCTGCCCATTGTGGAAAATTTGGAAATTGGGAAAGGCAGAATGAAGCCAAGAGCTACACATCAGCCCACCAACTAGAGATAATCCTCTGTTGATACTTTTACTTATTTTTTTCTTCCAGTTCCTTTTTCCTACATATTGTTAATTTTTCTCCCATACAATTACAGCCAAATGTTCATATCTCAATCTTTTCACTAACATGCTGTAATAGGCATTACCCATTGTTCCAAATTTATTCAAAATTTATCATACACTTAAATTTTAAATGGCCCCATAATATAGTATCAATCCTCTAATGTTGAAACATTAATGTTGCTTCCATTTTTTATTAAAATAAATAAGACAGCAATGAGCATCTAACTCAGATCTGCAGACAAATGACAATGAAATTTCTTAGTTTTGTTCTAGATGTATAATTACAAGATCAAATGATATATGCATTTTAAGGATTTAGACACATCTGGTCAATGCGATTTTCAGAAAGATTGTATGAATGTACCTTTACAATAGCAGTTTATTTGAATACCAGTCTTAATTTAACACTTCAACAATGTGTTTTAACAGCAAAATACAAAACAAATGAACTCACTTTTTGTCAATATGATAAATATATTTACCTATTGAAAATATATTTATCTAAAAATGGATGATTTATTAATTTTACATTCCTTGATTACTAGAAAAGGAATTTAAACATTTTCTCATAGGTTTATTGGCTCTTTGTAGATTGTATTTTGTAAGTTGATTCTCTTAAGCCTTTTGAGACTGGGGTCATGTTTAAATCAACAAGATTCTAAATATTTTCAAAGAAGAAGAAATAAGGATTCCTTCTATCTCTCTAAATTTATCCTAAATACTTTCTGTTGTCCAAGCCTACTTCCCTCAATGGGGATAGCTGGCTTTCTCTATGACTTTACAGATAGAGATCAATTAGTTTCACCTTCAGCCTCTTCTTTTTTAAAATTAAGATCCTTTTGTCCAATGTTTCTCAAGCTTTAGTGCACATAAAAATCACTTGGTGTGCTGGTTAAAATGCAGACTCCTTGGTCCATCTCCTAGAGATTCTGATGCAGCTTCTCTTGGTTGAGATCCAGAAAGTGTATTTGAACAAGCACTCCAAGCAATTTTGCTACAGGTGATCTAGAAACCACACTTTGAGAGGCAGCTTTAACCACTTGTCAAAGATCTTTGTGAATCCAAGAAATCCCATAGAAACTCCCTTATGCCCTCCTCACCAGTCTGTCTTCAGGGCTCCCTATGCCAACAGCTGCCTTCAATCACCTCCCAAACACTCCCCCACTTGACCAAACACCCTGTAGAAGAGCCATACTGCCCCTGGCTATGCAACACTGCCAGAGTCCCTTTGTTTCAAATTTTTGGAGTATATTTGACCACTGCTGAAATTCCTGAGAGACACTTAATCTGTCTGTGTGTATGTGCGCACGCATGCACGTGTTTAGTCCAATATCATGTTTGTTTCTTTTCAACAACCTCAGATCTACTTGTTACCATTACCCCTCAGAGAAAAAGAAGACACTCTGCACACATACAAGATGGCAGAAGTAGAATAGAAAAGGGTACAAGCAAAAGACAGCATATGACTGTCTCTCTTTGGGAATCTATGCATCAGTATCCTTTCTAAGTGTAATGGAAAAACAACGAGGACTTAGAAAGCTTAACGATGACTTACATTAAACAATGACTGCTCACATGCCTCTCAGATCATCAAGGCCTCTCTATTCTCTTTGCCAGAGCTGTCATCCTATGTCCTGGATTTTAGGCAGACAGGTAGCTGCTGGCATTGGGGGTTAGGGTTTATGTGTAGTATGTTCCCTTAGAATGCCCACCACACTAGGGCAAAAATGGGTAGGGTGACACAGCGGGTATACATTGGGCAGTGCTTGGCAGGCAGAGGGTAATTTGTGTGGAAGTACACTAATATCCTCATCACTATAAGTTTCAGTGACCCCAGGGCCTTTTTTCCTCTTCCTTCCTGGCAGTGAAGCTGTAGTAAGGAAGGAGGGCTCTCCATAAGAAGAGCTGCATTTGGCAAGCTGTTAGAAAAGTTGAAAGAATTTATTTCTGTCTCAGTCTACGGAATGTCATGGTCCATCTAGCATGACTGTCAGCTCCTTTGATACATTTTTTGTGTCATTATTTTTTGTACACTATTTTTTTGTCCTAAGTGGGTGGAAGGAGACAGGTTGAAGAAGTGATTCTTCTAAAGATACCTTTTGGCTAAGGACATTATGAGAACCCAAGACCAGGCACTACTCAAAACATAAAGTAAAAAACTTGCAGTGGAGTCAAGAATGAACACACAGGGCCATATTGTACAGGTGGCTGGGTGGAAGTAGGCATCGATGCTGCCCCTACTGCTCCAGCAACCACTAGGGGGAAGGGCATATCTGTCCTCTCTGATGGGTGGCCAAAGTACTGTCTAAGAAATGACAATTTCTAAGAGCTCCAAAGACAAGACCAGACCCCACAGTAATAGTTACTCAGTGATTCTCTGAATCAGAGTGTTCATACATGCCCACTGGTAACAAGGACAATTTAAGAGACTCTCTCTCCAGTACATTTTTATCAGTACATTTACTGGCCATACGACCTCTTGTCAGCATAAAACACTAATAATAATTGCTCCCATTGCTCCCTCTTCTAACTCCTCCTCACTCAGCCCTCAAGTCTGAACTTTGTTTTGCCCCTTAAATGGCCCCACTATGTCCACACTTATGCATTCATACTGGAGATACAGAATACTGCATTTGGCTCTGTATGTGTGCTCGGTACTTCTCTTGGGCCCCCTTACTTATTAGCAACTCATTCTGGAAGTGCATTAGTGGTTCTATTATGGCAATTTCTTTTAGAAACTGGCATTCATATCACTGCCCAGAACTATTTGGGAAGAAGCTGAGGTCCCCAATCAAGCCAAGACATCCAATCCATTGGGCCTATACCCTACCCAGATGTCCAACCACAGAAAGGGATGAGGGTCTACTTCACAGGTTCTCCGGGTATGGTTTTGGGTCCTCTCTTTACACTACTCTAGGTGCCTGAACTTGTGTAAGACACATCCTTTATTAGCTCCTCTTTCTCCTCTAGTCTGTTGAATACAAATATCAGCCCAGGAGGCTTTGGGTCTGTGATTATCATACTCTACATTCTTTGTCTTAAAAAGATTCTCTGGGTATCAACTGTTGCCCGCATAATGATGGCTGCTAAATTTCAACCCCTAGCCCGACTTCTCATCTAACCCCCATTTCTGTATCATCAGCTGGGCATCTCATCTGTACTAGAATGGCCTGCTACCGAAATCAAACCCAAATCTTCAAAGTCACAGATCAGTAAGTCAAAAGGGACCTTGGAGAGCACATTCTCTTTCCTTACGTCCCAGCTTTAGCCTTCAGCCCCCCAAGAACCACCAGACCCTCAAATATAATGCTTATAATTACAGGCTTTGGAGTCAATCAGACCAGGACTCAAATGCTGGCTCAGCTTTTTCTTGGTATTGTAGCCAAACATTCTACCCTTTCTTTTTCCCCCAATTTTATTGAGATATAGTAGACAACACTGTGTATGTTTAAGATGTACATACAAATGATGATTTGAAACCCATATGCACTGTGAAATGATGACCACACCTCCATCATCTCACAAAGTTACCTTTTTTTTTTTGCATGTGTGGTGAAAACATTTGAGATCTACTGTGCTAGCAACTTTCAAGTCTACAATACAGTATTGTCAACTACAGTCACCATGCTCCACTCGACTCCTTCTGAAAGACAATTTCCTTGGCTTTAAATTAGGGATGATAACAGGACCAACTTTCTTTCCACAATGCCTGTGAAGATGAATTAAGAAAATGCCATTAAAGCACTTGCTAAGCTCAAAATAGGTACTCATGAAATGGTCGCTACTATCATCCTTACTCTGATGTTTTTAAATGTTTATCTATTTTACCTCAGCCAAACCATTTCAAATCTTCTCTTACCATCTTTCATATGCATTAATTTCCTTAAGCAATGTGTATTTATTGTGCATTTACTATGTGCCTGAAACTGTGTGGGCACCAAGGACAAACCAGCAAATAAGTGACACACGGTCCATGTCCTCATCCAGCTTAAAGCCCAGTGAGCAAAGACCTGCTTTAAAAAAATACAACTCTGGGGACACCTGGGTGGCTCAGTGGGTTAAGCATCTGCCTTCGGCTTGGGTCATGATCCCAGGGTCCTGGGATTGAGTCCCGCATCAGGCTCCTTGCTCAGTGGGGAGCCTGCTTTTCCCTCTGCCTGCTTTCCCTGCTGCTCCCCCAGCCTGCACTCTCTAACAAATAAACAAGTAAGATCTTTAAAAAAATATATAAGTTGGATCAATATTATGATGGGGAAAGTACGTATCAGTAGCTTAGCACACAGTAATGAGCCTTAAATCATTTATGACTAGCCTCTTGCTTGGCTAAACCAGCCTGCACATGCCTACCAAACTTGTCTTCCTAAAACACTGCTTTCTTCATGTAAATCTCCTCTCTAACCTTTCAATGGCTGCCCGCTTCTTGGGAGATATGGCCGCCACCTGGGCTTCAGCCTGGCCTTCATGAGGCGCCATATGCACAAATACAACAGGCTTTGGAGTTAGACACGTGTGGATTCAAATCTGGGCTCTATTTCTCACTAGGTATGTAAACTTCAGCTCCTCTAAACCTCGGTGACCTTACTTGGAAAATAAGGAAACAATTGCTCTTCCACATCTGAAAGTTTCATGTGGACTCCCCCCCCCCCACCCGGAATGCCTTTCTCCATCCTTCCTCTGCCATCTCTGTCTGAATGGCTCCCATACAACCTTCAACCAGGGTTTCTGGCACAGCGACAGATCACACAGAAGAATAAAGATATAATGTCGATGACAGCAGATGATGGTTAGGGTCTAAATCCCTGATCCTGTGAAGAGTTCAGGAGAGGGAAGGGTGCTTAATTCTGCTCTGCTTTGCTAAGCAAACATGGATCCTGGGCTTGGAATGGTTTGCACTCCACTGATCACTAAATACTATCAACAGTTATGGGAGGGGGCCCTAAGGCCACAGGACATTTGTTCGAAATGACATCAGGCACAATTGTTTGAAATCTAAAAGGCCAATACGTCAGTGAGGCAGCAGAGCAGCCCGGCAAGCCACAGCAGATGCTAAACAACACCACGCCTCTGCCTGCTGGACCAGCACTCTCTCCGCTGGGCGGGTGTGAGGTGATTTGCAGGAGGCCCCCTGAGGCTGGGCATACTTGCTGATTAACCTGGACACGTGCCCAAAGAGCTTGTCCCACCAAACCTCTATGGGGCTGATGGATCCCTGGCCTCACACCACATCTAGGGCCCGCATGGCCAGCTTTTGCAGTCTGGCTTGTGAATGCACACACCAGGGGACCGGTCCAGACTCACATCTGAACCGGGACTATTCTGTGGTAAAGGAACCCCAAAGCCCATGCTTCTGTGTTTGCTCAATGAGGCCAAGCATTCACAAGACTCTCTCAAACACCTGCTGGATCAGGGGACCCCTCTCAGGCTTTCGGGTGCACTGCCGACAAATGGTTCCACATTCACGAAGCCTAGCCCTAACGTCAGCGGCCTCTGACGTTAAATCCCACCTGCCTAAAAACATGCCATGAGAACTTTCACCAGCTACAAGAGGCAGATTCACTCTTCTGTTTTAAAAATGCTCCCTCTGGGGGCGCCTGGGTGGCTCAGCGGGTTAAGCCGCTGCCTTCGGCTCAGGTCATGATCTCAGGGTCCTGGGATCGAGCCCCGCATCGGGCTCTCTGCTCAGCAGGGAGCCTGCTTCCTCCTCTCTCTCTGCCTGCCTCTCTGCCTGCTTGTGATCTCTGTCAAATAAATGAATAAAATCTTAAAAAAAAATGCTCCCTCTGACATTAACAATAAGAACACAAATGAAGATTTCCCAACAGAGCCTGAAACAAGGCAAAAGAAAGGGAGGAAGGGCCCTACTCTGGTCCACTGCGGATCTTTCCACTCCCTGAAATCTGTCCGTTCTCTCAGGACAGGTATGACCCATGTTATTCACCTGTGTCATCAGTGACTAGCACAGGGTCAAAGCTAAAAGCAGGTGGTCTGTCCAGAGTTTTTTGAATATCCATTAGAAGCCGGGTCAGGCACTTTACTAGGCGCTAAGCAGGTGCTCAGTCTGTGTGTGGTGAACCGAATTGGTAGTTTTCACGCTCCCTTCCACCCAGTCACTGAGGCAGACCCTAGGGGGCCCCACACCCACTTTATACCTCAGCTCTCTGAGGGAGAAACACGGGGATCAATTCGCCTTTAGATCAACACACCAAGATTCCCTTTTCCTCGATGCCCTCTTATTATTTTAAAGCATTCGTGCTTTTTTTTTTTTTTAATAGAAGTTTCCAAGAATACTTAGAGATGATTAAATGCCCTGGGTTTGTTGGGGAGGAGGAGATTCATAAGCAGGAGAGACTCAAAAGGAGAATCATTTCTTTGAACATCTTCATAAAACATCAGAGTGATGTTACAGACAGAAAGGAGAGAATCTGTGTCACCTGCCTTCCGTATTCAATCGGCAGTTGGCGAGTGAAATGATTGAGTGAAGCTGTTGGTGATTTATTGTCACCCTCTCTTCACTCCTATTGTCTGAGGCCCATAGCAAGCGCTCAGGAGGAGACTGCCCCACTGAAACTATAGGAACATTTCCTCTCAGTGACAAAAGATCCTTCCGCCATTGGCCTTCACGCTGGTGGGTCCTCCCTGCTCCTTCCCCGGTCAGGTGCACTGAGTCAAAACCTAGATTCAGCGCTCCCTCGTTTTCCCTCAGATCCCCTACCCTTTATTTAGCTTTTTATTCAGGGCTAAGGTGCTTGTTGCTGTGGCTTACATATGGGAACAGCTCAGATGCAGAAAAAGAAAAAGCCTCTCTCTCTGTGTGTGTGTGTGTGTGTGTGTGTGTGTGTGTGTGTGTAGAGGTGGGGACTTATCAGAACGTGAAGAAGCTGAACTCTTGCTGGCAGTGGGTTGAGGCTGGTATGTGTGAGTAGGAGAAACACAGGGAAATGGAAGCCTATATTTAAATACAATATTCAATGTAATGATTGTTGACCCGGTTACAATTCCCCTAGCCATGTGAGGCAAAGCACACTGACCAGGCTGTCCACGGCCCTCACATCCCACAGAGCAGCCTTCCTGGCTGGGCAATGTCAGCCTTTCAGCCCGTTCCTTAGTGCAAAAATGCAGTCACATTGGCATTGTTCTCTCCATTTCTGGAACAATGCTGCCAACGTTGCCATTCTAGGAAAGCGTGGTGCGGTTTCACAAGAAACTGATGTTTTGGGCCCAAAAGACACATGCCCAGAGAAGCCTACTCTATCTCTAAGCAGAAAGCAGCCAGAGGTAGAAAGATGATTATCTATGTGGCAGGCCGTGGCAAAAAAAGACACTGATTTCTCCAAAGAAGAAACTTCCACACAGTGCACTTACCCCCACAACAGCCATTTTTAGCCTTTCCTAAGGTTACTAATAAATGAGCAACTAACTCACATCCCCAGGAGACCGACCACAGTTAGAGGCATGAAGCAGAGAGCCAGGTCAGCTCCCCAAGTGCGGTTGCTCACTCTCAGTTAGAAAACTGGAAATGACACAATTACACGTGTGTGTGTGTGTGTATGTGTGTGATGTGCCCATGTTCCCATGACCTCATGCATGTGAGAATATGTGCATGTGCCCTGGGTTTATCATCACAGAAGGAGCTAAGTTTGAGAGAGAGAAAATGGGAGAAGAGGAAAAAGAAAAAAAACTTATAAAGGACTGTAGGTCTCAAGGGCCTAAGAAGTCAGCAAGGTTCTTGTGGTTCATCTGCATCAAAACCATTTTTACTCTACACCTGCCACCCCTTCAGGGCCCCGGCTGGATGTCCAGCCTCACTCTAACTGCCCAGGCTTGACAGTGTTACTCACCAGTGTGCAAACCTCCACTCACTCACAGTTCCGCACAGAATCACATCCTAATTCCTTCACCCTGAGTCCATCTGCAGGATCTCGCCGCCGTGGCCCTCGACCCCCTGCAGTGGAACTCCTGATCCCCAAACGCTCACCATCTGGCAACGCAGTGCAGAACCTGGGCTCCTCTGTGCTGCTCCCTGAATTCCAATCCCCGGGCAGGTTCTACCTCACCCACAGGGCCCGAAGGCCACACGCTCACCCGCCTCACACCACCAGCGCTCGGCTGGGCTCCTCCACCGGCTTCCTGATTTCTCTCCGCACAGGCATCTTGGAGCTTCTCGACTTATTCACACAATCTCCAGAGCAGCCCTTTAAAACCCCAAATCTGAGTGTGTTACGTCTCCACTGAAAATTGTCCCATGGCACCTCACGCTGCTTAGAAGGAAATCCAAGCTCCTTAGCGTGGACTACCAGGCCTTAGATGCCACGGGCCCGGCCCACCCTCCTGGCTTTATCTCCTCTGACCGCCCCCCCCTCGGTCGCTGCTCTTCTCAGTCCTTCACACACTAAAGCCACCTCTTCCTGCCTTGGAGGCATTTTGCACATCCTCTGCCCTTGGCCTGGGCCACTCTTTCTTTCACTGAGGTCTCACTCGTCGTACCACCTCAGACCTGCCTGACTGGCAGAAACTTCCCCTAACTACTCTCCACACCCTTTCCCACAGCTGTAGTGTCTTCAGAACATTCCCGACGCCATGATTAGCGGCGCTACAGTGAGTCACATGTGTGTTACGTGTCTCCCTGCTCTGGCATGGCATTTGCGCTCAACTAGGGGACATGGTCGACATGCACGGCTGTAACCCCAGCAGACAGTCTGGAACAGAATCAGTGAGTATGTGCCGAAAATCATGCTAGATCTGTTTCTTAATTTTTTTTTTTTTTGAAGTCAGTAATTCCCCTTTTCTCCCCAGTTTCAGTATTTAGCGTCCGGACCGATGTAGTTGATTAAATTATGACACGCAGGGTGGGGCTGTTTGCTGGAATCTTACCCAGGCCTGGTGGCTCCGCCAGAGGCCCTAAGCCCCTTGGCCATCGTGCACTTCTCTCCATCATATATCACCAGGAAAGCTGCGTAGGAGGGTGGGGAGCTTAGCATGCTGGGGGCAGAGGGTTATAAGTCACCTCCCCCTTTTGTACCTTTTCCATGTTCCCATTATGGCCACAGCAGTCCCCTTGTCAGGAGCCCACTTCCGGGAGCCCTGGACTCTTGGGAATCTCTAAGCTTTCAAATACGCACGGCTTCCTTTCTCCCTTCCATGCTTTATCCCTGTGCCAAACTCCTAGAGATCCTTCAAAATCAGTATAAACATTGCTGCCTCTGCAAGTATTTCCCTTACTCCCATTCTTTCCACTGGTTCCCACTCAATATCATACAGGTAAATCAACAATTACAAAGCAATGTGATGACTTCCCATCTAAAGTGTAAGGTCTGTGAGGTCAGGGACTGGGTTTTCCCATTTACAGAGAGGGATGGCTTCATTGATTCATTTATCGATTCAATCAGGCGTTACACAGTTCTTGAGCACTCACTGTCCAGAAAAAAATCCGAAACCAGTGCTCTTTCCACCATGACACACAGCACAGTTACTGATAGTGACTCCAGCTGAATTTCCAGTTACTTTAAAGGTGTCAGAAATCATGAAAATCAAATAGTGACTCCCTTGCTGTTCTGAATCCATGCAGATCTGAAGACTCAAGAAACGGAAGCTTCCTGAGAAAAGAAACCCAGACTGTAGTACAGAGAGATAAACAGATGGAAATAATGAAGACCAGGTTAAGATATGTTAAGGCAAAATGAAGAATGCCAACCTACATCCAACAGGGCTTCCAGAAGGAGGTAATAGAGAGAAGGGGGCAGAGAAAACCTTTTAAGATATAATGGCAATATTTCCCAGAACTGAAGAAAAGGACATGAATCCTTAGACTTAAAAAACATACTAAGTTCCATGAAAGGATACACAACACCAAATTTGTACACTTGTCATGAAATCTGGACATTGTCGTGAAATTATAGAACCTTAAAGAAAACCAAAAAAATATTTAAATTGAAAAAAAAACAAAAAAGTTGCCTACAGAAGATAGATAATCGAGTTGAAAAAAGATTTCTCATCGGCAACAAATGGAGTAGTGTTTTTAAAGTGAAAGTGAAATTTCAACATCTTCAGACAAAGGAAGACTTAATTTACTGCTTAGAGAACTTCATTACAAGGATATACCATGGTTTAAAGGGAAGGCAACTGAATGCAAATGAATGGAGTAGAATAGAAGAAAAAAAAGGATGCCAGGCAAAGAAGTTGCTAGTAAAGCTAGCAACACTAGCTATAAACACTATAAACACTAACTAGCCATAAAACACTGATTGGGAGATCAAAGAAAAAACATTCTTAAGTTCCTTACAACTCTTGGAAGGAACGCGGAGAACCAGAATAGCTTTGGATTTGTAAGGCTAATCCTACGTCTTAACATTTAAAGAGAAACCAGTAAAATAACAGAAACAGATGCCTAAGGGAAGTTTGTTTTTCGTCGGGAGGCATGATTCTGAACTCTACCTTCCCGAATGTCTTGATACTATCCAGACCTCTGAGCCTGCTGACTTGCAGAAATAATGACATTAGACACTTCTGTTAGACGGTAGGACAGGGCGCTCCAGAGTTGTTGTTTTGATGGTTATACAAAAGGGTAAATGTGGGACCTGTTGTGTGTCACCCATACAAATGCTCTGAGTGTTACTGATCAGCTGACAAACTGAGGGAATGTTTCACTTCCCACAGTAATTCAATCTCATCCTCATCTCATCTGTCCCATGTTCTCTGAAGGATATCATCCTTCCTTTTCTTCTTCTTTTGTTTTTGTTTTTTGAGAGACAGTGAGCAAACTAGTAGGGGTTGGGGAGGGAGTGGGGCAAGTGGACTTGGCACTTAGCGTGGAGCCCAATGTGGGGCTCAATCTTACAACCCCAAGATCATGACTTGAGCTGAAATAGAGTACGGAAGCTCAACCGACCGAGCCGCCCAGGTGTCCCCATCCTTCCTTTTCCCACAGGATTTGCCCACTCCTGCAACTTCTCTTTCCACAGATACTCTCACAATCTCATGCTCACTAATCCTTTTCACCTTCCATCCATCAACTTTTTACCTGTTTTTAGGGAAGGAAAAAAAGTCTAAATTAAATTGGAAATCTACTTATTCCCCTCCTTTCTGTCAGTGCAATAACAAATAGGAAGAAAGAAGAGGAAGAACTGAAAAATCATGGTGATTAAAACCCTGCGTAAGAAACGTCTTGGTAGGGGCGCCTGGGTGGCTCAGTGGGTTAAAGCCTCTGCCTTTGGCTCAGGTCATGATACCAGGGTCCTGGGCTCTCTGCTCAGCCGGGAGCCTGCTTCCCCCTCCCCTCTCTGCCTGCCTCTCTGCCTACTTGGGATCTCTGTCTGTCTAATCAATAAATAAAATCTTAAAAAAAAAAGAAACATCTTGGTACAAATTCTTAAATATCATAATTACATTTTTTCAGGCAATGGCTTTTCGAAATCCGTGAAGGAATCCTAGATGTACTGGCTCCTGGTTTCTGTAGTTAAAGCAAAACACAAATGGTATCCGGCAGCACCTAAATGCTTATACCATAAAATCACTTATAAGTGCCTCTGAGAGACCCATCACTCACTACATTTTGCTAAATACTCGTAGTTTAAAGAAAAACATTTAATTAAATATCAAAAGAATCAACAGGAAAAAAAATGTTATGTCTTATGTGGAATATAGTAGCACCCAATGATTAATATTTGAATCCAGTGACCTGGATTAGACATAGAGTCAACTTTTCATTATCTGTGACAGTAAGAAGAATTTAAATGAAGATCAATTTCAGGGAAGCTGAGATTCACTGTTTCTGGGAATGGTGGAAAGAAAAAGAAGGGGGGCCTGCCTGGCTCAGCTGTTAGAGCATGGGACTCTTGATCTCAGGGTCCTGAGTTCAAGCCCCACATTGGGTATAGAGATTATTTTTCAAGAAAGAAAGGGAGGGAGGGAGGGAGGGAGGAAGAAAGAAAGGAAGGAAGGGAGGAAGGAAGGTGAAAGAAAGAGAAAGAAAAGGAAAAAAAATGATCTGGTCCCTAGTGAAACATTTGCCAGTTTAAAAGAAGCTTAACAATTAAAACCAGGGGGAAAATGCTAGTTACCAAGCCTTGGTGACTGTCCCTTGCATACAAGCTTCTAGGACATCCATAAAAAGTGGCTCTCCAAATTCCCGTTACTGGATATGCCAACAGTTACAGCTTGAGGTTGATACACTGCTGGAAAATTGTTATTGTAGAACAGAAGACAAGAAAACGACAGGTCTGTAAAAAATTAAAATGGCAAAACGAGCAGGGACCAATAAAACTACACTCTGCCAGCCAAAAAGCAATCACCTAGTCTAGGGAAGCCGTTTCTCCCACTCCAGGGAGGTCCGCAACAGGGCATCACCCAGCACCCCGAGGAGTCAGTGTTTGGAGGCTCCCCAAGTATCTCGCCCACACTGCGGGTCAGGTGGAGAACTATCCTGAAGTAGTTAAAGCATCTGCCTTCACATGGTTTGTATCGTGCTTTCCTGAAACAGGAAGGTGTGGTCAGGCTGCATCCTGATTACATCTGCTTCCAAACAAGAAGCCCCAGACTGCGAATGAGCAGATTGAAAGGACACTGACCTCTGTCAGGCGACTTTAAGTGTGGTGATAGAGAAGCCGAACAACCAAGTTTCAAAGAAGCACCGTGCAATTTCCAGGAAGACCCTGGTTTAGGGATTGCACTGGTGCGATAACCATGGGAGGGGGTGGGCTTGGAGGGTGGGGGGACCGTGGCTGGGTTCAAAATGAAACATTGTCAGAACAGCACCAGTATGTCTGACAATGACACACGGGGACGGGTGCAGACTGAGTTATTTAGAACATCTGTTATCCTTTGCATATATGTGTTGAATATAGGTTCTAGACTCTTTGCTAGGCACTGGGGTTCTAGGCTCTTTGCTAGGCACTGGGGAAACAGAAGCATTAGGACAGAGGACCTGCCCGTGAGCTACTTCCATTCTAGCACAGTGGTTCACAACAGCATTGATTGCACAATAAAATTCTATAATTCAGTGGTTCTTGATCTTAGACACACATAAAAACTCCCTCAGCCTCGGGGGTGCCTGGGTGGCTCAGTCGGTTAAGTGGCCAACACTTGATTTCAGCTCAGGTCATGATCTCAGGGTCCTGGGATCAAGCCCCTGTGTCAGGCTCATGCTCCGTGAGGAGTCTGCTTCTCCTTCTCCCTCTGCCTCTCTCTCTGCCTCTCCTCTCCTCTCTCTCTCCCTCCCTCCTCTCAAAAATAAATAAAGAAACAAGTCTTTAAAAATAAAATAAAATTCCCTCAGCCTTACCCACCAGACATTCTGGCTTACATGGCCTATGGTCGAGCCAGCACACTGGTAATTTTTAGAAGCCCTCCCGAGTGATTTTCATGTACAGCCAGGGTGAGAATTCCCAAGCTAGTGGGAGAAGAGACATGGGCATCCCAAGAGAACAAACCACATGACCTAATTTTCTTCCTTGACGATTTAGGACTTGATCTGATAGGATATATTGAAAACTAAGAATTGGTTTAAAAAAAGAATTTTCTCTAATGTGACAGGAATCCAAGTCTCAGGAGTCTGTACTCCTTCTGTTAGGGATTTCCTGCCTGGGTGGCTCAGTGGGTTGAGTCTCTGCCTTCGGCTCAGGTCATGATTTCAGGGTCCTGGGATCAAGCCCCACCTCGGGCTCTCTACTCAGCAGGGAGCCTGCTTCCCCCTTTCTCTCTGCCTGCCTCTCTGCCTACCTGTGATCTCTCTCTGTCAAATAAATAAATAAAATCTTTTTAAAAATCAATATGAAATACGGAAGAGTACTTTGAAATCTCAGTGATTTCACGATAGACAGAAATACAATTGCAACCCAACCATGAAGAAAAGAGAATGGCTCAGGAAATCTTAGTGGTTTGAATGCTGAGAAGGGACCTAGGTCCAGACATGGCTAGTTAGCACAGAATTTCCCTAAAATCTGGGATTTTGGGATCAGGGCCCAGAATGCATGGAAGGAATGGTGCTAAAGCTTGCTTTTGGTAACGAGACAGTGACCCCTTGAGTCTTCCATGGAAACGGACTGTCTCTCACTCATATGTAGGTCTCCTCTTTAATTGGCTAATTAGAATACAAACACATGATAGAGACTTTAATTTTCATAAACACACGATAATGATGCAATGATTCTGACAATGGATCGTACCAGGTGCTGCTCATGGATAAGCTATGCCCAGGATGGAAATGAGCAAGGCTCCATGCACTCCCTCAGCCACCTGCTCACAGAACCTCGGACCGCCCCCCCCCCCAAGGAAATGAGCCTCCAAGGGGGCCTCAGGGACTTTCAAATGCACAGATAAATTACCCTGCACTTGGGGAGCTCAGCCGGCTGCTTCTACTTGGTGTAATATTTTGGCTTGATGCCTTTTCGTTGCATTTCATTTTGGGGTGGGGGGAGTAGAGGCGCACTGCACTTTCATGAATATAAGGGCTAAGAAATCGACGCAGAGGCCCTAACGTGCTCTGGCTTTGTAAAATATTTTGTCAGTAAACAAGGCTGTCTAGGCCATGTCTCCAGCAGGACAAAGTCAACATCACAGCATGTCAGGATGGGCATTAATCTTTATTCCCAAATCTTTAAGGAAGGGAAGTCTCATTATCTATCTGGTAGTATGGCTTTGCCATTGAACCTCGGGAGCTTTATAGAATTGGGGGAGAATCAGGAAAAAATTCCAAAGAGTCAAAATATTATCAGGTGAACAGGACCCTCTGTCTGGTATGTCAGAAACGACTTGCCCCCAGGCTGGTGATCACATCCTGGCTCTGCCCTTCACTCCCACTGTGACCTCAAAGTCACAGAGGATAGTCAGTTAAGCCCTACATCTAATTTTTCTCAACTGCAAAAATGAGGATAAGGACAGCACGGTTGCGGAAAGGATAGGAAGTTCATGTGCAGCATTCAAACAATATTGTTGCCCTTGGTGTACTTGGTTTCAGCGCTCCTAGTGACCGGGCCACTGATTCTTGTCTCTTTAACTCAGGCAACCGGGGCAGCAGGCTCCCCAGGCCTGCAATTCTGTGTCTGGTTTCCCCAGCATTCACGCTCTGGTCGCCCAAGGGGGTGCGATTTTACAGACAGCACCACACCGAGGCAGGCAAAAAAAAAAAAGTCTCATTTACAGCCCAGCTCTAAAAAAAAAAAAAATGAATTTTAGAGTTTGGCAGATTGTTATCCCACCTGTCAATCCCTAAAGAGTAAGCTGCTATGTTGTTGTTGTTTTTTTATTTTTGGGTTTTTTTTTTTATTTTTTGCCGTTCTAAAAATAGATGGCTGCTTCAGTAAGGTGCTGTGTAACAAAGAGGCTGTGTGTTTCTCCAGCCCATTGATTTCTGATTATTCAGGTCTGCTAGGATGGTCAGGCTGGCTCCTGTCTCATCCCAGGACTTGTGGCCCTGTGGTGAGACAGTGAGGCACACAGGACAGGGATGGCTGTTAGGAAGATCCTCTGGGGGCTTCTTGGCTCAGCAGAACTAAACAGCAGGATGGTACAGCATCACCTCCATTAAGGCAGAATCAACCAGAAGGACGTTCTGCCTTGTCTCAGTCCCCCTCAGTCACAACCCCACTCCCCTAACAGATTGGTAACAAGACTGGGGGCTGGGAAGAGACAGGAGTTAAATCGCATAAGGCATCTGGAGTCCCAGTAACTCACCTGTGTTGGGACAAAGAACAGAAGCTGAGTCAAAATGCCCTAGGGCCTAGGCACTACGTTCCCAGCATCAATGGGACCATACGAAGCATCCCCTGTGGCCTTCTCATGTGCTGCTCTGGTTTCCAGCTGGGATGAGGGCCCACACAGAGGCCTAGCTTCAGAGGGTGGCCCCTGTCACGGAGCATGCTCCCTGAGGTGAGGGCTAGGAGGAGCTCTGAGGGACTTCCCTGATAGTCTAGCACCTTCCTGGCTTTCTGTTCTGGGTCATCCTAGTGACCTAATTTGGTCCTGATCTCATCATTCCACCTGTTTTCTTAATGAGCCATATGGTGGGGGTGAAGGGCAGGGGGTGGGAGATCACTGGCCCCTTTGCTTGGTTTTGAGAATTAAAAACCTAACTACTGCTTATCAAAGATCCAATAAGGATGCTGATTAGAAAGGCAGCCTGGGGGCACCTGGCTGGCTCAGTTGGTAGAGCCTGTGATTCTCAAGCTAGAGGTCGTGCGTCTGAGCTCCACACTGGGTATAGAGCTTACTTGAAAACATAGATAAATAAAAATAAAAAATTATAAAACAAAGGCAGCCTGACATGGTTGAGAAAAGCATTCCACGTGAGGTCAGAAGACCTGGGTTTTACTACGTCTCCAAGTAGGTGGAAGAAAATGCATTGGGAGAAGACAGTAAGGAAGGAAATATGCCAAAATGATAATAGTGGATTTATCTGTGGAGTGGGATTACAGGTGGTTTTCTCTGCTTTATCATTTTCCATATCTTTCCAATTTAATCTAATAAGCATGTTAAATCAGAACACTGACATCATATAAAAGACTGGGGTTAGAATCTCATTTTAGGGGCACCTAGGTGGAGCAGTCAGTTAAGCATCAGACTTCTTGGTTTCAGCTCAGGTTGTGATTTCAGGGTCATGAGATCGAGCCCCGTGTCGGGCTCTAGCTTAGCTGAGTGTCTGCTTGGGTTTCTCTCTCCTTCTCCCTCTGCTCCTCCCTCCCGCTCTTTCTCTCTCTAAATAAACAAATATTTATTTAAAGAAAGAATCTCATTTTAATAATTTCTTATTTGTGTCACTTTGAAGCCAAGTACAGTCCCTTCTCTGAGTCCTTAGTTTTCCCATTTATAAAAAGGACAGGCAGGAACTGGAGGAGACTTCAGTTCTAACATTCTGTGTTGCTAACACATTTTGGAGGGGGGAGGGATATTAGAAGTAGGCAACTTAAAGAGCTGGGACTTTACCACTATGTCAGGTCACTCTTACAGAGTCGCCGTGTGCTCCAGGAGCTAATCCGTTCCTCGGGGTCTGACACTCATTTCAGGGCTAGCAGGTTTCTATTGTGCTGCATTTGCTTGTGAGTCACAGTCAGCCTGATCTTGGGTCTTGAAGTGTGGGATTAATAACAAACTATTCAGAACATCTGCCTTCAGCTGAAGCAATTTATTTATTTCAAATCCCGCCTTGGAGTGTTCATCAGAAACACACATAACAAAGTATGTCAATTAACTCATTTAATCCTTACAATCACACTATTAAACTGGAATATGTATTATTACCCCCTTTTTATGAATGATGAAACAGGCTCAGCGAAGCACACAGCTAGGTCCCAGCATTTGAAGCCACGTCTGCTCAGACATGCTACCTACAACTGTTTGTGGCTGAAACAAAACTGGGCAGCTGAGTTTGCTCGGGTGGGGGACTGGTCACAGAGCTTCTAGCTGTCTCAATCTAGTATCCCTCCATGACTCAGAGAGCTCAAATCCTCACTTGGAAGAAGGATTTGTCGTTGCCGTGCCTTTTCCTTAGTCCCTGGGGCATGAGGATAATGATCAGCACTGCAAAGGCCTCTCCGGCTGCTCCCATCCAGAGGCAGAGGCCTGAGAGGCTTGGGGGTGGGTGTGGAAGATGCTGAGAAGCCCCAGTGAGAGCAGGTGGTGATGATGCCCTAATCTGGGCATAATCTCCTCCCATTTGAGAATCCTTCTAAACCCAGACAGAGGGAGAGATGACAGACACCCATGGCAGACTCTTGGGTGTAAGACCGGATGACATGCCAGGAAGAAGCTCCCCGACTTTGTTTTATGGTCCCAGCCCGATTCAGCCTCAAAGTAGAGCCCCTCGATGTTTTAAGATTCAGGGCATTAAATTAACACTGGATGCTAACGAACATGGGCAGCCTATGGAAGGGTACCGCTTCCCAACTCTGTGATAACAAGACGCTTCTATCATAAGGGCCAATAATAGCAAGGCTGATGCATGCAGACAGTAAATGTGGTCAAAGAAGAGCAGCACTTCCAGGTGGTGGGAGTGACTCTGTAACTTGCTCATTAACTAACATTGGACAAGCCCTATATTCTCTTTGAACTCCACTCTCTGCATCAATAAAATGAAAATAATAAATCTATTTTGCAGCAGGTTTATGAAGATTAAATGAGGATGTTTTCCCAAAGCCCGGAGAAACTACTTTCTAGGTATGTTAATGGGTAGTTGGTGGCTACGGATGTGAATCAGGGTGTACATGAGTGGGAAGATGACCACGATCTAATGATTTTTGGAAACAATGAAGTTAAGCTATTGTATTTGCAGTCTCACACCACCAACTTCCCAGTCTATCATGAGGTCTAGAATCTGCTCAGAAGTGCCATGGACAGCTCGAGGCTGGCCAAGAGTGCTAGCCTGACCCGAGGGAGCCATTCTGGACCACCGACTTCTTGAGAGAGTACAGACCAAGTGTACAGATCAAGTTATGGCCCACAGGCCCTCCTTCCTTTGCCTAAGGGACATCATTTGTCAGGAGTTTCCAGGGCTGGGGAGTCCAGCTCAAGGTCAGCAAGCAAACAGGCTGGTTCCAAGCTAGCACCGAAGGCCCCCAGCCGTGACCAGGTAGGTCACCTTTGACTACCATCAGTAAGACCAGCTGGCAATATTTGCCACACACAAAGACCAGCGTACATTTAAGAAGGCATTAAGGCAGCTGAGCCCAGAAGAAACGCTGGTACCTTGGGAGGATTATGGTCAGGCTCCCATCCAGAGAGGGCAAAACCAGAAAAGTTGTAAAGTTCAAGGAGGGGCCAGAATGAGAAAGCACAGCAAAATGGGAGGGAGCATCAGCTGAAAGCATCCCAAAGTGAGAAAGCCACTGCCAGCTCAGAAGGCGTGGTCTTTCTTTCTGTCTTATCAGGAACACTTAACTGGGCACCCTCATCCTGCCTAAAGCCAAGCAAAGAGCTGAGATGTGAAGGAGACATTGTATGTTGTAAACCAGCAAGAGAAACAGATGTGGTCCTATGGAAACCCAAGCGAGCATCTACCATCCTTCTCTGGAATGCAACTTCTACAAACGTGACTTGGGCAGTTAATTTTGCGGAGACTTACAAGGTACCAGTTACACTAGCTACACCGTGTACATTATATTTAACTATTAAATCATTTGCCTAGGATAACCCTGGTTAAATTAAGTGTCAGAACCGGGATGGAAATCTGGGGTTGATCTGATTCCAAATCCCAGGCTTTTTTCATTTATGCTGGGAGAGAGGCAAGTTGCTTGGCTTTCCTAAACCTCTTGACCTCTTGTGGTAACTTGCCCCAGTGCTGGATCCCAGCCAGGATCCTACAGCTGGCCTCTTTGTTCTTCAAGCCCTGACATCTCAGGCCCTTTTTTATGCAAGAGAGGTGTTGCGATGCCTAAGAGGTCCTTGAATGACTAAGTAGTAAAAAGAAGCCCCAACTTAGGCCAAGAAAGGGAAAATTACCCCTTTTTCTAGGACAATCTGAAAATCTGTCAGTAGATCTTGGAGACAGTTTCAAATATACTTTGCCTGTGCCCGCTGCCGGGCCATTGTTCTAGCTGTTTCCTCCAGTGCCAATGCCTACATTTAGTCAAATCCTGTGTGTTTTTTCAGAGTCCATCTTTTTTTTCCCAGAGTCCATCTTGATTTTTTTTTCTTCCAAGATTTTATTTAAATTCCAGAGTCCATCTTAAATCAGGTCTCCCACCATGAAATATTTGTTCATTCTCCCAACACACTGGGACCCCTCACCACTCAATCTCCCAGGCATACACTGTCCCGTATCACATGCAACTAATAATTTACATTTATCCCAAACTGCCGTGAGCCTGACAAAGCAGAGATGGCATATTCCTCACATCTGTAAGTCCTGACATACTTAGAATAATAAACACCCAGGAAAAGAGCCCTGTCCCCAGAAGGTACTCAGCAGAAAAAATTCTAGGACTTAAATGAATATATAAATGTCCAACAGGGGTCCTGAAAGAACAGCTCCTTCCCCTTCCCAGGAAAGGGGATTCTAAGGAGTAACACCCCCTCCCAGGTCCCTGAGCAAGCGACTTCCTGCTCTCTTAGAGACTGGTCTTTGCATATATCCCAGAAGCAGCACAATACATTTTATAAAAAAAATGTTTGGGGTTGGTATAAAGAATAAACCCGGAGTGTCTGAGTGGCTCCGTTGTTAAGTGTCTGCCTTCGGCTCAAGTCATGATCCCAGGGTCCTGGGATCGATCCCTGCTTCGGGCCCCCTGCTCAGCTGGAAGCCTGCTTCTCCCTCTCCCACTTCCCCTGCTTGTGTTTCCTCCCTCGCTGTTGTTCCTCTCTGTCAAATAAACAAATAAAATCTTTTTTAAAAATTAAAAAAAAGAATAATAACCCAGGCAAACTTGGCCCCCAGATCTGTAATTCCTCTTAAATCACTTTATGTAAGGTGACAAGGAGAGATGGATTAATCCACCAGTGGCGACTGGACAGTTTCATCCCTGTGATCGGTCTTCCCCTTCATCTGCACAGTGTACATGTTTTACTGACACTATGATGTTTCCATGGCGGTTTACATTTTGAACTTTTCACAGCCGTTTTCCTCTTGCATTCAGCATGCTGAACAAGAGTGGTCAAACCCACACGGAAGACAGGGAAAGATTCAACCACGGAGATGTGAAAGGTCATTCTTCAAATCAGAGACAGATCTGAGAACAGAACACTGACATCAGAAACTTGAGCTCTGAAGGCATATTAATCAACAAGCCAGCTGTCCATGTGAAGGAAAGGAAGAAACACGTAACTGAATTAGAGTTAAAACCGTCTTCCTTCAACATACTATTATTTAATTGACTCGAGGAAGGGACAGACACAAACTGACCAAAATTGGGCAAGCCAAGGAGCAGATGAAAGAACACAGACTACCCAATCCCACCCAGCACCCACCAAATCCTGGAAACATTGCCCGGGAATCTGCATTTTAACAGACGCTCAGGTGATTCTGTTAAGCAACTATGTTTCAGCCCATGTGTTTATGTCACCAAAAAGGTGTTAGATTTGAAGCCCCATCCAGGTTCTGTTCTGCCTAGCCCTGAAGTTCCTGATCAAAATGGTGGTGGGGCATCGAAGAAGGTGGGGACTGTCCTCGGGCTGCATCCAGGGAAGAACTCCTTACAAGAGCCCCGTACAAGTCTCCCAAAGAGAGTATCCTGACCCTTCCTCCGGTCTCACCTGGTATTTGGCCCTGACATTTACTTAGGATGTGCTTTTCACCCTGACGTTATCCTGGTATGAAGAGAAAACGAGATGCTAGCAAAGATAACTCATTCAAACCCAGGCTATGATTCCACAACAAAAAACCACAAACACTCTTTTCATTACACCATCTCCAAAACTATTTGTAACCAGACAGCATCGTTCCCCTTTTAGGGACAGGACCTTGTTATGATTTTCTTCTCTCTCACCTGAGCAGAAAAAGCCTCTATCCTTTAGAAACCCCAATTATAGTTGGGTTACTGTTGGACTTGTGAAAATATAATGAATGTAATTAACCAGAGTTACAATGATAAACAGGGTGGGAAGGAAAAACCCACCGAGCGAGGAAGCAAGCAAACAAACAGAAAAACAACGACCACATTTTCAAATCATCCTTTAAAAAAAAAAGACATGATTTGATCAGTTTTGTGAATCCTTAATGACTGGAAGAACTCAGTAGCTTGTTTTTTGGATTTCGGTGCAAAGATAAGACTCCAGGATGAAATAACTAAATGAAGCAACATGCCTCCAACCCAGGATTAAATCCAGACCAACCCTGAGGGAAGGCTCTCCCCGCTATCCTGTTGTATCATTTGTTCTGTGCTTGACCCAGGTGAGCTGATGCCTCGTTATGGGAGCAAGGCTACCACTGAGATAATTCCTCTCCTTCCAGGCTTACAAATAAAGAAAGCACAGAAAACTGTGGAAATGTTACATGTGCCTTTGACAAACTTCCTTCACTAATTACAGATCAATCATCAATCAGTTCTCTAAGAGATCTCAGTCTTAGGGCTCCTCCTGAGAGAGCTCCCCACCTTCACCTTCTACCTAACAGCCAAGAAAGTGTTAAGATTCAGGCAAAGGGGCACTGGACCAGATGGTTTGACCTACTCCTACCCCATGAGCAGCTCCTGCCTTTCTTTCTTTTCAAAAGATTTTATTTATTTGTGAGAGAAAGAGCACATGAGAGAGAGCCAGAGAGCGCAAGGTTGGGGGAGGGCGCTGCAGAGGCAGAGGGAGAAGCAGGCTTCCTGCTGAGCAGAAAGCCCAAGGAGGGACTCGATCCCAGGACCCCAGGATCATGACCTGAACTGAAGGCAGATGCTTAACCGAGGCACCCAGCAGCCCCCAGCTACTGCCTTTCACACAAACACTCTGCCAGTCCTTTCCTTGAATCTTCCTCCTGCCATTATTTTGCAGGTACCCCACACTGAGATGTAGGCCACCTTCCTGGCCTCTGCCTGTTCCTTGTCCCATGCACAAAGAATAAAGCCTAGCTCCTCATGCTACACATTCTTTCTCGGCCTCCCTAGACAGTAGGGTGGGGGTGTCCATGGCTCAGGATACATTTATCTCTGCCCTTTTTCTTTAAAACCCATCTGCCTGACAGCATGTTGACAGCTTCCAAACCCACTAATGGTTTCCAAAGCTTTTGTAAAGGCAAGACCTTGATACTGTTTCTGAGCCTCTCTTGGACCTGTCTTGACTTACAAACGGAAAAATAAAAGAAAGAGGGAAAAAAATTTAGCTTTCTTATTTGGAACTCTCCACCACCCGCTGCCACACACACCACCAAACCTCATGCTCATGTTGGGACAGTCCTGGTGAGAGCCCCTTGCAGAGGAAAGGAAGTGGTGGGAAACCTGCCCCAAGCAAAGGCTTGGTTAATGCCCTTAGAAAATCCTGCTTCGCAGGTCCATCCAGTCTCATAGCAAATGCTGTGCTGCGTATACCCTGCCCATATCCCCTTGGCTCCCCCTGTTCCCGTGCGCATGGACAGCTTTCTACTTCACACAGTTGCAATTCCTGCCAGCCAGAGGCCAGAGTGCACTCTCTGACCACAGGAACTTGCTCAGCCTGGGCTCGGAGTAGGCTGGAGAATCAGTGATTGCCAGGGAGTCGATGTTTCCAGGAGGAACCCTTAACATACAGGAATTGGTGAATAAACAGTTTCTCAAACCTTGAGGCGTGTTCTGCACAGCTCCTATGAACACCAGATAATGTACTCTGTATTGGCTTACATTTCCTTGCTTCCCCATCTTAAACCCCCCTACTCCAATAATGGGGCTTCCTGGAATCAGTTCCCAAGTAAACCACTTGAGCTCAAGTCCTGTCTCAGGGTCTACTTCAGGGAGAAGCTGACTTAAGACGCTTCTCATTATCATCCCCAGGCCCACGACTGCCTCTCCCCAACCCCTGCCACCATCGCTACATGACCGTGTCTGCTATAAAGCCAGTAGGTCTGGGAACAGTGCTGTGGGCAGCAGCCTTCTTGCCACAGGCAAATGTCAGCTCTCTTTCCAAGGACTGTTCCTATGTGGAGTTTACATACACAAGAGTGGTGGCTATGAGGCTTTGCTAGGCCTGTCTCTGCCCTCGGCTGTGGGTAGGGGTAGAGCACTGCTGAGGCAGCAGTAGGATTCTACTGTCTATGATAAGGAGAGCCCCTTGGTGAACTGGCTGGAGACGCTCACCAAAGGAGGTCATATTAAAGCTGCTACTCAGGGCAAGTTGTTAGGAATTATAGGCGAAGATTTCTTGCTTAGTCCACCCAACTGGCCACCCTAGAAGATTCTCAAAGTAAAGATTGTACGTCTTGGTTCTGGTCTGGGTAACTAGGTCTCCCTGGGCCTGAGCCAATGCCATTTAGCCATTCAACTGTGCACTCTGTATCTATTAGGGAACATGTCTTCCACCATCGTCACGATTCCACGTGGAAGGACTGCTTGTTGTCTAACACTCTCGGCCTCTTTCTACTAGCTCACTCACCCCTCCCCGGGGTTGGAGTAACCAGTCTATTTTATAAGTCTGGAAGAAGGAACTGGGCGAACTCAGCTCAGCTCCTTCCTTTCTCTTGGAATCTGCTTGCTCGAAGGAACACATATTCTGGTCTGCTTGCCAGGGACCTAAGCCATGATCTCTAAATAGCTTTATCAGAAATCAAGGTGATAGGTTTATATCTACCAGCCTCCCTACTGTTTCTCATTTTGTTCAGAACTGGGTGGAGAGTGAACGGGTATTACTTATTGATCCACTAAAGCCTCAACGGAAGCTTGTGTCTTATCATCTCTTGCACTATCAGAAAGGATCTCTGGGTAAGGAATTCCAAATCCTCAAGGATTCAAGGTGATGAGTTCGTTCCTCTTCATCATTGTCATCCATTTCTATACACTCTGATCATTACTTGCTGTGTGAACTTTGGGAAGCTACTTAAAGCTTCCGTACCTCCATCATAGGCGTGCCATGAGGATTAGCTATAATGTAAAATGCCTTTCCAAATGCCTAACCTAGAACATGCACAGAAAAAATTATGGCAACCTTTACATGGTGAACTGCTTTGGTTTCTCCAATTTCTTTCTGGTCCAAGCACCCTCGCGGATCGTACTTCCTTGTTAGCCATTTCACAGCAAATATGTCTACAAATTCGTTTTTTTGTCCTGGGTCCAAGAAGCTGCAAAGTTTGAACAGCAAGTAGCTCTACGACATCTGGATAATTTTCCTCAATTGGTCCTGCTGGTGTTGCGCAAAGGTACCTCCAGGGCTCTGGGAGGCCCATTGATCGTTCAGCAACATCTGCTCCATCATCTCCAGCGAGTGGATCGCTAGACAGCAGGAGACGACTTGAAAATCTCATGCCAGGTCTGGGACGGCCAATTGCTAACACATCAGCCCCACTGACAATTCTAAGTCTACAGTGACCAAACGGTCCTCACCATGCTTCTGAACATAGACTCCTGGCATCTTTCCCCAACTGACCATAGCTGGCAAATGAAAGAAACCCATATGAAATCTCTGTTGTGGGTCGACTAGATCACACACGCACAAAATTAATAGGTTTCATAATGCAAGGAAGTTTGCAGGGAGCAGTGTTAGGACTACACTGTGAAGCAAGGGTCCACATTCTAATAGACCACCATCAGAAGGGGGCAGCAATGAGTCAAGGAAGGGCTAGCCAGCAGGGTGTTCCATTGATTATAAATTCCCAGTTCTGATGTGGACAGAGATATCACTAATAGAAATATTAATATGCAGCAGGCAGAACACATTAACTCATTTTTGACAAACTGACTGCTTTAAAAAGGCGGTTTCAGTGAGGAGGAGGATACTACTGCTTGTTCGGGCACCACATCAATACCCCAACTGGGCAGTGATCATATTTCAATGAAACCAGTATCAGCAGAAGCAACTTCAGAGATCAAGTTATCCAATCCTCTCTTTGTATACATGGGAATACTGATTACTACATAGGAGAAGAGATTTGCCCAACTTCACAGAGTGAGTTAGGGGCAGAGATAGGACTACAGACAACACGTCTGAGCTTCTGGACCAAAGCTCTTTGACTAAAAGCACATAGTTCTAAATTACAAAAAAAAAAGGGGAGGGGGGAACAAGAGCGAAGGAGAGAAAGGAACAGTAGAAGAGAAAGACGGTACAAAATGTAAAAGTTTTTCTGAAGCCGCCTCTGACAATAGGTGAGTAGTGGCTTCAAAAGGCACTGCTAATTGTGCAGGAATAAAGTGAAATCAAAGGTGGGGGGGGGAGAGCAGCATCATACCAAATAACTAAGCAGTCTGAAATAAATGCGTGTCTAGCCACAAGCCTCCCCCACCTTCCCTTTACTTCCTGAGCAGCACGTCCTGTTCCAGGGAATTTACTTTCCTATAACTTACCACAAACGCTAAATGACAGTTCAGTTCTAGACAACCGCTTCCAGCTCAGGAATGATTATCAAATTGTGTTCATCACGTCTCACGCTTTCTTGAATTTCGCTCTTTATTTTCCTGTTTTTACTTTTAAGTTGCGTGGCTCCGGGCGTATTTTGCTCCCGGTAGCACCCAGGAGGTGTGTGTTTCATGTGCAACAGGTTGCCGTGATGTAAGATCCGGTTTCCGGCTCTCTAATTAAGAAGAGTCTTCTCACCTCACTTCACGATGGCAGCAGGAGCCCCAGAGCAGGAGGAGTGACCGAAAAAGAGGCCCTATTTTCTCCTTGCTTGCCAGCGGAACGACTTCTATGAGTTACAGTGTGTCCGGAAGGCAAGTGTGTGATCACGTCATCTAAAATAAGGAGCTGCTGGGAGTTCGAAGGTCTGACCCATCTCCCTTGGGAAGAACACATGTCTGTGTCTCTGCGTCTGTATCCAATGGGGGCGGGGAACCATACCACCAGATAGTTTCAGCATCTCTGAGCAAAATCTTTCCAAAAAAATGGACACACTTCTCTGTCTCCTTAAGCAGAACACAAAAATGGAATGTAGGAGTCCCTGTCTACTTGCGCTTCACTATTATTTTCATGCAGCTCTAGCTCTTGGCACTGAAGCTTTTTGCTCATACCTGTTCTCTCTGGTTTTCCTTCTACTGTTTAACTTAACCAGCCCCTTCCACTACCAAGCCCATCCCCAACTGCCATGAGCATGAAACCCCCCACACTACAGCCTACGACCCCTAGACCCTGTTGTCTACCCTAAGCCTCTCAGCCCACACTGCTCTGGCCAGACTGCTTCTTCCAGGAGAAAAGGAGTCCTGGATCACAAACAAATGCCCCTGCATGAAGGGCACTAAGCCATTATGCTTTCTGGGGTCTGATATTTGCTTATTTTAAATTGATTTCTCTCATTCCCTCATTCAGTAGCTGATCAGTTACTGATCAGTTACTGATCACTTACCTGGGATCAGACGCTTTACTTAGGGGTGCATCTCTCAGACAGGCACAATCTCTTCTCTCATGGACCCAAAGCCATGTGGGGGATATAGGCACGTCAATGTACACTTACACAGCAGTATGAGAAACGCTATGATGAGGATAGCATGGGATGACATGGGAACGTAAAGGAAGCGCTCAGAATCAGATTTGAGAAGTGTCAAGGGAGTCTTCCCAGAGAAGTAGGTATTTAACTTAAGTCCTGAAGGATGGATAAAAGTGAACAACTGGCTGGCAGATAGTACACATAATTGAGATGGGTTGAAAATCTTTATTTGCTGTCATCAGAGTACCTGTCTATAGAATTTCCCTACCCCTTCCAATGCACTGTTCCTAATGTGTGAAGTGCTTCAAAATTGGTCCAGCAGGAGGGTTAGTACTGTGTATAAATTAAGAGCCAAAAGACTGTTTGAGACTCTAAAGGGTGTAGCTGTGAATAAAGTGCAAAGGGGTTTCTTATTCAAGACCACAAAAACCACAAACCATAAAGGTAAAGAATGATAAATATGAATACATTAAAATGTAGAATTTGTACATAAAAAAAGACACCATGAACAAATTAACTCGACAGGTCACAGATTAGAAAGCATTTGTAATAGTTAACCAAAAAAAGGTTACAATTAACAATAAATAAAGAACTGCAACAAGTCAGTAAGAAACGGACCAACAAGGTCATCAGAAAAAAGTGGGCAGGTAACATGAATTTCAAGGAAAAGAAAGCCCTAGTGGCCAGGAACACATAAAAAGATTTTCTTCTTCCAATATAATCTTGAAAATGCAAATTAACAGGAGGGAGAAGGTTCAGCCACTCCAGAAGACAGTTTGACAGTGCCTTTCAAAACTGAAAATGAATGGACTAGACCACACAACTCAGCAGTTGCACTCTCAGGCATTTATCCCAGAGAGATGAAGACTGATTTTCAAAAACCATAAATCATCCACATGTCCTTCCAATGGTTAACTGGTTAAACTGTGGTACACCATACCACAGCATGCTCTGTGCAACAACTTGGACAAATCTCAAGAAAACTGCGCTGAGGGGCGCCTGCATGGCTCAGTCAGTTGTGTCTGCCTTTGGTCCAGGTCATGATCCCAGAGTCTTGTTATCAAGCCCTGCATTGGGCTCCCTGCTCAGCAGGGAGTCTGCTTCTCCCTCTGTCCCCAGTGCACTTGTGCTCTTTCTCTCTCTCTCTCTCTCTCACTCTGTCTCTCTCTCAAATAAATAAATAATCTTAAAAACAAAAAAGAAAACTATGCTGAGTAAAAGAAGCCAATCTCAAAAGGTTACATGCTGTATGATTCCTTTTATATAACATTTGTGAAATTACATAATTACAGATACGGAGAAGAGGTTAGTTGCCAGAGATAAAGGAGGAGGAGAGGGGATGGGTATGTCTATAAAGGAGTAACACTGGAAAGTCTTGTGCAGACTGGAGTATGATAACTGTGGTGGTGGTTACACAAGGCTACACAGAAGATGAAATTACATGTAACTACATACACACGGGGGCAACTGGATGGCTTAGTTGGTTGAGCATCTGACCCTTGATCTCAGGGTTGTGAGTTCAAGCCCCATGTTGGGCTTAAAAAATAGAAAGGACTAGACACACACATACACACACACACACACACACAAAATAGAAAGGACTACACACACACACACACACACACACACACACACGTGCAGGTAAAACTGGTGAAATCCGAATAAGCTCTGGAGATTGTACCAATGATTCTGATATTGCCCTACAGTTGTGTAAGACATTAACACTGGAAGGAGCTAGGGAAGGGCATACAGGACTTCCCTGTATACATCTTTACAAGCCCTTATGAATCTATAATTATTTAAAAATAAAACATTTTAAAATAATTTTAAAAGTGGGGGAGGGTAGGCAAAGGAGACAACAGTTCAACTTTATCTTTTTGGTAGGCAAATAAGAGCAGATAACATTATTTTCTACACCGATACTCTATGTTTGAATTGTTTTGTGATCATAATAAATAATAATGGTAACAGAAAAAGCACAAGTTAAAGAGAGAATAGGTTTGTTGCCAGAGATTAGGGAGAGGGGGGAAAAGTGCAGGTGGGGTTACAAAGGATAACCCATGGAAGTCTTGTGTACAGTGACTAAAGCATATCTAATTTCAAATCACAGATCTGTAGCTGACTAGCTATGTGACCATAACAACATTACTTAATCTCTCAAAATATCAGTTTCCTCTTTTATCAAGTCAACCTAATAATCCCTGCCTTAAAGAGATTTCTTTTTGTAAGATTAATTAAAATAATGGATAGAACATGCCTGACACAGAGCATGAATGTGATTAATGGCTGGTAGTTCATATATTCTGTAAGCAATAAGCTCAGCTCTTTTTCTAGAAAAAGATTTTATTTTTAAGTAATCTCTATACCCAAAGTGGGACTTGAACCCACAACCCCAAGATTAAGAGCTGCATGCTCCACCAACCAGGCCAGCCAGGTGCCCCCAGCCTAGCTCTGAAGAGCATGGATCTTAGATTTAGTCCTGGATTCAAGAACTGGCTCCGCCACTGACTTCGCGTATGCCCTCAGACAAATTACTCTACCCTTCTGAGCCTCAGCTTTCTTATCTATAAACATACAAATGATAAGACCTACTTCATAGGGTTATTTTAAGGGCTCAACGAAGTAATCGACATAGAACAGAGCATAGAGGCAGGTATACAGAAAACATCAAAGAATTAGCTAATGTTGATCTGTCCAACCATTAAGTATGGCTTATATCAAAAGTCAACGCTACTGACCACAGTATCATGTCTTAGAAGTTCCTACAGGGAATATACAGGTCATAAGAAGTCAACTGTTTAGAACACTGACCCACTCATCTTTGCAACCCCACAGAACTTGTGTAATCTGAACTCCAGAGTACAGAAAGGCTTCACTTTACTGTGTGAACTCAGGTGGTAACACTATGCCTATTTACCAAGTTCTTTGCAAATTTATTAGTTCATTTTATGGTATCATTTCTAACTCCAAAGTGGCCCTGTCTCCTTTGTAACTATGTTGATGGACGTGTTATAGGAAATGCTATTACCAAGTTCCTTAGGGTAAGTCTTACAATGATTCTTCCCCATCTCTATTACTGCTAATTCCCCTGGTATTTTGGACTGCTAGCACTAAAGAATCCTTGAAGCTATGGTTTCTACACGTGACTGTTCTTTTATTCCCCCCAGTCTAAGAAATGTATCTTGTGATTCATAAGAAGAAAGTCATTATGTATGGGACAGCTTGACCCCTATGCCGTACATGGGCATGTGAACAGATCTGATGGTGTTTCAAAGACTTTCCATCCACCCTTATAATTCTACCTGTTGGGATGGTTTTTCCCACAAGAGATATGTGAACGTTGCTGCACTAGTCCCATAGTGTGCTAGGAGCTGTGGGGAGATCCCACAATTATGAGGAGGAAGACAGGCTTCAAAAGAACTGAAAATTCATCAGGGAGATAACATTTACATACATAAAATAACCAGGGAAATTGGCCAATCAAGTCTTTCTCATGGAATTAAAAAAAGATACAAAATCCCTGCACTATTGTTCCTCATCTTGGTCTAGAGTTCAGGGTGTCAACAGCTGATTTTGCTGCTGGCTATGCCTCCAAATGAGCCTCTCCAAGAAATCACTTCCCATTTCTGAAAATACTTAATGTTACTTCAATGTTATATTAGGGATTCCTAACTGTATCTTCGGTGGAAGTAATATTTATACTCAGTGTTTAAGGTCCACCACTCGGGCATCAAACAGGCTTCCCATGGCAAAATGTGAACGTTCCCAGAAATTTCCCTCTCCTATAGTATAAAGCTTGAATCCCAAATCAAGATGGTGTTCATGGGGAAGTCATGGAGGGTGGCCTTCCCAGAGCTCTGCCAGCCTCAATCCGTGGGAATTCTCTCTCTTTTTCTTGGGGGATGAGCCCATTCCTTTCCATGGCTTTAGCAACCATCTTTCAGGAGGGTAATCTCCAAGGCTGCATCTTCAGGACTTAACCTGACGTTCAGCTCGAGACCCGCCTTCCAGGTGTCCACTATGCAGCATCTTTCCAAATTAGATTTCCTCACTGCTCCCAAGTCTACCTAAGTACCATCATTTTTTCTGGTCTGTTGACTCCACAGACATACATTTGACTCCCATCACTCCCTACCTCCCCCATCTAATCTGTCACCAAGCCCTGATAGGTTAGCCCCCAAGTATCTCTATCTGTCTACTTACTATCTCCACTGTCACTATTGCAGCTCATGCAAATATTTTCTCTTCCCAAGAGCACTGGAAGGGTTTCTTAATAAGACTCCCTGATTCATTTCTTGCCCCCCCCCATCCAATCATTCTCCATAATGGGAAGAGTCTTCTGTCCGGAATGCAAATCCATATCAAACACTTCATATATGTTCATTGAATTGAGGTGAACTAAATTGCATCGAAACTTCTTAAATGGCAGCCTCCTTATTCAGAACATGTGCATGTTAAAGATCTAGGGATGCTTTCAGTTCCAGTGAATAAATATGATTTCAAGGTATTTTGCATCATAATGTCCCAGGACTTAAAGAGAAAAATACGCTTCTATTATATTCACATTCTATTAAATCACCAGCAAAAACGAAAAATACGCTTCTATTATATTCCTTCTATTAAATCACCAGCATGTTTGAAGTATGATGAGCTTCATGATATCAATTTATTCATGTTATGAGTTCGCATTTTATGGTACTGCCCTTTGGAAGCCAAGCATAATTCTGGAAGTAAGGTGCTCACACTGAGATCAGGTGTACTACTGGCTCATTTAGGGCAACAAGGGGGCAATCACTAAATTAAGCCCTAGTGAATGTGAGAGGTTAATTTATTTCTCAAACCTGAGTCATTTATTCCCAGCTCTGCTAACTTACTAAAGGATCAAACAGAATATATTTAACTATATGATCAAAACAGAAGGATGATTCACTGACTTTTTTAGGTTGGTAGTACAGCAATTGACTTGCTCCTACAACCTTGCAGAAACCATCTTGCACAGCTACACTGAATGACACAGTGCCAGCCAGGCAAGCCACCGGGTGATGTTATCGAATGAATGTGGGCCGAACTTACTGTCTTTGTCGTTGCCAATTTTTACTCCTGTCTCATATGAGATGGGGTAGATGCCTGGGCTACTGAGCATTTGCCAAATCATGCCTTCTCCTGAAAGATGCACGTGACCCTTGGCTCCCTCTCCATTCCCATCTATCTCCCCTTTCACAAAGCTCTAGCCACAAGGAACTTCTGTAGAGTTCTCAAACCAACATGGAGCTCTCTCGTCTCTGGGCCTTTGCACTTGCTGCCTCCTATGCCTGGAATGTGCTTCCTCTAGATAAGCACATGTCTGGCTGCCTCTTGTCATTCAGATGTCAGCTCAAATATCACTTTTTTTTTAACCTAAAGCAGCAAACCTCCCACTACCTCAGGTGCTTCTTAGCCCATTACCAAGACATCCTGTCTCCAGGGGCATCACTATCTCTGCATTCCTGAGTTGATCAAGGTAGAAAAAGATAACAATGGAGAGACTTCAACACCAGTACTTATAAACCTTTTGCTGATGAAAAGTTCCTTTTCATTTTTTCCAAAGCTTTATGAGATAGAGGACAGAGGATGTATTAGTCAGTCCTCTTTTGATGGCAAATGGCAGGGACATCGCTCAAATTAGCTTTCTTAACAATGGGAATATATTGGCTCACAAATGGGGCATCTAAGCGGGGTATTCAAGTCGGCTTTAGCCATGACAGGATCTGAGGGTTTAAGCAATGTCCACAGTTCTCTTTCTCTCTTCTCTGTACCTCAGCTTTTCTTTGTGTTGACTTCATTTTCAGAAAGGATTTTCTCACATTCAGAAAAGATGATCCCTGGAGCACTAGACTCTCTGCTGAGGGCATAGCAATGAATAGTAACAAAGACGTGGTGCCTATTCTCTTGGAGGCATGACTTGGGGAATGATGAGCTCTACAGGCATCTTCTCCTGTCTGCTGTGCCACAGGAGGAAAGCAGGCAACAATGCAAGCAGCAAGCAGAGATAGATAGAGAGATAGACAGATAGATAGATATAAAGAAATAAATGTGATAATTTCTGATGGTGATATTTAACACATCCTTGGGACACATTGGTCACAGCCTCTCCTATATATAAATTCTAGCCAGTCTTTACAGAGTACCAACTCTGTACAGAGTACCAACTCTCCGCAAAAGGTTGGGGAGCAGAATGTAACCATCGAGTCTCTGTCCTTGAAGGACACATAGTACTGTACTATTCCCAAATAACTCAAATACATACCCAGCAAGCAGAATAGGATGGAAACCCTAAGGGACATCCTAACCAGGGGCTCTGGACCATGCTAGTAGGTAAATTTCCAAGTGGTGGAGGCAGGGAGGAAGTCAAGAAAAACTACTGGTGAACAACTGTATGAAGGGATGAGAGGCAGAACTCGAGTTCTGGCAGCGGTGCTAGAAAGGAAGTGATGAGCCATCATGGCGTCGGAGAGGATGGTGCTGGCCCAGAGCTGCAGGGCACTCAAGGAGTGGTGGTTTTCAAGGAGAAAGTAGGGCAGGAAGTGAGGAATGTGGTTTGGGACATGTTTGTTTGAAAGATAGACGGAAAGCAGTTATCATTATCATTTCTGTTCCCATTTGTTTAGGGCCCATCTGTGCCAAGAAGTATGCTTCATATACATTTTTTCCACTTAATTACACAGCCAGCACCTCTCAGCTTTTTTACTTATGAGACGCATGAATATCAGGGAAGTTAGAGAATTCAAGCAAGGGCACACAGCCAGTTAGTGACCAAACCAGCACTGGACCCTCTATCTGGCCCCTTCCACCTTACCCCTCTGCCTTATCGCAACCTGTCTTTGCCAAAGCTGGCAACCACAAAAAATCTCACAGGCCCACATTCCCATTAAAATCATTTGCTCTTGAAGAAAGAAGCAAGGGGGATGGCTAAAGCCTGTGTTGATTTATTTGGGAAGACTTTTCACAAGACTCTTTAAGGAGCTCTCTGACAGTGCTAATTTTAACCAAGTCATTGTAAAGCAACCTTGGATTCCTCCATGCAAGGCGAAGTACAAATACAAGTGTATGACTCAGCACAAACCAGCTGTGGCTCTCTCTGCATCCCATTACCCACACCCCAAAAAGGATGAGTAACAGCCCCGAGATTCACTAAAAATTCAAAACTTGCTCAGGAAGCCCCACGCACTCCCTCCACTAAGGCTTGTGCACCACTTCCCAAAGAGTCTACCCCTCGTCTATCATTTTCTTATAATCTTCTGGCACCCTGGTGGTGAAGGCAGGGCAAAGTTGGGCAATGGGACATGCCATGCAGATGCTACGTGGCAGAGAGCATCCGTTTGCTGAGACCACTGGTCAGAGGGGGAAGTGGTCAAGCAAAGGTTCAGATCGTAGGAAAAGCAGCAACAGCAGCCATGGACATCTGGTCTCCACAGTAGGATGAGGCCCTTCACGTCAAGACCTGCCAGATTCTAGCCTGTATGGCAAAGCTGCCCAGAACACTCGTACCCCAGATTCTCCCCGGTTTTCTTATCTACCTGCTGATCTTACCACCACCCACAAGAAATAGGGGAGGGTGTTTCATCAGACTTTGATCTGGAGTCCAAGTCCACAATCCAGAGATGGAGGATTTTCTCCCCTGCTCTTCCAAATTCCTCTTCATTGTCACCTGCCAATCACATGATCATTATTCATCCCACAAATATCTAATGATCCCATGCTCTGTGTGAGACATGGCTTGGACTCCAGAGGTACAGCCTGACCCAAACTGACAAAGATCCTTGCTTTCATGAAGAAGTGGGGAGAAACAGACAATAAGCAATCAGCATAATAAAAAAATTATACAGTATAATAAATAATTTGATGAAAAAAGCAAAATGCGAACAGAATAAGGGGGGATCAGGAATGCCAGAGCTGAGGGTTTTAAATAGATTGTGCTTTTCAACAGAGCAGTCAGTGCAGGCCTCACAGATGTTGTCAGAGGTGAGCAAAGACCTGAATGGGATGAAGACTTTGATCCACTGGGTGTCTGAGAAAAGTCCATTCCACACCAAAGGAACAAAGGCTCAGATCCAAAGCTCTCAGGAAGTAACACACCCAGCATTTGTCAAGAGCAACAAGGAGGCCTCTGTGGCCAGAGAAGAGTGAATGAGTCTTATCCAGTCATCCTCTTGGAAAGTCAAGATGATTCCTTTAGGCCCAGAGTGCCAACATCATACAAGCTTCCTCACCTAACGCATTTGAACAAACCACCAGAATGGGCCAGTCCCAATGTCATGTTCAAAGAAGGCACCCCCGCTGTGAAAAGGCAGCTGATTCAAAAAATATTTATTAAATGGATGACAGAATCCAGGAATAAATATAAAAATCTGACTTTTATTACTACAGCCTGATCTCTCTGGAGCCTATCCAGTCTCACTTTGTCCTAGGCCTCGGCAACCCTCAGCCCTATCCAACTGGGGTCCACTGTTCCATCTACCGATTTTTATACTGAAACAATTCACGATCTACTAGGCAGTCACCTGGGGTCTGCTGCATGGGGTAGAGCACCTGTATCTTTATGAAGTTTCTCTCCCTGTCCCTATTTGCTCATATTAACTTCTAATGCACCTGATACATCATTGCTCACTAGCCCTTCTATCAGTCCCATCCTCAATCACATCCCTCCACTGCTTCTTTCAACACTGGCTTAAAGGAATTGCCCCTTGACTTCCCCATACACCTGGAGCAAATCTCACGTCATCCTAACAGATCTGACTGCCTTCCCCCTTTGACAGGGGTTTATTCAACACACATGCACATCGGGCCTGATTCGTGTTCAGCACTGTTGAAGAAGTGACTGTCACAGTCCCTGCTCTGGAGAAGCTTTCCAGCTATGCATCAGATACAGATCACAAGCCACGCTACTCCACAGCACCAGAAAGAACCGGGCAGCTCAGCCTCTCTCATGAGCCGCTGGTGGATCTACAAGTTGGTACACTCTTTCTAGCCAGCAATTTGGAATTATGTAATAAGACCTTAACATTTCACTTCCTTTCCCCTAATAAACTCAATCCTTGAAAGTGGGACTAAGGAAACAGAGATGTGGTCACAGGTTTCCACACAAAGATACATATTTGCTTTGGTATCTAGGAGAGGGGAAGCTGATAATTACATTCTTCCAAATAAGTAAATATTTCAGTTTATTTCTGTACCACTCTATAACCACCAGGAATATGTGCTGACATGGGGAAATGCTCATTATATGCTACAGGAAAGAGGGGATAAAAAACTGTACATACTACATTGTTGTCATTTTATTTTAAATAAAACACAGCATGTATGAAATAATGGAAAGAAATATAACAAAATGCCACCTTGATCTTCTTTTGGTGTTTAGAGCTCGAACACTTTATGTACTTTCCTGAATTTCCCATAATGAGCAAATGTGCTAATTTCCATATTAAAATTTTATGCGTGTATAATTTATAAATGTTTAAATTAAATAAATAATTGAAAGAATCTAAGATGAACAAGGACAAATTAAAAAAAAAAAAAAACAACCAGCCCGAGTTTGGGAAAGAGAGGGGATCTCCAAGAAAAATGGCTTGTATGTATTGCATAGGTGTACTGCGTTATGTCTAGACCGGGGGGCAGGGCACTGGAGAGTTTTGAATCGCTTCCATTTCTGCCTTTGAAGGACACATTCCTTCACAATGGGAAGGGGTTGGCACAGGGCTCTAGAAAGGTGGCAAGGCCAAACCCAGGGATGTTTGCACCTCCTCGGAGTCTTCTGATCCCCAGGGGATATCACATTCCCTGTGGGGAGAGAAACATCACCAGAATTTCTCTCAGAGAGGAATCTGCAGGAGCCTCAAATCCAAGACCCATACTCTGGGAAGCCATCTAAGAATGCTTACTCCAGGCCCACAACTCCCCAGCCAGGGCGGGATTTTTCTCCGTGGTTGGCAGTCAGAATGTGCTTTAATACCAATGAGACACAAAGACCTCCCTCTTCTGCTCGAAAATGATTTCTTAACACACGGGCCCACTCTACTGTCTTTTCAGTGTCCATTCTCACACCTCTCACCACTTCCCAGCAAGGCAACCCTGGTTTCCGGTGACAGCAGTCACCCCACCATTTGTCCAACACACATGTTCCGGTCTGACAGTAGGCCTCTGCTTGGGGTTCAGCTCTTTCTCCCAGCAGTGACTGTCCGTACCTGAAAAGCCATTATTCATTTCTCTTGCTCTCTCCTGGAGATCAAAGAACTTGCTCCACTAGGCATAGCTGACTGGGACAGCTGATTAAAGCGAAACCACTTTGACATTGGAACACAGGACTTCTGGCCCATCCCATATCGTTGAACTAGGAAGTGGATTTTAAGTAGGGGCTGATGTGGCCGTAAGTATATGAAAGCGGAAAAAACAAAAACCAAAATAAAACTCGTGTGTGTGTGTGTATGTGTGTGTTTGTGTGTGTGTTTAGTGTGGGGAAGAGGAGAGAAGAGACAAACTTAAAGTACCATTAGAAGCAGGGATAGGGGCACCTGGGTGGCTCAGTGGGTTAAGCCTCTGCCTTCGGCTCAGGTCATGATCTCAGGGTCTTGGGATCGAGCCCCGCATCGGGCTCTCTGCTCGGCAGGGAGCCTGCTTCCTCCTCTATCTATGCCTGCCTCTCTGCCTACTTGTGATCTCTCTCTCTCTGTCAAATAAATAAAATAAAATAAAATAAAATAAAATAAAATAAAATAAAATAAAAAGAAGCAGGGATAAATGTGTGACCTGAGATGATGGAACAAGGGCTCTTGGTCCTTGACCTTCCAGTACTTGGATCAAGCCACAGGATCTTGGGAAGGCTACACTCACAGACCCCTCCAGTCTGATCACATCTTTTACTGAAGCAGTTTATCCATGGATTTTCAATGTATTTACAGCACTTTGCACATCTGTAATACCTCAGCCAGGAAAATATAATTAAAATAGTCATCTCCACCCTGAAGGTGAAGCCCCTCATAGCCCAGACAATGCCTGGCTTATTCTTTGCTCTGCTCCTAGCATTTGGCAAGTAAGAGGCCGTCGACAACTACTTGCCTTCGTTGGGCAACATCATGACTCCCTCGGCTGTGTGTGTACAATATTCTCCCAGTCCTCCTTAGTCCAATTCAAGCTCCATTTTGCCAGAGCTCCTTCCCTGGCTTCGTGACCACAGGGATGACCTCCTTTCCCTAAACTACTCTATGGCAGCTGTGTGGTCAACACCATTCATGCTGGTCCTCTGGCATATGCGGTCAGGAACTATTATTTCCCCACCCCAGCTGTGTGTGTGCACATGTGAGTGCACACATGCGTGTCTTCCATCTTCTCAACAGCCTGAAAACTCTTGAAAGCAAGGGGCTACCCCTGTTTTCCACCTCTCTGTATATTTCCAGTCCTTAGCACTATCTTTGGCTTGAACAGGCGCTAAATAAATACTTGCCTAAGAAATGCAGCGTGGAGTCTAAATTTGCCTTTTTCAGTCCCAGAGCCAATCTTTGGCAGGAAACGGATAGTTTTCGAAGCCGTGGACTCAAGCCAGCAGGGTACTGGGTGCCTAGCAGCAAGTGGCCTGAAAGAGTTAACACGCTTCAGCGAGTCAGAAAGAATATAGCTTGTTTACTTTGAGGCCAACATATTTGTCAAGCTCCCAATGAAACATGTGCTGTGCTAGGGCGTCTGATTTTTTTTTTCTGCTATGTTTATGCCATAATAGAATAACATTTCTATTCAAAAGCTACTTGAATTCGACTAATAATGACTGTGTTCACTTATTTAGTAAAAGCAAAATTTAGGTTATGGAGTTCTGTTTATTTGAATGTTCACAGAAACAAAGCAGAGGGCTAGTAAAATGCCTATAGGATGAAAGATAGGATCACCTACTGTCTGGACAGGGCAAATTTCCCCACTAAAAGGACTCCTCTGAATCCAGAGAAAAGGTTGAAAAAAAGGGATAGGAACAAAACATTCTACCTCGATTTGGGAGAAAAGATGTGAAAGTCCTTTAGTCTTTTTTTTTTTTTTCTTTAAAGTCACAAACAGTCATTTGCCAATTTCCCTTCACGAACCCAAGAACCTACACTTGAAAACTCAGCTTGCTTTCACTCACGGAATCCCCTCCCCATGGAGGGCCCCGGGCTGCTTAGGAGACATGGTCACAAACCAGCTGCGACCACACACAGGGTAAACCATAACTAGACCCAATGGATTTCTAATTGAGGTTGAAAAGTCAAGGGCTATGGAGATACCCCACACCTCCCCCAGAGGCACCAGGCTGAAGCACTTGATATGTCCCTAGCAACGTAGGTCACCGAGGTACACACATCGTCCCCATTTAATAACCAGTTGTCTGCAGGATGCGGAAAATGAAAAGAAAGGACTATAGAAATGTGCGGGGGGGGAACCTCTCAAGTCGATTCTTCTGGAGTAAATTCTTATGGATTATAAATTGAAAAGGATTTTCTATGATCAGAATTCTCATCATATCTCGCTCTTTCAAGGCCAATCTTTAGGGCTATTTACTTCCTCGGTACCCACAATGCTCCGCGAGCGTGAGGATGTGCTGGAGGAGGGTCTCAGAGAAATACCTGAGCACTGGGTGTGGCCCATTTGCCTGTAGCAGACTCGGCTCTTGGTTGAGAGGCTAGAATCCTCTTTTTCCCTAACTACCGATTTCTCCCTGAGCCAGCAGTGAGGGCCACAGGCCAATCTCTAGCTGGGGAGTAGAAACCGACGGGGACTCTTCTGGCTACAGATGTTTATGGGAAATCTTCTAGGGAACACTGTTGAGGACAGGATGAATCCCCCTCGCTTCAGCGCAGATGTTTTTGTGAAAACTCCAACCCACCAGGGAGCTCAGAGTGTGAGAAGAATCCTTTTGTCAAGAACCAAAATGATGGGGGCGCCTGGGTGGCCCAGTGGGTTGAGCCTCTGCCTTCGGCTCGGGTCATGATCTCAGGGTTCTGGGATCGAGCCCCGCATCGGGCTTTCTGCTCGGCGGGGAGCCTGCTTCCCCCTCTCTCTCTGCCTGCCTCTCTGCCTACTTGTGATCTTTCTCTCTGTCAAATAAATAAATAAAATCTTAAAAAAAAAAGAACCAAAATGACGAAGCAACACCTCTAAGCTGAAACAGGAAAACACGCTCATTAAAAATAGAACATGTCACATTATCTCGTTTGGGGGCTGAGTTTCCTTCTAAGCCGAGAAACAACGCTCCGTGGCCAAATTGCTCCAGGCTTCCAACATACTTAACGTAGCTCTACGTGAAGAGAGTCATCGGCTTCTGAAAACTGATACACGAAAGCCTGTGTATTTCTCGTCTTACCCAAGACTAGAGAGATGGGAGAATTTACTGTTTCCAAAAACCTGTGTGTACCCTCCTCAGTTATACCCTCAACACATGAGCCTAGGGAGAAAAGCCTAAGAAAGGGCGAGTTGCAGCATTTGAAACTAGGTTTATGTGCTCAAATCACAACAATCCAATATATAAATAGGAAAGAATGACCGCAGCACGCTGACTCTGTGAATGAAAAGAAGGTCACTCCTCTGGCATTTGGGGTAGGTCCCCCCTCGCGAATGCTGGCTTCAGCCAATGAGGTGCCCTCTCTAAATGAGCTCATGGCCATTGACTGCTCCTGAGATTAGTTCCAGTGGCGTACTTGTCCCTCCCAACAGGGTCTTTTGAAACCTGAACATCTCCACGAAGATAAGAGGGACCTGGTATAGAGTCAGAAGACCTGAGGACCTTTGGCGACAAAACAGCCTGCTAATCCCATCCTTCCGTACCAGATCGCCGTTCACTGAGCCATTAAAACCTCATTCTTTCCCTGAAATAAACTGAAAAATTATCCCAGCAGAAAATGGAAGGGGAAAAAAGCCTGCTGGGAGCGGAACGTCTTTGTCCGTTTGTTATGTTTTCAGTTTCTTTGCTTCTTGGCTGTTTTTAGATCGCTGCTCTGTGTCCGCAGGAATCAACAGGAATCCAGCGAGTCTGGGCTTTACTGCTAGTCTCCCAGCAACATTGGCCTCGGCGTGCAGAGGCTCAGCCATTTCCTCCAGCCTGTAAGCAACTTACATTTCCAGGCTGGTCTGTGGTAGAAGCAGCCAGAAACTAAATTTGAGGCCCACCACTGTCATTTACTCACGGTATGAGACCTCCGGCAAGTATGATCTCTCCAGGGCTCTGTCCCTCATCTACAAAGGAGAGGACTTGATGTCTTTTCTAGCTTGAAATGTGTCTTTGGTTCTAAGCTTTCCTGACCAGGGGCATCCGAATTTTTAAGAAAATCTCAGTTTCTTGGAGGATAACAGTAAAAGGCCTGGGAAGATTCTCGGAGACATTTCTTAACATGGACACCCACTGGCTGACTTGCAGGTTAAAGATATGTCCCTTAGGACTTGGGTTCTGCAGTGTGGCCTGGGAGCCCAGCCAGAGAGAGCGAGCGAGCGAGTGCACTGCCTGCCGCCCTTACACTGAGGGGCTCTCCAAGCTCCTTCTTGCTCAGTAAACATGAAGGGGGCAAGGCTACCTCCAAGTCTTCCTCTTGGAAGTCCCCAGGGTGAGTAACTTGGGAAGGGGTCTGTCTGGGTGAATAGCATATTGTCTTTATCTTAAGGCCAAATAGTAAAATGTGTGGCCTCTTAGCAATGGCTTCCTAACTCGTCTCTAGGCTTCAGGCCTCATTTTCTTCACACAATTCTGCAAACTGCTGTCACACAAATACTCCTTAAGTATTTTGATCTCGTTCCTGCTTGGAACTTGTCCTGGCTCCCCGCTGCTGGCAGGACTGAGCTCGTGTGTTTACCCTTCCCTCCAGTCTGTGAGGTTCCCGTGGGCGCCAAGCATGCCCCAGTCCTCTGTGGGGTCACATCAACACAGTAGCCAGCCATGTGAAGCTGGATGAATTAATGCACATTTTTTTCCCCTAAGCGGTAGAGTACTGATGATTTTAATGACCTTGGGCTGGTTAATTACTATTTCTAAACTTTCTGTAATCAACAGATTGTTTTATTTTTCTAAATAAAAAAAAATAGGTTGCTTTTTTAGACTTCCGTGTAACTCCTTTTGCTTTTAACTTTTTACTCAAGAGCTCAATCTGAAACACCAACAAGGTACAAGGCACTGTTTCCAGTGCTCCGAGCAGGACCTGGCCGCCCTAGAGGAGCTTCTGGCAAGTAGAAGGGCAATGATGCCATAAGGCAAAAGGCAGAGTGGTCCCGGCGCCACGTTGTAGAAGTTCAGAGGAGGGCGTTGGCCTGTAGCCAAGAAGCAGGAGATGAGACCTTCTCGAAACACTGATAGGGATGAAGAAGCAGGAATGTTCTCGTCCCACATGACCACACCTCAAAAATGCCTGGTTCGAACGTGGACAAAGCACAAATGAATTGCCATCACGATTAAAAAAAAAAGAAAGAAAGAAAGAAAGAAAAACCTGCTTTTCAATGTCACCTAATTATTCTGCAGAGAGCAGTGATGACTCGGCGTCTTGTCTAACGTGTCAGAATACCTTGACGGGAACTAGTACTTTATTTCAAAAGTGTTTTTCTCATGGAGTGTGGCTCTCTGCTCATGGCTTTGAAAATAAACTGGATGAAACGTGCTAAAGGTTACAAAAATGCCTCTGGAATTTGATTGCCGAGGAGACTGGAAATCAAAACACATGATCTCACAGGAAGAAATGGTAGGTATCCAAGCTAGCCCATCGTACATCTTATTTGATGCAGACATGGCCATTTTCTCCTCAGATATGGCCAGCCCTTCGCCATTTGCTCCTAACAGTGTTTCTGTGAGTTGAACATGTCAAGTATTGTTATCCATGTGCCCCAGATGAAGAAAGAATCAAAGAAGTTGAAGTGCCTTGACAAAGTCCCCCAGCCAGTAAGGGGAGAAGTGTGAACAAATACCGTGCATATTACTAAAGCTAGTCTAGACAGAATATGACTGTGACCAAGCTTTTCCTCTCTTGTCCCTCTGCTCTGGATGTTAGCAGCCCCCGACACTTCAGGAGGAAGACCAAGTAGGAGAGGGGAAAGGATAACTCCCCAGTTTGGCAGCTATGAGTGGTCCTTCCGCCCTGTGGCATCAGACCTAAAGCTTCCAGAAGGGTTAGTCTTTGCAGAAAACTTGGTGGACCAGGTCCACCTGCTCTGTGCTACAAATACAAACAACTGAGGCCATGACAAATACTGGGAAGGGGAGCCCTTGAAGACTGTGAGCTGTCGCATGGGCAAGACACTCTTTGACCCAGCTTCACATGACTTCCCTGGAGCACGCAATGTTCATCACGCATCAACCTTATCACCCACGTGGCCATTCACAAGTAAGGGCTCTGGTAGCTTACCAATAGAGATGGCACATGGAAGGATAAAGGAGTTCCTCATGACTTGAAAAGAATCAGGTGCCAAGTTTAGGCAAACTTTGTCTTTATTATCCTTCTTCTAGCCCTGCTGCATCAACAAAGGCTTGGAGGGCCCGTGCTCTCATACAGGACGTAAGAAGTAAAAAATAAAATCTATGTAGGTATGCTTGGATCCTCTGAGAACTTTGCTTTTCAAAATTAACATGCAGTTCTAAGAGTTTGAACACGTGTATGGGTGTTGGCTACCACCACATCGCTCCCTCCCAACCCTCTCTTGCGCCAACATGTTCTCGGTCACACCTGCCCCCTTCTCCCAATGCCCACCAATCACTTTGCTCTGGGTCACTCTGGTGTTTTATTTGTTTGTTTGTTTTAAGAATGTCACAAGGGGCAACCTGGGTGGCTCAGTCAGTGAAGCATCTGCCTTCGGCTCAGGTCATGATCCCGGAATTCCAGGATCAAGCCCCGCATCGAGCTCCCTGCTCGGAGGGGAGTCGACTTCTCCCACCACCCCTCACCCTCCTTGTGTTCTCTCTCTCTCTCTCACTCTCTTTAATAAATAAAATCTTTTTAAAAATGTTACCCAACTGAGAAGGCCTGGTGCTTCCAAGTGTGAGGAATTAAGCATACAGCCTGGCTGGACTGAGGGTTCAAGAAATATGTGTGAAGACTGAACCTCTCCGATTGCCTCTCCTGGGTCCCTTCTCTTTCCCAATAGCCACAGACAAGGGTGGGCATTCTGGGTGACCCCAAGGCCCCAAAGTTGGCCTGAGCAAAGACTCTCACTAAGGCTTGGTCACCTTGGAGAGAGAAGGCCCCAGAGTCTTCGCAGCGTGTGTTACCCTGGAGCCCTGAGCCTACTATGTTCCGCTGCCTCTCCCTAAAACTCCATCCCTGGGCTGCCTCCTTTGCACACACAGAAAGCTCTCGCCATGCATCCCAAAACTACCCGAAGCTTCCACCCAGACCCACAGGAGATGTCAACAGCCCTGAAGAGCCCAAGTTTTGGAGTCCATCCTCCTGCTATTAATCTTGGCTTTGTCACCTTTTTTTAAAAACAAAAAATTACCTTCCTTGTGACTGATTCTTCATCTGAAGAGCGGGGGATAACAAAGCATGTCACGAGTTATTGTAAGGATGAAAGGAGACAATTCATATGAAGCCTTACCTGGACACAGTAAGGGCTCCATAAGCATGAGCTGCTATTATAACAATGATAACACCAAGTGGCATCTCCTTTTAACGATTCAATCTCTCACATTCAACTGTGACCTGAGCTCCTTGAGGCCAAGGACCTGGTGCCATTTAGCTCTACTTCCCTAGTGTTCAGCAGAACAGCTATCCAGAATAGATTCCAGCTAACTCCTGCTCACACTATAATATGGTCATTTATTCAACAAATATTAATTGAGCACCTCTTATGGGCTTCTTCCTACGAAAGCACACCTTCTACGGGAAAATTCCCATAAAAACCCACATACACTGGTTTCCATGAGGAGTTTGTTCCGATGGCCCACCACTCTCCTTCCCCCACCTGTCCTAAGACCCCAGGCACTGATCCTAACAAAGTACAAGGCCATGGGTGTGGGAATGGGTCACAATGCTATAGGATAGAGTTGACAACTTTGGTGAGGAAAAGGGTTGAAGGTCTGTGACTCAGTGAGGTGGGGGTAAGAATGAGGGTGGCTATGGCTTTTGTTATCTCTGCCTGAGAGAACACCTCCCTGTGACACCAGGTCATCTCTCGCTACCTGGCCAGTGTGACACCAGCAGGCCCAAGACCCCCTGTGCTTGGGTAGAGGTGCCCTCCCCACCCTCCAGCCCATCTCTGATCCCCTCCTACAGAGAGCTTAGCAGAAATCAAGACAGACTGAGTTTGGACAAAATGAGCCCTTCTGGTCTTGGAAGCCTGGCTCAGCTCACCAGGACTGAGATGACACAATGGGGTTGTAGAACCAAAGCCCCAGAAAGTGTTCCTTTGTGTATATTATGGGGCAAATACCAATATTTCCAACACAACTTACAAACACACACACACAAATACGTGTGGGCTGACTCTGAGACCCTCACCTATCTTTGTCTCTATACCCAAATCATCTCTGTGGGACACTTAACATTGCCTTATTATTTTTTAAAGGTTTTATTTATTTGAGAGAGAGAGAGAGAGAGAGCCTAAGTAGGTAGAGCAGCAGGCAGAGGGACAGGGAGAAGCAGACTTCCCGCTGAGCAGGGAGCCTGATGTGGGGCTCGACCCCAGGACCCCGGGATCACAACCTGAGCCGAAGGCAGACAATTCACCAACTGAGCCACCAGGCGCCCCTTAACATTGCCTTATGATTGCCTCCTGACTGCCCGACTAAATTAGAGGCTGCATATGAGCAGGAGGTGTGCCCTGGTCCGCACAGTATCCCTAGTGTGCCACACAGGATCTGCTGCATTTTGGCTTTCCAGTTCCTATCTGCTGAATGAGTATTTGTATTAATGACTGCACAAAGAAACATAGCCTCCTCTGTCATTCCATGAAATCACATATCCCAGTACACTGTTACCGTCCATCCCCTACCCACAATCCCCACAGCAGCTAGAACTGTGTCTGACATAGTACAAATTATCTGTTAATATTTGTTGAAAGAATACCTGTAGAAGAATGATCGAGAAATGGGAAATCAAAGGCCATGGAGAAAAAGAGAAAGCCATTAAGCCATCAGTGTTCTTCACAGTTAGACGTCTTCATAGTTCCTGAGTACTCTGTTTCAGAGAAAATACTTGGCACAACACACTGGGGGAAAGGATTAGGACTGGAGAAAGAAATATGGCGGCCAACTGCATAAAACATTAAAGGACGGAGAGCAGATGAGATCAATGGGGCAGGGTTCACATGGGGAGAAGAAAGCAAGCACTCAGAGACTGGCCGGAGGGGCCAAGCCGGTAAGGGAGGTGGCAAAGGAGTGTCCACTGGGGAAGGAGAACCAGGAGAACTTTGTGAAATCAAGTAAACCAAAAAAAAAGATAGCAGTCAACTGATGGGTGCTACTGAGAGATCAAAGGAGATTTGGGAAAGAGAGGACCATTCTACTGGGTAACACAGGAGGTCCCTGGTGACCTTGACAAGAGTCAGTTTCCATGGAGGGATGTCTAGAATGGGATGAGAGAATGGGAGAAGGGGAAAAACAGGCTGTCAGTACAGACAGGAAAACTAAGTCCTTCTTCCAACCTTCGGGGAAATTTAATCTGCTTGCCAAATACCTTTTTAGTAGTTCATTTCCTGCCCACTACTTAAAAAGACATTTCTCTCCTGGCCCACTTAGAGCAGTTCTAGGATGCAAATAACAGGCATCCAGAAAGGGGAGGCAGGGTGGCAAGCTCTTGGCCCAAGAGTCACTAGATTCTGCAGCCCCAAAGACGCATAAATTATCAGCCTGTGCTGCCCTCTGTTTGCTGCTTCGCCCCTGGCACATTCTCACCCTCCCCATTCCATCTATTATTAATGACATCATTGTAATCAAAAAAGAGTTAGGGAGAATTTGGAATGCATCAAGTAGGAGTTACAACAAAATACTTTGTTATTCAATGATGAGTTTTTAAATGAAACATCTAAATACAGATTTCACCCCAAGAGATGTTCTGATTTGAGGCTGAGCTTGATGTACTGCCAAGAAACTGTCTAATTAGAAATTGGGCCCTAAACCTAGATGCTTAGGTAAGTTTCTCACGCAGAACACAATGTAGTCTTTTCTACCCTGTTCTTCGTGTGGGCCAGAGTGCAGAATAACACAGGGGCCAGATAAGCTCTGATGAGAAGCTCGCCCATTAAGCCTCGAGAGGCATTTGGTGTCGCTTCCCCAGCTTGGTTGGGTTTAAGTGCAATTTTAATTTTATTTTGCTCTTAAAGTGCTTGGGGAAGAGAGGCTGGCATTTAAGGCCATTTCCTAAAGCAAAACAAAAAAAAATGCCATTTATCTAAAGATGTTCATGCTTGGTTGAGACACTGCCAGGAAATAATGCATCTGGGCCTCGCCTGGCATCCATTGACATTGCCAACGCTGCTAGTGAAAAGTTATTTATGGAAACCAAGCCACAGGTCAAGTGGCCCAGGACAGGACCTAGGTCAAATGATCTTGCCTTTATTCATCTGCTAAAAATGAGAAACTTCAGATGCTGTTTCATATTTCACAAATTGCAAATCCTTTCTTGTACGGTGTCCTCAAGCCTCACACAATAGCATTCAAGTAGGCAGTCTCCGATCCTGCAGCTGGAGACCAGATGGGGTCGTGGCCATGGCCTCTCATTCCTCTGAAAATGTTATCTTCAGGGGCCTGAGGTTGCCTCTTCGCTACTGTGTCTACACTCCATTTTACCTGGAATCCTTGAAACCAAGTCCCCCTGGACAGAGTTTAAGCCTGCGGTCAGCAGATGTGCGTCAGAATTCTTCCCTGAGTGAGACCTACTGGCCCCAAAGATGAGGTCTTCTCATTAGTGTCACGTTCAAAGAAATGGTCTATAAGCCCAGACAGTCCTTATCCGACAAAACGCTGCCATTATCATCACCTACCTTGAATGAAACAACTACTTACCGCATGCCTGGAATGCTCAGAAGGGTTTTTCCATGGACCATCTCATTGGAGCCACAAAACATATATTGGTATTCTTATTCTTCTCACTTCTTACGTGAGCAAACTGAGGCTGAGAGAGGGTAAACTCTCCAGTCTAGGAGCTTAGACCTCGGAGCCCATGCTCCCGCCCCTGCATGCTCCCTTCTGGGACAAAATGCCTGCCCGAGTCAATGAGCACAGGGCCACCTCCATCCCAGAGGACGCCCCCAACAGCCAAAGCTGGCATGTGTTTTTAATACATGCGCACTTCTATGTAACAATCTGGGAAAGACAGGGACATCATGGAGGTGGCCTATGCACCTTGACCTAGGTCAGCTATGACTCAGCCACGCTCCAGCTTCAGTAAACCCGGTCACTTGAGCAATGAGATAATGCCCTCCTTCGTGCTGCAATCCTCCACTGGCTTGCTCAGAAAAGCCGGTAAGAAGAAGTGTGCCCTTTTCTTTCTTTGCCACAGATCTAATACATACTGCGTGTAGAAAGGACTCTTCTCAGAATTCCACCTCACACACCAAATCTCTGGACGGTTAATTAAGAATCCATTCTTAACTAGACTCAAAGGTACTTTCCACCTCCTTAGTTCACAAGGAGAGAGAGAAAAAAAAAACCTCAATATTACGAGAAAAAACAAAACAGGAAATTCTCATTATACCGGCACATTGTACATTGTGTTCTTCAAGTATTTTGTTGATTTGTTTTGCCATGCAACAGGTAACTTTTCATCTTCAGGACAGCTCTAGGCCCTTTACAAGATTGAAAATTTTTATTTGAGCCTGACAGTTTCTGCAAGCATTAGCCCAGCCAGGATTCTACTCTGTCCTGAAATTTATATCGAGTCTACCTAAAATTCTGGGGAGGAAGGGAACCTCACCTATTCTCTTGAACCTAAATCCTCCATAAGAATCCCACTGTGTGCGGGGCACCTGGGTGGCTCAGTGGGTTAAAGCCTCTGCCTTTGGCTCAGGTTATGATCCCAGGGTCCTGGGATCGAGCCCCGCATCGGGCTCTCTGCTCAGTGGGGAGCCTGCTTCCCTTCCTCTCTCTCTGCCTGCCTCTCTGCCTACTTGTGATCTCTGTCTGTCAAATAGTTAAATAAAAATCTTAAAAAAAAAAAAGAATCCCACTGTGTATTTTCTTTTGCACAGTGGGGGACATGAGAGAGCCAAGACTGGGCATCCAAGTGGGCTCAGGACCGTGCATGAAAACGTGGTTGGCTCATTTCCATAGTCCATGGCAAGGGAGGAGGGCCTGCACAGACCCCCTGCAGGCTCCGATGTGGAATGTGTCATAGGGCCTGGCCATCTAGTCTCACATGCTGGGCACAACTCACTCTGCTGATGTGAATGGCGCCCTATGTGTAGGAGGGTACAAAGCCCTACAGCAAAGCCCGTGTCCCAACATTTCACGAAGCGAAGAGAGCATGAGCTCGCCAGGGCTCCCGATACGGATTCCAACGAAAAATCACATAAAGTATGCATCACTGAAACTTTACTGCCTGACCTACTAGCAAGTAGGAACATCTGTCCGCCTGTCAAGAATGTCATTAACTAAGAGTGACCGATGCACGCGTCCCATATGGGGAACTACAGGGCATCTAAACAGTAAGAGAGCCATTTGGCTAAGAGAAGGAATAACCAGATTGTGAGGTAGCTCTAGACTAGGACTCTCTCTAGAAGGACTGGGAACAAGCCCATTCCGAGGGGATGGACAACACCCGAGGTAGTCTACAGGGAGAGGCCCAAAACAATTCACAGAAAGGAGGCTGGGTACAAGTGCAGGACTCAGAGTTGGCTATTAGTATTATTCTACAGGTTATTTAATGACTTCACGGTGGCTGTTAATTTTTGTATCTCCTGTGTGTTAGACACCTTATGGGAATTCCACATTTCCTTCAGCTCATTCAATCCACACACGACCCCATGAGATTAAGCCTCACAGTCCCTATTCTACTGACTCATCAAATATCTATGCAACGCCTCTATGTACCAGACAAAATGACACCGTCACCCCAGCTTCCTTGGTGCCTTCTGTTCTCTGAAGGTCTGTACCCGACACTGCCATCCTCGAAGTTCTCTAGATACAATTTGCCATTTTTCTTGTTCCCATCTCCTCATGAAAAAGCCCTCGAGACCAAAGAGGAAAAGGTAATATTAATGACTTAAAGCACATGAAAATTGAGGATGTGGAGAAAGTGGACGGAGGCTCAGGAGACATGAGTTCTGGTCTTCCTTGCCATTAAAGTGCTGTGTGACCTTGGGCCAATCACTTTAGTAATTAAACCTTAGTCTCCTCATCTGCCCACCCTTATAGGAGGAGGAGATGAATGGCTCCCCACAAGGATTATGAGAAGATCATGATGGGAGCTCTCTGAGCTATTTTTAACATTTCAATAAACCTAAGAGAGATGGATTGATTGTAAAGATCCCAGAGGTCTGGCAGACCCCAGGCTAACTCAGCCATTGAGTGCCTTGGCTTTGGGAAGGCATTCTATCAGCTTATTGTGGTCCGATCGATTATTTCATGCTGACCAGATGCTCTCATGGGGCGTTATCAATGGCTCCGAGCAACAAGCAATGGGGAAATAATTTATGATGTGATAAATGTAATTTACTTAAGAGGCCCGATATTTGAAAACATGGAATACAGGGGGAAATTAATTAAAGGTGCCCTTGGTGATGAAAACTTTTGGAACCACTAGACTGGATCATCTCCAAGGGCCCTTCCAGCTCGAAAATCCTCTGAAGTACTTCCTGAGCAGCCAATAGATCATAGGCTACATTTTGGAGCCAGGCAGGCTAATTTCAGGATGAAAGATTAAAAAGCAGCTACTGTGTTACTGCTCCTCAGACATGCTTAGATATTACATTTTTTAGTAGCTGAAAAGCAGTGGCAATTTTCTCACTACTATTATTCTAGTCGGGAAAGAGGCAATCTAGAATCTTAAGAATAAATACTCCCACCACCCACCACCCACCAAAGGATGAATAAAGCCATTTTAATTTTAAAAATCTTGCATCTGTCCTTCCTTCCTTCCCTGTGGTCCCATGTACCGAAATGGCTACTATTTATCCCACACGTCATTTTCTTTCTCTTCTTTTGCCCTCCCACAAAAGCGGTTGGTCACCATTGCTCTCAGGCCCGTGTTGATGGTGGGTAGCTGGGCGGAGGTTCTGAGTATATAAGGGGCAGTCCACACTGAGAAGTCCGAATGTGCCTGCAAGGAACAGCCTAGGAAAAGGCAGCTGCTACGGTTGGAAATGCAGTCCCATGTTGGACCTGTCGTGTAATGGAGGGCTTGGATTGTCATTTCCTACATATTTATATCACCCAAGTGGTGTATTTCACTGTTGCACCGGGAAGAGTTCATGGATATGCACTAGTCTTCTTCCCAGGCAACAGTCTAAGTCCTAGTGGCATGTAATGTCATCAAGATGACTTAGGTAGGGATTCCTCCTCTACTTCTCCAGCCCAGATGTTGACCTCTACCCTCGCACATTGTGAGTGTAAATCACAGGTAGCAATGAAAGAGGGAGTCTGATGTCTACAGGTCATTCAGGCAACGGAGTCCGAAGGAAGGCAGTTTAGTTCAGTACTCCTGCCTACTCTGTGAACAGGGGAGACTCTTCCTGGGGGAAAAGATCTACCTACCCAGCGCTCTATGGACCCAGGGTTCTTTATTATGATGCTTATTAACACCACTTGCCAGCAAAGAGCAGGGATTAACCCTTCAGCAGGAAAGCATGGGGAAGTGAGACTCCTATTGGTCAGTAGGTTTTCAATTAAGTGATTGACATGAACCAGAAGTAATATGCATATGGAAAAAAGATGCAGTGGGTGAGAGAAACAGAAATAGTTTGGGACCGGGAAGAAGCAACAGAGGCATCCGAGCACTCCCAGTGATTGTGGGTTACCTCCAGGGAAGCTTGGCTTACACCAGAAGCTCTCCATCCACCTGTAGAAGCCTACTACCTAATCAGATCATGTAGATAAGTTGACCATTTCACTTCCAGGTCCATATTCCATGTACTTTTCCCAGAGTATTATTTATGTTTGCCAATCTGTTTCATCAGGACTAGGCTCCTTCGAGTCTAGGAAGTATAGTGATTAAGAGCAATAAACTGGAGGTAGACGGGGTGATCTCAAGTTCCGGCTCTGCCACTCACTCTCTCATAACCTTGAGAAAGTGACTAAGAGCCCCAAGCTTCAGTGTCCCCATTTGTCAGGTAGGTATGCTAATACTGTCACCAGCGAGACCTGAAAACCTGACCTTCACTGCTCACCTGCTTGCACCCACCAAACTTTGTTCCATATTTTTCCTTAAGCTCTTTATCTCTTAACTCAGGCAAAAGTCTCGATGGGCACAGCACCCTGTGATGGAAACTGAAACTATCCCACAAGCACTACTGACTGGATAAAGGGCTCCGGTGGCCCAGACCACCCAGACCAGCTTGAACTCAACCCCCAACTCGTGCCTGCACAGATGGACCATGGAGTGACCGACAGTTACCTTCAACTCATTATAGTACTAAGATCTCAGCCCAGGGGATGATCACAACCTCATTTACATAACATACAATGTACGTCTGGGCATGTTTCCTTAAGGCTCATGTGCCACCTTATGCCCACCTCTGCATACTATGGTGACAAGTCTCCCCTATCTCAATAGTCATCCTAAGCCTAAATAAAGGGAACCCATTCACACTTGCTCAGGGAGTCACGGCTATGGAAGTTATTCAAATCACCCCTTCGCTGCTGCCCCCATCTCCCTACATGCTGCAAATAAAGCTTCCTTTGTGCAACAACTCCCTCTACCTAGTGTAGTCTCTACCTGTAACTCACCAAGGAGCAAAGTCACTTTCGTGTCATTACTATACCTCTCCTTCAGAGTTCTTGTGAGACTTAGAAGTAATGCAAAGACAGCACTGGACACATGGCTACTGTTCAATAAATGGTGGCTATTTCTTATGAATTATTAAACAGCGAGAGGAAAGCATTGAATGAAAGAATGGAATACGGGTGGAATTCACTAAATGTTCTGCTTTGCACAGCCTCGGAAGAAAAGAGGCCCCGTTTCTTGATCAGCATGCACTGGGCAGCTTAAGCTGTTAAGTGATTATTCATGGCCCCAATTCACTTATGAATTTTTCCAGGAGGAAACGCTCCTGGAAATGCTCAATAGTTGAAAATGAATGAAATTGGTATGTTGGACTTATAAAGAGTAAGTTAGCAATGGAGCCGGGATGATCAAAAGACTTGGGAGTTTGCTTGGCCTTCATTTAACCTCCTTGAACCTCAATGTCCACATCTGGAAAGTAGATATAACAATCCTGGACTGATTACTTCAATACGTTTTTTTTTGTGAAAATCAAATGAGAGACAGAAGGTCCCTGTAAACTGTAAAGGATTCAACACCAGGAAGCATTGCTATTATCATGGCCATCATCATTCTTAACAGGCCCTCCAATCTCTTGAAATGCATTTTATCTGTCACTTGAACTGCCATCACCCCCCTCATTGGCAAAAAACTCATCCTTAGGAACCAAACCATTCACTGGGTAGAAATACTATCACAAAATGTATCATAATCATAGAAAATGTCCAGAGAACTGGGATGCTCCTGACTTTTCCTGTGTCATCTCTGACCACTTTCAGAGTTTGGGAACAAAATCATGTCAGGAACAACGCACAGAAACAGACCATTTTGGGTATCGCAAGCCACGTGTTGTGACAAAGTGAGCAGGAGCTTGATTGCAGAGGCCGTAGGACAAATCTGAATTACTTCATTCCACCCACAGGGCCAAGAGGGCTCTCTGAACTACCCCCCACAATTCTCTTTTCAATTTTTAAAATGTACTACTTGGCTGTCACCATTTCCTACTTCTTCAGGTATGCAACTGACATAACAAGCTTCAAAACAAAGGCACCGAGAGAGGTGATACTATGCAGAAGGCATGGTCAAGTATGGGTCTAGGATAAATGGAAGTATGAATAAATAATGACTATACACATTTAGAAACTCTTTCATAAAAGCATTTCTCCATTTTAATGCAACAGCTTGAAACGAGAAAAAAAAACTTGTTTTTCAATTTCAGATAAGGGATGCATGTAGAAAGGGCATGGCTTTACAATCAGACAGATTTACCGTCAAATCCCAACTCCAGTACTTTCTAGTTTTTTGCCTTTGAGCAAATCACTTTAGCCTCTCTGAATCTTAATTCCCACATCTGAAAGCTTAGGGTATAAATATCCATTTTGCTGAGTGATGGTGAGGAGCAAAGAAAAAAATTCCATCACAATGCTTGGCACGTGGTAGTATTCAACAAGTCTTCCCTTCTGTGATTTGTCTGCCTCTCCTGATGAGGAAAACCCATGAATTGTGCTTGAGTAATATTTATGTATGTGCCATGAGCCCGGTCTCAGGCCTCACAAGACGGGATCTCTAGAGAACCAAGATGAAACAATCAGTTCATCCCAAAGTGAACCCAAAACCTTTGGATCCTGATCTTAAAACAACTGCAGGCCTGTCAAGGGCTGAGTCATATCTTCCCCAAATTCTTATTTTGGCGTCCTATACCCTAGTTACAGAATGTAACTGTGTTTGGAGAGAAGACCTTTAAAGAGGTAATTAAAGTAAAATGAGATCATTAGGGTAAAACCCTAATCCAATATGGCTGGTGTCCTTCTAAGAGGAGGAAATGGAGACACAGATATGTGCTCACACTAAAGAAACCACGGGAAGACAGAGGGAGAAGACGCCATCCACAAGCCAAGGAGAGAACTGACAATGAACTCAACCCTTCTAGCACCTTGATCTCAGACTTCCCAGCAGCTAGAACTGTGAGAAATCAGTGTCTCTTGTTCAAGCCACCCAGGCTGTGCTATTCTGCTATGGCAGCCTAGCAAATGAATGCAAGGGCTTCCCCCCCAGACAGAGCGCGGGCAGGTGTCTTGTGCCTACTCACTCTGCCACGCTAACCAGAGCACAAATCAATGTTTATGTGCACTTTAGTGTGATTTCACAAAAAGGCTCTTAAGTCATTCTGATTATATACCTGGAAAAAGAGATGATGGGCTAAAAAGTCCTGAAGGGATGCCGCTGCTCTTGACCTTTCAGAAGAGACTGGTGAGGGTGAGGCATGAGGAGTCTGGATAGTCAAAGAGACTTGGGCCTGGCCGTGAAGGCCCCAGGAGTAAAAAGAACAGAAATCCTTAATGGATGAGGCCTTTGGGGAAGGTGTTCTGGAGGAAGACAGACCAGAACACCAAGTGGAGAACTTCCAGCTTTAGCATGTACAGCCAAGTCTAAGGACATTCCAGCACCACAGACTGGAGCTGTGCCAGTAGGACAGGGCTCTAACATTCCCCAAAGTTCTTGCTCTGCATTTAGCCCCTGAGACTGAAGTCACCCCAGATTTTACGACTCTGGAGCTCTGAGACTAAAAATCAGACTTTCCCATTTCTCTTATAACTCAATTTAGGAATTTATGGCTGGAAATCCCAGTATAGAAAACTGAGCTCATTGGTTCCCTCATTTTGGAAAGGTTGACTCCGTGAACAAAACTGTTCACTCTGTGAACACTTAACTCTGTGAACACAAGTGTTCAGAATACTCTAAGACATCATTCTGTCTTAGAGTGGACAAAATTGCTTGCATGCCCATCCATGTTCCCTCTAGCACTTGAAAGAGTAGTAACAGAACACTCTTATTACAAAACTATTACCATATGAGGCAGGCGGCGTGAATCCATCAAGATAAGTTGAGGGAGGGCATGTTTATGGACATAACAACACTATAAGGTAGGTATCATGACTCCCATTGTACAGATGAAGAAATCCAGTCAGCAGCTGGGCTAGGATTAAATCCAAGATTTCTCTGGCACCAAAGTCTGTGATCTTTCTATGATGGTATTGCTACAGAGGTCAGGAAGAGTAAGAAATTACGTCTAGTTGAGGAGACCTAGAAAGATGTCCTATTTGAGCTTGACCACGAAACATGGCGTCTAAGTTCCCCGTGGCTGCCGTAACAAATGACCACAAACTGGGTTGCTTAAAACAATAGACATTTATCCTCCCACAGCTGTGGAAGGGAGAAGTCGGAAATCAAGGTGTCGGCAGGGTCGTTATCCTTCTCAGGGCTCTAGGGGAGAATCCTTCTAGCTTTTGGCAGCTGCCAACAATCCTTGATATGCCTTGGCTTGTGCCTGCGCCACTCCAATCTCTATCTCTGTCTTCACATGACCTTGTCTGCGTGTCTGTGATTCTTTGTTGTCAGGGACATCTTGTAAGGACACCAGTCACTAGATTAAGGTCCACCCTAATCCAGTATGACCTCATCTTAACTAATGACCCCTGCAAAGAACCTGTTTCCAAATGAGGTCACGTTCTGAGGTCCTGGGTGGATGTGACTTTCAGGGGAACACTATTCAACTCAGTACAGCCATCTGGGTTTTCAGCAGCCTGATACGAGAAGAGAGGCTCCTCACGTCCGGGGGAAGGAACAGCACGAGCAAAGCTGCAGAACCAGTAAAACAAGGGAATTATTTGGTAAATGGTTTGACCCTGGTAAGAAAAGAAGTAAGGCTATCAAGATAGGTTGAGACCAGAGCATGAAGGGCCCAGAGTGATTCCCATGGAGAGAACACCAGCAAGTGCAGCTCCCAAAGGCCTGACTGAAGTCTTTGTTGCCTTCAACAGGCAGACAGAAGGCTCAGCCAATAGCCTTCTATGCTCTCGCTGTGTGGGCACTGCATTCTGAAATCAGCAGCGGTAGTAGTAGTAGAAAGGCACTTACATGCACTATCCTCCCTTTGCCCTCCCCACCACAATGGGAAGATGTTAAAAGGGAAGGTGTTAAAGGGGGAAACGTACGGAGAAAACACCACATTCTTCAGCCACTATGCAGAATCATTGCAATGTGTGTTTCCATCACTCGGCCATGACAAATAGCCAGGGATCCTCCCCTCTGATTCAGGAATGAGTGGAATCAGTGAGGGATCTGCAAACGGCTCCCCATACCAAACAAATATTTTGTGAATATATTCCCAAGCACAGAGAAGAAATCCATCAGAAAATGTTATTTTCTTCTGAGGACGTCACTCATTTGAAATTCGATCTCAGTTTTGTTTGCTGTTATGTATAAAAGTAATAAAACAAGCCCCTAAAAATATGAGACTAACCAATAAATACCATTTTCAGGGTCTACGAGGTGCCAGACTGTGCCCCCCTACTCACTGGAACACTCACCAAATACTCACCAGTACATCCTTCAACTCTAATTTAGAGACAGACGAGAGGCTCACAAAAATCAAGTACTGCGTCCAAGAATTCAAGTTTCATGTTTGTTTCATCTTTAAGTCTCTGCTGTTTTCACTCTACAACAATGACCTAAAAACCTTCTAAACATCTGCACATAACCACATGTAACCATCACACTGCATTTCTGCAAAAGCATTATATGTGTTTTTTTCTTATAATTTCAGTTTTCAAAAAAAAAATGTCCTCTATGCCAGGGAGTTGTATAATTATATCTGTGCTGGGAGAATCTGATATCAGTACTAATCAAAAGCATAAAAATGGGGGGGTTCCTGGGTGGCTCAGTCCGTTAAGCATGTGACTCTTGATTTCTGCTCAGGGCAGGATCTCAGGGAAGTGAGAGGGAGCCCCGTGTTGGGCTCTGTGCTCGGCAGGGAGTTCTGCTTGGGATTTTCTCTCTCCCTCTTCCTCTGCCCCTTCCCACCCGGCTTGTGTGTTCCCTCTCTCTCAAATAAATAAAATAAAATGAATTTTTCAAAGAAACAAAATATAAAGATGTGATTTTAGACTTCCTATAAAGAACTTTTGTCTATAACCCCAGCCTGACTCTTAAGGGGGGGTCATCTCTATGTTCGATAATTCTGTTTCAAGTCTCGTAAGGGCATAAAAGGGAACTCTCCTTTATTTGCCTCTAGCATGAACAGCTCTTGGTGAGAATGATAGAATATGAATGGAAATGATTATATCTATAGCAGGAGCCGTTTGTGGAGGGCTTACTATGTGTTATGCCCTGTGCTAAGAAGTGATCATACAACTGCACATTTAATATTCGTAATTACCCTGTGAGTTGAGCAGCTGGTGTCATCCCCTTTACACAGACGAAAGAACAGACACACAGGAAGATGAATTTGCCATGGTCGCTATGCCAGTAAGGATCTGCAATCAGGTCTGTTGAACTTCAAAGCCGTCCTATTGAATTCGGCAGACACGGAACTGCGCTCACCAGGGACACAGCAGGGAAATACACATTAAAACCATAATGATACCATGACACACCCACTAGGAGGCTAAAATTAAAGAAGCCATGAATATCAAAGTGCTGGCAAGGATGTGCGGCAACGGCAACTCCTAGACGTTGCTGCTGGCAGTCAATTTGGAAGTAATACTCTTATCCTTATCACTAAGGAAATCCACATCTAGATAAATACCGAAGAGAAATGAAAATGTCTGTCTACAAAAAGACCTGAACACCAATGTTCATGGAAACTTTATCTGTAATAGCCCCAAACTGAAAACAATCCAAATGACCACCAATGGGCAAATGATAACTGTGGTATATTCATGTATTGGAATGCTACTTACCAATAAAAAATAACTACAGATAACCACCAAGAATGGGGACAGGTCTCAGAACCAGCATGCTGATTGAAAAATGATAGTTACAAGGGGTTTCACAATGTATGATTCTATTTGTATGAAATTCTAGAAAACACAATACTTACACAGGATGCAAATAAAAACAAAGTTTTTGCCTCCAGTGTGCATGAAGTTGACTGGGAAGCGACAAAAAGGAACACTTTAGGGTGCCGGAAAGGTTTGAGACTTTGATAGAGTTGTGGATTACACGGGTTTAAGAATTTGTCAAAGCTCAGAAAATTGTACTTTTTATGTAAGTTCAGTTTTGGCACATATGGCACCTAAATTTAGCCTAAGTCAAAGATGTATGTGTGTGTGTGTAAGAATTACTGAAACAGTGAGCTTTGAAGTCAGACAGACTTGGGCTGAATCCAGGCACCTTCACATAACTTCTTTCATGAGTATTTATTTATTTATTTATTTATTTTTAAAGATTTTATTTATTTATTTGTCAGAGAGAGAGAGAGGGAGAGAGAGCAAGCACAGGCAGACAGAATGGCAGGCAGAGGCAGAGGGAGAAGCAGGTTCCCTGACGAGCAAGGAGCCCGATGTGGGACTTGATCCCAGGATGCTGGGATCATGACCTGAGCTGAAGGCAGCTGCTTAACCAACTGAGCCACCCAGGCGTCCCATGAGTACTTATTTATTAAGCCTGTGTTCTATGTCAAGAACTATTCTCATTGCTGGGGATACAGCAGTGAGCAAAACAGGTAAAAATCACTGCCCTCATAAAGTCATTTGGATATTTTCCTGAGGGTAAATTATAAGCCACTGAAATATTTTTTAAGAGTTTATTTATTTATTAGAGAGACAGAGAGTGTGAGTGGAGTTGGGGTGGGGGGGCAGAGGGAGAAGCAGGCTCCCCACTGAGCAGGGAGCCCTGAAGTGGCAAGATCCCAGGACCCCAAGATCATGACCTGAGCCAAAGGCAGACACTTTATTGACTGAGCTACCCAGGCATCCCATAAGTCACTGAAAGATTTTAAGAAAGGGAGTAATGTGGGGCGCCCGTGGTTCAGTGGGTTAAAGCCTCTGCCTTCGGCTCAGGTCATGATCCCAGGGTCCTGGGATCGAACCACACATGGGGCTCTCTGCTCAGCGGGGAGCCTGCTTCCTCCTCTCTCTCTGCCCGCCTCTCTGCCTACTTGTGATCTCTGTCTGTCAAATAAATAAATAAATAACTCTTTAAAAAATTTTTTAAAAATTTAAAAAAAGAAAGGGAGTAAAGTGATCCAATTTGCATTTTCAAAAGATCGTTCTCTCCCTTTCCTGATGTGACGATCACTTATAAGCTTTGTGGCCTTAAATAAGTCACTTTACCTCTTTGAGCTTTATCTTTGTTTTTAAAATTGGGAAAAATATTAATGCACATCTCAAGCATTGTCATAAGGATTAAGGAAATACAGGTAGCAACTGACATTTAGAAGATGTTTAACAGCTGTTATTATAATCTACTCTGAAATGCTTCTAACTCCATTTCATTCACTGTTAAACTTCATTATTTCAGCAGCGGTTACAAAACAGAGAAAATGCAGTGAGTGATCCCCTGGGGAAGCCACCAGAAAGCAGGTCCCTTAAAGTTCCCTGTGTTCTGGTATTAACATCCCCTGAAATCTGATACCAAGCCACTACCTCAAGAACAAAAGGAACTCTCCAGGGCCCCTGGGTGGCTCAGTCCATTAAGCCCCTGCCTTCAGCTCAGGTCAGGATCTCAGGGCCCTGGGATTGAGCCCTTAGTCAGGATCTCTGCTCAGCAGAGTTTGCTTCTCTGTCTCCCTCTGCCCCTCCTCACCACTCCTGTGAGCTCTCGCTCTCAAATAAATAAATAAATAAATAAATAAATATCTTTAAAAAGGGGGGAAAAACCCAAAAAACAAAAGGAGCTCTCCACGGGGAAGCATCTCATCTTTGAGGTCCTCCAGAAAAAAGTGTATATACTCTCTGTGTCCAATATTTTGTGAGAAAACCACCACATTTGAGTGGTATCCCTGATTAATGGGGAGAGAATTTTGTGAGAATAAGAAATTCTAAGACCGAGGGAAGTCAGGGAAGGGAGGATCTAGAGACTCTTACAAATCAGTGGTTCCCACGCCTGACCACCCATCAGAATCATCCGAGGACTTGAAAGAGCTAGAGACCTATTATCACACTCTGGATCCCCTCGGACTGTCCAGTGGGCATCTGTACTTGAAAAAAGGAAAAAAAAATCCCCTAAGATAATATCGATATACTCAAGTCCTATGGCCCATGTACAGAACAACCCTTCAGGTACAAACCCCTCCTCCCCTAAATGGGAAACTGAGCCCAGCAGAGGAGAGGGAGCTAAATCACGGCTCGCACAGTAATCAGTGGCTAAACCAACACTCTGATACCCATGCCCTGCCACCGTTTCCATGTTCCCCTTCTGTAAGAGACACAGATGATCGGTGGTAAATGCAACAGTCAGAATACAAAGTCTATCTCAGGGATCTGATGGAGCTAGAAAGGAGAGCAAAAGTTTGGTATCTTGTCCTTCCTTTACTCCTCCAGACACTCTTCTACTGTGAACACTATTTTGTCCTTTTTAAAATTATTTTTATCAACATATAATGTATTATTTGGCCCAAGGGTACAGGTCTGTGAATCGTCAGGCTTATACACTTCACAGCACTCACCATAGCACATACCCTCCCCAATATCCATAACCCAACCACCCTCCCCCCACCCCACCTCCAATTTTGTCCATTTTGATGGATAAAGGAACAGAGGCCTAACAAAGATAAGTTAACTTGGCCAAGTTATCACATACAGTAAGTGGCAGAGCCATGACTCAAACTCATATGAGTGTGTGCTCGGTAAACTAGGCCACTGTCCTGGCTTGGAAATCAGGCCTGACAACCTTTCGCTAGTTTTTCAGACCTCTGGATTGGCCAAAGCTATGATTAGTCAATCTCTGGCCCGGCAAATGACTTCCTTTTTTTTTCTGATGCAGCACAGAGAAATTCCACTGCAAGAAATACTGATCTTCAGCTCAGGAAGTCTAGGGACCAGCTCACCCCCAACCCCAACAAAGGTGTCTGTGAACTGTCTTCTTGCTTTCTCAAGTTCATCTGTTTGTTTCCCTCTCTCCACTCTGGTACCTAGAAAGCAGTTGTCCTCATCTTGGACCAACCAACAGCAAAGAAGACCAAGACAGACTTGGCTTGGCTTGCCCATCATCAGGTCCATAATGAGTCTGGAGACCACAGCTGGGGCTCAGTCAGGTTTCTTGACAGTGACAAAGAAGGTTGGGAGTGGAGACCAGCCCAATAATAGCCTGGGTTGTCTAGCTGGGCTGGCCTATAGTCAAGCAGGTGCCACGCCAGGGCCATGGCCAGCTGCCACTTCTTTATGAATTATGGCAGAGATACGTGAACAGACACTTCTCCAAAGAAGACATACGAATGGCTAACAGACACATGAAAAAATGCTCATCATTAGCCATCAGGAAAACTCAAATCAAAACCACACTGAGATACCACCTTACACCAGTTAGAATGGCAAAAAATTGACAAGACAGGAAATAACAAGTGTTGGAGAGGTTGTGGAGTTAGGGGAACCCTCTTACACTGTTGGTGGGAATGCAAGCTGGTACAGTCACTTTGGAAAACAGTGTGGAGGTTCCTCATAAAGTTAAAAATAGAGCTACCCTATGACCCAACAATTGCACTACCGGGTATTTACCCCAAAGACACAGATGTAGTGAAAAGAATGGCCATATGCACCCCAATGTTCATAGTAGCAATGGCCACAACAGCCAAACTGTGGAAAAGAGCCCAGATGCCCTTCAACAGATGAATGGATAAAGATGTGATCCATATATACAATGGGATATTACTCAGCCATCAGAAAGGATGAATACCCACCATTTGTATCAACGTGGAAGGGACTGGAGGAGATTATGCGGAGTGAAATAAGTCAAGCAGAGAAAGTCAATTATCGTAAGGTTTCACTTACTTGGGATAACATGGAGGACTTTGGGGGAAGGAAGGGAAAAATGAAGGGGGGGAAACAGGTGGGGAGATGAATCATGAGAGACTATGGACTTCAGGAAACAAACTGAGGGTTTTGGAGGGGAGGGGGGTAGGGGATGGGTGAGCTGGTAATGGGTATTAAGGAGGGCATGGATTGCATGGAGCATTGGGTATATTATACATGAACAATGAATCTTGGAACACTGCATCAAAAACTAATGACGTATTGTATGATGACTAAAGTAACATAATAAAAACATGAAAAAATTTAAAAAAAAAGACTTAGAGCAGAGTGTTTGTGGAAAGCCAATGAGCTGGGACTTGGTTAAGGACACAGGGGATGCTTCTGACCATGGTGGGTATTCTAGTAAAAAGTCCATGCTGTCAGACGGATGTAGGTCACTGAGACAAGAGAACCAGCAGAAATGAGACAGGATGAAGATGGCCCTTGATCAAACAACAGCACATATATTGGCTTTAGTTCCATTTCCTGCTGCTTAGATAGGGGTGACTATAGATCATTGTGGATTTAAACCATGTTGTGTCCAGGTTCTCTGTGGAGCTAATGTGGTATGGGGAGTAGGAGGTCTGCAATTTGAAGAGGAATAAGGGATGCTTCAGGCTCTTTCCCGGAAGTCAGGAGCATGGGTTCCAGTCTCAGCTGTGCCTCTGACTGAACGTATGACCTTGTGTTGGTCATATTGGCCTTCTCTGGATCAATATTCTCATGTGAAGGAATGAAGGGATTGGACTAGATCACTGGGTTTCCCCAGACCCTCCTGAGGAGGCACTTTGGGGGAGGGGTGGCGTGAGCCCTTCCCAGACTCTTCCTCCTTTTTCCTGCCTTTGACCATAGGGCTCTGTGAGTGAAATAATTCTGAGATCCAGTGAACTCAGCAATCTCTAGGATTGATCCAGCATGGAAAAACCTGTGGTCCTCCTGTGCTGAGGGGAAGCACCCATGGGTAGGTTAAATCCTTGAGATTCTTGTATGTTGAATTATAGGCATATATGCAAAATTATACTTTTCTGGGAAAGGGTTAATAGCTTTCGTCAGATACTCAAGACATATCTATGATCCTCGCTAGAAGGGATATGGGATGTTCAACAGGCCCCATACCATAGAGATCCATTTTGCTGTAAATCTAGATTGGGTATAAATTAGGATATTGGAATATGTCTACAAACAAAGAGGAAAAGAAAAGGATAGCAAGGGAAAGATCAGGCCCATCATCTAAACTCCCACATCAGAATGAGAGGAATCATTGCAAGCCACACTGAGTCTCTTCAAAGAGAAGACTGGGAGCATTGTCCAAGCTAATTAGAACGCATTGTAGTGAGGAGAAACAATTAATACTTCCATTATACAGTATCAAAATGCATAAATGATTTCATGGCATTCAGAAAGGCTTGGCACAGCTGCTGGGTACTATTTAGTGGAGAGGTGGATGAAGAATGAGCAAGCACAGAAATAGATTTACTTTTCACCTCCAAATCTGATTTATATTCAACTCAAGATGAACACAGATGGGAATGAAAAGTTCGGCCACCAGAAATAGAATCCCCATTTTACTTTCTTGGCACACAGTAGGCACTCAATAAACATGGGTTTTTAGAGAATCTCCCAAATCACTCACCGGTAGAAACATTAAACCCTTTCAGACCCCAGCATCCTTTTTTTGTGAGTCATGAAATCTCTATTCTAACTTTGTGGGCATCCACTGGAAACCAGCTCCCTCCCAGCAATGCCCTCTGACCACTCTCACAGCTCTCTGGGCTCCTACAGCTACAGACGGTGGCGTGGCACTCTGGGGAACAAGTTACCTGGGAAAGAGCTCAGACGTTTCCCTGCACATCTGCCTTAGAACTCCTTATTTTGTTTGCACTGGCTGGCCAGTCCCCATATAAGGGTCTCTCTGGAGTGTTGCAGCCTAGGCAAAGCCCGTGACTTAGGTCAGTGCCTGCCTCTGACGTGTTCAGTCCCCCCACTTGAGCACAGAAGCCCACACCTACACAAACCCTCCTGGTACTCGCTGCCTATTGCCATAGATTGTGGAACTTCTTTTCAACACAGTTCTCTGACATCCCTTATTACCCTGCATGCCCCATAGGAACAAGGAGAAAATAAATCAAATAGAGTCTTCATAGTTGGTGTTTGGCTTGAAGAAATCCCATTTAACTTGTGCTCTTTGTCTCATTTCCAAAAAACACCCTCTGAATGATCACGGTGTTTTCAAAAGGGGTGTGGTCAACTGGAAAGCTATGTCTATTCCACCACCTAACAGCTCCTTGACTCTGATCAAGATCAGTAGCTATGCTTCACCTTCATCACCTGTAACGTGGGGACAGCGGTCCCCCACTCGCTCATACCTACTTTCAACAAATACTTGTTGAACGGCTACTCTCAGGCAGGCAGTGGGCTAGGAGCATGGGTTGAACGGTGAAGAGAGAAGACAGCTAGGGACTCTGCTTTCATTCAGCTTCCAGTGTATAAGCAGAGTTAAACATTAAACAAATAGTGTTCCTAAAATATGATGGGTGACTCCATAGGGAAGTCACAAGGATGCTATGGAGACATACAGCAGGAGTGAAGGAATTTCTACCCTGATATGGAGAGCAAGAAGGCTTCATCGAGAGTGAGGACAGAACTACAACAGAAGGGAGGTGGAGGGAGAGTTTTCTTGGCAAAGGAAAAGCAAATGCAAATCAAGGATCTGAGATCTTTACTCTAGATCAGAAATCAGCCAGATCAGAAATCAGCCAACGATGGCACATAGACCAATTCTGGGCCACCACCTGTTTCTCTATGGCCTGCAAGTCAAGCATGGAGCCTGGATCCTCAAGGGCTCATATAAATTTTAGTAGAATCTGGGTCTATTTGAAATCTGGGTCTTTCTAAATATTCAGATGGGTGGTCAAATGCAGTAGAGATACAGGACGTGATGGATATTTCCACTTTCTTCCACCACAGAATATACCAGACAGCAAATAATATGGCCCCACCCATCCAAGGATGCAAGCACAGTGGCACGGAGCTCGGAGTGGGGTCACCCTCTCAAGAAGAGGTCAGCCAGCTGTTCCCACCACATGGGAGCATGCTGTCTTCTTGACCCCTCCACCCTTCCCAGGCTGTGCTTCTCGACTCTACCTCTGCTCTTCCTTCAGACCATAGCTTGGATATCATCTCCCTTTGGAAGCTTTCCTTAAATTCTTTCACGCTATGTTAGGGGCCCCTGCTCAGTGCTCCAGCTGCCGTCCACACTTAGCTCCGCATGGTACTATGACCTATGCCCTCAGAGCTATCCCACTTTCACAGTGTGCATACTACATAGCACACGACAGAGCTTGGCACCAAGGGTAGAATTGGAAAATGTTTGTTAAATTAATGAAGGCACAAATGAATGAATGCCAGCATATATGGCACACTGCCAAGGTGTGGAACATGTGGGTTTCCCCTCAATCCTCCCCTTGAAGTCCAAATGTACCGAGCAGGTGTTTTCCTCATTCTTTCACCAAGCATCACACCTGTGGGCCTGTATCACTGGGAGCAGGGAGATTCTAGAATGATTCAAGAGACTCAGGACCGGGTATCTAATTTGTAGAGCCCAGCCCAAAATGAAAGAGTGGGGTGTCCCTTTCCCTTGTTCAAAAAGAATTTCAAGATGGTGACAGAAACGCATTAAAGCAAGCACAGATCACACATCCATGAAGCCGGCCCTGAAGGTGCTCTTGAAGACAAGAAGTCCCTTTAACGTCAAGAGCCAATGAAAGGGAGTGTTGGAGAAAAGCTGTTTTTATTTTTGGCGTTATGATGCAGATGCATGGAGTTTTTTTTTTTTTAATTTTTGATATGTCAAGTGTATCAATCATTTTTCTTTGTGATTTCTGTCTTTCTAACTTCCTGCCAACTCTGATAATTATTACATAGAAAAAGGATGTGAAGGCAAAGATTACTCACTCACCTGTATGCGAGAACGATTTCATTTAATTTCCTAGTTGAATATCAAGTTGATGAGACAATGACTTATAAACCAGATCATAGGGGAATATTCATTCCCTCCATACATTTTAAGAGATATCATTGGTTTTGGGGCACCTAGGTGGCTCAGTGGGTTAAAGCCTCTGCCTTTGGCTCAGGTCATGATTCCAGGGTCCTGGGATCAAGCCCCGCATCGGGCTCTGTGCTCAGCAGGGAACCTGCTTCCCTTCCTCTCTCTCTGCCTGCCTCTCTGCCTACTTGTGATCTCTCTGTCAAATAAATAAATAAAGTCTTTAAAAAAAAAGAGAGATATCATCAGTTTTAAAATTCAGTGGCATTTTCTTGATGATGCAAATCACTGGGTCATAATTAAAAACAACTTAAACTTCTTTTAAGCTAAGAAGAAATGGGAAACAATTTTTTCTCTTCCTTCCCTCCTTCCTTCCTTCTTTCCTTCTTTTCATTCTTTCATGGACTGAAACACATTTTCTGAGTCCTGATTAAGTGTTGGCACAGGTCTGGATATCATGAAGATAAAGCGCAAAAAAAAAAAAAAATTGTCCCATTAAATGGAGAACATCACGAGGGCTAGGTAAGATGCACACACAACAAGAAACAAGAGCAAAGCAGATGCTCTACTGAAAGGATACAACGGTCCAGAGAGAAGAGGAAAGAATGTTCCAGTCAACCTTAGGTGTCATGCTGAAAAGCTGGTTCCTGAAAGGGGAGTAGGCAATATCTAGACAGACAGAAGGTAAGAAATTTTCATCAGGCAGAAGAAAGGGTAGATGAAAAGATAAGTTGTAGAAATAATGTATGTGCTTGCTTGCTTCCCCACTAGAATGTAAGCTCCACGTCGAAAGGAACTTTCTGTCTGCTTTGTTCACCACAGCATACTCAGTGTCCAGACAGAAAAGTCTGTTGAAAGAATGTAGTAGAAGTATTTGGGTATGACTGGGAAACAAAGAGGGATGATGAGAGTTGAAGCTGGAAAGAGTTGGCAACATGGGGCAGAGCTGTGTACATCACGCTAAGCCATTCGGGCTTTATTCTGTGTAGGCAACGGAGCCACAGGACAAAGCTGAGCAGCAGGGACACAGTAGTAGGAGACATATTCTGACGGAAGGGTGGTAGCAGGTGAGAAAAGAGGAGGAGGAGGATTGACTGGAGGCAAGAGGCCTTGTACATCGTTGTTTTGTGGATGACTGAGGTGACCAGAGCCTGGACTGTAGTGGTGGCAGTGTGAATGGAGAAGAGAGCCATTTAAGGAGCAAACTCAAGAGAACTTTGGGATGGGACAGATTTGGGGGAGGGGAGGGGACAGAGAACAAAATGTCCAGGCTGACTTCCAGGTCTCTGACTTATACGGTGGCACACCGCACAGAGATTTGAAATCCACCGGGCAGAGCTTTGTGGAAGAGCACAGTCCAACAGCCACATATGACCGCAACACAGCAATATAACTTACATAATGCCTACACAATCAAATGAGTTGGTGGGGTGTCGTATTTATGAAATTTGTCACCGGAGAACATGGTGCATTTTTCATTACTAGTGTCACTTTCTTATAAGAGCACTGGCTTCTGAACCCCCAATGCAACGTATTAGGGAGACCTTTTAATTAGCACACCACTACAACAAATGGCAGAGCTAAGAGCTTGTCATTCATTGCCTCCCAGGCACAACCAGCAGCAGGGAACCAAATCTGAAATTCTAACACCAATGGAAATCCTGAAAGCCACCTGACTCAAGGACTCTATCCATTCTTTGTTGGCAGGCAAGTCACTCAAGCAAATCAATCAAGCCTGTTTTTGACTGGCTGATTCACCTGCAATGAGCACTGAGCATGTGAATGGCAACAATCTTGGACTAAAACAGACTCAAGACACAGACATCTGAGTGCATGTGTGCGCATGTGTGTGTGCACGTGCACACGCGCACATAGGCACATGTGCGGGTGTGCGTGCCTGCATAGGGCTCACCTAATGCTATGATGCCCAAATAAAGAGAAGACAAGCAAAAAGACAGGAAGGTAGGTACAGTCTGTTAAATTTTTCCATGTCACGAGGGTGAGGAGAGTGTCTGTTTTATTTGCCACGTCAGCCATCCTGCCTAGCACAGTGCCTGGCCCATGGGTGGCACTCAGTATTTTTTAAAATAACTGAAGGGGGAGAGACAAGGAGGTTGGGCATCAAGCCCCATTTTCCAGTGACTCAGGCCATTAGTAAGGGGCATAGCTGAGATCAATAGGCTCTTGGCCCCTATAGCCTGCGCTATGTCTCCTCTGCCACATTGTTCCCTCAGTGAGATGGGGCTGGGGCCAAAGAGGAACAAGGCGTCCCTCCGTCCAGGGACTGGTGTGCTATAGAAACAGTGCCAATTCAGATACCCCACAAACAGCCTTCCATGGAAGCCTTTGATCCTTTTAGTTCAAGAGTCTTTCCATTTATGCCAAATATAACTTTGGGAGAAATGTCTGTTCCTACAAAGCACCAAGGAGGCCTATGACACCTGCTAGTGACTAACACACAAGTCTCCATGGTGACGGGCAGAATAACTTCTGAACCAACTTTTCTCTACTTGACTTTTCATCTGGCCTTTCAGATTCTTTAAGTTCCCATCTACTACCCAGACTTTTTGCTGCGATCACATCCTATTTTCAAGTGTGGCAAGGAATAAAGCACTTTTAGGTACTACAGTGGAGACATTCCAGAAAATATTACATTTAGATGCTTAAGCACTGGCCCCATGACAATACCACTAATTCCTTTATTCTTTTAGCAGACTCACTGACAACCCAATTAAGAGTAAAATTCAAAAACCTGGCCTCGGCTGTTAACATTCAGTGGGTTCATGATGTACTTGTTTACCTAGACTTCAGAAAGCGAGCATTACTTGGAAAAATGGTGAAACACAGCATAAGCAAATTGGGGAAGAACTGACCACAGGGGCCCAGCGTGCCAGGGTCCCCTGGTGAAAGGTAAGACTGGGTGTTGCCGAGGGCCCTAACGTCAAACAGAGATACACTGAATTCCTGATTGTACTGTCTATTAGCCGTGCAGCTTTTGGCAAGTTACTTACCCTCTCAAGACTTCAGCTTCCTCATCTGGTTAATGCACCACAGTACCTACCTCATAGGGATATTGTCAGCATTAAATAAAATGTTCCATATAAAGCACTTAATTCAGAGAGGATGAATAAAGGCTAGGTGCTTTTAAATATTCTCTTCAGCACATTAATAGAACCATAGGAATCAGATGTGTTTTTTTTTAACTTCAAGAAGATCCTTCCTTCAAAGAGTTTATATTTTGACTACACAGATAAGACAAACACATGTGACATACAGGATTATACCACCTGAACAGTAGATGTTCAGTTGGTGTCTGTGAGTTAATGAATGAATGGAAGTTTGATGTAGAAAGTGGAAGAAACCATCGGAGTTAAGGTGCAGAGGTTATTACCATGAAGCTCATTCAGAAAGCAATTCCTGGTCTCAGGCTGGCATGGTGGGCCAAAGCTACCCTACCACAGCTCATGAGATTTGAACATCGACCGAAGGCGGAGAGGATAAGACAAACAGATCATCCATTGCCTCTATGATAGAGAGCCCCCAAACGGCCACCAGACCCAGGGGGTGCGAATTTCCTTACAACAGCTGCCTCGGCCTCAGTGGGGGCCAAAAGAGCTTGTCATGTTGGCCAGTGCTGGAGTGGAGTGCTGGAACATCTGAATTGGTTGAGCCTACGATTTCTTCCTGAGTATCAAAGTCACATCAGTAGGAGAGTTTGGGGCTGGAAAGTGGACTAAGGATAAGAGGCCAGCAGCTGGGTGAATGCAGAATTGGAGAAGATAGGATGGGCAAAAACTGGGAAGAATATAGGAAGCAGAAAAGTCTATGGTGTTAATAGAACTGGGCTGCCAGGGGTTTTTTGTTGTCGTTGTTGTTGTTGTTTAAGAAGGGGAGAAGGGATGTGACAGAAGGAGAGGGAGAGGGAGGGAAAGAATCTCAAGCAGGCTCCATGGTCAGCACAGAGCCCCCATGCAGGGCTCGATCTCACAAACCCTGAGATCATGACCTGAGTCGAAATCAAGAGTCAGATGCTTAATCAAGTGAGCCACCCAGGTGCACCCCCATAAGTCTTTACTGTTGGTTGCTGGAGACATGAGGAGTTGGTTAAAAGAGAATGAGTGGGATGGAGAATGGATCTCCCTGGCTGGTGCCATTTGGTTCATTTTATAATACAGGCTGCTTAGGAGCACCTGACCCTGAGAACAAGAGCTCCCACAACACTGCCACCCTGTCTCTAAGACCTCACTCGTTCAACTCCCTTTTCATTGAGTCATTATCTCCTCTTTATTTTGAAGCCTTCAACTCTTGAATATTTAATGAAGGTCAGGAAAACCCCTCAACTCTGGAAGACAAGGAAGGAAAGAGACAATGCCTAGCATTACATCAGACTGGCAAACTATGGGTTTTGGAATCTAACAGCTAGGATTTCAGTTAGATGCATGACACCAGGAGTTTCTGGCACGTGTCACAGCCCGCTAAAGGAGGCCATGAGAGCGCACACGTTGAATGGATGAGCATCAGCAGTGCTGAGCAGCGTAGAAGACACAGAGCTAAATCAGAAGCCATCCCTGTCCTCATGCAACTCACCAGTGCAAGCACGAGCTGTAACTACAGCCACCCCGATTTTCAAACCCTAAATCAGAACACGTAGTATTGCCAACCATTTCCAGGCCTGTCTGGTACTGGAGGCCAGCTAGAAAGTAGAGTCTGGAGGCTGAAACACCAGTTCCTAGAACAGTTGGATAATCAGGCCAAGGGATTGTGTGACAAACTTGTTCTCTCTGAACCTTTTAAAATGATTGTTTCATAGCAGTGTTGGCTGCTTTTTTCAATACAAGAACAATAATAAGAGGAAGAACATGCCCCACGTTTATGGCATTTCATTGTGTACCGAGAACGTCCACGTGCACTCCGTCCTTTGAGGTGCTCAGCAAGTCTGGGACATGTGCAGGGAAGACAGTATTAACCCCATGCTCCATATGAAGGCGCAGGCTCAGTAAGTGAGCTTCAATGTCTTGTCTAAGATCATACACCTAGCATATGGCGGAACTGGGATTTAAACCCAGGATTGCCGATTTCAAGCTCTTCCATGACACCATCATGCAAAAAAACCAAATATCTTTAGAGAAAAAGCCCTTCCATGTGTTTGGAGACTCTGGGAAGTTTCCTTGGAGGAGAAAGGATATGAGCTCGGATTAGAAGAATGGATAGTTCTTTAGCCAAACAGAATCCAAAGGAGAAAAAGGACCCTGGAGGAAGAATGCTATGAGCGAGAGGGGATGGCACAAAACTATGGGGATTGCCAAGAGAATCAAAAACGGTACCCTGGGGCTGCAGGGGAGCAGAACAGTGAGAAAGGCCGAGAATTAGGTTAAGAGCACAACTGTGAAGAATCTGGACTTCCAGTCTGGAAAAGACTGCATCTGGTAGACATTAAGGTGGCACAGAGGTCTGAGAATAGAGAAGGGCAAGAACACTATGCAATGCTTTAGGCAGCTTAAGCTTGCAGTAGGATGAAGAATATACTAGAAATGCTGCCGTTTGACCTATATAGAAAAATGGGATTCGAGAAAATTGTGTGGGACCTGCCATATTAAATTCTGAGCCACTGTTCATTGGATACTTCTCACAGTCTCTCAATTGGAAAAAAAAAATTATTTTAAAGCCTGAGGTTGCATTCATGGCCATTCACTGTCAACTGCTGTTTTCACTCTGGCCTTCCAGCACTGTAGACACAGGACTCAGAAAAGGTTTTGAACCCTGGGAGGCCACCCCAAAATAAGGACCAATCTCTCATGACTTTCCAAGTGAATTACAGTTTTAATAAATACATTTATCTATGAACATGTGTGAGAAGTTACAACAATTACCACTGTTTTAAAGAAAATAAAAAGTATTTGTGAGAGTTTCCCAAAATAAAAGAAGCCATTGAAAATGGATTAAGGTGGGTTATTAGCAGACAAATGAAATGACATTTTGTATAGAGAAAATGGGCACAATAATGCATTTGGGATTTGATTGTCAGAATTATGGCCCTTTTCTCCATGGTCAGATGGAATAAAATCAGAGTCACCATTTTTCCCACAGAAAGCTGCTATAAAGTTGTAATTTTAATACAGATGGGTTCCATGGATTAAAGCAGTTTTATAGTGCCCTACAAAATAGCCTCTTTTACAATAGCAACTGTTGAAGCCATTTAAGATATTAACTATGACTCAGTGCATATTTAAGATATTCAAAATACTAACAATGAACTATTTTAACCTGGGTATTAGAAATGCACAAAGGGGTTACTTCCGAAGGTCTGTAACTTTGTTCACATGGCAAACACTGGTCCCAAATACTGCCCAAATGACGATATGCATGATTCTCAGTTCATGTGGTCTGGATAGCCCTGCTTCATCTTCCAAATGCAATAAGTGCAATTCATTTTCCTAACTTATATTCAATGCTTTTCTTGCCCTTGAAGGACTAGTTAAACTGTCAAGATATACTATGTTGTGAGATGAGGAAGGCCTTGAAATATCATCTATATCTAGCTCTGGTAAACAGTAATAGCCTTTGCAAACAGTCCACAAAACCTTTTTTTAAAGATTTATTTTATTTGAGAGAGAGAGAGGGAGAGAGACCACATGAGTAGGAGGAGGGGCAGAGGGAGAAGGAGAGAGAGAATCTCAAGCAGACTCCATGCTGAGCACAGAGCCCAACATGGGGCTTGATCTCACAGTCCTGAGATTATGACCTGAACTGAAACCAAGAGTTGGATGCTCAACCAACTGAGCCACCCCCACGCCCCGACAGTCTACAAAATCTTAAATGATCTTCCCTGTGATCTATTTAATGGATCTACTACTTAATAATAGATTGACAGAAGATATTTTATATGAAAATAGTATGGGAAATGTGTCTGTTTGCTACAGCTTGCAACTTCCTTGCAATCAGCTTCCATTCCTAAGGAACTGGCCACTGTACCACAGGTTCTTAATATACTTTCTTGATCTTAATTAGTTGGGACTTAATTGGTAAGGATGTATAGGTCTCAAAATATTTGGCTGAGAAGCCTGACCACAGGCAAACTAGGAGGAATGACAGAGGGGAATACGGAGGAAAGGTGAGAAAGGAAGCAGTCTAGAGGGAGAGGAAGGAGGTAACAAAAGGAGGGACAGAACCAGAAGGGAGACATACGGCATACCACTTGGAAATGGCCCTAAATTCCACATGGCACTTGCAATCCTCGAGTCTGTTTTACCTTCACTGCTCTCATGGTCTGTTTAAGCTATCTTACTACTCAAAGATTTAAGGTAACAGACAATAACAAAGCTGAAATCTTGAACCTGTACTAGCCAAAATGGTACCAATAGCCAGAGGTGGCTATTTAAATGTAACTATATATTAATATTAACTACAATGAAATTTCAATTTCTCATTAGGATTAGCCACATTTCAAGCGCTCAACAGCCACATGTGACTAGGGGCTATCATAGCAGACAATGTTGGTATAGAACATTTCTATTCTATTAAAAAGTTCTGGGCGCCTGGGTGGCTCAGTGGGTTAAGCCTCTGCCTTCGGCTCAGGTCATGATCTCAGGGTCCTGGGATCGAGTCCCGCATCGGGCTCTCTGCTCGGCAGGGAGCCTGCTTCCCCCCTTCTCTCTCTCTGCCTGCCTCTCTGCCTACTTGTGATCTTTCTCTGTCAAATAAATAAATAAAATCTTTAAAAAAAAAGTTCTATTGGTCAGCACTGTCTCAAACCATTATTTCATATGTGGCTTGATGAACCTTCCATAAAAATGTCCAGACCCTTCCTTTCTGCAGGCCTGCTCTCTCTCCCTCAGAGCTCACCTCTGTGTGAATTTAATGTACTTTCTGACCTGCTTAGTCTTCATGGGCTAGCTCCCCTCATGCTCTTAAGATTAGATTACTTGTTGGTTTCATTTAACAATAATGACAAAATAACTAACACTTACTGAGTACTTATAATTATACTCTGGACACTTGATTTATACCATATACTCAATCCTTACTACTCATTTTACAGAAGGGGAAACAGAGGTATTGCCAGGTTAATATTTTGTCCAAAGCCCTACTGTTGGCAGGCAGCAGAACCAATATTGGAATCTAAGCACTTTGACTCCAGAAACATTTATGCACCATGTTATGGAGTGTTTTAGAGGATGATGAAGTAAAGAAACAAGACCTAGTTTATGTACTTGGAAACCTTACAACTTAAGCCAGGAGACTAACAAACGAGGTCAACAGTAAACTACTAAAAAACTTGATAACCACCAAGAGGTTTGGGTCCCATGTTAAAGTACCATTTCCATTAATAAGGAACAGACCTGTTAAGTCACAGGCATGTGAATGAAGGCTTGCTATGTGGTAACCCTATCCGCTTAGCCTACAAGTAATGTCAGAGCAGATACAAACAAATAACTCCCACCGCCGAGTTCTCTGTGTACACACCTCCCTGCGAAGAAATGTCAAGGTCAGACACTGAAATGTAGGGCAGATTAATGAGACATCACAGGGTAGGAAGCACTCACCAGCTGGGAAATCAAAATACCTATTTTCCAGGACCAGCTCCGCCACCAGTTAACAAGCACTGCCACTTTGAATCAGTCCTTGCTTCTTTCTAGGGCTTAGTTGAGCCATCAGGAAAAGGAGAGAAGAGCACACAAGATCAGAAATGATCAAATTTGGGTATCTGGCTTTCCAGAAAGTGAGTAGGCTGGGGTATCCACCCATCATTTATAGACTCTCCTTCCCCACCTCTACTTCTACAGTGTCCATTTTGTCATTTGACAAAAGGCAGACAGACCCCTTGACCATCCTGAATTTTACTATGGAGTACTACCAGAGGGAGTAAAATCCTTTGTAGTACCAAACAACAAAGGACTCAAGAACAGAGAGGTTCCTGAGGGAGAGAGCCTGTAGAGCAAAGGGAAATGTGTAGGTAAGAAGTACTGACAAGGAAGTGTCTTTATGTCATCCAGTGGACAAGCCTTGGCAAGTGTCCGTGGCTTACTTACCTATCTTCACATCAGAATTTGGTAGTGTGACATTTGTCATAGGAGAATATGATAAAATCCGTGATAAAATCCGATTCAGATCGAAAGTCAATCCAAGTGGAATGACTGGTTTGACAATGAGGAGTGGTCTCACTATTGAGGTTATATGGTGGACATTTTCCCTAAACCAAAGGAGCTAATTAACTGAGCCCTTTCCAAGGTTGTGACAAAAATAGACTTAATGCCTTTAAGAAATACACAATATGCTAAAAATTGTGTCCTTGGCAACCATTTATTTTTCTTAAAGTTTATTTGAATAATCTCTACACCCAACGTAGAGCTTGAACTCATGATCCCAAGATCAAGAGTCACATGTTCTTCCCACAGAGCCAGCCTGGCGTCCCCTCTTGCACTCACTTAAACTCATGGTTTATAGACATAAAAATAATGACATGAGCAGTTATGCAGTTTTTCAAAATACTTTCATCATTTTAGAAGGAATATGAGCAAAAAAAAATTTAGGATCACTGAACTAGATGTTAAAAGCCTTTCCAGCTCTATTAGCCTGCGTTTCTGAAATGCTCGGAAAGCACTTCTTACCCATTCCTTTTAATCCCTGAGCCAAATCTTACCTCATTCTAAATCTCCAGCATTTGTATCATTGGATTCTGCAAATTTCCTTGAAACATGTGACATCTTACCTTTCAGCTTCTTCAGTAGGAATGAAAAACAATTTACCCCATCTCTGCCTGGGTCATGAGTGCTGGTCAGTAATAATTTCATGTCGTCTTTTACCACGAGGACTTGATTAGGGAGAGAATGTTTTCTTTCAAAAAACGAATTTTGCATTGGTAGCCACTTTGTTCCTGCAATTAGCTACAAAATGCAAAACAATTGCTAAACCTCTTCCCATGAAACAGCTGGTTGATACATGCTAATAATCTCTAGTGATCAGGGATGATAGTCAGCACTAGGGATGCTTCCAGACGTACTTTTTGGCACTAATGGAGGGAAAGCACAGAGGAAATTCATGTTTGGAGAGATACAGGTATCTTTTGTTTCCTACATGATAAAAACAAATAGAGTTTGCTTGTCAATGCCCATTAATTTTGGTGCATTCATGATCTATGCATTCCGTTTGCAGATGAAAACAGTAGAAGACGTGAACAAAAGGGTCACATGGACCAGACAAGATAAGTAGGAAGATTTACTTTCACATCTTTAGGAAAAAGATGGTGAAAGCCTAATGTGTGCCAGGCCTTGGGTTAGGCACTAGGGATAGAAAGAGATGATTAAGATGCAGCCTCTGCCCTCCATGAGCTCACAGTTCAATGTGGGATGAGATTGGAAACAAACCTGTTGAGTTGTGTTTGTTTCATTCTTATGACAATGATGCCCTAAGAGTGGAATGTTATGAGGACACAGAAAAGGAGCTTCTTGGAGAGCTGTAGGGTCATCAGAAAAAGGCTTTTGGACAAAGTAATGCTTGTTCTGAGACCAGAAGATTGAACAAGAGTTGGAGCAAAAGGCGATTCTAGCCAAAGAAAGAGCAGGTGCAAAGGCAAGGGAATGTGTTTGTGTGTTCGTCTGTGTGTGTGTGTGTGTGTGTGTGTGTGTGTGAACATCAGGCAGGAGGCTTGTATGAAATGAGGTGGGCCAGAATCATAGCTCCATATGCCGTGCTAACAAATTTGAGAATCCTCCTGGGTCACCAATCCTCTCTTGAATAAATACTATATACCAGGTAAATGCCAGTACGCTAGGAGTGAGGAGGAAGACATGAAGAGGGTAGGACATACACCATGAAGGGCCCACAGACCGATTCTACAAGACCTACACCATCTACTCTCTACACCAGTTCTATACTAGGGTTTACCCACACAGGGTCCCACAGAATTTTCAATCAGCCCTTCCTTTCAGGTTCAGGTGGCAATGTCCAATAGTCCACTTGGTCCTTAGTCCACAGGGTTTTGGAAATTGGGAAGTGGCCTACATCATTTATTTTACTCATCCTCAATCTCCATCTAAAAGCCCAGGGCATTAATTTTAGGTTCAGGAGCCACATCACAAAACTCCTCTCATAATCAGCACTTCCCACCTTTTTCTTTACCCCTTTTTTCTCTCTCCCTCACACAAAACCTCTTGATTCATTTAATTCCTTTGCTCCCACCCCATGCTTTAGAAATGGCTTCCAGAATCAGTCACTAGTAGGTAGTCAGGATCAGGGATCAGACTGGGCATCTATCAGGGCTGAGTAGTTTGGCAAGTCATAGAAGGAGAGTCAGATGAGTACGTTCAGTACTATTGGGGCACAGACACTTTGAGGGGCACAAGGGTGGAGATATCATCAACACTTAAGGATTTGACTAATGGGGTAGAATGGTCTCAGTGGAAGTGGTTCTTTCAGATTGCAGGATTGAATCAAGGTTGGGGGAAGGTCCCTAAAGTCAGGAATGCGGGTGGGACCAGAAATAGGGTATGGATGCATATGGGGAAAATCATGTGAGTTGTTGGGTGCTGTCAAGACTCATGAATAAAAAAAAAAGATTCATGAATCATTTCAAATTAAGAGGAGTAGTTACGCATGGAATACTTATACGTCCTTTTTTTTTTTTTCTTATCCCATGCCTATTTTCTCTACTTTGCCAATATCTCTAACCCTTCTCCTATGGGATGTCACAAGCCTCATCCAGCCCATCCGTATACTCACAGCACATCCATGCCAGGGGAAATCAAAGAGGATAAAACCCAAACTCAGAATGTGTATTTTTAAACAAAGAAGTGGGGAGAATGGATTCTGCATTTCAGGACCCGATTTCTGCATGGAACTCAGGAAGGCATTGGAAAGAAGCATCAAATGCATGCCTTCACAGACCGAGAGAAGAGAAATCTTCACATACATGATCCAGCAGCAGAGCAAAAATCAGCACTAACTGGAGTGGGGAAAACACCACTTGGGAATCAGAAGGCTCAAGTCCTCATCCCAGCTCTGCCACTGGCCTTGCTGCTGGTCTTTGGGAAAAGTATATTCACCTCGGACCCCCAGCTTCTCTGGCTATAAAATGAGGAGCTTTGAAGAGTTGGTGGATGTGAAGACCAGAGTTGGAAGGGGCCTCAGCATTTGATTTGCTTGTATTTTTTTTTTTTTTAACCAGAAGCAAGGTAAAAATGCGGTACACTCAGCTTCTGTGTCAGTTCACTGTGTGGGGTTTTTTATTTGGTTTGTTTTTCCCCTTTAAGAGCTATGAAGCAACACGGGCATCAGTTCTCGTTAAGATAAAAGCACGACTGGAGATGTTCCCCAGCCACGAAAATCACCTACAGCACTAACAGGATAAAGGCAGTTTGGGGGAAATACTAATGGCATTGCCGTATTCATACTAATGCCTCTTGGTTATATAGTAGCTTCCTCCCAAAGAGCTCAAATGGCCTCTTGTCCCCATGACGCCACCGTGCAGGCAGGAAGGAGAACATGTGCGTCTTCCATTAGGGCTACGAGGAAGACCAAAGTGAGGCCAAGTCTAGATCCCAGTAAACATGTGGCAAGGAACTAAATGCTTCATGGACTCCTAAGAGGAACTGATGTCCTAGTTTTTTAGGTAATATTATTTTTTGGCTGTGTGTGTGTGTGTGTGTGTTTTAACCTGGCCAAGCTAACAAGGCTCCTACAACCAGCCTTTCACCCAGATATCTAAAGAGAAGGGTACAGCAAATAGGGGCAGGGATGGAACAGGACCCAGGTCAGCGGTCTCTCAGCCAGTGGTTTTTCCCACAGAATGTATCTGGTATAGAGGACGGAGTTGACCCCAACAATACCTCACTAGCAATTCTGGCTCTATTACATTGATTAAAAATAAAATTGACCACTGATTAAAAATAAAAATGACCCTTAAGCAAAATCCCTTACTATCCTTTTTTTCCCCTGGGGAAATTCAGAAGATGAGAAATGGTGCTGGCCAAACAGGTTAAAAGAGTTTGAAAGTGCCTCAAGGCTTTGTCCAAGGTCAGTCTGGACAAGGGGGGACTCTGAGCAGAACCTGCACTGAGCTTTGCACCAACCCAAGTGTGCTGGCTTCCAGCTGACAGTCTACAGGAAGAAAAAACAATCAAAAGGACCTTGACTCTTCCCAAGCCCTAGGAAAACGGCTGTCTACAAATATGAGTGATTACTGAATGCTGTTGCTAATTTACCAAACACTGGTCTTAAAGGAATGGAATAATTATCACTCAATCATTATTGTTTGAAAATAAATAAGTAGTAAATTAGAATACCATTTCCTCAATAAAGTGATTACCATTAGAATAATCTTATATAAGGAGAAAAACTATTATCTTGCTGATGAGTAAAAGCCCTCTGGTCCTAAAATTAAACATGGCATTTTTTCCTACAAGGTGTCTTAAGAGATAAAAAGACTGTTGCATCATGTGATCTATACAGATACCATATAGCTTGACTACATGAAAAAAAATTAAGCACCTTGTTTGTAATTGACTCTCCAATCTGCACGCTCTATGTACATTAGCTTATTTTATCCTTAAAACAACCAGATAACCAGGTGCTATTATTATGTCTATTTGACAGATGAGAGAACTAAGGCATAGGGAGGTTGAGGAGCTCACCCAAGATGATGTAGCTTATAAGTGATAGAAATAAGACCTAAGCAGGAGAGCTCCAAAGCCCATGCCTTTAACCAATACATATTTCTACGTGTGTGAATGGAAACTTACCCATAGGGGGATCATTCCTTTCTACGTTTTTGCTCCTGAAGAGCAATAAAACCCAGGCCCATCACTGAGCATGGTAATTACAACCAAAGTAGCACTTCAAATTCATCTACCATAATTTCTCTAATTATACTTGTAAGGAAACTGCAGCCCAAGCTAAGTTCAAAATCAAACAATAAGTGAATGATACAGACATGCCAAGATCCCACTTCATCCCAGCCTGACTTTCTTCCACTATACCATGCACTTGAAGCTGCCCACGCCCTCCACTGCGTTAGCAAGTCCAGTAGGCCACGTCACCCGGAGTACATCTTGCCACACAGAGGAAGGGAGAAGGGCACGTTCTCCCACACAAAGGAAATATTTTTTTTTAAAGGAAATATTTTTAAAGAGAAGCCTGGCGTACCAACTAAAGAGCCTCTAGAGCTAATTTCAATCCAATTTTCCCATTGAAGCCATTTTAAAAATAGGAGTATGTTATATTCGATTCTCTTGTTACATGATATTCTGAAAAGTATATCAAAATAAAGAGTCACAGGAAGGAAACATGGAAAATTAACAGGAATAGAATGAACACTTTTTTTTTTTAAATCACCCATTATCCTGCCATCTCTTCAAGCCAAATATTTAACACTATTGTAATGTTGCTAGCGTTAACAAATATTCCAAATGAACAAAATCTCAAAACACTTCCAAAGAAAGAAGAGAAAGCACAGCTTTGTAAACGCATGTGTCCCTCTGGAGGCGAGTACTGAATTAAATGGCCCAGTCACACTCCACGAAATCTGACCGCTACATACCAAGGAACTGGCTGGAGACAACTTACAAAAGACAGAGCTCGTTAAGATTTCCAGAAGGTAGAGGAGGAATGTTGTGATACAGCCACAAAGGCAGCAGCCCTTTCAGTAGGAGGGAAAGCAAGCAACCTCTGTTTTTCTAGGGTTCTCATTATTTTAAATAATCAGATCTTGGGGAGGGTGGGGGGGTGTAACTTGGTGATGGGCATAAGGAGGGCCCATTATAGAATGAGCACTAGGTGTGATATGCAACTGATGAACCACTAAACTCTACCCCAATATATGTTACCTAAATTGAATTTAAATAAAATTTTTTTTAAATACGTATTCAGATCTCCCCAGGGTCACTATATGCTCTGCCCCATCCTTCCTCTTCCCCTAGAGTACTAGCACCTAGACTTTCTTCCTAATCTACTTATAAGCCCCTGTGTTCTTCTGAACACCTGCCAGGACTGCTGGAACCAGCATTAGCAGCAAAATGCAGGGTGCCAATCCTGCAGCTTGCTCTAGATGTGCAGCTCCACAGAGGCAAGCCATGACTTAAATTCATTTACTCAAATCTTGAAATTTCAAAATCGGATCCTCTTCAGCTAAAGCCAAGACTTGGCTGGTGTTCCCACAGTTGAATAATCTCAACAGTGACCCCAGTGCCTTCTTATTGGCTTGAATTGTGGGCAGACTTCTGGTCCAAAGGATGAACCAAAAAAAAAAAAAAAGTTAACATTAGCGAATTAGTGGATGGTCATTGTAACTCAGATAAAACAGTGGGGAGAATGAGTTCATGAACTCAGACTGGAAATGTCTCAGGGATGGTGGGGGAGGTTAATGTTTGTTTTCATAATAGCTATTATTCAGATTAGGGCTATAAAATACATGCACAACTTCTGATGATAAACCCAGTATATCTAAAACATATGCTTTTCATGTGTGAGTTCACTTCTAATGTGGATGAGGGGCCCAAAACACCATCTACGTGATTTCGTTAGTAACTTGTAACACCTTTAAAGACAGGAAAGAATCTCCTCGTTCTAATGAAAATACCCCCATTTTATTGTTACAGATCAAAATAAGAGTTTGATTGACAAAGCTCGGTCACTACTCACTCTCTGGTTCTCAGTGGTTCCCTAAGTTAGCAAAAATAAGCAGGATCATTTTCACTGAACTCACCATGCGTTCTTTCGGGGGGGGGGGGTCTTTTTGACTTCTACACCTCTGCTTTAAAGCTCCCTCATTAAACCCTTTCGCTTCTCCCTCTATTCTCTGTCTTGCTGTGAATGTCATCTGGTCTCTGGCTTCAACTATCCATAGGCTACCGACCCTTGAATGGCCTTATTTTCTATAGCAGGACTAATGAGGCAATTAAGGCACCAAATCAAACTCCTAATTCTCACCACAGGTGAACAGGCACATACCAGGTCCCACATAAGTATCTGTTGAATGAACAAATGGATAAGTGAATGGATCTATATTATATAATGATGTGCTACTATCATAGGCACCTCAGCTGGGATCTCCCAATCACGTTGCATGAATGTGGAGGGAAGCACGCAGACTGGAGATGTCCCCAAATTTGCTACTATTTTCCGAAAAGGCTCCAGTTTCTGAATGTAAATACTGTCATTCTAAATAGCTCTGCTCTGTCGTTAGCAGGCAAAAGGAGGCTGCTCGAGGGAGTATGCGAGTGTTGGTGGACAGGACCTGCTATACCGTGCACCTTCCACAGGAAGTCCGGGCTTCCTCTACTTCTGCAACCAAGAACCGCAAGAAAAGTAAGTTCTGGAGATCTGCTGTACCATATGGCTCCTGTAGTTAATAATATGGTATTGTATGCTTCAAAAGAACCTACTGAAAGGGTAGGTCTCATGTTAAGTGTTCCTGCCACAATTAAGAAAAAACTTTGGTGAGTGGGGCAGCCAGTCCGTCCAGCTGCATCATTTAAAAATACGATCGCATGGAGGGGCACCTGGGTGGCTCTGCCAGCTAAGTGTCTGCCTTGATCCCGGAGTCCTGGGATTGAGTCCTGTATGTCAGCCCCCCTGCTCAGCAGGAGGACTGCTTCTCCCTCTGCCTGCCACTCCCCCTGCTAGTGCTCAATTTTTTTATCTCGCTCTCTCAAATAAACAAATAAAATCTTTTTTAAAAAATACAATCACAAAAAGAAGGAGCTAGAAGTAGCATAAAGAGGGTTTTGAGGTTTAAGGAAGGGGTAAAGGAGGAAACTGTATACTGACAGCCTCATTCTATGATTTTATTTGTCGGAGAGAAAGAGAGCGAGCGAGCACAAGCACGGGGAGAGGCAGAGGAAGGAGCAGACTCCAGGCTAAGCAGGGAACCCGAAGTGGGACTCCATCCCAGGACCCTGGGAGCATGACCTGGGCTGAAGGCAGACGCTTAACCAACTGAGCCACCCACGTCCCCCTCCCTCCACTCCCACCCCCACAGCCTCATTCGGAGCATGCCTGGAGACACCTTCTCTGTGATAGCTGCTGTCTCCATGAATTTCTGTACTTCATTTTCTGGCCACTGCGAAGAAGTCTATACAAATATCCCGAAGACTGTGGAGGAGATCAAAAATTAAGAATGACTAAGTAACAGTTTTAGGAACAAGACGAGGACTAGGGTTTTTACATTTTCCCTTTAACTTGTATCCTTGGGAGATAGATTTCTTCCTTTATGCGAATGATACCTTTTTTAACATCTCCAACCAGGAACAATGCCAAGAAGAACTAAGATAGAGAAATGGTACTTGTATTTAAGGATCAGGAAGGACTTATTATGAATTGTATCCAAATGAAAACTCTGGGGGCACCTGGGTGGCTCAGTCAGTTAAGTGTCCAACTCTTGATTTCGGCTTAGGTCATGATCTCGGAGTCGTGAGATCGAGCCCCACATCAGGTTCCGCACTGAGCATGAAGCCTGTTTAAGATTCTCTCTCTCCAGGGCACCTGGGTGGCTCAGTGGGTTAAAGCCTCTGCCTTCAGCTCGGGTCATGATCCCAGGGTCCTAGAATCAAGCCCCGCATTGGGCTCTCTGCTCAGTGGGGAGCCTGCTTCCTCCTCCTCTCTCTCTCTACCTGCTTCTCCACCTACTTGTGACCTCTCTCTCTCTCTGTCGAATAAATAAATAAAATCTTAAAAAAAATTTTCTCTCTTTCCCTCTCCCTCTGCCTCTCTCCCTTCCCATCAGCTCATGAGCTCTTCTCACTTCAAATAAATAAATAAATAAATAGTTGTTTGTTTGTTTGTTTGTTTAATTAAAACTCTGTCCCCTGGAAGCCAATTTGTCCATAGGGATGAATTCCATTTAGCAAGTCAACTGGTTTGGTGTCCTGGGATTTTATTTTACTGCCAAGTCGTCCTGGCCAGGACACCAGAGACTACACTGACCAGAGCCACACTTCGCACAAGAGCCTCAGTGGGTGTTTCTCTGAAAATTTCCTAACCCGCAGTATTTCCTTAGAAAGGACTTGGCACATGGTAATATTCAATAAACAGTAAGTATCGATTTTTCATATTTAGAAGTTTCCAAGCTAAAGAAAGCTTGTGCTATTGTCATACATATCTGGAGTGGGAAGACACCTTATAAGAATAACATTCAAAATTAGAGGGTCTCACGGAGCTGGAGCTACAAATGAAATCATCATAGATTTGGGAAACAGCACTGACATCTAACCATAACAGGAAACAGATTAAATTTGGTACTTTAGTCACACAGTGAATATCATGCAGACATAAAAATGACGATGTAAAAGAATAATGACACAGGAAAATACTCATGATTTACTGTTAAATGGGAAAAAAGCAATTTACATATCTCAGTGGGCTTATGATCTCGGATCTAGGTCTCGGATATCGGATCTAGGATCTAGGTCTTGCCTAGAGTCATATAACTACCATGGGGAATGCCAGGATAAGAACAAAGACTCATCTAACCCCAAACCACGTTCATATCTCCAGGTCATGTTAAAACCCCCAAATTCAGGGCACCTGGGTGTTTCAGTTGGTTGAACTTTCCACTGCTGATTTTGGCTCAGGTCATGATCTCAGGGTCATGGGATTGAGCCCTGTGTCAGGCTCTGTGCTAGACACAGAGTTTGCTTATCCCTCTCTCTCTGCTCCTCCCCACCAGTCACATTCTCAAAAAGCAAAAAAAAAAAAAAATAAAATAAAAAATTCAAGGCTGGAGTCCCCAAATAAGCTACAACATCAACCAGACTTGAACTAAATGAAGCATTAGTACAGATTTCTAAGCAGAGCTTATAAAAGACTTTGGAAAAATAAAGCTGGGAGAAGTTATTCTGGCATCTTAAAAGAATCTGCCTGGGCAGGATGTGGCCAGACCTGGAGACCTCCTAATTTGAGAAATTAAAGATTTCCTTCTTTCCCCCCAGAAACACACTGTATGAGACTTTTGGATGGAACAAACAGTCCTAGATGATCAGTCCTGAACTCTAGGCTTGGATCTGTCCTATGTGACCATGTGCAGTCTCTTAACTGCTGGGAGCCTATACTCTTGCCTATCTCTAAGTGGTAAGATTTAGATTAGATATTCTCTCAGCTCTCTTTTGGCTACAACCCTGCAGCCACACGTAGACTGAGCCTATGGGAGAACAGGGGCCCTTAGAAGGAGGCAGTTCCGAGTTAGGGCTCATGGTTTAGTTAGCAGAACATAGGCTGGATTCTAGCCCCCATCAACTCCCTTCCCAGGCATCTTTGGGCACCAACTGCAAGCCTTTGAAAGGAAGATTCCAGGCCCACTGCAGGCCCATAGATACTGAAATTTGGAGGTAAACCATCCAACGCCAAAGATAATGGGACTGGCCCAGAATTTAGTAGTGGATATACACTCACCTATCGGGGCCTTTCCATGATGTTATGGGTGTAATTATTAATAAACTGTCGCTATGTAAGAATTCTAGGAAGATTCCTGATGGTTGTAAAAATATAGTGTATGCTTCCCCTCAAATTTGATAGTCGGGGGCGCCTGGGTGGCTCAGGGGGTTAAAGCCTCTGCCTTCGACTCAGGCCATGATCTCAGGGTCCTGGGATCGAGCCCCACATCAGGCTCTCTGCTCAGCAGGGAGCCTGCTTCCCCCTCTCTCTCTGCCTGCCTCTCTGGCTGTGATCTCTGTCTATCAAATAAATAAATAAAATCTTTAAAAAAATTTGGTAGTCAGAAGACCAGTTCCTCTTGTGGAACAGAATCGAATAGAATATTATTGCTCCCCTAGATTGTGTGCTTGCTTTGTGTCTGGTATTTTACAGTACCTTGCAAGAGATTATGGAGTATTCTGCTTAGGACCTTATACTTTTCTTTCAGGCTTGGCTCACTGTGTGACCCTAGGCAAGTGGCTGACACTCTCTGAGCCTCACTTCCTCCTCTAAATCATTCAGGAATGGGCTAGATCATCTCCAAGGGTCCTAGCAGCTCTGACCTTTATGACTCTATAGCTCCATTTACATTTCATAGAGACATCAGATTCCAGCATTGGGGGGGGCAGAGGAGCAAAATCAACAATAATGGCTTCCCAGTCATGAATGTGTTTCCTTAATGATTAAGGTATGGGGGATGGGGAGTACTTGGAAAAGTATTCCAAGTACCAGTAAATGCCTGTTGGACAATCTTACGTCATAGAACTTACATGACCAGTGACCTTCAGGGACATTATAAACCAGCCTTCTCCAAACTTCACTAGAAAAGAAACACAGTTCTGTTTTCAACTTCTGTATAACCTCTGCATGAGGTGGTTTAAAAAGTCCCATCCTGTACCACTTTGCATTCCCATCAGCAATGTATGAGAGCACCTGCTTCCCACAGCCTCACCAATGGAATACACTGTCACACTTGACAACTGTCACCGTTCTGATAGGTGGCACATGGCATCTTGGCATTGCTTTCCTTTGCGTTTCTCTAATAATGAGCGAGCCTGAACATTTTTCCTATGTTTGAGAGCCATCTTCAATTTTTTATTTTTTTAAAAGAATTTTTATTTAAATTTCAGCTAATGAACACACGGTGCAATACTGCTTTCTGGAGTAGGATTCAGGGACTCGTCACTTACATACAACACCCGTGCTCGTCATAAGGGCCCTCCTTGATCCCCATCCCCCATCTAGCCCATCCCCCACCCACATCCTCCATCATCCCTCAATTTGTTCTCTATCGTTAGGAGTTTCTTGTGGTTTGTTTCTCTCTCTCTCTCTTTTTCCTCTTCCCATATGTTCATCTGCTTTGTTTCTTAAACTTAGGGCCATCTTTAGATCTTTTTTGTCTGTTCATGTCTTATTCCCATTATTCTGTAAGGCTGACTTTAAAGATATTTTATACTTTCCTACACATATGATGAGTATATATGGAGCATGTATTATAATTCTCACTACCCCTCTTCTAGCATATGACACAGTTGGCTTTACCATTATTCTTATAAACAATGTTATAATGTGCTGAAAGATGCATGAACACGGATCTCCACCTTCGGGAATATTTCCCTGTTCAATAAATATTCCTTCACATTACACGTTTTAACAATTGCATTATATTTCATCATGTGTTCCAAATTTTCTTAACTAACTTCCTATTATTGGACAAAAAAATTGTATCTAAGATTTTGCTATGAGAAATGACCCTGCCCCAAACTTCCTTGAAAAGAATGGCTTAATGTACATCTTTCATCCTTTATTTCAGATGAATTCCAAGAAGTGATGCTACTGGATCAAAGGCTTGGGCGCCTGGGTGGCTCAGTTGGTTCGGCGCCCAACTCTTGATTTCAGCTCAGGTCATGATCTCGGCGTCAAGGGATCGGGTGGCACGTCAGGCTCCATGCTCAACAGGGAGCCTGCCTGGGATTCTCTCTCTCTCGCCCTTGCCTTCTGCCCCTTCCCCCCTCATGTGCTTGCTCTCACTCTTTCTCTCTCTCTCAAAAAACAAAACAAAACAAACAAACAAAAAAAAAAAAACAAAAAAGGCTTCACGTCTTAAGGTTTTGATATGGATAGCCAAGTTGTCCTCAGAAAGGGCATTACATTTTTAGCCTCTCTAGAAGACTATAAGGTCTTACGTCCCTCTACCTTTACCAACATGTGTCATCTTTAAAAGAAAAAACATCTCCATTTTTTTAACATGTAGAAAATATTTCAGTTGTGTTAACTTTTTTCTTTTAGTTGAGCTAGACCTTCCAGTCTCTTTTTAAATGTGAATTACTTGATCTTGTGAAACGGTTTTTAAAAAATATCATCTAAAGTGACAGTAAGTAATTTTAGTGCTTTATATTTTGATAACAATATGTAAAAAAGGTAGGAAAGTTATTATTATCCTTATCTCTATTTTCATAAATCAGAAAGTTAAAGTTCAGAGAGTCCAAGCTGTGTGCCCAAGGTCAGTGAAAGATCAGGACTTCTGGCATCTTCCTTGTTCCCTCCCATCTTGAAGTCGCTAAGTAAACATGGAGCTGGTAGGCAATCCAAGTTTTTCCAAATGCAAATAAAAATGTAACATATATAACTCAGTGATGGAGTCAGCCCAGCCCTCTCCTCTCCTTTTGCCTTTCCCTTCTAGCGTTATCTTGGCAAAAGAAAGCAAAGGGAGGAGGAAAGTAAGGCAGCTGGGCCTGGGAGGTCTCCCAAGCATAACTAGAACATATTTTATTCGCTTCGGCATTTGGCTCTGCGATAGTACTTGAGATGACAGCGTGTGAGGTGCCTCAGGGCCAATCACATGGCCTCCCCACCGATGCCCTATCTAGGTTGCTCCAGCCTCCCTGGTCCCAGCAGGACTCTGGTTTGCCTTTTGCATGGAGATCCAAAAAGAAATGGGCCACTCAAGGGACAGTTGCTTTCTCCTACACCATACAAATATGCTCATTCCTTAATTTTTATTTCTGTGTTATTAAGGAAGATGCAGATGCACTGATTTCTTTCAGTCAAAGCACATTTTATTTTATGTTTTTACAAAACATTTGTTTCCTTCCCTAGTACCAAATGCTCAAAATGGACCTCTGTGGTCAGTTACTCAGCATTCTTTCAAATGACTTAATCTGAAATAGCTACTCTTTTTACCCTAGAAGATAGATTATGTCCATATGTATATAGCTACACACACACACACACACACACACACACACACAAACATACACAGTGGCCATTTGGTTGTAAGAATGAAGGTGCTAATACGGGTTCAGATGTAGGGATGAAGGAACTAGCATTCTTTCAGAGACTACTATGGGCTAGGGACTATAATTACATTGTATCTCACTTCATCTTTGAAGTAATCCTATAAATGGGACATCATGATGTGGGTTGGTTTCTCAGACCTACTGGATGTTTTCACATGTCAGCTTCCTTTCAATCATTAGGAATGTCTTCAGGAAATTTGTGTCAGGTGACTTCACTCTGTGCTGTGTTGATACCAGATGGTTTCAAGGAGAGAAAAATAGATTGTGAACTCCTTACAAAATCAAGGCCCAAGTTGTGTCATTTCTTTCCAGCCCCCTGGTCGTGTTTTTCTGTGGAGACCAAACAATGTAACCCCTTATAAATGGAGGCCCAAGGTGGTGTCCCCAACTCTTAAATCTTCCAGATTGTGTCAAACATCTCCAGTAAAGCCATACTGAGGAACTCTACTTTGGAGGATCTTAGAGGAGATAAGCAAATCGAACTCCTTACAAGATATGCCCTCAGTTCTATCAAATGTCAACAACTCTATCACACTTCTCAAGTAATTCCGCATTGCAATTACCAGAACTGTGAGGCCAGGGAAGTTGGCAGTGAAGACAAGATCAAATCCCTTAGAAAATTATGGCCTGAGGTGTCTCTCAACTTTTCAGATGGGGACTGTGGGAGGCCACTTGCTCCCATCTGCTATGAAGCCCCAGGTGACAAATTATTTTTGCACTGTGCTTATCTTAGGACCCTGTGAAAAGCAACTAGTAAAATCCATAAAGGGGTAGAAATTTCCCAGAAGTAGTTCCTAAAGGGAGGCAACCCTTCTACCATAGCCACTGTAATGCAGCCAAGGAGACTTTGTTCAGGCCCAGGACCATGTACCTATGCGGCTTTTTTTGAATCAAAGACCCAGATAGCCAAACTCAAGTAGGCAAAAAAGCTGAACTGGGTTTTGGCAGCCCAAGGGTCTCTACTGTCACCTCAGAAACTTTCCTTTATTTACTATTTTTTTAACTTTTTAAACAGCTTTGTTACAATATACTTCATAAACCATATAACTCACACTTTAAAGTGAAGAATTCAGTGGTTTTTAGTGTATTCACAGAATTATCCAACCATCAGTATAACCCCTTTTAGAATACTTTTTATCAACCCCCAAAGAAATCCCAGACCCTTTAGCAGTTAACCCCATTCCCCATTTCCACCCCCCCTCCAATAGCCTCCTATCTCTAGCTATCACTAACACACTTTCTGTCTCTATGGATTTGCCGATTCTGGACATTTCATACACATGGAATTATACAACTTTTAAAGAAAATTCTGAAATGTGGCTATTTTAACTTCTTATAAAGAAGTAAATGGGAGCTCAGAAAAATAATTTGCCCATGGTCTCACAGGCAGAGAGTGGCTAAGCCAGGAAATAAATCAGGTTATCTTTCCATCCTATACGTTCCAGAAGACCTGGATTCCAGCCTCGCCTTAGCCAGTATTTTATGTTTTTACAAAACATTTGTTTCCTTCCCTAGTACCAAATGCTCAAAATGGACCTCTGTGGTCAGTTACTCAGCATTCTTTCAAATGACTTAATCTGAAATAGCTACTCTTTTTACCCTAGAAGATAGATTATGTCCATATGTATATAGCTACACACACACACACACACACACACACACACAAACATACACAGTGGCCATTTGGTTGTAAGAATGAAGGTGCTAATACGGGTTCAGATGTAGGGATGAAATGAAATAATTCAACACACACATTGGATGTTTGATCGAAAAGACTGTGATGAATTATCTGTAGGTATTCAGAGGCAGAGCATTCCTGGCTTGAGCAACTGGATGGATGAAAGTTCCATTTACTGAAATGGGTACAAGTAGAGGCAAGGTAGGTGAAGAAAGACACATTAGGTAGAGAGGCAAACTAATACCACAGAAAATTAAAGCAAATACTCACATTCCTCTAGAATGTAACAGTCAAAGACTAAAACGGGCAAAGAAGAGATAAAGGATAATAGATATGCATCATGGGCATTCCTAAGAAAGAAACCAGAATAACTGAAGACACATGATGGTTAAAAATATAACTAAAGATAACTTTCCTGGGCTGGAGAAAAACCTGAGCATATTAATAAAATGGGTTCCTCGAGTTCCAGGCAAAACCAGTGAAAAGAGAGGCATACCTAGATAAATACAGAGTGTGTACAAGTGCATGCACCTGTAAAATCCTATAAGAATCCAGTCTAGAAAAAAGAGGTCAATTTTAAAACAACAGTCAGCCTGGGCTTCTCTGGGGATGTTTATGGGTTTTTTCCTTCCAATATTTAGAATTGCAGACTTTTTCTAAGAAAAACTAACACCTTAAGGGCCTGAAAGTTGTGGAATAAAAAGACTAGCAACCAAGGTTAACATCATTAAAAAGGATCATATTTAGCCTGGAGAAGCAGTGCAGAGTGATGGAAAAACCATTAAACTAGGTGCCCTAAAATCTGGCTAATGGTATGGCCACAGACAATCACTCAGTCAACCTCCTTAAGGGTTGGTTACTTCCTATTTAATACCGGAATAATTATAATACTTTCTCAAAGCTTTGTAAGAAGGATAAAATGTGCTGGTTTTTACTTAATTAGAATTACAAAGTCACTGGTAGAATCAACTTAATGGTTTTTACTTCCCTTTCTTAAAGTGGTTCTGCTCTGTCCTTCCCTTCTCAGCAGAGATTTGTAGTTAGGACAGCATGACCAATAGAGCCATAAAAACTTCCTTTTCCTCTTCTTAATGTGGCAACCACACAGCAAAAAGCATCTGTCTTTTGCACAGAGTACCAACTGTCCTGGCAATCTAGGTCCTCCAGAATTTTGTGCCATCCTGATTAGTAGATTATATCTTCTCCTCTCTCTAGAGTGAAGCTCATGGGTTTTCCTTTACCTTTCTGATGCCTGCTCCACCTTCCATCAACAATTCTGTATTACAAGGCCTGCTTCATGTCTGCTGTCACACCTTCATTAAATGGAGGTGACTTGGGGCACCTGGGTGGCTCAGTGGGTTAAGCCTCTGCCTTTGGCTCAGGTCATGATCTCAGGGTTCTGGAATCAAGTGCCGCATCAGGCTCTCTGCTCGGTGGGGAGTCTGCTTCCCCCTCTCTCTCCGCCTGCCTCTCTTTCTACTTGTGATCTCTCTCTCTCTCTGTCAAATAAATAAATAAATAAAATTTTTAAAAAATGGAGGTGACTTAGCGTTGAGGAAGAGAATAATGTTAAGCTTAAGTTCCACGCTTGCAATGAAGTTTTCCTCAAAGACTACAACCATCATTCAAGTTTCAGAATTCAAATTTTCCAAACTGTGGTATCTAAATGTGATGAATGTTCAAGTCATAGTCTTTCATTTCTGTACTTCACCATTTGGTGCTGTTCTATTCACTATTTTAGGTATATTCGATTGTATCCCAAAGTCCATTTTAAAGCCCTTGGTGGTTAAGGATATGGAAATAAGATGTCCAAAAAGAGGCTGTAATAACTTGAGAAAATGTTTATGGTAAAGTGATGTTTAAATAAATCAAGATATAATATTATGTTTTATATATGAACTCAACTAGAAAAAAATGTATAGAGAGAAGAATGGAAGACTGTATGGTGCAATCTTTTTTTTTTTCTTTTCTTTTTTTTTTTTTATTTATAAACATATATTTTTTTTCCCCAGGGGTACAGGTCTGTGAATCGCCAGGTTTACACACTTCCCCGCACTCATCATAGGTATGGTGCAATCTTGACAGTGATTATGACTGGGTGATGGGGTCGTAATTAAAATATATGCACTGATAAAAGAAGTCAATAATAATTCTAATTCCCACGATGACCAAGGATTGCTTTTATAAGTTAAAAAAAAAACTAAACTGTATGAAGTAAAGATTATGCCTCCATCCCTTACATAGTGTAATATTTCTAAAAGGTAAATGTTTAAGATTTTATTTTTTATTAGTTTCATTAGAAATAAAGAGGTTGATTATATAATGATTACTTATAAAATGTATCAATGTAATCTAAAAATAAATGACACAAAAATTGCATACTTACAAGGAAAAAAATCAATGCACAATTATAGTAGAAGAGTTTTATCAAACGTCTCTCAGAAAGTGACAAATCAATCAGGCAAAAAATTAATATAGTCATAGAAGATTTGAACTACATAATTAACAAGCTTGATCTAACTGAACCATAAGGAACCCTGCACCCAATGATTAGAGAATACACATTCTTTTCAAGCACATGTAGGACATTAAGGAAATCTGATCACATACTGGCCATAAAGACGTTCTCAAAAAGTCCAAAGATACGTTTTTTAAAAAGAACATAAGCTTTTTCCAAAATTCCAAGATCAAATGACAAGTGGCCACAAAGGACTGGGAGGGAGAGAAGGAAGGAGGCAAGAGAGACCTACTAGGCTATGTGTTTGGAAATGGAAATAGCAAACTAAATAATTCATAGATCAAAGAAGACATTGTAATGGGATTTAAAGTATTGTGAATAAGGTAAGCATGGTATATACTTAAAAGGTATTACGTGAAAAAAGAGCTGCCTTATCAACTTTGCATTCCATCCATCTGGAAGACTGAGAATTCACTGTGTTAGGAGACCTCAGTGACCAGCATCTTACATCCATATTCAATTTCCTGCCCTGGGGTCTTCTAAATACCAAAGAGGACCCAGTGATATAGTTTCTGCAGAAAATATCACTAGGAATGTTTGAAGGTTAAGGGATAATCAGTGAAGAAGATAGAAGATTTACTAGGCAGGGATGACACAGGAGCAAAGGAAACAGGGGAAGCAGGACCAATGGATAAATCTTGGTAGGAAAGGACGGAGTGATTTCTTCTAAAATGGGAGACAAGGATAAAACAATGGGTGTGGGAAGAAGCACAGAATGGACTTCAGTTTCATACAAAGGACACCACCACCAACCTTTGGGTGAAGGCATTTCTAGCAATGCACTCAAAAGCCTATTGTTTTCTGTATATTTTCTCCTGTTTTCTGTTTTGGGTACATAATACACAGCCATCCTTAAAATGATTGTCCTAAATCCAGTGAAAGTTTAAAAAAAAATCATCACACTCCAATATTTTCCCTGCTCTCTGCTTCCTCCTACTGTGCCAAGCCCCTCTTCTCCTTCTTTATATACTCTTTATCCAACCCAATTCTTATCATTTCCCTCAATGTCCTTATTTTCTATCAATTGCTGATCATGTGAACATTTGTAATCCATGTGCTGCTGATGGTGACTTTGTAGCAGAAGTGAAGCCTACTCAACCTCATTCAACCACCAGGAGCACCCACGGTACCTCCACCAAAGGCAGAAACCTGAAGATGCTCCCTGGTCAAGGCGAACATTTCCCAGCCCAACCACATGAGCGAGCATTGACAATGGCCTTAGAAGTTAAATATGTGTCTGCCATACATAGATGAGGTTCACCAAAATAAGCAAGCCTGGACTTCCCTCCTTTGAAGTAAATGGCACACCCTTCTAATGAACAATTTCCAAGTAGCCACACACTCTCCAGTGACAGCGCTTATCAGTTCTAAGCTGGGCACTATTCTAAGCAATGAATTCTAATACTTAGAACCATGTGAGATGGTCATTATTATCCTCATTCTACAGATGAAGAAATACAGAAATACAGAAACAGGTTGACAATATAAGGTAGAGAGCAGCATAAAAGGAAATTATTCTAGAGTCAAAATGAAGGATTGCTATTATCTACAGTAACTTTCTAAACCCCTCTGTCCTAAATCAGGGATCATCAATCTTTTTCTATAAAGGGCCAGAGAGTAGATTCTTTAGGTACTGTAGGTCCTATCGTCTCTGCTGTAGCTACTCAACTCAGCTATATGGGCATGAAAGGAGCCACAGGCTATAAATATAACACAACAAGGCATGGCTATACTCCAAACATCATTAATGGACACTGAAATTTAAATTTCATATAATTTTCACATATCACAGAATACCATTCTTCTGCAGATGTTTTCCAATCCTTAAAAAATTTAAAAAGCATTCTGAGCTTAAGGACCAGACAAAAACAAGAGGCAGACTGGATTTGGCATGTGGTCTAGAATTTGTTAACCCTGTCCCCCACCCCACAGTGTAAATTAGTACTACATCTGATAACAAATCCACAGCACCATAATCCCAAGGATAAATTTTATTTCAAGTGTAAATTTTAACGGAAAAAGAAAGAAAGGCCAACAGGAAGGCAGGAAGAAAAAGAGAGAAAGACACTTTGATCGCGCCATTATATTTCTAAGAATTTTTTAAGTGATCATGAATGTGTGCAAGATTAATTTCTTCTCAAGGATGTTCAAACCAGCATGATTTGTAATTCTAAAAAGATGGGGAAAAACCCCAGAAAATAGCATGAGAAGGCTAGTTAAGTAAATACAGTACATCAATGGAATATGATATTGAATATCATATTGTGGAAGAGTATTAATGACATTTGATCATGTTCGAAAAACAACCAGAAAAAATAAGAATTGTGTTGCCATGTTCACATTTTTGCTAAAAGGCATAGGGACATAAAGATGATTGAATACTATGTATCAAAATGTTAACAATGGATGGCTGCAGCTGATATGATTAAAAGTGATTTTTCTTTTTTGCTTTTCTGAATTCTTTGCTTTTAAATATTTACAATGAATATGTCTTATTTTTCATCATCAGGAAAAAAGAAGTTAAACTTCTACCACCTACACCACAGTCAGGTGGTAAAAACTTCTGAAGACTTTCTAAACACTTCTCTTGCTTTTAAACATTTTTGGCTTAGATCCATAGGGAAAAAAAACACATATTTTTCCCTGATGGGCTGGGCTCTTATGTCCATGGTGACATGAGTGAACCCACAGAAGACCATCCGGTACACACAGCTCTGCCACTAAGCAGTAGGAAAGCAGAAATCAATGAGCTCTACACATAATTCCCTAAACATCATTTTCAATAAATTTTCCCTGGAAGACCGTTTTAAATGACTGTTGCAAAGTGAATAATTTGGATATTACATTCTCCTTATAATCTTATGGGGATGTTTCCAGGCTACAGAATATCCATTAACTGGGTAGGAAGAAGGCCAGTTCAACCCTCTCGAAAGCTTTCCCAAATTAACTCATGATACATTCCCAGTCAATTCCCTTAACGCTTCATACCAGGGACTGCACAGTACTAAATACCTACCTTAAATCTTCCTTTAAATAAGGCAGGGGCACAAATAAATATCAAAAGCAACCAGAAGATAAAGTAATAACGAATAAATAATGTCAAGATTTCACTAGTCAAAGAGGAAGCTGTAACCAAGCACACCATCAGCCTGCTAAGAAATACTGACAAGTACCCTATCCTGGAGTTTGGGGTCCTTATCTAAACTCAAGCTTTAGACCCCAAGAGCTCTCATGCATGACTCACTTCTCTACAACTTATAAGGTTGTAAAGAAACTCCATGAACTTCCCCACTGGCCTGATGCACCACAAGCAAATCTCAGTGAGTCCTCCATTCCGTACCTGTCATCTTCGGTCATGACCCTTCCTCACATCTCTCTGCCTCAAGCTTCCGCTGCTGCCTCTGACCATAAACTTTCTCGTTTTGTGCTCTGGATCTTTTAGACAATGGTTGACGAATTCACCTGTTTCCTGAACCTTGACAGAATGCTGCTTCAACTCGTACCATTACTGAAACGTAACTATCTTCTGAGGACACTGCTCTCCCTGAAGGCTCTCAAGTGAAGACTGGTTATTCCTCCAACTCCTCTTCATGTCTCAATACTGGAATACAGGGCATCTGGCCCTGTTGTTTACTGACCCCGTGTCCTGATCGTTATTCCCGAAATCCTTACAGAAAAGCCTCTGGTCTCCTGAAATGCTTGCCTTCAAGCTCTATACCTTTCTGTGTCTTCTAATTACTCTTCCACAGTTACGATCTATTCAGGATGATTTTTGAGTGTGGTTTTCCACCTCCTTTTCTACCTCGAGCCCTGACTTCCTCCTCTGAGAGTCCTGCAGTCTACCAGACTTCTGTCTCCCTTCCCTAAGCTGCCTGGGTCTGATGGTTACAAATCCAATCTACTTGCCCTCCATCCCTCTCAGTTTCTTTCCACCACTTCCTTCTGCCACAATCCCAAATTGCAAGCGCTGGTCTAATATTACAATCTACCTTTCTGATCTCCCCAACAAGAGAAAGTCGTGCATACCCGGCAGTTAGCATCGTTACAAATTCATGATCTCCAACCTCTGCTGGAGTCTCAGCAACATCTCTGTGCACTTCTCATCAGTCCATACTCTATTCCCCCCCCACTGACCTTGTGAAGCCTTCACTGTCTCATTCACAAGTCCCTTGCTCAACCCTACTCCTTCCCATTTCAATATTTGTCTCACCACCCCCATCCCCTCCCCCCCACCCCGTTTCATTAACACAGTTGGCACTTTTGGCTATGATTTCCTTAATTTTCCACATCTCCAGCATAAACATTCACAAATCACATCTTTCATCATTTTCTTCCCTCAAGAATAAGGTTTGGGAGTTCCCTCATCCAGGTCAAAAGCAACTTTCCCTTGTATGCCCTAGCCCACATTGCCTCCTATCACCTCTTGGACACTGAATCTCAAGTTCACTCCCATATCTAAGACCATTCTCTCCATACAAGCCCCTTTCTTTCCAACTATAGTTATGCTAGAGTCGTTGTTGCTTTACAGTTTCACAAAATGCACCTCCTTTAAGGACATTTCCTCTAGAAACCACATTATTTTCTCTCTGTGTCACAGCAAAAAAAATTGGAAGTACCAAACTATTCACCAACAGTCTTCTCTTCCTTCATTTCCTACTCACCCTTCAGTCTATAATATCTGCTTCTTGCCCTCTTCACTTCATAGAAAGGGCTCTTGGTAAGGTCAGCACTGGTCTCCAAAATGCCAAGGCCTGTGGCCCTTCTCAGACTTTATCACTCTGGACCTCTCTTCTAGGTACACCGTGTTGAACCCTTGCCCCATCTTGAAGTTTCCTCTTTCTTTTGCATCCATGACAAAGCATGCTCCTGGTTCTACTATCACCCATCTGATTCATGATGCCTGCCACAATATTCAGGATGGGCCTTGACACGTGTAAGCTCAGTGTTACTCATCATATCCCAATGCCCGCCACCCCAACTTCTCAGCCTTCATACCACTTCACCACCGAAATGTGTCCTTGTTAAAACTGTTGGTGGCTAATTAAGATTTTTTAGCAGCACTAAGTATCTTTTAAAAGATTACAGCTTTATAATTTTTCTCCCACATGACATAATTTTTTTAAAGATTTTATTTATTTTACAGAGAGAGATCATAAGCAGGCAGAGAGGCAGGCAGACAGAGAGGAGGAAGCAGGCTCCCCGCCAAGCAGAGAGCCCGATGTGGGGCTCAATCCCAGGACCCTGGGATCATGACCTGAGCCAAAGGCAGAGGCTTTAACCCACTGAGCCACCCAGGCACCCCTCACATGACATAATTTTTAATAAAGGTGTTAATATCTCCCCCAAAGTTAATAGTCATTATTAATTAATATTCTCCCTAATATTAATTCCACCTAAAGTAAGGAGAGCCACAGCATGGATTCGTAGAAAAGGCCTTGGTTTAATCATTTAAAAACGGGAATAGTAACATTACCCCCAAAATATTATGAGAATCAAATGAGATAAAAGTGCCACAGTGACCGAAACAACGCCTGGCAGAAAGCACGTCGCCTGACAAAGGCTTGTTGAATCTAAGTATCAAGTCGTTGAGACTCCCCGGCCATGAAACAATAGGTCAGTTGAAGAAAACACCATGTTAGTCAAGGCAAGCAAAGCTCATCAGTCCAACAGGTTGCCTGGCGTACTAAGATCAAGGCCAGAGGTTAGCCTCTGCTGGCATGTGTACCAAAGTATGCAAACAATGACACGGCCGTCCGCTGCCTCTGGTGGCAGGCCCAATGAAGGCCTCCATTCTTCTCTCCCCCATTCCTGCTGGCAACATGGGGAGAACCAGTAGCAGCAAAGATCTGGAAGGGCTGGAGTCTGGGTTCCCGTGACAGGCAGGCACAATAGGCATGGGCTACTCCATCCAGCGTCCTGTCGACATTCTCCCCCGCCCCCAAAAGTGACCCCGCACACCTTGCCAAACACCAGCATAAAGAAAACCAGTGGCAGATGGACTGGATTTTGCTTTCTGCGAGCAGTCATTCTGGCGTTACGCAGCCAAGCTTTGAGTGCTTCTCCTCCCTAAGATTAATGAGGTCACCATGGGAGTTTGTGAATAGACACAGGAGGTGAAACTGCCACATTTCTTTAGCTCCTCTTTTTTGGCTGTCAAGTGAAATTACCCAGGGTGGCTTTAGTAGTGCCCAAGGCAATCACGAATTTAGCACACGTTACACATATCCCTTGCATCTCTTCTAGCATGCCCCTTATTCAAAGTGGCATTTGATTGTATTGGGAAAATATCTGTTCTTATGTAAGCTTCCTTAGACCTTATAAAATGTGCTGTCACTTACAATCTAACTGATACAGAGATGTTTACATAATGTGACACTGATCTTTTTGAATTCGAGAGTGGCATTAATATAGAACAGTCTGCCATAATGGGATATGTGTTTTTTTAATGTTTTCCTAAAAATGTTAATGTTTAAAAACCTACCCCAGAGTCAATACATGTTAGGATGCAGGGAACTTTGAGTCCGAAGCAGTACAGCATGCCACATGTTATCTTTCACAAGACCTTAAGTCTTTAAATTTCTTGAGCCATTTATCTGCCTGAATAAAATCTCATGCGTATTCTGCACGGATTCTGCATTACGCATGGATTCCATTTACATCTAAAGGAACACACTGATGGCGACATTTAAAACCTACAACGCCAAATTAACATCTGTGCTTCTTCTGTTTGAGAGACAAACAGGTTTACTGCAAGTCAAGACAGATCTTTAAACATGCCTAAGAGAAGATCCTGAGCTTTCTGTACCCTTTCTTTAACATCACTGTAAATAAAGAGGCACACAAATGCAGACAGACAGGGGACGAAAGGACAGTGGGACACTCAGGAAGAATTCAAGAACCACGCCTGGATTCTTCCAGGCCAGCCATTTCTTCCCAAATGTTTGAAACGTCATCAGAAAGTATCACAATACAGTACATATGGATATTTGTATTTGGCAAATTGATCTTTCTATAGCTTTCAAGAGAAGGGACAATACACAAAGGTCTAAGGCAGACAGTAACATTCACAGAGAACACCTCCGCCCAGATGACCACCAACATCTCAGCACAGGTCTTTCCAATTTTATTTGTCTAGGACTGAGTGGGTTAATACACACCCAACCCAAATCCATCTTGAAAGCTGAGATCATCATGTATTCAGAGTTCTTGCAGTTTTATCAGCATTACATTATATTTTCTGATATTACTAAATATCATTATAAACGTGATTGTTAATACTCATGTATAAAGCACCATCATACAGATGTGCTAAAATGAAAATAAGATAAAAAAATACCAAACGATACCATCCGGATTACTTTGGATTTGAACAGGGAAATCTGAAGCTCGGAAGTGGTTAAAGGAGTCACAGAAACAGAAATAGTAGTCCTTGAACTTTTTTTTTTTTTTTTTAGTAATTTTGACAATATTATGGAATGCCGTGAAAGTCACTAATATTGAGGCAAAAGAGCAATCAGATATCTGTGCTATGGGAAAAACAAAGACCAAGTAATGAAGGCCCAAGCCTCATGTCCTTCCATCTTTTGCTCTAGGTCCTGAGAAGATCCATGCTATGTTCAGGTTCAGGCTGAAGCTGGGGTGGGGGACCACAGGGGAGGGGACAGCACACACATGCACGTGTGCACATTGCAAGAAGGAAGGGTATAATTATGGAGTACTTTGATCAAAAAATTTCTTCTTTAAGCTGTTTTACATATATGGGGTTCATGGATTGCATTTTTTTTGAGTAAAAGAAGGTTCTGCTGCCAAACACTTAATTGCATTCACACAAACATACATACAGACATGTACATACAAAAAATAACGTGGAAGTTTGAAAAGCACTGGCGCAGGAGAAAGAATCTAGTACTCTGAACCTGTGGTTAGGTTCCCATAATAGCTCAGGGATGTTATTAGTAGCTACATGATCTTGACGAGATCATTTTTTTCTCTCAAAGTCTCAAATTTCCTTATCTACAAAGTGAAGACAAAGTACTCACTTCGCAGAATAACTACATGTGGTAATGGAATAATATAAGACACATACCCAGACAGTAGGTAGCTAGTGCACAGTAGGTCTTCAATATATGTTGGCTGAAGCTGAATTTACTTGCTTAGTGGTCCCAAGAAAAGATGAGGCCGGAAGCACTTCATCATAAAGTCCAATTCTCAGATCCAGTCTAATACTATACACAGTCGAAAATATCACCAACCAGTTAGCTCACTGGTCTTTTACCAGGGCTTGGCGAACTTTTCTGTAAAGGTCAAATAGCAAATATTTTTGGCTTTGCACACCGAACCATCTGTCAAAACTACTCAAGTCTGCCAGTGCAGTGGGAAACCAGCAACAGTCAAACTATTTACTAAAAATAGTAAAACTGTATTCAACAAAATAGGTGGTCTGCTCGCAGACTCCACTATGCCAGCTCTCATTTGAACAGTTGTGTGAGATCACCCTGGCAAGTAATTTGGAAAAACCATAGCACAAAAGTTTCAAGAGAAACTTGTCTTAAGAGTAAGAAAGAAGGTAGTATAAACTTGGATGCCAAGTAGTCTATTGAGAAAGAAAGAAGCTCTCTTCTTGCCACTCTATAGTCTTAACCCAATTTCAAGTGATTTTCTTGATTGGAGGATTAAGGCTCAACAGCCAGAGTCAATGGAAACCAACATGGCCCCTCTCACTAGGAAGGCATAGGCCCTCCAACAAACCCCACCACATACTCCGCGGGCAACTGCATACACTTCACCAGTGTCTGTGTCTGTCCACACATACGCGACTTGCACGTCCTTTTCAGTGACCTATTGTTGTAGGAAAAGACACCCCAAACTAGTGGCTCCAAACGACAATTCACTATATTGTCTCACAGTTCTGTGGATTAATTGAAGGTGTGGATTAATGTGAAGGTTTCCCACTCCGGGTCTCTCCTGCACTTGCAGTCAGATGGCAGCTGGAGTCCTGCAAAGACTTTTTCACTCATGCCTGGCACCTCAGCTGGGATGGCTGGCGCAGTGGGGATCTGTTCAGACATGTCTTCCTCCATGTGACCTTTCCATATTTGAGCTTCCTCAAGCACAATGGAACTGGGGTAGTCAGACTTCCTACCTGGTATCCAGCTCCTCCCAGCATTAGTACGCCAAGAGACACAGATTGAAGTCGCAAGGCTTCTGAATATGATCTAGCCTAGAAAGCCATGCAGTGTCACTTCCAGCACACTCTATTGGCCAAAAGCCAGCCCAGGTTCAAAGGGAGGGCCAAAGACAAGGAAGCATGGTTCATTTAGATGCCATCTTTGAATACGAGCTACCATAAGCCTGTCAAAGGTATCCATTCTGAAGATCAAGTGTTTGGAACTGTACTTGGTTGAATTATTTGTAAGTGTGATGCCAAATCAGATCGCAAACTCTAAACTTACACTATCTACTCATAAATGTGTGTTTCCCTAGACTATTCGGCTGCAGAGCACGACATGTCAGAAGTTTTGCTCAAAGTCTCCTCACCCTCCTAAGGGGTGTGCAGAGCCACTTTCAAATAAAGATATAAAATCTCTTCAAAGAAGCTGAGGATATTTTTAAGACTTCTTTAAAAGACCTGACCTTTGAGGCGAAAAGCAAACATTGCCCAAGATTCTCATCACAAAACCTGTTTGAAAGTAAATCCGAGGCAAGAAAATAACGGTTCCTGGATTATTCAACCAAACAGGGCAGAAAAGAGGGTATCTCCAAATCACAAGGGACCCGAGAGAGTCTCCATTTCAATTTCCCACACAGTGCAGGTGCCCTTTCTGCAGGAAGTTGTAGGGAACTGACATTTTGATGGAGTACACTATTCCACAATAAATGATTTGCATGCATTATCTCATTAAGTCCTCACAACAACCCTCTGAGGTCATTACAAAATAGGCAACATCATTATTCTCATTTTAAAGATAAGGAAACTAAGGCTCAGATGAGTTAAGTGATTTGATAAGGAAACACACGTAGGAATTGGCAACAGTAGGATCTGGAGCCCATTCTAGCTGATGCCAAGTCCAGTGTTTTTTCCCACTATGCCACCCTGTCCCTCTAGCAAGACATCTGTATGTATAAAGTAATCAGGAATTCATTTTCTCATGAAGTAGTCCATTCCAGTACTGGGCAGTTCTAATGATCAGGAAAAAAAAAAAAACATGCTTCCTTAGTGTACATTTACCCCAGTAGTTTGTGCAGTCAATCAAGAAGACTTTTCTGCAGGGATTCTTAATTTCTGACTGTGTGGCTGGGTTCCAGTGGCATCAAAATTCCTTGAAAGAATATGAAATCATACTATGTACCAGTGTTTTTTCATAGCAGCTGGTCTATAACTTTGATCAGATTTTCCAAAAAGATGACTCAAAGTTTAAGAGCAATTCATCTATAAAGAACACAGAGCTGTGCTCAGTGAGAGATGAATATATATATATATAGAGAGAGAGAGAGAGAGAAAGAGATAGAGAGAGACAGACAGACACTTTGGTCTTCACAAGCTCACATTCCATTCAAAGAGATAGAAAGTGAATCTGTGCAACAAGAACAGGTACAAAATAATATAATTCACAATGAACAGATCCCTATCCTTCTATAGATATGAAACAGAACTGAGCAAATGTTCTCCCATCTAATTGTTTTGGCCATAGAATTGTTTCTTTAAATCTTTAAATCTTATGCTCTCTCCCATCTAACTGTTTTGGCCATAGAACTGTTTCTTTATATCTTTAAATCTTATGCTGGTGTCAAATGTTAGATGCAAACAAAAACGGAACATCTCTAGTCAAAGCACTGATAGATTGCCCACAGCTTTTCCCATTCAGCTTTTCTCTGACACCCATCTCCCACCAACTTCCTCTCTATAGAGTTCTTGATACTCCTCCAGACAACACCTATGGGGCCCTGACCAGAGTTTGAAAACCACCAACACAGCTGTTAGGATGTCCCTGAGAGCCCATTTACTTCCATATTTCCCTGCAGCTCTATGTTTCTGTATTGTACCAAAGTCCCAAAGGAGCCTGTGATGTGTTCCCAGCTAGGTTCTGCAAGAAGTTGTTAGGTATTGAGCTGGGCACCTGGGTGGCTCAGTCGGTTAGATGTCCGACTCTTGATTTCAGCTCAGGTCATGGTCTCAAGTTTGTGAGACTAAGCCCCACGTCAGGCTCCACGCTCGGCGGGGAGTCTGCTTGAAGTTCTCTCTCTCCCACTCCCCCTGTGGCTCCTCCACCATGCTTGTACACATGTTTTCTCTCACTCTCTTCAATCAATCAGTCAATCCTTTAAAAAAAAAAGGCATTGTTAGGTACTGAGAGAGCAAATGACTAAAAGACATTCCAAGAAGGAAAGGGCAGAGCCCTCAGAGCCACCGACAAGCGAGGACTTGGCTTAGACACTGGGAGGCACAGGTAGGAGGGAGGGCATCAGCCAAGCCACTGGGTAGCCTAAGGAGCGTTGCTACATCATCAGCAGCAAATGGGAGTTCATGTTTGCACTTTACAGCTCACTGTTTCCTGCTCTGCCACACTCTCAAGGCCAGACGAGCCATGACAACAGAGATGGATGGGTGTTTCGTTACTCATTTCTCTACCACCTTCCCACTTGAGGTTCACAACCTTGCCATCTCAGGAGACAGATCGAACACTTTTCAAAAGAGCAGAGGAGGACTTCAATGGGCTTTCTGTTCTTTGAATTCTGTGGTGCCAAGGCAAGGAAGAATCGGGCTTATTTGTCAGCTCTCTTTCCCTGGCCTGGTAAAATAATTAGAAGACTGGAGGCAGAGTAGCTGATTATACTCAAAAAGGAATGCAGTTGCTATTCAGGGGCTAATTTGGAAAGATTTGCAGGCCTCCTCTTCCCTCTCAGCTCTGTAGGGAGACTCCCAGTTTGCGTTTGTATCAAAGCAGAGCAAAAGGAGAGCTTCTGGCAGCTACTGCTTTATTAAACAAATAATTTGTATTTGAAAAGGTAAGTTACATGACATTTTTTTGTTTTGTTTTCTTGGATTTTTCTTGCAGAAGGGTACTGTGTAAATAAGCAATGTTAATAGTAACAGTAAAAATCTTTAAATTCACCCACAAACTTTGAGAGAGAAAAAATCCAGAAAGTTCATACTTACTCATTCCAATGGTGTAGATCTTTTTTGACATTTGACATTTGACTTTAACAAGCCTTTATCCATCACTTGTTTAGGTACCTGATAAACATTCCCCAGATGGCCATGAGGCGTAAGTTACTGTCCGCTTGTCAGAGATGAGAAAATAAAGGTCCAGAGTGATAACTAACTTGCCCGAAGTAACATTATTAGGAAGTAGAAAGGCAACAAATTCGAGTTCAGGTTCAAAACTCTTCCCAGTGTACAGAACTATGTTCTTACAGGGAAAGAGACAAAATCTCATTGGCCAAAAAAAAAAAAAAAAAAAAGGCCATGTACATGCACGTGGCATTTCATTTCAAGACACCCACCACTGCGCCTGTACCCGCAACTGTCACATTTCGGGTACCATCTACTTCACGACCAAATTACTGAAGCACAGGGCAAAGCTCCAGGCGCTCCTTCGAGTTGTGGAAACAGGCAATCAGCTTGGAAGCATTCAAGCTCTCAACTAATACGACCTTTCCCTGCACAGAGCAAGTATTAACCAAAAGTGAAAATTAGTTTGGAATGAGCAGATTTTTCTCCATGGCTGCATGTCCTATTAGCCCAAACAGAGTATCTAAAGAGCCAAGAAAGGTAATGCCTAGCTCCAGTCTTCTCTCACTGGAATACTAGGGATGTCCTTCTCCAGAAGCGACCCGTATCAGGCATTACCCACATTTAGCGAGTGCCTTCCAAACACAGGCACAGACACTTTATCATCACAACTGCCAATTCCATTTATTGAGTCCTTCACTGTGTGTTAGCCACTGTGGTCACTGCTGGAAATCTGGTGACAGACAAAGTCAGTGTCCCAGAGGCCTACAGTCTAGAAGGGGAGACAGACATGAACTGGGCAGTCACTCCTCAGTGAGAGAAGACGCCCAGTCGGAAAATAGCTACAGCAGAGAGACAAGTCTGGAAACTCCAGGAGAAGCTCCAGTTAGAAGCAACACTTATGCTAAAACATGGAAATAATTAAGGGGAAGTTAGCTAGGGGAACGCGGACAGGAGGGAGAGAGTAAGATTCTGATGGAGGGAATAGCATGTGTGAAGACCCAGAGGCAAGAAAGAGCATTTTCTAGGGGCTCCTGGGTGGTTCAGTGGGTTGGGTCTCTGCCTTCAGCTCAGGTCATGATCTCAGGGTCCTGGGATCGAGCCCTGCATTGGGCTTTCTGCTCAGCGGGGAGCCTGCTCCCCCCTCTCTCCCTGTCTGCCTCTCTGCCTACTTGTGATCTCTCTCTCTGTCAAATAAATAAATAAAATCTTTAAAAAAAAAAGAACGAGCATGTTCTAGTAACTGAAATAAGTACATTATGAGTTAAGTGAGGATGAGGGGTTAGTAGTGAATGGTTTGAGAGGTGAAGAGGTCAACAGGGGCCCGTTCTTACAGGGGTTTCTATACCGTGGTGCCTGGACCACAGTGGGAGGCCACTAAAACAAATGGCCTATCGTTCAGTCTCCACGATTCACAGGTAGAAAATGTGGCTTGTGATCATCTTGAATACTGGGCTGATTTTTCTTGAATAACTGCTTTGTTGAATTTTCTACTCCTATTTATTTTGTTGAAAGAAAAGCCCTCTAATGACAAATTGGTGTTCTGGAAAAAAATAAAACATAAATGTTTTCATTATGTTGGGCAGGGGTAGAATTAGGAGTGATGTTTTAAATTAAATTTTCTTCCAGTTTTTACAAGATGGCTAACATTTCTCCCTTCAATTAAAAAGTAAACGACAGGAATGCTTTTATGATAACATCATGGAGGACAAAGTACTCCATTATCTCTGTAGCAGGACTGGATGGGACAGTGTCTTTTGCAGCATCTAATGTGTGGAGGGAACAGACACACTGTAAACACCTGCTGGGCCCTGACCTTCCTACCGATGCTCTACCCACCAATCCCTCTGCTGCCTCCTATCAAAGATCATTTACAAAGAGCCCCAATAAATATAGAATGACACTGTGATAGAAAAAAAAAAAGGTAAAGAAATTCGAATGAAGGATGAATCCAAACACGTCACCAAGATCAATTCCAGACCGGAAACGCACTCAGAACTGTACACCATGAAGGCCTAGCTAGCTGTTAGAAAATGTCCCGAACTTGATTTTGAGCTTTCCAGTGGCCAAAGCAAAGCAAGCCAAACAGTAGTAACAGTGATTCTCAGCCCTGGTTGTTCATTAGAATCACCAGCGGGAGGGAGGAGGGTTTTTTTGTTTTTTTTTTTTAAAGAAATGATCCTCACTCTGGAAAAATCAACTTCTCAAGAGTGGGACCATGCACTCACACTTTTAATAAACAGCTATGGTTCTGTTACTCAGTACATCTGATCATTGAACAACAAAATTCCAAATGCCCATCTGTTAGGAAACACGTCAGGTGCTCATGAGAAACAGAGCTTTCCCGGCAGTGAGAACAGAGAAAATTCCTCCCTCCCATGGTTTCTTCTAAAATGTATGGAATGGAACACCGCAGACAATCCAATCCCATTCCCACCCCTGACACAAGAACTGGTACTGAGATGCATGAGGGCCCAGCAACTAGGGCTCAAGTCCAGCTCAGCGGGGACAAAGCTCTCTGACGTGCTCACTTCACTGAGAAACAGCATTTTGAGAGAAGCAGACAGGAAAATAGAGTTTCTTCACCCACCAGCCCCCAAAGAGCCCTTTGAAACTCAAGCACAGTTCTCAGCGCCAGGCAAAGCAAACTGCTCAATGTGCAATCATTCCAGATGATATATTTAAGGTATTAGAGATATGAAATGTCCTTCATTTGCCAAGGGACCGGTAAGTAAACCTTAAAGTCATTTTTATGTCAAGCAAATACTTAAGGACCACAGAGAAACTCACTAGCGATCTATGGAATAACAGCACACCTGACCTATAAAATGGGCAAAGATTGGAGAATTCTATTGATTTTGACCTTTACCAATGCAACAGAAACACCCCGGCGTCACAAATGTGTTGAAGCCTTGTGGGTGACAGAGCTCCAATTTTTATAATTTACTTGAAACCTCAGATAACAGCCCAGATGCTGTCATATGCATGACATTCTGCTGCTTCTCATAGCCATCCTCTGCTCGGAAGCTGGAAGGCCAGGCCTCTGGGGGGGACTCCAAGAAGTCTGTTCTTCGCTTTTTGATTAGCTATCACCGCAGGGTGTCTGTTGCTTCTTACCTTCTACGGTAACCATTCGCGCAGTGCCCACCAGAATTTTCAAGCTTCTGTATAGCCCCAAGATCTTGTTGGGTTTTAGGGAATTCTGACCTAGAAGTCAATTATTTAAAAAATAGATACAGAGCTTCTCTGGTTGAAGGAACCCCATCATCCCTTCATCTCTTATAAAATGCCCTAAGTCTCTGGGACGCTCAGCTTGACGCCCTAAAATGGAAGCAGGTAGGCTCAGATCGAGGGGCAGAGTCCGGGAGGACCAGTAAAGACAGCTCTTCTACCCTCTTTCCTCTTCCACTACCTACTTGTCCATTAACTCTTAGCAACCTGGCATCTTTCGGCCACTTCTCCACAGTGGTTCAATCAGTATGGTGTCCAGTGAAAGAACACTGACCTTGGCATCAAGACAGCTGGGTTCCATCTCCAGCTGCCTCCTTTCCTGGCTCCGGGCAAGGTTTTTCACAGCTCTGACCCTCACTCTCCCCCTCCATACACTGAAAAAAAGAATTCCTTCCTCAAAGAGTTGCTGTGAGCATGAAAAGGCAGTGATGTTTGTGAACCTGCTTGCTCAACTGAAAAATGCCATGGAAATAAGAGCTTCTTGTATTTGCTTCCCTCCTGCTGCAAAAACGGACCGTAAACGTAGCGTCTACAACAACACAAATTTATTTTCTCCCAGCTCCAAAATAGGGCTCACTGGGCCAAAATCAAGGTGTCAGCAGAGCTGTGTTCCTTCTGAAAGTTCTAAGGGAGAATCCCTGAGAGAAAAACGTCATTAAAAATGCCCAGCTCGCTCTGACCTCTGCCCCTCTCGTTACTTATAAAGACCATTCTGATGACATGGGGCCCACGTGGATGATAATCCAGAATAACCTTCCCATCTCGAAATCCTTAGCTTAATCACATCTGCAAAGTCCCTTTTGCCACATATACACATATAGTCATAGGTTCCAGGGTTAGGCAGTGGACATCTGGGGGGAGGGGCAGTCTTCAGCCTACAGGGTACTATATTAGGTGCTGTGTGATAGCCTCCATGGCCCAGATCTACAGTCCTCCCCTCTCTGCCTCACCCTATGCTCCGGAAGGTTGATCTACATCAACCCAGCTCCCTGCCCCTCTGGCTTCCAGGGAAGTTTGGCCAAAAAGAGGCACCAGCAAGAGGGTGCATGAAGCAGTGGGCAGGTGTCCTCACCACCAGATTCCTTGGTGCTGGGCTGCAGGTTGGAGACACCTGTGCTCCTCCATCAACGGCCACAGCTCTGTTCAAGCAGCTGCTGCTCTCAGCAACCAGCCCTCCCTCAGCCTCATCAGAAGAGGGAGCAATCGGAAGTCCCTGCTGTTGCTTGCCCTGGATTGCTTTCCCTTCCCCCTCCTGGTCTCCTTTAACTATTAGCCGGAAACCCAGACCAAAGCTTTGCAAATCATCCCTTCATTAAATTAGCATCTCATTACTCTTCTGGGTGGACCACTTGTTTTCTGCCGGGAACCTGAACAAAATACTGAAACTCCTTTTGGGACGTTTAGCGTGACCAACACCTTACGTGCCCTCACTCCCTTCACCTCTCTAGAATAACTGATGATGTCAACAGCTCTTGCTTAGTTTTCTAAATAAAGGGTAGGTGTATTCTTTAAACATAATCAGGACACGGATGGCCAGGTGGCTCAGCCAGTTAAGCATCTGCTTTTGGCTCAGGTCATGATCTCCAGGTCCTGGGATCCAGCCCCCTGCTCGGCGGGGAGTCTGCTTCTTCCTCTGCCTTCCCTCACCCCCTCATGCTTACTCTCTTGCATTCTCTCACTCTCTCAAATAAGTAAGTGAAATCTTCAAAAAACATAATGAGGACATCAGGCTTCTTTTAACTCTTTGAACACGCCAAGCTCTTCCCATGTCAGGACCTTTGTACATGCTGGTCCCTCCAGCTGAATGCTTTTCCCACTGCTAGTACCTTCTTATCCCATAGATCTCAGTTTAGATGTCCTCTCTTAAAAGAAGTCCTCCCCGCTCCTTTGATTCAAACAACTACTATTCTCTCTAATAACTTCTGCTTGTTTTCTCCATAGCACTTGACCATCTGTGCTTATTTAATTAATTAATTTGTCTCCAGGAGAGCAAGGGATCATGTCTGTCTTGTTCTCCACTGCCCCTCCAGGGCTGAGCATAAGATGTTAAAATACGTTTGTGAGTGAACGGCAGGGAAGAGGGGAAGACCATGTTCTGCAACATCATTAACAATTTTATCTCATTTAATCCTTAGAACAACCATGTGGATAAGTAGATATTAAATTTCATTTTTACAGAAAAGGAAGCCAATCCTCTGTGAAAGTAAGTAATTTGCTAAATGTTAATCGGCTACTAAGCTTGGAACAGAGGATTGAAACCAGGCATCCTTTACACTCTGCAGCTCTTGCTAATAATAGCTAACGTTTACTGCACACTTATTTTGTGCCAGGCCCGTACTAAGTGCTTAGCAGACACTCTCTCATTTTAATGCTCACGACAACCCTACAAAGCAGTGATCGTTATCCTTCATTAACAAGGAGGAAAATTGGCTCAGAGAGGCAAAATGACACGCTGGAGAGATCACGCAGCTAGGAAGGAATAAAGATTTGAGTCCAGCTGGGTCTGATTCCAAAGTCCTGTTCTCGGCACCAGGAAGTCCAAGAGCCCTTAGCACAGAGTCAGAAACACCGACCCTAAGAATAAAATAAGGGTTACCTAGAAACAACTTATTCTGTTATTTCCTAGATAGGGAGAAAAACAAAATGCCAGGCTTGTTCTTGGGAATAATAGCATGTGGTACCCAGAGGAAAGGGAAAGAGATTTTTCAACCCCTACTTTGCTTCTATATTCTCTATCAAAGGGAATGAGCCGACAGTTGGAAAATGCAGCGCAAGGTAGTTTATAAGAGAATAATGGTTAGGATGGGGCAAAGTTTGGTGAGGAGACTGGGATAGAGGTTTGCTGAAGGAAGGGATGTCATTTTATTCACTCTATCCCTAGAACAGCAACTGTCCCATACCAGACACTCTGTCACTATCTTATAAGTGAATTAATCAAGTCACCTGCCCATTTAGGTCACGTTATGAGCAAAGACAGCATGTGCAGATTAGATTTCTGAGTGGCCCTTTGTAATGTGAGGGAAGAGGAAAAATGTGAGACATGTTGGGAGGACTAGGGATGGGCAAACAATCTTCAAAAAGGTTGAATATTTACATTCTCAGACAAATTAGATGAGACCAATGGGCTATGTCCCCAGAGCAATTTGTTTAACAGCGGGGGAGAACATTTCCATGAGGAACCCTAGAGTTCACCATCATCTTTTGTGATGTTAACTGAGCATTTACTGTGTACAGGGACTGTATCAGGTATTTCAACTGTGTTATCCCATTTAAAGCTCACAATAGCCCCATAAAGTACTAGCATTATTTTCTTTTTACTGTTGAGGAAAATGAGGCACAGGGAGGTTGAGCACCTTGTCCTAGTCCAGAACCTGGCCACCCAACAGCCCCATATCATCCCTGTAGTTATGAAACCTACCAAGGGAGTTGGAGACACTTGCCAGGCATACAGGTCAACTAAAAGACTGGCAAGTAAGGAATTTGGTTTCACTAAAACATGATTTGTGTGAGGGGAGGGGAGCTTAGAGATGGAGGGCAAGAGAGACACTCAGCAGCTGGGAATAGAATGTAGATTATATTGGCAGGATTGAGGGACATTTAAGAATCAAAATCTTTGGGGGGTATGAGTGGGGAGATCAAGAGTTGCCTAAGAAGACCCAAGCTCACACAACCTTCCATAGACCAATATGTATGCTGACATGACAAAGGTTTTTTAAAAATCTCCTATCATGAGGAATAGAATACGTTTTCTATTATAACACATTCAAATGAATGGGATAGCACTCTTGAGAGGATTAGCTAGGATTATAACCTGCATATAAAAGCACTAAGGCTCATACATGGTGAGCTTGTCAGAACAAGAATTTCAATCTGAGTCTCTTCCGCAGGACAGACGTCTCCAACTGACACCTAAAATTATATTCTGGATTACCTTCTTTTATTTATTTTTTTTGTTGTTAATTATATGTATTCATCCATTTAAATGGCATCTACTAAGCTCTTCCACGCAAACCCAGGTACTTTAATAGAACTCAGCTGCTTGGATAAGAGTTCCTAACTTTTTTCAGGTAACCCCAATGGGTATTTTTGAATTACATTAACCACATCACCTTGGATTTTGATTTAATTGTAAAAGCAGACATGTGAACAATACATCAGGACACTTAATCATTGTGAGTGGAAAAACAACACGGAAAATGGCCTCGTAGAATTCGTCCAGATGTTCGATACCAGACTGCAAAATGATCTATCTACTCTCTAAAAAGAAAATGATGCTCATTCTTCTGTCAAAGACATTCAAAAAATTATTTATGGTGTTTAGTAGCCTGTCATGGAGAGAAAATAGCCTGAACAATCAATCACATCAGTAAAATTGCTGACCTGTCAGAATATTGCATCATGGTATCTGACACAACTGGGCATTTAGCCATTAACTAGAAGAAAGGGTATATCTACATCACCTAAGATTTTAGATGAAATTTACACAGAGCAGTAAAGAAGGCACTGTTACCTGCATCTATTTCCATCGCAAAAGCCAAAGCTATGCCCCATCTATAGAACAGTGCTGTTATTTTGAGCCACAGATAGATGTTCTCTGTGGTCCACACTAACATAGTACCCAATCATGCGGAACATAGGTTTGGAGTATGTGGAGGCAGATCCACAAAAAATGAGTCATTTGGTCCAGGAGGCATTCTGAGAATGGCGTGCTGTGCTAGTATAATATCCAAGGCAGTGCCTGATGATGGTCTAGCTGCGTACGGGAAGATAGAATCAGCTCATAGGTAATACCCACACAGGAATTTAGAAACAGATTCACATATTACATGATGACAGTAATTCTCTCAGCTAACAAATATAAAGTAATTACTGCAGTGTACATTGCTTGCCTATTAACATCCATTTATGGAAAAAAATTGATTTTAATAATAGAGTATAGCTAATGATCCCATTTGGTTTCTTAATTTAAATATTATTTTTAAAAGACAAATGATCCACTGGAATTTATTCAATTTTGTGCAGTGCTCATCTCAGCTGAATTATATGTAATTTCTTTGGACATGGCCCTTTAAATATTTTATGAATGGACATAATGTGAGAGCAAGTTCACTTATCACTGAAAGACATCATCATATAATGTTAAATTTGTATTTGAGAGAATTGATTTTTAAATGTATCAAGGATTCTGATTATTGATTATTTCATTTTTTAAAAATCTGTGCACAGCTTTTAAACTAACGAACCTATAGGAAAGAGAAAACGCTCCTTATGTCGGTATCCACAATGCTTACTGCCACAATGCTCACCCCATACTATGGGTCCTCAATAAGTTTGTTTAGTACATGGATGTCAGGCCCAGCTGTGTGTCATCTCCTGGCGGGTACTCCCCTTCCCTGTCCTATGTGCACAGATGACTGAACTTCAGCTGCAGTAATAGTCTTGGGTTTTTACCCACCGGTGACTTACCCTACCACAAGGAGGAAGAGTAAGTTGTCTAACTGTGAGGCACACCCACTGGGCTGCACTTCTCGATCGGGGAGAGGAAATCTATATTAAAAGACCACAAGTGTGGAAAGCATTTTGGTGGTTTCTCAGTAAGTTCAATATAAAATTAAATTCCAGAGATTCCACTCGTAGATATCTACCCAAAAGAACTGAAAGTTGATATTCAAATACTTGAAAATGATAGTTCATAGCAGCACTATTCACAATAGCCAAAAAGCAGGACCATCTAAATATCCATCGACAAACAAATGAATGAAATGAAATGTGCTATATTCATATAATGGAAATATTATTCTGCCACAGAAAGGAATGAAGTACTAGTACATGCTACAACATGGGTGAACCCTTGAAAACACTATTCTAAGTGAAAGAAACAAGACACAGAAAGCTATGTATTATGATTCTGTGCACATGAAATTGCCAGAACAAACAAATTCATAGAAAAGAAATAGATTGGGAGAGACTGCTTAGTGGGTATAAGATTCCTTTGGGAATTTCCTTTTGGGGTGATGAAAATGTTCTGGAATCAGACAGAAGTAGTAGCTGCATGACATTATGAATGTTCTAAATGCTGTTGAAATGTACACTTCAAAGTGGTTAAAATGGTAAATTTTATGTATTTGGCCACAATTTAAAAAAAATCTATATTTTCCTTTTTCTGTATCTACTGGTAATATGACTTATCTGCTTCATATCGATCACAGTGATAGATTTCTAATTGTTGAACCAGCCTTGCATTCCTGGAATAAACCCAACTTGATAGAGCATTTCTGTCACTCATCCCCTCTCCCTCTTCTCTGCCCACTTGCCAACCTGAGTCCATGGAAATGAATGAGTTAGTGGGAAGCTATTTGTTAAGAGTGTCAAAAAACTGGCTTTTGTACTGCTCCTGCCCTTTCTGGTCTCCACTCTGGATAGGGTGCCTCTGCTCTGTAGTTGTTGGCTTTTTGAGGCTGGGAATTTGCCATGAGTCCCAGTGACAGCCGGACTTCAGAGGGAAAGTGGTCTGAGTTTGTTGTCTGCCTCTGCAGATGTTATTTCTATCTTGCTGACTGAATGAATTTTCATAGTTCAGCCATACATGGCACAGATGGCAATTAAGTTTCGGAATCCCATGACATTCCTTCTGATTTCTGGGATCAGTGCTCTTGCGTAATAGACAGTCAGGAGAACAATTGGGACTACCTTTGGGATAAGACTTGGTATGAACACTTGGGAGGGATCTAAATCTTTACCTGAACTACTTCATGGAGTTCAAAGCTCAAGCAATTAAAATTTTCCTCATCCTTGATATCAGTAAAAATTTCAAACAATGCACAACAATACATCTTCACCACATTTTCCTTTTCTAGAAAAGTCCCTCCCAAGTTATAGCTCAGGTCTCTTTTTCTCATTCATTGAATATGATGGGCATAGCCAACTCTACAGACAGTGTGCTAGGTTCTGGATGTCCCACGTGAGTGAAACCACCCTCCCCACCGCCCCCCCCCAAAAAAAAAACCCTGCTCTCAAGGCAGTCTAGCAAATCAATGTTATACAGTATGATGTGATAAGAGAAGGTAGTACAGAACACACATCCTTCAAATCTTCCCCATCAGCTTCCATTCTGGATGCAATAACTGATTTTCTTTCATTAGTCTTAAACAAGAACCTCACCTAGAGTGCTATCCTCCAAAACACTCCTGTGATAACATACAAAGGAAAGCAGTTCGTCATTCTCTCTATATCCCTGCAGTACCTAACACACACCCTTGCTCCATATGGTCAGGCAACCATCCTGATGGTGTTCTGGATTGCATGACCGCATGAATGCAGTCAACTATCAAAAGCATCAGAACATATAGAGGAAGAAGGCAAAGCAAAAAATGAAGGAATGAATAGGCAAAAAGACATGGAGGCTTGAAACAAATGGGGAAATGTACAAAAAAAAAAACTATCACCAGTGCCACAAAATTCTCTCCCCATGTGAAATGACATTAAGAGCACTACTGTGACTCACAGGGAAACCACTATGTTTGAAAATGGAATGTGCATATAGGCCTCCAGCTGATTTTCCTGGAGATGTTGGGAGTATCCGAACAAAATCTGTATTTCTCCTCTTGTGCCTGTGTTTTTTAGTCACTTGGAAATGTAATAGCTCAGAAGAACCATTTTCAGTCATAGTTAATTCAGATTGTCTGAAATAACTCCATGCCTCAAATAAATCAGCCTTTACTATATGTCTATAAAAATCGACCAACACTCAATACACACGCCTCTTCTCTGGCTCTTCATTATGACATCTGCTGTACAAGTGTGAGAAGCACTGCCCCAAATTCAAACTGTTCTCTGATTCAATAAACTTTCTGCTGCAAGGCATAGGTTGGGGGGTGGCACGTATGGAATAATTGAACATTCTACTTATTGAAGACCCATCAAATATACTTAGAGCTCCATTAAATACTCTAAACACAGAAATGTGCAACAGTAAAATTACATGGGCAAATCTGATATTTCTTTGATGATACGGACATTGTGCTGAATCCAATAATCCAGGTGTGAGATGTACTTAGGCAGGAGAGAAGGTGTATCTACTTACCATTGCTATTCCAGCCCTAAGGCTGGTTAACATCTTAGTAATTGAAACATGTCACAGGCACCCACTGGTTATTTAGATATCATAGAACCTCAAAACCTAAATAACCTTGAGGATCTCTTAGCCTACAGGCTTTCAATCTTAGGCCCCAGAACCCTTCACTCAAATGTAACCCTGAGAAGAACCCATATGTATAAACCATGTAAAATGGAAGCCCTTGAGTTGGGTGCAGGGCCCTGGGTCTCAGAGTGCCTCCCTCGGTGATCTGCAGCAAGGAGATTACAGTTAAAGGGTTTGGGCTAGATCAGTGGGTTTTCAGATTAGTAAACTAAAGCCCACAATATCAAAGTGATTTGCTCAGGGTCACACTATAAAGCAGTGACCCATCTGGAGCCAGAAGCCAGGTCCCCAGCCCTAGCAGTCTTCCTCGCAAATTCTCTTGCCTGGTATTTGCTCTGGAAAATAGGAGTCAGCACTGGTTTCTTTGAGTTGCTTGTTAAGTATATGAATGATTTCAGCCATGTTCTTAAAGTCGTCTTGGCAAAAACAAAAAACAAAAAACAAAACAAAACAAAAAACCTACATTTTTTTACCTGTTTTAGGCCACTGATCCAACAACATGTTATCCCAGATCCAGGAGTCAGTATAAATTACAAGTTTCTACAGCTTTGTTTCTAACATTTACTTAGATAGGAGGAGTTACTTCAGCTCATCTGTCTACAATATGTGATATATTGGATTTTCTTTTTTGTTTGTTTGTTGGAGGATTTTTTTTTTAATTAAATTTTTGTTTTAATGGGTCTAAAAATTCTATGACAGATTTTTGGTCAAGTTGTTTCCATTAAAAGTACTGATTTTAAAAACTAGTAACTTAAAACTCACACACACACACACACACACACACACACAAGAAGTGCTCCACAAAACATTCTCCTTCCCTTCGGAAGGTCTTATGATGCATTGTTCTCATTAACCAGTCTTTTACTATTAAATTTAAATGGCCAACTGACACAAACAGTTCCTCCACCATTCCTCCACCATTCCTCCACCATCCAATCCACCACTGGATTTTCTACTGAATCATCATTTGCAACACTGTTAGCCCTGTATTAGCATGCTAGACCTTAGCACTGGTAATAATGGTTCTTTCTAAAAATCATAAACTAAAAATAATTACGAAAATAGAATGTGACATGCTTGAGGGTGGAAACTGTTTTCACACCACAATCCCCACCCCCACACTTACAGGATTAGAAAGCAATTGATCTATTCTCAATAAATAAATGAATGAATGGACAAGCTTGAGATATTTGGGAGGTCTGGGGAATCAGCAAAGCCATCTTCTTCTAGTCCATAATAGCCTTCTCCAGCAGAGAATCTAACAGTAGCTACCAGCCAAGGAAATCTACTACAGACTATGTACTTCACATACCTTCCGTGGAAATGGGGATATGTGATCATCACGTATCACTGCCTAGGAATGAAGGATCAGATAATTACTTAAGAACAAAGGTTCTTCCATTTGATGTAAATTCACAGAACCAAGGGGTCAAATCTTGAAACCTGGCCAGCCAGTCAGACTGTTACCATCTCTGAGGAGCAGGTGTAACAAGACTGATCTGGGGCAGTCATTTCATGACAAGGATTAGGAATTTCATGTTTACAGCAGTTCCCTAATCTCCATTGAAGAAATACAAACTCTACAAAGTTATAGAACATTGCTGTTATTACAGGGGATTTTGAAAACTGCTGAATGTATTCTCAACTCGAAAGATTGTGCTGGGAATCATTTTAATTCAAATTCTCATTTGGTATGAAAGCAATAAACATCTTTTAAAAAGATTTCTTTCTTTGCTCTAAGTGGTTATGAGTAATAATGTGGGTGTAAATCTTCTTAATTCTTCCTCAGCTATTTGAAATTCTTAATCATGACCAGAGTATAAAACAGAACAAGATATTATATGTGTATCATTAAAAACTATATTTGCTGAAAAGTCACTTTAAGTTTCCTTTCCCTGGCCTAAACGATAGTAGTTCTCACTGCCGGGGCACACAAACTTTCAACAAGAGAAGAGCTGCTTCTTGGACTTTGAATTTAATCCCTGGAAACATACATTTTTGTTTGTTGCTTTTTTTCTGTGTGTGTTGTTCCCTTGCCAAAGATTAATTTCATTCTCTGCAAATTAGCAGTAGAAGAAGCTGTCTGAAAAAGCTGTCCGGAGAGCTTCCCACTTAAGCTCAGCTAGCCTGTTCTCACACTGACTTCCCACTTTCTCATCAGCAAAATGATGGGATTGGAGAGATGACCTGAAGGCCCTCCCAGAACTTGCATACCAATATTCTTTGCTATAACGGTGTGTAGAATAAGACTCTACCAGTAAAATATGATCACTCAGCAAAGGTGCATTTGGGCACCCACTTTGCGCCAAGCATGTGCCAAAAGACGCATAAGAGAAACGGGTCTTCAGGGAGAAGCCTGGTAAAGAAGAGTCAGGGAAGGCTTTCTAGTCGAAGTAGCAACTGAGCTAAATCTTGAAGTGTCTCTTGGCATCTTTTAGAAAGACAGGGAAATACTGGTTGCTCCAGTTAGGGCCCTGGATTGCAAATGCCCTAAGAAGAGTTAATTTATAAAAGTTAGCTTTGGAGTTATTTTCTGAATAAATAAAAAAGATATAAAAAACCATAGAGGGGCGTCTGGGTGGCTCAGTGGGTTAAGCCTCTGCCTTCTGCTCAGGTTATGGTCTCAGGGTCCTGGGATCGAGCCCCGCATCAGGCTCTCTGCTCGGCGGTGAGCCTGCTTCCCCCTCTCTCTGCCTGCCTCTCTGCCTACTTGTGATCTCTCTCACTCTCTGTCAAATAAATAAATAAAATCTTTAAAAAAAAAAAAACCATAGAGATAAAACTGTAGATTTCCTATCAGAATGGCTAAGATTTCAAACGCTGACCATACCAAGTGTTGCCAAGGATATGAGCAACCAGAACTCTTATAAGCAACTAATAAGAATGTAAAATGGTGGGGCACCTGGGTGGCTCAGTGGGTTAAAGCCTCTGCCTTTAGCTCGGGTCATGATCTCAGGGTCTTGGGATCGAGCCCCGCATCGGGCTCTCTGCTCAGCGGGGAGCCTGCTTCCCTCTCTCTCTCTCTCTCTCTGCCTGCTTGTGATCTCTGTCTGTCAAATAAATAAAATCTTTAAAAAAAAAAAAGAATGTAAAGTGGTGTGGCTGGTTTGGAAAACAACTAGGCAGCTGACCAAAGAGGTAAGCATAGAGTTACCATATGGCCCAGCAATTCGACCAGGTATAAACCCCAAATCGTTGAAATCATATGTCCACATAAAATCTTCTACATAATTGTTCATAGCAACCTGATTAACCACAGCCAAAGAAGAAGAAAAAAATCTATTGGTGTTTAAAACTCTAGTTAGTACCCTTGTGGTGTGGACTAAGTTCTGGACAAGGGCAGGAGAAGGGTTTCTAGGATACTGATGAAGTAGATTCCTTGAACAGGATGGTAGTCACAATAGGTTGCTCACCTTGGAAATCTATAATGAGTTGCACACTTCGGGTGTGTGCAATTTGCTGTATGAATGCCATTCTCCTAAAGCAGTTTACTGAAAAACTTAAAAAGGCCATTTATAATTCAGCTGTTTCTATCTTCTCAGGGAATGTTAACTCTATACAGCCAAATACCTGCATCATATTGAATGCTATGTTTGAACTCAGAAGCAGAAAAGGAGAGGCATAGTTTTGATGTGGTTTTTATTCCCTTAGTGCCTGGAATGGGCTTCAAATATTTTCAGATCATAAATGGCAAGTATCCTGTGGCCGGCACCCTGGGTGTCCAAAGATGTTTTAAATATAAAAGGCAATTTTCCTGCAAAGTGAATACCCTTTTCATGAAAGCGCTTTCCTTTTTTTTTTTTTTTTTTTTTTTTGAGAGAGAGAGAGCGCGTTGCGTGTGGGGTGGGAAGAAGGGCAGCGGGAGAGGGAGAGAATCTTGAGCAGGCTCCATGTTCACTGCAGAGTCCAATGCAGGGCCTGATCCCACAGCTCTGAGATCATCACCTGGGCCAAAATCAAGTTAGATGCTTAACCGACTGAGCCACCCGAAAGCCCTTTTCAAAACAAATTTGTCCTGCTCTCTTTCCTTCCTCCCTCTATTTCTTCCATCCATCTGTCCAGCCACTGTTTGTCCATCTGTCCATATACCAATTCACTGAGAAGATGCTGAGGTCCTACCATGTGCCTGGCACTGTGCTAGGACCTCCCACAGTGAGCAAGATAGCCAAAGCCCATGACCTCATGGGGTGTACCAAAAATTATCACCCTAAAGATTGACTGAGAATTCTAAAATTGCATCTAAACTCAATTGTCTCCTTGAGGTTTTTGGGACTTCTAAACTTTTCAAAACAGCCATAGATCTAGTCACTGAATATCTAAAATATCTTTTCTTAGACAGTGGACTGGGTCCAATTTCCTACATTGCTTGCTGATTTGACCACATTCAGTCCTATTAAAACAGTGTCCATACACACCAGTTCCCCAAACAATGTGGTGAGAAACACGATTTGAAAAAAAGTCCATACATCAATAATGATATCACAATAGTTTCTCTAATTAGCACAAAGCAGCCCATCAACAAACGTGTGTCATAACTGCAGCATCCAAGAACGAACAGAAAAAGTCCTGAATGAATACACAATCCGCCATTCTTTTTCATGCATGCAGGGAGGGCTACAGATACGAACACCAGGACCCAGGAACCCTACCACTTAAGTGTGAGGACAGTAGCCTACGTAGCCACATGGGAAGAGGTTTGGATTTGGTTTGTGCTCCCCTTCTTCTCTCTTTGAAAGTAACACTGATAAATAAAATCTTAAAAAAAAAAAAAGTCAGATGAAAGTAACACTGAGTTCAAGGAGGTTAATCAACCAAAAAGTTAACTTCTCAGAACTGCCTTCATCTTCCATGTTCTAAGACTGAAAAAAAAAAAAGGAGATGGGAGGAGGGTGTGGGGGAAAAACTTTGAGCATCACTGTCGTTATTAATATGGCCCAAAGCCTGAAAATTCAGAATTTTTGAGAAATGACTTTCTAATCTTCAAAAACCAACCAAAAGTTGTGTGATTAAAAAAAAAAACTGGGGGGGGGGGGGGGGTTAAAGCCTCTGCCTTCGGCTCAGGTCATGATCCCAGGGTCCTGGGATCGAGCCCTGCATCGGGCTCTCTGCTCAGTGGGGAGCCTGCTTCCTCCTCTCTCTCTCTGCCCGCCTCTCTGCCTACTTGTGATCTGTCTGTTAAATAAATAAATAAAAATCTTTAAAAAAAAACTGGGTTATTTCTTGTCTTTCAAAATGTTTTCCGTGATACCTAAGGAGAAGAAAAAATAAAACCTCTCACAATTTAAGTTCTGCTGTGACAGCTTGAGAACTCAGCCTTTTAATCTAGAATCCCGAGTCATCTGACCCCTCAGCTCCCCAGCAGAGAGCCACCACACTGCATAACTGAGTCACTGCCATGGTCGTAGCTGCTGCCACGCCAGGCTTTTCAACAAGGGGAAAGAGAAGAATATTGTTTAAGTAAAAATGTCCAGGAGGGTCCCTTCCCTGCTTCCCTACTTCAGGTTTCTCAGGCACCAGGAGATAAGATTAAACTTTTCCAACTGTCTGCTCAGGGAACTTTACTGTGTGGCTCACTACACAAAGACCCTAAGAGACCCTCTAGGCATGACCAAACTCTATTTTCCTGTCCTTTTGCACAAAGGGGCTATATGATCCTTTTCCACTTTGCTTCACACACCCAACCCTAGTTTCCAGATTCATCTTTATTGATGCACATGGGTCTAGCTCATTTATTTAAACTGCCCTATAGCCTGTTTTCAAATTTTGGTTCTGTCCTGAGGTGTTTGACAAGTCACTAAATTTCCTGATTTTCATTTTTATTAACTGAAAAAGGGAGTGATAAAAGTAAGAGCATCACAATTGTTGTGGAGCTGAACTGAGATAATGAATGCAGAAAGTCTGGTCGCAGGCACATCGCATATTCTTAATGTATATTAATGAATATTCTTAGTACTTCTTCTAGGTAGAGAGAGAGAGAGAGAGAGATGCCTTACTCTTAGAGTCAAAATTTGTAAGACAGGCACATATCTTGCCTAACTTATATATTCATACAGCAATCTCAAAATTTTCAAAAATGTAGCTTTTAATTTTTCCTCATTTTTAGTTATGTACAATTGACATAGTAATTTGTACATATTTGAAGGGATAATTTTTTATAATTTAAGTTTTGATATAAGTATCTACTTATGAAGCTATCACCACAATCAAGATAATGCACATATTTTCTAACCCCAACAGTTTCTTCATGTTTTCTTGTGCTGCCTCCCACCCCTCCTTGCACACCCCCCAACCCCCATCCCAGGGAAGCACTGATCTGCTTCTGTCACTGGGTTTGCATTTTCTACAATTTTATATAAATGGAATCATAAATTCTGAAAAAAAAAACAAAAAAACTGCCCTATAGCCTTTTAGTCTTTAAATACATTGCCATTTATGATATTAATCCATTCCCAGTATTGTTAGATACTAATTTCTTATATGACAGTGAAGTCTTGTTTACGTCTTCCTACCTGTGCAAGGATTTCTCCATGGTAAAGGTCTAGAAGATAGACTTCAGGGTCACAATAAGGTACACACATCTTCAACTTTGCTAGATATTGCCACTTTCTTTCTCCAAAGCAGGTGTTCACATTAATGCTCCCACCAGATCTTCCAGTTGTTTCCATCTTCCCTTCTGATGGCCACGTGGGATTATCATACTAATTTTTAACGTCTGCCAATGTGATGGTTGTGAAGGATCATCTTCTTTTGAATTTAATTCACATTTCCCTCATTACCAGTAAGGCTTAAGTATGTTTCTTCACATGTTTATAGGTGAATCAGGTTTTCCCTTCTGTAAATCGGCTGGTCATATCCTTTGCCCATTTTGTCTCATGAACTGTCTTTTTCACAATGATTTTTAGAGTACTTTATAGCTTCTGGATATTAATCCTGCCTTGTTTATAAGAGCCAAAATTACCTTCTACAAGCCTGTGGCTCATTATTTTAAGCTTTCTTATGGCATCCTTCATTAACTGTAGCTGTTATTTGAAATGAAGTCAAACTAACCAATGGTTTTTTTTGTTTTGTTTTGTTTTGTTTTGTTTTGCATGGCTTCCATTCTGTGGTTTAAAAAAAAAAAAAGATCCTGGGCAACTGGGTGGCTCAGTTGGTTGAGCAACTGCCTTCGGCTCAGGTCACATTCCTGGAGTCCCCGGATCAAGTCCCGCATCGGGCTCCCAGCTCTGCAGGGAGTCTGTTTCTCCCTCTGACCTTCTCCCCTCTCATGCTCTCTCTCTCACTCTCTCTCTCTCAAATAAATTAATAAAATCTTAAAAAAAAAAGATTTCTCCCACCTTGAGATCATTAAGATCTTCTCCAGAACTTTCAGAAGCAAATAATTTTTGCTTTTAACAATTAGGTCTTTAACCTACCTTGAATTTACATTTCTGTATGGTATAGGGCAAAGACTTTTCCTTCTCTTCCACCTAAATAGCTAATTCTTCCAGGACTAGTTTAGAGCAATTTATTCTGTTTCTATTGATTTGTCACGTCCCCTGTCATAAACCGGGTTCTCATATAGGTGTGAGCCTGCTTGTGGAATTTCAGTTTTGTTCTACTTGCCTACCCCTGTACCAATTTCATGCTTTTATTAATATGGTTTAATTACCCTTTTTGATATCTGATAAAGCTAGTCTCTTCATCTCATTTTTCCTCTTCAAGAGAATCTTGGCCCATCTTTGCCTTTTCTCTTTCTATAAGAATTTCAGGATAAGACCGCCGAATCCTACAAAACAAACCTGTAAGATTTGATTAGAACTGCACTGATCTAGAAGTTAATTTATGGAGAATTGACTTTATGATATTGGGTCTTCCAAACCATTAAATTTGTACATATCTTCCATTATCTACATTTAGGTCACTGTTTAGGCTCATCAATAAAATTTCACAATATTTCCTTAAAAGACATGTATTTTGTTAGGTGTATCTCTTGATCTGTTATGGATTTTGCTGCTATTGCAAATGGATTTATTTTCCTTTCCAGTTTAGCGACTTATCTTGCAAATAAACTCAAATTCTGGTATATATTCATGAATTACATAAATAGCTAAAAAATAGAGCTTATGTGCTTGAAAGTAGCTGACATCCTGAGCTCACCAAATCAGAGTCAATTTTATCCTTTCATTAAAGTAGAACAATTCCCATTGTGTTCGGAGACTGCTTTCTTAGTTAGTATGACATTGTTTCTATATTTCAGAAAGATTTTTTCCTACAAAAGTTTCCACTTTCCTTACATAGGACTCACTCAATTGTGGTAGCTCTAAAAACAAAGTTTTTCTTCTTATTCTTTAGAATATGTGCTGGTCTTTTATTTTCATTAAATATATATGCTTGTTCAAAGTCATGTTTTTTCTCCGTAGAAGGGCTTAGAGGACATATTATATATACACACACTAGCATACACATGCAAACACACTTTATCTGTTTTTTTTTCAATATATAAAGTGTTTCCTCCTGATACTGTTTTCCTTGTTCTATATATCTATATTCCTAATTGCTCTCCCTTTGTAATCATTCTGTCCTTATTTTAACCATTAATTTTTTCATCTTTTTTTGAGAGGGGAAGGTTTATTGGGATTGATGAATTTCTTAAATTTTCTCTTCTTTGAAGATCTCTTCTTTGTAAACAAAGCAGCTTCTTCACCAATTTCCTCTTCTTTTAGATATAGGCTCATATTCAGTAACTAGGTACTTACTATGCAAGAACTATCTTCTAGCAATTTGATAAATCACATTCATCTGCATACTAGAGATAACATGTATCCTCTGTAATGGATTCTCCAATGGGAGAAACTGATCCACCAACATCTAAATATTCATATTTATAATCATCAAGATCTCTTTTTACTAAATGTTCAACAACCTACATAAGTTTCAAAGATTCCTCCAGGAAATATCATACTTCGGTTTTTCAATATAGTTCTAAAATCCCCTTGCAATGATTTGCCCAAAGGCTATTTTTTTTTTTCAAATGAAATGGCTTCCCTCCATTCTATGAATCTATTCACAGGAACCCAGAACTTTAAATAGTTTCTTATTTATTTGTGAAAGTCTTAAAGTATTTATATTTACTTTTGGTCTTCCTTTTCTTTTTTTTTTTACACATTTTTTTCCATGAACTTTTCCAAAAACAGCTTTTAAAAGTCAAAGGGGTCCGTTTGAAAGGAAAATAACTTTGGTGAACTTCTTGCTTGAATACACTCAACTGAAGGAACACATTCTCTTAATGGGTTTTCAATTTTCATAGCAGTGGCTAATCGAAGTCACTACAAACTTAAGAACTATTGCAAGGGGATGTTTTTGAAGTTCTTTACAATGACCACATTCCCCCTTCATTGGTTCTTTGCTTTAAAATAGTTAATTTATTTTTGGAGGGCCAGGTTGAAAGGAAGAACAAACTTCTATGGCCCAAGCTCAGTAAGGGGAAAGCAAGGAAAATCCTGCAAAAAAAAAAAAAAAAAAACCCTTAAGACCTAAAAGAAAGAGATGGGAGAAGAGATACCAATGTACAATTTGGGGTACCGTGTTGATTATTAACATTTGTGTGTCATAACGTGTTCTCCTGCATTCTTACGATTGTAGAAGGGCACTAATGGTTTTATACACGATCCTATATCTAGAAAACTTGTTGAACTCTGTATTAATTCTATTAGCGTCTACATGTACGCTTGCATTATCTGCACAGGCAGATAATGTAATGCCATGGAATGTAATGCCATCTCTCAAAATAACAATATACTTTCAAACCTTGTATTCTTCTTTTCCCAATGAGCTGGTTAGGATTCCATTTATAATACTGAATAGAAATGGTGACTAAGGGATTTCTTAGAGTGCCTGGCTGACCGAGCCGGTGGAGCCTGCGGTTGTGAGTTTGAGCCCCACACTGGGCATTCAGATTACTTAAAAATTTTTAAAAATATATTTATGTATTTATTTAAATTTTTTAACAAAAAAGGGTTTTATTTTCTTTTATTTTTTTAAAATATTTTATTTATTTATTTATTTGACAGAGACAGAGATCATAAGTAGGCAGAGAGGCAGGCAGAGAGAGAGAGAGAGAGAGAGGAGGAAGCAGGCTCCCCACTGAGCAGAGAGCCTGATGCGGGGCTCAATCCCAGGACCCTGACATCATGACCTGAGCTGAAGGCAGAGCCTTAACCCACTGAGCCACCCAGGCACCCTACAAAAAGGGTTTTCTTGTCTGTCTTATTCCTGACTTCAAAGAGACATATGGAAATATAATATTTTGCCATTAAGCATAATATTTAGCAGATAGCCTTCATCAGGGGATCTATTTCTAGTTTGTTAACTGACTTTGTTATTTGTTATTAACCATACATGTTTGTTCACATTTACTGAATGATTTCTGTACCTATTGAGAGGACAGAGGACAACTGGGCTTTTCTCTCCTTTAATCTTATTTTATAGCTGTGGATATCACACAGTATTACATTTTTGTCAGATAACCTGGTCTGTATGCTACCAAACTGGAGATTTCCTTTGAGGCTTAATACAAGGTCAATCTTTGTACATGTGCCCTATTTGTTAGAAAATAATTTATATTCTCTATGATCATTTCATTCTCTCATCTGTAGATATACTTTGGATCAGTTTAACCATTCAGTTATTCAAATCTTCTCTATTCTACGCAGTATTTATGTGCTTCCTAAATCCCATTATTGCCCTCCCTGAAGATGCCTAGCCCAAGGCACTGCCCAGAAAACATTCCCCAGCCACAACAAATAGCAATCAAATGGAACTGAACCATTTGAAAAGCTTAGGCATCTAGCTTCAGTGTTTTCCTACCCTCACCAAGAACACTGTTTGACTCCCTACAGTCAAAATCTTCACTCACAGAGCCATTTTTTTCCTTTTTGGACACTGAGCAATCACAAAGCTTACTGCGAGGAGCTGGCAAGAAATGCAGGCCAAACTACAGAAGTTTGCGAGAAGATTCTATAACCGTGAAAGGCACTTTCTTTCCAATTTTGGTTGGAAATGTTTGTAACTGTAAGAACAAAAGGTAGTCTTGGACTGTTTCTTCTCAGATAGCTAGTAAATTTCTATTTACTGTTATCAGTTTCCTAAATGAGTGTGGTTGTATTTAATTACTGTGCAACGTGGGGGAGACTTCTGTTGGCTCTTTTGTTTAGCACTTAAGAGTGAAAGGAGTAACAGTTGTGTGTTCTGTCAATGTTCCTTTCTTCATTTCAAAGCCATTTTTTATCACAAAAATGTAGAACTCATCCAGACCACCAGCCTCACTGAACTGCAATAAATAGAATTCTAGAAGCTTCCAGGCTACCTCTGTTTTTCCTTCATATCAAGTGCGGACATATGTTTTTGTTGAATAGTTGGCATCTAAAGAGAGGTTATAGATAGCAGAGGATCTGAGCAGCAAAGCCCACTCTTAAATCACTAGATATGATAGACTACACCTGAAAAACATGAGCCTAAGTAGGCTTAGAGAGGTGAAGCTACTTGCCCAAGGTCACACAACCCATCCAGTTTTCTCTCCCACTGCTTCCATCCCACCACCACGCCCTGTTCGGTCTACCACGGTAGCCTCCTCAGTTGTCCCCCCTGTCTCCTGCATGGCTCCTGCTTTCATCCACCGTCCACCTCCTCATAGCCAGAGTCATCTAATCAAAATATGAACTTAACATAAAACCTGCAAATAGCTTCCTACTGCCCTTAGGAATGTTCACTTTTCCAGGGACGGGTAGGCCTGGAAGGCTCAGCTCATTTCCTATCTCTTCAGCCTCAGCTTTTACCACATTCTCCCTCACCTGCTGTGGTCCAGAAATGCTGGCCTTCCCGTCATGCATTAGAACATTCTCTTAGGCCTATTCTTCCCTCTTTGGGGAGTGTTCCTTTTACACAGCCTGGCCTAACGACTCTTCACATCACCTCAAGTTTCACTTCTTAGGGTCGTGCAATTCCATCACTGAAGTTCACTGACGCCCCAAGACAAGGTCAGGTTTCTTCACAGCACCTACCTTATTTGTAACATAGTAAGTTCAATACCTATTTGGAAAATGTATGAATCATTTGATTGTCTCTCTGTTTGACTAGATGGTAAGCCCTGAGAGGACCACTGGTGCCATTTTTTTTAAAGGGTAAATAAGTAATAGACCCAGGATTTGAACTATGGACTCACCCTCTCCCTGCTTCCCTCCTATTCCCCAGATTCTACCTCTCCCACTCTGTCCTTCTCCACTCCTCTGTTCCTCAGTCCCTTACCTGTCATCCCAGTGGCCTCCTCACAAGACGCATTGCCTAATTCCACTAGTGGCTCAAGGAGCTATTCAACTTGAATAGTTCAACTGGCTATTCCCAGTTCCACCTGGATGCCCCCTGACAACTGCTCCTCATCTAGGGGCAGGTTTTGTCATGGGGAGAAGAAGCCCTTACCTGTTAATACCCAAAATGTCACCATCAGGATATTGTCTCTTCCCAGTGAGGATGGGTGTCTCCAGTTAGCTCTCTTTCAAAATGCCCATTAGCCTACTCCAGGGAAGGAAACACTTGACTTATCCATCCCTCAGCATCAACACGTTTGAGTTCATACACTTCACCTGGCTCAGAGTCGGCTCAAATAATTAAATGGCAGAAAAAAACTTAAAGTGGAAGGAATGGAGGAGAAAGGAAAGACAAGACTCGCAGTGTGGCCATAGGCTAAATCTGTCTTTCCATTCCGGTCTATTTTCCCATGAGTTTGGAATGGAGACTTTAATGTTAAACCCGTATATACCTGTGTATTAAATTACCCATTTTAAACCCACGGCAAATGACATGTGTATGTGTATTTATCCAATTACCTTCATTTATATAGTTTGAATCCCTAACAATCAGACATTATACCCCTAAGAAGAAGTGCTTTATCCTGGGGCCCTTCTCTGACCATTTACAGCCTCTGCGTGTGGAGACAGCCTTCCCTACATTTAAACCTCCCCATTAGCAGGAACATCATACAAATGGCTTCTCTGGTCACCCAACACCAAAGCACTCTGCAGGCCATTAGTGCACCCTAGATTGGAAAACCCAAAAAGTATAAAATGGGGATTTGTGATCTGAATGTGACCTAATTAGCCCATGGTCAAATACAATCAGCGCAATCACTGGAATAAATGCACTGGTATGGAAGCGTAATTTGAACTCATTCATAAACTTAACAATTAACTTGAAGCACTGTTTGTCATGTTCAGAAAAAGTAAAGGGAAGGGAAGAACCACAGCATCTTGGGCATGTACGGAGATTAATTTTCTTCAAAGCAACCAACCTCATGGGTGGTAATTTTTTCTCTTAATGATTTGATGTGTTCTCTCCATCATCCCTTTGACCAGCGAAATAAGAGCATTAAGTATTAGTACGAGTAAACTGCAACTCTACGCAATCATGTTTCTAATAAACTGTGATCGCACAGAAATCCGACCACCGCAGACGTGAACAGAATCACTTAACTGAGACGGGAGGAATCAGATTCTTACCCAGGATCTAGGGAGAAGAAAAAGTCCCATGTTTTCCTTGGCACCCTCCTGAGATCCTTCGGCAGCTCTGAGAACTTCTCAGTGCCTTGATTCTGCCTCCGAGGTCTGCCCTGAAGACTCAGAGGAGGTGTTCCCGCCCACCTCCCATGACAGCCCGTGGGGAGAGCAGTGCCTAGCACAGGTGTGTTTATTTGATGACAAGGGCGGCGGGGGCGGGGGGGGGTGCAGAAAGAATGTTCTCCCTGAAAAATTCAGATTTGGAGAGTTGTAGGTTTTGTGGAAGCGCTGGGTGGCACCGTTTTCTAGCAGGCTCCGGCTGCCTACACACCAGACCCCTTGGCAGTCTGTACTTAAAGAGCAGGAAGCATCTCTGCAACTTTAATACACACACCTTAATCAAACACTTCGGGACCCCATGTAAAACACATCGTTTTACTGGGGTGGGTTTTGTTTTTAGCATTCGATTCAGCTGCCTATGACTTCTGGGAGCAATCTCACACATAGTTCAAGTCAAGGTCATGGAGATGACTTCGTTGAGCTGAGAGATGTACAAACCCGTGGTACTGAGGACCAATAATCAAGCTCAACTGTGAAAAAGGTTAATCCACTCCGTGGAAAAAGAACTAGACAGAACACACAGCCCATTCTCGACAGTAAAAGGGATCTCTGACCCCAACACAGTTCATCTTTCTCGAGCATTTCCATGCATTCATCACATTCAACTACTTAGCCGTCTTTACGAGGATCAGCCAAGATACTCCTTCACCTTGGCTCAGTAATTAGCACCCATCTTTACCTCCCACATGCATGGGGGAGGAGCGGACAGGAAATGTGACTTGGAGTCAAGCTGGTCGGGACTCAAATCTTGACTCTGCCACTTCCTGGCTCTGTGACCTTGACCAAATTACTAAACTTCTCAGAGCCCTCAGTTCCTCAGAAGTTGTCATGAGGACAACCCCACAGACTGTCATGAGAACAGAATTGAGAGAACATCAGTACAAATTAGGCCTGGCATTTGGTAGTAGCCAATAAATGGCAGTTGAGGCTCAATAAAACACACCTCCATTTAAAAAAGCTACTGAACTTGACCTACTTAAACACCACCACTAGGGCTTAAGCTTGTGCACATCTTTTCTTCTACTTTAGTTCCCATGGTGGTCCTGACTCATGCACCTAGTTAAGAGTGAACGAGAGAATGATGAAAAACATGCGAGCTAGGGAAGAAGCAAACAGCTGGGGCCATTAGCACAGTTCTCCACAGCTGAATAAAGCTATGTCGACTAACCCATCCCTGGGAGTCAAGCATTAGAAACAGGACCCTCACACGGCTGCAAACGGCGTTTGCAAGCGTTCTAACACCTTCTGCAACGCTTCTGCCGCTCATGGCTGGCCCTGAACAACCTGACACCGCAGAGCGAGGCTGGCCCGGCTATTTGCACAGACAGCGGCACTGCACGGTGCTCAGCAAGTCTGCCCGATGGGACCGGAAGGACTGACATCACCGGTAAGGTATCCTAAGTTCGTACCAAAGAGAAGATGCTATTTGCCATTCACGCTGTCAATTCTTCTCCCGCGTGTATTTTTAAAGACTTTGGAAAACGGTCTAAACCTCAATGTGTTTGCAGAACCAAGAAGGAACTACTACCCTAGTTCCATAATGCATGCAGATCAAATGCATTTCAATTGGAAAAGTCAATTTAATTTGCAGGTTTCTGTCTACACGTGCTGCTTCTATTTTCTTTGATCAGATTAGTGGAACAAAGTTCAGAGGACTTTTTTAGTACAAACGTTTTCCCATAATGGCAAATCAATCTGCTCCGGGAAACAAAACATCAAAACGCGAACAATACAAAGTTATCATTGGAGTTGATCCGATCTGCACATAAATACACCCACTAAAATTTAAATGAAATTTTATAGAGGAACAAAATTAGCTAAAGGATTTTTTTTTGAGTCTTTTAAAGCAGCCACTACAAGAATAACTGCAAAAGGAAGTATGCACAAATTGTGCCAACTCTAATCAATCTTGTGTATTTCTTCCGCACTGTTAGAAAATACACTTCATAGAAGGGTAGAGCAAGCTCACAGCAGGCAAAATGTGGTAGCTGAAGTCAAGCATAGCTAATGGGCTGCTTAGGACAGATGCGATCTACAGAATTCAGCGATCCATCCCTATCAGCTCTGGTATGGAGGACCGATTCCCAGCATGTGCTTCTTCTGTGGGTTTTATGTTGATGACATCGGTTTCCTGGATCTAGATGGATACAGGAGATGGAAGCAGTATGTAAACAGAAGGCATATTCTATTTTACATGCCAGCATTTGGTATGATAAGAAGACAATTTGTCATGCCAAGCCTAGCGAAGGTCCCAAACTGCCATAGAAGAGTTGGGAGCTCAGAGAGGGGGTAGGGGGTAGGATGACAGCACAGAGAAAAGTAAGACAGAAGCTGAGTATCCACAGAACCAGCAAAACCGGGAGATATAAAGGTCTCAGAGACGAAGAAGGCAGAGAGGCACAGTCCCACAGGCTTAGTCATCAGGATATATACCAAGAGCCTTAAACTCGAGTTTCCAGAGCAGCTTCCGGGGACAAAGACAACTCCCCCTCTGGCATCTTTTAGAACCTCTAAATGAACACAGGAGGGATGAAGGATTGGTGGCTGAGCCCCACCCACACCCTCTCCCCACCCAGCAACTGACACAGTGACTTAGCCCAGAGTGAGAATAGGGAGAGTTCCACTGGACGGACAGACAGATGGATGAGTGTACCAACTTGAACACGCAAAATGTTGGGGGCTGAAGGGCAGCACAGGAGTGGCTAAGAATGTGGGCTATGTACTCACAAAGTTCTCGGTTCCAAACTTTGCCCTGAAGCTGGCGAGCTGTGTCCTATTGGATAAGCTACCTAACCTCATCTCAAAAAGGGGGTAACAGTACTTAACTCCTATGACTACTAGAGGATTAAATGAGTTTAGGCATTTAAAGCACTTAGTGAAGTGCCTTCCTCATGGTAAGCGCTCAGGAAATGTTAGTACCTGCTATGATGATGATGATTAACAACAACAACTATTATTATTATCACTATTATATATTATAATTAATGATTATTAACAACAACAAATGACCAGGAAGCTTTTATATTGACCAAACTGGAGACACTGCTACCTCAGAAGATCATCCAAAGCAGAATCCTAGAGAGTCTCTCCCAAAATACCTGCCACAAAGTTCCTCAAAATTAAATACTCTACCAGCTCAGTGCCAATCTCTCTTGCTTTCATACACGTGCTTCTTCTGGAGCTCTGCCATTCTCTTGCCCTCTCCTCCATATCTGTTTGTAACTTGGGAGGATGTATTTGATACCTGCGTAGGAGAGTTACCTGCCACGTTACAAAACAAGAGAGGACACAAAAGGGTAACGAGGAAACGTTAAGGAGGCCAAGGGAGGCTAAAAGCCGCAAAGAGGCTGGCATACAGCCTCAGTTCCCTCTCATGCCTTCTCTCATGAGCTCAGGCAAAATCCAACTCTTTGTCATGACTCCAAGCCTGCTCCCAAGCAAGCCTAACGTGGCTGGAGAAACACACAACCACACTGTTGTCCCTTAAGACAACGATTAAACTTAGATGTTGAGTGTGAGCCCTTGGCACTGTCTGACGTCCTACTCTGGAGACTATTTCATACTGTCTCCTCTCGGCTCACACCTCTAATTCTCCTTTCTTCCTCCTCGCTCCCAGTTGATGACCTGGCTTCCGATTTTGGCGAGAAAAAAAAGAAGCGACTGAGAGAAATGCCACCTCCAGCAACTACCCCATCCAGTAGCCGTACCCTTCATGAACTCGGCCTGCTCTTCATTGACTGGATGAAGTGTCCCTGCTCCCAAGGAAAACCTTCCACCAATACTAAGAATCTATTACACCTGCTTTCATTTTCTTCATAGTATGATATTACAGACATGAACGGATAAAGTAATGTAGGTCTATCTGTTTATCTATTCACTGTCTTCTGCACCCCATTAGAATATAAACCCATTGAGGATAATGTTGTATTCTGTAGCCAAGAGTGGTTTCAGCCAAGATCAACAATGATCTGTGGAATGAACAAAGAAGTGAGTGAAGGAAAGAATACATGAACTTCTCACTGTGGGTGAAAATAGTTTTTGCATGCTTACAAGTCTCTCTCTCTCTCTCTGTTCCCCCAACCCCATGCCCCTTCCTCCCTCCCCAAACCCCTCATCTTCTGGATAGAAATAGAATATCCCAGGAGGCTAGGCTATTACAGAGTAATGCTCTTCAGGGAGGCATCCTCGGGCATCCAAGTGAGTGCTGAGGTCTGCATGGAATTTGCTCTTGGCTAAAGAGGGCCAGTAAGTGGGGCCCACACACGGGGCCAGCCGGGTAATATGGGAAGTATGCTTGCCAAGCAAAGGTTTATTTAGGTTCCGGCTCCAATGACAGGAAAGCTTCTTAACTTCCTTCCTTCCTTCCTTGCCATCAAGCCTGGGGCTGTGCCATGGAAAGTCCAACCCTGAGATGTCTACAAAAACTGTCCCGGGGAGGAAGCCCATGGCTCATACACACCACCCCTGCACTAGGCTCAGGAAGCCAGCCAGCCTGGATGGGGAGGGGGCCCGCAGCTTGCACTTTCTGTCTATGCATAAGATGTTCCATTTCTGAGCACTGTGGCCAAGATAGATGAAGGATCAAATGACATAATTGATATTAAAGTGGCTTGTTCATTAGATAGCATATGGGTGATACACACCAGAGAGGTTGTTAAGCATGTGAGAATGGAGATGAATGTGAAGGAGGTGGGGATAGTAGAGAAAGGGAAAATGGGGGAAGGGAGGAAGAGTGGAGAAGGTAGAAGACATGGAAGAGGGAGAAAAAGAAAAAGAAGAAAAGTGATTTAGTTCACAGCACATCAGCGATGAATATAACTTTAACTGAAGATTGCAAACATGACTCCTGAGCTCTGACACTGGGAGTCACTGGTGTGGACACCTTGGGAAAGTCTCTTTTCTTGTCTGCCCCTGGTTTCTTCACCAGTCAACACAGGAAGCAGGTATCTGAAGATGTTCAACAGTGACCCTCACAGCTTTGACCTCTGTGAGTCCATAATCTTTGCAGTCATGAGCCTGGCTGCATGATCTGGGTCAGTGAAGCCACCAGGCACCAAAGCCAACCAGAACACAGTCTGGAGCTTTAGCAGATGCCCTGGAAAATAGGCAGAGACTCCCAGTGCCAACATTATTTTGGTTCCTGAATGGTGCCTTAGCTGCCTTCCCATAGCCCCCGACTTTCCAGGAAGCCATTCTCCCTGGGCCTACTGATACGTATGTCTCACGTTACAGCTTCTTTTTCCTATGAAAGAAACAGCATAAACTATCATTTGTTCCTCAGCACGAATGAAACCATCCAGTGAATTCAGCCAATTTGTCCTTCAATACCTTTTGTTGGCCCTTTCATGACAAATTCATTGGAGCCCTTGACCCCAGAACCTAATTCACAGTGACTCTTAACGTAAATAAGACCTTTGCCCCCAACCCCCACAGTCTCTGCTCCTGGCCCCTTTCAAACTTCCATACATCATCCCTGATGGCCTCAGGCACGGCCACTCTAGTCTTACTGTGGGGAAGGGCAGGCACCACGCTTTCAAGTTTGTATGGACCACAGGGTGAAATCAACCATAGACAGGCATTCCCCGAGGAGGCCGGCCTGGACTGGGAAGGCCGGGCACATAGTCTACGAACACCATGTTGTTTCCTTCTTTGTGAGTCTTTCCAAGTTAACTGGTGGGGAACTGAACTCACTTGCCCCTGCATAGCCTTGGAATATCTTGTCATTCAAAGAGGCTTTTGTGGTATACTGGGAAGAATATTGGATCTAGAATCCAAAAGAAAGAAGTAAATTTGGGGGGACTCCTGGGTGGTTCAGTCAGTCAAGCATCCAACGCTTAATCTCAGTTCAGGTCTTGAATTCAGGGTCATGAGTTCCAGCCCCACACTGGGCTCCAGGCCTGCGAAGTCTACTTAAAAAAAAAAAAAAAAAAAAAAGTAAAATTCGGGCTCCACCACTACCATATGTTGGGCAATTTAGAGGATGTCTCCTAGCCTCCTGACTCTTCCCATCTCTAGAACAGAGGTAATAACAGTACATAAAGGAGAAAGGTTGAATAAGATCCCTATGCCTAAAGCACACAGAATAATGTCCAGTACATATATGCATAATAAGTATTAGTGAGTAGCCCCTGCTAGTATTAAATGAAATAATGGGTATGGCCATGCTTTGCAAAATGAAAAGAGCCGCCGGAATTGTGTTTGTGCAAGAGCGGACTTGAACATGACTTTCTGCTTTGGCTTCATTATGCTGCATTCTCATCAGCAGCCCTGGCAGCAAAAAGCATGTATTCACGTTTGTGCCAAAGAACTAATACCTAGATATGGGCACAAATTTTGGCACCGGCCATAGCGTCATTATGGCAGCTGGATGACTGGAAATGACCTAAGTGTCCAAAAAGAAGCCAGGTTTGAGGATGTTGTAACATAAACACATACTGCATGGGGCAGCAACTGAAACAATGCTCTAAAAGCATAAGGACAGAAAAATAGGTCCCAGATACACTGCTGAATGGAAAAAAAGGGGAGTTAGGAGCTGCAGATATTCTATTTTACACTTTGTAAGCCTATATTGTATGAATTTTCACAAACATATTTGACCTTGGCAATGAAGTTTTAAAAAGTGTGTGCCATCTGACTTCACTTTTGCAAATACACAGGATATAAGTTAAAATGTATGGAAAATTTCTCAAAGACTTAACACTACATGCTGATTCTCTGGATATTAGGAATTTGGGTGATTTTTTTGTTTTTTCTTTGGACTGATCTGAGCTTTTCTGTTGGTTTTTTTTAATGATTTTTTTTTTTTAAGAATGAACTTGTATTTGTTCGACACCATGACAGAGAGGGTTCCTAACCCTAAGTCTCTAAGTCTGTCAAGTAGCCAAAGCTTGGTTTCAGAGGCTTGCCATACTGGTTTCAGGGTGCCCTGGGCCTCCAAGGAAGTATGGAAAGGTGCTGACTTGCTGTACCTCAAATTTGCTCTGACAGAGAAATAAAGGCAGGGATATTTGTTGCTTTCCCTGCTGTGGCTTCCTAAGCAACCAGGCCCCCTTTGAATTCACTTCAAAGATATATTTTTAAAGTGACGCCATTCTGGAAAGAGAGGAGAATGGAGAGCAACAGCTTCATGGGTATGGAGTTTCCTTCTGGCATGATGAAGATGTTTTGGAATTAGATAGAGCTGACGGTTGCACAACACTGGGAATATACTGTCACCGTATCGTATGTCTTTAAATGGCTGATTGTGAGTTGTGCGGATTTCACCTCAATAAAATTAAAATTAAAATTAAGCTATGAACAATGAGTGCAGGACAGGTAACTTTGTTAGGGATGTGGGAAATGTGCCTTTTTAATTGTGTGTGTCCAATGTGTAAAATCTCTGCACACCTAGACCAAAATTTTAAAAGATGCCTTTTCACTTTGTTTCAGGGGGATGTGTGTTACTTACTGATATGCAGTTCTTTTCTTTTAAGATTTTATTTATTTGAGAGAGAGAGAGTGAGAGAGAGCATGAGAGGGGAGAAGGTCAGAGGGAGAAGCAGATTCCCCATGGAGCTGGGAGCCCGATTTGGGACTCGATCCCAGGACTCTAGGATCACGACCTGAGCCGAAGGCAGTCGCCTAACCAACAGAGCCACCCAGTTGGCCTGGGCACCCAGATGCCCTGATATGCAGTTCTTATCATGTCATCACTGTCATCGGGTGTTAGAACTGAAAGAGAGTTCGGCCACTTCCTTTTATAGATTCAGTATCTGAGGTTAGAGAAAACGTGAAGACTCAAGTAATTTACAAAACCGGATTTAGAATCCAAGTGTGTCTGTACAGTGCCCCTTCCACAGTCACCCATTACTCTTATTTTATTTATTTTCTGAGCCTCTTTAAACTTATTTTTATTTTATTTTTTAAAAGATTTTATTTATTTATTTGACAGACAGAGATTACAAGTAGGCAGAGAGGCAGGCAGAGAGAGAGGAAAGGAAGCAGGCTCCCTGCTGGGCAGAGAGCCCGATGCGGGGCTCGATCCCAGGACCCTGGGATCATGACCTGAGCCGAAGGCAGAGGCTTTAACCCACTGAGCCACCAGGTGCCCCTAAACTTATTTTTTAAAAACTATCTATTGTTGGATCAAATTCTCTGCCTCATCCCCTGTCCCTGAATTTGCTTTGTGCACTCCAAATCCTTTGATATGATGTACATTGGCCGTGGCGTTTGATGGTTGTATTGAGCAAACCCATCCTTGTTGAGTAGTTATTTCAGTTGCAAGAAGCAGGTGATGGCTGTGGATTAACTCAGTAATGCTCCACACCTTCTTGGCCCTACCACTTCATCCCCAGGAAAGCTAAAGATCTGTGTTATACCTGAGTCATCTGAGTCTCAAAACATTGTCATTAACACAGCAGTTTCTGTGTCTGCACCTCTTGCCCTCCATAACCCAGCGAGACTGTTTATTTGTAGGACAAAAAAAAGCTTTCCATTCACAGCCAAGAAAATTATACCTTACTTGTACTTGGTACAGATTAATTTTTCTCAAATATGTCTCGATTCATAGTAGAACTGCACGGTGGCCAGTGATCTGCTACTTGGAATCAAAGGAGCATTGACGCGACAGAGGCAGCAAAGATTTTCTGATCACTTTGCAAATTTACATGTCACCAATTTGCAGTCCCTGATGCCTCTCCCCCTGCCCCACCTCATTCAACCATTTGGAGTCTGAGCTGAAGTGTGCTGGTTCCTACAAATGGCAGGTTTTAGAAAACATCTGGGCCGCTCTGATCATTCGCTGAGTCTCGATATATCTGGAGGGAATGATCTGAATTGAATCTGGATCCCAGGCTCCGGGGGTTGACCCACTGCAAACCACCCCTGCAACACCCTATATGCTGATTCCACAGCCCTATAGGCTGATTCAACATCACTCCCTAGACTTCTGAACAAGACGAAAGAGCTCAATTTGTTTCCCGCTTATCGGAGAGCCAATGAGGATGCATTAAGTGGCAACTTCAGCAGGAAGGAGAGGGGTGGGGAGTCCTAGTCGGTCAACACATCCCCATCAGTGCACGTAATCGATTTAGAGGCAAGGCCAATTTTACAGTGGGGTTTTTGACATGAGGCGAACAAGCTACAGAGCTTTCCCAAGCAGATTCAACAAAGCCAACTACAGTTGGAGTCCCTCCTCATTACTCGAAAGAAAAATCCCAAAGATCCAAATAACACCCAACACTAAACTTGACCACTATTCCTAGGTAGATGTGGACCAGACTTCAAAAGAAGTGTTAATGATACAGCTCCACTCAGAGTCTCCAATCCAGGGCTCGCTCTCTCTGTCTTTTTCTCTTTTAAGAATGAGGGGAGGTTAGGGGCAGAGGGAGAGAGAGAACTCTAAGCAGTCTCCATGACCCTAGCGCAGGGCCCAACATGGAGCCCGATCCTATAACCCTGAGCTCATGACCTGAGCTGAAATCAAGAGTCAGACGCTTAACCAACTGAGCCACCCAGGTGCCCCCAGGGATCTCATTCAATCTCTCTTTCACAGCAGAGAAAGTATTCAATAAATATTAGTGACAGATAACAGTAACATCATCGTTGTCACTGTTATTATGAAGGTGCTTTTCATAGCTCCCAGAATATAGCAGACACTTAAAACTGGCTTTTGGATTAATTTATGAAACAACTATAATGTGAAGCATAATCATGATCACCATAACCATAACTACATTTTTGAGCTCTGATGTGTCAAGCACCATGACCACGCTAGGCAGTTTTATATGAAGTAGCTTACTTCTTACCAACAATGCATCTGCAGCGTACGTTCCCAGTAGAGTTCCTCTAGAGCACGGAAGTTATTACTAGTCAAATCACCAGGAAGTGACAAAACAGGGATCTGAACTCAGGCCTTTCTTGTTGGAAAGAGACTATGAATAATGATAAGGAAAAGAGCAAAACTTGACTGAGTGCTTACCAGACACTGTGCCGAACGTTCGACCTGCCTTACAACTACGTTAGGCAGATTGTGCACCACTGTAAAACACTGCCTTGGTTTCCAGGGTCACAAATCAGAAAGGCACTAGAAATACTGAGAGAACTGTGGTTCCAGAAAACAAACGAACAGAGGCTGTCCCTTGGTTTCTGTCCTTATACAAAGATAGCAGAAGGTAGCAAGAGCCCATGCTGTGAAGGAACAACTTGGGCTCTAAGTAGAAAATGCAGTCACATGAACTCTTCTTGTAAAGTTGGCTCATGGAACACTGGAGATGGCCACGGCCTTGGCAAACAAACTTTACAAACCAACCGCCCTAACCCCAATTGGTAGACCAGACATCTGAAGTCCTGAGACGGGGAGCAATGTGTTTTCACAGTCTCCCAAAGAAGCTTGGGGTTTTTGAAAGCTTTTCAGAGTGGCAGGTGGGGCCCCTCCAACATTTACCAAGGGCTCTGTTAGTGCCCCCAAGATGGAATGTGACAATGAATCCAACACAGGCCCTGGCCCTCAAGGAGCTCACTGTCCAATGAGGGAGACAGGCAAGTCACAAGCAACAGGAATTTGAGCCAAGAAGGAAGTTTAATGGCACTGGACTAGGTGAGTTCAGAGGAAGAAGAATCCTTTCCAGTGGGGGGCAGGGTGTCAAGGAAAGCTTTGTAAAGGAGATGATATCAGCAAACGACAGGTAAAATTATGAGAAGAAGAAACACATTTAGGTAAACAGCTATGGCAGAGGGAGAAAATTTTCATGTGTGCTCAGGAAGCAGGTGGGTTTCCAATTTGGCTGGACATGAGTGGAAGTGAGGGAGAACCAAGGAACCAAAGACTGTTCCATTGGTTTGGAAGCCCAGAGACAGGAGGTGAAAGAGAGCGGACTGCCCCTTAGCTGCTGGAGTCTGAGCACGAGATAGAGGCAATTACAACCGGCCTCAGAAGGATGCATCTTGCCACTGCTTTCTGGTAAATATCTGAGTTCAGGAAGAGGCCCAAGAAAAGAGAGGCAGGAAGTGGGAGAACAGTCAGGAGGCTGTTTGTCGCAACAGCACAGACAGGAGGGAATGAGCGTCGCCTCAAGCGGGGGCGGGGACCCGGGAAGTGTAGAGGAGGGGGGATGCTTGGCAGTTTTCCTTCTCTTCCACTAGGTCTGTGCTTAATTGCTGAGCGGCCCCTCGGTGATCTGAAGCAGTACGTGGTCTCAGCTCATGCACACCGGACCCCCTAGGGGCTCTTGCTCCCTGAAGGGGTGTGACTGCCTAGCTTCTGAATACTCATCCCTCTACTCTGGGCCGTGTTTGGCTCCTGCTAAACTTTATAACCTCATCAACACATTTCTACTGCTCGCTTTTTTTTTTTTTCAGGGAGGAGTCTGGGGATGGGATGTGCAGGCAGAAGCCAGCCCCTTCCAGACAACAGACCTTTCACCACGGGTCAAATGGGCAATTGCATGCCATTGTCGGCAGCCACTGCTTTTCTGGGTCTTAGCTCTAGCTGGAGCTTCTTGAGGCACCAATCCTCAACAAAAGGCACCTGCCTCCCAGGGTCAAAGCTAACAAAAAAAGTTATTTGACAATTAGATATGTCCATTCAGAAGTATTTACCAACTGAAACTCCACAAAAAGTAGTCGGGAGGCACAGTGCAGAGGGAGATCGCCTAAGCTCCTAGACACTGCAAGAAACCCAAAAGCCCCACCAGGGAGACCAGTCCTCAGCACTCTGTCTTTACATTCGACCTACTCAGAGCAATTTGCACAACCTTCCCATTTCATCGAAGACAGCTGCTGACGATGAACTAGGTGCATTTGGTTTTCTCTCCTAAGAGGAGTTATGGATCTTCAGAGAAGGAGTATTACTTGATAAAACCTTGTATACCACCAGCAGAACACATCTCAAATCTATAACAAAATCTTCTTATAACAAAATCTGCTTCACAACTCTTAACAAGACTAGACTAAAAATGGAACACCCACAAACAAGCAGAGGAGCTTGGAGTGATCAGCAGCGACAGAAATAATAGTCTTCCAGAGATGAGCATGGAGCATGCTGCAAACACCTGTGGGGTAGGGTTTACCAGAACCCGCCACCAGCAAAGTCATCCCTAGGAACGGAGATGTAAAACTCATGGGCCAAGTCAGCCTTCTGCATCACACCAGGCAGGTGGTACAGCTCCGGCGGGCTGGGGATAGCTGTCATCACAATTACAGCCCAGCGCACACATCCCTGGGATTTCTTGTCTTCAGATTTGTCCCTTAATAATTCCTACTTACCGCCCTGCATGTGCGTACAACTTTCGGACAGTTCCACCTGGCAGCTGCCTTCAGAGATGCTCATGTGTACTTCAAACCATCTGCTCTGGCGAGGAGAGCCTGGGGACAGTGTAGAAACAAGCTCCCACCTCTGCCAGGGAGTAAGGGGGGCTCTCGAAGATACTGAAGGGGACTCTGGACTTACCACAGTCCTTGGGCAGCTATAGCATGGATGTCAAAGGAAGGTATAGTCCCAGAATCCACACTGCGGGGCTGGAGTTACCCTTCCAACCCGCTCTTCTGGGCCAGGACAACTAGTGTCCTCAGCCCGCTGAAGTGTCAGTGGCCCCAGCCTACTGGGTTTCCATGGAACCAAGATGCACATGCTGGGTATCACTCGGGACTCTGGGCTTAGGGGATGCATACAGGACCACAACGATGGCATCTGCTCTGACAGCAATCCTTTGCAACTGAATTTTATTATATTCTGAGTTTTCCAATCATGAGCAATCACACTGCTACTGGCCAGAGAATGACATACATCACATTTGGGTGCCTCGACACAAATTACCCCATTGGATCCTCCCAACATTTTTATCTCTACCAATGGATGAAGAGACTGAGGCTGGGAAAGACGAAATGACTTGACCAAAGTCACTCTGCTTGGTAGAGGATGCGAGGGGTAGCCCCTCAGGCTCATATAAAAATACAGATGGAGAAAAAAGGAGCAAATCTGAGCTCCAAGTCAGGGAACAGAGAGAGATGCTGTGGGGACAGGAAGCAGCCCAAGCAGCCGCACGTATTCTTACCTCATTCCAGCAGCTTCCAAGATCTGTCAGCAGACAGGAGGTCACATGTGGCCAGTAAAATACCTGAAAAGCTGACCACAGCATAGTGGGAGCCAGGAAGAAGCTACCCCCCCCCCACAGATGACCAATCCATCGCTGAGGTTGTGCGAGGACATCATAAAGAACAGACAGATTGGGTGGTCGAAGAAAAGAGTCAGACCCTGCTTCAAATCTCAGCTCTGCCACTTCCAGTGACCTTGGCTAGATCGCCTCTGCTCTCTGAACTTCAGTTTCTCTGTAAAACTGGAGATGGTAACAGCACCCCCGTCTCTGAGTTGGTACGAAGATTACATACGACCTGGCGCAATACTTGGAACTTAGTAGATATTAAGTAAAGCACAACAACTATGGTAGACCAGCCATCCTTTTCTGCGTCCTCGTTCCCTCTAAGAGAAGTTCCTTGTCCACGTCTCCTCAATATCGTGAGAGGTGTGGTGTCCATGTCTAAGGCCTCCTCTGCTTCCTCAGACCAGGGAGGAAAGGGAAAGGGGAGCGTTCAGAGGTAAGGACAGCTTCACGTTAGCCAGGATTGCACCATGTGGCCTACACATCAATGTTTTACCTTTACATTTTGCCAAAGGATGAATACCTATTCAGTTACACCAGTTTGATTCAGTACAGTCAAACATAACAGACTCCCGAGCTGTTCTCTGCTAGGATCTTCCAGCACAGGCATAGGTATGACAGGGTGTCACCTTCCAGAGGCACACACATGAGCCACTCATTCAGAATAACACAGAACATGAGAATTGCTATGGAGAAGTTGGTGGGGGGATGTGCGATTCACCCTGGAGGAGGAGATGTCTAGCCTGTTTGAGGGAAAATAGGAGAAAGCTTCATAAAACAAGTGGAATTTGAGATGGGTCTTGAGAAACGAGTAGTTCAAAGGATGAAGATGGAGTGAAGAATGATCAAAATGGTGGGGAGGCCATACATGAAGGCATTGCTTCAGGAAATTACGAATCCATCAAGAGAAAGACAGCAATCCAGTGTGGCTGGAACGCATGGTAATAGATAAGAAAATAGATTTCTTTTTTTTAAATAGAGACCAAGACTATGTGGACTTCAAAATAGGAAGGAACCGTACTAAAAGCAAAGGGGCAAATAAACATACTAAAAATTAAAAGGGGGATAAGCTGTAGATGCAACAGAGGAAAAAAGATCAGATAATGTTATGAGCAACTTGATGCCCATAAATTCAGCAATTTCAACAAAATATGCAAATTTTTGAAATTTTGCAAATTATAGAAAACCATAAATTTTTTAATTAACCCAAGAATGGCCCTATAAGCATTTAAAAAATTTAAAGCATCATATTAAACAAATGCCAGACCCAAGAGGGTTTTTTTTTACAAGCAAGAGCTACTAAACATTCGAGAAACAGGTAATTCCAATCTTATACAAACACTTCCAGAGAATAGAAGAAAGGAATATTTCCCAACTCATTTTATGAGGCTACTTTTGCCTTGGCACCAAAATAAACAAGAATAATAGAGAAAGAAAAAAAAATCATACTAACCTAACTTGCGAAAAGAAATGTAAAAACGCCCAACAAAATACCAGCAAATGAAATCTAGCAATGTCTAAAAAAGAAAATCAATCATGACCAAGCTGGGTTAATTACAAGAACTTAAGTTTGTTTTCACATTAAAAATTCTAGGAGTGTAAAGCACTGCATTGTTTCAAAGGATTAAAAAAGAAAGAAAAACAAAAAACAAAAAACTACACTATATGAACATCTCAAAAGGTACAGAAACTGCATTTGATAAAAATCAACATCCATGCATAATAAAATCTATTAGCAACCTGATAAAAGCTATCCATACAAAATACTTGGGAGGCATGATAACTCAGCGGTAAAATATTCTAAGAATTCCATTTAAAATCAGGAACAAAACAGGAATGTCCGGGATATACTCTTGGGCTGGTGGCCCTCCTGCAGGTCTGAGCTGGTACAGTGAGGCGAGACAACGGAAAACATCGCAGAAGGACTGGAGAGGAAGAAATAAAACGTTCACAATTTGCTAATGCTTTGATTCATTATAGAGAATAAAAGAATCTTATAAATTATTAGAATTTTATTCAGTTTAGCAGGCTTCTAAAAGCCAGGCAGTCTTGTTCAACTGCCCAGGCTATAGGGTAGATCTGTGGGGGTTCATTTTAATTTTTTAACTCTAATTATTTTTCATCTTTATGAATATGGCACAGGCAGCCTTCCATATGTACATTTCGTCATAAACATGAAAAATAAATAAAAAACAAAAACTTGGAGGCAGAAAGATGAGTGCTGTGCTGTCCTGGTAGGTTGGGTGAGGGCCAGGAGGGCCTGGGACAGTGCCGGGACAGTGAGCACAGCCGGTGGAGGGCTGTGGTGGGAAGCCCACTACATCACCACAAGGGACAGAGGAAAAGGCGAGAGAAAGAGGAGTCTGAACAGAGCACAGAGCGTGCCCCCCAGCTCCCTGTCCATGAGGCCACCCCTCTTCGAGCAAACTTTTCCCCAGAGCCCCTTTCCTGAGAGCCCCGCTCTCTCTGTACCAGCTCGTAGTGGCTGGTGGAACAGCTCTCTTTGGGCCCCCCGTGGCTACAACTGGTGGTCTCATCTCGGCCCCCTGCCTGGCTATGTCTGGCAACTCCGTGCCTGCAAGCACAGCCTGTCCTAGTCCAGGCATTAGAGGAACAGAGCCAAATGTATCAAGTAAATACTCATTTACTGGGTCTCACTGACCTAGCCTCTCTTTTTAGAATAAACACAGGAAATAACATCCTCGTAAGAGAAGAACAAATCTTACTGAAATAATGTCTAAGAAAGGCATGGTAACCTGTCCATTTGCTGTCAGGGGCTGGGTCTGTCTGGGCCTTTGGCAGTGGCGGATGGTAGGGGAGAGGGTCTTTTCTGTCTCAGAAAGAACAATAATTCTACATCCTCTGCCCCAAGACCAGCCACACAGCCGTCAGAACACTGATAACGGATGTAGAATCAAGGGTTCCCTTTTCGGTTTGTTTGGGACCAATGACTGGGCTCCTAGTGGCATGACACTTTGACCTTTTGCCCCTGAGCCTTTCTGTAGCATGCCCCCTGGCCCCCGCGCTCTCCGGATCTCACCTATGAATTGAAAGTTGTTTGGGGCTGGAAGCCCTCACAGTGTGTGTATCGTGACACACAAAAGACTGGGTATCAGCTGGGGCTACAGAGCAGACAGCCCCAACTTAGATCACAACTTCGCCATGTTCCACAGACCATGTACTAAGGACACTCCAGCAGAAGACAAAGGTGGTAAGGAAAGGCTACCAAGTTGGGTCCTCAGTAAGGACATCCTAGCACCCAGCGGTGACAGAAATGGAGAGACAGAAGAAGGGGGAGAGAGGGAGTGACCAAAGACAGGAAGGAGAGGAGAAGGAAAGGAAAGAAGGAAGAGGTGGGGATGACAAGACAGTTCAAAAGAGTGAGAGGCTCTGAGGGGCACTGACAGGAAACAACACTGGGAATGTGATCAGTAAACCAAACCCCAAACGGTGGAAGAGAAGATTTTTTTTTTCCCTTTGAAAAGTATGAACGCCTGCAAACAATAGGATCCATCCACTAGCCAAGAAAGCTCACAGGCTTCATAATTCCCTCTTTTTTTTTAAAGATTTTATTTGTTTATTTGACACACAGAGATCACAGGTAGGCAGAGAGGCAGGCAGAGAGAGAGGAGGAAGCAGGCTCCCCACTGAGCAGAGAGCCCAATGTGAGTCTTGATCCCCGGACCCTGGGATCATGACCCGAGCCAAAGGCAGAGGCTTTAACCCACTGAGCCACCCAGGCACCCCATAATTCCCTCTTTTTGAAGAGTAAAAGCTCAGGGGCGCCTGGGTGGCTCAGTTAGTAAAGTGTCCAACTCCTGATTTCGGCTCAGGTCATGATCTCAGGGTTGTGAGATCAAGCCCCTTGTCTAAGATTCTCTCTCCCCTTCTGACCTTCCCCCACTCTCTCTCTGAAAAAAAGAAGAAAAGAAAAGAAAACAAAGGAAATAGTTCAGAGATAAAGGGATGTGATGTCTCATATGCCAAAGGGAAACTTTGTATGTGAGCCCCTGTCCCTGACCTAAGTGGAAGAAACTTTCCCCACAATACCACGAGCCAAGAAAGGTAGCTGCTATCACTTAGCATCTCAGTAAGATGGAGATGCTCTGAGTCTGTCCAGTCCCCAAACATGACTCACGTCCCTTCAAAAGGAACAGGTTCACCACGACTGGGGAAACTTTGCTGCTAACGAATAAGTCCAATGACCTCAGAGACCCGACTCTGACCTCTCCTGAGAAGAACAAAAGGCCGCATTCTCCTCAAAGCCATTCTGACAAGAAGCCAACAGTCCACTACGCTGCCAGAGATGATTAACATAGTGGTTTGGTTAGAAATCAATAAATGCACTTTTTAATCATCCTTGAAGCCAAAAGCTATTGTACAGTTGGCAGCAAACACCTACAAACAGGTGCAAGTTATTTTACTGTTACTCCAACCGCAGCATGTGTCTCGAACACGTGCTATTATTTGTGGGTCTTAATCCGATACCGTGTCATAGTTTTAGGTGAGAAACAGGTTTGTAATTTTGAAAGAGAATATTCAATGGGGTATTATTTCGCCTTTCAAGAGAACTGAGAGAGCTATTATACTTGAGGAATAAAAAATGGAACTTGAGGAAGTACAAAATCTTCAGAATAACTATAAGATGCTTCTGCAATGGGAAAAAAAATGCATTATGCCCCAATCTCTTCCCTTTAAAACTGCTGTGAATGAAATTAATTGTAGATCTTTACAATCGGTTTACAGCTAAGCGGGCCGCCAGACATGTCCCTGAACAACTCAATGACACTGTTAGTACAGAATGGTTCCAGAAGATGAAGAGAAAACAGGACTCTGGAATAGAAGCTAAGTACCTAGACAAGGACAGATTCTTCAAAATCAAGTAGATTTTACAAGTGGATTGTTCTGAGGACAGAGAAAGACTTTTCAGAGAAATGCCAAACAGAGCCCAGAGCAATGGTAGGCTTCCAGACCAGCCCAGGCTCGCCCTGTTGGAGGCCCAGGCCTCTGTCATGGCTGCTTTCCCTCCTGTGGTCTCCCGGGGGAAGCGCCTGGAAGCAGGTCTCCAAGGCAGTCTACACAGCTATCTACGCTTCCTTATGGCGCTGGCCTGTTCTAAACTCGGCTGGAGCCAGTAGCTCAGGCTTGTGCGGTCTGCTTCCAAATTTCACACCGCAGAACCAGAACGAGGAAAGAAGAGAGCCCACACAGGCCATGCCCTCTGCTTAGGGCCGCTGCCCTTGGTGGGAGCGCTGACTTGTTACAACCACGAGCTTCGCCGGAACTATGTCTGTGCGTGACTCACGCTTTGATGCTTCGATGGTGGCTTGCGTGAGCTCTCCCGCAAATTACAGTCGCTGGAAACGGTGTTGATTCGTTCACCGCAACAAACTCATTTAAAATAGAACTTCAAGTAATTCTGACAGACATCATCCAAATGTATAATGTCCTTGGCCTGTCCCTTTGAGAAACAGAAGCATATCACAGAACCACCAATTTCTATTATTATGCAGCTGTTTCTTTCCGAACAGCTGCCCCAGTGCTGGTGAGACCAGTGCCCAGAGTGTTAGAGAACTGGGGTGCATGGGGAGGGCTGGTCTGGGAGAATGGCACCCGAGGAAGATGTCAATCTCTTCCCCCCTCCCCCTCTCTGCCTCACTAAACTGACATCCAATATCAGTGTTCCCTAGCTTCATAACTTTTCTCTTCTGCATTTTCTACGGCATTTATAATCCTCACCACAATATAGTATCTTACAGTTCCCTTACTTGTTTATGTATGTGCCTCCTCTCCTCCCCACTGTTTTATAACATGATAATTATCACCATCAAACAGCTTGCTGAAGCTCTAACATACACTAATGCCACCGTACAGTCGGGGAGAGTAGAAATGTGCTTAGAGACAGAAGTTCTAATTTTAAAGTCCCTGCTTCAGCACTTACTGAGAACGTAACCGTGGAGAACACACCTAACTTGCCTGGGCCTTGATTTCCTCATCTGCAAAAATGGGAGTGATGTGTGCTGATGGAGGGGGGTTGGAAAAAGCTAAGGAGGGGGATGCAGGGGTGGGGGAGGTGGAGCAAGAGCAGGAAGAGAAAAAGACATCCTTGACAGCGCGGCATTGTGGACAACAAATTTGGAATCCGATGGACCGGAGTGCTCTCATTGACCTACCCGGTCATCAAATACAAGTTACTTATATTCTCTCTGGGAGCCTGTTTCCTCATCTATGTAATTGGAATAATAGTAGGGACCCTGAGGACCTCCCAGGCTAGTTAACCTATCAAAAAACCTGGTAGAGGGCCTAGCACATAACAAAGGCTCAAAGGGTAAGTATTCTTACTATACTTGCAATCAGGATTATCATTTACACTTGATTCCTGACCTCAAGCGGTTCCCAGTCCAGCAAACCAAATGAGATCCAGAGGGAAGCCTCTCTCCCAGTGTGCAGCCCCAGGAGCTGAGGACCAAATGGGCAGGAACAGAGGCGAAAGCGTTGGCTGGCGCAAAGGGAGGGTGAGCTCACAGAGGCTGCACCATCATGGGAAGGCTCCATGCCCAGGAAAGCGCCGCTCCCTTGCCATCCCTCCCCCAGCATAAGAACCCACTGCATGCCACACCTTCCCACAACAAAATCCAAACTCACGGGAGCTTAAACAATGTCCAAGAGGGCATTGGAAATCAGCAATGACTTTTAATCAGAGGGTGACATGATTGAGAGCTGCACTTTAGGAAAATTAGCCCGAGAGTACTATGCAGAATACATTTAAGAGGCCAATTAGCTCATGACATCCAAAAGGTGGAAATAACCCAAATGTCTATCAGTGGGATGAAGGGATAAACAAATATGGTCTATTCGTACAATGGACTATTACTCAGCCATTAAAAAAAAGGATGGCATACTGATATATACTACAATAGGAATGAACCTCCGAAACATCAGGAAACTCAACATCATTAGGCTGAGTGAGAGAGAAGCCAGCCACGAAAGTCCACATATTCTAGGATCCCATTTATATGAAAGTCCAGAGCAGGGCAATCTGTAGAGACAGATAGTAGATTAGTGATTGCTTAGGGCTGGAGGGAGGGGGAACAGGGGAAGGTTGGGCATGATGGCTGGAGGGTTTGGGGCTTCTTTTCAAGGTGATAAAAATGTTCTGAAATAGACCAGAGGCAACTTGTGTAGAATGTGAAATATATCTCAGGAGTGCTGAGGCCAGCTGGGAGCCACTGTGGCGGTCCAAGTGGGAAGAGTCAAGGACATGGGACAGGAAGAAGTGAGAAACGATTCTCCAACCCCGATTCAGAGCAAGATGGAGATGACACCCTCAAGAACCAGGCATGGAGATAGAAGTGTGGTGCGGTGGTAAAGAGTACAGACTTTATCATCACCCGGCCTGGACTTTCAATCTGCTTTAGCCACTTACTTGCTGCTTGACCTTGGTCAAGTCACTACACCTCTTTGAGCCTGTGTCCCAGCAAAAAAAAAAAAAAAAAAAAGGAAGAAATGATAGTATCTGCCTCACAGGCTTGTGGTAAAACTTCAACAATGAAAATGTATTAATATCGAGAGTTTTGGGGAACCTTCCTTGAGGTCTATCATTGAACAAAGTGTGCTGGACACAGGACCAACGGGTACGGGGGCTTACAAAGAGGTACTGAGAACAAACTTCACAGCTCAAGATCTGACGAAGGACCCACGTTCCCAAAGGCAGGCTTTTGAGACATAAATGAATAAATGAGAGCTTCTGGGGGAAAATGCATTAATGTCAGGTTAGATGCCTGACACACAGAAGTTCCTCAATAAATACCAACCACCATGATCAACTTCATTATCACCATGAAGACATGCCTCTGACTAAACGGAAAGAACAATGTGGGGGGCAGGGGGTTAAGTTCAGAGGAGCAGTTTATAGGGCCTGGAACTTGGTGAGGCCAAGGCTGGGGCTTCTTGTCATTACATTTGAGATGCATATTAGCTGCTGTGACTTCACTGCTCAAAATACTTCTTAAGCTGGGTTTCCAAAAAGAACAGTGAAACTTAATAGGCAGGCTATCAGTAAGGAATACCCTCTGAGAAATGTGGCCTTTGGCACACCCAAGGGTAACCAGGGACATTGGGCAACACTGGACTGCTCAACCCTAAATTGAGCTTGGCCATTTCCTGCATGCCTGTGAAACCAGGACTGTTTAACTCAGAAGCCAGCAAATTACAGCTCATTAACCAAATTCAGCCTGTCACCTGTTTTGTGAATAAAGTTTTATTGTAACACAGACATGGCTATGTGTTTCTGTATGATCTCTGGCTTGTTTCATACTACAATGGCAGAGTTAAGCAGGTAGAACAGAGACCAGATGGTCCACAAAGCCTCAAACATATTACGTGGCCTTTTGTAGAAGTTTGCCCAAACCTGGTTTAAATTATGTTGAGTTGCGCTACTCACCAGTGTCCTGTATGATTTTCAATTTTTTCAACTTTTTCCCATTCAAAATTCTCTGATTCTTTATGATGTTTTGTCAAGGCCATTTTTAATATCAACATTGTTCTTCCTTAGGATTCCATATGGGCCACACTAAACAGGTCTCAGGTACAAAGGCCCTGGACCCAGGGCTCCTGGCCACTTTCTTTTAAACATTTATTTATTTTAGAGGAGGGGAGGAGCAGAGGGAGAGAGAGGCAAAGAAGAAGATTCCCTGCTAAGCGCAGAGCCTGTTGGGGGTCTCTATCTTAGGACCCTCAGTTCATGAGCTGATATGAAACCTAGAGTCAGAGGCTTAACCCACTGAGCCACCCAGGTGCCCCAGGCTCCTCTGTTTAAAAAAGAAAACCTATTGATGATCCATTCATTCTTCAACCTGTAACTATCTGGCATGCATAGATCATGAGGTGTTGTGTGCAGCAGGGATGGGGTCATGCAGGGAACAGGCACTGCGTGGGGAACTATGCAGCCTGAGTTCTAATCCCCGCCTTTCTAATTTGCTGAGTGACTCCCAGCTCCATGACTCGTTCCAAACTCTATACAAGACAAACAACTCTAGTTCACCCTCATGACACCTATCAAATAGCAAGGAGCCAATAAGATTGAGCATGAACATAAACAAGAGCAAGTTCTACCACAGTAACTAAATATTTGCTTTTTATGTACTGAATATTTAAATCACATCATCATCTTTCTAGACTATATGAGAACACGTGATTTTACATTCTAATACTTTGGAATACATTACAGGCTGGTATGACGGCAAAAAAAATATAAAAGAATCTAAATTTATAGAAGATATAGAAGACAATTATTTCCATTACAATAGGACATTTTCCTCTATCGAGTCATTCAGCAGGTTTCACTTTGAGTTTCCCACAAAGAGTGAACTTCCTTTAAGTAAATATGAGTTGCTGTACAACTATGTGATTTCATTTGATTCTTCAAAATCACTTCCACTGTGTAAAAAAAAAAAAAAACATGGCATGCTTCATATGCACCTGAGGGTAAACACTCGGTTGGCTTCCGTTGGCAACAGCAGGATTCCAGAAGTGAGGTGAGTGACAGGGCATGGAAAGGCTAATCCTGTATGTTTGTCAAGCTAAAGCAAATCTATGCCTCTAATGTAAGATCTGTGACTGAGGAGCCACCCCAAGACAAATCCTTGCCCTGTGTGCGACAGCGCCCTCCAGTGGATGGGGCACATTCCAGACCCAGAGGCCCCTTAGAGCGGCCCTGGGAACTCCACAGCGGCACTCAAGATTGGTTACCCTTCATTTGTCAGATGACTCCACCAAGCCATACAGAAGTCTGGTGACCCCCTTCCCCAGGGCCATCCAGCTTGCCCACCACAGGGGCGGTGTTTAAAATCCATGCCTACCACTCACAATACCTCTGACATGAATTCGTTCCACACTAGTGCCATAAAGCTCTAAAGGAAATGTTAGGCTTTGCTTGCAGGAGCCCAGGTTTTGTAATGGTCTTATGGCCCTCGCACTTACAAACTCTTAGGGCTGGATGGAGGACCAGTTTTCGCAAATGGAATGGGAGCATGAGATAATCGATTTGGGCCTCTGAGATATTTATCCTCATTATGGTTTCTGGTAGCTGATTTTAATATTTTAATGAATCATTTTATTGGGCTGGGCTCAGAGAATAGGTTGAACAAAGACACAACTTCTAAGATCTAGCTAGGACTCCAAATGTACCAAGGAAAATTTGTGAAAGAAGCTATACTGAGTTAAAAATGGGCCTTCAGTTTACAAACAGATTTTAAAAATTCTTCGTTGCCAAGTGTGAAGGAGGCCGGACGTGCCACTGCAAGGACTGCTCTGAAGGACAGGAAGGAGACCACGGAGACTAAGGAGAAGCTGGGGGAGAAGATCAAGAGTCCCCAGAAGCTACTGTGTAAAATCACTATTTTACCCGCTGAACAGATGCAGAATTCAAGCCTTGGGCTATTTCCAGAAGGCTTCAGAAGCTTATAATTCTCCTTTGTACACAGGCCATGTTATTTTCTCATTGTGATTTTTACTTTTAATATTTATCAGACCCTGGGGATAGGAAAGTGACTAAGACGCAGTCCTACCCCCAAGGAATACATGGTAGAGAGAGGAGGAGGGGTGTGGACAAGTCTATTGACAGATATAACACAGAATGATCTAGAGAGACGCGTGCTAGGCAGTAGCATCAGGGGCACTGAGCTCCTTATAGTAGTTATAGATGATATTTTGTAATACCTAAAATTATGGTTGTGGGGGGAGAAGCATAGTGTAACTTGCTCTTCTAAGAGGAGTTTCATTGAAACAAAAGCAACTGGTTATTTGTCATGAATACATTACATACAAGCAACCTCATAAAAAGCCAAGGCAACAAAATAAACTAGGCCCCGCAGATGGAAAGTAATCAGAAAGCCTTAGGCCATCGATAAAATATGCTGATCGTGAAATATTTATCCTTCACTGCAGAAAAGAGAAGGATCAGGTTATGAAAGCTGCCCTCTCAGGCCATCTGCCAGGGCTAAGTCTGAAACTCCAGTGAATCTTGGGAAGGGGAGTTTAAAATAAACATTTATATAATTAACTAAAGAATGAAAGAACCATGGAGAGAGGAAGGGAAGAGGGAGGAAAGAGAGGGAAGGAAATACGAGAAGGATGATTTTGTGTCTTTGATGTCACCCCTCCTCTTCTGGGGGTTCTAGCCCATAGGAATGATGAAGGCTCACTTGGGAACAGATATTCATTATGTCAAAATATATAATATATAAATGCCTATAAAGATATTTAATAGAAGAAGGAAGAGGAGGAGGAAAGGAGGAAGAGAAAGACAAGGACAACGGTAATGAAAAGGAAGAGAAGGAGAGGCACTCATATTTTATTGAATATCTAGTATGATCTCATTTAACCAATGAAAACCTATGACAAAGTGGTAAGAGCAGAGATGTGTGGATTCAAGTTTTGGCTTTGCCACTTCCTAGCTGGTCACTCTGGACCTGAGTTTTCGCATCTGTAAAATTAAGTAACAATCCCTGTCCTAACCCATCTAGAAGACTGAAAGACCAAATGAGATGATGGAAGTGAATAGACCATAGAAATTCTAAAGGCCAGGACACCTGGGTGGCTCAGTCAGTTAAGCATCTGCCTTCGGCTCAGGCTCAGGTCATGATCCCAGGGTCCTGGAATGGAGTCCCACATGGGGATCTTTGCTCAGCAGGAAGCCTGCTTCTCCCTCTTCCCCTCCCCTTGCTCATGCTCTCTCTCCCTCCATTTCTCTCTCTCTCTCTCTCTCTGATAAATAAATAAACAAAATCTTAAAAAAAAAAGAAACTCTAAAATCTTGCCCAAATGTTAGTTATCACCTGTAATACTTTTATTCCTGATGGGGAACAGTGTTTAACTGTGACATAAAATGATGTTCCTTCTCAAGGACCTTGTGAGTTACAGATCTGAGAAAGGCCCAGTTCTGTTGTTTCCACATCAAATAAGGCACATGAAACCACATACAAAAATATATTCTGGAGGTCAATAGTCATAAGCCTACAGAGTTCTGGTCACAGGAAGTTCTCTGATTTGGACAGCCTGGCAAATGTTCTAGTCAGGCTTCTGCTGGGGTCCTCAAGCCCTATGACCCTGGGTCCACCTGGATGGCTGAGGCCAAAGAGTGTCATATCTGATGGGCTCAGAGACCAGGCAAAGATGAAAGACATGGGATGGACTCAGCTTTAAAAACATGCCAATACAGACGATAGTCAACATTTCAGGGTTTGTTTAAGATTTTATTTACTTATTTGAGAGACAGAGAGTGAGGGAGCGAGAGAGAGCACAAGCAGGGGGAGCAGCAGGCAGAGGGAGAGGGAAAAGCAGATACCCTGCTGAGCAGGGACTCGATCCCAGAACCCTGGGATCATGACCTGAGTCAATGGCAGATGCTTAACGGACTGAGCCACCCAGGCGCCCCAACATTTTATCATTCTTCTGTTCTTACAGAAGTCACACAGACTCATGATAGAAAAAAAAATGAGAATATACATGTAAGAAAATAGAATCAACTAAAGTCATCATTGCACTACCCACATGTAACCACAGGTGATACCTTTGAATATGTATTTTCACATCTCCTTCCACGTACAGAAACCTGGATCTTTAAGACGACAATGATACATGGTGATCTTTCTTTACAAGGAAGGATATTTTATTATAAAAAGAAATGGGTTTTATAAAAAGAAGACTATTAGATAATAAACACAAGGGGAAAATGGAATAATATGGCATGGAAACCACGATGTTTTCTAGTTTTTATTCTCTTGACAGCTGTGAGGACGAGGTCCTGTGGTGTCTGTCCCCACTCTGGGAGACGGGGCCAGCTCATTAGTGTTTATTAACAACCAACTCAGCAAGGAAAAGGCTCCCAGCTGTCAACACATGTCAGATGCATTCAAAACCAACAAAAGTATTCTTCACTTCAATACCAAGAAAAGGGTGAGAATCGTAAGATATAAAGCAGGGCACCTGTGGTGTTTGGGGAGCATGATGACGAAGGTAAAGAGTAAAGATGAAAAAAGAGTATATGGGAAGGGAGGAGGAGGAGAAGACAAAAACCATGTCCCAGATGTCATTCTCTTTGAGAAAACACTTTCTAAGTGATTAGGAGCACAGGCTCTGAGGTCAGACAGACATGATCTGGCATTTGAGCTGAGCCGCTGGTGACCAGGGACCGGTCACTTCCCCTTTCTGAGCCCGTATTTCCTCACATACGAAACAGGAATGCGTTGACAACAACAGCCATAGCGAGTTTCAAATGAAACAAGACACACTAAGTGCTTAGAACAGAGCCCGGTGCGCAGGGAGAGAATGACAATGAGGGCTCGACTTGCAAGTGCCCTCGTAGCTCAACCGAGGGGTCCTTGGGTGCTTACGCTGGAAACAACTCAGAAATCATTGAGTCTAAGCCCTTCGCTTCTCGGGGAGAACTCCGAGGCCCAAGGAAGGGAAAGACACACATCTATACGCAACTCATTCAGGAAACATCTATTGAACATTTGGGCAAAACACTATTCTAGGACCACGGGGAGGTGCAGTCATGAAATAAGTCTCATAGGTGAAAATGCTTACAATCTGTGTGAGTTACTTTAATCTCTTTGTGCCTCAGTTTCCTCACCTGAAAGGCGAGGGTAATAATTATACCTACTCCGGAGGGTGAGCAGAGTTAACACACATGAAGCGCTAAAAGCCTACAACACTGCCTGGAGAACATAATAAGCTGCATACATTTTTATATAAATAGATGGGGTGCACTGATTTTTATCTATTACTATATTTAAAATTTGGAATATGTATGTACATGTATTTGTGGGGGCATATATGTATACATGTACATTAATTTATTGATTTATATACTATACTTAGGTTTGGAAGACTCAAGTGAGGTCAAGGCCATCTTCCCACATTGTCAATGGTTCTGTTTTCTTCATCCTTGGCAAGCAGAGTGGTGGAGACACGAGCACTCCCCAGCCATGTTCCAGGGTCCGAGTGTTTGCTGTGCGGCCACTGAGAGACAAGGGCCGTGGCTACGGTGGTGGTGCTCACGAGCTCCCACACTAGCGGTGTGCCCGGGAGCTCCGTGCTCTAGCACAAGCTTCCTGATTCCCCACCTCCCTGGAGGCGAAAGCAGTAGAAGCTCCCTTTGCCGGGCCAGTTCAGGGGCGGTAAACCGCTAAACGTTTGCATTCTGGGGACTGAGACAACAAAATGAACCCCACGATCGTGTTGTCAGTCATCAGAGGGGGGCTGGGAGCAACCGTACACCACCTTGTGAGGCAAGGCTGGGTGACTGTCAGTGCCATCACCACCCAGAGAGCCCCCTTAAAAACAGCCCCCCCAAAAAAAGATTTCACAGACACATGATAGAACGGTGGTTGCCAGGGGCCAGAGGGATGGGAAAAAAAGGGTGATGCAGGTCGAAGGATAGAAACCTTCAGGGATGAGAAGAATGAGTTCTGAAGGTAGAACACACAGCACGGTGACTATAGTTAACGATTCGGTCTGATACACCTGGAAGTTGCTAAGAGTGGGTCTGCAGCATTTTCAACACACACACACACACACACACACACACACACACACACACAGTTACCTGGGAGGTGACTGATGTGCTAACTATCTTGATCTAGGTAATCACTGTTCACTTTAATTATATACAATTGTGTTTGTCGGTTATTCTTCAATAAAGTTAAAAAAAAAAAGAGCTCTCTATTACTACCAGGGAAGGAAAATCTGGAGATAGATAGTTACGGCGTCATACTCCCAAGATTAAAGATGTTTTTAGCAGGAGGGAAAAGAAGAGAACTGAGGCTGCCTAACAATGAGCAATTTTATTGCTTCTAAACAGAAATTTTTGATTAAAGTATATCAATATTAACTCTATTTTATAGGATTCCAGTATTTCTGCCAAGACGGTCTGTCGCAGTGCCACAGAAAATCTCCCCAATGAAACTGTTTCAGTTTATGAATGCTATCTATTTCTAGAAAAAAAAATTCTGCTCTGTGTCATAAATGGGGAAAGTTTACATAAGAGAAACAAAACAGAACACCCAAAATGAGCAGTACATTTAAAATAAAATGCTTCAGTACTATCAAAAGTGAGCACAACAAATAGCTAATACATTTCCCTATTCTAAATTCCTCAGACACGAAGCATTTGTCAATCTTCAGCTTATACCTGACATATTAAATTTTAATCACTAAACTGCCGGATGATAATACCCCACCCATACCAGCTTCTCCTACATGAACAACTAATACACGTGAGTGGTAATGTGGCAGAAATATTGTGAAGTTTCTGGCCATGACCTTTTAGCAGTAGAAATGATTATAAATTCTAAGGTCAATAAAAACTGAAGCCATATTTCTGTGATACCAAAAAGAAAACCAATCTCTATCTTGTTTTAGGGAGACAGAAAAAGCCCAAGCTTTAGAGTCAAATAATCATGGAGTTGAGTCCTGGTTCCAATGCCTATTAGGTATGTGATCTCAGGCAAGTATCTCAGTTTACTTGAGCCTCAATCTTCTCATCTGTAAAGTGGGGGATTATGGTAGGCCTACTTACTTCACAGGGCTGTTACGATATTTAATGAAATAATATTTATAAAACTCTCAGCATCATGCACAACACAGAGTAAGCTCTCAATTAGAATTACCCACCAAGCTGGGAAAACTGGACAGCTATATGTAGAAGAATGAAACTCGACCATTCTCTCAATACCGTACACAAAGATAAACTCAAAATGGATAAAAGACCTCAACGTGAGACAGGAATCCATCAGAATCCTAGAGGGGAACATAGGCAGTAATCTCTTCGATATCAGCCACAGCCACTTCTTTCAAGATATGTCTCCAAAGGCAAAGGAAACAAAAGCAAAAATAAACTTTTGGGACTTCATCAAAATCAAAAGCTTCTGCACAGCAAAGGAAACAGTCAAGAAAACAAAGAGGCAACCCACGGAATGGGAGAAGATATTTGCAAATGACAGTACAGACAAAAGGTTGATATCCAGGATCTATAAAGAACTCCTCAAACTCAACACACACAAAACAGACAATCATATCAAAAAATGGGCAGAAGATATGAACAGACACTTCTCCAATGAAGACATACAAATGGCTATCAGACACATGGAAAAATGTTCATCATCACTAGCCATCAGGGAGATTCAAATTAAAACCACATTGAGATATCACCTTACACCAGTTAGAATGGCCAAAATTAGCAAGACAGGGAACAACATATGTTGGAGGGGATGTGGAGAAAGGGGAACCCTCTTACACTGTTGGTGGGAATGCAAGTTGGTGTAGCCACTTTGGAGAACAATGTGGAGATTCCTCAAGAAATTAAAAATAGGGGCACCTGGGTGGCTCAGTGGGTTAAGCCGCTGCCTTCGGCTCAAGTTATGATCTCAGGGTCCTGGGATCGAGCCCCGCATCGGGCTCTCTGCTCAGCAGGGAGCCTGCTTCCTCCTCTCTCTCTGCCTGCCTCTCTGCCTGCTTGTGATCTCTCTCTGTCAAATAAATAAATAAAATCTTTAAAAAAAAGAAATTAAAAATAGAGCTTCCCTATGACCCTGCAATTGCACTACTGGGTATTGACCCCAAAGATACAGATGTAGTGAAAAGAAGGGCCATCTGTACCCCAATGTTTATAGCAGCAATGGCCACGGTCGCCAAACTGTGGAAAGAACCAAGGTGCCCTTCAGCGGACGAATGGATAAGGAAGATGTGGTCCATATACACTATGGAGTATTATGCCTCCATCAGAAAGGATGAACACCCAACTTTTGTAACAACATGGATGGGACTGGAAGAGATTATGCTGAGTGAAATAAGTCAAGAAGACAGAGTCAATTATCATATGGTTTCACTTATTTGTGGAGCATAACAAATAGCATGGAGGACAAGGGGAGTTAGAGAGGAGAAGGCAGTTGGGGGAAATTGGAAGGGGAGGTGAACCATGAGAGACTATGGACTCTGAAAAACAATCTGAGGGGTTTGAAGCGGCGGGGGGTGGGAGGTTGGGGGAACCAGGTGGTGGGTATTAGAGAGGGCACGGACTGCATGGAGCACTGGGTGTGGTGCAAAAACAAGGAATACTGTTTTGCTGAAAATAAAAAAAATGAAAAGTAAAAAATTTAAAAAAAAAAAAGCATTAGCCACCAAGTTAACCTGCCTTTTTAGAGTAACGGCTTTGAAATAACGATACACATACCATACAATTCACCCATTTAAAGTATGCAATGTAATTATCTTTTGTATTAACTCACAGAGTTGGATGACTATCTCCATAGTCTAATTTTAAAATATTTTTGTCACCCCAAAAACAGGCCTTTTACCCACCAGCAGTCAATACACTGCCTCTTTAATCCCCATCAAAGATTGCTAAGGACTTGGGCCCTGGATCCAGTCACAATGGAGTGGAAGTCCAAGCTCTACCACCTGCTCACCGTGTGATCCTCAGCGAGGTGCTAAGCCTTACTGGGCCTCAGGTTCCTCACTGTAAAAGGCACGTGACAATGGCACCAACCCTATAGGCCCGCTGTGAGGATCTGGGGAGACAATGCGTATACAGGAGCAGCCAATGGCTGGCCCATAAGTGAGCACCTTTTCATTCATTCTGCTTCTTTTCCTCTTCCCCTTCTTCATCTGTTTTTCCTTATCATTCCATTAGAACATGTCCCCAGGGCCTAGTGCTTTGCACAGTAAGCACATTAAGTACTTCCTGAACCAATCACTTAATCACCCAGTGGTTGTGTACATGTATATACTTGTGTGCAAGTATACACGTTTCTTTCCATTTAAACAAGATCCTGTTCCAGAAAAAAAAAGTGAGTGATATCTTGAATATTAGTAAAATATTACGAAAGCAAAAGGAAATGGTCACATCTAAGGCCAAGTACAGGCAAATGCTGTGTCTATCAACATGGCTCCAAATGATCATAATCACTGTCTAAATTTGACCACAGAGACCAAGAAGAATTAACTCACACTCTAGAGATCCAGACCAAGTCGTCATCTCCCTCGCCATAAGCTCTTCTCACATCTCTCAAGTGTACGAACCTACACCTGCCATATTCTCCAACAGCTTCGAGAAGGTTCTTAGCAAAGAGTATGTTACGAAGTTATGGTGCAATGCCAGGCCACCTGACTCCAAAGTCTATGCTCTCTTGGCTGCTTCCCACTGCTTCCTCGTTAGAATCATTCATGTTTTTTCAGGAATCAAAACAGAAAAGTCTAGTTGCCTTTATCCTGTGTTCTACAATGGTGGCTGGTAACGCAAATGCTATTTCAAACCAGGTTGGAGGTTGACGATACTTGGCTTACTATATTTGAAATACCTGGTTAAATTGTAACAAATCACCTCTTTATTCCTAAGAGTCCATTCACAATTCCTTATACAGGGTGAGAATCCCTTTCAATGTGCTGCATGAGTGTCAGCATGACACAGTAGAAAGAGTGCTGGAGTGGGAGTCAGATGGCAGGGCCACTAGCAGCTTGCCTTGGCCAAGTGCCTTTTCTGTCCTGAATCTCCATTTCCTCTTCCTGGGAAGTGAGGGGGACTGAACCAGGGATGACTAAGGGCCCTTCCGGCTCTAATATTCTCCGATTCACTGATGTCTCCAGGCAAGGCAAAACTGACTTCAGATTCTCTTAACACCCACTTAATTTAAATAATTAATAGCTTTATAGCCTTTGATGGCAAGTCACCAAGTGACTTAATCATGAACTCCTCAGAAAAGAGCAGAGAGTTGAGGTCTCTATCCCAGGCCTCAGGGCACGGTTAACTGGAAGCTGGCTCACTAAACAGAATGAGAAGAAATACTTGGGCACAGAGAGAATGCCCTCTGTGCAGAATGATTTGCCTTAGAGAGTCCGACTTGTTTTACCTTGAAGCAAGTAAACTACGTTAAGCCAAAAAAAAAAAAAAAAGGAAAGAAAAAAGAAACTGGGACTGCTTTAGAAAACACAATTACACAATTACCAGGGTGCCTGGCAAGTTCAGTCAGTGGAGCATGAGACACTTGATCTCGGGTTCGTAAGTTCAAGCCCCACAGTGGGTGTAGAGATGACTTAAAAATAAAATCTTTAAAGAAAACACAATTATCTAAAATCTAGACATACAGGAATATTTCATTAATAATCCAGGGCAGTCTGAAAAATAAATAAATAAAATCTAGATGTACAAGATAGATGTATCATGGCAATTGCTCACACTACAGAACTTGGGCTTGTAGTCTAACAGACTTGGATGGAATCAAATCCTGGCTCTGACAATTAAATGTGAGGTATGGGAGTTTGAGCCAGTTCTGTTCAACAAATGGACATTCATTGGGTGTTGACTAAATGCCAGGTCCTGGGTTAGGGGGTCCAGTGATTAAACTCATTCTAGTCAAGGATCTCATCGTCTCATGGGTGAGACAGACCCTTAAACAGGAAGCCTTCCTGGAGGAGGTGACACCTGAGCAAGGGTCTGAACTTGCTTACCCACATTCTCAGCGTGTTTCCTCATCTGTTCAAGGGAGGAATGAAGTGCCTCGCACGACTGATGTGAGAGATCAAGGAGGCAATCAGTGGAGAAAATGAACACACTGAAAATCCATAACCATAGTACCCACGATGTTTTCTCAATCTTATGTAAAGGATGACATACACAATTCGCTTCTTTTACAGTATTTCTTGTCTGTCTTGCCCTGCTAGTCTACCCTACATGAGGATGGGGATCTTTGTTTTGTTCTTAATATGGACCACCAGTACTTAGAATAATGCTTTACTTATAGTAAGTGCTCATCAGATAGTTCTGGAAGGGAGGAAGGGAGGGAGGGAAGGAGGGGAAGTTAGTTCAGAAAACTTCACTATTTTTAGCAAATTCCATAAAGAAAACCCACCTAAGTGAAAAAGTGTGTGCATTATAGATCTTCAAGTGAAATCTCTAAGCTCTCCCTTCCAACCGTTAAGTCCTTTTATGAATTCCTGGAGGTGCCACAAGAAGTAAGTAGTCGCATATGACAGCCTGGAGCTCAGAGTTATGGCAACCTGAAAACTCCGCCACAAACCGCACAGCCATCTCAAACTTAATGAGTCCCAAGCCAGACTCTTGCCTTTCTCCCAGACCTGCTCCTCCCAGCCTTCACTGTCTAAGTACACGTAATCTTCACATGGCAACCTCCTTCTCATCCTCCCAGTCTCCTGCACATTCTCCTAGCTGACTGTTTAAAATCTAGTATCTCTTTCTTACTAACAAAACCCTCTTTCTATTCAGGCCGCATGTCCAGCTGAAAAACAGCATGTCCCAGACTCCTCTGTAACTGGCATGCCAATGACAGTTGGCAGTGGGGGCTTCCAAGGATTGCTCTTCAAAGGGCTGACTTAGGTGGGAAGCGGGCCCTTTTGCCTCCTTCCTCTACCTCTTTCCACTTCCTTCCTGACTAGAAGAAAGACTAAGACATGACTCTAAGTATGAAAGCCCCATTTTAAATCCGAAGGACCTAGAAAAGCAGAAAGCTAAAAGGTGTCTGTGTCCTCAAAACATCATGGAACCAATCTATGTACCCTGGAAGGCTCACCACCAGATTTCTTCCATGTGAGAGAAACATGTTTAAGCTATCATTTTGAGAAGTTTCTGTTGTCTGGTGTTGAATGACTTTTCTGACGTAAGTTCTCAGCTCAAGTATTTCCTTGTCCCCTTCATAACATTTCTTAACATTTTTATTGAATTGTTTATTTCTTTATGGTTTCGTTATTGCTGCTTGTCTGTCTTCCCAACTACAGTGTCAGCTCGATGACTACAGAGACTGTCTTTTTGGCTTACCATCTCCTAGTGTGTGCCTAGCATAAAGGGGGCTTAATAAATATTTTTCAAATAAACAACTCAGTAGATTAAATATGGTATGACCTACAGTGGGTACACCAGGTCTCCTCCCATTTTGAAGAATCATGAGGGCATCTTTAACTCAATGAGTAAAGGTACAGATTGTCAGGAACACTCTGTTAATACAATTCAACAAAAGTTCATTGAGAACCCACTGGGTACGAGGTCCTACGCCAAGGACTAAAGAGAGGCATGCCCAAATATTCACTTCATAGAACTTCCCGCAAAAACTCTTTACCTCAACTGCAAGTTAGCAAAAGCAGTCAGACTCTGATCATGAGCTACTCTGAAATCTTAACAAGGAAGATATGATGAGTAATTATTGCTCATTTTCATTAAAAATGTACAAGTTCCAAACTAGTAGGATGCTCACACTATGGCATTAAGATTAATATCCTTAATTTATTTCGCTCATTTCTAACATACTTTTTCTCCATAGGCATTTTTCCTCCTAGATCAAGAAAATACAGAAACAAATATTTCTCATTTATCCCAAGAGACCAACTTGTTTTGGGTAATTAATATACGACAGACTATAATAATTCCATTGTGGATTTGTCTATTGAGGTAGTTGAATTCTTCCCGTGAATATTGTTTTGGCATTTTCTTGAATCTTCAAAAAAATGACTATTAATATAAAAATAACAAATGCCCCTTCTCCTCGTAAACCTAGAAGCTGATTTTAATGGGTTTTCAGGGCCAGCAACCTGAAGTAACAGTGGAAATTATCATGAAGGTTGAATCCTGTTGCTTCCAGTCAGTAAAGAAAGGGAAATGGGGGTAGTGAGGGAAAGGTCCATTTTGCACTGTGTCTAGTTAACCAGGAAGACAGAAAAGAGCACCAGGAGGCATGTTCGTGAGGACAGGAAAGGCCAAGTTGAAGAACATAGAGCAGGAGGGAGAATAATACAGCGTGACCATGTTCCCTCTCCACCATGGCGACCACCTGATGACTGATGGCAAGACCTCCCTGGAGACCGCTAATGAGAAAGCAGAGTGGACCATTTTCCTTCCCAAGATGAGATATGCTACCAAATTGGACATTAGAAATATCAGCCACAGTAGGAGACGAGGACCGGCCAAGTTCCAAGGCCTACTAAGTGGGAGCACAGACGTAACGACAATAGCCACCGTTCCTGGAGGATGTGAGATGGACCTGATGCTGTACTAAGGTCCTTGTAGGTGTAATCACTTAAAAAAGAGAGACAGACATCAGAGACCATTTGGCTCAGTGGTTCTCAACTGGGAATGGTTTGGGCCCCCTGGGGACATTTGGCAGTGTCTGAAGACATTTCTAGTTGCTATAACTGGGGAAGGGGTGGGAGATGCTACTGACATCTCAGGGGGTAGAGGCCAGGGATGCCACTGAACGTCCTACAGTGCACAGGACAGTCCCGCAGAGCAAAGGATGATCCAGTCCAAAATGTCATTGTTTAAGAAATCCAGATTGAGCTCTACCAGTCAAGGTCCTTATCAAGGTCCAGAAGGAATGTACGTGTCTTGTCCGTAGTCATTCTCTCTCTCTTTGTTTAAAGATTTTTTGGGGGGAGAAGGAGAGAGAGCTGAGTAGGGAGAGAAACTCAAGCAGACTCCATGCTGAGGGCTGAACCCAATGCGGGGCTCGATCCCACGACCCTGAGATCGTGACCTGAGCTGAAACCAAGAGTCAGATGCTTTACCGACTGAGTCACCCAGGCGCCCCTGTCAACAGTCATTCTTATCTGTCATCCATATATCTATCTTTCTATCCATCCGTCTACTGGTCATAGTTTAAAATTCCACTTGAATAAAGGGCCCTGCTCCTTTGACAAGTGTGAAAAACACTGCTCTAATCTCCAGGTATTTTCAGAGAAACAGAAGCAGGTGCTTCTGTTTTCCAAGAACCCTGTTACTATCCAGAAAAACACACGATCTTCCAAGTTAAGTCCTCTTAGTATGATTTTCTAGATAAGAAGCTCAGCCATAATCAGAGCAGAGAGAGCCACTCCCCTGTCCCCCAACACACCACATCCCACGGATGCCTGAGGTCATACCTTCCTGCTGCTCGGGACCCAGATGCTGAGCTCCCTGCCCTCCCTCCATCACTGCCCACTTGGTTGCTCAATGAAGCATCTCCTTTACTCCTTTCTCATGTATCTAATCCTCTTCATATCATCTCCTCGGTGCAAGGCACTAAGCTGGGGCTAAGAGCAGAGGATCGAGGAAAACAAGGCACAATCCAGGTCCTCTAAGGGTTCCCCAGGCTCTCAGGGCTTAGGGAAGGCAACGAACAATTTTCTATCCAGCAAACTGGATAAGAGTCTCCGGAAGCTACATAGTGTTGTGAGAGGCCATGGGAGGAAAGGAGTACATTTGGCATCTGGGAGAATCAGAGAAGGCTTCCTGGAGGAGGTATCCTGCATGGCCAGAGGCAAGCAGCAGACTGTTTCTCTACAGAAGTGTATGTACTGGGAAACTGGGAGAATTCACAAAGGAGGAGACAGCAAAGGAGCCTGGGACCCACTCTAGTTTTAGAGCTTTGGATATTTAAGCAAAACAAAAGAATCTTCCAGAGATCCCCAACATACCCCCTATTCAATGATTTACAGCTTCTACTGCCAGCAGACTAAAACCAAATTCTTTACCTTTGCATCCAATGCCCTTCACTGCCTCGCTTAAGCCCCATGTCCCACTACAGGAAGCTGCTAAGGGGATCCAAACTGGTCTGCTCCTCACCACTAGAACTCCCCGGGGAGCTTCTCTCCCCCCAGCCTTTGCTGGTACTCGAAGCCCTCCTGCCCAAGCACCCATGTCCTCACCTACTGTCACAGCGGCAGCTGCAACTCCTCCTGCTAAGGAGTTGGCCCTCGCACTCACTGCCACCATGAAAAGGAGTAGTAATCAGTGAGCAACATCTTCATTTACTCGGTGCTAACCACGTGCCAGGCCCTTTACGTGTATGACTTTACTTAAGCCATCCGAGGGTATGCTTTTATCATCCCCAACTTGCAGCTGGAGAAACCGAGACACAAAGGGGTGATGAAAGGCACCCAAAGTCACTCAGCAAATGAGTGGCTGAACAGGGAGGCAAACCCAGCCGCTCGACTGCCCTCCAGCAACCTAGGCAGTGCCTACCTGCTCTGTGATGCCTTCCTTGATGCCTAGCCCCCAGTGTCTAAGCTCCCTTGTTCCTTTGAACTCTGAAGCACACTGGGTCTGCAACTCTTGTTGTCCATGCTGCCTCTGTTATGGGCAGAAATTACTACTACTACTACTACTACTAATAATAATAATAGCAGACATTGAAATCATCCTTCCATGTGGCAGCAACCCTTTGAATGGCTTGACAGAAGCTGCTCATTTATTCCTGCCAACAACCCTATTATCATCGCATCCCCAATTGACAGATGAGGCAAGTAGAGCACAGAGAAGTGAAGATGCTTGCCAAGTTCCCACAACTAGTTAAGTGGTCAAGTGAGGATCTGAACTGAGGCAGTCTAGGCCCCCCGATGGTCTCCCTGATGGCTGTATTTATCTCTTGTATACTAACTCCTCTAATCTACATAGCAGCCCTATGAGGCAGGGACCATCATCACTATGTTTATCGATCAGGACACTGAGGTTCAGAGATGTTAAGTAACTCACCTGAGGTCACACAGCCAGTAAGAAGAAGATCTCCGATCGGAATCAAAGCCCTCTGGCTCCAGAGTCCATGCTGTTTGGCACCACACTGTAGCCCTAATCCTAATGAGCCCTAATGAGTTCTCCTGGGTCTCCCCAGCTCTATCCCCTATTAAACCATCCCCAAACACAGCAGGTTCTAGCCAAAGAAAGAGTATTTATGGTTTTCGAGCTACTGTGCCTCTAGGAGGTTCCTCACCAGGAGATCCACTGCAGCCCTGACCTCAGTTACCTCTGAATATGCCCCCGGGGCAGCTGCAGGGCCCAGGCCTCCCAGCCCTCCAGGCCCTAGTGGTCTGCGAGACAGCAGGAGACCCAAAGCCCCTGCCTCCCCAGCCCCAGACTGAAGTCAGGCCCAAGCTGACAGCCAGGTTCACTACTGAAGAATAGATGACTAATGAAGGCAGAGGAGGCAGGAAAAATGGCAAGCGTTATTATTCATTTTTAAACCACAAACGTACAATTATAACCTTACTCACTAATAATTTCAGGTGGCACTCCGCTGACAAGTAAGGATGACTCCGTAGGCAATAATACCATCTCATAGTAGCGAGTGGTATGGGGAGAAGCATATCATCATTTATTGTTGTTTTTATTTTCCCTAAGGGCTTCCGATGCTACAATTCTGACATCACTGTAACTTAGTACATTTCCTTCTATTCCTCATCCATACGGCCTGTCACAGAAGGAGTTACCAATGCTCATCCTCCAGGAAAAGACTGGACGGGATTTTAAATGTTTCAGGGTGTTTTCTTGAGACCAACAGCTCTGCGCTGTTTGTGAAATGAGAAAGAGCACTTGTCTGTATTTGGGGAGATCTGGAATCCCAGAAATGACCCCTGGCACTACCTGTGTGCTCGTAAGCAAGGCAGTTTCCACTCTAGGCCAGCTTTGACGCTGCCCGGGATCTGTTTCAAGCAAGCGTGGTACGACGCGCAGGCACGGAAGTGACTGTCACGAAGGCAGTTCAGTGTAGGACTCACACTCCCTTGGAAACATGCCACACGCCATGCCAGCAGGGCAGGGCGGGGAAGCCCTGGGGCCAGCTAGGAGGCAGAGACAATGAGAAGAAAATGTGAGCAAGACTCCCTGCTGTGCTTTCCTGGGGAAGGAACAGGTGACCCGAGGTAAGCAGACTTAAGATGGGCTACTTTTAATCACTGCAGCGGGCCCTGGGGCAGCAAGGCTCCCATCAGATGGGAACCAAGCTATTATTTTCCTCTGAGTTTCCTCTTTCCCAGGATAAACATCACTCAGTGCCTCCAGTACCCACACAGGCCTTGGCTTTGAGACTGTCCACCCTCACATGCCACTCGAGAGGTCTAGATCATACGTGCCTTGCAGCGCACAGCCTCCAACGAAGCACAGACACATCCTGCCACAAGTGGGCTGGCCACCGAAATGAAAGCATCACTGCCCCAAGGGTGCCGAAATTTCTGGAGTCCGATCAGAACCCTGCGGCTTCCCTTCACCCTGGCCAGTTCCCCTCCACTCTTGAAGTCTCAGTTTGCTCATCTGGAAAGTGGGAATGACAGCAAGACTCTCACAAGGTTTTTCTGAGGCCCGACCAAAAGCACGTCTACGTCTGTATGGTGTCTGGCCCAGACTTGCTGCTCATTAAACACTTGCTGTTTTGCTGTCATTGCCACGATCAAGTAGGACAAGACAAATGGTACATGTGGTGAACAGGGGCTAGGGGCGGAGGACGGGCAAGAGTGAGTTGAGGATAACACAGGAAGCCTGGGGAGAGGGTGCTACTGTTGAGTCCCTCTCCCGCTGCATGGACAGGGAACCGTCTTCAGGCTCCAAAACAGGAGTTCAATGACCAAAATCACATAATCTGTTTTATGCTTCTATCCATGAGACAGGGGGGAAAAATCCTTTTAGTTTTTTTTTTTTTTTCCAAAATCATGAAGGCAAAATGGTCATGACATGGCACAAGGATCCAACCAATTGAAATCCATGATGGGAGCGAGGTGGGGGTAAGTCACAGAAATAGAAACTGCCACACATCTGACTTCAGGGGTATTTTTAAGTCTCCTTAGAAACAGCCTCCCTATGGGAATATTCATATTTAAGACTGATTATTTCATAAATGTCTTCAATCTGATCCAGAAAAAAAAACCTGTTGTCACTAACACCAGTAAATTTTTTTTGGCAAGAAAACGATGTTCGGTTCTATTTTCAGCTTGCAAAATTATGGATTTTGTCGTGTTCAACCTGCCATTCATTTAAAAAATAATTAGTTAAGAATGAAAACTATTTTTTCCCTTTGGGGAAACTCCAATGTAATCTGGAAGAGATCCTACGTTTATGATATAGTTCCACAGAGCTGAATGTCTTAGTTTTTATGAGCAATAAGCTGCATCAATTGAAACAAATGGAAAGAGCAAGAGTTTGGTTCCAGTTACATTACAAACAGCACTTCAAAGGACCCATAGCCCCTCCCTGAATCCTAAGTAAATCAATGGAGCAAAAGGGGGCTGGGCACTCGCTCGGCACCAGGTCCTACATTCAGAGAGGGAGGCTGAATGAAGCTGTGGGCTTGATGGGCAGAGCCACAGCCTTGGAAAGGAGGGGAAGTCCAGTAGGTGGAAAGAACAAGGGTAGAGAGTAACAGCAGGTCCAAGTGCAAGGACCAGTCCTGGCTGCTGTGGCCCCGTCCATGTCCACCTCTTCCAACTCACCCACCTGCTAATCTTGTATGTCCCTCTGGCCCCTGCTGCTAGTGCCTGGGATCTCTCATCTGCTCAGGGGAGGTGCTCAACACACAAGCGACTGGCTGGCCTTGAGCAAGTCGCTGCACCCCTTTGAGCCTCCATTTGCTCACATGTCAGCTGGCGACACTAAGCGCACCTATACCTTATATGGCTGGAACACAGCCCAAGTTCATTCGCTTACCTACCATCTGTGGCAGTTTTTGCACTACAAGGCAGAGTTGAATGGTTGGGACAGACTCTTTATGGCCCGAAAAGCCTAAAATACTTACTCTCTGGCCCCTTACAGAAAAAGTGTACAGATCCCTGCCCTGCCCTGCCCCTTTCTCCTACTTCAATAAATCCTATTCATCTTTTAAAATTCAGCTCAAGAGTCCTCTTCTCCAGGAAAGTTTTCTAGACCTCCCACCTCACCATCCCTATAAGGAAATCTGAGCCTTCGTCTTAAATGTAGCCCACCCTCATTCTGCACCCAGTTCATGCCCCTATGAAGCACTAATCGTACTGGGTTGGAATTATCCATGACTGTGACCTTGAGGGCGGGGGCTGTGGCTCATTCCTGTATGGACCCTGAACACCCAGCACACAGGGCTCGACCCAGAAATGGTACTAAGTAAATCCTGGTGGGATGAACAGACTTGGCTGTGGTGTATCTGTAATGTCTTACCACCCTCCACCACCTACTAGTCAACAATCACATGGCACTTGTTGAAGTCAAGGTCATGGCCCATCAGTGACAACAATAACCATCTGAAGCTACTCTCCAACAAGCAAGGGTGGCTGATGAGACATCAGCAAGAATCCAAGCTGCCCCTGGCTTGCAGAGGTTTGTCCACCAAGCCTACCATCCCTAGAAGCTCTTTGCAGCCCTGAGCACATCTCGCCTAGAGGTCTGTTGGCTGAGCCACATCACAGGCTGTGGGGTTCTCTTGCCTCTCCAAAGGGCTTACCTCCTTCACCCCAGCTCACCACACCTTGCCTTGGCCAATCATCCACCAGCTGTGCCACAGCCATTACATGTCTTGAGTACTACCTCCTAGAGTTATGCTAGCAAGTCTGCGGGCCTCATATTTGACCTTGACATTTTCTTCTCTTAATATCAAGGATAGGGAACAGTGCCGCAGGAAAAAAAAAAAGCACTGGACTTGGAGTCAGAAGACCCAGGTGTTACTACTGGCTCCCCTACTTTCTAACCGAGACCACTGGGAAGCTCAGGCCTCAGCTTCCTTATCTATGATTTGGAGACAGTAATGCTACCAAATCAGAGGAATTGAGGGGACCGTAGGAGTGAAAATGCTCTTCAAGCTGGGAAGCAGTAATTCTCAAATGGTAGAACATGGCCCCTCTCCTGGGAAGACATGGCAGAGTCATCTGGGGGTTTTTTTCAAACCATACCCAGCTCTGAAGAGATCTGGAACGCGGCCTTCCTCTCTCGAGATGCAGATGTGGTGAAGCACGCTGGCCCCACTGGAGGAGTGTTGTCACTCAAGGGTCTGGGCACGATGAAGTGCGGCACAGATGGAAGCGGACACGACTGTCAGAGGTGAAGAAGAACCCAAGAAGGAATGGGGCTCCGGTGATGTTTCCCCAACATTTTGTGCTGTGGCATCTACACAGAATGCCAGCCTTCCATGGCGTGCTGGGGCAAACAGCCAAGGTAACCCAAGCTCACACCCCTGGCCTTTACGAGGGCCGAGGAGAACACCGTGTCCAACACACCTTAACTCATTTCTTCAGCACATCCTTAGGAAGCTACACTCGAGCAAAAGCTGGTAACTTGAGGATACAGGACCACTTTTCAGGGGCAAATAAGCCAACAGTAGCCACCTTCCCCAGGGCCAGCATTAAGCTTGTACCTTAGTCATTTCCCCACAGACCCCCCCAGCACATCAGAAGGAGTCAAAACCGTGTCCCACCATTTGCCAGACCTGCCATTGCTTTTCACTTTGGTCTGGGACTGGAGGTCACCTTAGGAGCACTCCCTGTGCTGAAGGTACTTCTTGGCCCTCTGGCCCGAGGTCACTTCTCTCTCCACCTCTGAAGAGTTCCTCAGCCTGGACTCACGGGCACTACTCTGCCTTCACCTGGGTCCCTGCCTCTCCTCAGTCAGAACACCCAGCTCAGCCTCCGCTCCAGCACCACCCTTAGGACTTCTCACTGCAGGACTTGTGCCTTGCTCCTCAGAGGGAGACCCTGCCTCGTCCCCCAGATCCAGTCACGTGTTTCTTGTCTTGCTCCCCTGCATCCAAGGCCAGCAGCGTGCCCGGTTCCTCCAGGTCTGGGCTCCTGTCGTATTCTTTCCCCATCTCTGAGGGCCTGGAGTGCATATTCTCAGTCCTGACTAGGACTCCCAGTCACCATATGCCGCCCCAACTTCCAGTCACCAAGTCCACGGTGGTATCTCCCGGTACCACACTGTAAATTTTCTCCAAGGCCTTGCTGCTCGTTTTTCTCCCCAGCGCTTGTGCTGTATCGTGCCTGGGGCCCGCATCATCTGCATCCATGTCCTTCCTGGCCTGGCTGCTACCTAGTCTGTGGCCGGGGAAGGCTCCTTCTGCTGTGTGGCATTACTTGGAAGGGGCTGGGCTTTGCAATGGCAAAGACATGAGGCAGAACTGCAGCTCTACTGCTCACAAACGATATGACCATGAACACATCAGCCCTTTTTTGCACTTTCACTTATGAAAAGAGAAGAAAAGTATCCATCCTAAAGGGTCATTGTGGGCATTAATAAAAAAAAAATTACTTTCAGGGCGCCTGGGTGGCTCAGTGGGTTAAAGCCTCTGCCTGTGGCTCAGGTCATGATCCTAGGGTCCTGGGATCAAGCCCCGCATCAGGCTCTCTGCTCAGCAGGGAGCCTGCTTCCCTTCCTCTCTGCCTGCCTCTCTGCCTACTTGTGATCTCTGTCAAATAAATAAAATCTTTAAAAAATATTACTTTCATTCATTAAGTCACTGAATGCCTACTATGTGCGAGACATTGTGCTAGTTGGTCAGTGGGAGGTACGGTGGGACCACCTAGGCTAACATGCTAGTAGAAATGAGCAAATGCTCTGCAACTGTTAGAGTAAGGAAAACGCTGGTTAGACCATCCCACTGGAAGTGCTGACTAGCCCCTGAGGTACATTCCAGAACTTGGATCATCCGTGTGGGCACAGCAACACTATATAATCACTGTGAACATTGTACCTAATTTAATCCCATCCTTCGATCAATGTGCCTCCCCCGTGAAGATGCTCTATCCGGTGCTATGGAACCAGTCTTCCCAAACCTGGTTCTATATATACATGTATATGCACACACACACGTATACATGCACACACACAATGTAGTGGAACATATAAGGCAATACATTCATCGTATACATCTTATACCCGCAGACCTACAGAATCTCAATCACCAAGGTCAAAGATATCTATCTCTTTTACGGCTCCGGAGATTCCAAGAACCAGACCAGCCTCATAACTGATGTGATGGAGAAAAAAGAGAGGGCAGCCTAAATCCCACCCCAGAGAAGCTGTGGGGTAGGAGGCATGCCTGCCTGAGAATTAACCTGGCCTGCTTTGGGCTCTTCACGAAACAAGCAAACTATGGCCAAAGTGTAGAGAGTGTTTGCTAGGGGCTTTTGAGAAAGATGATTTCACACCGGAGACAGATGTCAGGAAACCAGTCTGCTTTGGGTCTGGCCCCTTCTCTCTTCAAACCCTCCTTCTCTTTTCTGATTAGGACCACTCCTGTCTGCTTGCTTAAAGATGAGGCCAAGTCACTAAGGCACCGTCTCATCAGCCCTATGACACCCTGGAGAAAGCCACAAGTCAGGCCCTACCTCATTTTCAAAGCCCATAGGCAATAAGGATCCCTCCCTCTCTTCCTTCAACTGATATTTAGGGAGGACCTTGAGTCAGGCACAGTGCTGGGAACCGGATGGATATGGAAGGAAAGACTAACTCAAGATCAAACAAATACATCGTAATTTCAAATAACTGTTTAGTAGCTCTTCCTGCTTATGTTTCTAGATGAATTTTGCTAGCAAGTTGTCACATCTCCTGAAGTATCCCACCAGGTCTTTAATGGGCATGTACGCACATGAACATTAACTCAGAGAATACGGTGATCTTTCCAGGGCTTTGTCTTTCCAACCGGAGCAAGGTAACTCTCCATTCATTTATTTAGTGACTTCTATTCCTCCCTTTGGGATTACATAATTTTAATAAATAAATCTCATGTCCCAAATTCAATTAATGTCCAAGTATTTAACATATTTTGCCTCCATTGTAAATGAATTCTCTTCTTCATTATATTTTTCACTTGTTTGTAACCAGAAACACGATTATTTGTGTTAATTTGCCTTGAACTGCAAGACATTTGCTAACCTCATGAATACCAACTAGTATGTGATGAGCCTATATGTTCTAGAAGTGCAGTTTCTGGGGTGTTCCCCCCAGTATCTATCACAGTGTCTTGCATACAAGAAGTGTTGGGCCTACTGAAGAAAAGTAGGGCTTTCTTTGCTAACGGTGTTCATCTAATTTCTTTTTCCTTACCCAGGACTATGGCTTATATTTCTAGTACGATGTTTAGTACATTTCTAGTACAAAATGAAATTTCTAGTAAAAAACGAAAGAGTCCTAACTTCATCAGTTGTAATTTTTTCTGTTTATATGGAACCCTCTTCTCTATGAAAGGTAGTGTTAGATTTTATATTTAAATATATGAAAATCAGACTCTTTTGGGGGTTGGGTTGCTAAATATATTGTCCAAGAAGAGCTGTTCCATTTATTAGATGACTTTTCAACATCTATCGAGATACTACATTCACAGTTTTTTCATATTAATATGAACTGTCATAATAATTTTATCAGCTTCTCCTGTGCCTCTGGATTAAATATCACTTGATCAGAGATAAATTTTTAAGTGGAGTTATTTGTTTATAATTGTTAATAAATAATGAATATCTATAAGTAAAGTTGGCCTATAATTTTCTTTTTTACCAATTTGGGGGTTGAAGTCATATTTCCTTAAAAAGTAAATTGGGGGGCACCTGGGTGACTCAGTGGGTTGGGCTGCTGCCTTCGGCTCAGGTCATGATCTCGGGGTCCTGGGATCGAGTCCTGCATCGGGCTGTCTGCTCAGTGGGGAGCCTGCTTCTCTCTCTCTCTCTCTCTCTCTGCCTGCCTCTCTATCTACTTGTGATCTCCTTCTGTCAAATAAATAAATAAATAAAATCTTTTTTTTTAAGTGAATGGGGAATTGAGTAAAATAGCATCAATTTGACTTTAAGTGCAATTTAGAGGACACAGGATTTTTTTCATATTCATAGAGAGTACGTACAGTATAGGGAAACATCATAAGCTTTTTAGCCAGATAGATCTCAGTTCAACTCCTAGCTCTACCACTTACATGCTGTATGACTCAGGCAAGTCATCTAACTTTTCAAAGCCTAGTATATGAGCTGTAAACTGGTGTTACTAATAGCCCCCATATGTAATCACTGTATGGATCAGAACCTACAGATGTGTGTTTGTAAAATGATCTAGTCCATAGTACGCAGTCAAAATGTACCATGGCTTTCAAACTTGGGATCTTCCTATTCATGTATTTGACCCAAATACCCATGGTTTGTTTGAGCTTCACTCTAAGACTTTAATAACTTCTTGTTTCTTTCTCTGTAATTGGTCTGGTCATGTTTTCTGGTTAATCTTGCATGAGCTTTTATATTTTGTAATTTTGCGAGGCATCATTCGTCCCCAGTCTGATTTATCTGATATATTAGCATACAGTAAAGAGTACTGTTTATCTGTAGATTTCTAAATCTTTTACATTTGTTGTCAGATCTCCTGCTTCATTTCTAATTTAATGAATTTGTGATTTCTCCTTTAATGAATTTGTGATGAAACCACTGTTCATTTTTTTCAAAAACCAGCTATAGGGTTTATCAGCTTTTTCTCCAGTTTATATCTACTTTTAGGTTTATTACTTCTGCCTACTCTTTCTGGCTTCTGACATTACTCCTTTTCAAAAACATCTAGATGCAAACTTAATTCGTTATGCTTTGCCTTTCCTTTCTAAGCAACATAAACACCCAGAATGATGGATCTCCCTCTAAGCACCACTGTGGCAACATTCCACAGTATTTTGATTTGTTCATATTTATGTTTGTTTTGCTTAGGAAAAAGTCTGGGTTATTGGGTTCTGCACTTCTCTCAAAAGATGTTATTTAGGAGAGTATGTTGTTAATTTCCCTTATTTATTTCTCATTTCATTATGGCTTCATAACGTGTTTTTTAGTATTTTTGTCTTTTCATATTTTCAAAACATCTATCTAAATCTAAGCATATCATTAATTTTTATGAATGATTCGCATGCATTTGCAAAGAAATCTTATCACTACCTTAAGAATAAATGTGATTAGTTTGAAATTTATGCTGTCATTTTTAATTAAACTAAGAGCAAGAGGACCCTGAAAAATGTGCATTTTCTTCTTTAGATTCTAATCTTAGTTATGGGAACTCTTCCAAAGGAAAATGAAATGCTGTTAGTTAATTTCCTAATGTTGCCACTTAACATAAGAATGACAGTTAGTCTAAACAAAATATTTTAATGTGTTAATTCTAACTAAATGCAGTAAGTCATGGTATTTAAACTCGGGAACACAGTGAAATCTCATTTTAGTAGTATCAAATTATAGCAGTGTTGCAATATATTCCTCTTCTAGATAAATAGCCATTGATGGTGGAGGGAGGGGGGAGGGAATCCACATGATTCTTTTCTGACAGCTGACCAGTACTTCCCAAAGTATATCCAAAGGCTATTAATGGGGGGGCAGGGGAAGGCTTCAGTGTCAAATACACTGGGAAATGCTAGTTTACACTAAGGTTTCCTTACTGCAAAATTTCTTAGGGTTTTTACATACTAACAGAGATTATGAATTTTTTTTAAAAAGGGATACAGGTCCCCCAATATTTGGCCATGGAACCCGTCATCACTAACCATGCTGAAACACTAGTGTTTTCATGGAATACACTTTGAGAAACAGTACTGCTGAATAACAAAAGCAGTTTTCCAAAGTTCCCCAAGGGAGCACAAATGCCCCAGCAGGAGGCCCAGTGACGTCAAGCAGGGGATAGTTCTGGCAGAACCCTAAGAAAAATTGATTCTCACCAGGAAGCTGGGGCAAAACAAACACAGAGGCTATGGGGTAGTGTTCTACAGACTCCCAAAGGTGTCCATCTCTTGGGACCAAAAGCAGAGACTGTCTCAGGTCAAGCTGAGCTTTAGAGAGCAAGGAAGAAGAGCAACCTCATACTCTAAGAAACATGTCCCTTCTCCTTGGAGGTTCACAACCATGTAGATATAGAGCCCTCTCCCACTCATCACTGTCACCGCCGACCTCACGAGCACTCCCTCACATTCGCTGGGGGCTCCCGGGCTCCCACTTCACTTTAAGTGCCACCTGCACTCCAAACAACTTCAGTGTCCCTGTGGGTAACACGCCTGACCACTGGCCTCTCAGTTCCTTGCTCTCCTCATCTCCAGAGGTCGCTTCCATCTATCCATGTTGACCTCTAGAATTGTCCTTACCTGGGACAGTTCAACTCTGAAAGCTTCAGTTCAAAGAGCCCATTTTTCTGGTCACCAGTTTTCTCAACCTGTGACTCATATTTCAGCCCTTAGAAAGTAGAGAAGTTGGAAACAAAGGCTACATGATGTCTCTTAGGCCACTCTTGCTTCCATCTTAGATACTGGGGTCCCTGGCTTCACTCTTTTGGCAACATCCTTAACTTCCGTGCTTCCTTTCCTTCCATTTCTCCCACCTGGCAAACCCCCAACTCCAGACCCACAGGGCAGAACATACGTCACGGAACCATATGGAATGGTGCTACGACGTATTCATACTGTCTAACCTTACTTATGTCTTCACCTTGGCCAACGACTCTTCCATATGTCCTGCTCCAGTTTCTCTCTCATTCCTCAATATGGCTCACTTCATCTTTTTTACCTGTTTCTTCACATCTGACCTTACTACCTGTCAAATACAGCTCCTGCCTACCACCCCTTCACCTGCCCCTCTCCAGATTACACTGAACCACTTACTCTTCTCAGAAGACATCATGGTCTGTCTTGCCACTGGGACTTTGCATATGCTGCTTCCTTTTCCTGGAATGCCTTTCTCTTGTCTCAGTTGAAACTTACCACTCCTTCCATCTTGACACTGCCTCTCACAGACTGCTTTACCTGACTCCCTACACCCAGGCTAGTTTGGTCTTTCTCATCCTCGTGTGTATCACCTTGCATCATGATTTCCTCAAAACCCACCATTTCAACCCATAAACTACCAGAGACCTGCCTTGAAAGCAGAGGCCAATCTTGTTCACTCTTAGAGCCCTAACATGCAGTGGTGTAAGACCGTCCTCAGCCCAGGTTTGTTGAAAGAGTGAACCTAGTACCGTTAAATACCATTACAGAAAGGAGTGAATCAAATCTAAAATGATTTAGAAGAGCATGTTAGACTTTACAGGTGTATAATGCCTTTTCCTGCTGCTTCACATAACTAACTTCTAATTGCCCTTCAAGATTCAAGTCAAATTGTTAGCTCTTCCACAAAGCTGTCCAGCGCCGTGGGGCCACAGTCAATGTCCTTTCTTAGGGCTCCCAGAGTCCCCTCACTCACTATATTGTAATTAAATACTTACATGAAGGCCTTTCTATCTAAAAGTGTGAGTTTTCTGAGGGCAAAGAATGGGCCTTACATTTACATCTATAGCCATGTGCCAGAGGTCCCAGAGACCGCCCCCAGTTTCAACGATCCCAGTTTCACGGGACTCCACACATCGTTGTCCTCATGGCTGTCATTTATTACAACAAAAGGATACAAAGCAAAATCGGCAAAGGGTGAAAAAGCACATGGGGTGAAGTCCAGGGACGAAACCAGACGCAAGCTTCTAAGAGGCCACTGCCAGGGAAGTCACACTAAACATCCTTAATTCCTGCAGCCATGAGCTGTGACTAGTCAAATGGAAATGTGGTCTACCAGGGAAGTTCACTCAACTAAACGTCCAAAGTTTTTCTTTGGGGTTGGTAATGTAGACACTCTCCCAAGCACCTATTAAAATTTCAGACTCCCCAAATTCAGCTTAAACCAGATTGTTTGTACAGACAGTTTAGGCACAGTGAGCCTTCTTATCATTGAGGGACTGGTGGGAACCCTCCTGATATCCAAATTGCCAGGAGCCAGCCAAGGACCCACCTTGGAAGCAGGGTCCTGAAGGACAGCCATCAGGCCCGCTATGCTCACTCCTCTCAGCAGAATCTCCAACACTTCATGCTGAGTCTGGCCCACAGGAGGCATCAGTAAGCGTAGGAAGAATGAATAAATGCCAGACATTTAAGTAGTCAATTTACCTTGGTAACCCCGTGACTTTTCACAATCACTCCACAGTGTCTGTGTTACTGTTCTGTCGACAAGAAACTGGCTGAGAGGTTAAACAACACGTCCAGTAAAATGGCAAGTCTAGGACTTGAACTTTTGGCTGCCTGATCCGAACCTCATGCCTTCTGCACTTTCCCACAATGGCCTACCCAGTGGGGACTACACAAGCAGCTCACGAGTGGAATAGGGTGGTGGAAACCGCCCGGCTAGACAAACACGCACACCCACAGAAGCTACTCAACTTGCATGACAAGTGCCAAAGAAACTTCCAAAAGTTCTCAAGAGGCATTCATGCGGTGCCTGATGTGGAAATTGCTGGGTTCTCTTCTGGTTTGCAGCCACTCTCCTGAGGCTGCCACTTAGCAGGGCGATGGCTGTGTTACACCCCGTACCACCACATGGAACTCAGGCACATGCCGAATGCACAGCTGTGCCTGCGGCTAAGCAGACCCAAGCCCACCAAAGGGGTCCACTTGGGACCTGGCCCAGGGATGGGGAGCTGGAAATAATCGTAGCACCCGAGTCCTGAGGCCCTACTTCCGGAACATTCCTTCACCTTTGCCAGCTTCCTCACAAAAACATTCTGATTGTGTCAACCCTCATACCCAACGATGGAGCTGACTTTGAGCCCACACACTGACTCATCTAATAAGCTGGGTGTCATGGATGTTCAGGGAAAAGCTTTCAAATCACTGTGAAGCAACCTTTATGTATCCAGTTCAAGTTCAAGTTCTCTGTCCTCTATTCAGGGCCTGACCTGGCCAGCGTACTACCCTGGGCCCTAGGAATACAGAGATGAACAAATTCTAGTCACCGTCCTTGAAGAATGACTATGTCATAGAGTAAGGAGTGAGGGTTCACCAGCAGATGTTCCCTCATTCTCCTCTCCCAAGACTGACTCTAGGGACTGTCCTTTCCTGATGCAAAGTTGAAAGGACCCACTGAAATCGACATCACCAACAGTAACAACGACAACCACTCTTTATTAAGCACTCACTGGGTACACCAGGCACTGTGGTAAGCACATTACGTGCATCACTTCTTTTATCCCTCATAAGAGCCCCGTGAGGTAGGGAGTCGCATTAGCTCCACGTTGCAGAGGAGCAAACAGGCTTAGAGTAGCTTTCTCAAGCCCAAACACCCAATAAGTCATGAGGTCATGAAGTCATGAAGTCATGAAGCTGGGATTCATACCCAGTTCTACTCTACTACAAAACCCAAGTCACTTCCCACCTCACTCACTGCCTTAGAGAAACTAGTGTGGAAGCAGGGAAAGCCAGCTGAAGAAGCAGGATCTAGCCAATCTGTCCCTCCCCACCAGTCCCTGACAACCCAAGGGCCATTTCTGCACTAAAGACAAAAATAATGCGGTCAGGGCGGGTCCACACTGGGCCCACAGAGAAGGTCTGTGTCCCATAGCCCATCAGCCTTTTCTACAAGAACAGCTCCCCCCATCAGACCTAAGTGCGCGGGGGGATTGAAGCAGCGACCAAAAGTACATACTGTCACATCTTAGACACTCCCCTGCAGGGGAAACCAGGGCCCAAGTCGGGTAAGGGTCCTGTCTCCCCAAGCCTCAGGATGCTCTGGCTGGGGCCTCAGTAATGGGCATCCCTTCCATGCGGGGACCATGTTCCAGGTTACAAAGCATTTTTTGCCTACACGACCTCATCTGATCCTCCTGGCAACCTCCTGGGTGAGGCGTGAGTCCCTCACTTCTGATTAGAGGAAACTAAGGTTCAAGGGTATCAAGCGACTTGCCCAGATCACAGTTGGTATGAGGCAGAGTGTGGACTCTGACCGAGGTCTTCTGATTCCAACCCTCGAGCTTGTTCATATGAAATCACTTGTGTTATTAATAAGGTCACCTATTAGGTGTCACTAATAGGATGGGTCACCATCCTACCCTGTGAGTCAGGCAAAGATTTACTGAGCACCTCACTGTCTACAAAGAACTGTAAGAAACACCTGGGAAGCCACAGAAATAGGCATGAGCTATGTGCCGTTGCTTGTATCCAGAAACACTTGAGAATGGTCAGATCACTCAAAATATAACAGAATGCTACCATATTTTGTAAAAGAGCTACTACTACTACACAAAGTGTCAAATTCCTTACGGTGTTGAAAAGTAGACTACACAAAGGAGGGCAGCCAATTAAAGGTACTAAGAATGGTCAGGCTTCCAGAATTGTACAATGGTGACTGAAAGGGGGGAAAAGTGTTTGTTCTGCTTGTCTTAAAATTATTTCAATGTACCTTAAAGAAAAAGATAATTTAAATGTAGGAAGACCTGTCACCTGTCATCATTGTGGGTCTATTACAGGTTCATTAATCCATTTTTCTCAACAAGCATTGAAGTAGAACTACATGTCGGGCACTATATTAGCTGCTAGGCACAAAAGGTAGAAGGAGGCACAATGTGGGAGAAATAGGCAGAGCCGGGTGAGAAGGAAAGCCCGGCGACTAACAACAGTGTGTACGAAGGCCCTAAAGAACAGAGTAAGGCAACTGCTCTTCTTGAAACACTAGGCTTCCGTGAAGGACATCATTCTGATTTTCCTTCCTCTCCCTTGGATATTCCATTTCTATTTGTCTTACTGATTTTACTCTTCCCAACTTTAAAAGAGTGTTCCTCAACTTGGGTCATGCCCTTTTCTCCACATGCTCTACTCTCGCACACGCTCACCCATAATCCATGGCTTAACTTGGTCTCACAGCTTCACAGTCAACCTCCAAATCTACATTTCCAGCAGGCGCCATGTGTCTGAAATGCAGGCTTGTCCACCCGATGAGCTATCTTTTTCTCCCTTTTCAGGTTTCACAGGTATCTCCAGCTTCACCCCAGTTCAAAGTGGAATCAGTCACACACCTTCCTTACCGCTCTAATGCTTCCAGCAAATGCCATCACCCAGTTGCTCCCATCAGAAACCTGGGAGTCTTACCCTTACTCCCCCTATTCCACCCATCAGCGAGTCCTGTGGGTCATCTGTGTGTGCTCTCTCTCAGACCTGCCCACACCACTCCATCCCCAGGGCCTCTGCTCATGCAGCAGCCTGCTCACAGGTCTCCCGGCTTCTCTCTCCCTCCCTCCCCTTCTACAAATCCATTCTGTACAAAGTCATTCTGACCTCGCCTCCTACACACAAAGCCCTGGGCCAAGTTGTCATCTCCTTCTGTCCACAAAAGAGCAGCCAGGGGATACAAGGTGTGGGCGGCAACCAGACTGACCTTGTCAAACCATCATGCAGCTGACATCAGTCCTCCCATGGCTCCCCTCTCCCCGAGCGGGAATGCTGAAATCCTTACCCCAGCCAACAAGACTTTCCGTGACCTGGGTCCCTATGATCTCAGGGATTTTAGCTACCACCATTCTCCCTTGATCATTCCATTCCAATGGCCTTGAACTTGTCCCTGGGCCTCCAACGTCCTCATTATCTTTCCTCCTGAGGGCCTCTGTACCTTGCTCTCGTCTGCCTGGTACACTCTTTTCCCTCATGCTTCCTTCTCTCACTTCCTTCAGGCCTTTGCCATCAGGGCTCTACATAGACAGGAACCCTTTCCCCCCAGGGCACCCTCCTGGACCCCTGCTGCTTTTCTACAGGTACCTGTTGCTTTCCTTCCTCTCTCTCCCCCACTACCCATGCACACGCACGCGCGCACCTAAGTCCCATGAGGGCAGGGACTTTTTCAGTCTGTTTTATTCCCTGACTTACGCCCAGCATCCAGGACAAACACTGGGGCATAGTAAATGCTCATTCATTATTTGTGAGATGAATAGTAATCGCAGTGACCTTTACAAAATGCAAATGCACATCGGATCATGTTACCCCAGGCCTAAACTCCTTTAACCACTTCCCATTGCCACAGAAAAAGGTACAAAGCCAGCATCATGGCAGGCTGCCCTCCCTTCACTCTCCTGCTCTAGCCCTGCTGGACTTGAAGTTCTCTAGCATCCTCCTGTTTCCTGCACCGATGGGCCCTCTCATCTGTGGATCCCTCCACTGGCAACGCTCTTCTCCCTTCTCCTCAGAGACTAACCCCGCCACAGCTTTTCCATTCCAGCTGAAAAGTCACTTTCTTGGGGAAGCCCTCTCCGAATCCCTAGACTAGGGCAGCCACCCCAGTCTTGTTCATCTTCTCTGCAGCCTTTCTCTACTTCTCTTATGAACGTATTTCTGTTCAGCCCTCCCATGTTCTGTCTCCCCTAATACACCATGAAGATGGAGACCCTGTCTATTTGATTCAGTACTCTGGCGCTACCTGGCACATAGTAGGTACTCAGTCAAGACTCATTCACCAGCTGCTGAAAGCATGAGCCTGATGACGCACCTCAAGCCATATTCACTTCTGTGAATGTAAGGTCATGGGTCTAGCGCACCCCGGGACCGACACATGGATTCTGAACGAAGACATTGCAGGGCTCAAGCGCTCGAGATACAGGCTCTGCCGAGGAGCCCACAGGCTAAGCAAGACCACCACCTTCCTTCCATGAGATCTACATCAGTGCTGTAAACACCCACTCTTCACAAGAGCATCTGTCACCTGAATGGAAGACAGATAGTACCCCAAACGGAGTTACGATAAATGTGTTTTACCACATTTTTTCCTAAGCTGCATGCAATGACAGAGATGTTTATTGTCAATATTTTAGTTGCCATGTGAGAAAATGGCACAGATATTCAGCTACAGGTTCTCTAGAGAAAAATGACAGCTCGCAGAAAGGGAAAGATAAAACCGCGACCACATACAAACCTCACAAATGGAACTGTACACAATAAAAACAGACAAGGTGCAAACTTCCAGAGAGTGACAAAGTAGTCTCTCCAAAAAAACTTCAATTAAGTACATGGTTCCTCCAAACCCGCCATTAAATAGTAGACCTCTCTAACTCTTAATTGTTTGGGGGAAGAAGTGACTTGTGGTTTGCTGGTATAGTGCAGTGGCTAAGAAAGGAGACTTGGCATTGGTCTGCCAGGGTTCAATGCCAGGTGTGGCCACTTCAAGCCACGGGACTTTGGGTAAGTGGTGGTACCACTCTGAGCCTTGGGTTCCTCCTCATATGGATAATGGAATGAAAAGAATACCTCCCTCATAGGTTTTATGAGGATTAAATGCAGTAATAAATGCAGGAAAAGAATAGGAGAAGCACTCATCAAAATGTTGTTTTCATGGCGGTTGTGTTAGTGGTTGTCATCCCCGTAGAACATGAACTAAAGCTAAAGAGATACTGGCAAGTAGAGGGATTTCTTTAATGGAAAGAAGAATAAGCATTTGGAGAGTGATCTAAGCCCATTCACAATAATAATGTGACAAGACACAGGCCAGGCTAGGGCTCAGCAGTGCAAGCGCTACACCCCCTCTAAGTTGGAAGAGACGGATGACCAGGACGAGGAAGCCATGAGATTAAAAGGCCACTGGGAGACTCCTTGCCTCTGAGAATCGTGTTATGCAGATTGTGAGGACGGAGCCAGTGTCACTAAGCACATTTATGTTTAGATATTTATTTGGTCTTCTGGGCTGTTGATTCTACATGACTCATGCCCAAGTAATAAGCCCCCTAGTTTGGAAAAGCTGCCACAGTCTAGCCAAAATCCCTGGAAATAAGAAGCTGCTTCCTTCTTAACCACTGCCTGAGACCCTCCCCTTTCTGGGGGGTCAGTTCATGACCACATCCTCTGAGAACAACGTCCTGGGACTATACCTTCTGTCCTGACTACCCCTCAAGGCAGAGCACTTCCCGCCAACCCCCCATGGCCAGGCCCCTTGGGCTGGTGCTCCTTCTCCCATGCTTGGACTCTCGTGGTCTTCCCCCATCTCTACGCTGCCAGAGGCCTCCTTCTGAAGCCAAGGCAGAGCCCCATCATTCCTCTGCTGGAAAGTTCTTCAATATGTCCCCACCACTTAGGTTAAAAAAAAAAATTCCATGAACCTTGGCATAGCATTCAAAGCCCTCTATAGCAACAATCTTCAAATGTTGTGATCTCAGATTCTTAAAAATAGTTGAGAGGTGGCGGCGGGGGGGGGGGGGGGGGGGACAATTTCTTAAAAGAAACAATAAATGAGAAGCCCTTTTATTTATATGGGTTATCTCTGTCAATACTTATCACACTAGAAATTAAAACTGAGGGGCACCTGGCTGGCTCAGTAGTAAGAGGATATGACTCTTGATCTCGGGATGGTGAGTTCAAGCTACATGTTGGGTGTAGAGATGACTTAAATGAATGAATAACTGAAAAAAAGAAATTAAAACTGAATGTTTGTGAAATATTCAGGTATTAATGCATTTCAAGTTAGCCCTTATACACCTAATTACTACATGTTAATATAAATAGTTACGTGGTTGCCTAAATACCAATTTTTATTAAAATAACCACATTTGGGGGCACCTGGGTGGCTCAGTGGGTTAAAGCCTCTGCCTTCGGCTCAGGTCAGGGTCTCAGGGTCCTGGGATTGAGCCCCGCATCAGGCTCTCTGCTCAGCAGGGAGCCTGTTTCCCCTCTCTCTCTCTATCTGCCTCTCTGCCTACTTGTGAACTCTCTCCCTCTCTGTCAAATAAATAAATAAAACCTTTAAAAAATTAAAAAAAAATAAAATAACCACATTTTACTGAAAACAACCATATTTTTTTAAACAACCAAAAACACAGGCAAGGGTACCAATGGTTTGTGTTTTTGCAAATCTCTTCAGTGTCTGGTTTAATAGAGGACAACAGGATTTTCGCACTTGATTCTGCATTCTATTTGCTGGGATAGGTTATTATAGCTGAGGCGCGTGCACGTGAAGAAACTTCAGTCTTAAACAGATATGGAATTAGAAAAGGCAGGACTTCACAGACTCCCTCACTATCTTGACTGTGGTGATGTTTTCACAGTGTACACATACAGCGAAACTTATCAAACTACACATTTGAAATATATGCTGTTTGTTTTCTGTCAATTATACTTTAATAAAGAAGCTGCTAAAAACAGGGGAAAAAAACTGCTCATCATGGCCTCGACCTCCCCTTCTTCCTCATCTCCCTCCACTCCCCACGAAGCCACACAATGGACACCCCCATTGTGCAGTACTAGGCGTACAGCTCCAGCCCAGACAGCCCAGTACCCTTCCCTCCCCACCCCTTCCTCGGCCTGAAATGCCTTCCCCACCGAGGATGCCTCCACACTCTGCCTCCCTCCCTTCTCCCACTCAAGAAATTCCTCAAAATCCGCATCAAAGGTCACCAGCCTGAGAAACCTTCCTAGATCCCAACACTCCCTCAAAGGAAAATTGAGCTCTCCTTCCTTCAAGTTTTGTGGGTGAGGAAAGACTCAAGTGAGAACAGCTGAGGGAGGCAGACATCTCCTTCTGGATCTCCTCAGACTGGCCTCTCTCCTGTTAATCTTCTTTGAATCAAGAAGATACACCAAAACAAAACAAAAAAGTGATCAAAGAAGCCTATAAAACCAATGAAAGCAGCCCAGGACTAACAGCCTAGTGCTACAGGGCCTCTGAGGAAAATCCAACTCCATTTACAGCCCCCCTCCCCCACCCCGCAATACAGAGGAAGTGATCACGACTCTATATACACATTTGGGGAGTTTCCTGGGGGCCAGGGTCACACTTAGCCACCTCTAACCCTCCAAGTACCTGGCCCATCACAGGTGCTCACGAAATACCTGTGCCACCAGTGAGGCAGAAGACAGCTTCTTGGTCAGTCTAAAATGGCACCTGAGAGGATCCCCCTATGCGGGTTGTCCTCAGCCCTTATTCACAGGATTTACTGGTTTCCTAGGGCCGCTGTAACAAAATACCACAAGCTAAGAGACATGTATCCTCTCACGGTCCTGAAGGCCAGAAGTCCGAGATCAAGGTGTCTACAGGGCATGCTTTCTCCAGAGGCTCTTCCAGCTTCTGTGAGCTTCTGGTGACTTCCAGCAATCTGCAGGGTTCCTTGGCTTGCAGCTGCATTAACTCCAACCTCTGCGCGCATCTTCATAGGGCTCTGGAGGTGTCTACCTCGAAATCGTGCTTCCCTTACACAGACACCTGTTATTGGCTGTAGGCCCCGCGCTCCTTCCCTAACTTGATTACAACTGCAAGGATTCTATTTTCAAATAAAGCCCGGTTCTGAGGTTCTGATTGGACCAGAGTTTCGGGGAGAAGGCACAGCGCATGTGCGGAAGTGTCTGGCACACAGTAGGTACCCAGCTCAGGGGAACACCCTCGTCTCCTTCTCCAGGCGCCAATGTGTAGCCAAGGACTCCCCTCACAGAAGGCTCTCGACTTCCACGCTTACTTGCCAAATGAGAGGGCTGGAGGAAATGAGAGACAGAAGTGGGTGATAACCGCCTTTCTTCTCAGCTCCCGCCTTCCTCCCACAACTGCTCGGCCCCCTGTTTCCTTATTCACCCCACCCCCATATTCAGCCCCATCCAGAACCCACACCTGCCTATTCAAATGCTATCCAGGAATCGCCTCCTTATACTCCGGGACTATAATTTGATGCTGAAATTTCTCAGCAAGAAGGACAGAATTTCCCAGTGAGAGGATATGTTTGGTGTATGCAACCTACACAAGAAATCCTAAAGGCCAGCTTTTTTCGAATGAATAAAAGGGGAAAAATGACTCTGAATGTAATTACCCTAAAAATGCCTTCCCAAATCAGCTCTCATCCAGCATGCTTCGATGTCAGCGGCCAGGGGTTACAACAAACCATGAAATATTATGGCACAGTAACACAAAGTCTGTTGAAAAACGGAAACAAATAAATATGGCGTGTCCGTCTTGAACACTGAGAGGCCAGGAAGTTTCCACAACACCCACACTGGGGGACCTGCAATTGAGCTGTTGGCAGTAATGAGTGAGTCCCTCATGTCGGTTTTGCCCTCAACACACAACAGGCCTTGCCAGTCCCCAGAGGCTTGGATGCCTAGAGAGTATTTTGACATTCCTGGGGACAGACCCAGTAGGCTCCTGACTCCCCCCTGCCCAGACACAAGAATCTGTCAGACAATGAGATAGCAGGCCTCAGTCCTGCTGTGATTCCCTTTTGTCCCCAACACCAAATCTTTAGTACAATTCTGAGTTAGTCAAGACAGCATTACTTCTCAAAGGCAAACTGGACTTCGGCTCCTGCAATGTTAAAATGGCCTTGACCTTTTCTGCTGTCAGTGTTGGTGATTTGGCAAAAACTTGCAAAACCCTATTATTCCCCTTTGAGGATTCTTGGTCTCTCTCTGCTTTTCTTCCTTGCTTTCCTCTTCCTCCATTCTTTCAGATGTGTTCACTGCCCTCGTCAAATTGTGATCCTTAATACATCATTAATTTGCACCATTTCAAAGGTTTTCCATTTCGAGGCCTATCTGTTTATATATATTATTGTGATACGTAAGATTAAAGGTTTAAAAATTAAACTAAAAGCATGGAATTGACATCAAGAGGGCCCACGTACTGTGTTACACTGAGAATATTTTGTTAAACAGACCCAGGGTCAATACACAAGGACTTGATCTTGACAGATGCTGAAAAGTTAAAGCGCTCACACTTATAAGGGCTACTAACATAATATCTGGTTAGTAAGTTAAGTGAAAGAAAAGTGTGTTTAAGTGTAAAAACGGCCTAAGAATAGCAGCTAAGTATCTGGGTCAAAATTCACATTTAAGTAATTACATTTTCCCAACCAAATGTTAATTAACACTTCTTAAGAACACCGATGGATAATGTTACTTGAGAAGATTACTTGAGCAGGCAGGTACATGCGACAAGGTACAAAGCAACCTAGTTCTCCCATGGGTTACTTTTTTTTTATGAATTGGAAATCTGTAGCTTCTGATTCAAGGCTGAAGCCCTTCAAAAGCAGTTTTGGGGTGCCTGGGTGGCTCAGTGGGTTGGGCCTCTGCCTTCAGCTCAGGTCATGACCTCAGGGTCCTGGGATGGAGCCCCACATCGGGCTCTTTGCTCAGCAGGGAGCCTGCGTCTCCCCTTCTCTCTTTCTGCCTGCCTCTCTGCCTACTTGTGGTCTCTGTCTGCCAAATAGATAAAAAAAAATAAATATTTAAAAAAGAAAGCAGTCTCGAGAGGCCCATTGAGATAAAACTCTTTGTATATACACTTTCTATAAACTCTTCTGAGAAGACAGTACACCGATCACTTGCTTATCCAGCACAAAACATACTTGTGCATTTCTCCAATGCAGAGCTCAGGTGATAACAGGAGAGGAGCAGAACATGAGCGCACGCGCGCACACACACACACACACACACACACACAGTTCTACAAAATTCTATCCACAGGACAGCTCCTCAGTGAGAACTTCCTTGCTCCTACTTTATACAAAGTTTTTACAAGGTTGGCTACCGATCTCCATCTGAACATCGGAAAACCACCAAATGACAGAGAATGTGTACGACCAGTAAGCCACGAACAACTCAAAGTGACAGTTACTGGCCTGCCAGGAAAGGAGACAAAAACAAAAACAAAACTCAGAAACATCAGCCCAAGAACCCAGAGTGGTCTCACACAATTTGGTAGATAAAGTGTGCCTCAGACCTCAAGAACTGATTCTTCTTAGGAAGATTTGAAGCCTCCAGTTAAAAGGTAAATTATATGCAGCCAGTATTTACTTCAAGTTGTGATTAAGATATTTGAGAAAGATACCAGCTCAAGCCTTTCACATTCAAACTACTTTGGTACCTAAAGGGCAAACAGTCAAACTCAGCTACGCATGGGGACTTCCGCCCTGGGGCACAGCTAGATGGGTTGGGGCCGAAGAGAAGGCTTTGTCCAGAGGTGGTGGCTTGGGGTTCTTGTCAAATAGTCCGCCTTCCATTTTTCTATTAGAAACAGCCCTCATCTCCCCCCTGAAATAGGCTGAGTGCCCTTGTTTCCAGACCCTACTTGGCCTGTTCTCCCAGGGCAATGGTTCATGCCCTGAATCTTTTCTGATCTTCTGCCCTATATCCTTTTAATACCCAGCTTTCCTGGATCCTATATATTAGGGAATTAAGACTCCTAAGAAGATATAATCCCATAAACCATGCAGTCTCCTGGAGGGAATACGAACTCCAAGAGGGTGGAAGGTGTTTCTTAGGGAGGGAAGCAAAAAAAACTTAGATGTTACCAAGGCTTGTGGTCCTCTGAACTTCACCCTACCTAACAAAATCTTATTGCTTGGAATTCAATTTCTCCCACTGGGTTTTCTTGGCTATCAGATGAGCAGCACTGACAATTAATTCATAGATGATACAAAAAGCATACGCAAGGTCAGTACTACACAACTATGATCTATACAAAGTTGTGATTGGAAGGCTTTCTTTGGATTGACTATTCATCCTAGAAATCATATAGCAGGAGGAGGCAGATGTGTGCCTATTAGCTGCGATCAGCTGCCATGGGAATATGATTAATATCTGGTCCTCGACTTATATTTTATTACACCATTTAATTCTAAAAAGATCATTCAACCATCATTAATTATGTCAAATGCAAAGAAACTGTAGGCAAGATCTGAATAAATATCCAGCAGCTAATTAAATTAGAAGTTATTTTCCCAGACAAAGCAAGAGTTAAAACTTTACTAAAAGATTTTTTGAGAAGTGAATTTATTTTTTCCCCTTTATTTACTTTTACTAGAAAAACAACAATTAAGAATGATCTTTAAACATCTGACCACAGGGGCGCCTGGGTGGCTCAGTGGGTTAAAGCCTCTGCCTTCGGCTCGGGTCATGATCCCAGGGTTCTGGGATCAAGCCCCACATCGGGCTCTCTGCTCAGTGGGGAGCCTGCTTCCTCCTCTCTCTCTGCCTGCCTCTCTGCCTACTTGCGATCTCTATCTGTCAAATAAATAAATAAAATCTTTAAAAAAAAATTCTGACCACATTGCTACTAAAGTCACTCTGCAAATACAAATAAGTAACACTTACTGTTAGTAACTTTTTCATTTTTAATTTCATTTTTATCTTTAAAATGTCATTCTTAATCCGGCACATTATAAAAATGTAAGTTAAATGTAGGTTGAGCCTTGTTTTTTTTAATATATGAAGCACATATATACATATAATATATAAATATACATTATTATTCATTAATTTATATATATATTAACTAATTAATATATAAATATATAGTATATAATGAAATATGACATAATTAATATATAATTAATATAATATATGATATAATATAATAATATATTATGTATTATATCATATAATATATATTAATTAATTAATATATATTAAATATATTAATTAATTAATATATATTAAACACAGCCTTCTCTGGTATTAAAATTTTCATAGTGGGGTTTTAGGGGAAAAATGGCTAAAAAGGGCTCATTAGGGGAGCAATAGTTGTTTAAAAAGGTGATGAACCGATCGCCCCTGCCTAACAGGCTCTAACTGTAGCACCACGAACAACTGGGAGACGAGAAGATGCTCCGTGTACTAGAATTTGAGGGATTCCCCGGAGATAGAAAGCACAGAGGCTCAGATCAACAGGCAAAGAGGAAACCATAGCTCAGATCCTGCAAGGAAGGTAAAAGTAGATCCAGAGAAGGTCTAAGCTCAGAGTGAACTATCACAGGAAGATGGAAGAGGCCCAGGGGCAATTACCAAGGCTAGTGAGCTAAAAAACAAGGCCAATGTGTACTAGGCCTTAAGTGTTCCTGGGTGGGCCCACATAACCGCGCGCGCACACACACACACAGGACCACAGACTACAACCTGTACAATCCACTCTCAAGGGAACTCTCCAGCTTCGGGGCCTGAGGCAGATGCTGCAGCTAACTGTGAACCCACACAGATGGAGAGTAAAAGGCCGGAAAGGTGGCTCTACCCTGATGCCTTCTTTACTCAGTAATATAGCTCTGAGGGTTGGAGCCCCTACTCTGAATGCTTACTCCACACCCAGAGCCCCCCAAATAACTTTCCACTGCCTCAGGGGAAATCAAATCAAATCAAATCCCTGAAATGAAGTTTGCGAAGCTGTTCGTGGTACCTCCCCGCCCCATACACCATGCTTCACCCCAACTGAATTCCATTCAGTTCTTCCAACACGTGCTGTTCTTGCTCACCTCCGAGCTCTCATGCACCCCTTCCCTTTGTCGGGAACACTTCCGTACCCCCAGCCCTCCTCTCCTCTTCCTTCCGGTTCTGGATAACTCCTGATCTTTTGAGCTGGGCGCCCCTGTCAGGCCCTTCTCCTCTCGCAGCTCTCAGATAAAGGAGCAGGCGGTTGAGTCTGGCACTGTTTTCAGCCCTCACTCGACTGTGAGTTCCGTGAGTGTAGGGACAGTATCTACTCTTCTCATCAGCAAATCCCCAGGGCCTCATTCGGGTTAATAGCTCAGTAAAAACGTGGATGCACTGAGCTGAAGTGGGCAGAAGACGGAGTTGGGCACCTTGCAGGGCTTTTGGCTGTCAATTCCCCCCTCCCCAGTAGACAGCCAAGAACTCCAACTATTGGCAGGACCAACCTTGGCTCCCACTTTCCCAGCTATTTCTGGTTTTACAGGAATTTGCCTCAAAGTGCTGTTGCCACATGAAGATTTTCACCTACAACCATCAACACCATTACCAAGAAGTAATACAAAAAAATTTAAAATACCAAAAACCTGACCTGGGAGTTGGGAAACCTAAGGACACTGATGACTCCTTCTACCCCTCACAGGGATTTTGGACCTTAACCGAATACTCTCCTCCCGCTAGGCCTCAGTTGGTAAAACAAAAGAAATGGACCATATCTTCTAGAGTTTCCCCTTCCTGCTCTAGCAGTCTATGACTTTTCATCTTAATTTACGAGTCAAGTTATTCCTGTACCATTAGCTCGTTGGGGATGAGAGAAGCATTTTTTTTTTAAACTAGAATAGGGAAAATAGGAAAGAAAGAAATATACCTACTGTTGTGGGTCAAACTGTGTCCCCCAAAAAACATGTGTTCCTAACCCGCATGTATGTTGTCTCCCCTTTGGGAGGTAATTAGGATTGGAAGAGGTCACTGGAGGGGAATCCCCACGATGGGACTGGTGTCTCTCCAAGGGAAGAGACCCGGGTTCACTCTCTCTACACCATGTGAGGAGACAGAGAGAAGATGGCTGTCTAAAAACCAGAAACAGGACCATTATCAAGAACCTGACCATTATGGCACCCTGATCTGGGACTTCCGGCCTCCAGAACTATAAGAAATGAATATTATTGAAGCCCTGCCCCCCCCACTATGGTATTCTGTTATAGCCGCCCGAAATAAGACATCCCAGTAGCCATGAATATGACCTTATTTGGAAACAGAGTCTTTGCAGCTGTAATCAAGGTAAGATGAAGTCATCGTGGATTAAGATGGACTCTAATCCAATGACCGGTGTCCTTCTAAGAAGAGGGAAGTGTGGTCAAAGGGAAAAAGGAGACACACATCCAGGGGAGAAGGCCATGGGAAGACGGGAGCCAAGATTGAAACGCTAAGGATAGCCAACAATGGCAGAGGCTAGAAGAGGCAAAAAAGGATTTCCCCCTCAGAGTCCTCCGAGGGAGCATGGCCCCACTTAAATTCTAGATGTTTAGCCTCCAGAACTGTGAGACAATGAATTTCTGTTGTTTTCAGCCACCATATTTATGGTCATTTGCTAGCACCCAAGGAAACTAACCCAGGTACCCTCTTGAGGAAAAAAAAAAAAAATACAGAAAAGCTCTTTTCATTTTACCTAGGACCTAACACCCCTTGACTAACCCCGGTTGGTGTGTCCTTGGGCCCTGGTCATAACAGGACTTCCTGGGACAGGTGCTACTAACACAGGGTTCTGGATAGACAGAAAGCAAGCACATGTGCAGGAGTGGACGACGGGGCTTAAAATCGCCTGACTCAGAGTTACCAGAAGGTTTTCCGCTCAGAACATCTTGTGCTGCTCACAAAGCATACAGGAACTCACCGTTTAACGATGTGATCTATTTATCAACCCCAAATCGGCAGCAGAGAGGTCCCCAGGACAACATGTCCATTGCTTCAGGAGAGGGGTGGGTGAATGAGTAACGTGACTGTGGAGATGAACAATTTGGAGCAAGGGCTTTGCTGCACGTCCTACCTGAGAGCAGAGCGCCCAGTCAATCTCTGCTAGTCCATTCGAGAGGCCCCCCATCTCAAAAGGTGCTTCCTAAATTACAATAAGCCCGAACAACAACAAAAACAACAAAGAGCTCCCATTTCTTTTCATTAAGCAAAGGCTTGAAGAGACTAAAAATTGGGACCACAATAGCAGAACGACACGGCAACGAGTCAGGCGCCCTGGGCCCACCCCAGCTCTGCATTTATTTAAGGACATGACAACTTCTGCGCTTTTCATGTCCTTTGACTGAGAAACCACCAACCAGAAAGAGCCAGAAGGCACTGAGCAGTTCTTTTCATGTGCACACTACTCATGACAAAGGTTAACAAACCTTCTCAGAAAATCTAACTGAAGCCTGACGACAGCCTTCTGAGGTTCGTGTTATCATTGTGCCCATTTTCCAGATAACAAAGATGAGATTCAGAGAAGTCAAGGAGTTTGTCCAGCATCATCACACAGCTCGTGTGTTCTAGATGGAGAATTTCAAGCCCTGCCAGGTCCGTGCCAGTCAAGTACCTAGTAGAAGAAAAGCCCCTCCACTCCCCTGCTTAGGCAAAGCCATGCCCCAGCACTCAGAGGGCAGAAGGTAGGGGGGGTGTGACTTACTTGACTTGCTAGGTTGTCCTCCATGAGTTATCTTCAGGAGACTAGAGCAAAATGTGGACTCCCATCCTGGGCTAAGAACCTGTAAGGTCCTGGGTAGGGAAAGAGATGCAGAAACATTCCAAGGCTCTTGCTGGCTACAGCACAGGAGCCTAGACCCAGAGGCGCAATGGCCCTGGAGAGGCAGACCCCTAGTGGAAAACGGATGTGTAGAGACGAGCATGGCAAATGCTTGCCTGAGACTTTTATTTTCTCCCCTTTGCTTAGCATGCGCTCCCAAAGAATGCTGGACCAGACACAAACATAGTCTTCTGGAACATGTCCTCTACACTTTTCAGAAAGTGCCTGGGATAATGATTTAAGGATCGCCCCTGCTAATGACCACCTCCTGGTAACAGCTGCTAGGCCAAGCATTGCAAGGGGCTAGGGGCTGTTTGTCACGGTGAGCTCTGGGCAGCCAAGACTTCTCCAACAAGAGCAAAGAACTCACCAGAAGCTGGGCTCCGGGGACCTGCTATGCTTAGTGGCAATGGACAGCTTTCCCATTCCTGCAGTAGGCTACCCGGACGCTGGGCTACCCGGACTACCGACTGACCTTTCTGCTAAGCTCCAGACCCAAGAAGCTAACTGCCTACCTGACATCTCCTGCCAGCCGGGGCAGATCTACATTTTGTGAGGCCTAAAGCTTTTACAATTCAAGACCCTTTTTAGAAATAGAATGCAAAATTAGGACCATAAAATGACCCCTATGGCCTTTTAAGGGGCCAAGCAAGTACAGCGCCTTGAAGCTGAAACTTCAATGAAAAATGCTCTGTGGGGGCCTGACTCTAAGGTGGTCCCCAGGAGTCCAGCCTCCTGGTGTCCTACCCTCATACAATCCCTGCACCGTGAGTGTGGGGGACACCTATGACTTGCTTCCAACCAACAGGACATCGCTAAGGTGACGGGACCTACATGATCGTGTCTACACTATTACAGCACACGGGAACGTACATCCCTCCTGCTAAGAGACTCCCTTGCTGGCTCTAAGGAAGGAAGCAGCCATGTTGGGAAGGCCCATGTGACAAGGAGCTGAGGTTGGCCTCTGGCCACCAGCAACAAAAAAACTGAGACCTTCAATCCAACAACCCATAGGCCTAAGTAAGTGGTTCTCATCAGAAATCAGGGCCCACCCACAGAGGGTCTTACTCAGCAATGCTAGTGGGGGACATGAGACACAGAATCAACTTTTTACAAAATGGTGATTCATGCTTTGCCAAGCGATGGATCTTAATTCCTGGTCAGTTTCCTGCCTGGAGTCCTTCTCCTCTACCACCTCTTCTCCGTTCTCACTGCCAGCTGCTTGCTGTGTCTCTCATCTCATCTGTACTAATGGGATATTCTCCCATCTACTCTTTCTCCCTGTTTCAGATCTCTCCATCTCTTTAATCTATTTTTCATAGTACCTCCAGAAAGATCGTCCTTAAACTGAAATGGGAACAAGTCCACGCTTCTCTACAAAATCCTTCACTGACAACGCAAAGATTAACCAAGTCATTCATCACAGCCCTCATGTACAGAATTAAACACTTCTGAAACAGCCAACAATAAAAGAACGATTAAATAAAATGCAATACACCCATATGATTGAACAGTATGCAGTCATGATAAATGATGTGTTAAGGATGTTTGAATCACATCAAAGAATGTTCACAATATGACAGGTGAAAAGATGTAAGAACTATAGCTGCAAACACATATGATCCCCACTGAATAAAGTCAACACTGAAAAGAAATTCACCAAAAACTGGAGTGGTTTCTCCCTAGGGTAAATTATGCTATCTTCTTTGGATGTTTTGTATATTTTTCCAGGTTTCTTATAATGAGCATGTACTAAAACACACACACACACACACACACACACACACACACACGACAAAACCATCTGTAAATAATATCTAGGACCCCCTCGACACCAAGTATATGTTGCCAAATCCATCAGTCAAGGCCATCCTGGACCCTTGCTCCTTTCTTCAGCCTTGTTCACAAATACCTCTGTCCTCTGATCACAAAGTACAATGTGTTCTTCCTCAGCTACACGCTGTGTCTTTGCTTATACAGTTGTTTAGGCCTGGAGTGAAAGCCCTTCCTTTGCCACCTCTCCACCTTCAGCTGTCTTACTCCACTTCAAGAGTCACATCAAAAGCCACCTCCTCCAGGAAGTGCTTGTCTGATCCCTTCCTGATGAATGTCCCCCTCCTTTGCTTTCCTACATCAAGTCCTTGGCTAGCTTATTTGCTCATTCGTCTATCACTCATTCAATTCTACTTTCAATCACACAGCAGTCTATATGCCTCTCGTCACCACGGAAAGCAAGTATGGGGATGGCACAGGACATGCATGAATCAATGCTCAATGTATCACTTGACCCAAAGGCTTGGATTTTGCTGACACTCGGTAAAAGGAATGCTGAAATGAAATGAAATTTACAGGGTATTTACAGCAAGTAACTCGTCACATCTTTTGGAAACCTGGTAAGTATGGTTTGAATCCAATGGGGCATCAACTCCTAATTAAATTCAGCGTTTTAGAGGACAAAGAGTGCCATCAAACAAATTTCCTGCCTGCAGATATTACCATGCCTCGCCACAAGGAACATGATTAAAATCCAAGGGCAGTCGGGATACAGCACCGTCCATAAGCCAATACCTTTGAACTTCACAGGCCACAATCGATGAAGATGAGGAAAAAGTAACAGGTCCTTCAGTTGCTGTTTATGTCAAGTTGAAGTGAAGAGTCAAAAGCTAAGTGAAATAGAGTAAAGCCCAGAAAGCCATCTGAGGAGAACAAGACTCAGACAGACACTGCTGGGAAAACATCAGAGCAAAATAGACTATTCTAGGCATCGTTTGAAGGGTAGGAATGCAGACGTGAGACTAGGAAAGGAAGTGGCATTTCCTGAGCAGCCACCAGGCTCAAGGCCTAACATTATCTAGTCCTCACAACAGCTCTGCGAGGGACAAACTGTCATTCCCACCTCCCTGAGGGCCAAGTGAAGCTCAGAGAAGTTGTATCATTTGTCTGAGGTCACACAGCTAGTGGCAGAACAAGGACTCAAAAGGTTTGTCTGACTTAGCCCCAGGCTCTTTGCATTAGACCAGAGCATAATGAGAGCCTACTTTCCACCACCATCTCAGACATAGTTCCCCCAAGCCACCACCAGAGTTCTTCCTACAATCCAATCTGAACTTTCTGCTTTGCCATTAAAAACTCCCCACCAATTCTCCATTACCTAAGAGATAAGGTCCAAGCTCCTGATCGTGATACAAGGGTCCTATACGACCTGGCCCAGACCTGGATCTCCAGTCTGCCTCCTACCCACATGCTTCCCCAACCACCCTCCTCGCAGGATTCTCTGCCTTGAAAGTAGTATTCTCTTTGCATTTCCCAATTTGGCAAATTTCTACTCATCCAACAAGACCCATGCCAAACATCACCTCCTCCGAGAAGCCTCCCTTGAGCATGTATCCTCTATAAATTAATGTCCTCTCCCTTTTGTGTTCCTCTAATACACTGCACGTAACTGAAATAAAGAACCTGCCAAAGTTCACTGTGTCTCCCTTCCTGGATCATGAGCTATTCAAGGATAAAATAATCTCTATATACCTTGTACTTGGCATAGTGGCTGACATACAGTAAAATGTTTATGGGAAAATGGCAGGTCTAATCTAAACACCGAGACAAAATATATTCTGATTACAGAGAAGAAAATAAGCAAAAGTCAATTCAGCAATTACATTCCTGCATGCATACATGCATACACACACATCAAGCCAATACGTCAACATTGCATTAATTAGAGCAAAGTAGAAGCTCAGTCAATGTCAATCATCTCGACTCACACCAGGCAACTTTCTGTTACCAATATCCGTGATGTGAATGGTAGTGACACCTCAAGAATGAGGACATCTCACTTGGGATGGTGGTATTAACAGCTTCCCAGATGAGTTCCATCCCCACAGTTCATGGCCAGATGTCAAAACCTCCGGCGGCCCCCATCACTCATGTGATACATAATGAAGAACGCTCTGATCGCCAATGTCTCTGGTGCCCCAGCCGGCAATCTCAGAGCCTACATGTGATCTCAGCACTGATCAGCCACACATTTGACCCCGAAGATAAATACGGCATCCTTTAGCAGCCCACAAAGCCAGAAGAATGCCACACAGCAAAAATGAGGGTCGATATAGTTCCCACCCATGCCAGCGAATGCTTTTAAAATAACAACACCTGGAGCGCCTGGGTGGCTCAGTGGGTTAAAGCCTCTGCTTTCGGCTCAGGTCACGATCCCAGGGTCCTGGGATCGAGCCCTGCGTCGGGCTCTCTGCTCTGCAGGGAGCCTGCTTCCTCCTCTCTCTCTCTGCCTGCCTCTCTGCCTACTTGTGATCTCTCTGTCAAATAAATACATAAAATCTTTAGGGGCACCTGGGTGGCTCAGAGGGTTAAGCCTCTGCCTTCAGCTCAGGTCATGGTCTCAGGGTCCTGGGATCGAGTCCCGCATCAGCTCTCTGATCAGCAGGGAACCTGCTTCCCCCTTTCTCTCTGCCTGCCTCTCTGCCTACTTGTGATTTCTGTCAAATAAATAAATAAAATCTTTGAAAAAAAATTTTAATAAATAAATACATACATACATACATACATAAAATCTTTTAAAAAAATTACAACGCCTAGGTGTCCTCTCAAACACCCAAGTGCAAATGATGTGGAGTAATAATTTGCCAACTTGTTGAGAATATAAACTACAGATGTCTAGCTTTTCAAAAACTCTACAATCACACACAACGAGAAGACATCATCCTTCACAAATATAAGACATTGGAATTCAAAATGAAAACAAGGATATGATTTCATGCTCAAATGACTGAACGTGAGAGGGCGGTTTCCAGGTGAGCATTGTGTAAACAAAATTGTGGAAGTTTCATCACTAAAGCCATCTAATCAAGGTGATTGGCCTGTAGGTATATCAGATAAAATTCCAAAGTCTGAATTTCTTGCCGCCTAGAACACACAGAAAGTCAATTCCCAATAGCCTTCCTATTTAAAAAATATGAACGCTTTCTATTTTACAATAAAACGGCAGCAGTCTTCTCCATAATAAATAACAAAGGTTCTCCTTCCCTCCCTCATGTACTGCAACAAATACAGAGTAATGTCTACAGTAAGGGCCCTTCTACATAAAGTAAAAATAAGATTATTCTTCACACCATTTTTATATCTGAAATGTTTTCTAATAATTTTCCAAAAAAACAGGCCTGGTGTTAATTCCTGGAATTCCCCTTATGGGACATAACTAAAAATAAATGATGCACATGCCGTTGAACCAAGAGGCGTTCTTTCTCTGTAAAGAGAAATTTATCGAGATAATGAAGTCTGAAGCCACTGGTGTTAGGTGAGTCAACAGTCTTCTGATTACAAGGAAGAAGATGCAGAGCCAAAATGTATCCGAACTTCCTATGTGGCGGGCCCTGTGTGAAGCATTTATACAAATTCTCTTCTTTCATCTCCATCAAATCCCGCTCAAGGAGATACTAGTATTATTTATGTTTGCTTGAGAAAGAAGTTGATGCCCTAAGAGCTAAGGAAAGCTATACAAGGGCACATGCCTAGGAAGGGGTGGGGCGGGGATTTGAGTCCAATTCCACTCCTAAATTCTCTCTTCTTTTTCACTCCCTCTTCCTACTGTCTTCCCAGATACCCAGTGCTAGAGCGTAATGTAACCTGGTGAATTAGAAAAAGGCATCCCCCTGGAAGAGCCCAGAGCCTCGCCAGGCATTCATCCCAAAGACCAGGAGCCCTGCTTGTCGCGGTGACCCTGCCACCTGCTCCTCGTGCTGACCTCTAGGTGCCACCTCTAGGTGCCTAGGTGCCACTCTTGCCCTGCTTTCTTCCTAGAACTCCGAAAACCCTTGCATAAATTCAGCCTGATTGGAGTAAACAATTGTTCGGAATGCCTTGGGATCTAAGATCACCAGGGACAGAGAGAGCATCTAAAAGAAAGCACGCTGACTGTCCCCAGCTAAGCCTGCATTTGCAGTGCCCAAACTGTCCAAAGGGTTCGTATAAGATCTCCTTTGAACAAAGAGTCCTATTGCTAAAACTGTAGTATTAACAGAAGATACAGAAACCGTTCCCCTAAACCCTTTCAGTCCATCCACCCCATGTGTCCCAGACTCTAAGCCCCAGACACCGTTTCCACGTTTTGGTCCCCCTGCCATCCCTCTCCCATCCAGCAAGCCAAACTTTCCTCCTTTGTGCTAACATGCCTCCTTCCCCTCAGCTAGAATGCTATTTCTTTTTTTTTTTTTTAAGATTTTACTTATTTATTTGACAGACAGAGATCACAAGCAGGCAGAGAGGCAGGCAGAGAGAGAGGAAGGGAAGCAGGCTCCGCGCTGAGCGGAGAGCCCGATGTGGGACTCGATCCCAGGAACCCGAGATCATGACCTGAGCTGAAGGCAGAGGTTTAACCCACTGAGCCACCCAGGCGCTCCTAGAATGCTATTTCTTAAGCACACATCTGATCAGGCCTCTTTTCTGCGTGTGGCCCTTCAAGTTCAAGTTGCTTAGGCAGGCCTACCTGTCAGTCTATCGTGATGGGGTCCCTGCCCTCTTCCTAGTCTTATCTCTTGCTCCCTGCTTCCCATATGCCTACACTGTCTCTACCAAATGAACCATCATTCCCCAGTATGATGTCTCTCACAGGCCTCTGGGCCTTTGCAGGTACTACTCCTTCTGTCTGAAGACTAGTCCCCACTCCTTCCCTTGGAGAGTTCATCTCTGTCCTTTAAGACTCAGCTAAGTGTCACCACCTCCATGAAGCCTTTCTTGAGCGTGGCGGGCCTTCCACACCTCTGCAGCTGAGTGGCTCCCTCCTCCGCGCTTTCAACCATTTTGCACTTGTTTCTATTATGCTTTTTGCCACGCTGTATTGTAAATATCCATTTGTAAGGCTAGCTAGTTAATCCTCTGGCTATGTCTTAGCACCGCCTCTGAATAAAGTCCAAAAGACATTGCTGGCCTGACATTCGAGGTTGTCCTTACCAGTCTAGCTTCAACTTAACATTCCTCACCTGCCTTTCCATCCATTTCCTTTCCTAAGCCCTATTCCCCAAGAAAAATCTACTTCTTGCTGTTAGCCACCAGGTCCCACGCCTTCGGCACCCTGTGACTGCTCTCCCTGTCTTCCCCCTCCTTTGCGTATCCAGATCCAACCCAGCTGTGGAGGACCAGCTCCCCTGCCCTCCTCCAGGAGCCCCCCAGGCAGGAATCAATGTCCTCCTCCCCTGAATTCCCATAGGTCCTCGATGGTGTCTTTTTGTTTGTCTCATCCCGTGGGGCCTACTAGATTGTGAGCTCCTGGCAAGCACGGTGTGTCCCATTCATCGCTGCTGCCTCCAGAGCGGACAGTGGGTGGCCAATGCAAGCTTGAAGAAAGAATAAGGATCCCTTCTCAGGGCTTTTTTTTTTTTACTTTTTATTTTTTATAAACATATAATATATTTTTATCCCCAGGGGTACAGGTCTGTGAATCGCCAGGTTTACACACTTCACAGCACTCACCATAGCACATACCCTCCCCAATGTCCATAACCCCACCACCCTCTCCCAAACCCCTCCCCCCAGCAACCCTCAGTTTGTTTTGTGAGATTACAAGTCACTTATGGTTTGTCTCCCTCCCAATCCCATCTTGTTTCATTTATTCTTCTCCTACTCCCTTAACCCCCCATGTTGCATCTCCACTTCCTCATATCAGGGAGATCATATGATAGTTGTCTTTCTCCGATTGACTTATTTCGCTAAGCATGATACCCTCTAGTTCCATCCACGTCCTCAGGGCTATTTTTAAAAGAAGAATCCTTATTAGGAATGTGTGAAATGCAAAGTCTAGATTGTGCTCCTTTTTCCTCCTTAAGAAAACTATTATTAGATGCCTAATTTCTCGTAGGTTGTACAACAGAGTACCCAAAGAATATTGAAAAAGCTTGTTAAAGAAACAAGTGCAAGGGAGTGGGGGAGGGAATGCCTATGAATACCTTCTGATCTGAGGTTCTAATCCAACCCCTTACTGAAAGTTTTTGACTATGATCTACTCTTTGCAGAAATGGGGGTGGGTGCGGACCCTACACCCCAATCGCTCTCTGCCTTACTGGCTTGTTTATCTACCTACTTGTCTCCGTAGGGCCACTCATAATGACTTGTATTTTGTAAAACGGAAAACATTCAGGGTCATAGCTAAATCTGCAGCTTTTTTCTAAAACAAGTCAGTGTGCCCCTTACTCAACAGCTTCCCAAGTAAGGAGGACTTATCACAGTCAAGTGAAAGAGCCGCGCTAATTGTTTTCTTTTCAATGTGTGATTTCCAAATGAATGAATATGTTAGAATGTTAATGACTCTATACAGGAAAACAATGGATTATCTTCTCCACATTGTGATTATGATATTGCTTTGACATGCAGTTGATTCATAAACTTTTCAAGAGTAAAGAATACGCATTGTTCTATTATTTTCCTTCATAAACATTCAAGTCACTTCAATGTGACTGCTTCTGTCTCTTCCCTGAAAAAAATAAAAAATTAAAAAAAAAACAAACCAAAAAGCATACACAGAATGCATTTGGCTTTCGGTCGGCCCTCCATAAATACAGTTGTTTAAAATTAGCCTCATCAAGATATGATTCCAACATAAAACTTGAGACCCTACTCCATTTTTCTCTTTCATTTCTATTACATTCCCTACTGGTCCATAAAAATCCCATATACTTTCAGAAACATTTCAAAGCGGTTATTTTTGTATTCCTTAATATCAGGACCCAAATCCAATTTGAATAGAAAGTTGTATGTGATGAATTTGATAGTTCTTGGGTTAGTGCTGCAGCAAGCCGGAAGGCCAGCCTTAGGAAGGAATGCTTATTAACTCCTTCTAGCCAACCGGTCACGTGGGGAGATGACACTCCTCTGGGCCCACCGGAGCCTTGTTTCCTGATTCCAACATAGGCTTTCACCAGCCTCCTGATCACGTCACTTACACCTTCCATTTCTTCCTTCCTCACTCACTCTCTCTCTCTCTCCATTTTCCACCCTCGCCTAATCTGGCTTCTGCTTTCTTGGCTCTTAGTAGAAACCAGGTATTTGATCCATCCTTGGTTTCCAAGGTCCTGGTTTGAGGAGAACATCACTCAGTGCACCAGTGCACAAGGCTCTGAAAACAGAAATTTTTCTTTCTTCTTTTTTTTGAAAACAGAAATTTTTAAAAGAGAAACAAGATCAATGTGTTCACCTCTGGCAGATCCCAGAACGCTCTGAGGATAATTTAAATAGTATTCCTTCCACAAGCCCTTTGCCAGAACTCTACAACCACAAATTAGTCTGTATACTCATGTTCCAACAGTCAGAATCTGCTGGCAGACACAGATTTTCTCAAATGAAGATACAAATTTTAAATAACACCTGATTAGGCTAAGAGACTTGCAAATTCTATTACCCATGGTTGTTGTTTTTGTTATTTGTTTTTTGTTTTTTATTTTGAGCCAAGAACCAAAAGACACTTTAATTTCCAGATTTGTATTAGACATATCCCCAGCCCCCAGATGAATTCAACAAAAATTCATCAAGGATATATTATGTGGCTGGTACCATGGGGGATTCACATGCTATACAAAACCTGCCCGTCTCCAATCTTCAGAGAGATTACAATATGGTTGGTGCGATGGTGTGAGGCTTGTGTCCCCCTAAAACTCATGCATTGAAAATGTAATGCCAAAGGTGCCAGATTTATGGGGGGCCTTTGGGAGGTGATGTAATCAGGTCATGAAGGTGGAAGAGTACCCTTAGAAAAGCTGCCACAGAGGGGCGCCTGGGTGGTGCAGATGGTTAAGCATCCCACTCTTGGTTTTGGCTGGGGTCCTGATCTCACAGACATGAGATGGAGCCCCAGGATGGCCTCTGTGCTCAGCAGGGAATCTGTTTGGGATTGTCTCTCTCTCCCTCTGCCCCTCCTATTCATGCTCTCTCTCTGAAACAAATGCAGAGGAGAGGAGGGGAGAGGAGGGAAGGAGAGGAGAGGAGAGTTCTTCTAGCCCCTTCTGCCATCTGAGGGCAAAGAGAGACATCCGCAACGCAGAAGAGGGCCCTTGCGCAGCCATGCTGGCACCCCAATCTTGGCTTCCCAGCCTGTGGCGTTGAGTTATAGCAGCTGGGATGTGCTAAGACAGTTAGAGAAACAAAATATCGACCAACTGAAAAAGTTAATTACAATATAAGTCCGTTTATAAGCACCAGTGAATAATAGCGTCAAAAAATGTTGTAGGAGGTGCTCTGACAAACTCAACACGACAGAAACGTCTGCTCTGAAAGAAAAGGGTTCGGACACACTAAGGCATCCCACCAGAACTCAGGAGAGCTGGGCTGTAGTCCCGGCTGTGCCACTGGCTATCACTTGGAGCCTGAACAAGCAAGCTGACTTCTCTGCCTCTCACCTGTCTCATCTGCACAATGGAATTAAAACTATCTGCCCTCACTTAGCTCATCGACTTGTTTTTTGTTTTTTGTTTTTTGTTTTTTGTTTTGTTATTCAAGTGTCCACTGTATTTCTTTTTATTTTTTTATTTTTTTTTAATTTTATTTTTTATAAACATATATTTTTTCCCCAGGGGTACAGGTCTGTGAATCGCCAGGTTTACACACTTCACCGCACTCACCATAGCACATACCCTCCCCAATGTCCATAATAACCCCACCCCCCTTTCCCCCAGCATCATCGACTTGTTTTAAAGATCAAGTGATATGATCAATGGAAAGCATTTCCAGAAGCTGTATTTTGCTATACAGAAACATGTTGGGTCCATCCTTTACCCTCTCCAGGCCTCAGTTCCTTCCACTGTTAAAACGCTGGATGAGCTCTGAGGTCGTTGAGTTTAAAATGATGACAGAGGAAACGGAAAGGTTTTGAGAGACAGCGCTGATGCCATACTGCCAGAGGAGACGTCTAACGAAACCAATCGATATTTCTATCTGTTAAGCTCTAATAGCCCCAGAGAGAATGCTGCCACATATATAGTATTTTGATGCTAACACCCCAACAATCCCACCTCCAACTTAGAGCCATGGGCTCACACTCCACACCACCATGTCACATAAGGAAATATTTGCACTCCTACAAAGTTGGACACTCTCCATGAAAATCTCAAGGGGGCAGGCCTGGCCGGTGATTACCAGAGATAGAATTTCTCAACAGTCGGCTCTGTGTCTAAGGGCTGTAAAGAAAGGCCAAGTGAACGACGCCTAGAAAAACATGACACCATGTGTTTCGTGTGGTCTCAATCTGCATAATTTGGGTGTCAGGTCTATAATCATAATTTTGGTGTGAGGTCTGTAATCACAGTCAATTTCTTCCTTTCATTCTTTTCACAAGCCCATTCCAGTTATCTCCCTACTTTATCCTCTGATTGCAGGAAAGAATAAGGGATTAAACTGCACATCAGTGTTCTAGGCACTTTTTATATCTCTTTCCTTATCTGAAAATTACTGACTCAGCCTAGGAAAGAAGAAAGGAAGGGAGGGAGGAAGGAAAGAAGGAAAAGGAGAGAAAGAAAGCTCTATCACCCAGACTACCTAACAAAATCTTTCTTTTAAAAAATTATTTATAGGGGCACCTGGGTGGCTCAGTGGGTTAAAGCCTCTGCCTTCGGCTCAGGGATTCCAGAGTCCTGGAATCGAGCCCTGCATGGGGCTCTCTGCTCAGCAGGGAGCCTGCTTCCTCCCTCTCTCTGCCTGCTTGGGATATCTGGCTATCAAAGAAATAAATAAAATCTTTAAAAAATAATAAAAAAAATAAAAATTAAAAATTATTTATAAATTGCAAGCCAGCCAAGATCAAAAACTGACCCCTGCAGATGATAAAATGCCACAAGTGACTTTTTAAACAGGAGTTTTACTTTACGGGACATTTAACTGTATGGTCAATATTCCATGATACCAATTGACTCAATCTGTCAGCAGCCTTGCACTGCTTATTTGGGGAAAGGAAAGATTACAACAATCCCAAGAGTGGAGTGAAGGGGAAGAGGTTTCATATGGAAATGGCTCCTGTCTGGTAAGTTCTCAGTTTTTAGTCAAAGTCCTCCCCAAATATTAAGACTGCCATAGTCCTCAGGAGTCAGTCTGGAAGGCTTTCACAATTGCATCCAAGATCCTAGGCAAGAAAGAACAGCACAGAATGTACCACAAATCATGGTAAATCCAAGGTGAGTATCTCACCGTGGATGAGGGTAGCAATGTACCCCCAGATGTGGGCCCTACCTATTTTTAGTACTTTCGTTACCCTCCACGACCTGTCTTCAAACTTTCCATAACGTTCCCTGAGTTGACAGCCAATTTCCCATTCAGAGAAATCTTACTTTCATCTCCTTAGTAAAAGATGCACCTCTTACCACAGACAATCAGTTTCAAGCTTTATTTCTGCTCATACAGTTCTGAGTCAGGGAGCCTTGCGATTCCAGGATGGAAGAAAAAAAACACACAGAAGAACTGGGTTCGTGTTCCAGCTCGGCTGCTTCTTAGCAGCACGATCACAGGCAAAGTGTTCACTGCTCTGGGCCTTAGTTTTCTAATCTGCCAGATGGGTACGATAATGGAAACAACCTTGGGGGATTGCTGCAAAGACTGGACTTGCCCCTTCTGTGAAAAAGCACTTTGCAGAGAGCCACTGGTTGACTGCATGTTTGAATATATGCATCTACCTAGAATATGGATCTTATTTATTTATTTATTTATTTATTTATTTATTAATATCTGGCATCGATATCAGGCATACAGAAATGACACATTTACTAGATGTCTGATGAAGGCACAGATGAGGGATAAGCAAAGGAATGCAGACCCTATGTGTCCCCATGGCCCCAAGAGCAGGGACAGTGTCCTATGCAATCTCTGTTCCCTAGTATCCCACACAGGAAATAGCTCAAAGTCGTTGGTCAAATAAATTTTCCCTGATGAATGAATGAATGATCCTTTCAGGCCAGGCCCATCACTAACGCGCATGATCATTTTTATTGCCAGTCCTGTGGCAGTGGGGACTGCCCCCAACTGGAGGGTGGCTGCCATGCAAGGGTCCCCCCTTTCAGAGGGCCTTCCCTGGTTCATCCCTTCTGCAGCTTGCTCCCCCAAACACCTCACACATGCACAAAACACGCAGTTTAGCTTCATACTTCATAGCCTTCCAAGTAACCACTTCCCTTTCGCTAGCACCGCTCCTGAGATCAGTGCAAACTCTTCAGGGACAAAGACCAGACCTTATCAATCTGTGAAACCGGCACCATGCTGGGCAGTTAGCTATATGGTGGCCTTCTAGAACTGATGTCCCCCAGGGGTATTCCACGCACAAATCCTCCCCAGCTCGGATGGCCACCGCAAAATTTCTGTTAGAATCCTCGAATTTTGAGTTTTCTGAAATCCTGGGGGGTTCATGTTCTTTCTTCGTTTTCTTGAGAGGGATAAAAAGAACTGGAGGAAAGAACTCATTCTCAAAGGTGTCATATACTTCCTTCACTTCTCAAGTGGAGGATCTCAGATGTGCTTTGGCCGCCTGAGGGTCCCCACTCTGCGGAAGGTTGGGATGAACAGAAAAGACGGCTGATAAGTCACCAGAGAGGCTTCTCAGCATATCTGGGCAGATTGCGGGAGTCACAGCAGAAAGAGAAACCAGTTCCCTTATTCATTTACTCATTTACCAACCACTTACCCCAGGCTGGTCGACAGGCTAGTGAGGGGCGGACAGGCTGACAAAGCACGGTTTTGGCATTATTATCGCTTCACGATGCAGGAACATCGCTTCTTTCGTGGAGGCGTTCCCGTTGCAGCGAGATGTACTGTCCTGTGATTGCCTCTTCTTTTTCTTTCTTCTTCTCTCTGCCCCAGCACTTGCCGCCGCCCACCCTGGTTGTGACAACCACCTGGCCCCGAGGTCCACCCGCCCAGCACACAGAGCGCACGCCTCTGGCCAGGCAGGAACTCCAGCCTACTTGGGGCTGCCTCTAATCTACTCTTGTGGGGAAAGCAGTGACCACCAGGAAGGGCAGCACCGAAAGAGTAATTTGCTGCCGGCCATATTCAGTTATCCCACAAGCACAAATTGAGTACCTACTGTGTACCGGGGCACTGTGCTCGAGGAGTCCCCACCCTCAAGGAGCCCACATGTTAGTGAGGGAGACAGAACCATAAACAGATAATATAGTACAGTAAATAAGATAATCCAGGAACTTACTAGAGAAAGTGTTGATATTGATATTATAGTAAGAATTATCTACTAGGTTTAGGAAGAAGCGTGGGGAATAAGGTAGGGAACACAGATGTTTGAACTGGGCCTTGAACAGACTGGAATGCCTTTGCCAGGTGGATGAAGTAGAAAAGTACATTTGTGGCAGATCCTATTGGTTTTTTACAGAACAGAATTCCTTTATCACCCTCTTTCCCCTCCCTAACAGAACCCATACTGTGGCTTTGACAGACACCCTCTAGGCTAATAATCTTGGTAATCATGGCTTAAGTACTAACTCTAGTAGCAAACACTTAAATAATGCTTACCATGTGTCTGACACTATTCTAAGTATAATACACGTTAACCACTTTAATGTACAGAACCCCTCATTGGGGTAGGCACTGTTGCTATGCCCATTTCACAGATGGGAAAACCAAGGCACAAACCGTGTGCTTAACCATTACACCAGGCTGTCTCTTTAGTATGAGATGCTGAAGCTCCACACAGCGAAAGTGACATCAGCGAACAGTCTCACGGGTACCTTCACTTAAATATCAAACGGTAAATCCCAAAAGGGGACGATGAAAGACACATCCTAATTATTTGAAATTGAAAATATCAAACTGAAAACCTCCCAATCTTTGAACTTCAATGGGACCATTAGTCTTTCATGTTAAATAAACTGAAATAACATAAGGTTTCTTTTTTTTTTTTTACATATAATGTATTATTTGCTTCAGGGGTACAGATCTGTGAATCATCAGTCTTACACAATTCACAGCGCTCACCATAGCACATACCCTCACCAATGTTCATCCCACAGCCACCTCATCCCTCCCACTCCCCTCCCCTCCAGCAACCCTCAGTTTGTTTCCTGAGATTAAGAGTCTCTTATGGTTTGTCTCCCTCTCTGGTTTCATCCTGTTTCATTTTTTTTTAAGGTTTCCTCTTCAAAATTGCATACTGTTCTAGTACATATAGTATTAAACGTTCTGTAATATTTCCATCCCTGAATGACAGCAAGCCAACAGAAATGCAAGCTCTCCTGGTGATTTGGGTCTGTCACTTTCACAGTGTATTATCTTTATTTATCACTAGTAAATTGTCCCACTTGCTCCCTTGGGGCAGGGTGCAATAAGTATCAAAATGAAATTATCTAGGTGATGAAATCTTAGGAACCAAACATGTAACTTCCCACATGAAGAATGCTAATTTGGGAGGATATCCTGATAAAAGGCCTCGTATCATCTGTAACAATCTTCCATCAGTAAAGGCCTTCTGAAAAGCAAGCCTGTTCTTTTGTAAAGTCCCCTTATATGTAGAGTGCTATCACGTGCCATATCTCATTTTACTCTCCAACAAGCTTGGCAGGTGCTTAAAGACATTCCTCTCATGTACAGGTTCATGAAACTGAGACCCATTGAGACAAAGAGGGCTCACCCAAGGGCACCCAGTTCCTGTCCTCTTTCCACAGTTAACACACAATTCCCTCCTCCTCCTCCCCCATCCCATTCGAATCCTTCTATAACAAATGAGCACCTCACTGAAGATAAGAGGGGAAGGTCTCTCTGCAGCCCCTTCCCAATTACAAGAGCCACTATCCTAGCACCCACCCACTTGCATGCTCTTGGTGTTTGCACATAAGAAGCAGGTGGGCTGTACCAAAGATAAGGCATCCCATGCCCAGACCTTGTACGGGAGAGGCCAAGATTTCTCACTTTGGGTCTGTGGTCTCTCCAGTGCAGAATCGACTCCTTCCTTCCATACCTAGCGGGCCTTCCCACCTCATCCACCCGCAAGTGGCAAGGGTTAAGCACAGAGCTGTTGAGAAAGAAAAAAGAATACGCATCTACTGATTCTAGCCTTAACCCACGACAAATACTGATCAAGAACCCCCATTCCCCGCCCCGGTCATGACTTTGAGTCACTCCCCACTCAGTGCAAGTGCTTCAACACTACATTCACCTGCACCCTTCTGGTCCTCGGGAGCAGCTCACCTACCCATCTGATGCCCCCTCCTCCTCTCAGAAGTCAAATGGTCCAAAGTAGCTCAAACGGAACCTCCCACACCAGGGAGATGCTCCTTCTTCCAAGATATCAGAGTGGTTCACGCTTTCTTTCGCATAAAGGAAAACTGGGCATGCTTGCATTTACAAAACAGCAGGTAGTTTTCAACACTGAAGCAGGTGTGTACACGGCTACAGACCAACTGAGTACATGCAAATGTTCCGGGTATGCATACACACAGATTTCAGAAAATGCAACAAAAAATCCTGTGCATTTTTAAGTTTCACATAACTGTTAACCGCACTTGAAATTCTGCCTTGCACAATTTATACATGAATGCAGAAAGTACGACTTCTCTTCTGTTCGGTTTAAAAAAAAACAAACAGCCCTGACTGCCTGACTTCTGGGTAATACATTTTTTTACACTCGGACACTTTTTTTTCCCCCATGCAACGTGCAAAAGCTGGCAATCCTCTTCCCCCAGATATCCGCGCAGCTGTATCTCAGGTTTTCACTCAAATGCCATCTTAGTGAGTCCATCTCTGACCACAGACACAAAACTGTGGCCAATTACCCCATGACCACCACACTTTCTTACATCTCTTTTTCTCCATAACACTTGTTGGCAGATAACATCTCTTTTTTAACATTTTATTTGTATTTATTTATTTGAGGGAGAGAGAGAGAATGCAAGTGGGGGAAGGGGCAAAGGGAGAAAATATCCAAGTAGACTCCTGCTGAGCGTGGAGCCCAACGCAGGGCTCAAGCTCATGACCTGTGAGGTCAGGACCTGAGCCGAAAGCAAGAATTGGATGCCCAACCGACTGAGCCACCAGGTGTCCCAACATATTTTTTTTACCTACATATTTTACCCATTATATGCCTCCCCCCCAACACACAGGAACGTAAGCCCAGAAGCCTGGGGATCTTTGTCTTATTCCCTGCTGTATCGCGTATATCTAGAATAGTACCTGGCACATAGCAGATATTCAATAAATATGTGTTTAGCGAACGTCGCACAAAAGAAATCCTTGTGTTCAACACTGAAATAGAATTTTCCCATACAGACTTCTTATTTCAGAATGAACAACTTTTTTCAGTTCTTCACACATTGACTAATGCATTTCTGTCTTAACGTGACTGTCTTCAGAGAAAACACGCAAATGCATATTCCAGAACACACTGCCGGGACAACTTTCAGTTTTTAGCCTCAAATACAAACCATTTAGTTCTAGCTCATTCACAGATGAAGCCAGCCCTGGGCAGTACCTATATTAACTTTGTTTTGCACCCGAGTGAAACTCATTAAAAGAGACTCAATGTTAACACAATTTACAAATCCCATAGGGGCCAACCTTGAGCTACGCAGAAAGAGTATACAGAGTACATTGCAACCCTGGGCCAACCACTCTAGCAATAACTACTTCCTAAAAACATAAGAAAATATTTTTTAAAAATGTGTTTATTCATTATGGCAAAAATCACAAAATCCACAACTCTCAAATTTTGCTAGCTAGACGCTCGTGCTGCTTTGTCTGCTCATGTATAATGAAGTCTTCCCTTCACCCCACTGTATAATGCCCGCTCTCCTTTCTACTGTTCAGAAAACACCAATCCCCTAATGCGTTGATTCCAAAACAATGGAACTTGATGGTGCTGACCTTAAAAATGTAGCCTCTGCTAATAGCAATACCAGTACTTGTACCTTTCCGCTTAACTGGGATTGGGTTCTTACCAGTTGCAGTTTCGGTTTTTACATTTGGTGTTTCTGACACAGGAGAGGACCAGGAGGCACAGGACAGGGATGGGGCAGAAAAGGGCCCCTCTGCACACCAGCGCCCCCGCAAGGAGCAGAGGGACCCCCTGGGCGGCTGCTGCTGCTCTGTGAGTCCAACCCCGCCTCCACAGCAACAAGCAGACCACACAGTCAGGACACAGGCTCTCTGGAAAAGCATCTCAGGGGCTTGTATTCTCGGCCCTAGCCCATCCCCAATGGCAACCACCCTTAAGTTCTTAAAGAATGGTCTATTACAGGAGAATGGTCTATTATAAACACTAAACGTTAAATGCTATTATCTTGTTAATAATAGCACCCCTTAAAACTGGAGTCAGAATCTGGCATTATCCTCTACATTTCACAGACATGAATATTGAAATCAACCTCTTAAGTGATTTTCTCTTGCATTAAATAAAGGCAAGATAACAGCAAAGTAGGACAAAAACTTGAGCTCTCCATTCCCACTGCAGCATGAGGACCATTATAAGACACTCAGCTAAAGTTTGATTTCCACTTTTACCAGGTTAGTCCCCAATTGAAAATAACATTCCCAAGCGGTAAGCTGTAGATAAGAGAAACTGCACAGGCTAATACGTACCTAACCAAGAAATGTCGCTGCATAAAATATGAGCGGTAACTGGCTAATGTTATTTCATTTATTTGACCAGCGTTTACTGAGTATCTGCTATATACCTTAGAAGTAAACGACATCAGCATCATTATCAGTCACCGGTGAAAATGGGTCTGCAGCCACACTGGGGAGACTTGTGAGATGAACAGAAGGAGACGCAGAGAGGGGAGGGGACACTGCCCAGTTACACAGTTTATAAGGGCTAGAGGTGGAGCTGGGTTCTAGAAACATCCGAGTCATTACTCTTGACTCCTCTCTCCCCCTTGAGATATAAACGGACCACTTATGTTATTATTCGCATTAAACCCGATCTCCTCCAACCCCTGAACAGTACTCTCAAATCTAAAGACTTTGTCCGTCTTCATTCCTACCCTGCCGATTCTAAGCTTGGACCACTGCTGTCCCAGGCAGACAGAACTTCTACAAATGTACATCAGGATCGCCTTGGTGGCTCAGTCATTAAGTGTCTGCCTTATGGCTCAGGTCATGATCCCAGAGTCCTGGGCTTGAGCCCCACATGGGGAAATCCCTGCTCAGCGGGAAGCCTGCTTCTCCCTCTCCCACTTCCTCCGCTTGTGTTCCCTCTCTTGCTGTGTCTCTGTCAAATAAATAAATAAAATCTTTAAATAAATAAATAAAATGTATATCAGATTGTAGGGCGCCCTACCACACAACCCTCCAAAGGCTTCCCAGTGCATTTAAAATGCAGCGCGAACTCCTCACCCTGACAAAGCCCTCAGTGCCATCGCGCTGGCCCCTGCCTACGTCTCCAGCTTGCAACCTCATGCCTCTCCAGCCACAATGAGTGTAATTCAATTATTCCAAATTGTATTTATATTTGCAATCTCCCGCCCTCTCCCTTGCTCTCTCTCTTCCCTCCCTCTATTCCTCCCCTTTCTTTGTCTTCAAGTGTGATGGTCACCCCTCAGCTTGAATTCTCTTCCCCCTCCTCTTTGCCCACCCAGCTCTTAACTCACTCTTCTTTTTTTTTTAAGATTTTATTTATTTATTTGACAGAGAGATCACAAGTAGGCAGAGAGGCAGGCAGAGAGGAGGAAGCAGGTTTCCTACTGAGCAGAGAGTCCAGTACGGGGCTCGATCCCAGGACCCTGGGGTCATGACCTGAGCCGAAGGCAGAGGCTTAACCCACTGAGCCACCCAGGCGCCCCAACTCACTTTTCTGATCTCAGTTAAACATCCTTTCCTCCAGAAGCCTCCCCCAACACTTTAGAGCTGAGTCCACTGCCCTCCTCCGGGCTCGCACAGTGTCCTAGGTTTCCATGACACCATCACTCATGCTGCCTATCCCAAGGGACTACTTCCTTGTCTGTCCTGCCCACCCAACTGTGAGCCCCATGAGCGCAGGGACCGGCTACAGCTTGCTTGCCTTTGTATCACTGGCACCGAGAATCAAGCCTGACGTGGAGCTGGTTCCCGATACATGTTTGGTAGATGAACAAATGATACGAATGGAACCTTCCTTAAGTCCTACGTGGCAACGTCTGGCAACTTAACTTCCATGCCACTGCTAAAGTCAAAGCTGAGAGCCAAGAGACGCAACTCAGAGTCAGAAATGAGTTGTGTCCTGCCTGACTATATACCCCCAGCTCTCAAGAATGATATTATCTGTAAATATCAATGGTCTTTTTGATTTAATAAAGATTCATTATCTACTAATACTGGCCTTATAACTATGTACCTTTGTATGAATAAAGTTGATTAAGCTGCCTTCTGCACCGGGAAGGTCTGATGGCTACACAATCCATATTCTGGATAGCTAAACTGTTACCTCTCACTCTTGTTATCAATTAAAAAAAAAAAGTCACACTGCGAACACAGATACGGATTCTGATCATGGAGCCTACGACTGACAGGACTCCGAGGCCTCTGACCCTTGCAGCAAAAAAGAAACATTAACAAGAAACAGGATTCCACTTAAAAGCTAATGAGTTTTATTCATTGAAAAAAGATAGTATCCCATGGTTTTGTTCACGGTTGGTATTTAAATGTGTACATTATTAAGTTATCACTGAGCCTGCTGGAATTCTGATCGCTGGCCTCTTCCTCTATCTCTTCCAATCTGGGCACCTGCTTGTTAATGCACGGAGAAACGGTAGTTTTGATATACTGGAATCAGTGGGAAGTCCGCTGGGCTGAGAGCGGCAGAATTCAGCACATGCGAGGGCCACTCATGGACAGGGGTGACTCGATCCTCTCAAATACTCAACCTCCTTCGGTTGGGGAGGTAAGCTGCCCACTCTGCGCGTACAGTTCCCACTGTCCGGGACACATGTCTGCCTCCTCGTCCACTGACAGACCCTCCCCCATCTTCAGGGGCTGGCTTCAGGTTCCCACGACTCCCACCACCCAGGTAGGTCAGCTCCCTTTCCTGTGAGCAGCCGCCTGGTCTCCTTCTCCCACCATCAGCTCCCTGCGAGCAGAGCAGGGACATTCTCCCTCCTCAGTTTCCCCGGGGCCTGGCACCGAGCCTGCCATATGGCTGGTGCTCTCCAAAGGAAAGAAAGGTGTCCAGATTCCCAGGCATGTGTTTCTACAGTGTTGTCTCTCACCTGAAGCAAACGCACCTGCACGCTCTCCGCCCACTGGTGGGAAAACAGAACATGTTCAACACTGTGAAGGGCTTTGTTAGAAACCGGAGCCCACTTTGGAAGAGTTCTATTTCTGGAAGCATACAAAGGTGTTAGGGAGGGTTCAGAAGATGGCAGAGGGGCGTGAAAAACAAGGCTGAGGGGCCAGCCCATGGCGTGGGAATTCTGGGCCCTGATATGGACACGGCGTTCATGGCCCCGTCCCCAGGACACAAAGGCCCACACCCCACCTGCACACACCATCTTCGGAGGCGGCTGAGAGGGGACGGCGCGGTGACAAAGACTAGAGGGGCCTACACGAATCTACACTAATCAAAACTGAAGTCCAGGTTTGGCCATTCCCCCTCTTTGACGCCAAGAACTCAGCGAATGTTTCTCCCATTCCCCATACGGGATTGAGAAAGAAACTTAATTGCCACATATTTAAACCTAATTTGTGCTCCTGAACATAAGCCATGTCTCACACATAAAAGCAGCAGAGAAAACAAATAAAAATGTCAAATTGTTCCAAGACTAACTAGGAAGCTTAAATTTTCCAAATGACAGAATGAGTCGAATTTCTACTCCAACCAGCATGTACTGCGTTTGCTGTGTGGGCCAGCCTCTGCCCTAGGGACTGGGAATCTAGAGTTGAATGACAGCATCAGGAAGTTTACAGGAGAGTAGGAGAGACATACAAAGCAAAAGGGAAAGGGAAATAAAAGCAGCAGCACAGGAAGGCACGATCCACTCCAAAGGAAGGGATGAGGGGTCTGGAGGCTATCACAGAGGAAGTAGATTATTTCTACAGGAAAAAAATCACCAGACAAGATACAATAACTAGATCTAAGAGCACCAAGAAAAGCCCTATTCACCCTTCTCTCATGGTGCTCCAACTTGCAAGTCATTGGATTAAGACCTCAAGTCTCCGGGTCCCGGAGGGTTTGGTCTCTTCCTTCACTATACTGACGATGTTATTCTGATGACCTGGGACTAAAGATCGAGGAGACAAACGGAGTGTGTTAAAACAACTTCTCCCATCCACTGAAAAAATAACCAACACCCACGTTCAACAGCAGCATCATTCACAAAACCAAAAGCTTGAAAGGACCTAGATGCCCATCAACAGAAGAATGGATAAAGAAAACATGGTATACACATATATGACAGTCACTTTTGTGTATCACCTCGACTGGTCTAAGAGAGGCCCAGAAAGCTGGTACAACATGATTTCTGGGTGTGTCTATGAGGGTGTTTCTGGAAGAGATTAGCATTTGAGTCCATAGACTGAGTAAGGAAGACGGCCCTCACCAATGTGGGCAGGCATCATCCACTCCACCGAGAGCCCCCATAGAACAAAAAGGTCTGGGGAGGCCAAATTCTATCTTTTCTCGAGCTGGTATGTCGTCCTCTCCTGTCCTCAGACACCAGAGCTCCAGGTTTCCGGGCCTTGCACATCCGGGACTTGCACCAGGCCCCTCTCTTAGACTCGGCCCAGACTAGGAGTTACACCATCAGCCCCCCTGGTTCTCACACCTTCATGTTTGCACTGAGGGACAGCATCAGAGCATGGGACCTTTTAGCCTCAGTAACCTTGTGAGCCAATTATTATAATATATATCCTCTTATGGGTCTATGTCAAAATTGATATCAATAGGTATGTTCTGTTTCTCTGGAGAACCCTCATACAACATGCAACGAAATATTCAGCCTTCCAAAGGAAGGAAATTCTGACACAGGCTACAACATGGATGAACTTGGAGGTCATTATGCCAAGTGAAATAAGCCCATTGCGAAAAGACAAATACCCTATGATTCCACTCATAGAAGGCATCCAGTCAAACTCTCAGAACCACAAAGTGGAATGAATGGTGGCTGCCAGGGACTGGGGGGATCTAAGGGGGGTGGGGTAGGGGCTGTTGTTTAATGGGTATAGAGTTTCAGTTTTGCAAGATGAAAAAGTTCCAGAAAGATTTCGCAGCAATGTGAATACACTTAACGCCACTGAAACAAATGCTTAAAATGGTTGTTCGGGGGCGCCTGGGTGGCTCAGTGGGTTAAAGCTTCTGCCTTCGGCTCAGGTCATGATCTCAGGATCCTGGAATCAAGCCCTGCATTGGGCTCTCTGCTCAGCAGGGAGCCTGCTTCTTCCATTCTCTCTCTCTCTCTCTCTCTCTCTCTCTCTCTCTGCCTGCCTCTCTACCTACTTGTGATCTCTGTCAAATAAATAAGTAAAATCTTAAAAAATAAATAAATAAAATTTTTTAAAAACTTAAGAAATGGTTGTTCAGATGGTTATTTACACTATGTGTGTTTTATCCCAGTAGAAATAAAAACTTTAAAAAGGGACATGCTATAATGTTACATGGTACCGTGTCATGAACTTCTACTCTAAGAAAAACTGGTTATGGTATACAAAGGCCCCAAATATTTAACTCATGTGGAAATACTCCTTCTAATGAAAGTTTCTCCATTTAATGCATAGATAGGAAAAAATGCAACGCTTCAGTTCTTTCAGTCATGGATAAGCACAATGAAAGGAGAGGAACACACTTTTTAAAAATGTTCTTGCCTTTGTGGGGGAAAAACAATACAAGCAATCTTATTTAGGTCACAGCAGTTACTGTAAACACCCCAAGGAAAGCTTATTAATAACAGCCACCCACAAAGGGCCTGGTTTCAACCATGGAATGCCATGGAGTCACTGCAACAGAGAATTTGGAGAGAATTTGCCCAGGTTTTAAACATTAGAATGTTAGCATCTTTTGGAAGTTCAATTTGGATTTAGAAAGAGCAAACAGAGCCTGTATTTTAAATTTGGAATCTGGACTAGATGGTGTCTGAAGGGCCTTCTGGCTCTAAATCCTGATTGCTTGCTTGATTAAAAAAGTCAGGGAAGCATCCTAAATATGCCAATCTTTGATTCTGTTACATGTAAGGTAAAGGAGGCCACCTGTCTCGGGCTATTAGTGTGGGTATGAGGAAAAGCGCTAAGCCAGGCCCCTGCCACTAACCTGCTCTAGGACCCTGGGCAGGTCACTGCCTCTCCTGTGGGCCTGATTCCCTCTTCTCCACAATGGGAGACTTGGATCAAATGGTTTTCCTGGTCCCTCCCAACCGCTATCATCTCTGATTAAGAACCTGTGAAGCATAGCAGTGAAGGTTGTAGAACGATGTCAGTGTGCATAATGTCACTGAACCACATGCCTGCAAATCATGAAAATGGTATATTTTATGTTGTCTCTTTTGCCACAGTAAAAAAATTAAAAATAAACACATTTGGTGGCAGGGGGCGCCTGGGTGGTACAGTTGGTTTTTCATCCAACTCTTGGTTTCGGCTCAGTTCCAAGATCTCATGGGTCGTCGTGGGATCAAGCCCCACGTTGGGCTCCCTGCTCAGCCTGGAGTCTGCTTAAGATGCTCTCTCCCCCTCTCCCTTTCTCTTCCCTTCTAAAAGAAACAAGTAAATCTTTTGAAAAACAAAATAAACAGAAATTTTCAAGAACAACCTGGGAAGCATAAACAGCCACTTTGAGCAGTAACTTGGAATTGTAGGAAGCCCAAACGCTTCCCCAAGAGGCCTCTAGGCTGGCTTTTCTTTCTTTATTTTTTCTCAAGTAATCCTCGATACCGAAAGAAACATTCAGATACACCAGAGATGATGCTATTAAAAGAAAGACTTTTCATAAAACAATGACTCCTTTCTGACTGGAACCACCTCGCATTCACCACCTGAGTCCGAACTGCATAGGCAAAGCTTGTACGAACTGAGCCTCACTTATGTTCCCTTATGGTCAAGAGCCAGGCACCCTCGCCAGAATCTAGCTCAGCAGGGCACCTACTCTCAGTGCCTCCAGCCATGAGAACTCAGCAACTCAACTCGTGGCTCAAAGGCAAGGGAACAAGTTTATTATCTTCTGCCAGGTTTTTCAGATCCTAGGGAGATATCGTCTGCGCTAAAAATCAATACAAGATTTTCCAAGGTATTCGGTTTTGTCACTTGTCTGGAGACAATGGCCTCAGAAAAGAGGATGGACTATCCTACTTCCTTTCCTCCCTTTCTGTGCATGTTGCCCTTTAAAGACATGCTCTTTGTTCTGTAAATTCAAAGGTTGCTTTTATGTCCAGTGGGGTGGAGGGAGAGAGCTGTGTGTTTTTTAAATGGTGAAAACTGTCAAAGTCCCAAAGGCTCTTGTGATACAAACCAGGTCATTCTATACAGCCTGAACCCCCGATTCCATCAGGAAAAGAAAAAACCATTTATAACTCAAAGTAACTAGCAGTAGTAAGGTCAATGCCCTTGATTGGGTGTAAACAAATCAGAGGGACACTGCTTAGGGCCTAGAGGACGAGAAGAGCTTGGGGCGTACCTAGGGGAGTACCTCACACTCCTACCCACCCGCTCCTCCTGCCACATGTAGACAGGAAAGTGGCACCCAACGAGGTAAGTTCCCTTGCCCACCTGCTCCAGACCAGCAGGAGAAGATCTGAGAAGTCCCACTCTCACCCCCCCTGGAGCCCACCACATAAAGATTCACTGAGGTTCAAACCACCAGAATGGTCATCAAACTATTTGGGCCAATCTGAGAGCGCCCCACCCCCCGCACCCCGCCCAAGTTCCCAGCCAGCCCTGTCCTCTCTGGAGGGGTCCCGGCTGAGAAATTGTCTTCCTTCCTTAGTTTCTCCTACAGAGGAGGCAGTGAGAAGAACTGCACACAGGAGAAAGGAGGCCCCATCAAAACATCTGCATGTGTAAGGTTAATCAATTCGACCCATGAGAAAACTGGGGACCCACAGCCCACAGCTCAGTAACGATGCTGGGCAGAGACGTCTGGGCTCCAACTCGCTTAACACTGGAGGAGACACTGAGCTCTCTGAGGCATTGAAAGCTATGGACCGACCCCGCTGACCAGAAAAAAAATGCACATTTACACCTCATTTCCAGGGGTCCTGTGTTGTCTCCAGGATAATGTTTTCCCAACTCACCTGGGGTTAGAATCACCTAGACGCTTGTTGACAATTTACATTATTGACAATTCACAATACGAAGCTCTCCTCCTGAAGGTGGGATTCTGCAGGCCAGAAGGGAGAGGGTGGGCTATTGTTTTCCTAGCAAACCCTACTTGAGAAACACCAACCAGAAGCAGTAAGTCCGGAAACTGCCTGTGCCTTAGACTCCACTTAGGAGAGTTTCAAAAAATATGGATTCCTGAGCCTCTGCTGAACCAAACTATCATGGCACGGCGGGTGAGGGGGGCTGTTTGTGGTAGGAAGTGATGCTGAGGCCCAGGCAGGTTCAGGGAGCTCTACCAAGTGGTTACTGGACTGAAAAGGATTAACCCATGTCCGACTCCCTGCAGGTGCCCCCTCTTGGTAGTTTGGCCCGCATTGGGCCCCAGGGGCTGTGATCGGCTCCAGGTCATTCACTGACATAGACCGACAGGGAGCAGATGCTTGGTGCCATGATAGTTCAGTTCTTCAAAGTAAACTTGCAAAATATCAGCTCCATGAAGGCCCAGATATATTGCATTCTCGGTCTCTACAGCAGTGTCCACAACACATAGAAAGTCCGAAAAATACTAAGCAAATTAATGGGTGAATCAGTAGAACGAAAATCCATTAAAATCGGACTATGACTGTCAAATATGTGACTCTATAGATCTGTTTCTACTGCCAACAAGCCTGCTAAAAGGAACCTTCTAACTCAAATAATCAATGTGAAAATCACTACGGTTTAGCTGTGTATTAATTGATATCACCATGGACCAAACCCTCTGTAGCTGGCATTGCCTTTGATGTTTTCCATACATTATCTCATTCCACCTTTAAACCAGGCATATGGGGGTGCCTGGGTGGCTCAGTGGGTTAAAGCCTCTACCTTTGGCTCAGGTCATGATCCCAGGGTCCTGGGATCAAGCCCCACATCGGGCTCTCTGCCCGGCGGGGAGCCTGCTTCCCCTCCCCTCTCTCTGCCTGCCTCTCTGCCTACTTGTGATCTCTGTCTGTCAAATAAATAAATAAAATCTTAAAAAAATAAAAGATAAAACAGGCATGTGAGAAAAACTTAACTGTCTCCCATTCTGAAGAGTCTTAGAAAAACTATTTGCCCAAGACCACACAGCCAATAAGTACAAGAACTTAGATGTGAACCCGTGCCTCTAAAATCCACACCTTTAACCACAACCACGTAGCCACTTTTACATGGAAGATGGCCTACTGTAAAGTTGGATTATACCTCAAATTAAATTAGCAATATGAAACCCAGTTGGGATATATTCTAAGGGCTTTTGGTATGGTTTGGAGTTTCAAAGTACAGAAACATTTAAAGAAACCGAAGAAGGATGCTGACCGCTATGGTTAAGTAACACATTTGCTGAGCACGTGTTTTGTGAAAAGGGCCCTTGAGGAGGTTACAATCTAGTTGGGGAGCTCAATCATAAGCAGGTGAAAAGTTCTTCACTGAGTTATCCACCGTAGCCCATGGAGACTGCTAGAAGCCCAGTGTCAGGAGTAAGCAGTTCCTGCGGGAAGGGTGGGATAGAGGCTTGCTTCCTGAAGGAAGAAGAGGAGAATCATAAAATGTACAAAGAGTGGATAGAACATTCCAGATCAAGAAATGGTGTGAGCTGGAGCAGAAAAGGCAGTTTGAAGACAATCCATGAGCAGTATTTTGTTTACATTATTTTTTATTACATGATTAGTATCATTATACATGTCCACTGTAGAGAAAATAGATGCAAATTTTTTTAAAAAACTATACATGTTCCATAAGGCAACAACCCAAAGATTCTTTTGATGTCTTTTCTTTGAGGATTTATTCTAAGTATACTGCTTGTCTATTTATGTAGACATAAGCATGTTTATATGCGTTTCATTTTATATTTACACATCTATACATGCATATAAATCTTTATATATACATATTCATATGCACATTTATAAAATACTGATAATGTTTGTAGAGCCACAGGCACAAAATCACCATCTCTCCCTCATCACCCCCCCACCTCGGCCACACCCAGGGTGCACATACTGAAAAGGACGGTGTGGAAAATTTTTCATAACATAGAAAAATATTCTAATATGTTGAGCGAAAAGAGCACGTTATAGTATATACCGTGTAATCCCATACATACTCAAAGATAATTCGCCATGTATATGCCTGTATTCTAAAACTCAGAGAAAAAAGGCTGGAAGGAAAATCTCAACAAATCAACCTAGGAGTGGAACCCTTGGGTGATATTTTCTTATCTATGCTTGGAAGATTTTCCAAATTGTCCCTGCTCAGCATGCATTATTTTGTAATGAAAAAAAAAATCGATGCAATGAAAGGTAAGCCAGGTAAAAGCGCCCCAGTGAATTCAAATCGGCCCTGAATGCTCAGCTCAAGAATCATCCTGGGTTTCTGAAGAGCTAAAACCGGATTAGCATTGACCATTAGACAGAGAAAACAAGTCTCTCGTACTGGCCAAGCCCCCGCTTCAAGGGTTTGATTGGAATCTGCCTCCCGCGTCTGCCGGGTAGGCGTCGGGAGGGTGGGTCAGGTGTAGCGCGAGCTCCGACGCCCAGAGGGCTGGAGGGGGCCCCACGCGGTGCTCCCTCGGGCCCCGCCCAGCCGCCACCATCTTAACGCCGCCCCCCGCCGGCTGCAAAGCGCCCGCGGCCGGATCGCGAGGTGGAGGACTGCGCAAAGCCGGCTCCGAAGCCTTCCCCCTCCACACCGCCCTGCGGCCGCCCGCGCCGTGGCTCGTTCGGCAGCATCCCCCGGCCGGCGGGCCGGGCCTTGGGCACCCGCCCGCCGCCACCGGGAAGGAGCTTCGTCATGCCCAGCGCCCAGCAGCGCTTCGCCAAGTTTCACCTTCGGTGACACAACTTTTCCGTGTTTCTTTTTTAGGCAGCCGCCGCATCACGAGGCTAATGAGCACACTGAGGTTTGTAATAAACCCGCCTGCCAGATCCACGGCGACTGAGGGACGCTGGTAACCAGAATGTTCAGCGCTCCCCGTCCGGTTCCCAGCTAGTCGCCCAACAAACCCTCCCCGGACTGCCAGCGGCGAGGAGGAGCCTCCGGCCCTGTTTCCAGAAGGGCTCACCTCGTCCCCGGCGCTCTGCAGACCACGCGCAAATCCAAGCTCTTGGAAGTCTTAATGTTCAAAAAACACCCCCAGGGCGAGAGGCAGGCAGACACACAGAGAATCAAAGTCAAAGGCAAAATAAGCGGGTCAATTCATAATACCTTCAAAGTCATGCTTGGAAAAAGATTCCGAAAATATCTATAGGCATATTCAAGAACGGCACTCAGCCTGCCTGCCTTCGGTGGTTTACTTCTACTTTTAACAGCAAGCAAAATATTTTAAGGACTTGATCTCTTTACTAACCCCCAGTTCAAGAGCTGTAGAAATGTTACCTCCATAATTTGGAGGGATTTTTGAGAACTGGGTTTCCTGTTCTGAAACTTACCTATAACCATGCACTACAGCCGGCCCTGTTAATTACGGCTGTTAAACATAGGTTCTGCAGCACAGAGAACTACATGATTCCTAACTTTGAGAACTATAATTAATATGCTCGTTCAGGGCTGTGTCTCCATTAACAAGATATATTTTTGGAAATATTATCTAACTGAAGGCAGCATAAATAGTAAAAAATAAATAAATAAAGCTCACACTTTTATTTTGCCATTTAAAATGAGTTATATAAGAAGTAGTGAAAGCCTCTTCCCGAGAAGCTACACTTTAAAGGGTGGATTTCTTCACTCAAGTTAATATAGCTATCAAGGGAGAAAATGCAGAAATGAGAATCCTCCCCTGAGCCCAGTATACCCTAAGGAACCCCATTCAGCTAATGAAACCACTGACATCTGTTGACAAGGGAAGGAGGGGAGGAGAGAAAAGGAGAGAGGGAGCTCTAGAGAGGGAGGGAGAGAGAATGGGGTAGGGTTGAGAAAGAGAAGGAAATGAGACAGATGATTCTGATGAGAGGCAGACTGAAAGCATATGCCATGTAATAGGGGAAAAAAAATAAACAACTGGAAGTTTCGCCCAGCAGTGAATTAAGAGGAAGTGTAATCTTTAGAACACAGGTGAAACAAATTCCCAGACACAGTTCTGGAGAAAAGCACCATTATTTTCAAACCGACAGATGCTTAAATCCTACAAGTCGTAGTCATGGCCAGCTGAGGGAGGATACACTATGGAGAGTAAAAAGTCAGAAAGTCCAAGGCCAAAGGGAAAAGGAAGGGCCACCGTAAGGTAGGACTGAGTTGCTTTCATCTCCGTGCACTCAGGCTGGGAAGAGCCACTCAAACAGGTGTTCGGAGATTCTTTCAGCTGTCCGAGGACCATAGCCCTGGGGCTGCCATGCACGTGTGCTGAGGCACACTTCTCCACCGCGTCCGCACTGGCAAACCGGAAATAATATTGTCTTTGTGCAAACCGAGATTAAAGAATCCCCCGTGTTGCTCAAGGAGGCACTATGACACAGTGGTTAAGAGGCGGGTTTGAGGGACACCTGGGTGGCTCAGTTGACTTGATTTGATTTGATGTCATGATCTCAGGCTCTTCGCTGGGTGTGGAGCCTGCTTGAGAGTCTCTCTCTCTCCCTCTGCCCCTCCCCCGCCCCCCCAAAAAGAGAGGTGGATTTGAAGTCAGTCCAGCTTGGCTCAAAACCTCACTCCACCGTCTTGCTAGCTGAGTGACCTCAGACTGACCTTGGTCTCTGGGCCTGTTTCTTCATCTGTCGAACGGGAATATTAACAACATGTGTATCTGTCCTTGACAGAATGTTAGGAAGATTTCAGGAGCTATTTCAGGTCAAATCCCTTAGTACTTAGAAAAACCATTAACACCCTAACCAAAATTACTTCTTCAACCGACCTAGAGGCCAGAAAGTCAACCGGACATTAATTCCTTTGGGTTAAAGCCCTGCCTCTGGCAATTCTTAGTTAAAATGTAAATATCCCCAGGCATCTATCAGATTAAACCAAAGTGAAACAGTGACAGAGCCATTCTGTAACACACAGCTTTCTGATATGACAACAAACTGGAAATGAACAGAGCACAGGACCAATGAGTTTTGCTACATGCATTCCACAATCATTCACTGATTACTGCAATGCCAATCACTGTGCTAGGTACAACCCACTAGCTACATGACCTCATAATGCTACAATAGATCTGGAAGCTTCAATTTTCTCAACTCTAAAGCCGGTAAACACTAGTCGCTACTTTCTTTGGCTGTCAGGAGGATTAAATGAGATATATGTAAAAATAATATATGCTTACTAAATAAGTACTCAATAATTTAGAAGCTACTATAGTAATGAGAACTATGATAATTATTGTCATTGTTATCAAATGAAGATCCCAGGGTACCTGGGTGCCTCAGTTGTTAAGTGACTGCCTTTGGCTCAGGTCATGATCCCAGGGTCATGGAATAGAGCCCCCACATCAGGCTCCCTGCTCAGCAGGAAGCCTGCTTCTCCCTCTCCATCTGCCCCACTCCCCCGCTTGTATTCCCTCTCTCACTCACTCTCTCTCTGTCAAATAAATAAATAAAATCTTTAAAAAATAAAAAATTTAAAAAAAATTTTTGACTGATGATGCAACATACCCCTGCTTAAAAGAATTCCTTACCTTTCTGGGAACATTCAACAAATACTCCTTATGGGACTGCCAAGTACAAGACCCTGTTGAGTGCCCGTGTGTGTGTGTGTGTGTGTGTAAGTGAGAAAGGAAGCTTCCTGAAAGGAGAGGTGACTAGGTGTCAGAAACAGGGAGTACATACTGCATGATTTCACTGATACTAAATTCAATAACAGGCAAAACTAAAGTATGATGACAAAACTCAAAAGAGAAGCTGCCTCTGAAGAGGGAATGACAAGAAAAGAAAATGAGAGCACTCCCTGGGGTGATGAAAATATTCTATAACTTGATTTTGATACTTGATTACATGGGTGTAAACATTTGTCAAAATTAATCAAGAGGCACGCTTAAGATTTGTGTAAGTTACTGTGTATAATCTGCAATTACACAAAAGGAAATTGGGTTTCTGCTATTTTTTTAATTAACCATTTTCAGGGTACCTGGGTGACTCCATCAGTTAAATGTCTGCCTTCGACTCAGGTCATGATCCCGGGGTCCTGGGATCAAGCCCTGCATGGGGCTCCCTGCACAGCGGGGAGCCTGCTTCTTCCTCTGGCTACCTCACTCACTCACAAATAAATAAATAAATAAATAATTTTTAAAATATTTTATTTATTTATTTGAAAGACAGAGATCACAAGTAGGCAGAGAGGCAGGCAGAGAGAGAGAGAAAGAGAGGAGGAAGCAGGCTCCCAGCCGAGCAGAGAGTCCGATGTGGGGCTCAATCCCACGACCCTGGGATCATGACCTGAGCGGAAGGCAGAGGCTTTAACCCACTGAGCCACCCAGGTGCCCCTAAATAAAATCTTTTTTAAAAATTAACTATTTTCTAATTTGACCTCTGATCAGGCCTGCCTTTCACCTTTTTTTTTTCTTTCTTCCCAGGCCCTCCTGATAGAATCCAGAAAGAACAGACATGTACACCTGAGAATTCCTTTAGGCCAAATAGTGACTGTCCAAACCATATCTGACTGAGGTCTCTGCAGAAGGGTGAGAGCAGGCAGGCCAAGCAAGCAACCCAGCTCATCCCAGCCCTACTGCACCTTCTAGAATGTCAACCGGAACCTTACACCAACAGAAGCCAAGGGTACTGCCAGAGTGTAAAAGAATCAACAAGGACACCTACTACTGGCTGCCCCTTGCCTCAGGAGAAGGTCATCAGCCAGTGAGGCTAAGACCATTTCCATTTGAAAGTCGATGCGAAAAGTAATTGCAAAGGGCAGAGGCACAACCACTAGGGCATAAGGACGGCCTTGGTTTACAATAATCTCAACACACAGTAATTGTAATTTGGGCTTCTTGTCTCTTACAAACCCTGATTCTTAATACACTAGCCCCCATTTCCATCATGCCCCAAGAACCAAGAATATATCTCTTTTCTAATCTGAAATTCCCATTTTCAGTGTTAATACCCTGGAAAACACTGCTTTAGAGAAAAAATAAATGGCCTCCAACCCAAAGAGAAATGAGACCTGCAGGCTGGAGAGGTCGTCATAATGATCACTATACGCTATTTCACCTTCTCTAGGAAATTAATACATTTACCCAGAAATCCACATCCCCAATGAATGTCTCATCAAGATAAGGCATTCGCCAAAGTGACAAAAATGCCACGGTAAAAAAAATGTCAGCTATCTGATTCAAGGGAGTTTGTAGAACCAGTATGTCACAAACAGATAAGCGGCATTTCAAGTTAGTGAGGACTAAGTTGAATCACATTTCTCAGTACAGTGAATCTGAAGCCCACTCCTCAGCCCATGCTGAGAAATCCTGGGGCTAATGTGTCTTCTGGAGAGCCAAAAAGAAACTGGTGACTGTGGACAATGACTTATGCAGACCTCTGTCTTCTCTGCTAAATGCAAAAACCATAGTACGTACCTAATCTTTACATTTCATGGAGCATAGTAAGCTTGGCAAAGTGACAGACGTGTAGGACCCCCTCCACCCGCAGTACTTTAATTTATGGGGATTTTTCTCTTTGAATTGTTTAATCGTGGCAATTATTTTCTATTCCTTTCAAATTTCTCAACTCCGAAAATATAAGCCATAATGAAGCAGACACTAGAAAGCCTTTTTATTGGATATATTTGAAGAGCTGCAACACATTCTGGTGGTTCTGTGTTGATTGTAATTCCCAGAATGAGGAGTTGATTTAAACATAAAACAGCACAGCTGCAAAGAGACCTGGGATGTTAACAGTTTCATCTCCCTACTCATTGCCTCACGACTCAGCCCTCCAGCTTACCAGCCAACCCCGATCCCCATGCCATCCCCTGTTCCAGACCTGTTCTCGGGGCCACCATATGTTTCCCTGCCCTAGGCGTGGACCTCAGCTCTTTCCCCTTGGCCCCACAGCTCACTTTCTGCTACTCACCCGGGCCCCAACCCCCAGTCCATTCCCACTCCATCATCACCCACATCTCCACCGTGAGGACACACACCCTAGCCCCTTTAATGATTTGAACTGTACCAGAAAGAGACTTAGAGGAAGGAACATTCAGTAAGGAGATACAGCGACCCTAACCCGTGTCCCAACATGTTCCTCCTTCTCCCTTCAGCCTCTGCCAATAACAAAGCGGCATGCCACTAGAAATCATAATGAAGAGGACTTGGGGTGGGGGAGTGCCGTGCACTCCTCTTCCGCACCTATCCCCAAGAACCGACTGACATTTCTGATTCGAGATCTTCTTGGACACACACCCTCACCAAGGTGGTGATCACTGGCCTCAGCACAGAAGAAAATGCAGGGCTTAGGACACTCCATAAAACCAATGGACCACTGGCCCATAATGATTTAACCACAAGGCGAAAAAACAAGTCCCTACATGAGTAATAGGTAGATTATGATGGTCAGTTTTTAGTAAGATGTCACCAGCGTCATGATTTCTTGTGGGTAAAATACCTCTGAACACCTGCTTTGCCTGGCCCAAATCCGAGAAAGGCACTTGATGGAAGCTATTACAGTAATCCCCCAAGACCGAGATGATCTTTTGGAACAGCATTCGGGGTTCAATACTTGATACGCTGGCTGCCGGACCGCAAGGCCTTGTCCTTAGGTATGGTTAGAGAGGCTATTGGAAACGGCCGGGAAGGAAGCAGAAACTGAGCCGTGCCCAAAAATGCACGCGGGCACCACAGTCCATCACAGCAACAACTGTGCGAGGCGCTGGTTTCTTGGACTATGCATGGAATTGTCCTCCATCACCCGCAGCCAGCAGAAGCCTGGCCTGACGCTATCACGGACCGTCTTCCCAAGAGAACCCACAGCCCACATCACAGGGCCTTGAAATTTGCCTGGTTGAGCTGGTTGTCCACTGAATGCCACATAACACAGTTGCAGGGAAGCAGACACAGCCTTAACTGAGGGCTTTTCCAACAGAGAACTGCCGAGAGAAGATTTTGCGTGACAAGGTAGAGAAGAGCGAGTCAAAGCTAAGTGAATATCGCTTTGAACAAACAAATGTTATACTTTCTTATTCTATGAAATGGAAATAGGTCCTTCGGTGTGTTCAGGAAGCTGAGTGCTGCTAACTATTTACACATCGGCCAAATTAAAAGTTCATGGAAAGCCTAAAGAAAGGCACAAAAGGTGATTTGCTACACAAGAGGCTATTTTCATAGTTTCAAATAAAATCAAGATTCCCACCCTCCCAGGAAGAAGACAGACGATCTCATGTGGCTCGTTATTAAAAGATTATCAAAAAGATTATTGCCCATCACTGAGACTGGTCTTAACCTCAATGAGTCCAAGAAAACGTCATTTAAAGACAATTGGCAATTTGTGTGTCTGAATGAAATATGGGGGAAAGCCATATTTCATTCGCAGCATGACATAACTTACTGATTACCTACTATTTGTGCTTTAAAAACTCTAGAAACACTATATTATAGTCTTCTAGGCTGTGGGCATGAACCCCAGATGATGGGGTGCGAGACTGAATTTAAATGAACAGTAGCTCTGAAAACAGATTATGAAGTTCATTCAAATAATTGACTTGATTCAATCAGTCACACTGTTGCTCAAAATCAGATGTGTGGATATTCAGAGTATCCAGTAAATGCTCAATCCTGTATCTTGCCATGTTGCAGAGTGTGCTCATGAGTCCCTTAAACTTAAAAAAAAAATTCAAAAATGACCCATACATAGGAAATTTGTAAAAAAAAAAACAAACCTCTTCATGAATATGATCAGAAAACTTTATTGGTTAAAATAAAAATAAACCTGGTATCTTTCATCTCTAACATAAAAAGTAGTCTTTAAAATTTGGCCACATAAGGCTTTTAACATACTTGAAAGGAGAAAAAGCTAACTATTACGCATTGACTATTTTCAAAACGCTCTAAATTCAACAACCAACAGAGGCAGAAATGGAACTCCCGCTCTCAGCAGCCATAAGATTCCCATCTCCTGGGGAAAGTAAACTCCTTTCTTAAAAGTTGTCTTATAAAATTACTTTAATTTCTCCTAATTACAACCATAATTCCAAATGCTAATTATATAATTCCTACAGAGAGGTATTCGGTTTCAAATGTGGCGAGTCAACGCAAGAAAATTCTATGACATATGCCTAGTAAAAAAATTCATTATTGAGTTAGAGAGACCTGTCCTAATGTTTCCAGACTTGTTACCCCATTTTGGACAATTGCAAATAATATTCCTAAGACAGCAACTTACTTTCCATGAATGAATTTGGATTCAGGGCCCTCCCAAAGGCAGCCTGAAATAAACCTTAGGTAACCACCTGCTGGAAGTCAGGAACCGAAGTTCCAGAAACAAACCTGAAGTACTCCCAGATTCGGAAGGGGAATCGTCGGCCTAGATCAATTTGGGGCTAGTCCTCCAATGCAGTTACCTCTCTGAGCCCTCCCGGCAAAACAAAACCTTTTAAGGAATCTGAAGTCATTTTCTCTTAAACTTATGAATGCCTGTCTAAGACAACCTACGATGAGGAAAGCTCTGGAAATGCACACCCAGAGTTCTACTTTCTAAGTGTTTCAATTCATCTGCGTGCTTCGAACAGCCAGCACCTATGAGTAGGTCCCAAGGGGCTCAACTCCAGCCTGCAACCAGGCCAGTGACAACACCGTCCCTTAGGACAACAGATCTATACCCACCACAAATTTGCCGGCCTTTCCTCCACGCTTTGCCTAATTGGAAGAGATCGACTCCATTTAAAAACAAGGATAAAGGCCCTGAGCTGAAGACTTTGACAACTTTCAGCAGGGGAGGGCTGGTGCTGCCCTAGCATTTGGGGAGGGGGGGGGATCTCTGAGATGGGGAGAGGCCAGAAGGAGGCGATGATAAAGAGGAATAGGGACAGAGTGGGAGGGAAGGGGGCCACAGGGTTCCAAGGAAGAATTACAGGCCGTGAATGAAAGCTGGGGCTCCCTCCCAGTAGACCCACTTCTTCGGGCGTGGACTGGGATCAGAGCGCCTGGGGCCCTCAGAACCAGTCCAGCCCACTCCGGGCGTCTGCTTCGGAGCCATTCCGGACACTTGCATCTAAGGAACCTGTCATTTCCCCGACTACTCTTACCACACCCCTCTCTGCGCCTCTCCCTGAACCCGGGTCTCCCAGGATGCTGGTCTCCAGCTGACATTCCGGAGCTAAGCCGGGTCCTTAGCCAGGCGAAGGCTAGTGCTGGCGGAGGTCAGGAGGAACCCCCCCTTCCCTCTTGCGAGTTCTCCCTGGTGGGAGCCCTGCTCTGCTGCGCCTCCCCAACCCGCCGGTGGGAGGCCCCAGGCCGAGAGGCACACTCCGGGGTACAGGCAGCCGGGCTCCCCGGGCCAGGTGGCTGAACCCCAGAGAGCAGAGGGAGGGGACTGTCCTCTCCCGCGGAGGCCCGCTCCCGCTGGGCACTAGTGGCAAGGGGACAGCAGCCTTTGTTCTCCAGGGGCTTGGCGAGGCTGCGCTGCTGAAGCGCAGCGCGGGCGGCGCCGGGGCACCGGGATTGCTCACTTTTGCACGCGGCGTGTGGAAGGCTGCAAGCTCCTGCCTTCTGGGGAGGGGGTAGAGAGTTGGGGGGCAGGGGGGTGTGAGAGGGAAAGGAGCGTGGGGGGAGGGGTTTTGCGTCTCGGCCAGGCTCTTTGTTTGCATTGGGGGCGGGGAGAGGGGGTTGAAGGTGGATTCGAGCTTGGGTTTCTGAGAGGGGGCAGATCCCTGAGTATGTCACCATGTTGCACCCGCGCAGCACACATATGCACACTCGCGCACACGCACACATATGCACTCGCACGGAGAGGCGGCCGGCCGGTAGCCGGCAGCGCTGTTCCCGGCGCTCCGGGCTGCAGCAGCTCCGGTCGCCCGCAGCGCCACCACGGTGCGTCCAGACGGGGAGTGGAAGAGGCTGGAGGCACTCGCGGGGCGACAATTCCACGAGGAAGGAGGGAAAGTGGTGCCACCTCAGGCCCCTCAGCGCCCCCCCCCCCCCCCCGTTTCTCGCCCGGGGTCGCAGAGGTCACGGGCAGCTTAGGCTCCGGCAGGGGAGGCAGGGAGCTGCCGAAGGGCGGCGCGCACGCGAGGGGGCGAGGGAAACCAAGGGAAGGGAAGCCGGCGGACTGGGCGGGCGGGCGGGCTTACCCTTAGAAGCATCTTTCTCCTCTTTGGGCTTGGTCACCTTTCCACTCATAGATCCCAGCTTGCTTGACAAGGGTCGCCCAGGAGACGGAAGTCCTCGCCGAGCGGGCCGGACTTCGGAGAGCGCTTAGGGCGGCAAGTCGCGACCGCGAGCTCCCCGCGGTGTGGCTCGGGGCGGGATCCGCTTTTCCCCAGCGCTGCCGCCGCCGCCGCTGCCTGCGAGAGAGTGGGGAGGAAAGCAGAGGGGTGAAGGAGGAGCCGCCGCCGCCGCCGCCGCCGCCGCGAGCCCGAGCGCCCGGCCGCGGGAGGAGCCGCTCGCCTTGCTCCAGAAGTGAAGAGACAAAGCGGCGCGGCGCTCCCTCCGCGCCCCGCGCCTGCTGCGCTCGCAGCTCCCGCCCGCCCGCCCGCCCGGGGCCGCGCTCGCCACCCCCGGGGCCGCCGAGAGGTGCGGCCGGGGCTCCCGGCTCCGCCGCCGGCCTCCCCGGGCACCGCGCGGGCCGCTCTCCGGGCCGGCGCTGGCCGCGCGGGGAATTGCCTGGGTGGGCTGCCCGCGCGCCGGCTGGAGGCTCCCCCCCCCCCACCGCCCGCCTCTCTCAATCCGCTGCGGGCCGCCAACTCAATCGAAATAAAAACCCGAGGACGGTTGGAAAAAAAAATCAAAACAAAGACGAAAATATTCACTTAAAAATAACGAGCCTCCCCGAAAGGGAAATGTTTGAACATGTGATGAGCAACGTGTGAGCCTGTTACACCGCAGAGCCGCGCCGCTCCTCGCCCGCGGAGAATCGAGAGGGGAGGGTCGCCCCTTTCTTTCCGTGTAATCGATTTTCAGGTTGCTATTCTTTTGCCAAAAGGGGGGGCCCGAGGGGCTCGCGGGCGGAGGAGCGGGAACCGATGGCCCTTACCTGCTCTCTCCCTACACCCACACCCCCTCGGAGCTCGCCCGCTCCCTCGCTCGCGCTCTCCTTCCCGAGAACTCTCCGGTCCCAGAGAGCCGCGAATTCAGCCCGCGGCACATTCTATATAAACGCCAAGGTGTGGGCACGCGGGGGCGGGGGCCGGCGAGGGCGGGGCGCACGGAGCCGCCTGCCGGCTGTAGTAAGACGAGAGCTCGTTAGGGGCGCGTCGACGTCAGCCGCCGGCTGGCAGAACCCCGGCGAGCCCAACGGGGAGCGGGCAAGCGCGGCGGGCGGGCGTCCCCCCGCCACCCCACTCCCCGGCCCCTCCTGGACAGGCCGGGCCCGCGGGCGCCGCCGGAGCGGGCTCGCACCGTCGGCCGCCGAGACCGAAGCCCGTCGCGCGCCCCTGCCCACCCCCAACCCAGTCCCGGCGAGGCCCCTCGGCTCCCAGCACCTGCCGGTACCCCCCCGCGCCGCCCGGGCCCGCGTTCGTCGTCACCTACACTTTGGGGACTCCGCTGCTGGCAACTGCCTGCACCGAGCGGTGGAATCTCAGTCCGGGAAGTCGGCGACTCCTCGCCTCTGGCCAGCTGCCCAAGTTGAGACAGCCGGGCTCTCCGGGCAGGAGGAAGGGCGCGCTGGGATCTGGGTGTCACTGGGGCAGAGAGTGAAACTGACCGCGGCGGCTGCCGCCTCCCACCGCCACCCCCTCACGCAGGCCCCTCCTCCTAGGGCTGATCGCTCTGGTTGGCAAACTGGGCGCAAAGAGTGCCCACCATCCGGGAGAGCCAACCCCAAGCAAACGGAGTGAGGTGGCACTGGGGGCGAGGGCTGGAGAGGGGTAAGTGGGATCGGCATGTCACCTGGGGCATGCTAGTGACAAAGCACAGGGAAGGTCCCCGAAGATTTGAACTAGAAGAAAAAGTGCTTGAAGATTGTACAAGGGTTAGGGGGGGCGATCGCGGAGGAGAAAGGGACAAGGGAAGGAGGAGACAGCGTAGTCAGAATCAACCCCGGGGCGATCTGGGAAACCCTTTCGCGATGCCCCTTTTTGGGCGCGCGGATACCCCGAAGCTCGGCGCACGGTTGAGGGGTTGGGGTGGCCTGGCCGCTAGCATGACCTGGTCCTCAGAGGCGTCCATTAATCAGACCAGAGGCTCCAGCCAGGCGGTGGAGACTCGGCAGCGACTCCCACGCAGAAAATCCGTTTCCCTCCGTCCCACCCAGCTCCACCCGCTCCTTAATTCGGTTTCGTTAATGGCATTAAACCAGGCAAAGAAATTATATAGATGGATTAGTCCCACTGAATCCCAGGCGGTAACTCAATTACAAGAGCCTGCTGTGGCTTTCAAGACCAGGAGAGCGGGCTGCCTCCCAAGCCAGCCCGGGTCTAAAGGTCAGCAACCTTCTAAACTCAATTTGCAGCCTCCATCCTCGGGCTGGGAGGAACTTCAGGTCTGTTTTTCCTGTAAATTATATCTAATAATCGGGAGGCTGATGACACAATGTGATTACCCAACCCAAGGTTAGACCATTAATTAATACCAGTACTTTGGGAAAGAAGGAATTTCTCTTCAAATGACGGGAAATCAAAGTGGGTGGAGCTTAGGTGAGTTTAAAGAAAAGGTCGAGGGGAAGATGGTAGAGCCCTCAGTGTCCACCGCATAGTCGGTTACCTTGAATTTAGTTCCTACCTTCCGCCAAGCAGCACACTAAAATCCTTACATCATTATCCTATTTCATCTTTACAGCAGCCCTAGGTAGTGCTGGTACCACTATTTCCATTTTACAAGTGAGAAAATAGAGGCTCAGAGAGGTTAAGTAAGTTGCCTGGGGGTCACACAGCTGGTAAGTGATGAAGCCTGAGCAAAAAAACTGAGAGAGCCAGGACAGGAAAAGAGGTGAGTCCTTCATTTTAGACAGTGCTCTTCTATTAGACGACATGGTCTCTCAACACTCCCATCAGCCTCTTGAAAGGTGGGGGGAGCACATTTTTATTGGATCTATCTGCCAGTCCTAAACCCCTAAAACTTTTCAAACTCCCTTAACTCAGCACAAACACACACGTGTGTGTATACACACACACACCCTTCTTGTGTACACAGAACATTTTCTTGGTCCACCTACCCCCAATAAACGACAAGACCCTCTTTTGGGAAAAGGGTCAGTCTCTGTATTGGGAGATAATACGCATGTTACTTACATCTATCCCGAGTATCTCAGCTTTCCAGCCACATTAACATTTCCAGATTTCCAGGAAAGTTCTCAGCACAGGTAAGACTGCCCCCTTCCCCTCCAAACCCTCTTACCAATGGCACCTCCAGCAAAAGTAACTTTCCTGGCAGCCAGACATCACCCTGTTCCTGAAGAACACTAGTTCATTAACATGTGAGTAAACCTGGGTTAGTTAATATGATTCAGATGAATTGAGATGTCTGTTTGGGAGTATTAGTTGAATCCGTCTATCCATGAACACAAATAGGTAAAGTGTGTTTCTTTCACCATAAACCACCCTACAAAAGAAATGATCAGAAGATAAAGAAAACAGACACGGCAGGCAAGAACAATACAGTGATGTGTGTCCATATGGGGGCAAATCAGTGACATCCTAAGTGCATGCATTTGGGCCAGAGACCAAGGATTATGAGGTGTCTAGATAAGCATCTCACCTAAACAAAGCTGAAGACCTTACTAGGGAGGTCATGGGCAGCCTCTTTTGTAGAAAGCCTGGGGCTTTCCCCTTTTCAAACCTCTGTGTTTAATATGAACAGAATGTTGTTGGTACTGGCTCAGAAACAGGCGTGCACCAGTGCCCCCAAGCTACTTGGTAACTTGGGATGGTCATCAGGAAGAGGATCCACCATCTGTATGAGGGCATTTGGGAGGTAGTCTTTTCCCCACAACCAAATGGAGTCGTCTGGAAGCAGCTCAGTGAAGCCCTGGCTTAGTCTGGGCACTTCCCCTTCCTCACCCAGATCCTTCTGGCCCTTCCCACCAAGGTAGAAATGCCTTCGCTTTTGAGCCTAGCAATCGACACTACCAGATCCCTTCACTTCTCGCTGCCTTGTCACTATGGTAACCTGTTCTCATCCACCCCGTCTCTCTGCCCATCCTACAAAGAGAGAGAGAGCTCCATATATCTGAGAAAACCTGGGGCACGGGGGTTATCTGGTGGAGTTGAGTGACTTGGCCCTGGAATTAAAGCAATAGGGCTAAGGTGAAATGCTGCATGGCCACACCATTACCGAGGCCTGGGTGTTTTCCAAAATAAAGGGCAGAGGCTTGAGTCTTTGGAAGGAAAGTGGGAAAAATCCTGAGAGTTTCGTTCCCTTGGCCCTATCATCTTTCTGGTGTCCGTTTCATGCCAGTCCCCCAATGCCTCAAGACACCAGCCTCTGAATTCCAGGTCTGTTCATCCTCCGGCAGCTCTGAGCAATGTTTCTGGGCAGGATGCCACATGCTTCCATTGTCTTTGCTGGAGGGTAAGGCTGGGGTGAGTTGGGGCACAGAGGACAGACACACTTAGGGCTCTTTCCTGGCAGCTTTGGACTGGCCGAGTGTAAAGCCATTGTCATCAGGGACCACCAAATTAGATGCTTGTGACAAGACTGCTCCTCGCTGGACCAAATGTGTTTTTCATTTGCAAAAACACTTCAGAGCAGAAACCTGGTTCAAAAGGAGGCGGCCTGGCAAGAGCAACACTTGAGATGAAGAAAGGTCCACTGGGCCAAGGTCTAGAAGTCGGAAGTCACTTTCAGTCTTTAAGCTCACATCTTAGCTATTTGAAATTTCAGATCCAAATGCTATAGCTCTGAAAGGCCTTCCTTTCTGATTCAAACCCTACTGTTCATCTCCATCACCACTCAAGATTGCTATCGATCGGAATCTTGAGTTGTGGATTTCTTTGACCAAAGAGTTAAGTAAGATCATCTCCAAAGATGGTCACTGTGGCAGTTTTAAAACATGGCCCCTGGGCACTCTGTCCCCTCTTCCTTGATCCCGGGCAGGCTTGTCACTGCTTCCGTCGATAGAGCATGGCAGCAGTGATGGTCCATTACTATTAGGCTAGGTTAGAAAAGGCCATGGAGCTTCCGCCTGGCCCTCTTGGGATGTCTACTCTCGGGAAAGCCAACCAGCCACATGTATGAAATCTGCCTACTCTGCGATAGCCATGCTGGAGAAGTTCACCTCCAGGCTCTCTGGCTGACACTGCTACCTGGGCTCCCAACCGACAGCCAGCATTGATTGCCGACCAAGCAAGAGACCCGTCTTGGGTGTCCAGCCCCAAACCAGCCCCAGCTGACATCTGACCGCAGCCTGGTGAGAGACCTCTTCACAGAGAACCATTCAGGGGAGCCCTTCTCAAATCCCTAGCCCATAAAATTCTGAGCCAAATTTAATGGATGTTTTCAGCCACTAAGTTTGAGGGCAATAAGCTATGAGGAAATGGTAAGTAGAAGAGTGACCAATCATTTCTCCCAAGCCTATAGGCCTGTGCCACTCCACGCTCTAGAGGTAAAGTCTCCTTCAATCCAGGCTGGCCTCATGACTTGTTTTTACCAACAGAATGTGGCCAAAGTGACGCCGTGCCAGTTCAAGGCCTAGCCTCTAAGCAATTTGGCCCTTCCCCCGCTTTGTCCCTGGGGGGAGCCAGTTACCATAGAAGAAGGCAGACACCCTGAGATGTATGTCGTGAGGAAGCCCAAGCTGGCTGGGTCGAGAGGCCATGTGAAGGACACCTGAGAAACCCAACTGGCAAGAACAAAACTCCAGACCTAGGACCCCAGTCAGGCTATCCCAGCCAGCTTCCAGCTTTTTGAGGTTTGAGGCCCCAGACTTCATGGTGCGAAGAGCCTGTCTTGCCACACCCTGTCCAAATTCCTGACCCACAGATTTATGTGCAAAATGGTGGTTATAAGCCAGTCCGGTTGGGGGTAAATTGTTACACACAGCAAGAGATGACTGAAAGGCGAGTCCTAGAACCATTTTGAGACCCAGTTAGCTCCATTCCTTGACCTTCTTACAGACCAGAATGGGTTTTTAGAGTGTGTGCCAGTAATAAGACAGAGAGATGTCAATGATTTGTTCCAAAACAGCTTAATACAAAGACCTTTCCAATCAACATAAATGGGATTTTCTGCCTCTCTTGAAATTGAGCATTTGGAACATTATAACGTGATGTTGGGATGGCAGTCAAGAATGGACATCTTTAGGGACACTTGGTTGTCTCCATCAGAAGAGCACGCAACTCTCCATCTCAGGGTTGTAAGTTCGAGCCCCCACATTGGATGTAGAGACTGCTAAAAAAAAAAAAAAAAGTAAACAAACTTGAAAAGAGAGAGAGAAAATGAACATCTTTAAATGTTTTATCAGTTTCTCGTCCAGCGAAGAAGGAAACAATGAGCCACAGCTTGTTCAAGGACTCACTCTGCTCCCAAACAAGGAACATCACTGGGCAGCGCTGGTTTCCCACCCGGAGTCCCTATCATTCCACAGCACTTAAGAATCTCCTGTGTTAAGAGGCATAGATCATCAAACATGGCCTTTTCCCCACAGCAAGCTCCTGTTTTTCTCTACATTAGAAACAGAGGACCTGGCCATCGTCTCGCCCAGTAAATAACCCACAAAACACTTTGGCACAAGTCAGTTTCCAGAAGATTTTCAAATCCTGCTCTTGCCTCCCTTCTGGTGGTTATAGTGATGATACCCTGGAAAAGATTTCAGACAGAACAATTATATTTGTTGAAAACTTCTTGGACATGGTAGTAAATGCTTAGCACACTTGGATTTGCCCAAATCTAGAATCCTTGAGATTGTATGCTCCGGGATGACAAGGATTGGGCTAAACTCTGCTCACACTGACTGTCCCCCATGCTCATCCCATGGTTACATAGCACAGGGCACATCACAGGCATGGCAAATAGCCTCATCATCATAACCTCACTTATTCAATATACTGGGTTTCTCGCTCCATAGTAATATTTATCCAAATTATGCAAGGCAACCCTGAATTAGTGACTGTGATCATCTCCATTTTCTAGATGAGGAAAGAGGCTCAGAGAGGTAAAGATTGCAGGAAAAAGGTACACGCAGGATTGAGACTCAAGTAGCACCTTCTGCTTCCAAAGTCCCCCCTCTTTCCACTATATGACACTGCATATTTTGTAAATGTTATGGAATAATTAGCGCCTCTAACATTTCTGCAAAGATAAAGCCAAGCCTTAGAGCAGGAGCAAGCGACCTCACGCAGGGCTTTATTGGGCTTTCATTCACTTTCTATCAACACGTGCCCCTCTGTGCGGTAGACACAGATGTGAGCCATCCAACTTGCCACCCAGCTGTGGGCAGTGTGGTCGGTGAGCGGCCCCTAGATGCCAGCTCCTTCAGAATCCGCCTCAGCGGCAGAATCCTGACCTCACCTGAGCTCACGCCCTTCCTGGGGCAGGCCACACCCAGTGACTGAGAGAGGCCTGGCCATTTGAGATCTGCACAAGTTCTCTGCCAGACAGTACTCACTCCAGAGCTCCCCGTGTGCCTGGCCAAGGCTTTGTTGAGTTAGTTCAGCTTTATCCTCTATCCAATCCTGCCTCCTCCACAGTCACGGATCCCTAATGAATAGTCTCCATCACAAATGTCATCTCCTTTCAGATATCCTGGCAGTGACTCATCTCTTTGTCTCTCCAACCCTGTCTTTTGGGCCAGGCTTTTGGCAAAGAGAGATTCTGAGCACCTTCCTCATCCTTGGCCATTTGAAGTGAGATCACTGTGTTGCCAGTGCCTTTCGCCTCCGACTCCCCTGTCTTCTGGGGAAGCTGTCTGGAGCCTTCTTTGGAGCTCCAGGGCCCGGGGCTTGGCTTTCTACCTCCCCACAGAGCACTGGTCCCCAGCGGGTACTGTAAATAGCTGTTATGTTTTAGGGAAAAAAGGAGCAACTTGCAGATGGTTAATGAATGCCAAGCTGGGGTTCTTATGATGAGACACTTGTACTTGCACTTTCCTTCCCTTGAAAGTATGTATAACCCAGTTGGTGTGATTTGACTCGGCACAGCATGGACACGTTCTTCTCCAAGGGACTCCCCAACTCAGTCTCCCACTCCTGGAATTTTTTCTGCTTGCCCATTCCACTTCTACCAGCACAGTCTCCCGTGTCATTTCCCTCGTCATGTTCTCTTTCCCTCTCCCGCTGCCAGGGTCTAGCGCGACTGTTCCCTGTTACTTTTCCCTCATATTTATTCCGCTTTGTGGCATGAAGCCTCCCTCCTCCCTGCATCACCCAGCCTGGGAGCATTTGCTACTGGGCACTTCCGGAGAGAGCATCTCAGATCCGTGAGGGGAGATCTGCCCCACTGCGCCAGGCCAGGGAAAGAGGAGCCCCTTTGAGGGTCCCTGCACCAGATGAATGACCAAAAACAGAGGAGGGAACTAATGGACAGTGTTTTATATATACTTATATAAATATATAAATATATATATGCATATATATTTATATATATATGCATATATATATTTATATATTTATATATATATGCATAATATAAATTTATATATTTATATATATATGCATATATATATTTATATTTATAAATATATATATTTCATCATTGTACCTGTCTCCAAAGCTAGATCTTGTCACCCTTTATTTACAAATAATGAAGAGAACTGAGATGAAGCCCCAATAGTTCATTTTTTCTCTTGCTGCCCTTGCCTTTGGAGACGTGTCTAGCATGGGCATTAAGGAGGGCACATTAAAAAATAAAAAAGGAGGGCACACGATGGGATGAGCACTGGGTGTTATACGCAACTGATAAATTATTGAACACCACATCTGAAACTAATGATGTGCTATAGGTTGGCTAATCAAATTTAAATTAAAAAAAAAAAACAGAAAAAAAAATTCCTGAGAAAGATCAATTTACCTGTTCAGGTTCCCACAGCTAGTGAATCGCGCAGGCAGCATGTGAACCCAGGTCTTTGTGTCACAAAAGCCCATGCACTTTGCACTGCCAGGGGCTGACATGGTCAAGAAGGCTCAGGCCAGACCCAACCAGGTCCCTCGGCACTGGTTGGCACGGGTCACAGGATTCTGAAAGAATCCGTGACTAGGGAGGGAGTCACGCTGTAGCTTTGAAGTTAGTGGACATCTCTGAGAGCCAGAACAAAGCATGCCAGCCGAGAGAGGTACGGCCTTTCCAGAGGCCTTTACCCGCATCTGCACCCCTCCCTTGCTATTGTCCGGTCTCAGTCTGGGGTACTGTCCTACGTTGTCAGTTTTCAGCTCTGCTACCACTGCCTCTGCTGACCAAGGCCAGGACCAGGTTACCCAGAGGCCTCTTCCCTGTGTGGCTCCAGGGTGGTGTTTGCCCCTGAGAGAAACTCACTGGACACTTGGAAGGCGGGAAGGAAGCAGAAGATGCTGATCTCAAGAGCCTGTGGCGGTCACACAGCATGGCTTCACAGATCAGCCTGTGAGCTTCCACTTCCTGGTGCCTTCTCAGAATTCCAGTGAATTCTGGCCTCCTCACTTCTTCTAGGGCTTCTGGATAAATTCATTACAGGCATTTGTCTGATCCTCTGGCATGAACCTTCTGGACCTCCAGTCTCCTAAGCAACTCCCACTGCCACAGTGCGTGTGTGTGTGTGTGTGTGTGTGTGTGTGTGTCTGTGCGTGTTTATCTATTTATCTGTCTCTGTATTTACTCAACCCCTTATTGCAATATTTTAGTAGCTTTGTTTTCACCCAGACATGGACACAGGTTTCACCCTGAACTTCACCACTGGCCAAGGTCCAGTCATATTTAAAGGCCTTCATTCTTTTTTGTAAGAAACCACAGCAGGTTCTGGAAAGATGGTGACCTATGCATGGGCTCCTTCCCATTTCCAACTCCAAGCTGCCTGCTTCTCCTCAGCCAAATGGCTACTGAGGTCTCTGGGCAAGAGCTAGATGTGAAGACCCAGACATTGTGAAAATCTTTCACAAGGAAGTGTTGTCCGGGTTCCTTCCATGAGTGCTGATCAAAGCTTGGATCCACTGCCAGAAAGGACCAGTGCAAGGAAGCCAGGAGACTGGGAAAATAATATCAGATCTGTGTCCCCGGTCTCCTAGGCCTCCGAGGAGTCAAGAAAGAATAAAGTAGAACAACAGATCAGGTCAGTGTAGAGAGGGACCACGTGAAGAGACCTGGCTTCCCACCCCTTGAGGGCCTACTAGCACTTGGAAAACTCTGGGAGATCCCCTCCAGCATCAGCTGACTCCTACAGGCTGACGGGAAAATACTTCATAACCATCTCTGTGGGTCCGGCAACCAACCAGCTCCCAGAAAAAGGTTGACTAAGCAACACATGCCTAAAGAGACAGAAGGCAGGAAGAGACACAAATGGTCATTTCAACAACAAGAATAACAAAATAGGAACATATAGAGAGACTCAAGTGTAGCATAAAAACAGACTTTCTGGAACTACACAACATGATTTCTAAATAGACAGTTCAGTAGGGAACAGAAGGAGAGGATGATCACTGCTGAAACCTGGAAGACACAGTAGAAGAATCACAGAGCACAAAGCCAAAAATACCATGAGAAGGAAATCATGAAGGAAAACGGAAGGATGTGGAGGTCCTGAAGAATCTTCCAGAAAGAGAAGAGGGAAGAGACAGAGGAAAGGTGGTACTTGTTTTAAAAGATAATAAAAAGGAGCTTTTCTGAGCATAACATATGATAAATTTAAATATATATATTTATATTTAAATGTTAAATATTTAAAATATAAAATAAATAGGAAATAGGAATAAATAATTTTTAGAATGCAGAAACTTCTTGCCTGGGAACTAAGAAATACACTCCTAGAAGATTTTTGAGCAAAATAATATTACACACTATCTCAAAAGCAATTAAAAACACTTTCTGGGGTGGCTCTGTCATTTGAGCATCTTGCTCTTGGTCTCGCCTCAGATCATGATCTCAGGATGGTGGGATAGAGCCCCATGATGGGCTCTGCGCTCAGCAGAGTCTGCTTGAGATTCTCTTCCTCTCCCTCTGCCCCTCCCCCTACTTGCTCACTCTTTCTCTCTCAAATAAATAAAATCTTTTTTTAAATAAAAAATAAAAGTCATCATTATGTGGTTCATCTGTTTTAATTCAACTTATTTTTTAAAACAATAGTTTCAGGGATGCTTGGGTGGCTCAGTTGGTTAAGCATCTGCCTTCAGCTTGGGTCATGATCCTAGGGTCCTGGGATGGAGTCCCGCATCAGGCTCCCTGATCAGCGGGGAGTCTGCTTCTCTCTCTGCCTCTGCTGCCACTCTGCCTGCTTGTGCATGCTCTTTCTCTCTGACAAATAAACAAGTAAAATCTTTAGAAAAAAACAACAACAATATTTTCAAGATCATTTAAACTATTCCAGGCCATAAAAAAGGAAGAAAAGCTCCTCAATTCCTCTTTTTCCAGCTTTAGTGGGATTTAATTGGCACAAAATATGGTGTCCATTTAAGGTGTACAATGAGATAATTTGGATGTTTCATAATGAAATAAATGTTCACCAAACTAAGGTTAATTAATCCATTCTTCACCTCACATAATTACCTTTTTGTTGTGATAATGAGAACATGAAGGATCTGCTCTTATTGCAATTTTAAAATATATAAAACAGTATTGTTAATTACAGTCATCATGGTGTACATGAAATTCCTCGAACATATTCATCTTATAACTGAAAGAACTCTTTGACCAACACCTAATTGTTCCTTCCATCCCTCAGCCAGTGGTAACAACCATTCTTCTTTCTGTTCCCATGAGTTCAATGTTTTTACATTTTACATACAAGTGTGATCACACAGTATTGGTCTGTGTCTGATTGACTTCACTTAGTATAATGCTGTCAACAGGGAATTTATCCCTGTTGCCACAAAATGCAGGATTCCCCTCCTTTTATGGCTCAATAATATTTCATTGTATATATTTATACCATATCTCCTTTTTCTGTTCATTCATCGATGGATACGTGGGTTGTTTCCATGTCTTGCCTATGGTGAATAATGCTGCGATGAACATGGGAATGTAGGTACGGCTTCAAGATAGTGATTTCATCTCCTTTAGGTATATACCCAGAAGTGGGATTGCTGGATCATATGGTATTTTTATTTTTGCTTTTTAAAGGAATTTTCGTACTGTTTTCCACAACGCATACATTCCCACCAACAGTGCACGAGCGGTCCCTTTTCTTCCCATCCTCACCAGCACTTGTTACTTTTTTTTTTTTTTAAGATTTTATTTATTTACTTGACAGACAGAGATCACAAGTAGGCAGAGAGGCAGGCGGGGGGCGGGGGAGCAGGCTCCCTGCCTAGCAGAGAGCCCGATGCAGGGCTCGATCCCAAGACACTGGGATCATGACTCGAGCTGAAGGCAGAGGCCTTAACCCACTGAGCCACCCAGGCGCCCCAGCACTTGTTACTTCTTATCTTTTTGATAACAGCCACTCTAACAGGTGTGAGGTGATATCTCATTGTGGTTTTAACTTGTATTTCCATGATTATGATGTTAAGCACCTTCTTACATACCTCTTGTCCACATTTGTTTATTGTCATTTCTTCAATGATTTTATTTCATTTTTTAAGTCATCTCTACACCCAGGATGGGGCTAGAACTCGGGAACCAGAGATCCAGTCACAGGCTCTACCTACTGAGCCAGCCAGGCGCCCTCTCTTGGCCACATATGTACGTCTTCTTTTAAAAAATGTCCTTTTGGGTGCTTTACCCATTTTTTAATTGGATTTTTAATTTTTTTTTGCTAAAAAGTCATTGCCAAGACAGATGTCTTTTCAAGTTTTATAGTTTCAGGCCTTACTTAATCCATTTCAAGTTAATTTTTGTGAATGGTGTAAGATAGGGGTTCAACTGCATTTTTTTTTGCATGTGTGTATCCAGATTTCCCAATACCATTTACTGAAAAGACTATCTTTTCTTCATTAACTATTCTTGCCTACTTTGAGGTATCTTGATTTTGTTGCATTGTTCTATGTGTCTGTTCTTATGTCTTACCGTTTTGACCAGTATAGATCTGTAATATAATTTGAAATAAGGGAGTGTGAGGCCTCCAGCTTTCTTCTTTCTTAAGATTTCTTTGGCTACTTACTTAAGATTTCTTTTGTGGCTCCATATGAATTTTAAGGTTGTTTTTCTATTTCTATGAAAAATGCCATCAGAATTATCTGACAGATAAATTACTGAATTTATAGATAGCTTTGGATAGTATATACATTTTAATAATAGGAACTCCTCTGGTCCATCAACATAGGGTATATTTCTATTCATTAGTGTCATTTTCAATTTCTTTCATCAATGTCTTATAGTTGCCAGCGTATACATTTTTCACTTCCTGGATTAAATTTAGTCCTAAGTATTTTATTCCTTTTGATGATTTTGTAAAATATCTTTATTCTTTCCTTTATTTCTTTTTCACATAGTTCATCGCTGTTGTATAGAAATACAAGTGATTTTTAAATGTTGATTTTGTATCCTGAAAATTTACTGAATTTACTTATTAGTTCTAAGAGATTTTGGTGGAGTCATTAGGATTTTCTAAATATGAGATCATGTCATCAGCAAACAGAAACAATTATATTTCTTCTTTTCCAGTTTGGATGCCCTTTATTTCTGTTTTCTTGCTTAACTGCTCTGGACAGACTTCCGGTACTAACTTGAATAGAAGCAGTAAGAGTGGGCCCACTTGGCATATTCCTGATCTTAGAGAAAAACATTTTCAACCTTTCACCTTTGAGTATGATGTTAGCGGTAGGTGTGTCACATGTGGCCTTTATTATGTTGAAGTATACTGCTTTTCTTTTTTTTAAGATTTTATTTATTTATTTGTCAGAGAGAGAGAGCAGAAGCATGGAGAGCTGCCCGCAGAACAGGCAGAGGCAGAGGGAGAAGCAGACCCCCTGCTGAGCAAGGAGTCTAATATGGGACTCTATCCCAGGATCCTGGGATCATGACCTGAGCCAAAGGCAGATGCTCAACTGACTGAGCCACCCAAGAATCCAGAGGTATATTGCTTCTATACACAAACTTTTGAGAGGCTTTTTTTTTTAATCATGGAAAGATGCTGAATTTTGTCAAATGCTTTTTCTGCATCCACTGAGATAATCATATGATTTTTGTCTTTCATTCTGTTAATTGATTTGTGTGTGTTGAGCCATCCTTGTATCCCAGAGATAAATCCCACTTGTCCATCACATATGATCCTTTTAAGGTCCTGTGGAATTCAGTTTGCTAGTATTTCATTGAGAAATTTTGTAACTATATTCATCAAGGACATTGGGCTGCAGTTTTCTTTTCTTGTAGTACCCTTATCTGACTTTGGTATCAGGGTAATTCTGGTCTCATAAAATGAGTTTGGGAGTATTCCCTCCCCTGCTATTTTTTGGAAGAGTTTGAAATGAATTGCCATTGATTCTTCTTTAAATGTTTCATAGAATTCACCTGCGAGGCTATGTCGTGCAGAGCTTTTCTGTGTTGGGGGGTTTTTGATTACTGATTCAATCTCCTTACTTGTTATTGGTCTGGTTAGATTTTCTAATTCTTCATGATTCAGACTTGATAGTTTGTATGTTGCTAGGAATTTATCCATTTCTTACAGGTTGCCCAATATGTTGCCATAAAATTGTTCATAGTAGTCACTCACTCATGATCCTTTGTATTTCTGTCATATTTGTTGTAATGCCTCCTTTTTTATTTATAACTTTATTTACTTGAGTCTTCTCTCTTTTTTTCTTGGTAAGTCAGCTGACAGTTTTTCCATTTTTTTAACCTTTTTGAAAAACAACTCTTAGTTTCATTGATAGTTTTAATTATTTTTCTATTCTATATTTTATTTATTTCTGTTTTGATCTTTGTTACCACCTTTCTTCTGCTAACTTCGAGCTTAGTTTGCTCTTGTTTTTGTAGTTCCTTGAGGTATAAATTTCCTTGAGGTATCAAGTTAAGTTGTTTGGGATCTTTCTTTTTTCTTAATTATTTATCACTATCTACTTCCCCCTTAGCACAGCTTTTGCTACATCTCATACCATATTTGCATTTTCACATTTGTTTCCAGATATTTTTTTTTAATTTCCCTTTTGATTTCACCCTTGGCCCTACTGGTTGTTCAGGAGTATGTTGTTTAATTTCTGCTTATCTGTGTATTTTCCAATTTTCCTCTTATCATTGATTTCTAGTCTTATGCCATTGTGGTTGGAAATGATACTTGGTATGATTTCAGTCTTTTTAAATTTGCCAAGACTTGTTTTTTGGCGTAACACATGATCTATCCTGAATAATGTTCCTTGTGCACTTGGTAAAAATGTGTATTCTGTTGCTTTTGGATAAAATGTTCTGTATGTGTCTTTTAGATCCATTTGGTATAAAGTATAGTTCAAGTCCAATAATGTTTCCTTATTGATTTTCTGTCTGGATGATCTGTTCTCTGCTGAAAGTGGGGAACTGAAGTCCCCTACTATTGTATTGTCATCTATAACACCCTTCAGATCTGTTAGAATTTGCTTAATCAATTTAGGTACTCTGATGTTGGGTGCATATATATTTAAAATTGTTATATCCTCTAAATGAATTGACCCCTATATCATTAAATCATGACCTTCTTTGTCTCCTGTTACAGTTTTTAAAAATTTTTTAAAAGATTTTATTTATTTATTTGACGGAGATCACAGGTAAGCAGAGAGAGAGAGGGAGGAGCAGGCTCCCCGCTGAGCAGAGAGCCCAATGGGGGGCTCGATCCCAGAACCCTGAGTTTGTGACCTGAGCCAAAGGCAGAGGCTTAACCCACTGAGCCACCCAGGTGCCCCTCCTGTTACAGTTTTCAACTTAAAGTCTATTTTGTCTGATGTAAGTATAGTTACCCATTCTCTCTCTTGGAATGTCCTTTTCCATCCCTTCACTTTGAGCCTGTGAGTATCCCAAAACTCAAGTGAGTTACTTGCAGGCAACATATATGTAGGTCTTGAATTTTTGTCCATTCATGCACTCTGTGCCTTTTGATTAGAGAATTGAATTCATTTTAATTTCAAGTAGTAACTGATAGGTAAGGACTTATTATGGCACTCGTTAATTGTTTCCTGGCTCTCGCATAGTTCCCTTGTTCCTTTCTTCCTCTCTTGCTGTCTTCTCTTGTGTGTATCTACTATAGGTTTTTGTTTTGTGGTTACCTTGAGGTTTTCTTAAAACATCTTACTGATATAAGTGATTCTGGAGTTCCTGCCATCAATATGGTATACATTTCACTGCCCCTTAACTTTAGAATAAGCCAAATGACTTTGGACAAATAAAATGAGGTAGAAGTGTGCCACTACCCAGCCTATGCCTTAAGAGGCTTCATGCATTTCCACCTGCCTTCCTTCTTGTGCTTCTGCAATCACTCTGAGACTAGCCTGGCTGGCTTATTCACCCTGGCAGGAGGATAAGAGGTACCCGGGCCAGAGATGCTTCAGACACAACAACATGAAGCAAAGCAACCTCAGAAGACCAACAGACCTATAATGACAAGCAGAGCCACTAAGACAAGCCCAGACTAGATCAGCCAGACCGCGACTAACCTGAAGAAAACACAAGCAAGAACAAATGATTGTTGTTTTTGAAGCCACTGAGGCCTTGGCTGGTTTGTTCACAGAAATTACTAACTGACGTATAGGACTACATTTGCAAAGGAGGTTCAGTACCAGCAGATCTATCAGCATAATTCATTACATCAATAAATTAGAGGGAAATCATATGAATAATGATATCAAGAAAGACTTAAAAGTCAATTGACAAATTCAGCTGCATTCCCAATACATTTAAAAAATAAACAGGATTAGAAGATTTCTTAAACTAATACAGACTGTTTACCAAAAACAGATGCAAAATACTATTTCAAATGGAAAAACACTCACCTGTTCAAATAAAATGCTGAAGTAGACTAGAATTCCCCCATCCCTATTATTATTCTACATTGTCTTGGAGAGTCTAGCTTAAAAAAAAAAAACCCCGACCCTCCCCCCAACAAAAAGAAAGAACTAATATAAACATCAGAAAAGACCAAGAAATACAAGGTTACTATATAAAATAGTGTTTCTATATTCAAGGATCAACACCACAAAATGAAAATAGGAAAAATGACATTCAGAATAATGATAAAAAGCCTACATTCTACACAGGACTAAATCTAACAAGCGTCAGACTAGTGTGAAGAAAACAGCAATAGCTTACTGAAGGACATAAAGCAAAAGCTGAAAAAAAATGAAAAAATCATAAGACTTTATATCATAAAATTTTAATTTTCTCCAAATCAATATCTTTAATCCAATTAAAATTCCCCACATTTTTCAAGAGAAAAAGAGGGCATTTATTTATAGATATAATACTTATACAGAAGAATAAAATCCTTAGAATAGCCATGAGAAACAAGGATAATGAGAGAGACACATCTCAGGCCAGATATCAGAATATACCCTAACGTCACCATAATCAAGTCAAACCCTAATTAATGGCATAGGAATAATAGGCAATTAGATCTGAAAATAAAATAGAGAATGTGGAATTGAATCCCATACATAAGCATTTACTACATGGCCAAAGTGGTACTTCATTTGAGGGGGGGAAGATGGATTGTTAATGAACAGTATGGATGCAACTGGCTATTAATTTGAAAGAATATGTAATTGAACCTATGTTTTATGCCAAAAATCAATACAGTTTCTAGATAAAGACATACTTACATATGGAAAAAGTAAAAGTCCTGCAAGAAAATCTGGGAAACTACATGCACCACACCCCTGTTAACCAATCCTTAAAACCCAGAAGTTAGAAACAAAATCTGACTACATAGAATTTTTCTAAATTTTGGCACAAGGCACAATAGTTAAAATAAAACAAGAAATTGGAAACATAGCTGCATGCAAAGAACAGATGAGGGGCTTATAGCTATAATGTACTAGGAGTTCTTACAAATTGACAAGGAAAAACAACCCATTTTAAAAATAGGCAGAGCACATGAAGAACCACTTCACAGATGAAGCAAATCCAAATGGTCAACAGTTTCTTTGTTTTATTTTTGGATTTTTGGGTTTTGTTTTTGTTTTTGTTTGTCCCCCCCCCAAAATGCTTCACATTCATGAGTAGCCAGAGAAACTCAACTTTCAAGTAACAATATGATGACACTTGAAACTCACAGGTCTATAAAAATTTTAAAAGAGTAATAAAATCAACTGCTGGTGGAATCTCAGGAAAAGCTATACACCCATACATTACTGGTGGAGTTGTGCATTTGTTACGTGCTTTTTAAAAAGCAGTATTGCAATATTTAGTGAAATGTAAGACAACATATACACACTCCAACCCAGCTATTCCATTCCCAGAAATCTTTCCCAGCGTAAGAAAAACAAGTGCAGGTGATGGTATATATACAAAGGTGTGTATTGCAATGCTGCTCTTTAGCGACCAAAAAAATGGAAACAAACTGAATGTCTGCTTAAAGTCAAATGGTTGGATCGACTGGTCTCCATCAATATCACGAAATCCTGTGCCGCCATTAAAAACAATGAAATCAAGCAAGAACAGCCAATGTGTAGGTTTTGTTGAGTGTGAATGGCCGTAACGATGATAACAACAAACACTCACACAGAGCACTGTCTTAAGTGTTCTATGTACTTTGACTCACTGAATCTTCACAGCAACCTGTGAGATAGGTAGTATTACCATCCTCATTTTCTAGATGTGGAAACTGAAGCCCTAAGGTCACACAGCTCAGAAATGCAAGAAGTATAAAATACAGAAAAGTGTAACATGATATAATTTCCAAAAAATAATCTATAATTTAAAAGACATATGCATGGGTGCCTGGGTGGCTCAGTGGTTGAAGCCTCTGCCTTTGGCTCAGGTCATGATCTCAGGGTCCTGGGATCGAGGCCCCCATCGGACTCTCTGCTCGGCAGGGAGCCTGCTTCCCCCCCACCTCTCTCTGCCTGTCTCTATGCCTACTTGTGATCTCTGTCAAATAAATAAAATCTTAAAAAAAATAAAATAAGAGACATATGCATGTATATATGTGCACATATGCATGCTTCACATAATTACATGAGAATAAAAACATTGGAAGGATACATACTAGGTTAGTAAAAATGGGTTATTACACATGCTTTATAAAATTATGTACTATAATTATATAAATTTACTATATAAGTAAATTAAAAATCATGAAAGAGCTGTAGAATTTCAATAACAGACAATTCCAGAGGAGCTACAGGGAGGCACGAGATGAAGCAATGAAGGGAAGCATGTCCTAAGTAAAGACCTGACAGACGTCCATCACCCAATGTCTCCTGGCCCCCCTCTTCCCCCACCTTGGCACTGTGTTCATCCCTCCCTTATGACAGAACTACTGTATTTAGAAATGCCAGGTGATTTCCCATCCTACCTAGGCCAAGAGACTCCCTGGAATCCAGTCATCATTGTGCTCTGAGACTGCCCAACTCCAGAAGCCTTCTCAGATCCCACTCTTTTTTTTTTTTTTTTTCAGATCCCACTCATATGCATAAATCTCAGATTGGGGACATGGAGACAGAAAGGATCTGCCTCTTATCCACATCTCTTAGCTTGAAATAAAGCTTCATCTTCGGACAGGTGATTTCCTTGCCTCATCTACCCCAGAGTGACTGGAGCTTTGCCATGGCCCCTGACACTCCACACTCGTGCCCAAGGTGTTTCCCGAGATCAACGGACAGAGATCTTGTCTCCTAAGCAGCTTGGACTCTTGAAGGAAAGAGAGACCTTTTATATTAGGTACTCGTTGAATGTTTGTGGTGTGAGGGAAATGATAATGTATAGCCATACTTTAAATAAAAAAAGAGTGAAGTTTTAAATTACAGAGCTCTAAACAAAATGTTATGGGAGCCGGTGTGAGGAAGCATGAATGCTTCAAGAGATGGTTTTATAAAGAGATGACATTGGAGGGGTGCCTGGCTGGCTCTGTCCATATAGCCTGTGACTCTTGATCTGGGGGAGTTCAAGTCCCACACTAGGCATGGAGCCTACTTAAAAGAGAGAGAGAGATGACATTTGAGCTAGATGTACTGTTTCTCAAAGCATGGCCAGTATCACATTCTCTGAGGTGCTCCAGACCTGATGCATCAGAATCCCCACAATTGAGTCCCAGGAGCGATATTTAAAAGAAACCCTCCAAGTCCTTTCTATGCACACTAAGGTATAGACCAACAAAAATGGGGCAGATTGGGGTGTGCAGAAAAGTGAGGAAGGACACAGCAGTCAAAGTCAATAGCATTAGTCAAGTGCATAGGCCTGAGAGCAAAATGGGTATGTGTTTAATTCGACTTGACGGGGGGAGGGGTTGGTGGAGAGGAATGATAAGAAATAAGATTCAAAAGCTGGGTCAAGGCTGGATCAGGGAGGGCCTGGGGAATGCCAGGTGAAAAAAGTGTGAACTTTATTCTAAGGGCAAAAGGAAATCATTGAGAGATTTGAGGCAGACAGACAGAAAAACACAGCAGGACTTTGACTCCTACAGTGCTTCGCAAATCTGGTCATGCATCAGAATGACCAGGATTGCTTGCTACAAGTCCTGTTACCAGGGTTCCACTCCCAGACCCTTTCAGTCTGCATTTCCAGGGATGTGACCCAGAAATTATATTCTTAAATGATCTTTCCAGGTGATTCCTGGGCACCCAGCCTGGCACTGGTTCATGAAACGGAGCTTGGGAATCACTGCTTTACTGACAAATGCATTCCTGAAAAGCTGTTAGTTCATGGAGATCTTATCAGTGGAATCACTTGTTCAGAGTGCTAGGCAAGTGTGCTACTTGGAGGAAACCTTCAGCAACTCACTTTCTCTAGGATGTTTCAATAAAACACATCCCCAATTTGAATGCAAAACCCCTGATGACCTTCGATAAGATGTGACAACATGTTTGGGTGGTAAGACCAGCACATGGCATCCATGATGCCATAAGGCTGTACCAGTGCAACATGGGGAAAATAATTCCAAACGTTTCATCTTGCTTTGCAACAACATGAACGAACCTTAAAATGGTAATATTGGAAAGGAGAAAGCGCCAGTAAGATGTGATGCTGATAGAGCCATGGCTTCAAAATGGAAATATCCAGCACGTATCCATTTTGAGGTCACAGTGAAAGTTGAGGCAACAATCTGAGGATGAAACCAGAGAGTCACTCATCCCAACTTAGGCTTCAATAAGAAAAACAAACCACCTGACTTCCAAGATGTTTCTTCTGGGCTCAAGATTTTAACTTCGTGCTCTTTGGACACTCATCTACCTTGAAGACGGATGAAAGAAAACCAAGTGGGGAGGGGAGAGAATTCTCAAGTATCATTTGGTTTATTCCATTCTTCTACAAAATGCGCAGAGACCCATGATCCTGCACTGGAAGATTTGTTTGTTCCAGCCATGTAATATTTTAAGAGTATGGCTTTCATTTGAAGTGAGCATATCTTTTACTGGAGTGTCTCTTCACTTACATGAAAATACCTTAGTTTGGCAAGCTGGAAAGTTGGCAGGTAGTTTTCTTAGCACAGTGCTCTCAAGTCAACTTTAAGCAAGAAATTGCTAGTGTTCAACCTGCCAGCAACTAAGGCACCTTCTTTTGCTGTCCAAAGGCTCCTAACCTTACCCCAGAAGTCTCCAGCTCCCCTTGAATTCCAAGCCCTCTTCCAAGGCCCACAGCTATAAACAGGCTACAAATCAGAGATGAGTCCGGACAGCAGTATTTCAGGAAGGAAACGGAATGCAAGCAAATCTTTTGTGTACCTGGACTGGATTCCCTCTTTCTTGGGGACTGCCTGAATGATAGGAATCCCTGCTCTAGGCAGGTCTCTATTATTCTCTGTTGTGGTGTAGCAGAAGAGGCGAACACAGATAACCAAGGCCATGAGCCAGAGTCACATTCTGAGAGTTACCAGCAGGATGGGAAGGACAAGGCATCTACAATAAAGCAGCTCTAGGTAGAGAAGCTGAGAAAGGATGAATTTTAACATTTGAGGTGCTTTCCTGCTAGGTACACCCTTGGTTTTTGGTAGGAGGGTGCAAGAAAGGGAAATCATCCCCAAACATTACCGTGGCTTGATCCATGTGTTGGGAGCATGGAGTTAGACTTTTATTTACAAGCTATGTCCTGCCCTGACATTTGGTCCCTCCCGTCTCCCAACCCCCGCTCTCAGCGATTACCCAAGAGGATCACAATTCCAGTCGCATTTCCCCAGTTAGTTTGCTTTCACCTACCTTAGAAGTGGAGATGCAATGGGCTTGGCAGTGACGAGCAAAACGAGATCCCACCGTGAACTAAAATCTTAAAGGGGCCTGTTGTTATCAGTGCCAAGACTCACGCACTCCCAGCGGGAGGAGGCTTCTTGGTCATACCGTCATCGTGCGTTTCTGAGATTTGCAAAAGTCTGCATCTGAGCCAAAGCACCCTCAACTCCCTAAGCCCCTCCTGGTTTCGAGGGCTCTGGGCAGGGCAAGCAAACAGTCCCAAGGAATTGCAGGAGCCAGAGGGCCCTGTGCAGTTCACAGCAGACTGTTCTGAGGAGTGGCAAGTCCCAGGGTCTATAATGCAGCTATTTTTAGCGAAACCAAATTCCTTCCCCAAGTTCCCTCGCTTCCAAATTGTTCCAAGTGTAGAAGACCAGCTGCGGTCAGATCATCTTACTGGACCAAGGCTCTGTCAAGGCGAAGGGACCAAACCGGGGAGGCGGAGCAAAGAGCTGGCAACACTCGCCGTGTTTGGGCTCTTTTCCACCGGGTCAGACGCCTCCAGAGGAGGAGGATCCTTTTGGAAAGTGTTACTACCCAGGGGAGTGGGCATTCCCCTCCAATCTGGCAGAAACTTGATAGGTAGATATTAGGGAGAGAAAATTAGAATTTTGGCAGTCCTTTCCCTGTTTTCCCCAATTCCTAACACACACACTCTCTCTCTCTCTCTGTTTTTCCCTCTCTCCCCTCTCTCATAGGCATACCTGCTCACATGCACTTGCACATCTGTGCCAGACTCGGCAGCCAAACCCAGATGCTGGCCTGACTTGCTAGAAGGGTCTTGAAAAGAATGTCCTCAGCCAGGAGCCAGAACAGTGGTGAAAGTTTGAGGAGGCCTGATGTCTAATCACTCGGCAGCTGCCATTCATTGTCCCAACAGGTAGTTCGAATGGGGAAGAAAATTCAGGGAACATTGACCTTGGCTCCAAACCTTGGCCAGAGGTGATCATTCAGAAGAAAACAGCTCCCTGGGATCCAGAGAGGGCTAAGTGCCTTCCCCAGGTTCATCTAGGGAAGTGTTCAACAGCCAGTGGGCCATGACCCATTAGGCAGTAGTGAAATCTAGATAGTGGGCCGTATCAACATTTAAAGATCAATGGAAATAAAATAAGTACAGTAGACTAGAATAGAATTGAATACGATAAAGTAGCCTAGAGTAGAAGAGCAGGCTTTGCACACAGTAAGGGTAAGTATTGTTCTGGGAAACTTCTGTTCCTTCTGTGTTAATGTGTACTCGATCACCACCTAAAACATATTTCTTATTGCTGGTCACCAGAAAATTTCTACTTTTTTGAAAAACACTGATCTAGATGACTTGGTAGAAAAGCACATGAAGACAAGCCCTCGAGCCATCCCCAATTTTTTTAAACATTTTATTTATTTATTTGACACACAGAGATCACAAGCAGGCAGAGAGGCAGGCAGAGAAGGGGGGAAGCAGGCTTCCTGCTGAGCAGAGAGACTGATGCGGGACTCGATCCCAGGACCCTGAGATCATGACCTGAGCCTAAGGCAGAAGCTTAACCCACTGAGCCACCCAGGTGCCCCACCATCCCCAATTTTTTAACTACCACGGCTACGATGACTTCTATAACCACTATTGTGGGGTTTCATAATGCATCATGCACCATTCTAAGTGTTTCGTGGTTGTCATCTTATTTAATACTTACCAAAGCCCGACGTATCTTCATCTGGGTTCTACCGAAGAAGCAGCAGGCTCAGTATCAAGTTCCAGCAGCTGGAAAGAGGGATAAGGGTAAGAGCTGGGCTATGAACCTAGGTGTACCTGTCTCCACAGTTTGTGTTCTTAACAGCTCTGGACCACTTCCCTCTCTAATTGGTCAATACATAGTTAAATTCATTCATTAAACACATACAGATCATCTTGGTTCCACTGGTAGCTTTATATAAAAATGAGAATGTTTAGCAAAATAATTTCAGACTCCAGGAAACTTCCAGTAACCTTCAAGGAAAAAGAGGATTTTATTTTGAATTAGTTGCCAATTTGACTCAGAACCCCAGGACCTGAACCCACTCCTAATACCTCAGATAGGCATCTGGAAAAATCAGCTGGCAGAAGAAGATTGCCAGGCACCACGTCTCTATGCTCTCACCCCTCTAGTTGCTTCCACTCTAATTCCACACAGAAATCTTGTACCAGAGCGCATTTGGTTTTGTCTTTTTATAGTTTGAGCTAAATTGGTTCAACCACTTTTGAGTTGATGAGGAAAAAAAAAAAATCATACTTCTTCCACTTCCAAAATAAGCTCCTCTTTTGGGCACACAGAAAGCTCAGAAAAGGCTGAAACTTTGAAACTTCCCACTTCACATATGGGTACATTTAGGTCCTCATTACTTTTAAATTTACTTTTACATTCCTAGTGATTTGCTCCTTTTGCAAAGCCCCGTGTCCTGTTGTCGTTTCTGTTATCCCTATAGTGCACACCATGCAGGCATGCCCAGTATGTTCTAGACCACAGGGATCACCTCAGCAAGTGCCACCTAGTGGAAAGTGGGGAGGGGGGGATGAGGAGAAGGGGCAGTGGGGGGGGTGTAATGCCAAGTGCGGCTTCCCCCTGAAGTGTAGTTTAGGTCAAAGATGCCCAAGAGACGAGGTCCTCCTTTGTTTCTCTCATGGCTGTTGGCAGGGAATCCTCTCTGAACCAGGGAAGGCTGAAACTTGACCTAACTGGCTCTTCATTTCTCTGCAGCAGCTCTTGGCCACTCATCAGAGCTTCTCTGATCTCTTTGTTTGGAACGAAAACTAACGGACTCACAAACACGTGCAGAATTTCCAGGGAAGAAGTTCTCCATCATCACCAGGGACAGGACCAGACCCTGGGGCCACAGGTGCTGTCAGGAGTCCAGAACAAATCTCGGCTCTCCAGCCTGGCCGGGGGCAGGACTTCCTGGCTGGGCTTTGCTCTTCGGGGCAGAACTTCACCCCCCACCTGTAGCTACATCCTTCCGACGCTTTTCAAAACAGGAACAGTTGTCCCCGTCCTCACATTCTCCTGGCTATTCTATTTTTGCCAGCATGCAATGGGATAGTGCAGGCCTGCCCCAGCCAGAGCAGCGCTGACTGGACTGCCCACCTCTGGGGCATGCGCCTAGCCCTGCCCCTTCTAGTCACCACACTCCTAAAAGCACCAGAAAGAAAAAGAAAAGGGGTTCTACTTCTCAACCTTACCACTCCGCCTGAAGCTTCTATGAACAAAGGACATTTAATAATAGAATTCCTCCTCTGGTATTTATAGCACCAATTGCTCAAAGCTGTTTTAGGCTTTATTTTTAAAATCCCAGCCTTTGTCACAACCTCCCGGGAGCTGGAGGAGAAGGCAGGGATCAGCAGGTCCACTCTGCAGACCAGAAAACTGAGGCTGGATGAAGAGAGACTAGTCCAAGGACGGACAGCAGGCAAAGGCAGCTGAGAAGTGGAAAGCCCATCCCAGCAAGGCACCGGGCTGATGAGGCTGTGGGCCTTTACTTCCCTGTGAATTCATTCTCCCAATGTCAATTAAGTGCTGATTCTTTTTCTGGCGCCATGCGAGGCACCAGGGAAACAGAGACGAGCGAGATTAAGGTCTCCTGTTTCTTTCAATGAATACATTTCAGGGAGACAAAAAAGAAGGGGGAACTTCCTGACTGAAAGATATTTGAGAGACGATGTTTGGAACTTGTTTGGACCCTGAGTCAAGCATACCAAACATAAGAACACATTTCTGAAACACCAGAGGAGATTTTAACCTGGACTGGATATTTGGTAGCAAAGGAATTGTTAGTTTTTTAAATGTGATATAGTGATAAAATTACCTTACCATTTAGGGACATATATTGAAGCATTTATTGATGAAATGATCTGATGCTTGAGAATGGCTTCTAACAACAGGTGATTAATGGGAGAAAACAGGCAGAGATATCTTTGAAACAAGAATGCCCTTGAGTCGGGGCACCTGGATGGCTCAGTCGGTTAAGTGTCTGACTCTTGGTTTCGGCTCAGGTCATGATCTCAGGGTCTTGAGATGGAGCCTGATGTCATCATCCGGCTCCCCGCTCAGTGGGGAGTCTGCTTCTCTCCCTCTCCCTCTGCCCCTCCCCCACCACTCATGCTCTTTCTCTCTCAAATAAATCAATCTTAGGAAAAAAAGAATGCCTTTGAGTTTATGATTATTGCAGTTAGGTAAATGCTAAGGGTAGCTCGTTGTATTTTTCCCCTTAAGTTTCACGCCTGCTTGACATTTTCCATAATACAGGAATCTAAATAATTTTTAAAAAGAAGTCATGGTACCCGCTCTTAAGGAACTTCAAGAGTATGAATCGCCTAGAGAGTCTTCCTGACAGCCACCTGGGCTAAGCACAACCTACCCTGTGCTGTAGCAGCAGGAACATGGGGCTCCAACGTGAGGGCCACAGGTCCAGAAACAAGTTGGCGGTACCGCTGGCAAGGCAGGACGAGGGCAGCCCTGATTGACGTGGATCCTGATTTCGTTCTTCTCATGATGTTCCACCAGCGGTTCACCAGGCTGTTTGACCTGGACAGACCCTAAGGTCCTCAAGTGGGGTAATGAAGCCTGAGAGGCTGGAAATGCTTCCCAATGCTGCATGGCAAACAAGTGGCGAAACCGGGTACCTGAACTCTGGGACCACTGACTCCCACAGCAGCACCATAGTCTTTAAACACTTGCAGGATGCTTGCTGGGTTCCAGGAGCCACACTAGGTACTATTCCACTGCCATCCCACCCTCAGAGCCAAAAAGGCAGGGAAATACGTACCTCTTTCATTGTACTGCCCTTACTCTGGCATCTCCCATACAGTAAGCACTGGACTAGACTGAGAATTAATTAAGGTTCACGTCCTGAAGAGCAATTTTTATCTTGGTTTGAGGGTAAGTTGTAGATTGTATGATGTCCCTCATAAAATTTGCATCTTGAAGTCCTAACTAGAGAACCTTAGAATGAGACTATACTTAGGGGCCCCTGGGTGGTGTAGTCGGTTAAGCATCTGACTCATGGTTTAGGCTCAGGTCATGACCTCAGGGTTGTGAGATCAGCCCCGTGTCAGGCTTTAAGCTCAGCGCGACATCTGCTTAAGACTCTCTCTTCATCTCCATCTACCCCACCCCCCACCGTGCTCACGCTCTCTTTCTCTCTCTAATTAATAAATAAAACTTTAAAAACATGTGACCCTATTTGGAGATGGGGTCATTGCAGATGTAATTAGTTAACAGATAAGGTCATTAGGGTGATGGGCCTTATACCAATAGGACTGATATCCTTCTAAAAAGGGGAAATTTGGGGCACCTGGGTGGCTCAGTGGGTTAAACCTCTGCCTTTGGCTCAGGTCATGATCCCGGGGTCCCGGGATCAAGCCCCGCATCCCGCTCTCTGCTGGGTGAGGAGCCTGTTTCCTCCTCTCTCTCTGCCTGCCTTTCTGCCTACTTGTGATCTTTCCCTATCAAATAAATAAATAAAATATTTTAAAAAATTTAAAAAGGGGAAATTTGGACACAAAGACAGCATGCATAGAGGGAAGACCATGTAGAAGAGACATAAGGAGATGACAGGCAACCAGCAGCCAAGGAATGAGGTCTGGAACAGATCCTTCTCTCAGCCCTCAGAAGGAACCAATCCTGCCAACACCTTGACTTTGGACTTCAAGACTCTGAAACAGAGAGACAATACATTTCTGCTCTTTAAGCCCCCAGTGTTGGTACGGCAGCTGCAGGAAACGAACACAGCATAGCTGGGTAGTCAGGTAAATAAGGCAGCAAGAGGCTGGTTAAGAGGAGGGTTAATGGAGAAGAATTCATTCCACAACCATGTATTGTGGCCCTCTGATGTGTCAGGCACTGTGCCAGATACCAAGGGAGCTATAAAGGTGACCTTCTGCACCCTGTGCCCATATAAGTGGTAGTCAGAGTTGATCTTGTTCACTCACAGCCCTAATACAGGGCAGAAAGTCATCGAAACCATGAAGCAAGTGCTAATAAAATACCACTGGAGTTCAAAAGAGGAGGAGAATCTCTTTCAGCTAAGAGGAGAGAATAAGAGAAAATGGAACTCAAAGGGTATCAATTAAAGTATGTCCTAAAGAATGGGTACAATTTGGACAGGCTGAAATATCAGGCAAGAACATTCCCAGTGGAAAAAAACAGCACAAGCACAGCATGGCAGTGACATAAAAAAAGGAACTCTACTGGGAACAGTTAGCATTTCTTATATTGGAGTCTAAGGTGAGTGAAAAAGAGTCTGTGGAGTTGAGACAGATGACCGTGGCCTTGAGTAGGACAGAGACAGAGTAAAAGGGTTCAAGACAGAGAATGTAGTTCAAAACGGACTTATGAATGGTTTTCCCTCAGGTCCATGGCTATAGCAAGTAGAAAGATGGCAAGTCATTTGGTTTAGGAAACTGACCGAACTTGGAGGAGGCGAGTGCTCCCACTCTGTGCCCTGCTAGACCCAGTGGGGAGCAATGTTAGGAGACAGCATGTTGGGTCTTGGGGAAAGATACAAAATGTTATCGTTCCTCTTAAACACAAGAAACAGCAGTATCTTCCTAAAGCTGTCTAGACACTAGCAGAAGTTCCTATCTAAAGCGATGTGGACACCCTTCCCAGAAATACAAAATAGGTAATGGGGGGAGGGTACTGCTTTTTATTTGCTGTCATTTGTTATATATCTAAAACATTTCAAAATGTCAAGTAAAGCAAATGGTAGAACCTTGCCTTCCAGAAGCCATACGATCCATCATTAAGAAGAATTTAATCAAGGAAATTGCCTTCAATAGGCACAGAGACTGTCATCTGGGAAAATGAAATTTGCAAGGGAAGCAGCAGGCCTTCATCCCAGGAGCCTGGGGTCAGAAATATCTTACGAGGCTGGCAACAGAACAGGCAAGTGCTGGAGATAGGGAGGCTAGGTTAAAGGAGTTTGGGTGAAAGAGGAAAACAGTTTCCTTGGGCTGCAGCGTGCAAAAGATTAGGAAAATGTGACCAAGAGACCAGTGGATTTCTGGCTTGACAGCTGAGGGAGAAAGGCAGCGGGGCGGGGGGGTCTCCCTGAATGTTTCAGTTAGGTCTTTTCATTGCAAATGATTGAAACCCAACTGAAACAGGGCTAATTCCCTCCTCTATCAGGTTAATCCATCTTCGCTAACCTCCAAGATATAAGCTTAGGGAAGAGACCTCTTTTCCATTAGCACATATTTTGTATGCTCTATGTAGGATATACTGTATTATTACAACAAAGTTAGCTAGAGAAAAGAAAATGTTATTGTGAATATCATAAAGAAATTACATTTGCACTACTATGCTCTATTTGTTGGAAAAAATTCATGTGGACCTGCACAGTTCAAACCCATGTTGTTCAAAGTTTGACTGTATGACTGTATGTGTTAATTGAATGTTTATGCTACCAGTAGGCTTCTGGTCAACAGTAAGTTATCAGTAGTTAAGTTTGGGGGGTGTCAAAAGTTATACACAGATTTTTTACTGCGTGGGGTGGGGGATCTGTGCACCTCACCCCAGCACTGTTCAAGGGTCAAACACCATTGAGGGGAATAAGCCCAGGCAGAAGATAAGGAAATGAGCACTGGATGGTGATGAGGGAGGGATGTCAGTGGAGAGAAGGGTGCTTCTTGAAACTGTTGGGAGGGCCTTCAGAGATTTTTGCCTTGTGCTTGGGGGAGCGAGAGAATTCTTCATGGGATTGACAAAAAATTGATCTTCTGCTGGTCTAACTGAACAAGGAGGGCCTCAACCTGGACACATGTTGGGGAAGAGCAAAACAGACGTACTTGGGCCAAGCAAATGTTTTCTTTTTGTTGTTGTTGTTGGGTGTTTCCTTGGTTCTTTTGTCAAATCACTCTGGTCCAACCCCCTCCCCATATCCCAGCTGTTATAAAGGCTAACATGCATAATACCGGCCATAGTCGGGCTCCTCGGATTACCAGGGAAGTAGGAGAGAGAGTGGGAACAAGAAGCTGAAAATCTATCAGCCTGAGGAGGGCACTCCGTCTTTGAGCTTTAGTTTCCTTATCTGTAAAACACAGGGGCACCTGGGTGGCTCAGTCGGTTAAGCATCCCACTCTTAATCTCGGCTCAGGTCATGATCTCAGGGTCGTGGGATCCAGCTCTGTGTCGGGCTCTGTGCTAGGTGTGGAGCCTGCTTAAGATTCTTTCTTTCCCTCTCCCCCTCCCCCACTTTTTCTCTACCTCTTTAAAAAAATGCAGAAAATAATGTATTTGGAAATACCTAGCATCCTGCTTGGTTCATGGTAGACACTCAAAAATGGCTATTTCTTCTTTTGTTCTACCCCTCTATGCTCCAAGATAATTCTAGCCAACATATTTTCCTAAAACATCTGTTAACTAGTCAACTGAACCACAGTCTGAAATATATAGTCTGAAAACAGTACCAAACCGTCTTATCCCTCTGGTCCTCCTCAACCCCTTGAAGTCACTTCTTGATGGCCTGTTCCCTCTTATTTTGTAAGAGAGTAGAAATGGTCATATCTTGCCTTACCCAAGAATCTGAAAATGTTATTAGTCAGCCCATTCTGCCCATTCTACTCTACCAGTGGACTGAGAGTTTGACAATGTTTCCAAAACTCAGGTGAGCCTTAGAAGTCATCTGGTTCAATTCTCTCCCCCATTTTATAGATAAGGAGACTGAGATCCAGAGGGAATAAGGAAGTGGCTCAAGGTCACACAGTATCTTAGGGACAGAGTCAGGAATAGACATTAGGACTGAAAGGCCAGTGCTTTCTGTTGTCCACAGCTGATTATAAACTCTTTCTTCATTTTCATGAAGTATAACATACTTTATAAGCTAAGCTAACATCTTTCAACATGGATCTACAGGAAGGGTTTTCAGAGATGAGACAAAGGTATTAAATGAGGACTGCTCCTCAAAGAAGAAAGTCCCCCTATGATTCATCCAACCGAGGCAGATTATTTGGAATGGGGGTGTGAGAGAAGGAAACCCCTCTAGGCCACATATTCACAGAAGTTCTCAAAGTTCAACTTTTGACCTCATCTTTAAATGATAACAACAGCAGTGAACACACAGTACTCGGTATGTGCCAGGCCCTATTCTGAGCCCTTTGTAGGTAATAACTCATTTAATCCAAATAAAGTTATACCACGGTGATATTTTAAGCACATGTCAAAATCGTTAATATATTAGTACTGTAAACATAACACAAGTGTTGAAATCCCATTTTGGTATTACTTCTTTTCTCCAAACAATGAAAGAGGCCTGTGAACTGACCATAAAAAGACCATGTAAAGGATGGACCCATCCATCCATCCATCCATCCATCCATCCATCCATCCATCCACACATCCAGACACTCACCCTTCCATCCATCCAACATAATGCCAAGTTATCCCATACACCAAGCCCTATGTTTTGTGCCAGTGATAGAGACAAAGAGAACATACTACCTGTGCTTGGGTTGCTCACAGTGTGGAAGAAGAGGAATAAGTATGAACCTGCACAGAACGCATGGTGGAACAGTCGTATGTATGAAGGCATGCAGTGGTGGGGAGGGGGCACTTGCTGATTCTGTTCACTTCATTATGTTCCGACGGAAGTACCAAGGAAGACTTGCCCAAGAAAGTAACACCTCATAGGACACTAAGAAAATAACAGTAGGATTCCCCAGCAAGAAGAGTTCCTCAGCTTCTGGGGTCATAATACCCTTGGAAAATATGATGAAAATGTATCTTTCTAGATAAGGGCACGCACGTACACACACACACACACACACTGGTACACACATTTCCCCTTTTCACAAGTGAGTTTAAAATTCAGCTCTGTCACTCACTAGTCACGACACTTTGGGCCTCAGTTACCTCACTGATTAAATGAGAGTAACAGTAGTCTTCCTCTCAGGCTAGCTGTGACAATCAAATGCAAAATTGTGTGTAAAGCGCTTGCCGAGACTTGGCAATCAATAAGTCGTAGTTCCCTTTCCTTTCCCTAAGTGGAATTTAATTTTCAGAAGCAATGAGATGACAACGTAGCCAGGAGGGTACATTGATCTTTTCTTGATTCCTGTGGCGTCTCTCTCTCTCTCTTTTTACCTCTTCTATCACACAGGTTAGTCTGCCTGGCCTCATTTCCCAACTGGGTTTTTATAGCCAACCCCTTAGATTATTTGGGACTGACACGCTACCTACTGTGTTAACCAGGCACCTGACCCTTAGATTATTTGGAACTCCTTAGGGTAGCGCACCATAGAGATGGGATCCCTGCTTAGGGCAAAAATTGCCCTTGGGGAATCTTCTTTTCTCCCTGAGAGGACTTTAACGAGGGCTGGAGGTGCCGTGTCAGGCCTATGGGAAAACACCTCCACCATCCCAGCTCATCTCTTAGCTTAACTTCTAGGGTCTGTATCACTTTCCCAGGGCTGCTGTAGGGAAGTACCACAGAGTGGGGGGTCTACGACAACAGAAATATCTTCTCTCACAGTTCTGTAAACCAGAAGGGATGGTTCCTTCCAGAGGTTGTGAGGAAGAATCCATTCACTGCCTCTCTCTCCTAGCTTCTGGAAGTGGCCTGCAACCCTTGTCATTCATTGGCTCATATAGCAGCACCCCAATCTCTGCTGTCATCTGTGTGTCTCTGTGTCAAACCTCTCTCTCTCTTTTTTTTTTAAGATTTTATTTATTTATTTGACAGACAGAGATCACAAGTAGGCAGAGAGGCAGGCAGAGAAAGAGGGGGAAGCAGGCTCCCTGCAGAGCAGAGAGCCCGATGCGGGGCTCCATCCTGGGACCCTGAGATCATGACCTGAGCTGAAGGCAGAGGCTTTAACCCACTGAGCCACCCAGGCGCCCCTCTCTCTCCCTTCTTGAGGAAAACACCTCTCATTGAATTTAGGGCCCAATCAGACAATCCAGGACGATCTCGTCTCAAGATCCTCCATAATCATTACATCTGCTAAGACCATTTTTCTAAACAAGATCACATTCCCAGCTTCCAGGAAGGAAGACATGGACATTATTCTGGGGGGTCCGCCATTCAGTCCACCACTACGGGTCTTATTTCTTTGAACTCAGTCCAGCTTTAATGGAGCCTGGTGATATGGATTTGTTTTTCTTGTTTTTATAACGTCACTACCTTTGAGTCAGGGGAACAATATATCAGTTACAAATTGGTGCCAGACACAGTGCTGGGGGTTGTATACGCATTAACTCACTTGATCTTCACAAGCCTTTGTGGGAGGCAGATGATATAATCATCTTTATTTTGCAAATGAGGCTGAGAGTACTTTAGTAATTAGCCGCAGGTCAAACAGCTAGTATGCAGTGAAGTTGCATTCAGACTCATCTCTACCTGATTCTGAAACCCACTTTATGGAGTGCTGACCCTGGGCAGGACACCCTTCTGTGTGCTTTGCAGGTCGACACACATCTAACCTTCACAAGGACCTTACAAGCTGAACACATTGTCAGTAGCCCTTCCCCTCTTTATGGACAAGGAACCCAAGGCACAGAGAGCTTTCGTAACCACTGCAAGGTAATAGAGCAAACGACCATGACCCTGGATGTCCTCCATCTGTAAGATGAGGACTGGAGATTCAATGAACGTCCACTACGCCGGGCACTATGTGTTTTTTTCACATGGAGTCTTCATGGAAATGGGTGATACAGACCTTTTTCTGTTTTACAGAAGGGAAACTGAGGCTCAAAGGGGAGAAATGACCTGCCCATGAATGATGGAAGTTTGATATAAACCAGGTCTTTGCAAGTGGCCAGGTGTTTTCCTTCCACTAGCCCTCACTGCCTCCCAGAGTCATCGTGAGGATCTAGGAAGACGATGGCTGTCACGGGGACTCACTCTGGAAAGAAGGCAAGTCTCATGAAGACAATTATCCGTATCCTGATAGGACTCCTCCTCTTGAAACTCATCCTAACTGCTGCTGTCATCACTATCAAAGTACTATCACACTCGCTTAGCCTGAAAAGTCCAAGGCCAGGTTCACCAATGCCCAGGGGGCGCTACTGGCTTGCACAGCCCTGATCTGACCCTAACACTTTGGAGAAAAAAATTACATAACCTGGGGGAAGAAGGATGAGTTGGCATGAAGCACACAGTTCGGTCACATTGTAGTCACGCTTGGAGTGTCTAATTAACCGTCAAGTGTATGCCTTCTGGCAATGGCTGCAAAGAGGGTCAGGACAGAGCCACTCAACCCCCACATACGCGAGAACTGAGTAGGTAGAATAGGGAAGCTCAACAAAGCCACACGTCTCCAAGGGCCAAGGGCTTCTCAAGGCAGGCCCAGGTATGAACAAGGCTGAGCAGGGCTGGGGATTAAAAGGAGGATGGGATTGAATGCAGTTTTCTTATGTACGCTGGAGGTCAAGGGACAGCAGGGACGCAACCACACAGGGCACATTCCCCAACACACCAGCTCTATCTCCTGAATTCCCAATGTTTCATTTTGAAGGATACCATCAGGCCTGAACTGTTAGCCCACCTTCACTCCTTCTTCACCCTCAACTCCTGTGGGCCCTGCATTATGGTGGTTGCCCAGGTCCCATTAGTCTCCTCAGCTACTCTGCCTGGGGTCCCCATCTCTCTCTCTCTCTCTTTCTAAACAAGATTTATGTACTTATTTGACAAGGAGAGAGAGAGAGAGTGTGTGTGTGTGTGTGTCTGTGTGTGTGTGTGTGTGTGTGTGTGTGCGTGCGCGCGTGCTCATGCATGGGCGGGGTGGGGGGAGAAGGGGAAGGAGAGAAGCAGATTCCCTGCTGAAAGCAGAGCCCCACGGGGCTCGATCCCTTGACCCTGAGATCATGACCTGAGCCGAAATCAAGAGTCAGATGCCCAACCGACTGAGCCATGCAGGCGCCCCGCCCCACCTCTCTTTTGAGAAAGTGTCCCTTCGCACTATGACACTGTGAGTCTAGGAAATGCCCTACCTCGCATCCCCACTGAGGCTGTAGACAGAGGTCAAACTGTGCTCATGAAGATATAAGCCTGGCCAATGTATGTCCTTCTCTGGCCTTTTTCAGTTGGAGCTGGAGATAAGGACAATCTTCGATCTTGGGTCAGTGGCCTAGAAGGACATAAGCTTGAGATCGCCCCGCGGTCAGGTTTCTCGCCGCATGGAGAATGCCAGCCTCCAGCAGGAAAGAACGAAGCTGACACATACAGAGAGGAGAGGGGAGGAGGAACAAAGGCCTAAAAACATTCTCCTTCCTGATTGCCAGCTGTCCCCAAGGCCAGCTTCCCCGGCTTGAGCACAGGAACCAATACACACACACTCTCTCTCTCTTTCAGAAGATTTTATTTCCAAGTCATCTCCACACCCAACGTGGGGCTCAAACTCACAACCCTGAGATCAAGAGTCACGTGCTCCCCCGACTAAGCCAGCTGGGCACCCCTGCACTCCTCTCTTTTTTGCTTTAAGCTCAACTGACTCGGGTTTCTTTTACTTTCAATGAAACCCTTCTTATACCCTCCACATGCCAACAGGAGTCACAATTATTCTGTGAAGTCCATGTCATTGGGGCCTCATAGTGTTTCTCTGACTCAGCCAGTCCCATTCTACAGATGAGGAAGCTGAGCCGCTGAAGACTTCCTCGCCCTGTGTCCCACACCGGTCGGCGGGAAGCCTGGATCTGTGCTCTTCTCTAACCCTTACTATGAAAAATTACGAACTTCATCTCAGCTCCATACGTCACAGCCGTCCTTTCTTCTGTCCCCTCTGCCATCTGCCTCCTGCAAAGGCCTCTTTACACCTTGCCTTGTATAGTGTGATAACACTAACTTGTTCCCCTGCTCCTCCGCATCTCCAATCCATGTTTGCCCAGTCAGTACTCCTAAAGCATACTGGTTATGCCATTTACTCAGCTAGAAAATCTTAGAGGGCTTCCCATTGCCTAATCAATGAACTTCTTAGCCTGGCATTCAAGGCTGTTCACAACCTGCGCCTAATCAATGTCTCTATGTTTCTCTCCCTTCCTCTTGTTACTCGCTGCTGAGGCCACGCATCCCTTCTCTCAAGCAGATCCTCCATCTGAACTGCCCCTGTGCCCACTATGGAAATCCATCTGGTTCCTTAAGGCCCATCTCAGACACTGTTGCTTTTGTTCTCCCTTTTTAGGCCACTTTTCACATTCTTCTGGATATTATAGCAATTCTGAGATTTTTCGCAAAATCTTTACCGAGCCAAGAGTGTCAGGAAAACAAGGTCTGTGCCTTCTTTCCCGATTTCATTCAACATACATTATTCAGCACCTTCTGCATGATTGGCCCTCTGCTATGTGCTGGAGATAGTAAATTATATTAGATAACATGACAGGCACTATTCTAAGAATTTTACGCACGACAGCTCACTTAGGTCTTACAATAACTCCACAAAGTAGGTCTCGTCACGCCCATTTTATAGATGAAGAAACAGAGGCCCAGAAAAGCTAAGTAACTTGCCAAGGTCACACAGCTAGTGAACAGCAGAGCCGGGATCCAAAGCCGGGCTGTGCTCTTAGAGCAGTATGCCAGGCCGCCTTTGCAAGTCCTCTTCTCTCTCCTGACTCGTCCTCGGTGAGCCTACCTACCTATTCTTGCCTCTTCATTTCTTTAGTCTTGCGTTCCATCATTTCACACAGTTCCACTAAGTGCCTACTGTGAGCCGGCACCCATGGGGATTCAGCAGTGCAGTGGGCTGAAGGATGGCCCCAAAGGTATATCCTCATTCTAATCCCAGAACCGGTGAATATCGCCTTAGATGGCAAGAGAGGTGGGTCAGTTAAGGCTCTTGAGAGGAAGGTAGCCTGAATCGTCCAGGTGAGGTCGCTGCCCTCACAAGGGTCCTTACGGGAGGAAGGCAGAGGGATCTGAGTCGGAGAGATGGGATGACAGAAGCAGAGATTAGACTGATACAGCCACAAGCCAAGGAAGTCTGGAAGCCACTAGAACCTTTTTTTCTTTTAAGATTGTATTTATTTATTTATCTATCTATTTATTTATTTATTTTGAGAGAGAGAGAGAGAAGGAACAGGGGATAAGGAGACTCCCAGCTGAGCAGGGAGCCCCACATGGATCTCAAATCCAGAACCCCGGGATCATGACCTGAGCTGAAGGCAGCTGCTCAACTGACTGAGCCACCCCGGCTCCCTATGGAAGCCACTAGAAGCTTAAAGAGGTAACAAAGAGATTCTCTCCTACAGCCTGTAGAGGGAGTATGGCCCTGCAGACACCTTGATTCTGGCCCAGTGGTACTGATTTTAGACTTCTGCCCTCTAGAAATGTGGCAGAATACATTTCTGTTGTTCCAAGGCATCCAGCCTGTGATAATTGGTTATGGCAGCCCGAGGAAATTCATATGAATGATGTGCAAAGTAAATGTGATTTCTGTGCTCACGGAACAGACGGGACAGGTACTAATTTTAAAAACGTCGAGAAGGTCACAGAGTATCACAAATGGGTAGTGAGTCTCTATACCAGCAAGCCCATGGCCACAGCTCTCCTGCCCTGTCATACACGTGAAGCAGCCACGGGGATGAGATGACGGGGCAAGGGCTAGAATCGAGTTAGTGTCCTGAACAAGCATGGCAGGAGTACGTTTTGCACACTGCCACTGAAAACACGAATTTATCCTGGTATTGCTTTGTGGGACTGAAAATTAGAGGATCTAATCCTCATCCTTATGGCTGTTAGCAAGCATCTTCATAAATGGTACACAGAGGTTCTTTTAGACCCCGTCCAGAAGACTGCCTCTCTCCTTTGTTAGGATGTGCACACATGTTACTGTGGAGGCGGTCCTGTAGCCACTTACATTGGCCTGACAAGTCGGTCACCTCCATTACAGTGGGTGGTAGTGACTGACGAGAGAGATGTTGTTGTTGCTTTTTTCGTTTTTGGTTTTGTTTTTTTTTTTTTTTTCCCTAGGCAAAGAACTTTATTAATCTTGTTTCAAACTTTATTCCCAGGCTTCTTCAGCTTAATTAGCTGCAAAGAATGAATTGTGTATAAGCAAAAACTGAAAAGAGCTGCAGTGTCCAAGGGGCTTGGGCTTAAAAATATTAGAGATCTAGATTTTATCAGATCCATGAACAAAATTTTAAAAAGCAGTCATAATATAAAATAGCAGCTCCCAGTAACTTCTTCAAGTTTTATCTTCTCCAGAAGTTGACCCAATTCAGTTTGCTTCATTCTTGGAAGCTTCATCAAAATTCTCCACAAGATCTGGAACTTCATCATCATCATCCTCTCCGGTAGCAAGTGGTGCTTTTCCATCCACAGATTGTTTGGGCAGAGCTTCAGCCAGTCTTCTTAAACTAGTCAGACTGTCTGCACCAAGTTGGTTTAAGATACTGGGTAGCATTTCTGTCAGCTGCTTTGTCTCAGCATGGCCTGTAATGGTGAAAGTGTTCGCTGCCAGCGATGCCTGAACTTTGGGGTTGTTAAAGTGGATCACTGTTCCTTGGTTTGTGAACATATTCACTTCTTCAATACCAGAGATATTATTTACCCCTAACTTCTTTAAGGAGAACTGAAGTTTTTTGTCATCTGCTGTAGCTGTTCTATGAACCACCTTCTTCTTTCGGCGAGCAGTTCCTTTCCCACCAATGCGCACTTGTGCTTGCAGTTTGGCGAGTTTCTCCTGGTTCATGATAGTTTCTTTCATCTTGTTGGAGCGGAAATGGGACCGCGCGGGGGACTAGGGTTGGCGCTCAGGGGGTCTCGGGCGGACCAGCTGAGATTAGGTGCACACCGTTTTTTTTATTTTTTAAGAGAGAGAGTGCGTGCATGCGCACACGTGAGGGCTGGTTAGGGGGAGGGATAGAGGGAGATGGGGCAGAGCCGAATGCGGGGTTCTATCTCATGATCCTGAGATTACTACCTGAGCCAAAATCAAGAGTGGGACACTCAACAAACTGAGCCACTGAGGTGTCCCTAGAGAGCACCCCTGGACAAGAGACTTTGAGGCCATGGCCACGTTCAGTCGGACCCAGGGGCATGACTGATTAGCAATGCCTGCCCTGAGCAGCACCTGGTGGCACTGGAACACACAGAGCACACATCTCTGACTATCCTACAGAGTGCTCTTCTCCAACTTTGAACTCCAATCAGAAGCACCCGGAGGGGGGCTTGTTAAAACACAGAGCGCTGGGCCCCACCCCAAGAGTTTCCGATACATTAGATTTGGGGTGAAGCCTAGGAATTCACATTACTCACAAGTTCTCAGGTGCTGTTGGTGCCGCCGGTCCAGGCACAGCACTTGGTCAACCACTGCTCTTAGAGTGCTTCTCAAACTTCAACATGAGTATGAATCGATTACCTGCCATCTTCATTAAAAGGTGGATTCAGAGGCAGCAGGCCTGGGGTGATGCCCAAGATTCTGTATTTCTTGTAAGCAACCTCGCCATGCCCATGCCCATGTTTTGCCATGGCCCACACACCTTGAGTGGAAAAGAACCAGAAAGACAGTTCGTGATTGTGGTGTCATGGCACCCAAGTGTGAGGTGTCACAAGTCATTTAGAACTAATTACTTTCTAGAAAAACAACTTAGGCATGATTCCTTACTTCCTCCATTTAAATTGTCTTTCAGTACTTGTGTAGTGCGGGAGAAAGATGCAATTATAGCAAATTGGCTAGGAATTGAGTATAGACTCAGAGACCATATCATCTCTCTTTTTTATCTCACTTATTTATACAGCTATACAGTTACAGGAAACCAAGAGGACCAACTTGACCCTCTATGCCCCAGAGAAGGGCAAGAGAATGCCATCTCTCCACACAGGTGACCCTGTTAGGACTGGAAGGGGGCTGTGCTTGGAGGAGTGTTGGGGGAGGAAGGGGCAGATGCCTCTCCCAAAGAAATCACCTGTTCCCCAGGGAGTTACTGGCCCTGGAGGTATTGAGTGGTATCTGGACAGCTATGTTAAGGGTACTGGAGGGGGGATAGACTGGGTGTGCTTTTGGAGTGGGCCAGGCACAGCACCTCCACCAAGCACAGCCTGGGGTCTAGCTGGCTTCATGACCCACCCAGAACAGGGGCACCTGGGTTCCTCCGAGCGTGGTTCCCACCCAGGTCCGGGAAGATGGAGAAGTTGGGGCTTCGGAGAAAGAACATGGCATCTTCTGGCATCTTAGCAAAGCTGATCCCTAAGGACACTCAGCTCTGGTTGTGCTGCCCTTGAGCACAGTGTTGTTGCCTGTAGTGCCCATCATGCCTCTGAAGGTCATCTATCACGTGTAGAGCACAGAAAGGCTATGATCACAGGGCTAGAGTGTTAGGATGCCGTCCTTTGGAAAGGACGCCCCATTTCTTCCCCCTAAGCTGAATTACAAGGACAAGATGAATGGTGAGAAAAGAGATAATAAGCTTTGTAAATAGAAGGGCAAGAGGGAATGCGGTAGGGTGACTGATTGTCCCAGATCGCCCAGGTTGAGGGCTTCATCAGGATACAGGAATTTCAGTGTAAAAATCTGGACAGTCCCAGGCAAACAGGGTTGGCTGGTCACCCAAGCATCCAGCCTCTTTCTTCTGCCTCCCTCACATTTCATGATCAGGCACTCCATAATTCCCCACCCCTGACCACATATACCATATTCTCAGGAACATTCATGTCCTCAGTGTGGTTCTGGAACATTCTCATTGCTTACAGAAAGTTGGCCATTATCACTGCAACTGCGGGCACTTTTAGAGACATAACTTCCAGCTCCCCCACCTTTTGACATTTCCCAAAAGGATGAGGAAAAGCGTGGAAGAGGAGAGGGATGGGGGAGATTTAGAGGAGCTCTGATGTGGGCAGGAAATACGTAGGTGAGTAGGAAGCTGTGTTTTCAGAGGGGAAAAAAGGATACCACGCATTTCCTTTTCCTCCCTGGGGTTTCCTTCTGGCTAGCTTTGTAGACTATTCTTCCCCCTCTGCGCCATGCCTTGCTTGGTATGACGGGCCTATGAAGTGAGCCTGAGGCTGCTGGATCATCATATAAATAAGCTCTGATCTCTGTGGTTAAGCATGGTTGGACAGACAAGAGAAAATCACTCACCCAGTAATCTGATGACCTGGGGTCATCGATGGAAGTGCAAAGCCCACACATCCACAAAAGATAATCGTTCACACTTGAATATTTCAGGAACCCCAGGCTTGGCTTTTTCTCACACTAGTTCATCAACGAAGGGAAATAGCAGAAGAGGGTCCCCCTCTTTTGGGGCATTTAATCTTCTTCTTGAGCTGCAGAGGAGAAGATGTAAAACTAAATTCAAATGTAACACTCACGCTTAGGATCCAGATGTTTGAAAAGCTCAAGGTAGTGTCATGGTCTGCAACTTTTCCCAGGAACCAAAGAAAAATCTGTGGTCAGCAGTTAGATGGATTGCAGTGTGTGTGGAGAGAGAACGAAACTCTCAGTCTTGTGTGGTAGATGTGAATTTCAGAAACAAATACATATGTGTATGTCGTGGCCGGCGCGACAAATCGACCAGGGTCGAGAGGGTAAGAGGATGCTGAAAAGAAACTAAGAGACAAAGAGATGGGGGCAGGAGGAGCACCAAGGAGGATGTCCAATAGTGCCAATTTTATTCAAGGCAGCAAGGCATTATAGAGCTAACAGAAACAATCATAAGAAAGTATCTATTTTTAGCTGATTACTAAAGAGTTTGCAACATGCACAGAAAACCCTTCAAGCTTTCCCATTATCTATTTCCCAAGCACCAATAGCAGACCCTCTAGCGCCAGATGTACTGACTTCAAGACCACTCAAGACATAGTTTATGGAAGCACAGCACAGTCTTACAATGGTGTAGTCTATAGCCCGTGCAAGGACAGCAAGGACCAGCCAAGAATTCATGACCCCGACCAAATCATCTCTATCTGACTAGCGAACGTGTGGGAAGTCACGTGGGCGAGCGCACAACACATAGCACAGACCCTTTCTCAGGGCTCCTCGACTTTCTCGACCTAAGCCTTTTGTGCGGCTCTTCAGACTTTAAAGGAGGCACAAGTCAGGGCCTGGTTTGGTTCTCGTCTCAAGCCTTACCGTGGCCTCCCACATGTGTAAATAGTAAATTTAGCTCTAGACCTTCTCTTTCTACTGAAGACATAACACTTAACCTTACCAGTTCAACGTGAACTCAGTCATTTCTGGGTGATTTCTTTTTTTTTTTTTTTTCAGTCTAAGTAAATAGTTAGAAAATGCAGGATATTTTCTCTCCCCTGTTTTATTTCCTTCTTCATGCCAGATAGGCAGGGGGACATTTCACAGGGTCCAGGTATCTGTGACCTGCTCCTTATCTTTGATCCGTCTTAGTTCTAAACAGGCACATACTGGCCATGCAATTTGGCCTGCCTCTTCTTTGTAGTCCTTTGGCAAAAGACATCCCACTTCTTCCCCCTAAGCTGAATTACAAGGACAATGTGAAGGGTGAGGAAAGAGACAGTAAGCTCCATAAATAAAAGGGTGAGAGGGACTAGAGAAGGGTACCTGATCATCTCAGCCCGTCCAGGCTGAGTGGACGTTGCTACATCCATGTCCTCTCTCCGATATTTTATTGCCCTGGACCCTGCAGATTGTTGCAGATTGTTCCGTATCCTCCCTGCGTTGACTGTGCAGGCCCTCACATCCACTGGTCTGCTGCTAAGCACCATCCCAAAGCAACAAGAGCTAGGAGAGTATGTCTAATCCTTCCATACTGCCCTTGGTGTCAGCAAGGTGTGGTAGGGTAGAGGTATATTTCCCTACTGGCTCCAGAATATGTCTTGATCAGAGGAAGTGGGATTCCTCTGCCCTCCGAGGGCAAACAAAGAACCAGAAAGAAAACTCTGGCTCTAAGAAAACAGAAGAAAAGGAGAAGTTTGTTAGCCGGCTTTTGGTCTGGCCAAAAGGAGTCAGAGCCATCCAGACCAGCTCACCGGAGGAGGACTGGTCACAGAGGGATCTGAGGCCAGAGCCCCAGCTACAAGATGATTTCAACAACTCCCAGAATATAGAGCAGTAAGAGGAAATGGCTTCAACATAAGTGGATTTGGATATCTAGCTCAACTGTAACATCCAGGGACCAGCCGAGTTATTTCTGTTATTTTCCCCTATCCTTCAGTTATGTTTTGAGGCATTAGCTCGTCTCAGTTATGTTGGCATTTCAAAGAAACCTGTTGTCTTTCCCATTAGTTTAGAACTATATATCTGTCTTATAAAGATATCTTTACATAGTTCAAAAGACAAAGTTTTTCTTCCTTTTTTCTTTTTAAAAAATATTTATTTATTTACGAGACAGAGTGCATGATAGCAAGTCAGGGGAGGGGCAAAGGGAGAGAATCCCCAAGTAGACCCGTTGCTGAACATGGAGCCTAATGCAGCTGGATCCCACAACCCATGACATCATGACCTAAGCCAAAAACCAAGAGTTGGACACTTAACTGACTGAGCCACCCAGGTGCCCCAAGACAAAGGTTTTTAATTAAATACATACACATCTTATTAAATGGATAGCTTTTTTGATGTGGAAATTAAAATGCTGGACTATTATAGCAGTAGCTAAAGGAAGCATGTGTTCAAAATTCTCCCAACAGCAATTTAGCCATATGTACAAAGAAGGCTTAAAAAATGTGTTGATGCATATCCTTTGTTTCAATTGCACTTCTAGGAATTTATAGTAAAAAATAATTCAAGATATATGCACAAGACTATACTTCCACTCAGAATGTAGCAAGGTGCAAGAGAATGTCACTTCCTCTCTAACAATGAGAAAACACTGGGTAATTTATAAAAACAGAACATATCTTGAGCCCAACAGAAATCTGAAGTCACAAGGAAAGCAAGTAAAATGAGTTCCAGGGCGACTAAACCCTCTTAGAAATGAGACATATGATCTATTTCATGTGTGGCCAGCAGGGAGAAAAAAATGAGGCTGCCACACAAGCGGTATCAACTAACATTTTAACATTTTTTTTTAAGTAGGCTTTACACCCAATGTGGGGCTTGAACTCATGACCCGGAGATCAATAGTTGCATGCTCTAGTGACTAAGCAGGTCAGGCATCCCCATTTTAATGAATTCTTAAAGGCCGAGTATATTTGGAATAACATATTTGGAATAGCATATTTAGAATAACTACGTTTGGAATAGCTAAGAACCATAGACATTAGGAGAGTCCCATCCACAGACCTCCACTGGGTGTTCACTAGAAAGACTGAAAGGAAGGCAGGAGACTTGAAAGAACTCCCTTTTGTAACACAGGCATACAGGAGGTAAGTAGCCTCCTTGTAGGGAACAAGATAAAGTCTCATCTGATTCCCTGATTCATGAAGCAAAAGTGTTAAGTCACTGGGGGAATGACAGCAAATCCTTATGCTCATGTTCCAAACAGAAATCTGTTGCTTTCGGACAAGAGACAGAAGCAAGAACCTTCTGTCCCTACAGCAGGGGCAGGATTCTATCCTGGGCTCAAGATCCTGCAAAGATACCAGGTGATGATCCATATCATCAAGGAGAAGGGAGAGGAACTCTTGTGCTAGATCAACCACAAAAAAAGGGCAAAGTTTGGCTGCTACAGGAAAGAAGGGAAAGTACATGGAGGAAGCCCTACTCTTTGAGATCCAAGTAAACAGAACTTGCCTAAGAAAGAAGCTGAGCCAAAACAAAAGAAAACCCTTCTATCCCTTACCATGAGTGCAGCACTCAGTAACAAGCAATAGCAGTTTAGCAAGAAAGTAGAGAGAGTCAACCTCCATAGGACATGTGTATAAGAACTAGTAATTTACCAAGGGGGATAATAGAAACATTGAGGAAAACCCATCACCACGCCAATCCCATTGTAAGAATGAGGTAACAGCACCAAATATCTGGAGGAACTTGAAGACGGTAGCATATTTAAAGTAAAGGTAGTAACAACAAAACCCAAACCCCCACAAAATGACTGACTAGACTGACTCAACCCCTAAGACTAATGGCCTAATATAAGAGCTGTACTCATTGTTAAATACTCTTCACCCCATCCTCAATGTTCTTCTACCCATAATGCCCAGAAATTAATAAAAAAATTACAAGAAACACATACAAAAAAACAAGTTAAACACACACACACACACACACACACACACACAGAGTCAAGAGATGACATAATCAACACAACCAGACGCAGAGATGACCCATTTGTTGGAATTTTTAAACAGGGCCATTATTTTTTTTTTAAATAGGGACTTTAAAATAAATATTATTAATATGTTAAGGTCAGATGGCCCTTCTTTTCACTACATCTGTATCTTTGGGGTAAATACCCAGTAGTGCAATGGCAGGGTCATAGGGAAGCTCTATTTTTAATTTCTTGAGGAATCTCCACACTGTTCTCCAAAGTGGCTGCACCAACTTACGTTCCCACCAACAGTGTAAGAGGGTTCCCCTTTCTCCACATCCCCTCCAACACATGTTGTTTCCTGTCTTGCTAATTTTGGCCATTCTAACTGGTGTAAGGTGGTATCTCAATGTGGTTTTAATTTGAATCTCCCTGATGGCTAGTGATGATGAACATTTTTTCATGTGTCTGGGCCATCTGTACCCCAATGTTTATAGCAACAATGGTCACGGTCGCCAAACTGTGGAAGGAACCAAGATGCCCTTCAATGGACGAATGGATAAGGAAGATGTGGTCCATATACACTATGGAGTATTATGCCTCCATCAGAAAGGATGAATACCCAACTTTTGTAGCAACATGGACGGGACTGGAAGAGATTATGCTGAGTGAAATAAGTCAAGCAGAGAGAGTCAATTATCATATGGTTTCACTTATTTGTGGAGCATAACACATAGCATGGAGGACAAGGGGAGTTAGGGAGGAGAAGGGAGTTGAGGGAAATTGGAAGGGGAGGTGAACCATGAGAGACTATGGACTCTGAAAAACAACCTGAGGGTTTTGAAGGGGTGGGGGTGGGAGGTTGGGGGAACCAGGTGGTGGGTATTGGAGATGGCACAGATGCATGGAGCACTAGGTGTGGTGCAAAAACAATAAATACTGTTACGCTGAAAATAAATAAAAAAATTTTTAAAAAATATGTTAAGGTCAGAAGGAGTACATTAGATGGAAATTTTGATTTTTGTAAGAGTGGAAGAAATGGTAAAAATTAAAGTAAACATAAAATATATTATTTTTACATTTTAATTTTTAAAAAATATTTTATTTATTTATTTGACAGAGATTGCAAGTAGGCAGAGAGGCAGAGAGAGTGAGAGAGGGAAGCAGTCTCGCCACTGAGCAGAGAGCCCAATGTGGGGCTCGATCCCAGGACCCTGGGATCATGACCCAAGCCAAAGGCAGAGGCTTTAACACACTGAGCCCCCCAAGTGCCCCCACATTTTAATTATTTAAAAGACAATTGATAAGTTCAAATTCTGAGTGACTTGAAGAAAGCACAGTTCATGGTCTTTCCCACTGAGATCAGTTTTAAAATCTCAACAGAATATATGAGCTTCTATTTGAGGACTGTGAAAAGTAAACAGCAGGTAGACTGAAGCAATAGCTCATAATTCAAAATATTACCAAGAATTCAGTGAGTTTACCATTTTCTATACCCTCCTGCCATCTTCCAGCCTAGACTTAATGCAGCCTAAAACCTGGAAGTGGGAATTGGGATAGACAGGGAGAGCTTCAGGAGATACCTTATAGTTATTGCTCATTGATTAGAAAAGTAACTTGGTAATGCATGAAGTGGAAGAAATCCACATTTTAAAATTTTTTCTCCATTCTCTCACACTCCAGCCTTCAAGAAATCCTAAATCAGAGGAAGTAGCAATAACGAGCAGCAACAGGGTCTAGTAAGAACCAAAAACTTTGAAGGAGAAGAACCAGTTTCTCCAATCAAAGGAACTTAAATCCAGAATGGGTAGGCTGAATCTGCATTGCTTTTTTTCCTCCTCTCTGTTCTCCCACAAATTGTGCCACATGTGTATATGGGAAGTACGTAGCAACATGGGGTAAATACAGCCCCAGCTATTGAACCAAAACAGGGAGGCCTAACAAACCAAAAGTAAGTACCCATGAGATTACACAGAGAGAATAGATGGGAATATCAAACCCATGAAGATGTTTATGAAATCATGTGCACATATGAATCTGACCCTAAACAGCATAATATAGACTCTGAGAATCAAAAGAAAGGATAGCCCATCACTCAGATCCCAGACTGGCCAGTAGCTGATGCAGATACTGAAATCACTACAAAGGCTTTGAAAGTGGGACACCGAAACCACAACCCACAGAAATCTGGTTGGAAATTGTGCCCTGAACAAGACAGTGTTGATTCCCAGCAAAAGCTAAAATATAGACATTCTCCATTTGATTTAAACAAGACCCAGAATCTCATAACATGATATTTAAAACACCCGATAAAAATCCAAAATTATTAAGGAAATAAAGAACCAAGAAAATGGAAATTTGCATGGAAAAAGATCAACAGACAGCAATACCAAGAAGACACAGTTGCTAGAATTATCTGACAAAGCAGCTATTTGCAATTACCTGTTTAAAGAAGCTGTTATAAAAATGCCACAACAAGGGTGTGTAACTAGAAAGATAGAATGTCTTGGGAAAAAATAAAACATATACACACAAATGTAAACTTTAGAACTGAAAAACACAAAGCACACTGGATGGGCTCACTAGCAGAATGGGGAGAACAGAGAACAGATCAGTGAAATTGAAGATAACTCAATAGAAATGATCTAATCTGAAAAACAAAGAGCAAAAAAATAAATTCAAAAACAGAGCCTCAGGCCTGCAGAAACAAAACCAAAGGTCTAACAGTTATGTCACCGAAATCTCAGGAGGAAGAGGGACAAAGTACAGGGCTGAAAAAAATGTTTGAAGAAATTATGACTAAAAACTTCCCAAATTTGGTGCCATTTTCTTCTTGCCTCCATGGACTCTAATGAGGAATCTCTGCAGTTGTTTTCTCCGTATAATCAGGGTGTCAGTTTTCTCTTACTGCTTTAAAATTTCTTTTCATTGTCTTTATTTTGCAAAAGTTTGATCATAATGTCTCTTGGCATGGATTTCTTTGGGATTATCCTTTTGCAATTTGTTCAGATCCTTGAATCTATTTTGTCTTTGATACATTTGGGGAGTTTTGGCCATTATTCTTAAAGTACTTTTTCAGCTCTGTTCTCTCTCTCTCTCTCTTTTAAATCTACTCCAGGACTCTTGTTGTACTAATGTTAGATATTTTGTTATAGCTTCACAGGTTTCTGAAGCTCTACTCAAAAAAAAATTTTTTTAGTATATTTTCTTTTTTTGTTATTGTTCCAGTTCACTGATTCTTTCCTTTGACACCCCCTGCCACCATTTTGTTGTTAAACCCATGCAGAGCTTTCTATTTCAGTTGTGTTTTCAGTTGTAAAAGTTATAGTTTGTTCTTCTTTGCATCCTCTACACATTTGTTAAGACTTTCTATTTCTTTGCTGTAGTTTTTTCTCTTTTCACTTTTCTCAAGTGCATTCGGGGACAATTGTCCCTTCATATAATTTTTATGATGGCTGCCATTAAATCTTTGTCAGATAATTCTCACATCTATGTCATCTTGGTGCTGGCATCTCTTGATTACCTTTTCTTTTTTCATTCAGTTTGAGATCGTCTTGGTCTTTTGTAATTTTCTATTGAAACATGGAGAATTTTATATTATGTTCTGAAACTCTGAATCTAATTTATTTAAAGCTTAGTTATCTTTCTCTGACACTACTATGGCACGGGAAGGGTGAAATATACTCATTGCGGACAAGTGGGGTTAGACATGTGAGTTTCCCACTTGGCCTCCACTGACAGTCAAGAGGAGGCACCTCATTACTGCTAAGTGGTGAGTGGGAGTTCTGGTTTCAATTAAGCTTCAGTTACTACATCCCTGGCTTGAAGGGGTAGGACTTCCTTGTTATTGCACCCAAAAGACCTTCACAGACACCATGAGGTAGTGGGCTCATTTCTAGCTTCCAGGAAGGAAAGTTGTTCCCTACTTGGACTTCTCTGACACCAACTTGGGGGCAGTACTGGGTCAACTTGTCATAATCTGCAAGGATAGAATTCTAGGCTCCCCATTCTGTTTTTACTGATATGAGCAGGGGCAGGGCCGTAGTTTTTTCTATGGCGTTTGGATGAAGTATAACAGTACTACCTTAAAGATGCTATCCTGGTAGGCTGCCTCTTTCCTAGTCCTTTGGCTAGAGAGAATGTACTTTCATTAGGGCTGCTTCTTATTCTTTTTTTGGGGGGGGGCGGTGTATGTTCCCATTGCTGCTTCCATGTTCCTGACTTCTCCAACTCTAGTCTGGGACATATGAGGAAAAAGAAAACCCAGGGAACTCAGCTTCTGAGATCCATAGATGATTTTCATTCTTCTCCATGTTTCAAAGTCTTCTTATATTTGTGGTATATATAACTTCCATGGATTTTAGTTGTACTTAGGAGTAAAGATAAGATAAAGTATGTCTATTTCATCTTCTTTGAGGTGGAAGTCCTTCAAAAATATTTAAAGAATTAAAATCATACAAAGTATGTTCTCTGCATAAAAAAGAATTAAACTGGAAATCAATAACAGAAAGATATCTGGGATACCCCCAAATATTTGGAAATTAATAGATACACTCCCCATAAATAATTTATGAAACAATAGAGAAGTCACAAGTAGAAAAAAAATTGAGTTGAGGGAAACCTGGGTGGCTCAGTGGGTTTAGCATCTGCCTTTGGCTCAGGTCATTATCCCAGGGTCCTGGGATCGAGTCCTGCATCGGGCTCTCTGCTCAGCAGGGAGCCTGCTTCTCCCTCTGCCTGCTGCTCCTCCTGCTTCTGTGCGCACACGCTCTCCCCCTTTCTCTGACTAATAAGTAAAGAAAATCTTTTTAAAAAAAGTCTTTTGAGTTGAATAAAAATAAAAACATACTTTAGTCAAACTCTGTTGTGTTCAGCTAAACCAGTGTAGACAGGGGAATTTCATAGCAGTCAATGCATATATTAGAAAAAAGGGTAAGTCTTGCATCAATAATCTAAGCCGCCACTTCAAAAACTAGAGAGAGTACAGGAAATTAAAACCAAAAACAAACAAAATGAAGGAAATAATCAAGAGAAGATTAAAAAAAAACAACAGAAATAACAAAAAAAATCAATGAAACTAAAGTCTTTTTTTTTTAAGATTTTATTTATTTATTTGAGAGAGAGAGAGAGCATGAGAGGAGAGAGGTCAGCGGGAGAAGCAGACTCCCTGCTGAGCAGGAAGCCCAATGTGGGACTCGATCCCGGGACTCCAGGATCATGACCTGAGCCGAAATAAGTTGCTTAACCAACTAAGCCACCCAGATGCCCCTGAAACTAAATTCTGTTTCTGTGAAAAGATCAGTAAAATTGATACATCCCTAGCAAATCTGCTCAAGAAAAAAGAGAAGGCACAAATTATCAACATTCCAAATGAGACTAGTATTATAACTGTAGCTTTAAAAGATATTAAGGCCATGGGGCACTTGGGTGGCTCAGTGGTTAAATCCTCTGCCTTCAGCTCAGGTCATGATCTCAGGGTCCTGGGATCGAGTCCCGCATCGGGCTCTCTGCTCAGCAGGGAGCCTGCCTCCTCCTCCTCTCTCTCTCTGCCTGCCTCTCTGCCTACTTGTGATCTGTCTGTCAAATAAATAAAAAAAAAATCTTTAAAAGATATTAAGGCCATATTTTGAACAACTTTGTGTCAATAAATTTGGTAAACCGATGGAGCTGAGTCATTCACTGAAAAAACAAAACCACTCAAGTTATTCAGGAAAAGGAGATCACCTGAATATCCTTATGGCTATTAAAGATACGGAATTTGTAGTCAAAACACTCCCACAGATAAAGCCCCAGTCCCAGGTTAAAAACCTCCCCAAGGAAAACTATTGAGCCAGCAGAGGAACAAATAGTTAACAATTCAGTTTATGAGGCCATCTTTATCCTGATATCAAACCAAAGACATTTCAAGAAAAAAAAAAAAAACCTAGGGAACAATATCCCTCCTGAATATAGATATGAGAAAACCTTACCAAGACATTAGTATATTTAATCTAACAGTATATAAAAAGACTAATATAACATGGCCAAGTAGAGTTTAACCCAAGAGTGTAAGGTTGGTTTAAAACTCAAAAAACCAATAGTATAATTCATTATAACAACAAACTTAAAATTTTTAAAAATCAACTCACTCCATGTCACAAAAATATTTGACAAGATTCAACACCCACTCATGTTAAAAACGTTCCAGAAACAAGAATAAAAGAGAAATTTTTAATGCTGATAAAAAGCATCTACAAAAAACTACAGCCAGCAGATATTCTCTAAAAGCAATTGCTCTATCATATTCAAATGGTAAAAGCTAATGTTTTCTCCCTATGATCAGGAATAACACAGCGACGTCCACTCTTACCTCTCTTTTTCAACATTGTACCAGAGGACCTAGCTACAAATAAAATAGAAGCAAATGCATTTTCCTACCCTCAAATCAAAAGATATTTGAAAGGAAGAAATAACACCATCTTCGTTCTTAGAAGACATGATTGTTCTGTGAAAAATGTAAAACAATCTACTATAAAGCTTCTAGAACAAATGAGTTCATCTAAGTCATAGGATATAAGGTCTATGTACAAAAATCAATTGTATTTCTATATCTTGGCAATGAACAATTGGAATTGAAATTTAAAGTGAAGCATTACCTTTTACAATACCACCAGAAACATAAAATAATTATGTATAATCTAACAAAGTACATGCAAGATCTGTATCTTGAAAATATATCTTCACGGTAATGCAGTTTTTAATAGATATAAGCCACCAACTAGATAAAATGCCAGTAACAGAGGACTGGGTGAATAACGTAGGATTCTTTCAAACGAAGGAACACTATTCAATCACTTAAAAAGACACTGTAGATTATTATTTATCAAAATATGTTTTAAAGATTTGTTTTTTAAAAGTTTAAAACGGTATCTGCGATAATATATTCTTTGAAACTAGACACATGTGTGCATAAATATGAGCTGTGATAAACATCAAGATTTAAATAACAAATACCTCTGAGTGATGGGTTGAATGTTTAAATTTTTACAACTACTTATCTGCTTTTCCTCATTTGTATACATGAACGTGCATAGCTAATGTAATAATAATAATAAATATTTTTATACGTTAAATCTGGTTTGTCAGCACTCTTGTGTGGTTAAGAAGGAATGTTACAGGGGTGCCTGAGTGGCTCAGTGGGTTAAAGCCTCTGCCTTTGGCTGGGGTCGTGATTCCAGATCCTGGGATCGAGCCCCGCGTCAGGCTCTCTGCTCCTCAGGGAGCCTGCTTCCTCCTCTCTGTCTCTGCCTGCCTCTCTGCCTACTTGTAATCTCCGTCTGTCCAATAAATAAATAAAATCTTTTTAAAAAAGGAAGGAATGTTACAGGGTGATATACATGTATCCTCTTTGTGAATTTCTCTTCATTGTCCCCATCTCCATCACAGTAGCTCTGATGAAGTTCAATGAGGCCCCAACCTTATCATGTAACTGTACCGAGATCTGGATGGTTCAATTCAACCTTCATATTTTTCAACAGTCTAGAATCTTAATCTTAGTTATATTTTCTATTCCCTTAAACTACTTTGAGATGCACTGATATTTTGACATTCATATACAATTTGTCATTTTCGAATTTCCTTTATTTTACCCCTACTGCATTTGGTGTGATAAAATGATACATCACTAATTCCAAGATTAGTTTTAATCAAACAATAGTTTAAATGATCACATTTCTATTTGCATTTAAAAATATCACTTAAGTATTCACATCATGTGTATATTTAATTCAGATACTGTGGAGGAATCTAATTTCTGTTTTACTTGTACTGTCTGCATTGAAAAAAAATCACTAATTTACATCTTAAATTATTATTATGTTAATATGTTCCTCAGCAGAAATCAGATCCTGAATTGTCAACAAAGTCTTTTGGCTGATTTTTTTTTTTTTGCAAGTCACCTATTCTACACTCTCTATTAAAGGATTATGGAAATGAGTACACACTGGTCATTCATTGCATTTGAAAGGGAACTCAGGGCCGTGATATAAACTGCAGCATATAATTATGGAATTGAGTAAAATCCCTGGTAACCATGATCCATGTGCAGCATTTAGGAGAATAGAGTACTTGCGTTCCAAACCCTGGCTTACTGGCCGGAGCTCTTGGGGAAGTTACTTTATCTCTCTCGGCCTCTAGTTCCTCCTTTGTAAAATCATGGTAAGGCCAGCATCTTCCTCAGTGATGATATGAAGATTCATGATGACACTACATGTGAAGTGCCTAGAATAGGACCTGGCACTCAATAAATATTATCTATTTTTATGTAATAAACTGGCAGTTTGGGGTAGGGTGGGTTTAGGATCTAGACGAAATGAACATTGGATTAAAAGACCCTAATTGATCCAATGACAGTTACACAACAGGCAAAATATACTGACATTTACCTACTGAATTTCATACACCTGTGCTAATTGCTGTAGCATTACCTGCATTAGTGTAATCTTCCAATAATCAAATGGAATAAGTATTAGCATCTCCGTTTCATAAGCAGCACAGCATAGTGGTAAGAGTTCAGATCAAGAATCAGATTTCCAGGGTTTTAATCATGGCTTTCCTACTTACTATCTACATGATCTGGGGCAGATCATTTAAACATTCAAAGCTTGCATTTCCCCATCTCTAAAGGAGGGAGCACTTTAAGCACAAAAGGCCTACATCATGGAATTACTGTGAAGACTAAATGATCAACTGCATATTAAGGTCTTAGTGTAAGCAGAAAGAGTTAGGGGTCCCCAGGGAAAGAAAGATGAGCCATAGCTATCTTGGGCCTCTTGCTATTCTCCCTGATCTGTGCCTCACTGGCTCTATTTGCCCAAGCACACTCAGGCCAGGAAACAGCCTAACCATACCAGAGACAGCAAGTTAAAGGTAAAACTCCCAGGGCTTTTTCAAAAGTAAAGATTGACCCAACGCACATTCTTGAGTTGTTTTTGCAGGATTGAAACTGTGCCCCATAAGGGTTTAATGAGGTTAAAACTGTCACCAGCAAGACCCTCCATTGATGACCCCCTTCTTCACAGGAATACTAACCTTGTTTTAGAAGCAAACAACAGAAGGAGCTCCACTGGCCTGGACCCATTTGTGCTGGACCAGCTACTCATGCCTCTACCTCATTATAATGTCAAATCCGCCCCCCAACAGGAGAAGCATAAACCTCGTTCCCATAACATACAACCTTAGGAGGCTCGTGGGACCTTATGCCCACCTCTCCATGTGGTGACAAAACTCCCCTTTCTGAATATTCATCCTAACCCTAAGTAAAAGGACTCTGACCCTTGCTCAGAGTCACCGTTCGAAAACTATTCTCTGTGATGCCCTGATTGCCACAAATAAAGTTTCCCTTTGTGTGACAACTCCACCTGGTGTAGTCTCTACCTGTAACTCACTAAGGAATGAACTCACCTTAGTTCGGTTACAATGGAACATAAAAAAAGATCAAGAATTCTTAACAGTTATTACTACTACTAGAACAGATGATCATAAATACATTGTCCCACGTCACAAAGCTGCCTAATTCTCCATTTTATGTTCTTTATATGGTTCTATGCGGCTTGTGATCACAATTCAATTCTCCATTCTTGGTTTCAGTGAAGATCCTCATCTTTAAAATAAGTGTTGTGAAAGGAGCCCCTGGGTGGCTCAGGGGGTTAAGCCTCTGCCGTCGGCTCAGGTCATGGTCCCAGGGTCCTGGGATCGAGGCCCGCATCAGGCTCTCTGCTTGGCAGGGAGCCTGCTTCCCCTTCTCTCTCTGCCTACTTGTGATCTCCGTCTGTCAAATAAATAAATAAAATCTTTAAATAAAATAAAATAAGTGTTGTGATCTCTTGCTATACTGTACAGCTCTCCTGCTCTAAAAAGTGATTCCTGGATGGAGATAGTGTAAAGGAAAATTTTAGAATTTTAAGTACATATTTAGGGAATGGAAAAGACTGAAATGAATGAGACACAAGTTCCAAACAAGAGGTAAGAAAAAAATAACAATAAACACAAAGCAAAAAGAAGGGAATGATAGAAATAAAACTCAAAAAGAAATATTAATAAAAACAATAGAACTGACCAACATCAGAAGTTCATCATCTGACGAGACAAATATTGGAAATGAAAAAGAGGGCCTTAGTAACTATGAAGAATAGGTGCCCATAAACTTGAAAATCAGATTAATCCTGTTTTTAAGAATTTGCTTAAACTGATCAAGAATGTACGACTAAAAGTACTAGAGAGACTCAATTAGTAGTCAAACAAATCTAAGCTCAAAATAAGCAGATCGCATGTTGATTTCTTTACCTCCTGATTGATTTGAGATTGTTCCTGAGAGAAGGCAGTGAAGTCTTCAGTGGTCTTGAGGGGTTTTTATTCTCAATCCCCAAAAGAATTTCTAAGAAAAATATGCCTCTTTGCTGCTTCCAAAATGAGCAGAAATGAACAACAACAACAAAATGCCTGTTTTTGTCATATCCGTAAGTTGGTCTGAGGAATAAAATCTCCCACATACTGTGAATAAGACTATTAAATCATTGGGGCGCCTGGGTGGCTCAGTGGGTTAAAGCCTCTGCCTTCGGCTCAGGTCATGGTCCCAGGGTCCTGGGATCGAGGTCCTGGGATAGAGCCCCACATTGGGCTCTCTGCTCAGCAGGGAGCCTGCTTCCTCCCCTCTCTCTCTGCCTGAACTCTCTGCCTACCTGTGATCTGTCAAATAAATAAATAAAATCTTTAAAAAAAAAAAAGACTATTGGGGCACCTGAGAGGCTCAGCAGGTTAAGCCTCTGCCTTTGGCTCAGGTCATGATCTCAGGGTCCTGGGATTGAGCCCCACATCAGGCTCTCTGCTCAGCAGGGAACCTGCTTCCCCTTCTCTCCCTCTGCCTGCCTCTCTGCCTACTTGTGATTTCTGTCAAATTAATTAATTTAAGAAAAAAAAGACTATTAAATCATTATTTACTACTCACCATTATCTACTTTAAATATACATAGTTTTTGTTCTTCCTTGATATCATACATCCATGCATTGCCGAGATTTTTATAACATATTTTTATACTCAAGGATCTATAATTAAGTCACAGAAAAACATACATAAATTAAAATTAATTTTTTAAATTTTCTTACGAACACAATGCTCTATGTTATTTTTTTTCTTCTGGATAGATTTACAATTACACTTATCCCCGTTATATAATTAAGACAAAATTAATCTTAAATGTTTTGATAAAAATTATTAAACCTAAAAATGAAATTTATTTCAAATTCATCTCTGGATGCATCAGATGAGGATAGGCTCTTGATTAACTGATGTATCTCTGAACTAATACCACTTTTTGGCAGAATGAGATAGAGTACACCACCAATTCTATCCCTCTTTTACATTTTTGTATATGTAAGGGCCAAGAAACTTTGTTCCCTTAAACAACGACTAGGAGGAGTTTAGTATAGCAAAGTCACTCAATTCCCTAAACCCTTTCTGAATTATATGCCCGAACCACTTAGCCATATTTCATCAAAAACTATATTTAATGATCTATCAGTGGACAAGCCTATTAAGTCCACCTGACATCTCTTCTCAGGCCAATCAATTTCAGGAAAGAATACATACAGAGAGCAAATGGAAATGCTACAGATTGCCTATGTATTCCCAGGGGTCTAATTCACTCAAACTCAAAAATCACTGCTTTATTGTACTACCTTAAAACTGGAAGTTGGCCTAACATAATTTTTATTTAAAAAAATTAGAAAAACCTAAAGCAAAAATGTTAACATCTGTTACGTTGGGATGTGAGGATATAGGTGTATTTCTTTTAGTATTCTCTTTACTTTCCTGTGAATTTTAAATAATTCCATTTAACATAACTCATTCCAACTTGACAATGGTTAAAAACACCTAATGGGAACATTTTGTTCAAGTCATGGTGTGAGCCCCGCCCGATGCGAAACACACCTGCTGTCACTGCAGCATTAGCTGCTTTCATTTCTCAGATTTCACTGTGAAGTTCAAGATGTACTTTTTTGAATAACCATTTAAAATCCACGGAAGAGCACGTAGAGAGCATGAAGGTTTATCCTCTATATTTGAAAAGCCCCAGATCATGGCTTACGTGGATGTTTAACTAGCCTCCACCAGCTCTCCATGACCATTTATCACACTCACGTTCACATATTCAGAAAATGCCCTGTGCAGGCGGATCCTTGAGAACAGAATTATAGCTAAGGTTTGACAACCAGGATATCTAGCCTATGAACTGATGGGGTTTGGACAGGGAATGGTACGACTCTGCAACTACTTAGACTAAAGAAGGTGACCTAGAGAGTAAATACTAAGCTTGAGCACACACGTTAGATGGCCAAAGTCAAGTAGTTTTCATTGGGTAGTACAACACCTAGGCTCTAGAAGGATCATTGCAGAAGCAGCCTGTTAGGGGAGAAAAACTACAGACTGAGGAGTCAGATGATATGAGTTCCAATTCTGGTTCTCCTGCCATGTGCCAGCTTAGTGCTCTTAAACATAACGTGTAATCGGTGCCTTGGTTTCACTGTATATAAACTGGGGGTTACAACACCTATCTGAAAAGACTATTGTGAGGTTTAAATTAAATGAGAGGCTTTTACATAATAGGTCCTGGTCAAGCCTAGCCTGGAGGATGCATTCACTCAAAACATGTTTCTTTCATTTTGTCATTTTCTAAAAGACATTTTCACGCCATTTTAGGGATTGGGAGTAGAGAAGATTAAATTGATGGTACCTGGATCTGGGCAGTGGAGAGTTCTGGGTGGACAGTCATACGCAGGCTTGAGAGCTAGTTAAAGAGCTCTGGTATCTGTCTGGGTACAATTCCTGCCCCTGCCACTTTCTAGATGTAAAACATAGACATATCTTTGACCTCAGCTGCAGCAACATCTTCCTAGGAACATCGCCAAAGGCAAGGGAAGCAAGGGCAAAAATGAACTATTGGGATTTTATCAAGATCAAAAGCTTTTGCACAGCAAAGGAAACAGTTAACAAAACCAAAAGACAACTGACAGAATGGGAGAAGATATTTGCAAACGACATATCAGATAAAGGGCTAGTGTCCAGAATCTATAAAGAACTTAGCAAACTCAACACCCAAAGAACAAATAATCCAATCAAGAAATGGGCAGAAGACATGAACAGACATTGCTGCAAAGAAGACATCCAGATGGCCAACAGACACATGAAAAAGTGCTCCACATCACTCGGCATCAGGGAAATACAAATCAAAACCACAATGAGATACCACCTCACACCAGTCAGAATGGCTAAAATTAACAAGTCCGGAAATGACAGATGCTGGCGAGGATGCGGAGAAAGGGGAACCCTCCTACACTGTTGGTGGGAATGCAAGCTGGTGCAACCACTCTGGAAAACAGCATGGAGGTTCCTCAAAATGTTGAAAATAGAACTACCCTATGACCCAGCAATTGCACTACTGGGTATTTACCCTAAAGATACAAACGTAGTGATCCGAAGGGGCACGTGCACCCGAATGTTTATAGCAGCAATATCTACAATAGCCAAACTATGGAAAGAACCTAGATGTCCATCAACAGACGAATGGATAAAGAAGACGTGGTATATATACACAATGGAATACTATGCAGCCATCAAAAGAAATGAAATCTTGCCATTTGCGACAATGTGGATGGAACTAGAGGGTATCATGCTTAGCGAAATAAGTCAATCAGAGAAAGACTACTATCATATGATCTCCCTGATATGAGGGAGAGGAGATGCAATATGGGGGGTTAAGGGGGTAGGAGAAGAGTAAATGAAGCAAGATGGGATTGGGAGGGAGATAAACCATAAGTGACTCTTAATCTCACAAAACAAACTGAGGGCTGCTGGGGGGAGGGGGGTTGGGAGAGGGGGGTTGGGGTTATGGACATTGGGGAGGGTATGTGCTATGGTGAGTGCTGTGAAGTGTGTAAACCTGGCGATTCACAGACCTGTACCCCTCGGGAAAAAAAATATATGTTTATAAAAAATAAAATTAAAAAAAAAAACATAGACACATCACTTTAGCTCTCTGTGCCGAGTCCCTCAACTGTAATACTGCTGCTATAGACTGAATGTTTATGTCCTAAAATTCGTATGTTGAAACCTAATCCCTAATGTGATGGTATTAGGGAGGTGATTAGGGCTAAGAGTGGAGCCTTCTTCATTAGGATTGGTGCCCTTATAAAGAAGACCCCAGAGAGCTTCCTAGCCCCGTCCACCACATGAGGACACAACAAGAAGCCGGCTGTCCATGAACAAGGACGTGCATCTTCACCAGACACCGAATCTGCCAGTACTTTGATCTTGGACTTCCCAGACTCTAGAACTGTGATGAATAAATTTCCACTGTTTTTAAGCCATCAAGACTAAAAGACTCACAGGATTGTTAAAAGGATTAAAAAAAGGGATAATCAGTGTAAGACTGGCATTTTTCTTGGCACACAGTAAACACTCAGTGTTAGTTATTCTACCCAAGTACACACCCAGTTTTATTCAAGACCTTATTGCCTGCAAACCATGACTACATGAGTTTCCATTACAGCTGTGTCCTTGAAAAACTGCTGAATGGTTTAGCTGACAACCAAGGTGGATAATCGTTCCTTTATAGTCTCACTTCTCAAAGTATGTTCTGCAGAGACCAGCAACACCAGTGTTATCTGGGAACTTGTTAAAAATGCATAATCTCAAGCCCCACCCCAGACCTACTGCATCAGAATTTGCATTTTTACAAGATGCCCAGCTGATTCTTGTGCATGTCATAGGCTGAGAAGTGTGGATTTACACCTCCACCTACAGTCTTGTCCCCACTGAAATATCTCACAGTCTGGCAGCAGGCAGAACTCCCTCTGGTACCTTCAAGAAAGACTCCACTGTGACCTTGATCTCTTTTAGAAGTTCTCTGTGTCCTCTCTGGTCTGGCCAGCCCTTCCAGGACAGGGACAGTTAGATCTATGTCTGCTTCCCCTCCATTGGGCAAGGGGAACGCCCCAGCACTGAGCACAGCGTTGCTTAGCTTGGTTCCTCTTACTAGACAGTAAACTCCCTGAAGGCAAGGGCCATACTTTTTGCTTCTTCTGTGTCCTACCCTTTCCCTTAGCTCTTCGTGTAAAGTAAGCACAGCAGTCATCCTTGGTGTCTCGATTATCATCATTTCAACAGAACTTTTCTGGAGGGATTTTCTAACTGCCATGACTCAGGGTAGCAGTTCAAAGGGGGCATAAGAAAAAATGGCCAAAACCTGTTCCTTGTCCTCCTGATTTCATTCCAGAAAGCTGCTTTCCGAACTGGGAAATGACCCTAACAAGGCTGAGTCTATCCGGGGATGGCTTAGCTACTACCTATACTGACTGCCTACCCATCGAGCCACCTGCACTTAAGACCCAGAAACCCTCAGAATAACAACCCTGGAGGCAGCCTGTGCACCAGCAATGGAGTAAGAAGAAAAGACTGATTTGGAAAAAAATTCTCTTTTCTCTTTATCTTTCCAGGCACTGCTAAAGAAAGTAAGAGAAGGGGGAATAAGTTTGAACTTGGCTGGGCACTATACAAACCTCTTAATGCAGATTATTTACATTAGTTGTTTCTTTTTATATGCTTTCTAACTCACAAAAATTTGTAAGAATAGTGCAAGGAATTTCTGTATTCCTTTACCTACCTAGAATTGCCAGTTGTTTACATTTTTGTTTCATCATTTTATCATTCATTCTCATTCTCTTGCTCTCTCTCCATACATATATTATGTATACACTTCCTCCCCTGCAGGGGAATTCTACTGAATATTTATTTTTATTTTTATTATGTCCAGTTAGCCGCGGTATAGTACATCATTAGGTTTTAATGTAGTGTTCAATGATTCATTAGTTACATATAATACCCAGTGCTCATCACCACACGTGCCCTCCTTTTAATACCCATCACCCAGCTACCCCATCCCTCCACCCCGTTCCCCTCTGAAACCCTCAGATTGTTTCCCAGAGTCCAGAGTCTCTCATCATTCATCTCCCTCTCTGATTTCTCCCCCTTCAGTTTTCCCTCCCTATAGTATGTATACATTTGACCCTTGAACAATGCATGGGTTAAGGGCACCCACCCCCATGCAGTCAAAAATCTGTGTATAACTTTTGACTCCCCCCAAACTTAACTACTAATAAGTAGCCCATTATTCACCAGAAGATTTACCAATAACACAACAGTTGATTAATACATATTTTGCATGGTATATGTATCCTATACTGTATTCGTATAATAAAATAAGCCAGGGAAAAGAAAATGTTATTAAGAAAATCATAAGGAAGAGGGGCGCCTGGGTGGCTCAGAGGGTTAAAGCCTCTGCCTTCAGCTCAGGTCATGATCTCAGGGTCCTGGGATCGAGCCCTGCATCAGGCTCTCTGCTTGGCAGGGATCCTGCTTCCTCCTCTCTCTCTGCCTGCCTCTCTGCCTACTTGTGATCTCTGTCTGTCAAATAAATAAATAAAATATTTTTTAAAAAAAGAAAATCATAAGGAAGGGGAAATACCTTTACAAAATTACTGCGCTATATTTATTGGAAAAAACCCGTGTATAAGTGGACCTGAGCAATTCAAAGCCATGTTGTTCATGGGTCAACTAGATATTTGTGTATACACACACACACACCCACACACACATCTAATTTCTTTTTCTGAACCACCATAAGATAGAAACATTAGGCCACACAATTCTTAAATATTACAATGTGTATTTAAGAACAATGCCATTCTTTTTTTTTTATTGTGGTAAAATACGTAGAACATGAAGTTTACCATCTAAATTGTACATTTACTTGGTAAATGTACAATTCAGTAGAATTAAATATGTTCACACTGTTGTGGAACCAACACCACTATCCACCTCCAGAACTTTCTCATCATTCCCAAACCACAACTCTGTACTCATTAAACAACTCCCCATTTCCCAGTCCCTCCAGCCTCCGATGACTACCATCTAGTTTCAGTCCCTATGAATTTGCCTATTCTAGGGACCTTGTAAGCCACATGGACTCATACGGTATTGTCCTTTTGGAACTGGCTTATTTCACTTAGCATAATGTCTTCAAGGTTGTAGCATGTGTCAGAATTGCCTTCCTTTTTGAATAGAATTTCATTGTATGAGTGGACCACATTTGTTTATTCCTTCTTCCATTGAGGATTCTTGGATTAACTCCATCTTCTGGCTATTGTGAATAATACCACTATAAACATGGGTGTACAAATATCTGTTCAAGGGCCTGCTTTCAATTTATTTGGCCATGCACCCAGAAGTGGAATTGCTATATCATATGATAATTGTACCCGAATTTTTTTCAGAAACCATCAAACTGTTTTCCCTATGTTTTGCACCATTTTAAATTCCCACCAGGAGCACATAAGGGTTCCAGTTTCTCCACAACCTCACTAACACTTATTATTTTAACAATAGCTAACCTAATGGGTATGAAGTGTTATCTTATTGTGGTTTTATTTTCACTACCCTAATAATAGTGACATTGAGGATCTTTTATATGCTTGTTGCCCATTTTTATATTTTCTTTGGAGAACTCTCTATTCAAGTCCTTTGCCAATTTTTTTAAGTATATGTGCTGCCAAAGCGAGCACCCTTTGCCAATTTTTAATTGTTTTGTTACTGTAGAGTCATAGGATTTTTAAAAAATATATTTGGATATTAATCCCTTATTAAATATATAATTTGCAAATACTTTTCCCAATTTGTGGGTTACATTTTTACTCTATTCATAGCATTTCTTTGTTGCACAAAAGTTTTTTATTTTGATGAAGTCTAATTTATTTTTTTCTTTTGTTGCTTGTGCTTTTGGTTCATATGTAAGAAATCATTGCCAAATCCATTTTCATGAAGCTTTTCTCCTGTTTTATTCTGAGAGTCTTATAACTTTAGCTATTATATGTGGGTCTTTAATTCCCTTTGAGTCAATTTTTGTATATGATATAAGGTAAAGCCCCAAATTCATTCTTTTTTTTTTTTTTTTTAAAGTAGGCTCCGCACCCAGCATGGAGCCCAGCACAGGGCTTGAACTCACAACCATGAGACCGAGACCTGAGCTGAAATCAAGGGTCAGACACATAACTGACTGAGCCATCCAGGTGCCCCCCCACCCCAACTTCATTCTTTTACATGTGAATATCAAGTTTTCCCAGGACCACTTTTTAAAAAGTCTACCCTTTCCCCATTGCCCATTCTCCTGGTGGCGCCTTGATCTTGGGACTTGCAGCCTCCATAGCTGTGAGAAAATAAATTGGTTTGTTTAGGCTACCCAATCTGTGGTATTCTACTATGGCAGCCCAAGCAGACTTAACAAATTTGGCTGCTTTTTAAAAGACATCGAGTCCCTTGTATTCCTTAGATAAATCTCAGTTGGCCATGGCTTATAATCCTTTTAATATACTGCTAGATTTTATTGCTAGTATTTTGTTTTGAGAATTTTTACATCTATATTCATGATGGATATTGATCTGTGGTTGCTTTGTCTGGCTCTGATAGGGTAATGCTGGATTCAAAGAATGAGTTATGAAGTATTCAGTCCTCTCATGTTATGGAAGAGTTTGAGAAGGATTGGTGTGAATTCTTCTGTACATGTTTGATAAAATTCATCAGTGAGGCCATCCAGTACTGGGCTTTTCTTTGATGTGAGGTTTTTAATTACCAGTTCAACCTCAGTTATGGATTTACTTAGATTTTTCTATTTGTTTTTGACTCAGGCTTGCTAGTTTGAATGTTTCTAGGAATTTGTCTCTTTCATCTAGGATATCTAATTTGCTGGCATGTGGTTGTTTGTAGTATGGTTTTTATAATACTTTTAATTTCTGTAAGTCAGTAGTAACATCCTCAGCCTCCTTTCTGATTTTAGTAATTTGAATTTTCTCTATGGCTAGAGGTTTAGCACCTTTGTTGATGTTTTTGAAGAGCCAATTTTTTTTTGGTTCTGTTGATTCTATTGTTTTTCTCTTCTTCGTTCTATGCTTTAATTTCTTTCTGTTTAAAGATCTTATTTTTAAGCAATCTCTACACCCAACATGGGGCTTAAACCCACAATTGTAAGATAGAGAGTCACAGGCTCTTCTGACGGAACCAGCCAGGTACCCCAAATTCTATTCTTTAATTTCTGCTCTAAACGATTATTTCCTTCCTTTCCTTCCTTCTGCCTCTGTAGGGTTAAGTTTGCCCTTATTTTTCTAGTTCTTTAAAGTATAAACAGTTATTGATTTATAATCTTTCTTCTTTTTTAAAAATTTTATTTTTTCAGTGTTCCAAGATCCACTGTTTATGTGGTGTACAATCTTTCTTCTTAATAAATCTTTTAAAAAAATATTTTTAAAAGGAGGGGTCTGGGAAGGCTTGGTCGGTTGAGTGTCTGGCTCTTGGTTTTGGCTCTCATGGTCTCCTGGGTGGTGGGATACAGCCCCAGGACAGGCTCTGTGCTCAGTGGGGTGTCTGCTTGAGGATTCTCTTCCTCTGTCCCACCCCTCACTCACTCACGTGTTCTCTACTAGGTAAATAAATCTTTTTAAAAAAGTATAAAATCTTTATTTTTCTTTATAGGAGTTTATAGGTATATGTGTCCCTCTGAGCACTGGTTTCACTGTGTCTATTAAGTTTGGGTATAATGTCTTTTCATTTTCATCCACTTCAAAGTCTTTTCTAATTATCCTTGTGATCTTTTTCATCATTTTAATGTCTATAGGATCTATAGTTATGTCTCATCTTTCATTTCTGGTATTAGTAATTTGTGTCTCCTGTTTTTCTTACTTAGTCTGCCTAGATTTTACTGATCTTTTCAAAGACCCAGCTTTTGGTTTAATTGATTTTCTGTATTAATTTCCTGTCTTAAATTCATTTCTGTTCTAATTCTCATTACTTCTTTTGTTCTGAGTCCTTTGGATTTAATTTACTCATTTTTCCCCTAATTTCCTAAAGTGGAAACTTAAATAATTGATTTTAGATCTTTCTTCTTTTCTAGTACATACATTCAATGCTATCAGTTTTGTTGTAAGCACTGATCTTGCTGCATTCCATAAATTTTGAAAAGTTGTGTTTTCCATTTCATTTAGTTCAGAGTATTTTTTAAAGATTTTATTTATTTGTTTGTCAGAAACAGAGAATGCACAAACGGAGGGAATGGCAGGCAGAGGAAAAAGCAGGCTCCCCAATGAGCAAGGAGTCTGATGCAGGGCTCAATCCCAAGACCCTGGAATCATGACCTGAGCTGAAGGCAGATGTTTAACTGGCTGAGCCACTCAGACATCCCTAGTTCAGAATATTTTTAAGTTTCTCTTGAGATTTCTTCTCCAATCCATGTATTATTTAAAGTATGTTTTCTAGGGATGCCTGGGTGGCTCAGTTGGTTAAGCAACTGCCTTCGGCTCAGGTCATGATCCCAGGGTCCTGAGATCTAGTCCCACATCGGACTCCTTGCTCATTGAGGAGCCTACTTCTCTATCTGCCTGCTGTTCCCCCTGCTTGTGCTTGCCTTCTCTTTCTCTGCCAAATAAATAGATAAAATCTAAAAAAAAAATAAAAATATGTTGTCTAATCTCCATGTATCTTGGGATTTTCCAGTTATCTGTTAGTGATTTCCAGTTTAATTCCATTGTTGTGTGTGAACAGACACTGTGTAATTTGCATTCTTACACATTTGTGAAGGTGTGTTTTATAGCCCAGAATGTGGTCTATCTTAGTGAATGTTCCATGTAAGCTTGGAAGAATGTGTATTCTGCTATTATTGGATGTCAATTGTGCCCAGTTGATTGACAGTATTAAGTTCAACTCTGTCCTTACTGATTTTATGCCTGTTGGATCTATCCTTTTCCGACAGAGGGATGCTAAAGTCTACAACTATGACAGTAGATTCATTTCCTTCTCTTTGCATTTCTATTGTTTTTGCCTTACAGAGTTTGATGCTCTGTTGTTCTCTTTCCAGTAGCTACTAGGCTACAGCTTTTCAAGGCTGCCATTGACTTGGGAAGAGGAGGATGTGAATACAGAAAGTTAATACACAGGAGAGGCCTCTGTTGTTGTCAAGATACAGTTTTTTTCTTGAATAAAATGCTCCATGGATTTTTGCAAGTCTTCAGTTAACTACCAGAGTTGTAGAAAAGTTTACTTTGACAATTTGCCATAGTTTTCCTTGCTTTCATGGAAGAGTATAATTTTGGAAGTCCTTACTCCTCCATTCTGCAAGTGTTTGTTCCCTTTTAATGCTTTTTGGTTCTAGTCCCATATTGTCTCTATGACTTTGGCTTACTCTCATCACTTCTCTGGGCTCTCTTCTTCTGTATAACACAGAAAGGTCCATGGGTGTGAAAGCTGGATATTCTCAGGATCATTTTTCTCATAGTCAATGAAGTTTAATTTTTCATCATGAAATACATTAATACTCTGTTTCACTGATTCTAAGGCATACTTAGTTTTTCAATTTTAACATCACTGATATTGGAATGCATAATTGATGTATAAGACAGCATTGTTTCATAGTTTAATTTTCAGCATTTAAAAAGAAATTCTTAGTGGTACCTAAGAGAACATCTTTTAAAAATGGCATTTTACATTTTATATAAGGTACATTAAGTTAGTCCATTTCAGAAGGCTTTATGGCACATTAAATTCATAGTGAGCTGATTTAAGCTTTTTGATAAGAGTGGCAAGATAACATCCCGTTCCTTCTCTGCATGCCCTGGACCAAGGGTCTATTGTTAGAGTTCCTCAAATGGCCACTTTCTCTATAAACTTCATAGTCAGAAAAAAAGGAGTAAACTTCCATCTATTGATCTTTAATCCTAGGTCATTAAAACTGGCAGGAATCCTAGAGAGTAATGCCCAACACTTTCTTTATGCACAAGGGGACATTGAGTCCCCGCCTGGCAAAAGTACTTCTCAAGGTCACAGAGATTTAGTGGCAAAGTGAGAGTTAGGACCATGGTCTCTACTAGACCAGGTTGCTCCTCCTTTATCCCTTCACTCTCAGTTTCACATTTACCTGTGTATCATTTTTCAAATTATCCTAAAGGCATTCTCCCCACCTTAATGGACAGTGAGAATGGAAACAGCTACACATTTTTAAAATCAATACATCATGTTTGTATTTCTAGTAATGTGGTTTCCATTGGGATAAAAGTAAAAATGCTAAGACAAGCCAGAGCCCTGTTACAAACCACTAGGTTCTCCTTCCAGGCACCAGCCAGATCACTGTTGGTGAGAAGGAATGCGCTGACAGCAGCCTTTGTTAAACCTCAGTGGCAACCCAAATGTTATAAGTCAACTGGGTCAGGAGATGCAGGTTTTAGCTTCAGCCCTGACAACCATTACCTGGCTGTGTGAACCGAGGTCTTGGTTGGTGGGGCAACATTTGGTCTGAGGTTTCTGCAGCCAAAAATGGAGCAATCTGGGACGCAATATTTTTAGGAGAACTGGATTAAATGCCAAACAGATAGGGACTGAGAACCTTGAAAGAGTATATAATCCTTGATGTAGAAATTCAGTTTCTAGGAATTTATAAGATTATTATTATATATTATTATATATCATGTTTTAAAATATATTGTATATAAAACATAAATTACATATTTTCTTATTTATTACATGTTATTATAAGATTAAGCATACAAAAACATATGTATATGGATGAATACAGGAATACTTGTACATTATAGTGAAGAAGTGGAAATAATCTAATGTTTGACAACATGATTAAATAGATGACAGCTCCCTTTTACAGTGAAACATTACACAGTCACTAAAAATTAAAATTAAAATGAAGAATGTATTTATGGTCATTGAAAACTTTTCATAATTGATCAAAAGGTAGGTTATAAAACAGTGTGTGAAATATAATTCCATATGTATAAATTAAAAATATATGTACCTCTATGCATAGGAAAAAAGACTGGAAGTATGTTCACTAAATGTCAGCAGTGGCTTCCTGTGGTTGGTGGAGTTAGAACTTTTTTTCTCCATTTGCTTGTCTATGTGTTGTGTGTCTTATACCAAGATTATGTATTTTTTTGAAAGTTTAAAAAGTTCAATGCTAAATAAAAAGCAAGAGAGACCATTTAAAGCAGAAGAGGCTCAGGATTGGGGAAAACAGTAAGAATGAATTCAAGAACCTAAAAAGATGGATCCTGGACAAAGGAGTGCTGGTCAGGGGAAGGCAGAGCTTTGCTGTATGGTCAAAGCTGCTTTGGCTTTCTGGAAGGCTCCTGTAGAGGAGTACAGGGGATGGGTGCCATGAGCTTAAGGGCCTGTACCCCAGAGCAATGCACTGTCTCTGGCCAACGTATCTACATATTCCTCTAAGCAACACCTAGCACAGTTCCCCAGTAAGTATTCTCTAAATGTTTAATGACTGAATAATGATAAGTAGATCTACAGCTATTAGTCACTCATTAAGAAACAAATTTTTACATAATACAGCCGAGGCAAAAACTGCATGATTTCAGGCAAATCTCCAAATTAATATTTCAGAAAGAAGCACTTCATTTACAACATTCTGATATTTTCAAATAAATATATACACAAAGAGATTACTCACTCAGCTCTATTTCTACAACTTCCCCTGAGTTTGGGAGAAGCTATGCCTCCAAGCCTTGCACACTGTAAAAGATTTATTAAATTAAAATTACTTCTCATCTCTATGAAGTTATTAAACCCAAGTTTGCTCTGAAAGGACCTAGAGCGGTCAACCTTAATCTAGTTCTCACTCTGGCACTGACCAGCCATAGGATGCTGAACAGGTCATGTCCACCAACCCAAGGTTTCCCTGTTTCCATCTGTAGTCTATCATGAACCTCCTCTGAAACTAAGGGTAATGACTCCACAGTCGGATGATAGCTACAATAAGCCTTTGTGTCACCTGTGAAAAATATAGACTTTTGGATTCCTGCCCAAAGCCCTGTTTCCATTAGGGTGTCTGGTATTGAACATGCAGAACCCCCTTCACCCAATGCAATGTTTCTGCTTGTGTTGACTCTCATGGTCAGAGTCACTGCTAAAGGACTGGGAGGACAGGCTGATCTCCAGAAAGTCTCATTAGGACTGGTATTGATGAGACAGGAAGACCCCTGTCTCATCAGTAGTGACTTCTACACATAAGATTCCTCCTCAAAAATATCTCCCCCTTATTCCACCAATTTGAGAAACACTGGGGTTGATCAATGAGTTTGCATACACATAGAAGTTATTTACCCATTGGTGTCTCCTGCCTTTTATTTTTTTTTATCAACATATCTTCTCCCAGAAGATAGATGACCAAGCAAAATTGTGAATTAAAAAGAAATTCAATAGATTGCATTCCAGAAAAGGTGTATTAATGTATACTTCCAGCAGGAGTATTAAGGGTCACTGTTTCATCCCACCCTCACCAAATGTGGATGTTACAAGAAAATACACACAAAAACATCTTTCTAATTACTAGGCCAAAAACATATGTTATTTTAATCTGTATTTAAACTATTACATAGAGAATTTAACTTTTACATATCTTGATTAGATTTTTTTAAATTTTATTTTTTATAAACATATAATATATTTTTAGCCCCAGGGGTACAGATCTGTGAATCGCCAGGTTTACACACTTCACAGCACTCACCATAGCACATACCCTGGTGTCTCCTGCTTTTAATCAGCTATACATAGGGAAGAAAAGGTCTCATTCAAAGTTCTACTGATTCTTGGGGCACCTGGGTGGCTCAGTCGGTTAGGTGTCTGACTCTAGATTTTAGCTCAGGTTATGATCTCAGGGTCATGGGATGGAGCCCTGCACTGGGCTCTGTACTGGGCGTGGAGCCTGCTTGGGATGGTCTCTCTCCCTCTGCTCCTCCCACCCCCACTTGCGCGCATGGTTCTACTGATTCCCCTGGAAATAAAAGGAAGGATACATGAAAATGGAGAAAGGAGGTTATTCACTTACTGTCTGTCAGATTTCTCCTCTTTGGGGATTCTATTTCCCTTGGCTTGTTTTATTTCCATCTTTTCCATCTATATTATGGATACCCAGAAATTACTGTTGCCCTTTGTATTAGTGAAGGTAAGGAAAGCTGGCCTTTATAACTCAAACTTTGGTGGCTTAACAAAATAAGGTTGTTTGTTCCTCATCTCACAATCCAATGTAAGTCTTCTTGGTTGAGCAGCTCCCTCACTGTCATCTTGGACCTGGGCTCCTCGACCCTTCAGAGTCCTCCCCATCAGTCTGATATATGAAAAAAAGGAAGTGAGGATCACACAGAGTTCTTAAGGGCTAAGTTTCGACAAAGTTCACTTCATTTCCACTTATATTTTATGTAGAATAGTCACATGGCCACACCTTATTGCAGGGGAGCCTGGGAATAGAGCTCTGTGCCTAGAAGAGCAGAACACGAACACTGGTGAGTGCTAAGGGTCTCTGCCATGTCCTCCAAGGTCAGGTCCTCCATTATCTGATTTGCAGTTACAAACGTAAATCACGAAGACTTTGGGAGGCAGTGGGTTTAAGGGAAATAGAGCAGATACTGGAGCTAGACACTGGTTTTAAACCCTGGCCCCGCTATTGACCAAATCTGTGGTCTTGGTAAAAGAACTTGGCCTATGCCTTGGTTTTCTCATTATTAAAATGGGTATAAAAATCATAGCTTTCTCACAGAGCTTCCGGAAGGGTGGTTTATGTAAAAATGACCAGCCTGGGAGGTGCCTGGGTGGCTCAGACAGTTAAGCATCCAACTTTCGGTTTCAGCTCAGGTCCTGGCTCAGGTACTGATTTCAGGGTCGTGAGACAGAGCCCCGTGTTGGGCCCCGTGTTGGGCCCCGTGCCAGGCACAGACCCTGCCTGTCCCTCTTCCTCTCCTCCTCCCTGTGTTCTCCCTCTCTCTCATGAATAAATAATCTTTCCCAAAAAATGACTGGTATGAAACTTGGCATAGAGAAGATGCCCAACAGAGGGTCTCCTTTTTAAAATACTGGCAGGATTGGGGAGCGTAGGTGGCTCGGTGGGTTAAGCCTCTGCCTTCAGCTTGGGTCGTGATCTCAGGGTCCTGGGACTGAGTCCTGCATTGGGGCTCTCTGCTCAGCGGGGGCCTGCTTACCCCTCCCCCCTACTCTCCCCCTGCCCCCCCACCCGCCTGCCTCTCCGCCTACTTGTGATCTCGCTCTCCGTCAAATAAATAAATAAATAAAATCTTAAAAAAATATACAAAATACTGGCAGGATAATTTCTAAACATGAGGCCTGCTGCTCCAGCCTGTCTCTCGGATATCCAACCAGGCAAGGGGGAGATAAGAAGCAATGATATCAGAGAGCTAACGGGACTAGCAGCACATCGCAAAGGCTTCAACCGTTATTCTGAGTGACTGGAGGAACCACCGGTAAGGTAAGTATTAGGACTTCCCTGCCAGGATTATTTGGAGGGTTCAATAAAATAGTATCCCCATGCCGAGCCCAGTGCCTGCCACACAGGCCTCGTCATTACTGTAAACAGCACTCACACTCATACTCAGGCTGACTGAGGAAAAAGGGAAAAAAATCATGGCATCCCTTCAGCTGGCCTCAGTTTTCTCAGTGGTGTGGAGAAGGAGACTGGGGTGCGATAGAGGTCTTGCGCCGAGTCCCAAAAGCCTGGCCAGGCAGCCACGACGACTGCTGTCTTCCTCAGGCCAGCCTCACAAGGCGATGTCTGAAGACAGAAGGAGATCATGCCTGGAAAGTTCTTTGTGCTCCAGTGGAAAAAGATGTCCTGCTCAGTGACATCGCTATTATTTTGAAAGCCCAACCCCAGGCTTTGAAATGCAGGCAGCCTCTCTTCGGTATCTCATTATGTTTCCACAGCCCATGAAGATAAAAAGCCAACTGTTTATACACAGTAGTATTTCTGGTAACTGAACTTATTAGTTTAAAAGGCAATATTTACAGAGCTCACAAAATGGCATGCTTTCTGTCCACGGAGACCTGTTTTAATTAAAACTCTATCTTTAAAATTCATTAATCAGTTCTAAGAAATTAGGAGCTCGCATATTGGATTTCAACATGTGAGCTCCACACAGTCCCTTCTGCAGGTGCAGGAGGCGAGGATTTCAACAACTGCAAGCATCTCTTCTTTCACTGGATTTCAGTGTTCTTTAAAGGCACGGGCTGCCTAGCCTCAGGAATGTCACTTTTCTCTGAGGCCTGAGCAACTCTGCGGCCTCTTACGTAGACACCTCATTATTACTGTCACCTGGGCAGAGCGGGACTCAGAAGCTGACTTTCCCAGGGAAGAGGGGATGGAAAGGGGAAGTTGACTATCGAGAGACAAAATGGCACCTTGCTCCCCTGCCACAATGAGGCTTTGTTCTTCTCCACCAGAGCCCAGGCTGTGCGGACAGAGGGATGACTGGAGGAGCTCACAGAGGAGATGGTACCGTGACAGTAATTCAGCTAGGTACACACGTTATGTGTTTTGAGCCTCACAGCAGCCCTAGGAGTGAGATGCTATTATCATCTTCATTTCACAGATGAGGGGAACTGAGGCTCAGAGAGACTGGGTCACTTGCTGAAAACCAGGCAGAGAGTGACAGGAAAGCTGTGGGGTCGGAAAAGGATTGGCCTTTGAATTCCATCAATGGCCACGGTTCAGATGTGAGCTCTTCCGTGTCACTTCCCCGAGCTTTGGTTTGCTCACACACAAGATGGGCATGACTCTGTCTACCTCAGTGTTGTGGCAAGGATCATGAGCCACAGCACGAGCACAGAGCAGCTTATGTAGAGGTTGGCGCGGCCGCCAGTGGGAAACAGGAAACTGGGCATCCGATCACCAGAAAGCCTGCCCCCCTGTGCCTCAACTACCTCCCTTGCAACCCCGAGTGGGAGACCAGAGACAGAGGCAGGAAAGGCGCCCTGTGGAACAGCCCGGAGCACGAGGGGCTGCAGCATCAGAGGACTAATGAAGAGGAACAGAGGCTTCACGGAAGGCACTGGGGTGGGTCTTCTGGGTCCAGGATGACAGCACAGAACAATGAGATTGGGAGGCAAGAGCTGGGCTCTGCACGGGGCTTCGGCCACATCTTCTAGGAAAATAAGCTGTCGCCGCCAGGTGAAAACATGAAGAAAGGCCCTTGAGAGCAATCTTGTCCAAGCTCTGCAGTTTTCACGTGGGGATACCAAGGCCTTGTGAGTGTAAGTCTGTTTTATTATATGTCCAGAGAGAAAGCCTCTTTGCTGACAAAACCACCTAATTTCTTGATGCCTCAATTTCCTCATCGATAAATAAGCACCTACTTCATAGAGTTGTTCAAGGGTTAAATGAGAGAATGCCTGCTCATACCCCTAGCATAGTGCCTGGTAACCCCCACTAAGCATTCAATACAGAGAAGCCTCTACTTAGCTTTCCCAAATTCTCTGGAACTTGACTCCCGGCTGTAATTACTATCGCTGTCCTTCAGCCCTGCTGCCCTTGAGCCATCCTTCAAAGCTTGCCTTGTTGCCTAGTGTTCATACCCATTACCTCTGAAATTTAGGCCCTCACTATTAATGTGCACAAGGGTGAGGTGTCTACTTCCATGGGACTCTGGAAAATGGAGGGCCTGTTTCAGTGGCCCTGCTCTGAAAGCCCCTTTGGGACAGCTGATCCCCAGAAGGATTAGCTCCAGGACTCCCCCTCTGGGCAAGTCTTCCTTACCAGCCAAGGCTTCTCCTGCTAAGAATACAGAGTGGGCCTCCCATAGGCTTGGCATTCAGTAGCAGGCTCCGATGGCCACCTCCTTCAGTAACCCTGAGCTAAGGCTGGTGCCTACTTCAAACAAGATCTACCCCCTTGCCAGGTGCTAACACTACAGTGGCAAGCGAGAGGGATGCAGTCTCTCAAGCTCTATTACAAAGCTATCATCATCAAGACAGCATGGTATTGGCACAAAAACAGACACACAGATCCACAGAACAGAATAGAGAACCCAGAAATGGACCCTCAACTTTACGGCCAACTAATCTTCAACAAAGCAGGGAAGACTGTCCAATGGAAAAAAGACAGCCTCTTCAAAAAATGGTGTTGGGAAAATTGGACAGCCACATGCAGAAGAGTGAAACTGGACCATTTCCTTACACCACACACAAAAATAGACTCCAAATGGATGAAAGACCTCAGTGTGAGACAGGAATCCATCCAAATCCTTGAGGAGAACACAGGCACAACCTCTTTGACCTCAGCCACAGCAACTTCTTCCTAGAAACATCACCAAAGGCAAGGGAAGCAAGGGCAAAAATGAACTATTGGGACTTCAAGATCAAAAGCTTTTACACAGCAAAGGAAACAGCCCACAAAACCAAAAGACAACTGACAGAATGGGAGAAGACATTTGCAAATGATATATCAGATAAAAGGCTAGTATCCAAAATGTATGAAGAACATATCAAACTCAACACCCAAAGAACAAAGAATCCAATCAAGAGATGGGCAGAGGACATGAACAGATATTTCTGCAAAGAAGACATCCAGATGGCCAACAGACACATGAAAAAGTGCTCCACATCACTCGGCATCAGGGAAATAGAAATCAAAACCACAGTGAGATACCACCTCACGCCAGTCAGAATGGCTAAAATTAACAAGTCAGGAAATGACAGATGTTGGCAAGGATGCAGAGAAAGGGGAACCCTCCTACACTGTTGGTGGGAATGCAAGCTGGTGCAACCACTCTGGAAAACAGGATGGAGGTTCCTCAAAAAGTTGAAAACACAGCTACCCTATGACATAGCAATCGCACTACCAGGTATTTACCCTAAAGATACAAATACAGGGATCCGAAGGGGCATGTGCACTTGAATGTTTATAGCAGAAATGTCTACAATACTGAAGGGGCACATACATTTGAATGTTTATAGCAGAAATGTCCACAATACTGAAAGGGCATGTACACTTGAATGTTTATAGCAGAAATGTCCACAATAGCCAAACTATAGAAAGAACCTAGATGTCCATCAATAGATGAATGGATAAAGAAAAAGTGGTATATATATACAATGGAACACTATGCAGCCATCCAAAAAACCTGAAATCTTGCCATTTGCAATGATGTGGATGGAACTAGAGGGTATTATGCTAAGTGAAATAAGTCAGTCAGAGAAAGACAATTATCATATGATCTCTCCTGTATGAGGAATTTGAGAGGCAGGGTGGGGGGTCGTTGGGGGTGGGGAGGGAAAAATGAAACAAGATGGGACTGGGGAAGGAGACAAACCATAAGAGACTCTTAATCTCAGGAAACAAACTGAGGGTTGCTGGGGGGAGGGGGGTTGGGAGAGGGTGGCTGGGTGATAGGACATTGGGGAGGGTATGTACTATGGTGAGTGCTGTGAATTGTGTAAGACTGATGATTCACAGACCTGTACCCCGAAGCAAATAATACATTATATGTTTTTTTAAATTTTTATTTATTTTTTAAATTTCTTTTCAGTGTTCCAGAATTCATTGTTTATGCACCACACCCAGTGCTCCATGCAATACATGCCCTCCATAATACCCACCATCAATCAGGTTCACCCAACCTCCCAGCCCCCGCCCCTCCAAAACCCTCAGATTGTTTCTCAGAGTCCACAGTCTCTCATGGTTCCTCTCCCCCTCCAATTTCCCCCAACTCCCTTCTCCTCTCCATCTCCCCATGTCCTCCATGTTATTCCTTATATGTTAATTTTAAAAAAAGAGGGACACACTCTCGGCCCTTAGCAATCAGAAACGACACTTGATTGTGCAAGAGATAACAATAAAAATTATTAGAGCTCTTCACTGACTTATTTAACTGTCACAAATTCAGCACTTTTTAAAAAGACATTTCAGGGCAAGTCTGATATCTAGATTTTTATGTGAAATCTCCCAGTTTTGAAATATTAGATCAAAACCAAAACTGTTTGAACACTGGTAGAATCAGATAAATTGCACACAGCAAATCTAGCCCAGGCATTCCTAGTGGCAGCCACTCTGTGGCATCTAGTACAGGACTTGACAATCGAGCCATTATTCAGTCAACATCCCACAAGTTGGAGCTGCTCACTCTGACCAGACATAGAGCTAGAGTAGAGGCTCGACTTCTGGTACTTTAAGGATTTCATTGAAATCTTTGATTCGTGTGGGATTTCTCTTGGTTTAATATGTGAAGATCTAAATTAATTTCTTTTACAGATGGGTAGCCAATTGATCCATACCAAATACGGATAAAAATCCTGTTTCTAAAATTCCAACTTGATCACATAGTAACTTCCTATGTATACTGGGTGGCTTCCTATAATCTCTACATTGTATACCTATTAATGTACCATAGTTTTAATTATTTTAGCTGTATAACAGACTTAGGATACATGTAAATATCTGATAGGGCTATCCTGCTCTTTATAGTTTTTTCCCTAAATTTTCCCAGATCATCGTTTTGAGTACATATTTTGCATCAAGTCCTGTGCTCAGTGTTAGAAATATGTTGGTGATTCAAAAGCAGACACCATCCCTGGCCATATGGTGCTTATAAACTACTGGAGGGGACTGTATAATTGTAATTATATACTTCTTGTTGTAATTACTTGCTTGATGTCTAGGTGATGGAAAGAAAGAGAACAGGTTGCTAATAGAGCAGATAATGGGGGCCTGACCCAGCTTGGATGATCACAGAAGTTTCCCTGAGGAAGTAGCATTTGGTCTGAGCTCTGAAGGATGCAGTTATCTAGGCAAAGGCAGTAGGAGACAAGGTGGTGGGTGGGAGAAACCATTGGAAGCAGAGGAAACATTAGGGAAGGCCCCAAGAAAGGCGAGCACATGCCAAGTCTGAGGAGTTGAGACCCTGCCAACTCTAGAGTGGGTCTAGGGATAATCACCAAAGGGAAGGATGGGGCACATCCTTGTGTGACACAGGTCACACAAGGCGTTTGGTCCATGGTAAGAACTTCAGACTCTCTTTCAGGGGCAGTGGGGGGCTAGGGAGGGGAGCTGTTCATGGGTTTCCAATCAGAAAGTGGCATGATCTGAATTACGTTTTCGAAAGATCTAGCGACTGTGAGGAGAATGGACTGTGGGAAGGCAGAGCAGAAGGATGTCCAGTGAGAGATGATGGTAGCTTAGAAGAGGACAGTGGTAAGAGGGAATGAGAAAAGTGGGTTGATATGAGAGAGGTCAGAGTTACACCGAAAAGACCCAGTGAACTGGATGTAGAGTGTGAGGGAGAGGGAGGGGTGGGGAAGGACTCCTCATTTCTAGGCTTGCTCACTGAGGGCGGAGCAGGGGAGGGAGTGAGTGGGAGCTGCTCGCATATGCGGGAAACACAGCAGAAAGAGCAGGTGTGCAGCGGGTGGAAAGGACAGTGAGTCCATCTTGAGAAGTGCTGTACAGCGGTGCCCTGGGCCATGGTGGTGGGCACTTGTCTATAGGAGTCTGGAGCTCAGAGGAAGAGATTGAAATCTGAATTCTGTCACCTCAGTCCAGAGGTGGTAACTGAAGCCAAGGGGTGAATGAGTCCACCCGGGAGCTGTGAAAAGTGAGCCCAAAGGAGGACTGAAGACAAGTCCAGTGAGCTCCACGAGTTACAGGTCAGCTAGAGGGGAAACGAAGGAGCCTGAGAAGAACCAGCCAGAATGGTAGCCAGGAAAATGAGCACTTCGAGGAGAGTGTGATCCACAGTAGCTGCTGGGACAGACATCAGGTAAGAGGAGGACGGAAAACGTCCATCAGACTTAGCAACAGGGCTGGACAGGATGAAGAACGAACCCCACTCCTCCCATTCTCCCTTTTAGAGGAGAGGTATTCTTTTTTTTTTTTTTTTTTTTTTTTTTTAAAGATTTTTTATTTATTTTTTTGACAGAGAGAGATCACAAAGCAGGCAGAGAGGCAGGCAGAGAGAGAGGAGGAAGCAGGCTCCCCGCTGAGCAGAGAGCCCGATGCGGGGCTCGATCCCAGGACCCTGAGATCATGACCCGAGCCGAAGGCAGCGGCTTAACCCACTGAGCCACCCAGGCGCCCCAGAGGAGAGGTATTCTTTAGGTGACTGGTATTACGTTGCAGAAGGCACCCTCAATTTTTCATGTGACCCTTTGCCCTTTGGCCAGGCTCACCCATGTGCTCAGGAGAACTCCAGTGACCGAGCGGGAATCCCCTCAGTATGGCTCCTCAGGTCCCTTCAGGTCTCTGGGTAACTCTCGGCCAACAGGTGTTGTGGGCATCATTTATGTAACTGCTACTTCGGCCGAGTTTGGTCCTCATGCTGGCTTCATGTCATTTGCCTTTTATTGAGGGCTAATAGTTAGGCATTAACTATAATTTATTCTGACAATTGCTTTTGAAGGGCTCAGCAATGATAGTACTTTTCAATCCTATACTATAAAATGTGGCTTTTTGAGGCTGTAATTACATAATTATATAAATAAGTGAATGAGCAAATTATCCAATGCAAAATGCTATTAGCCTCCAAGAAGCCCATCTTATTCTTTAATACTTCAGATACCTTCCTTTCCAGGAAAGGTTCAGCTACCTTCCTTACCCCTCTATGAATACATAAAAACTAAAGCACAGGGTTGGATGACTGCAGGGGCAGACAAAAATTTTCAGGTCAATCTTAGGTTGGAAAATTTGATGCTGCAGATGTCCCTGAGAAATGGGCCATTATTTAAGACCACATAAATTCATAATTAAATAAACCAAATGCAGGATCACAATTCAATTTGTTTCAAAATTAGGAGCTTTCTTATATAGGAAAGCAGAGCATAATTGCAGGTGAATTTACTTCATACTGAACAAATTCATCCATTATCATCTCCTTCGAGGATTCTTAGCAAGTTTAGTTTCAAAGATGGCATTAGTGACTACCTAACATTTAGACAAAATGGTTTCCTCTTACTCTCTAGCTGTGTTTGAATTTATTAGGAATATAACTGAGTATTATCTACCCAGTTTGGCATCTCAAAAATACCATATAATTATGGGTAAGGAAGATAAGACAAAATGTGATATGTGCACACTCCTTATTGTTCACCTGGAGCACTGGAGTCTGGAGGATCCTTCCAGAGAATTTTGCCCATTTTTCTGGGCTAGAGGTCCCACCTCCAAACATGGGGCATATACCCTCTCTGTTAGCTGGGCACTCTATCCAGAGCAAATCACAGGAGGACAACAGGCAGATTAGTCAACTAAGAAACAAAGAGGTCGCAACACCCATCAGAGGTTTGAAATCCAAAAGAAGAAGACGACGAAGACGAAGATGAAAGAAGAAGAAAGAAAGAAAGAAAGAAAGAAAGAAAGAAAGAAAGAAAGAAAGAAAGAAAGAAAAGGAGGGAGGGAAAGGGAAGGAAAGAAAAGAATGCAAAACTTGCTGGTTTTGACTGCTTGCCTCCTTACTTTTTAAAGATTCCAGTGCCCTAACTTCAGTTTAAGAACAGAAAAAGGGAAAATTCTCTTTGCTACAATTTGAAAGACACAGAGCCACCTACTTCATCTTACAAGGAAAAAAAAAAAAAAGCAAAAGCAAAAACAAACCCTTAGTGTCAATATCCTGATATTTGATATCTGGCTTCTCTTTTATTTCAAGATCTGCTTGATTTTTGTTTTGTTTTGAAAATCTCCTGTGACGTTTCCAAAGCTAGAGGTTCCAAGGTGAAGTGGCTATAAGAGTCAGTATTTTGCAATACTCATTAACGGTACAGAGTGACAATGGATGTGACTTTCTAGGTGGGCTGTGTTGTAAAATGAGTAGCTTATAAATAAACAATGTATTTGTGATTTAGGACATTACTAATACATCCTCTTTAAGAATAATCCTACACACAAACTCAGAAACAATAACGGATAGATTAGAGGAGCTTATTTGCATTATAAAAGGTCTCTTCGGTTTACAAAAGGATTCACCAACAAGACTTCTTTAATGAGAGTGCATTTGTACAAGATTTCTGTTTACAAAAATAAAAATACCAATTTGTACCAGAGTTACAGAAACTCTCCAATGGGTAATACGAGATCCACCCCCAATTAGATGATGTATCTTAGGTCAGCTGGGATGGAAAGCCACACTCCACCAGGACCCCGGAATCCACTGAGTAATTCCAAAGCTCCTATTCCCCAGATGCCCCATTCTCTTTATCTGTTTCCTGAGTGCACATGTGTGGAAGAGTATCCTAAGAAAAGAATCTTCTGGGACGTTTTGATTCAGAGATTGTAGAATCATAATATCCCTATTCTCCCACAATTCCCCCCCCTTTTTTTTAAAGTTTGATTATTTTAAAATAATTCCTACCCCCAACGTGGGACTCAAACTCACAACCCTGACATGAAAAGTCACATGTTCCTCCTCCCGTCTTTTGACCTCTACCATTGGGATGGACAAGTTTGGTGGTCAGGCCTTGCCAGATCCATGCGGCTTGATCTTAACGCTTATCTGGGGAGACCAGGCTCTCTAGCCCCACTGACCTAGAGGCTTGGATGAAACTGCTTTAAGTCTCCATTTTAAAACGTTGTTGATGATTAGATTAAAAGAGCTACAAAGGTTCTGCTGTGGTACGAAGCTTCACCTTGCGACTGGAAGCTCTGCCAAACAAGGCCACGTGTTAGTTCCAGACGTTACTGATGGAAACTCTCAAATGTATTTTAATGTTACGCTTCTTCATACATGGTAGTTTCCAGAAGCAGCAGCAGATGACATGTAAAGAGGACTGTTTTGTTCTTCCCCAAAGAAGAAATCGGTAAGCAACTTTTATCATTAAGGATCCCATCCTGCTGTGATAGGGGGGCAACTTCTCTTTCTGTTTCAATTGGGGGAAGAAGCAAAGTAAACATCACATGAACCGGACTGGTTCCCCGGATCTGGAGATGAGCTAGAAAGGCAGCTGGAAGCGGGTGAGCATATTACTAGAAACAGCCTATGGAGCTTGGCAGCTCAACAGACCTGGGTGTGAATCCACCATTTATTCTCTGTGGAGAATTCTCTGTGGAATTTCGGCAAGTGAGTTCATCTCTTTAATGAGATGATGCCTCATCTGGGAAATCGAGAGAACACCATAAATCTCACAGAGTGGTTGTGAGTGTTAAATGAGATAGTATATGCAAAGGGCTTAAGGAGCACAGAGGAGGCACTCGATAAAAGTTGAAATAATGACCACCTATAAATATCAAAATGAATTTAATTCTTTCGAAAGCTTAAATAGGATCAAGAGAAGGCAGACGGTTGTGACATAAAGAAAACTAGACAGGTCATTAGGCCTTTGAGGCAATCCTAGACCCAGGAAGGATTTGATTCTCTGGTATCATTTAGAGTACGTTAAGAAGGATGGTCTAGGCGAAGTCTGTTAGCAAAAACAGACTTAAATTAAATGTGGATGATTACCATTAATGGATGGCAAGTTTGTCAGCTCTGCTCTGCCACAGTTAAGCACAGTATGTTAGTTCACACACCAGGGCATATGGTGATAGTGTGATTTCTGAAAGTGTGATTTCCCTGAAAGGAAAAAAAGTGCCAGTGCAGAACTTGCTAGTCTTATTACGTCAAAAGTGTAGTACCCAGGGACATGAGGGTGGCTCAGTCAGTTAGGCGTCTGCCTTCAGCTCAGATCATGATCGCAGGGTCCTGGGATCAAGCCCCACATTGCGCTCTCTGCTCAGCAGGGGAGTCTGTATTCGCTCTCCCTTTGCCTGCCACTCTGCCTACTTGTTCTCTCTTTCTCTTTGTCAAATAAATAAATAAAACCTCTGGGGGAAAAAAGAAACATATCTAGAAATAGAGTGACATTAACAGGTGTTCTACGAAGCCCAACAAAGCAGGAAACTTGCTGAATCTCTTTTTCTTCATCCAGTTCGGTATCAGAGAAAATACAAGCTGGTATTTCTTATTCGAGCTACACCAGTAATCCTCTGCCCTGACCCCCAGCTGAATTCACCTGACATCAGGGTTAAAGATGTTTTCCCGTTTCCTTCCCCAGAAGTCTTTTATCTCCCCTTATTTGCATGTGAGAGGATCTGAAGTCTGGTGCTATAGAAACTTACTATGGGCTCCGAGGAGCTTGTTACCCAAGAACCCCAATCGGGTGATCCTGGTTCTATTCAAGCAAACATGAATGCCAGTCTTTGGGCTACACTATTGACCCCAGGTGGTGTTTCTGACCTTTTGCAGTTCAAGTTCCCTTTCCACCTTCCACAGGTACTGTCTGTACATGGCTTTACCGACTATTTATTGAGCACCACAAGCAAGGGAACACTTACTTGATCGGTAAATTTGAATAGGTCACTGGACATGCTCAATTCAGTTCTCTTTTCTATTGGGAGCAATTGTACTCATGGGAGCAGATGTTCTACTGGTAGGCAGCATGCCCCGGTCCCATGAAGCTTCTATTTAAGTGGGCAAGTCTGCCTCATTTTTACAATTCATTTAACAGACACACTTTGCTTGCTCATTAAACTAGGTGTTCTAGCTTGGTCTCCACCAGCAATGAAGTGAAGTTTCCTGTTTTGGGTATGTCTCAACTTGGTCAGAATCTAGATGATGAAATGGAACATCCTTTTCAGGCCTGTGGAAGCCTCCATAAGAGCCAACTGTGTGCCAAGCACATATTCCAAGCCACAGGGATCCAACAGTGTCATAAAGAGTGTTCTTGTCTTCATGGAGCTTATATATCGAAGACGTCCAGGTGACATTTCTGGACTGAACTGCCTTTTTCTCAGCATCACTTGGGAAGCATGCTATCTCCATAGAGTAGGCGAATAGCACACTCCCCCCACCATAAGATGTTGGTGACAGACAGTTACATGAAAAAGTGCTCAACATCGCTCAGCATCAGGGAAACACAAATCAAAACCACAGGGAGATACCACCTCACACCAGTCAGAAGGGCTAAAATTAACAAGTCAAGAAATGACAGATGTTGGCGGGGATGGGGAGAAAGGGGAACCCTTCTACACTGCTGGTGGGAATGCAAGCTGGTATAGCCACTCTGGAAAATAGGGTGGAGAGTCCTCAAAAAGTTGAAAATAGAGCTACCCTACAACCCAGCAATCACACTACTGGGTATTTACCCTAAAGATACAAATGTAGGGATCCGAAGGGGTATATGCACCCCAACGTTTATGGCAGCAATGTCCACAATAGCCAAACTATGGAAAGAGCCTAGATGTCCATCAACAGATGAATGGATAAAGAAAATGTGGTGTATGTGCGCGCGCGCACACACACACACACACACACACACAAACAATGGAATACTATGCAGCTAACAAAAAACCTGAAATCTTGCCATTTGCAACAATGTGGATGGAACTAGAGGGTATTATCCTAAGCAAAATAAGTCAATCAGAGAAAGACAATTACCATATGATCTCTCTGATATGAAGAATTCAAGAGGCAGGGCGGGGATAGAGGGAAAAAATGAAACAAGATGGGACTGGGAAGGGAGATAAACCATAAGAGACTCTTGATCTCAGGAAACAAACTGAGGGTTGCTGGAGGGGAGAGGGGTGAGAGGGATGGGGTGGCTGGGTGATGGACATTGGGAAGGGTATGTGCTATGGTGAGTGCTGTGAATTGTGTAATATTGATGAATCACAGACCTATACCCCTGAAACAAATAATATATTACATGTTAATAAAAAAAAATAAAAAGACATCGGTGGCAGAGCCAGGTAAATGTTGTGTCCTCTTTTCTGGGCCATGCCTTTACTTGTGTTCCTCAGGCATAGGATTCTTGCTGAATTAGAGAAGGAATCCTGCCTATTATATCTAATGTCAAAACTTGGCACTTTTTTTTCTTTTCACATACCGTTCTCATTTGTAGATCACATCAATGCCCTGTGGCAGAGTCAAAGCTTTTGAAGGCTCACTGTTCAGGAGACAGAATTACTTCAAAGCCCAGGAAACTTTAAACCTTGACCAAATATTAGATATAATTTTCCAAATAAAACCAGAGTTCCCAAAGATATTCTATGTGTTGCATCATGCTTAGAGTTTTGAGGCTGTTTCAATGTTTGTCAGTGTGCAAGTCTAGAACCATAATTTGGAACCAATTATATTTCTACAGAGCAGACTTGGTATCACCACCCATAAGTCATTCCAATGATTATGTTTGACTGGATGCCAAAGATGTAAGAAGTGTGGTAAATGTCAACCCCTGCTTGCCCCAGTTCTGCAAGCTATTAAAATATATCCAAAATAGGATACCAAAAGACCAATATCAATCAGGGGTATGGTTAGTCTCAGCCCTACTACCTGGAACTGTTCTTTGGCATATCTAAGAGGAGACTTTGGGCACTCATATCCCAACCAAAATACAGCCTCCCCTCCAAATCTCATTTTATGTGTCCAACAATAGTTTCTAATTATCACTTTCACTCCTCCCATTGGACTGGAGCTCTGTTCAGCCCTCACTATTACCATTTTCCTCATGCTCAAGAATTCATATGATAAATGGCTTTACAATCATCTTTTGCATATGCTGTAAGGTTAGAGCACCCAAGTCACAGATGTGATGTAAGACTAATTTCAATTAGAGTCAGACCCAAAGATGGCAAAGGGGTTGATGAGGAAAGATGTGGGTGAGAAATTAGTGATGAGTGGTTTGGAGGAAAGAGGAGATATGGTCTGCTTTATCATCTCTCCCTTCTATTGCACTGACTGAAACACGGGTTAACTGTTGTGATTATTTTCTGAACCATCAGTCTTTAAGACATATGGCCTGTCAAACAATGTTTATACCCCTTACAGTGTGAAAGACAATTGGAAATAGAGTTTGTAACCCCAAACGTTGACAGGTCTTGTACATTTTCATTGTTTATGTCAGGGGCTAAAACTCAAATGTCTACCAGGTCAAATATATGTGAGTGAAACAGGGTAAATGTAAGACAAGAGGATGTGGTGGGATATTGGTGAGCTAGAGTGTGCCTACTCCAAAGACATACCAAGTCAACTAAAAAAAAAAAAAACTGGGACAAATTAAACAGGTCTGTAGGTTGTATTTGTCTTAGAGCCACCAGATTGCCAAATTTAGGTCTACTGAGATAAGAGATTATTGTACCATCCTTAAAACTTCGGGTTTTGGTTTTTTTTTTTTTTTAAATCTCTATGGCAAACTTCTTCTTGATAGAATTGTTTAGCTTTGCACAACTGTGGAACAATAGAAAGAACACTATTCGGCAGAACACTTGGGTTCTAGTTTAGTTCTTCTAATTTTTTTTTAGGTTTTTTTTTGTTTATTTATTTGACAGACAGAGATCATAAGCAGGCAGAGAGAGGCAGGCAGAGAAAGGGGGAAGCAGGCTCCCCGCTGAGCAGAGAGCCCAATGTGGGGCTCAATCCCAGGACCCTGAGACCACAACCTGAGCTGAAAGCAGAGGCTTAACCCACTGAGCCACCCAGGCGCCCTAGTTTAGTTCTTCTAAAATGATATCGGGGGGCTCAAAGATATCAGGGAAGTCCTTTCTCTTCTTTAGGCCTGAGTGTCCTCATCTCTAACATTCTTGCCTGTAAAGCACCTTCGTCTCTAACATTCTCTTTCCCGTTTCTAATCTTGCCCTCAAGATTGAGTTTCAGGGAAATAGAAGAAAAGGATATTAGGATACCACTATATTTCCATGATGTGAAAATAAGATGTCCGCGATGAAGATTCGAAACAATCCGGTCTATGAAGGCTCATGACAAGCAGTTTAATTCAGTGTGTATTCATGTATATGAATGGTTTGGGGCCAGAGATAGTGAAGCCCAAGGTGGCACAGTTCCACTTTATCTTTTCCCAATAATGCTGATTTATAGGTCTGACTCATGAATAATTGTGAGCAGGGAAACAGGAAGTAGATGCTGCCTAAGGCTTTTCCATTCATCACTAATTGATTATTCATTCATTCAACAAACATTAAGCACTTCTGAGTCTGGTGATGTAGGGCTAAATGAGCAAGGTCTCTCATCCTGTGGATTTCACTGATAAGCGATAAGAGGCATCTGGCTTCCCCGAAGAACATAATGAACAGTGAGGATGTGGTGGCTGGGGTGTTTCTAAATGGTGTCCTCTCTTCACATATAAATTGGCTGTATTCAAACTGGTCCTTGAGCCACAAGGTTCCACTGGGTGCTTCTGGGACTATCACAGGGAGTAAGTCGTAGCCTCTGAATGGGTAAGCATTTAACTACAATGGCTTTGCTTTGGTGCAATTTATGTATTGGGGTTCCTCATATGATTTCACTTGAAAACATCGTTTTACTAGTTGTGGTAGGCCACATCATGCCCCCGCCAACACCACCACCCCACTGAGGAGATCCATATCTTAATTTCTGGAAACTCTGAATGCTACCCTGCATGGCAAAAGGGTTTAGCAGGTGGATTTTAAATTAAGGATCTCAAGAATGGCAGGTTATGTAGGCAGGACCAATGTAATCACAAGGGTCCTCATAAGAGGAAGCCAGGAGGGTTAGAGTCAGAAAGACAGAAAGCAATGTGACAAGAGAAGCAGAAGTTTAAGTGATCCCACCCTGGGATAGGAATATGGGCACCTTCTAGAAGCCAGAATAGGAAAGGAATGGATTCTTCCTTAGAGCCTACAAAAGGACCACAGCCCTGCTGACACCTGGATTTTAACCCAGTGAGATTCATTTTGGACTTCTGACAACCAGAACTGTAAGATAATAAATTTGTGTTTTTAAACCACTAAGTTTGTGATGATTTGTTATAGCAGGTATAGGAAATGAATACACTAGTTTAAACACTATAATGTTTGGAGGCCCTTCTAATCAAAGGCCAGGTCTCCTTTAACCTTGGTGTATGTAGACAGATGTTTGCCCAGAGCAGTGCTCCTCCATGATTCCAGGGTCCCTAGAATACTGGCACTGTGAAAATTCTAGGTGTGAGCTACTCAAATGGCCCAATTTTGAACCGTTTCCATGCCCATCAGGTACCCTAGGCCAGAAGCTGATTGTCCTTGCTTTAGGTAGCACTCAGAAACCTCTGACCCACTTCTGTGAGCCATTGCTAGTTAACAATCTGAAAAGGGTATGTGAATTCTTATTCTTCTCTACCCTATTTTCTAACCTGGCTGGATTAGAGCTAATCAGAAATTAATGCTCTGAGTAGGCACTTCTTCTGACTCAACAGGGAACAAGTCAGCACAAACTTCAAGTGACCATTTTATTGCCCGCCTCCACTCCAACAAGGTTAATGACTATAAGGCAGGGAACTTAGGCATCATCATTTCCCATTGGGATTTTGGCTGTTCTTTCAGTTCCTGAACTTAAAACAAAACAGGAAATAAAGTGTGCATGGTAAAAACTTGTTATATAGTGAGGTCAAGGGAGGTTTTCTTCCGTGCTTCTTTCCTTTTGGATCAGCAAGGCAGAGGAGAGGAAGGCTCAATAGCCCGAATATCAGGCAATGTGGTTGTAGTCCCAGTTCTGCTACCAACTTGCTATGGGAGTTTGAGTTCCTCAATGGATTTATCTGTAAAGCTGAGATCGGAACTTAATTTCAACTAAAGTTTTCATCTTTGGCAGTCTGAATCAATGGTCCCCAGATCTCTTGATTTCATGGACCAACAACATTTCCCATGAATACACTGGGCACAAATTTACAAAGTTCGATCACCAACTGAGGGCATTTTAAAAACCTGCCCTGACAGGGGCACCTGGATGGCTCAGTCCATTAAGCATCTGACTCTTGATCTCAGGATCCTGAATTTAAGCCCTGCGTTGGGCTCCATGCTGGGCACGGGTCCTACTTTAAAAAGAAAAAAACTACCCTGATAATTTCAAAACAGAAAAGACATTTTATCACCAAAAGAGTTGGAAGGCCAAAATCTCAAAACAGAGGACATGTCATTATATTTATTCCTTTTAAAAAGCCACATGAAAAATACACTACCTTGTCTATTTTCCTCATTTAGATACAGGCATGAGAAGCACTGTCAAAGATGGGTAAATTCCCTCAGACCCACTCTGGGGATTCAATGCTCTAAAGCACCCAAACTTTCTTCTATCTCCCCAAGTCACCCCTAAGTGGGTGATCCCTTCTGCTAGGTTTGCTCACTGCTACTCCAGTCAGAAACCCATCAATGATGATGCAATTAGGCCTTCTCCTCTCCAAGAGAAGAACAGCCATAACTAAAAGCCTCAGCAGAGAACAAGGAGGAGAATAAGGTGGCAAAGGAAGCTATGTTTGATGGGTTGGAAAAAAGAAATCACACAAATCAAGAGGACATGTGTGCTCATGCATGCACACACACACACACACACACACACATACACACTCTAAAAGAAGAATCCAGAAAATTTGAAATTTGGCCTCAGGCATCTGAAGCTGAGTCTCATTCATGTGACTCTGGTTTGCAAAGAAAAATACCATACTCCAGATCATTCCACACATCAGAGAAAGCCTCTCTAAGCATTTCAGCAAATGCCACAAAAATAAGCCCAACTCAGAAATATAGAGGCTACTTATGGATTTAGAGGATGGACCATGGGCCACAATTGCCATACTGTGCTCTTTTTCTCTCAAAGACTCAGAGAAATTGGGCAACTTACCCAGTCCAATGTTGTTCAGTAGGAAAGCTGAGATCCCACTGATGACTGTCAAAATACAATGCCTACATTCTTAACCATGGTTACATATATCCTTCCACATAGTTCAGTCTAACATAGCATAGGATATATGATGGTTTGGGTTCCCATTCAAGATTTTTTGATCCAAACAATACAATAAGAATGATTGTGGTAAAATCTAGGTGAAGGGTAAATGGGAATTCTTTGTAACTATTTCTATAAGTGTGAAATTATTTCAAAATGAAACATTATTAAAACAGTTAAAGGTGGCCAAAAAAATCTAAATATGGGAGATTTCTTGAAAATGATACAAAAGCCAGAGTGCATTCAGTACTTATTATGTACCACACATTGTAGAAAACACTTCACATGCATCTTTCCATATAATTCTCACGACAACATTTTAAGTACTACAATTATCCATAATTCTTAAGTCAAGAAACTGAGATACTAAGAAATTCAGTCATCTGGCAGATGTCACACACCTAGCAAGCGGTTGACCCTGGATTTCAACCATGATCTAGACTGATCCTTTTCAAGCATATAGATGTGAATAGATGATATTAACAAATATCCATTTACTTACACTCTGCATATTATCACATCTTAATTTTAGCCCATATTTGTTTCAAACCTTGTTTTTTTAAGAAATAAAAACTATTTCATGATACCAAAACCAAACAAGGACACCACAAGAAAAGAAAATTATAAGCCAACATCCCTGATGAGCATAGATATAACAATACATTAAAATGATCATACACCACAATCTAGTGGGATTTATTCCAGGGTTGCAAGGATGGTCCAACATCTGTAAGTCAACATGATATACCACAGTCCTAAAACAAAGGATAAGAATCATATGATCTTTCAATAGATGCAGAAAAAAAGCGTTTGACAAAATTCAACATCCATTTATGATAACTATTCTCAACAAAGTGAGTATAGACAGAACATAAGTCAACATAATAAAGGTTATATATGAAAAATCCACAGCTAATATACTAAAAGCTTTTCCACTAACATTAGGACCAAGACATGGATGCCCACTCTTGACACTTTTATTCAGCATAGTACTGGAAACCTTAGCCAGAGCAATTAGGCAATAGAAAGATGTAAAAGGCATCCAAATTGGAAAGGAAGAAGTAAAACTGTCACTATTTGCAGAAGATATAACACATAGAAAACCCTAAAGACACCATGAAAAAACTGTTAGAATAAATGAATTCAGTAAAGTTGTAGAATACAAAATCAATACACAAAAATCTTCCACATTCCTATACACTAATAACAAACTATCAGAGAAATTCTGAAAATAATCCCATGTATAACAGCATCAAAAAGAATAAAATACTAAGGAATAAATTTAATCATGCAGGTGAAAGATCTATACCCTGAAAACTGTAAGATCCTGATGAAAGAAATTGAAGAAGACAAAATAAATGTAAAGATATTCTATGATCATAGACTGAAAGAACTGGTATTATTAAAATGTTCATACTACCCAAAGCAATCTACAAAGTCAATGAAATCCCCTTCAAAATTCCAATGGCAATTTTTTTCACAGAAGTAGAAAAAAAAATCCTAAAATTTATATGGACCCACAAAGACTCCACATATCCAAAGCAACCTTGAGAAAGAAGAGCAAAGCTAGATGCCTCACACTTCCTGATTTCAAACTATACTGCAAAGCTACAGTAATCAAAACAGTATAGTATTGGCATAAAAACAGACTTATAAATCGGGGGTATCTGGGTAGCTCAGTCAGTTACGCAATGGCCTCTTCATTTCAGATCAGGACATGATCTCAGGTTCAGGAGATCAAGGCCCAAGTCAGGCTCTGCGCTCAGTGGGGAGCCTGCTTGAACTTCTTTCTCTCCCTCTCCCTCTGCCCCTTCCGTGCTCCCAGTCTCTCTAAAATAAATAAATCTTTAAAAAAAAAAACAGACTCATAGATCAATAGAACAGAATAGAGAGCCCAGAAATAAACACACACATATGGTCAATTAATCTATGACAAAGGAGCCTAGAACATACAATGCGGGAAAGGACATTCTTTTCAATAAATGGTGCTGGGAAGGCTGGACTGCAACATGTCAAAGAATGAAATTTGATTACTATTTTCTACCATGTACAAAAATTAACTTGAAGTGATCAAGAGTTGAATCTAAGACTGAAACTATAAAACTCCTAGAAGAAAAAGAGGCAGTAAGCTTCTTGACCTCAGTCTTGGCAATGATTTTTAGTATTTGACAAGAAAAGCAAAAGGCAACAAAACCAAGATAAACAAATGGGAATAAATTGAATTTAAAAACTTCTGTATAGCACTGGACATCATCAACAAGATGAAAAGGCAAGTCACTGAATGGGAAAGATATTTTCAAATCATGTATCTGACAAGGGATAAATATCCAAAATATATAAAGAACTCATAAAATGCATTATCAAAAAAAAATCTAACTTAAAAATGGCAGAGGATCTGAATAGGCATTCTTCAAGAAGACAAACACATGGCCAACAGACACATGAAAATGTACTCCACATCACTAATCATCAGGGAAATGCAAATAAAAGCCACGTGAGATATCATCTCACACTTGTTAGAATGGCTATCATCCAAAAGACAAGAGACAACAAGTGTCAGAAAAGATGTGGAGAAAAGGGAACCATCACATGCTGTTGGTGGGAATGTAAATCAGTGCAAACACTATGGAAAACAGTATGGACATTCCTCAAAAAATTAAAACTAGAACTACAAGGTGATCCACAATTCTACTTCTGGGCATTTATCCTACAGAAGTGAAAACACTAACTTGAAAAGATCCATATACCACCCCCCCATGTTCATTGCAGCATTATGTACAATAGCCAAATCATAGAAGCAACCAAAGTGTCCATCAAATTAAGAAAATGTGGGGTACACACACACACACACAAACACACACTGGAATATTATTCACCATAAAATGAAGGAAATCTTGCCATTTGTGGTAACACAGATGTGTCAGACAAAGACAAATATTGTATGATCTCATAGGTGGAAAAAAAAAACCCTATGACTCATAAAACAGAGTGGTGGCTGCCAGAGCAAAGGGGTTGGGGTGAGTAAGATGCATGAAGATAGTCAAAATGTACAAATTTTTAGTTATAAAAAATTAGTCAGGGGATATGATGTCCACATTGTGACTACAGTTAATAATACTATATTGTATATCTTAAAAGTAAAAAAAATTTCACAAGAAAAAATTTGTAACTATGTGTGGTATTGGGTGTTAACTAGACTTATTGTGGTGATCATTTCTCTCTCTATATATATACAAATATCAAACCATTATGTTGTACACCTGAAACTAACATATGTCAATCATATCTCAATAAAAGAGAAAACATTTCAGATAAGAGTTGAGAACCCTACTGTATTCTCCCCAGTCCCACTCCCCACTTTTCTTTTAGGAATTCAGTATTAAAGTTCCCATACATTGGAGTGCCTAGTGGCTCAGCCAGATAAGTGTATGCTTTGGCTCAGGTCTTGATCCCAGGGTCCTGGGATCAAGCCCTGCATCAGGTTCCCTGCTTAGCGGGGAGACTGTTTCTTCCTCCCCCACGCCACCTGCTTGTGTTCTCTCTCCCTCTCTCTGTCAAATAAATAAATAAACACTTAAAAACAGTTCCCATACATTTTAAAAATTGTTTTATAATATGCATATATATATATATACATTTAAAAAATTGTTTATAATATACATCTATATCCATGAACAATGTATATCAGTGTATTTTTCAACATTTAATAAATGGAATACTGTATAATAAGGCAAATTGGTTTTTTCATTCAACATTACACTTTCAGGATAGTCAATGATGTCTCTGTAGAATTTGTTTTATTACAGAATCAAATTTATTAGTTGTTCTCTTTATAATTTGTTTTTTATTTATTTGAGAAAACTTTTCCTGCCCTATAATCCTAAAGATTGTCTCCTGTGTTTGGTTTCATATTATGATTAACAGATATTTAATTTTTTTAAAGTTTCCTTCATTTATTTTTTAAAAAGATTTTATTTATTTAATTTGAGAGAAAGAGTGTTTGGAGAGTGCTTGTGTGCGGGGGGGGGGGGGGGGGGGGGGGGGGGGGGTACGCAGAGGGGGAGGGAGAGGGACAAGCAGTCTCCACACTAAGCATGGAGCCCAACCCTGAGATCATGACCCCAGCTGAAATCAAGAGTCTTGTTCTCAACAAACTGAAGCACCCAGGTGCCCTGAGGTTTAATTTTATTTGGTCCCATGTTATCCCCAATTCTAGTAGAACCATATACTGAATAATACTTCTTTCCCCAGACTGACTTGATATGCCCCATCTCACATATATCCAGGTTCCATGCACACACGAGTATATTACTGGGATCTCTATTCTAGTTCATCGGTGTTTTCATCTCTCCCTGCACAATGACACAGTGTCTTAATTACTATAATTTCACAGAAAGTTTTAATATCAGGTAGAGCAGGGGCCTCTGCTTAATTCTTCCAAAATCTTAAGATATTTCTCCCATTTTTATTCTATTCTCTGTAACAGTTTATAAAAGAGTAATTATCTCACCCTGAGAAAGATCTGGTAGTTTTTCTGTAAAACTGCCTGAGCCTAACATCTTTGAGGGTAGAAAAATTTTTTTTAAGGTTTATTTATTTATTTATTTATTTATTTGACACAGAGAGCGAGAGAGAGAGAACACAAGTAGGCAGAGAGGCAGGCACAGAGAGAGGTGGGAGGAAGCAGGCTCCCTGCTAAGCAGAAAGCCAGATGTGGGGCTGGATCCCAGAACCCTGACATCATGACCTGAGCTGTAGGCAGAGGCTTAACCCACTGAGCCACCCAGGTGCCCTGAGGGTAGAAAATTTTTGAGTATCAATTCAGTTTTGATTTATAGAAGTTTGTGTTTTCCTTGAGTCACTTTTGATACCTTTTCTAAGAAAATATCCTTTTATGTTTTCAAGTTTATGGGCACAAAGTTGATTATATCTTATGATCATTGAAAACTTTAATTTATCTGTATAATTGTTCTATGTCTTTTTTCCCCAATATTGCCTTTTCTTTATGGTTGTTGATATTTTCTCATTATACTCTCTTTTTTTCCCCAAAGAACCAATTTTCTATTCTATCAATCCTCTCATTTTCTTTGCCTTCTAACAAACTCATTAATTTTTGCTCTTTACAATGTCCATCTTTCTAGTTTATTTTCTCTTTTTTCTGTTTTCTTAAGTTGAGTACTTAATTCATTTATTTTTAGTTTTCCTATTAACTGTAGTAAATACTATAAAATTACCTTTAACTGGTAACACTAGTCTTGGTCGTATAGTACTTTGACTGTCAATGTAGATTTTTGTTTCATTTTCAAATAATTTAAGACTGACAGAAAAGCAATAAAAACGGTAAAAAAAATTCTTGTTCTACACCCCAGATTCCTCAAATGTTAATGTCTTGTATACATATACACATAAACACACATAATTGTATCTATTACATTTTTCTAAACTGCTTTGTTTAAAAGTTGCTGACATAAAGCCTCTACATCCCTCATAGTTCAGTGTATATTTTCTAGAAACAAGGTCATTCTTTTACACAATTATGGTATAATAATCAAATATCAGGAAATTAGCATGGATACAGTTTTATAATCTACAGAGCTCATTTCTACTTCACCAATTGTCTCACTAATGTGCTTTATAACAGGAGGACCTAATCCAGGATTGTGCATTGCATTTAGCTGTCATGTTTCTTTAGTGTCCTTTAATATGTAACAGTCCCTCAGCATTTGTCTTTCATGAGTTTGACAATTTTGAAGAGTACAGGTCATTTATTTTGTAGAATGTACATCAATTAGGGTTTGAGTTTTTTTCCTCATGACTAAATTCAGGTTATATAATTTTGGCAGAAGTAGTTCAAAAATGATGTACCCTTCTCATAGCATCTGACTAAGATACACACAATATCTATGTGTCTCATTACTTGAGGAGGCTAATTTTGATCACTTACTTACGGTGGTGTCTTCTAGGTTTCTCGACTGTATAATTACTATTTGCCACTTTGTTGTTAAGAAGTACCTTGGAGAGGAGACCCTTTCAAAACATGTAAAAGTGCTGTTCCTCACCAAAACATAACCCAATACTTATATCATCCATTCACATTACCAAATGGCGATTTTTCTATTATTCTTTCTACCTGTACTAACATTTTTTTGTAAGAAAACACTCTCACTAACTTGTGGTTTATTTATATTTGTATGGACTCACAGATCCTCAGCAGGGCCTAGTGAAGGAGAGTTAGGCAGCTGGGGCACAAAAATGAAGGAGGCATTTATTCTCAGTATTATGCAAGTGCCTTCTTAAAAGTGACTTGCCTAGGGGCACCTGGGCAGTTCAGCTGGTTAAGTGTCTGACTCTTGAATTCTTTGTCTCGGCTCAGGTCATGATCTCAGGGTCCTGGGATTGAGCCCTGCCTCAGGCTCCACATGGAGCACAGAGTCTGCTAGAGATTCTGCACCCCCCTCCGTCCCTCCTCACTTCCCCCTCTCCCCCTCCGGCTCACACTCTCGGTCTCTCTCTCAATAAATGAATAAATAAAATCTTAAAAAAAAAAAGCTCGACTCACCCAGGGCTTGTTTCTTCTATCTGTTTCTACTTTCATCCCTTCCCATCTAGATTTTTATACTGGTCTCCACCCAGCCCTATAATAGGTCCCGATTTCAGAACCAGGTCTTTCAGTGTCATTTTGGAATTTCTGTCCAGTGGTAATACTGGGGACCTGAGAGATCCTTTTACTGAACAAATGGACAACTTGTGGGGTTATGGACATTGGGGAGGGTATGTGATATGGTGAGTGCTGTGAAGTGTGTAAACCTGGTGATTCACACAAGGGGAGATGGAGAGGAGAAGGGAGTTGAGGGAAATTGGAAAGGGAGGTGAACCATGAGAGACTATGGACTCTGAAAAACAATCTGAGGGTTGTGAAGAGGCGGGGGGTGGGAGGTTGGGGGAACCAGGTGGTGGGTATTAGAGAGGGCACGGATTGCATGGAGCACTGGGTGTGGTGCAAAATCAAATGAATACTGTTACGCTGAAAAGAAATAAAAAATTAAATTAAAAAACCTGGTGATTCACAGACCTGTACCCCTGGGGCCAATAATACATTATATGTTAATAAAAAAAATAGAACTATACAAACAAACAAAAAAGTGGACAACTTGATTCATTCCAGTGTCATGAGGCTGTTTCTGTGTCCTCCTATTTCCTAAGGCCTATTGCCAGGGTTATGTTCTCAAGTAACATTTTTGTAGCTTCCTTTCATGAGACAAGGTAAAATGTTTGGCTCCTTACTTTCAGTTTTTGATTTTAAGCACTGAGTTAGTCCTAATACTCCTTCATATGTGAAGCATGTTAGCCACCTTATTCAAAAGGACCTAAATTCTTGGCTATCATTGCCTATTAGGAGAGCAAGAGCCCAACAACACTCAACCCTACTCATACTCAGGCTTTTCCTTTCCATGTCTGAGCCACACAGAAGCCTGTCTTCTATCTAAGCTCAGCTGTGCATTTTTATCTTTTCTATATTTTGTCCATCCATACTATTGTCTAAAGCAATTATCAAAGTATGTGCCATCTCAACACGTGCCATTTTTCTTATTTTTCATTCAGAGATATTTAGGCTATAAATGTAAAGATACATTATAAATAATTTATCTATTAATTATGATTTTTAAAGCCTCCTAATGAAATTTACATGCTCTCTCTTTATTTTATCTGGGTGTTTGAAATCTAATTAATAATATAGTCCAGTGTTAAACACAAGCTTTAGATTTCAAGTAAGAGAAGCTAGAGAACTAAATGAAGTAAATCTGTCTACTAAATGGAGATAGGGGAGCTCCATTAGAAAACATGATTATCACTGTAAGGGAAAGAGAAAAAAAGTAAAGCGAATTACTCCTACTAGATAGTACCAACTGAGCTCTTGGCTTCTATAACAAATACCTAAGAGAGAGGGAGGGGTCATTTTTGCCTTATGTATGCATGTGAATTTTGTTTTCATTAGAGGTTATGATAATGGATCTGCTCTCAGAAAAGAAGCTAATCATCCATTTATCTAGGCTTCAGCCAACTTACTATAAAATTAATATACAGTATGTTTAATGACCAGCTAATAAACTCATTTTTAAGAAAGGACTGGAGGTTGACACTCTAGGATTTTTTTATCGTGAGCTGAATATTGAAATCAAAGGTATGTCCGACATTTTGAATTCCTAAACTCATTCTCTCCAGGACCTGATTTATGTATCAAATAGCTGACATGGGTTTGTGGTAGAAACGTTCAGCTCTAGACACCTATGACAAGTGACTAATAGCCCTGGACAGCAATAGCAGGAACAGACAACCTCCCTTTAATTAAATATCAGACTTAATATCCACAACATTAATGTCAGTTCAGAAAACATAATGGAAATGATGCAAAGGCAAGTCTTTCTGAATCACAGAATAAAAGGTTGTAAACATGAAACTCATTCTTCCATTTTCAGACTCATTTTCATATATTCTCCAATCCCTTGCTTTATCTTTTTTTTTTTAGATTTTTTATTTATTTATTTGACAGACAGAAATCAGAAGTAGGCAGAGAGGCAGGCAGAGAGAGAGGAGGAAGCAGTCTCCCCACTGAGCAGAGAGTCCAATGCGGAGCTCGATCCCAGGACCCTGGGATCATGACCTGAGCTGAAGGCAGAGGCTTTAACCCACTGAGCCACCCAGGTGCCCCTCCCTTGCTTTATCTTAAAACCTTTCATTTCCATAGTTGCAAAATGGAAAGTCTTCAGGAGATAGGAAATCAACACGCTGAATGTTTAAAGAATGAGACATACAGATATTACAAAACTGGAGCCATTGTCTTACAGTCTAACAAAAACCCAATGAATACTACACTGCACACGATAGACAATTTTCATTTTCAAATCCATTTTGCATTTCACAGCAGAATATTCTGGCTAAAGTGAGATTTTATTTTCCTCAACAACCCAGCCGTGCCAAGAGGAGCTGCTGTCTTACACTTAACATCATTACTTCTTCTCTTCCCATCCTCTCTTTTCACCACCTAGGGCTGGGCCCTCATCACCTCATGCATGTGTTACAATAATAGCCTTGAAGCTTTCAAGCTGGCCTCAGTGTTTTTCATTAGGGAAAAAAAAAAAGGAGCTCTTGCTTAGCCCGTGATTATGATGGGTCAAGTCCTGGGCATAGCGTTTCAAATATTTTGTCTTGTTTACTCCTCACAGCATCTCTGTGAGACAGGTACATTCTATTATCATCTTCATCTATAGCTGAGACAACTGAGGGTCCAGAAAGACAGAATGCCTTATCTGAGAACAGACAGCCAATCAAGGACAAAGCTTCACTTCAGACTCAGCCCTCTGGAACCCGAACCTATTACCCTAAGCTCAGAGCACAGAAGTAGTGTTGTTACCCACTCTAGTTAGTACCATTCAATTAATTCTTGCACACCAATGCCTGAGAATCTTCCTAAAACCCAGCTCTCATTATTTCCCTTCTGCCTTCACAAGCAATGTGACTAACTCTCCATTGTCAATAGGAGAGAGGTCCAGAACTCGTGTCCTTTGGGCCCAGGGGACCTTTCTTATACTACTGTGAATTCTCTGTTCCAATGACACCTCTATTCATGGTCCCTGGGCCAGGACTTTGTTCATGCCAGTCACCCACATCTGGCAACATCTTCTTGCTTAGCCTGTTTCCTCCTCTACAAACTGGAAATAAATGACTGTTCTTGTGAGACCCGTCTTAATGGATTAAGTTTCTAGTGCAATGTCCAGCATCTAACATGTTCTAAACAAAAGGAGACTTTGTCTATTCAAGTCTCATCCATCCCTCAGGATGCGTGTAATACCTCCTCTTCCATGGAGCCTTCCTGAACAAACGTGAGATCTCCTTCTACCATCCACTTCTTCTCTTCCTCCATCCACTTCCCTCCACTTCTCTCCCCTCTCTCCTCCTTCTCTTTCTTCATTTTCATTACTTGTATGGAACTTAACCCTGGACTTTGCATGACACTGATTCAGGTCCAAAGTCCTTCCCACTTGTTAGAACATAATTTGTAATGAGGGAAGGGCCCTGTTTTACTCTTTGTAGCCTCCTTGTAGGCTGATGGCTTTGAGTCAGAAAAAAACTAGAGTTTGGGTCTCAGGTCTGTACAAGTAGATGACCTTGGGGAAGTTAGTATATGCCTTACTTTCCTTATCTGTATGTGGAGATGATAATTGTACTCAAAATTTAAGGCTGTTGTGAGGTTGCTTTTTATGAAGTGCTCCACACAGAACTGGAGAGAAGTATTCCAACGATTACACTGTAAAATTTCTGTATTGGCCTGGTATCCACAGCAGTGCACCTGTTTTTCAGGAACGGGCTTAGTGGTTAAGAACACAGGCTCCGGAATGAAACTACTTAGGTTGAACCTCAGCTTTGCCTCTTAAAGGCTGTCCTTGGAAAATTAATTTCGAGGAGCCTTGGTTTCCTTATCTTTAAAATGGGTATGCCAGTAATATAGTATCTATCCTACATGATTGTTTTGAGGTTTGGCAATACTGTTAGTAAGACATGTTAATAAGACATGTACATATTCTTTTACATAGTCAGTGCTCAGTAAGAATAGTCTCTTCCATTAGTTTAACAATTTATTTTGGTAGTGGGAATGGGCTTTATCATATTTGCCACAGCTCTCCTGCCTGCTCTCATGGTAATGGCTGACATGGGCATGTCAATATCCAACACTGAGTGGTTAGAGGAAGGCTAATGATACAAACCCACTTTCTTCACGATGCCTTTTTGAGAGCCATCACTTGCTCTGTTTCCCATTTCCCAGTGAGAAGACAAATCTAAGGCACACGGCAGTGAAGAGTTCCCTAGTATAATTATAGCCAGAACTCCAACCAAGGGCCACATTGAGCTCTAGCCTCACTAGACTATATAGCTTTGATACCAGGGGACTAGAGCCTCTCACAATTTGCATTCATGTCTCATAGGAAAACTCAAGCTAGAATCTACACGGCATATATTTTAGTGGTGAAGAGAATACCACAGCAGAAAACGATTCCTTTCTCTTGGCCAAGATGACCTCTTCCTTCAAAATAGGGGCCCAGTAATTCTCCTTTGAAAATTAAAGTTCTGTTCCTAGACTGCCTCTGCATCTGGAAGGAAAATTGCCATTCATAGTAAGCAAGGATGAATAAAACATGCTGGTGGTGGGGGCGCCTGGGTGGCTCAGTGGGTTAAAGCCTCTGCCTTCGGCTCAGGTCATGGTCCCAGTGTCCTGGGATCGAGCCCCACATCGGGCTCTCTGCTCAGCAGGAAACCTGCTTCCTCCTCTCTCTCTCTGCCTGCCTCTCTGCCTACTTGTGATGCTGTCTGTCAAATAAATAAATAAAATCTTTAAAAAAAAAACATGCTGGTGGTGAAATACACTAGGTATGAGGTCCCATTTAATTCCATTCTCCCACGTCAGCACATTCTACAGAGGTAAGTTTCCTAGACTGCCACAGGATTTTGCTATTCAGTACTTAAACTAGCAGGGACTGGGAGCTGGTTGCTTCCTATCATGCTGAGGCAGACTCGTGTCCAAGTACGGTGTGAAAAAGTAGAAGTGCTCCTGCTTATCAAAGATATGTGTGAGGTTGACACATTGAATGTAATGCCTTTGCTTAGAAGCCTCTGGAGTTTGGGTACAAATCTGAGGGTCTCAGGGTTAGCCAGCTTCTCTGAGCTTATCAGCAACTCCCTGAGAGGCATTCTTCATACAAAGTAGAATCAATATTGTCAAATCTCTCAGGTAGTGTTCGGTCCAGTAAGACAATGAATGCCTCCAATGGTCCTCAGTTGAGGACAGGATTAATGAAGCAGAAGAACTCATTACTCTATCATATTAACAGGATAACCGCTATCACCATCACTGTTACTAATATTTGCTATTGTTCACTAAATGTTTACTTTGTGACAAGCACTTTCCAATCCACATAGAATGCTCTCAACAACTCTGAGAGATGACTGTTACTATCTCTGCTTTCATTACCAGCTATGTGACCTTGGACACATTATTTGACCTCTCAGTCCCTCTACCTACTCATTGACAAATGGTGCCTGCAGGAACTTTCAGGTCCCCACGGGGAAGAACACACACAGGGCATACACAGATGTCAGGGAACAAAACCAATTATTTGCCACCATGATGCTGTGAGCAAAGCTGGTCTGGACTTGAGAGATTCTTAACAGTGTTGGGCACCTCCAATGAGGGCTGACATTGCCAACCACATCCAAATGGTCACAGTGGAGCCTCGGTATTAGAGGAAAGGTCACTGAACACACGAACCTGGGCATGGGCTCCAGTTCATCTGCTTAGTCTCTGGGAGACTTTAAATGTGGACCTTAATCTCTCTGAGATTTCTCTAGAGACAGACTAAGTATGTTTGAATCCCAGTTCTGTCACTTGCTAAATTAGTGACTTTAAATGTTATTTTAAAGATTTTATTTTTATTTACTTGAGAGAGAGACAGTGAAAGAGAGTATGAAAGAGGAGAAGCAGACTCCCCGTGGAGCTGGGAGCCCAATGCGGGACTTGATTCTGGTACTCCAGGATCATGACCTGAGCCGAAGGTAGTCGCTTAACCAACTGAGCCACCCAGGTGCCCCAAATGTTATTTTAAATTATTGTATCTCACTGTCCTTATCCATGAAATACAGTATCTATTTCATAGGGTTCTTTTGCACATTAAGGAGCATAATACGTGCCAAGTATTAGCACAGTGCCTGTCCCATAATATGGGCTGGATCAATTTCCACTGTTACTGCCATTATCTTCTGTAAAGTGAAGATAATAGTACTTAATCTGTGTGCCTTGTAGGGCAGTTACAAGGGCATTACATAGGGAAAGTCATGACAGCTTCAAATGGGTAGTATTTTTAATTCAGTCTCTAAACTGGAAGAGACTCTAAGTGCTGTTATTTTTACCTCTCTTCCATAGTCAATGCCAATCTCACAAACGGAATGTAGCACTGAATGTGATGTCCACATACAACCCTTACACCAGGCAGAAAGCCCTCAGCCTTGTTCTGCAGGTCCTCCCAAGTAGTAGCCAGGTATATCTGTAGATGCCATCCCACCCCACCTCAGGTACCCGGAGGCCCTCAAGCCCTTCCTAAGCCACTGGGGTAGAAACCCAATTCTGCCTTGATTCTCAAGATACAGATCTTTAGAAAAGGAAAAAGATACGGCTTAAAAATAATCCAAATCTTTTTTTAAAAAAATCCAGATCTATTTTGTATTCAATGGCCAATAATAAAAGATGCCTCTAGTATTGGTTAGAATCAAATATGAAGTATATTAAGGTCAATTATGACTGATTGACACAGATACTATTGAGAATCTGTTATATTTGACAACATGTGTCAAGGGCCTTAAACATATGCATTACAACAAGAAAATAATCAATCAAAATATAGTCAAATGGATTCATGGTAGAATTATTTATAATTGGTTTTCTAAAAGCGAAAACTGAAAGCAGAAAAACGTCCAGTAATAAGGGACTGGTTAAATGAATTATGGTACAGTCGAATGGCATGCAACCATGAAAAGGCTTTCAACAAAATTTAATGACTTGAAAATATGCTCACAATAAGAGGTTAAATGTTAAAGCAAAGTACAAAACCATGAATAAAACCTGTTCATTAAAAAAAAATCTATTAATTCATCCATCAGGGTAAAGACTTGGAAAAAATGTACCAAGTACAATAGATATCTCTAAGTTAAGGTATTATGGTAATAGACATTCTTACTGTTCTCTTCATGACATTGTACCTCTTTCAAATTTGTTGTCATAGTCCTGTAGAGAGGCAGGATTTGGTGGCAGTAAGGCGGACAGACACCAGTCAGAAAAGCCAAGTTCTAATTCTAGCGACATCACCTCCCAGCTGTGTGACCCTCAACAAGATTCTGGGTGACTCTGGACCTGAGTTTCTTTCTAAATTAAATGGAAATCATATTTAGCTCAGAAAGTTGCTGTGAAGATTAGTCAATGCATGTAAAACACTGCACCCAGTACTGAGTTCTCAGTATGTACTCAAAACTGTAAGTCATGGTTATGCATTGCATTTATAATGATAAAGACAACATTACTTTAAAAATAGCTCTGGACTTCAATACCAAGGTTGGTCTTAAGCCCCAGGCATTTCACTTGCTTGGCAGCTTGTTGGAGAGCAAAACATGAGCAGAGCACAGAAACTGCTTAAATAAAGGCCCCATTTAAAACACATCACAGAAAACTTGTCCGGGGTGAAGTTAGGAGTTACACCCTCAAACCCCTATGGGATAGAAACAGTTTCTTTCTGTGTGAGCAGAGCTGGTGAAATAGGACCCTGGATTCTTATGATATTTACTGAGGGTTTATTCTTTATGGACACACAGAATATTTTCAATATATCACGCATTTTGATATTTTGAGAGATGGTCATGGTGTCAGTTGTCCATCAATGATCCTTTCCAGATAAACCATGCTGGGCTGTACTGCACACATCCATCAGCCTCCTTGCACAAACTCAGGGTACCAAAGGCCATGGGACAGGTAGGTGACTCCATGAACTGAACTGTAAGCAGTTCATCAACCACTCACTAGAAACCAGGGCAAGAAAACTTATTCCCTCCATCTCCAGGAACTAATGAGCCCTAGGTAAGATGACATGGCCTCCTTTTAAGATGTCAGCCTTATAACCCAGTGTCAGATCAGGAAGCAGGAGACGAACCGAGTTCAGACAAGAAAGGAAATATAGACCATTCACCACAGGACTGTACACAGAAACAGCAGCACCCAGCATAGACAAAGGTTGGACACTGAGTTAAATGAAGATACCCAGCCAGAGCAGATGAGAGGTGGGGAATCAGAGTCTGGAAATTTGACTTGAAATTGGAGACGGGTCAATTCTGGACAAAGGTAACAAGAAACCAAGAAATCTGCATGGGAATCCTGGGGAGGGGGTGGGCAGAGCACATCTCTGCTTACTCAACTCTTCTGGGTATGCTCAACAACTTTGAGAAAGCTCCCTAGGAAGAACACTCCCAAATCCAAATAACTTCCCTGGGAAATGATGCAAAACCGCTAGTGTACAAGTGTAAATACTCACTAGACTAACTAAAATCTGTGAGTGCTCACCAAGACCCATGTTCTCTTCTTCCTGGGCACACAGGTAGATTACACTTCCTAGTGACTCTTCCAGGTAGCTATGGCCTTATGACTAAGTGCTAGCCAATGGAAAGTGAGTGGAAGTGACCCTATCCATTCGGGTCTGGCCCCCTAAATCCTACTATGTGCAAGAGCTGTTCCCTGTGGACCCCAGTCTCTGTAGACCTCCATGAGCTTGTAAAAAAGAAATAGTTCTTATTGTTTCCAGCTGCTGAATCGTTGTTATTAATTTATTATACTCGTTAGTCTACCCTGATTACACAGTTGAACACGTTGTTCCCTTCCTCCCAAAGGAGCATTACAATTATATTCCAAAGTTACTTTTCTTAACTATGTTGTTAACACTCTTTTAAAAATAAGTCTTTCCTTCCTGACGTAAGAATAATACTTGCTTACTACAAGAAATAGGGGAAACACAAAACAAGACAAAGAAGACAACAAAGATCATTTGAAATCATCATCCACCATTCAGAGATAATCAAGATTGACATTCTAGCTCATGTCCTATCAATATATTTTCTAGGGGGTTTTATATATGTCTATATTTCAAAACTGGAACCAGAGTGGGGGTACCTGGGTGGCTCAGTGGGTTAGGGTCTCTACCTTCGACTCAGGTCATGATCCCAGGGTCCTGGGATCAAGCCCCGCATTGGGCTCTCTGCTCATCAGGGAGCCTGCTTCCCTTCCTCCCTCTCTCTCTCTCTCTCTGCCTACTTGTGATCTCTGTCTGTCAAAAAAAACTGGAACCAGATGTTCATCATGTACACTCAACACATATGCTTCCCCATCACACTTTTTATAACAGCATAGGAAATTCTTTAATAAAAATAACATTAATTTTTCTATATATGACAAATAATCAGTTAGAAAATGTAATCAAATAAGCAAATTGGGGGAAATCAGAGGGGGGGACGCAGCATGAGAGACTGTGGACTCTGAGAAACAAACTGAGGGTTTTGGAAGGGAGGGGGGTGGGAGGTTGGGTGAGTCTGGTGGTGAGTATTAAAGAGAGCACAGATTGCATGGAACACTGGGTGTGGTGCATAAACAATGAATCTTGGAACACTGAGAAAATAAAATTAAATTAAAAAAAATTTAAAAAGCCATTTAAAGTAGCAACAGAAATGATTCTCACCAAAAAAATCCTCTCATGAATGTTTATCAATTTCAACAATCTCAGTAAAATACAAATTCTATTTTGGTGTATGCATCATATTTAAACACATTTCTGAGAATATAGAGCCAGTTTTCTTTTTTTTTTACTTGAGTGATATTATTTTGAAGAAAACACTAATGTTTTCATCCATCTGGTGTTTATTTCAGTGTAAAAAATGAGGCAGGTATCCAACTTCAATACTATTTATTGAATACTATTATTGGCCCAATACTATTTATTGAAAATTGGCCCAATACTACACACAACTAAAACAAATGTAATAATCATCCTCCAATTAGGATTGAAAAGGATACAAAACCATATTGTGTTCTGGGATGTGAAGAAACAGCCTTGATCACTGTTGGTGGTAATTAACCCAAGCCACCCTGTTCAGAGGACAAATTGGTAATGTTTATCAAGACTGTAAATGGATATACACTTTGATCTAGGAATTCTATTAACAGCCATTTTTCTTATGACTCAGTGTGCACATGAGCCGTGATGTGTGCTTGAAGATAATGCCTTCAAAATTGCTATTCATAATAGCAAAAGACCATAAACAACTTTGGGGCCGTTTACATAAATTATAGGATATCCATATATTTGAATGCCATGCAGCCATTAAAAATAATGAGGGAAATCTATTCATACTTAAATGGAAAGAATGCCAAGACACATTGTTAAATAATAAAAACAAGGCTCAAAACATTGTGTAGAATATGAGATCATATTTGTGGGAAAAAAAGGAGATAAAAATATAGAAATACGCTTGTATGTGAACAGAGTCTCTCTTGAGAGACACACAAAATAATTGCAGTGGTAACTTCTAGGAAGAGTGACTGGGGGATTGAGGGTGGCGGGGAAGAATGATTTATCCTTCAGTGTACAACCTTCACAAGCTTTTGCTTCCCTCCTGTGTGTATGCATTATTAAAAATATAAAGGAAAAAAGGTCAAGTTATGGAATCCTCCAAGATGCACATTTTTTGGGAGGTTGGTATCTTCATGTAAACAACCAGAGCACAGAATTCTTGGATTTTACAGAGGGGGCGGGAAATCAAGTACAGAACTGCTCCAGCTTAATTTTCCTGATTTATCCAAATTTGGATGTAAAAAAATTATATATTTTTCATGTGAAAAAGCACTGAACTGAATTTCATCCATGACTACTTACTGCAAAGGCAAAATAGAATCCTGCAAGCTATCCACAGAAAGGCAAGATAAGTAATTACAGGGAACGGGAGGGTAATGAACAGTTAGATGCTGGGCTAGATAGTCCACATGCACTTTCTCATTTAATCTTTCCAGCAAGTGTTGTGAGGTAGGAGTTATCTCCACTGTACAGATGAAGACACAAACTCCTAGAGAGGAATGGATTTGGCCAGGATGACATGGCCACTGACTCTGAGGGAGCAAAGAGATAACATTCCACTGCCTGTGTTATTATTCAGATGTCCACTGATTAAAAAGAACAGCAGGTTTTGTGTTCATTTCTTGGCTCAGGAAGTATCTAATGAAATCCATTAGTGTCCAGCCCTTGCACTCCCCCAAAGTATTATCACGCTTACTATTCTTCTCCATCTTGAAAGATGGAAAGTTTATAGTTAAGAGTTGGGACCTAATCTCTTGAACCCATTGAAGATTCCTTACCCATAAAATGAGAAGTACCTATTTATCAGGGTTGTCATGAAGATCAAAATAAGATTTATAAAGTGATTGGCACATCATGGATACTCAATACATGGTGGTCCCTAAGACAGTTATCATGATCAACTGAAACTGAAAGATGCACAGGGACTGATAGAATCCTGATTCCAGATTATGGAAATTTCTGGAAGTAGGACAGTGAAAGATGTAAGGATATGAGTGCTGTCTGACTTATCTTATATAGTATAATTCCTTCAAGGTCCATCCATGGTGTCACAAATGGTAGGATTTCCTTCTTTCTCATGGCTGAATGATAGTCCATTTGTGTATATATATGGAAAATATATAAAAGAAGTAAATGTATAAAATAAGATAGATTATATATATAAGTGAATAAAAGATGATATATATATATATATTTTTTAATAAAAGAGTTTATGCGAGAGAGAAAGCATGAGCAGGGGGAGGGGCAGAGGGAGAGGGACAAGCAGACTCCCTGCTGATTGCAGAGCCCAACATCCCAGGCTCCATCCCAGGAACCTGAGATCATGACCTGAGCCAACAGCAGATGTTCAACCAACTGAGACATCCAGGCACCCCTAAAATATCTTCCTAATTCATTCAATTGTTGATGAACACTTAGCTTGTTTCCATATCTTGGCTATTGTAATTAATTGTGTAATACACTTGGAAGTGCTGTATGGTCTCCCTTAGATGTGGAATCTAAAAAATCCAAACTCAAAGAAAGAGAGAGAAGTAATTACCAAGGGCCAGGGAGGGTGGGTAGTAGATTGAGATGTTGGTCAAAGCAAACAAACTTGCAGTAAAATGATGAATGAGTTTTAGACCTCTAATGCACAGCATTGTGATCACAGTCAACAATACTACATTATGTAATTCAAAGTTACTAAGAGACTTGATATGAAATGTTCTCACCACAGAAAAGAAATGAAAAACCGGTGATATGATAGAGGTGTTAGCTAAAGTCATGATGGTAATCATATTGCAACATCTACATGTCTCCAATCAATGTGTTATACACCTTAAAGTTATGTGTTGTATATGAATGTTATCTCAATTTCAAAAATAATAATTTGAGTTCTGAAGTCAAAATGATCTCTAAACTTGACTCCATCAAGATTGGGTGTGACTTTGAACAAGTCATTTAATTCCATGTAACATTCATTTCCTCTCCTATAGAAAGGGGACGACAGTTCATACACATTATCACATGGGTTTGTAAAGATCCAATGAGATGATGAACATGACATTTTTGGCATAGTTTCTGGTGTGTCAATAAATGGTATCTCCAGATTTTTATCATGTACTTTTCTGAACTTTGATGTAGATCCTCAAGCTTTTTTTAAAATCAGGACTCATGGATCCTAGCTATGGATATCCAAGTACATAGATATTCATAACAAAAGAAAAGGAAAAACATCAATAATCACAACTCATGCTGTCAAAACTTCTATTTAATGCTTCTCAAACTCAACTGCCTCCATTGACTGTCTTCCCTTATCCAACCCCAGGGAGACCCTAATTGCTCCTTATTCAGGATTCATGCAATACTCTGGTTATATTTTCAAAACAGCATATTGGAGGAACTTATGTAGTTTAGTTTAACTGACCATGTAATTTATGGTTCAAATCAAGACATTTTTGAGAGTAAAAAGGGTGTTAGTAATCATTTCACTGGAATAAGAATAAACCAGAACTGTCCCAAGGAAACCAAGATATATGTAACTTTATGCTTAATGTCATGAGAATGAGCTTTAGTTCAAATGAAGTCCCTGCACATATTAGGAATTTAGTAAATGGTACCATCATTTTTGTGTACTTGTATTCCCTAATAAATAATGAGCTTCATGGAGTGAAGAGATCAGGTTTTAATTACTTTTACACCTCCGTAAAACTTCACTTCCATGATACCTGGAGACTGAACTTGACAGTTCAACCACCATGCAAGTGACGTCTGTCACCACCTGTAGAGAAGGAGTCCCACTGTATGGAATATAGAAGAGAGGAAAAAAATGCCTGCCACTAGCAATAAAAACCCACTCTATCAAACATCATTTGAGGTCACCAAGAAAGATATGAGCTGCACAGGCACTGGATAGACCAACACCTATATCACACAGAGAAGAAACAGAGTCAGATCAGCTTCAGTAGTGGGCATCAGTCCCCCATGGCCAGCACGTCTTGGCACACAGGGAGAAGGTCTGCACCCACCATTCTCCTGCTCCAAAAAAGAACCCCTTCCCTCCCCACTGGGGACAGAGCAGTGGCATTGGCCAGGTACCATATAATGCACATGCCTAAGTGGAACAAAGGGGTACACATGAAGTCTAAAACAGGGAAAGATCCCCATACAAGGAGATAAGCCCAGCCCAGGCTATGAGGACTCTATTGTCTGGCAAGGAAGTGTTCTAGGCTGAAGACCCAAAAGACAAACATTTTCCCAATATTGCTTAATGAACATGGTCATTGACTGAGTCAACTACCATATTCTCTTTTCTGAAGCCTACTTTCCTAACTAGGCCTTTCAAAGCTGTTTGAGAGGAAGTAGTAGGTGTCACCATTTGGCACTTGGAACAGGAATGTCAGACAGCACTAAGGGAGTTCATGGGAATCTATTGATTGATAGACTAAATATTCAAACTTTGATCAAGTACTATGTGCTAGCTACTAGACACATGACGAATAAGACTCAGTCCCTGTCCTCGAGGGGCAGTATACAGGCAGAAGTAGATTTCAGACAGAAGTAGACTCAGTAGGTATCCTCCATCCAGACCTAGAGAGCAAGATCTGAATTCTAGAATGGTAGGATTATAGAGCCAGGAAGGACCTCAGAGAAGAATGGTTTAACCAGTCACAATAATAAAACTGACCATCATTTGTTGAGCCTGGCACCAGAAGCCCCCCAAGTCCCCCAGGCCCACGCCATCCAGTTTCTGTGCTCATACTGAGGAAGAAAACTGTATCCTACAACCTCTCCTCTTACTCTTCAGGACAAACCTCAACTGAGCCCCTAAGGATGGGATCTGTCTTCACTGGTCTTCCCTCCATCCAGAGAGCCCAGTCATATGTAGCCCAGATGCCCTGAAGTCTGCCAGAGGAAACAGAGTGCAGTCAGAGGCACAGGTACAACCACTGTTTCATCCCTGAAGGCTTCCTTTCCCAGGTGGGGCATCAGAAATTTGGACATATTTCTAGAGGTTGGAGTGGGTTTGGGGAGAACTCAGGGACCACTCTGCATGGCTCCCTGAGAATTTAGTAGGCTCTCTGAGGCAATTCTCATAAAGAGTCCAAACCTTTGATAATAGTTCCAAAAAAGTGCTAGAGCCCTGGGCCTCTGAAGAAGCAGTCTGCCTGACTCTTACATCCCTCTTGCTATCTTAGTCTTTGTCTCATTCTGCCACATCTTTTAGTTGATGTTATATCTGTGATGGGGAAGAAACAAAACAAGGCAAATCATAGAGAGGATTTCGAATTCTGCTCTTCTACCCACTGGTGGTGTGGCATCCCTTGATCCAGTCTGGACCTCAGTTTTTTCATCTGTTAAATTGAGGCTAATGATGCAGACTTTGATGGGCACTCCAGGCGGACATGCACCTGAAATGTAAAATCAAGTAGCAGCTTAGTGCATGGCACACAGAAAGTGTTCAAGAAATGTACAGTTGCAATGAAATGTAAGCTAGAGAGTTCTCCAGTGATGGGTAACTGGAATGCTGAACAGTGCCGCAAGAGCCCAGATGAATCCTCTTCTCAACGGCAGCTTAGTGGTTTTCTCCTCACACCACACAGCATGCTATTATCCCTTCTAACTTTGATTGTTGAAATCATGACTGAGGCTAACCAATCTGTAACAAGTGTCTCTAGTGGTAATCTTCAGATTGTCTAATCCAATGTTTTATTATTAAGTATATATTGGACTGAAATAGAATTTCTCAAATTTATTCAGAGTAAACACAGCTTTGCAAATTACCCACTTCGCCCCTTCCAGATGGTAGTTAGAAATGCTGGCCAAATGCAAGCATTTATCGGGTGCATTTATTTAGGTGCCAATTTGAGTTCAAAACCCTGCCCTCTTTACTTGTGTGCAAATAAATGGAAATTGATTTTGAGAATTTGGAAGCAAAATTTTCATACTGGCTGGTATATAAACAATCAATAGCCAGATTTTTCTCAGGGATCACTATCTTTGCTGGCATTTTGGTATATAAGACAAGGTTGATAAGTCTCATTTGCTAGCCCCAAGGTCAATGCTTCCTGCACCAAGATGGTATGCAGTTTGTTTAAGTACTTCCATCTGGAGGCTTGCAAAACTTGGATATCCTCACTAATATGTGAAAACAGCTCTGAAACCATGACAAAGTACTGGGGTTTGCCATACTCCAGACCAAAAGATTTACCTTAGGACCATTCCAATTTAGTTGTTAGCTAAGCATAGGAATAACTCAAGGAACAATACAAGCCTAAAGGACTGGTTCGGTATCCTGGTGACTAACATCAGATTTCACTTTCTGAGGCAGAGGCATGGTATAAAGACATCTCGAGTTGTCAACAATAGGAAATACAAAGCAGATCCACCCTAAGCTGTGAGAGGTACACAGTTACAGCCTCCCACACATAGGCAAGTTGACTCTTTGGATGATGTCAACCCTCACCCAGTGAATAAATGTACAGACACAGCCCCTACTAAATGAATGAACAACTACTATTTATTTATTCAGCAAATATTTCCTAAGTGCCTACTGTGTACACTGAGCTAGAAACTGGTAAAGAATCCTGCTTTCGTGGGGATTTCATTGACTAACATAAGCAGTTCGGAAAATGTGAAAGCTTTCCCCTCTAAGTTCCAGTTCAAGGCAAGGGTTCCCACACTTGTCACTTCTATTTAACATGGAATAGTACCACTGGAAGACTTAGCCAGAACAATTAGACAAGAAGAAAAAATAAAGGCATCCAGAAAGAAAGGTAAGAAGTAAAATGATCTCTGTTTGCAGATGACATGATCATAAATGAAGAAAATACTAAATGCTCAACAACAACAACAACAAAAATCTACTAGAGGGACACCTGGGTGGCTCAGTTGATTGAGATCCAACTCTTGATTTGGTTCAGGTCATGACCTCAGGGTCATGAGAACAAGCCCTGCATCAGGCTCCACCTCAATGGGGAATCTGCTTGAGATGCTTTTCTTCTCACTATCCTTCTGCCCCTCCCCGAATTTGTGCACACACATTCTCTCTAAAAAAAAATCTATTAGACAAATTCAGTAAAGTTGCAGGATACAAAATGAACATACAAAAATCAGTGGCATTTCTACATTCAATAAACTATCTGAGAAGGAAACTAACAATCCCATTCATAATAATAACAAAAGGAATAAAACACTGAGGAATAAACTTAACCAAGAGGATGGAAGACCTATATACCAAAAATTACAAAACATCAATAAAGAAAATTAAAGAAGACATACATAAATGAAAGAGAGACCATGTTCGTGGATTGGAAGAACACTATTAAAATGTCCATACTTACCAACATGGTCTATAGATTCAATGCAAACCCTATCAAAATTCCAATGGTATTTTCCACAGAAATTGAAATATAATCCTAAAATTTATATGAAACCACAAAAGACCCAAAATAACCAAACCAATCTTGAGCAAGAAGAATGAAGTTAGGAGTGCCTGGGTGGCTCAGTCAGTTAAGTGTCTGACTCTTGATCTCAGGGTTGTGAGTTCAAGCCCCATGTTGAGCTCCGACATGAAGCCTACTTTAAAAAAGTAAGTGATTTTGGGAAAACTGGATATCTGCTTGCAGAATAATGAAATTGGACCCATATCTCACATCATATGCAAAAATCACTTATAAATAACTAATGACTAAAATATAAGACTACAAGAAGAAAACAAAGAAAAAGCTTCTTCACATTGATCCAGGCAATGATTATTTTAGTATGACCTCAATATAGAAACAACAAAAGCAAAAGTAGATAACTGGGACTGTATCAGACTACATGGCTGCTGCATGGCAAGAGAAACATTCAGGGGCGCCTGGGTGGCTCAGTGGGTTAAAGCCTCTGCCTTCGGCTCAGGTCATGATCCCAGGGTCCTGGGATCGAGCCCCACATCGGGCTCTCTGCTCAGCAGGAAGCCTGCTTCCCTTCCTCTCCCTCTGCCTGCCTCTCTGCCTACTTGTGATCTCTGTCAAATAAATAAATAAAATCTTTAAAAAAAAAGAGCAAGAAACATTCAGTGGAGCCAAGAGACAACCTACAGAATGGGAGAAAATACTTGAAAACCATACATCAAGCAAAAAGGGGGTTAATATTCAAAATATGTAACTAGCTCATACAACTCAACAGCAAAAACAAACAAAAATCTCCAAATAATCTAATTAAAAAATGGGCAAGGAACTTGAATACGCATTTTTCAAAAGAAGACATAGAAAAGGGCACCAGGTATATAAGAAGTTGCTCAACATGATTCATCATCAGGGAAATGTGAATGGAGAAATCACCTCACACCTGCTCTGCTATCATCAAAAAGGCAAAAGGTAACGTGTTGGTGAAGATGGGGAGAAAACGGAAGCTTGGTGCACTGCTGGTGACAATCTAACTGGGTACAGCCATTAGAAAACAACAGAGACATACCTTGTTTTAATACATTTCACATTATTGCACTTCACATATACTGTGTTCTTTACAAATTGAAGGTTTGTGGCAACCCCGTGTCGAGCAAGTATATTGGTATGATTTCTTTAATAGCATTTGCTTGCTTCATGTCTCTGTGTCACATTTTGGTAATTCTTGCAATATTTCAAGCTTTTTGATTATTATCATATTTGTAATGCTGATCTATGATCAGTGATTATGACTTGCTGAAAGCTCAGATGATGTTTTGAATTTTTTAGCAATAAACTATTTTTTAATTAAGGTATGTAATTGTTTTTTCAGACATGCTATTACACAATAGACTACAGTATGGTGCAAACATAGCTTTTATATGCACTAGGAAGCCAAAAAAAATCATTTAACTTGTTTTATTGCAATATTCACTTTATTATACTGGTCTGGAAATGAATATGCAAAATAGTTTCCTCAAAAAATTAAAAATAAAAATAAATGAAAATTAGAAGTACCATATGATCCAGCAATCCCACTTCTGGATATATATCCAAAGGAATTAAAATCTATATCTCAAAGAGATATCTGCATTCCATGTTCATTGCTGAATTATGCAAAATAGCCAAGATATGTAAACAACCTAAGTGCCCATCAACAAATCAATGGATAAAGAAAATTGATATGTATATACAACAGAATATCATTTACCCTGGAGATTCCTTAAGAAATTAAAAATAGAGTTACCCTATGACCCTGCAATTGTACTACTGGGTATTTACCCCAAAGATACAGACGTAGTGAAAAGAAGGGCTATATGTACCCCAATGTTCATAGCAGCAATGGCCACAATTGCCAAACTATGGAAAGAGCCAAGATGCCCTTCAACAGACGAAAGGATAAAGAAGATATGATCCATATATACAATGGAATATTACACCTCCATCAGAAAGGATGAATACCCAACTTTGTATCAACATGGACGGGACTGGAGGAGATTATGATGAGTGAAATAGTCAAGCAGAGAAGTGAATTATTATACGGTTTCACTTACTTGTGGAGCATAAGGAATAACACGGAGGACATTAGGAGTTGGAGAGAAGTGAGTTGGGGGAAATCAGAGGGGGAGTTGAACCATGAGAGACTGTGGACTCTGAGAAACAAACTGAGGGTTTTGGAAAGAAGGAGGGTGGGGGGTTGGGTGAGCCTGGTGGTGGGTATCATGGAGGGCATGTATTGCATGGAGCACTGGGTGTGGAGCATAAACAATGGATCTTGAACAATGAAAAAATAAAATAAGAGTAAAAAATAATCATTCACCCTTAAAAAAAAAAAAAGAAAAATCTGCCATTTAAGACAACATGAATGAACTTGGAGGACATTAAGCTAAGTGAAATAAGCCAGCCACGTAAAAACAAATATTAAATGATCTCACTTATTTTTTTTAGAGAGGGGGACAGGGTGGGGAGGGGCAGGGAGAGGGAGAGCGAGAATATCAAGCAGACTCCACACCCAGTGCAGAGCCTGAGATCATGATCCAAGCCAAGACCAAGAGTTGAAGCTTAACCAACTGAGCCACCCCTGCATGATCTCCCTTATATGTGGAATCTAAAACAGCCAAACTCACAGAAGCACAGAGTCGAATTGTGGTTGCCAGAGGCTGGTGGTGGGGTTGCTAGGGAGAGATAGTCAACAAGTACATAGTCTCGGTTTTGCAAGATGAATAAATTATGGAGATCTAATGTACAGCAATATAAATATAGTCCAAAATACTCTATTGTATACTTGAAATTTGCTAAGAGGGAAGATCTTCAGTATTCTCACAAAAAAAAAAAGAAGAAGAAGAAGAAAGAAATAGTATGTGAGGTAAATTCATACATTAATTATCTTGATTTTGGCTATTCAAAATGTACACAAGTATCAAAACATCAAGACTTAAACTTTAAACATAGCTAATTTTTATTTATCAATTATATGCCAATAATAACAGGGGAAGGAAATTTAGGTTATTCTAAGTCCTTTGAAGTTCTACATAAATTTTAGAAGCTCCTTCTCAATTTTTACAAAAGAATCTTCCAGTATTTTTATTTTATTGCATGAATCTAGTAGTTAATTTGGGGAGAATGAACATCTTAATAATATCAAGTCTTAAAAAAATAATATCAAGTCTTAACCAGCCATTTTTGTGCTTTTTAATGTGGAGATCTCATGCATGTCTGTTATTTTTTCCCTAAATCATGTAATGTTTTTGAGGCAATTGTTAACAGAATTGTTTGCTCAAATTTTTTCCAAGTGTTTTGTGCCACTATAAATATATATTATTTTTTGATTGTTTAATTTTTAAAAATATTTTATTATTATCATTTTTAAAATTTGAGGGTAGTTGACACATAATGTTACATTAGTTTCAGGTATATGATTTGGTGATTTGACAGGTTTATACATTAGTCTATGTTCATCATAAGTATAGCTACCACCTGTTCCATCACATTGCTATTAGAGGATCATTGACTGTGGGGCTCCTGAATGGCTCAGTTGGTTTAGTGCCTAACTCATGATTTCGGCTCAGGTCATGATCTCAGGGTCATAAGCTCAAGCCCCACATCAGGCTCCATGCTCAGTGCAGTCTTCTTGAGATTCTCTTTGCCTGTCCCCTTGCTTGTGCACTCTATCTCTTAAATAAAATCTTCTTTTAAAAAATCAGGATCTTGGGGCACCTGGGTGGCTCAGTGGGTTGAGGCTTCTGCCTTCAGCTCAGGTCATGATCCCAGGTTCCTGGGATCGAGCCCCACATCAGGCTCTCTGCTCCGCGGGGAGCCTGCTTCCTCCTCTCTCTCTGCCTGCCTCTCTGCTTACATGTGATCTCTGTCTGTCAAATAAATAAATAAAATCTTTTTAAAAATCAGGATCTTTAAAGAAAATATCATTAACTATACTCCTTATGCTCTGCTTTTTATTCCTGTGACTTATTCTGTAACTGGAGACCTGTATCTCCCTCTCCCCTTCTCTCATTTTGCCCAACATGCCATTCTCCTATCCTCTGGCAACCATCAGTTATCTGTGTTTATAGATTCTGCTTTTTGTTTATTCATTTTTTAGATTCCATTTATGAGTGGAATCATATGTTATTTGTGTTTCTCTGTCTAACTTATTTCACTTAGCTTAATACTCTCTGGGTCAATCCATGTTGTCTAAAATAGCACAATCTCATCCTTTTTAATGGTCATATACTATTTGTGTGTGTGTGTGTGTGTGTGTGTGTGTGTGTACACACCACATTCCTTATCCATTCATCTATTGATACTTAGGTGGCTTCCATGTCTTGGCTATTGTAAATAATACTATAATAACCACAGGGGTGTATATATCTTTTCAAGTTAGTATTTCATTTTCCCTTGATAAATACCCAATTGTGAAACTATTAGATTATGGTATTGTATTTCTATTTTTAATTTTTTGAGGATCCTCCATACCATTTTCCACAGTAGCTATACCAATTCATAGTCCCACCAAGAGTAGACAAGGGTTCCTTTTTCTCCACATATTTGCCAACATTTGTTGTTTCTTATTTTCTTGATTTTAACCATTCTAACAGGCATGAGGTGATATCTTATCATGGTTTTGATTTGCATCTCCCTGATGATGAGTGATGTTGAGCATCTTTTCACGTGTCTGTTGGTCATCAGGATGTCTTCTCCGGGAAAATGTCTATTTAGATCCTCAGCTCATTTCTTAAATCAGATTGGGGGTTTTTTGGTATCGAGTTGTATGAATTCTTTATATATTTCAGATATCAATCTCTTATTGGATATGTCATTTGTAAATATCTTCTCCCATTCAGTAGGTTGTCTTTTTCTTTTCTTGACAGTTTACTTCACTGTGCAAAAGCTTTTTATTTTGATGGAGTCCAATAGCTTATTTTTGCTTTTGTTTCCTTTTTCTCAGGAGACATCAGGAGACAAATGCTGCTATGGCTCATGTCAGAGAAATTACTGCCTGTGCTCTCTTCTAGGATTTCTATTGTTTCAGATCTCATGCATAGGCCTTTAATCCATTTTGAGTTTATTTTTGTGTATGGTGTTAGAAAATAATCCAGTTTCATTCTTTCACATGTAGCTGTCCAGTTTTCCTAGCACCATTTATTGAAAAGACTGTCTTTTCCCCATTGTATATTCTTGCTTCATCTGTCATCCACTAATTGACCACATAAAGATGGGTTTATTTCTGGGTCTGTATCCTGATCCATTGATCTATGTGTCTGTTTTTGTGCCAGTACCATACCGTTTTAATTATTACAGCTTTGTAGTATATCTTGAAATCTCAAATTGTGATACCTCCAGTTTTGGACTTATTTCTTGGGACTACATTGGCTATTCAGGGCCTTCTGTTGTTCCATACAAATTTTGCTGTTATTTGTTCTAGTTTTGTGAAAAATGCTATTAGCATTTGGATAGGGATTGCACTGAATCTATATATTGCTTTAGATAATATGGAAACATTGACAATATTAATCCCTCCAAACCATCAGCATGGACTATCTTTCTATTTGCTTGAGTCATCTTCAATATCTTTTATCATCATTTTATAGTTTTCAGAGTACAGGTCTTTCACCTCTTTAAGTTTATTCCCATGTATTTTTTTTGGATAATTATAAATGTTATTTTTTTAAATTTCTCTTTCTGTGTCTTTGTTTTTAGTGTATAGAAATGCTACCAATTTCTGAGTATTAATTTTGTATCCTGCCACTTTACTGAATTCACTTATTACTTCTAGTAGTTTTTGGTGGAGTCTTCAGGATTTTCTATGTACGGTATCATGTTGTGTGCAAACAGTGGCAGTTATCTTCTTTACCAGTATGGATGCCTCTGATTTCTTTTTCTTATCTGGTTGCTGGGGCTATGACTTCAAGTACTATATTCAATAAAAGTGGTAAGAGTAGACATCCTTGTCTTGTTCTTGACCTGAGAGAGCGAGCTCTCAGTTTTCAACACTGAGGATGGTGTTAGCTGTGGGTTTTTCATGTGGCCTTTATTATGTTGAGGTATGTCCCTTCTAACCCTATTTTGTTGAGAGTTTTTACCATAAATGGATGTTATACTTTGTCAAATGCTTTTTCTACATCTTTTGAGATGATCATATGATTTTTTATCCTTTGTTTTGTTGATGTGGTATATAATGTTGATTGATTTGCAAATACTGAACCATCCTTGCATCCTGGGAATAAATCCCACCTGATCTTGGTGAATGACCTTTTTAATGTATCATTGTATGCAGCTAGCAAATATGTTGTTGAGGATTTTTGCATCTATGTTCATAAGGGATACTGGCTTTTCCCAGGAATATTGCTTATCTCTGTTTCATTTAGTTCTTTTTCTGAGTATTTTTTTCTTATTTTTTCTTCTGGAACATACTCTTGCCTCCCTATTTTGCTTGATTTTTGTGATTGTTTCTATGGATTAGGTGGAATGGCTACTTCTCCTAAATTGAAGGAGAGGTCTATGGATTAGGCAGAAGGGCTTCTCCTAAAGTCGAATGAGTGGTCTTGTGTATGGTGTCCCCTATGCAGGCTATGTGTGCTTAGTGACTTGCTGGTTGGCTGGAGCTGCAGCTGTATATGCTAGTACTCTTTTAAACCATAGTGTGTGTCTGTCTCTTTGCTGTTCTCTTGCCATTCTATCTTTGTTCAGTAGCTGTTGAGTCAATCCTCAGTTCTTGTTCAGGAGGAACTCTTCTAATAATAGGCGTAATTTGGGGTGTGTTCTATGCGGGAGGTGACTTTAGAGGCTCCCTACATCATTATCTTGGATTGGAATTCTATCACTATTTTTTTTATATTAAGTCACATCACCTTGGTTGATTCACTTAGTAGTTTGACTAATTGTTTTGTAGATTCCCTATAATTTTCTACATAAACCATCATGTTGTATATGACTAGAGATGCTTAAGTTTTCTTTTCCAATATTTATGCCTTTGATTTACCTTACTTATTGAACTTCCTAGGATCTCTAGAATAATGTTCAATAGAAGTGGTGAGACAGGGTATCCTTGTCTAATTCTGAGTTTAGGGGAAAGTATTTGTATTTGATCAATAAATATCATGAGACCTGTGGGTTACCATATGGAGGAAGTTTCCTTCCATTTCTAGTCTGCTAAGGTTTTCTTTTGTATCATGAACAGGTGTTGGATTTTTGTCAAAATCTTCTTACATCTGTTGGAATAATCATATTTTTTCCTTTTATTCTTTTTATACATTGCTGGCTTCAACTTAGTATTTTATAAAGGACTTTTGCATCTGTGTACACAAAGTATACTGGTTTCTAGTTCTTTCTCTGCAACATTTTGCAAGACTTTGGTATCAAGATTTTGCTGCTTTATAGAAAAATGTATAAAATGAACCTCCTTTTCCATTTTCTGAACAAGTTTGTATATGATTAGTGGCATTTCTTCCTTAAATATTTTATTCAATTCACCAGTGAAAATTCACCAGCATTATCATCCAGCTGGTTGTTCAACCTCTTAAGTCATCTGAGACCCTTCATTGTCGACTCTGTCTTACATATAATCAATCACCCACACTTGTCAATTTACCACCTGGATCTGTGAGAATTCTAGTCAGGCAAGAGAAACCACTCCAGAAATTTCAAACATGGGGCTTTTAAAGAAGAGAACTGGTTGAATAGGTAAACAAATTGCTGGGAAGCCAAACAGCAATCATAAGGTAACCCAGAGATTAGCTACTACCTACCCACCAAGGATTAAAGAACAATAAGTGTAGTTAGTGTTATCACAGACCAGAATTTATAGCCTTCCAGTGGGAGCTAGAACAATAGTGGGAACTGCTGGTAGGAGCTGAGATCATGTAGACAAGGGCTATGAGGAAACACAGAAGGAGCACAGCCACTGCCGAACATGGTGTCCAAAGTAGAACAAAAAGAGAGAGAGAGAAAAAAAGAAAGAGAGAGATAAATACCCTGGATTTCCCCCTTCAGTGTTTACCATTCATTCTCTATATTGCTGTCAAATTTCTATTTCTAACATGTACATAATGGCATTACTCTGCTTAGACTCTTTTCATATTTCTCACTCAAATGTGCACAAAATTGAAATTCTTTTGCATGAAATATGTGCTAGCTTTCTGTTGTCAAATAACAAATTACCTCAAACTTAGCATTTTAAAACAACACAAATTTATGACCTCACAGTTTCCAGGCATAGGTTAACTGGGTCCTCTGCTCAGGGTCTCACCACCCTGAAACTGAGGGGTGGGCTAGGGCTACAATTTTCATATGAGGCTTGGGGTTCTTTTCCATGATCATTCAGGTTGTCAGCAGTGTTCACTTCCTTGTATTTGTAGGAATGATGGCCCCATTTTATTGCTAGCTGTTTGCCAGAGACCATTCTCAGCTGCCAGAGGCCACCTGCAATTCCTTGTCACATGCTCCCCATAGGCAGTTCACAACAATTTTTCTTCCTTCCTGGCAAGCACAGGTTCATGTCTCTGACTTTTTAATCCCTATTTAACAGCCCATTTGATTGAGTCAGACCCATATGATATAATCTTCCTTTTTGATCGACTCAAAGTCAGTGAACTAGTACTCTACACACTGGAGTGATAGCCCATCGTATTCATAGGTCCTGCCTCCTACATTCAAGAGGTAAGGGAATTTGAACAGGAAAACCATACCAGTTAACACTGAGAATCTTGGGGACCATCTTAGATTTCTATATACAAATCCCTAGTCCTTGCCTACCTATCTAGCTTCAACTCGGACAACTCTCTGCCATCCCCTTGTAATTTCACTCTAGAATTACAGAACTAGGTAGAGACTCTGGAATATATATTCCCTTACTTCTGTACATGCTACATCTCTCTACCAGGAATGTTCCTCCTCTCATCTGTCTACCAGGTAAACTTCCATGGATCCTTTAAGTCTCAGCTGTTACTTCCTCTATGAGGACTCCCTTGACTCCCTGGCTGGGTTAAGTGCTTCTTCTACTCTGCTTTCACTGTGTTTTGTACCTGTCCCCTTAAAATGAACCTCCGTTAGCCCGAGTTTCTTGAGAGAATGTACCCTATCTTTTTGGCTATATCTGCACATCTAGTACAGTGCACGCAAAAACTTTGTCAGGTGATGGTGGGGTGAATGAGTGAATTAATGGATAGCCAAGCAGTTATAAGAAGTCTGGTATAGGGAGAAGGTGCTGAAGATCTGTAGTAGATTTGCAGATTTGTAGAGGGCTTTATATGCCATACCAAGGGACTGGGACTTATCCTGAAAGCAACAGGGAGCCATTGGAAGGTTTAAAAGCAGAGAATGAAATTATGAGATTCGTGTTTTAGTAAGCTCACTCTAAAACTGTGCACCAGTGTTTCTCAAAGTGTACTCCTTTGACCATCTGCGTCAGAATCAGTGGTGTTAGTAGAAATGCATATTGACAAACTCCAGACCTGTAGCAGAAGATTACCAAAAACTGGAGGTTGGGAATCTGAATTTAGCATAATCCTCCCCCTTCATGATTTTTATATTCACTAAAGCATGAGAACTGGGGCACTTACTGGATGTGTGTAAACCTGGACAAGTATCTCCACTGCTCTCTCCCTCAGCGTCCTCCATCTGTAATATGGCAATGATAATAGCACCTACCTTACAGAATTGTGAGAATTAAGGTAATGAATATGAAGCTCTTAGAAAATACCCAGTATACAATAAGAACTCTATATGCATTATGTATATGTTATTTCTTGAAAGAGTAAGAGTGGAAAAAGAAGAATCTGTTAAAGTCAACTGGGTGGGTAATGCTGTGGGCCTGACTTAAAGCACTGATAGTGGGAATAGAAAAGAAGGGCAGAGTTGATGGGCATTTGGAGAGATCATTAACAGGACTTGTTCACTGACTGGACAGAGATTATCAACAGGACTTGTTCACTGATTGGACTGATTGGACAGGGGACTGGAGAATAAGAAGTTAGAGTTGAAACTAGAGGAGGTAAGGGATGAAACAACTTTTGGAAGGAAAGTTCTGAGTTCATTTTGGAATATGGTAAGTCTGAGATGCCTCCAAGTCTTCCAAGTCAAGTTGTCCTGATAGACTGGCTAACACACCGCAGTGAAAATAGCATCAAACACATGGTTGCCCAGACTTGTTCAGTCCAAAATTATCTGTAATCCCAAGTCATTCACCCAGATCCATTAGGAGTTCCTCTGCAAGCCAGACATCAGAACAGGGAATGGGGTGGCAATTCTACCTTAACCTCTGGGGCCAACCTAGAGACTAGTTTCAATTACAATCCAACTCATTAGACATGTTCTTCTCAAGCCAAATGTTGCACGGCTCAACTGAACCAAGACCAAGAATTTTCATCTCCATTTGCAAAGGTCTCTCAAATGATAGCAGGCAGAGCACAATAGCCACTGAGGATTAAACATAAGTGTGATCACTTAACAAAACCAAGGCAGGGGAAGGAATGTTGCAAAGTGATGCCTTCCAACCCTTAAGATATGTGAAAGAGGGAGCCAAAAGCCCACGGTATTTGCTTTTAAAGCTGTTTCAGCTGTTTTAATCAGCTGCTTGTCAATTCCTTCCTAAAATAGGACACATGATATAAAAATAAAATAAGGGGACAAACAGGTTTCATGATGAAAATGTTGCTGTGGAGTAGTGATTTATCAGAGATCTTTCGTCACTGTCAAAAAACATTCAAAATCACTTCGACCCATTTTTAATATCAGTTTGGCCCAAGGTAATGTAAGTGTGACCCAACACCTTTGCTGTTTACATAGACTCCTTTGTGCAGTCTTGCCTCTGCATACGGCTAAGGCTTACATTTAGCTTAAAAGGTCTCAGGGAATTTATACATCAATTAATTGTACTGGAGACCTGTTCCCTAGCTGTTTCTCATTTAATCATAACGGATCAGCCTTTTCAGGAGTTCTGATGCACCCAGAATGAGGCCCAGCTGATTTATATAATCTGCACGTCAGTTGTCTCTTCCCTGCTGGTAGGCTGTAGGAAAGACTGGCCGCCAACTGCTGTCAATATTGTTGATATTTATGCCTGAGCATTAGGAGGATATAAGCTTTATAAATTATCTATGACTTTTTATGAACAGATCTCAAATGTGATCAGTGGGATAGTATAAATGACAAAACACTAGCACAAATAATTAATTTCTTCCATACAGTCTGACAATAAAATACAAGACCCTCAGAAACCCCCCGTTTTTTAAACTACCATGAAGCTGATATCACAACTCATCACACTCCCTTGTGATAGCTTCTTCTGTGACTGGCTCTGGCCCAGAGTCTCAGGGTTGGGGGTTATCAGAGCAATGGGAATAATTTTTCAATGAAAGCTTCCTTCTCCAACGAAATTAGCAAATTTATTTGCCCCCTACAAGACCTCTATAGATTCTTCTACTTCTTGTAATAATTATGATAGTACTGAATATAAAAAATCATATTTTAAAACACTGAGGTTTATATTTTGCCTAGTTCCTATGTATTTTTTAGTATAAATTAACACAAGCAGTATATGCATGTGGTTTAAAAAAATCAAGTACTGGGGTTAAAGCCTCTGTCTTCGGCTCAGGTCATGATCTCAGGGTCTTGGGATCGAGCCCCGCATCAGACTCTCTGCTCGGCAGGGAGCCTGCTTCCTCCTCTCTCTCTCTGCCTGCCTCTCTGTCTACTGTGATCTCTGTCAAATAAATAAATAAAATCTTTAAAAAAAATCAAGTACCACAGAAGGGCGTATTTTGAAAAGTGAGTCTCCCCTGCCCCCATGCTAGACTTCCCAGAGGCCATTATTGCAACAGTTTCCTACATCTCCTTCCAGTAATTTTTAACATTGATATACAAATATGTATATATACATCCTTTTAAATCATAAATGGGAATATACTGCACAAACTATCCTGTACCTTATTTCTTTTCATTGCCTGACTTGCTTAGGAGACCTCCATTATCACCCTAACCCAATTTCCTCATGTCTTCCCTATACTTCTGCAGTAACACATTTGATTGAAATTCTTATTGAGATAATTGAAAATTCCTATTCTAATTTAATAAATAATACAGAAAGATCACTTTCTTGCTTTGCCCAGTTTACCCACATGGCAACATTTTGCAAACTATAGTATAATATCACAACTAGGATACTGACATTGATATAATCAGCCGATGTTATTAAAATTATCCCAGTTTTACTGATCCTCGTGTGTGTGTGTGTGTGTGTGTGTGTGTGTGTGTGTGTATGCATGTTCTATATTTACTTCTATACATTTTTCCCTTTGGCATAGGTTCATGTATCCATCACAAAACATACTCAACAGTTCCAACAACATAATGATCCCTCCTGTTTTCCTTTATAATCATACTCACCTCCTCCCTCCTGCTACACCTCCCTCAACCCTAATCACTGACAACCACTAATTAGCCCTCCATTTTAAAATTTTTGTCATTTCAAAACTGTTATATAAATGAATCATGCTTTTTAAACTTTTTGGGATTCGTTTTTCACTCAGCATAATTTCCTGGGGATTCGTCCAAGTTGTTACATGTATCAATAGTTGATGCTTTTTTATTGCTGAGAAGCAGTCTTCCATGGTATGGATATACCATAGTTTCTTTTAACCATTCACTTTTTGAAGAACATCTGCGGTGTTTCTAGTTTCTGTCTACTAAGATTAAAGCTGTGGTGGGCCAGTTGTGCAATAGATTAATACATGTGACTATAGAAGAAAAAAGCAGCTATGAACATTTGTGTACGTTGTATAAATATAAATTTTCCAGGGCGCCTGGGTGGCTCAGTCAGTTAAGCATCTGCCTTTGGCTCAGGTCACGATCTCAGGGTCCTGGGATCAAGCCCTGTGTTGGGCTCTCTGCTCAGTGGGGAGTCTGCTTCTCCCTCTCACTTTCCCTCCATTCTTTCTCTCTCTCAAGTAAATAAATAATATCTTTTTTAAAAAACAAAAGTTTTCCATTTCTCTGGGATAAAGGCCTGAAAGTACCATTGTTGGGTCATATGATAACTGCATTAAGGCTCTGCAAAACTGGTTTCCAGACCAGCTGTAACATTTTATATTTTCTCAGAGATGTATGAGTGATCTAGTTTCTCTGAATCCTCACCAACATTTGGTACTGTAATTATTTTTTATTTTAGCCATTTGGATAGATGTATAGTCCTACTTCATTTTGGCTCCAATTTGCATTTCCTTGATGGCGAATGATGTTGAACATGTTTTCATGGACTTATTTGCCATCTGTGTAACCACTTTGGTGAAATGTTTCTTCATGAGGTCTCCTGATCATTTTATAATTTGTTCTGTTACTGCTGAGTTTTGAGATCTCTTTATATATTTTTAGTACTAGTCCTTTGTCAGATACATTGTTTGCAAATATCTTCTCCCAGCCCATAATTTATCTTTCATCCTCTTCACATAGACTCTCAAAGAACAAAAGTTTTCATTTTGATGAGGTGAAATTTTTCTAGTCTTCCTTTTAGGAATCATGCTTTGATATCAAGTCTAAGAACTCTTTACCTAGCCCTAGTTCCCAAAGATTATCTCCTATGATTTTTCTAAAAGTTTTATAGTTTGTATGTTTTACATTTAAGTCTGTAACACAATTTGAGTTAATTTTTATATTAGAGTATGAGATTTAGGAGGAAGTTTGTTTTGTTTTGTTTTTGCCTATGGATGTTGAATTGCTCCAGCACTCTGTTGAGAAGACTATCCTTCTGTTGATTACTCTCATACAATTGTTAAGAACAACTGAGCATATTTTCGTGAGGGTCCATTTCTAGATTCTTTATGTCATTCCACTGACCAGTGTGTCTATCTCTTCATACGATCTTGATTACTGTAGCTATATGGTAAGCTTTATTATCAGGTAAAGCAATTCCTCCCACATTATTCTTCTTCAAAGATTTTTTAAATCTGTCCCATGGCCTGTGCCTTTCCATACAAATTAGAATAAGTTTGTCTATATCTGTGCCCTCTCCCCCAAAAAACCAGTTGGTGGTGTTTACATTGATCAGTTTGAGGAGAGGTAACATCTTTAGTATGTTGAGCCATCCATTCCATAAACTTGGTACATTTTTCCATTTGTTTTTAATTTCTTTCACCAGCATTTTGTAATTTCAATCATATAGCTCCTATACCTGTTTTGCTCCACATACTCCTAAGGATTTTGCTTTATTTGGAGCAACTGTAAATGATACTGTTTTTTTGTTTCCATAGGTGCAGTGTTAGTATAAGAATGTGATTGGTTTTTGTGTTTTGCTCTTATAACCTACAACCTTGCTGAATTCACTTATTATTTCTAAAAGTTTCTTATAGATTACTTGTTTTTTTTATATATGTAATCATGTCACCTCAAAACAGGAAGAGATTTTTCATTTCTAATTTGTATGTCTTTTTCTTGTCTGGATGTAGAGGTTACAACTTACAGTACTATGGTGAATGACAGTGGCAAGAGCAGATATATTTGATTTGTCCCTGATGTCAAGAGTAAACAATTGTTGGGGCGCCTGGGTGGCTCAGTCGGTTAAGCATCCAACCCTTGATATTGGCTCAGGTCATCATCTCAGGGTTGTGAGACTGAGCCCCATGTTGGCTCCATGCTGAGCATGCAGCCTGCTTAAAATTCTCTCTCTGCCCCTCCACACCACCCTTCCCTCTCCCTCCCACTCTAAAAATAATAAATAAATAAATAAGAGTAACCCATTCTCTCTTTCACCATTGAGTATGCTAGCTCTAAGTTTATTGGTGAAGCTCTTAATAAACTTGAGATAATTCTTTTCCATTTCTAACTTCCTGAGACTTTTTATCATTGATGAGTGTTGGATTTTGACAAATGCTTTTTATGTATAAGTTGATATGATCACATGATTATCTTTCTTTAGCTTCTTGATATAGCAGATTACATTGATTGTTCCTCAAATGCCGATCATGCCTTGCAACTTGGCCACAGTGTAAAACTCTTTTTATACATTGCTGAATTCAGTTTGCTAATATTTTGTTGGTATTTTTGGCATATAAATTCATGAGATATATTGGTCTATCATTTTCTTTCTTCTTTTTTTTCCTTCTTTTTGTACTGTCTTTATCTGGTTTTGGAATCAGATAATATTGTCCTCATAAAATGTGCTGAAAAGCGCTGCCATCATCACTAGGCATTCCTCAACAGGTGCCCAACAATTATATGGAGAGGAGTGAAATCACTGAATAGTTTTCAAATAAACATGAGTTTTTGGTAGATTCCTTGTATTCTGTTGCCATGAAAACTTGTTAAAGGAGGTTATGAACTGAATGTTTGCATTTCCCTTCCCTCCCCAAATCCATATGTTGAAGTCCTCTAATGTTATTTGGAAGTATGGACATTGGGTGCTGGTTAGATTTAGATAAGGTCATGGGGATGGGACCATCATGATCATTACTAGTGCCCTTGTAAGAAGAGAAAGAGGCCACAGTTCACTCACTCTCCACCATGTGAAGATATCAAGGAGGCAGCCATCTGCAAGTTAGAAAGTTAACCCTTACCAAAAAGCAAATCTACTGGAACCTTGATCTTATACTTCTAGACTCGAGAACTATGAAAAATAAATGTCTGTTTTTTAAAAAAATATACCGGGTAGTAATTCCTCCCTTTCTTTATTGTGGGGGGGATTACATAAAATTGTTAGTAATTCTTTAAGTCTTTAGTAGAATTCCCAGTGAAACCTAGAAATTATTTCAAGAGTTTCTAAATTATGAACTCAATTTCTGTAATGGTTATAGGCCCATTCAGATTATCAATTTCACTTAGGTCTCTGGACTTTTGATTTTCAGGGAATTGGTCCATTTCTATCTTTCAAATTAATTGAAATAAAGTTTTTCCTAGTATTCCCTTATTATCTTTTTGGTGGTTGTAGAATCTATAATGATATCCCCTAGTTTATCTGTGATGTAAATGATTTGTCTTTAATTTCATCAGTCTTGCTAGAGATCAATTTTCAATTGATCAATTTATCAATTTTATTGATTTGTTTAGAATCAGCTTTTTGCTTCACTCATATTCTCTGTTTCCATATTGTCCATTTCATGGATTTATGATCTTATAATTTCCTTCTTCTTCTTCCTTTGGTTATATTTTGCTCTTCACTTCCAGTTTCTTGAGGTAGGGGCTTTAGGTTATTGGTTTGAGACATGTCTTCATTGGTAATTCAAGCATTTGACTCTATACATATCCTTCTCAGCACTACTTTAGCTATTAGAAATAAACCTAATTAAAGACATAAAAGATCTGGACTCTAGAAACTACAGAACACTTATGAAAGAAATTGAGGTAGACATAAAGATGGAAAAATTTTCCATGCTCATGGATTGGAAGAATAAACATTGTTAAAATGTTTATCCTCTCCAGAGCAATTTACACTTTCAATGCCATTCCTATTAAAATAGCAGTGGCATTTTTCAAAGAGCTAGAACAAAAAATCCTAAAATTTGTATGGAACCAGGAAAGACTCTGAATTGCCCAGGGAATGATGAAAAAGAAAAACAAAGCTGGGAGCATCACATTGCGTGACTTCAAGCTGTATTAGAAAGCTGTGATCACCAAGAGAGCATGGTAATTCCTTATTTAAATTCAATGTAGCTAACGTATGCTGTATAATTTCAGGGGTAAAATTTAGTGGTTCATCACTTGCATGTACTTTATTGATCATTACATCAAGTGCTCATTACATCAAGTGCCCTCCTTAATGTCCATCACCAAATTACCCCATCTTCCCACCCATTTCCCCTTCAGCAACCCTGTTTGTCTCCTAGAATTCACTCTTATGGTATGCCTCCCTATTTTTATCTCATTTTATTTTTTATTCCCTCCCCCTACAATCATCTGTTTTATTTCTTAAATTCCAAATTTGAGTGAAATACGGTGTTTGTCTTTCTCTGACTGACTTATTTTGCTTGGCATTATACCCTCTATACCATCCATGTTGTTGCAAATGGCAAGGTTTCATTCTTTCTGATGGCTGAGTAATATTCCAGTGTGTGTGTGTGTGTGTGTGTGTGTGTGTGTGTATCTCATCTTCCTTATCCATTTATCTGTTGATGGACTTCTCAGCTCTTCCCACAGTTGGCAATTGTGGACATTGCTGCTATAAGGGGTGCAGGTGCCCCCTTTGGATCACTACATTTGTATCTTTGGGGTAAATACCTAGTAGTGCAATTCCTGAGTCCTAGGGTAGCTCTATTCTTAGCATTTTGAGGAACCTCCATACTGTTTTCCGGAGTGGCTGCACCAGTTTTCATTCCCACCAACAATGCAAGACACTTTCCCTTTCTCCACATTCTCGCCAACATCTGTCATTTCCTGAATTGTTAATTTTAGCCATTCTGACTGGGGTTAGGTGGTATCTCATTGTGGTTTTGGCCTGCATTTCCCTGATGCCAAGTGATGTGGAACGTTTTTTTCATGTATCTGTTGGCCATTTGTATGTCTTCCTTGGAGAAATGTCTGTTCATATCTTCTGACTGGATTACTTGGTTTTTGAATACTGATTTGGATAAGTTCTTAATTGGATGCTAGCCCTTTATCTGATAAGACATTTGCAAATATCTTCTCCCATTCCACAGGTTGCCTTTTAGTGTTGTTGATGGTTTCCTTTGCTGGGCAAAAGCTTTTTACTTAATGAAGTCCCAACAGTTCATTTTTGCTTTTGTTTCTCTTGCCTCTGGAGAGCAGTGTCTTTCTTCATCTTCACCCCTACTGTCCAGAATAAATCCCACTTAGTTGTGGTGAATAATCCTTTTAATGTACTGTTTGATCCTATTGGATAGTATGTTGGTGAGAATCTTTGCATCCATGCTCATCAGGGACATTGGTCTGTATTTCTTTTTTTTATTTTTTAATTTTTTTATAAACATATAATGTATTATTAGCCCTGGGGATACAGGTCTGTGAATCACCAGGTTTACACATTTCACAGCACTCACCATAGCACATATGTATTTCTCCTTTTTCATGGGGTCTTTGGTTTGGGGATCAAGGTAATGCTGGCCTCATATAATGAATTTGGAAGTTTTCCTTCTGTTTCTATTTTTTTTTAATCGTTTCAGAAGAATAGGTATTAATTCTTCTTTAAACGTTTGGGAGAATTCTGCTGGGAGGCCATCTGGCCCTGAACTCTTGTTTGTTGGGACATTTTTGATTACTAATTCAATTTCTTTGCTAGTTATGGGTCTGTTCAGGTTTTCTATTTCTTCCTGTTTCGGTTTTGGTAGTTTATATGTTTCTCGGAATGCATCTATTTCTTCCAGATTGCCCAATTTGTTGGCATATAATTGCTTATAATAATCTCTTGTAATTCTTTGTATTTCTTCAGTGTTGGTTGTGGTCTCTTCTCTTTCATTCATGATTTTATTTATTTGGGTCTATTCTATTTTCTTTTTGATATGACTGGCTAGGGGTTTATCAATCTTATTAATTCTTTCAAAGAACCAGCTCCTGGTTTCATTGATCTGTTCTACTGTTTTTTTTTCCTATCTCTAGATCATTGATTTCTGCTCTAATCTTTATTTTATCTCTTCTCCTGATGGATTTAGCCTCTATTCACTGTTCTTTTTCCAGCTCTTTTAGGTGTAAGGTAAGGTTGTATATTTGAGACTTATTTTGTTTCATTGAGGAAGGTCTGTATTGTTATATACTTCTCTCTTAGGACTGCCTTTGCTGCATCCCAAAGGTTTTGAATTTTCGTGTTTTCATTTTATTTGTTTCCATGCATTTTTAAATTCTTCTTTAATTTTCTGGTTGACCCATTCATTCTTTAGTAGGATGCTCTATAACCTCTATTTGTGGTCCTTCTAAATTTTCTCTTGTGGTTGACTTCAAGTTTTAATGCACTGTGGTCTGAAAATATGCATGGTATGATCTCAATCTTTTTGCACCATTTGAGACCTGATTTGTGACCCAGTATGTGATCTATTCTGGACAATGTTCCATGTGCACTCAAGAAGAATGTGTATTTTGCTGCTTTAGGCTGAAATACTCTGGATATATAACTGTTAAGTCCATCTGGGCCTGTGTGTCATTCAAAGCCCTTATTTCCTTGTTGATCTTCTGCTTAGATGATCTGTCCATTGCTGTGAGTGGAGTGTTAAGGTCCCCTATTATTGTATTATTATCAATGAGCTTCTTTAATTTTGTTATTAATTGGCTTATATATTTGGCTGTTCCCATGTTATCAGAATAAAAATTTATAATTGTTAGATCTTATTGGATTTAAGTATGACATAGTATCCTTCCTCATCTCTTATTATAGGCTTTGGTTTAAAATCTAACTTGTCTGATACAAGGATCGCCACCCCAGCTTTCTTTTGATGTCCATTAGCATGGTAAATAATTTTCCATCCCCTCACTTTAAATCTGGAGGTATCGTTGGGTCTAAAATGAGTCTTTTGTAAATAGGATATCAATAGGTCTATTTTTTTATCCATTCTGATACCCTATTGTCTTTTGATTGGAGCATTTAGTCCATTTACATTCAGAATTATTGAAAGATATGAATTTAGTGTTGTTGTATTACCTGTAAAGTCACTGTTCCTACAGATTATCTCTGTTCCTTTCTGGTTTATTTTTGGCTCTCCCTGCTCTCAAAGGATCCCCTTTAATATTTCCTGCAGGGCTAGTTCAGTGTTCACAAATCCATTTCATTTTTGTTGTCCTGGACACTCTTTATCTCTCCTTCTATTCTGAATGACAGCTTTGCTGGATAAAGTAGTCCTGGCTGCATATTTTTCCCATTTAGTACATTGAATATACCATGCCAGTCCTTTCTGGCCTGCCAGGTCTCTGTGGACAGGTCTGCTTCCAGCCTTATATTTCTACCCTTGTAAGTTAAAGACCTCTTGTCCCCAGGTACTTTCAGGATTTTCTCTTTATCTTTGAAGTTGGAAGCTGCATTATTATATGTCACAGTTTTTGACTTATTTAATGATTTTCAGGTGGGTTCTCTGTGCCTCCTGGACCTGAATGTCTGTTTCCTTCCTCAGATTAGGGAAGTTCTCAGCTATAATTTTTTCAAATAGATCTTCTGCCCTTCTCTCCCACTCTCCATCTTCTAGAACTTCTAGTATCCAAATATCTCATTTTATGGAATGGCTGAGTTCTCTAAGTCTCCTTTTTGTGGTCCAGTAGTTTTCCTTCTCTCTTCTTTTTAGTTTCCTTATTTCCACCATTTTATCTTCTATATCAATGACTCTCTCTTCTGCCTCATTCATCCTCATTTTTATAGCCTCTATTTGGGACTGTATCTTAGAGACAGTATTTTTAATTTTGGCCTGGCTAGATTTTAGTTCTTTTATTTCAACAGTGAGGATTCTCTAATGTCTTTTAGGTTTTTTTTTTTCAAGACCAGTTAGTATCTTTATAATCATTGTTTTAAATTCTAATTCAGACATCTTATTTAATCCATATTGATTAAATCCCTGGCAATGAGTACTATCTCCTGTTCTTTCTCTTGTGGTAAGTTTCTTTGTCTCATCATTTTGTCCAGGAAAGAAAGGAAGGGGGAAAGAAAAGAAAACAACAACAAAAAACTTCAGGAAATGTTTCTGGTGTATGCTGTGTACACTCTGCTATTGTGTTTTGGTGTTCGTTCCCACTGGTCCTTCCTCTACAGAGTTCCTCCTTGCTTGTAGTGGGGAGTGTGTGGAACTTTAAGTAGGTGTGCTTTGATTTGTTTCTCAATATAAGCTGCAGGGAGCATGAAATCGGACAGAGTTGGGCAAGGCTGTTGAGAAGACTTCATCCATCCACAAGAGAAATGCATCACAGGTGCTTGAATATGTTGATAAAGTCATGACAGTACTTTTTCAAGTACATTAACCCATTTTTCAATGTTAGAGGTAATTGAATTTGACCCTTACTCCTAGTAGTTCTGGTGGTGGTGGCTATGGTGGTGGAAGTTCCAGTGGTGGCTACCATAAAAATATGCTTTAAAACAGTTTACTGGAATCAGTTTTCTACCATTTCAAGTGTGGAAACTTCAGTTCTATTTAGGTCTATTTACCTCCCCCACTTTTAAATATCATTGTTTTGGGTATTAGTGTTATAATATTTGTTTTCATCTACAAATATGGTTTATAAAACTCATGAGAAAATGGATAGTCTATTGTAAGTATCCATATTTCTGCTCCTTTCATTGTTCCTTCTTCCTAATGCTTCAAAATTTGTTCTTTTATCATTTTCTTTCTGTAGGAAGAATTTCTTTTAGTTAATATTTAATGGCAAGCCTTCTAGTGAAAAATTCTTAGTTTTCCTTTGCCTGAAAATGTTTTTATTTTCTCTTCATTCCTGAAGGACAGTTTCAATGGATACAGAATTTATTGATAGTTATTTCCTTTCAGCGCTTGAAAAATGTTGTGTCACTTCTTTCTGGCCTTTATGTTTACAGATTAGAAATATACTTTGAAATGGCATCCTCTTTTAGGTAATATGTCATTTCACTGAGGCTGCTTTCAAGATTTTTTGTCTTTATTTTGCAAAAGTTTAATTAGGATGTGTCATCATTTTTCCTTAGTTTTCCTATTTATGGTTCACTCAGCTTCTGGGGTCTATAGGTTTGTGTCTTTTGCTAAATTAGAACTTTTCAGGCATCATTTCTTCAAATTCAAATACTCTTTCAGCCTCACTGTCTCTTATCCTTCTGAGACACTGATTATACAAACGTTGGAATATTTTATTTTCTCATAGGCCCCTGAGGTTCTGTCTCCTTTCAGTCTATTTTCTCTCTGTTGTTGAGGCTTCTATTAGTCGCTCCTCAAGTTTATGTCCTCTGTCATCTCCAATGTACTATTAAGCTCATTCAGTATGCTATTTCAGTTATTGAAATTTTCAGTACTCTAACTTCTATTTGGTTCTTTTACATGACTTTTTTTTTTTTTGCTGAGATTTTCTATTTTTCTTTTCATTTGTTTCAAGAGAATTTGCAATTGATTGCAGAAGCATTTTTATGGTAGCTGCTTTGAAATCCTTGTCAGATAATTCCAACATTTGATTCATCTCAGTGTTGGCATCAGTGGATTCTTTTTTCTCATTCGAGTTGTGATTTTCTGGTTGTTATGATGGGTGGTTTTCAAGTTCATCTTCGACATTTTGTTCATTATGTTAGGACACTCTGAGAACTATTTAATTCTTTTATTTCAGCAGGCAGTCGTCCTGTTTGAGTTTAACATGCTGGTCTTGGCCTAATTTTGTGGGCTGTGTTTCCAATGGCAATTTGTTTTCAGAGACTTTGTGGTATTATTTTGGGCCACCTCATTTATCTGGTGCTACTGGGGCTCCCTGAGTTTCCTTCTAGTGCTGACTGATGAAGGGATGAACAGAAGGGTTACCATAAGGTCAGGCTGTGAGGTGTTCTCAGTGGGAGAATGGAAGGGTATGCTGGGATGCCCTTACTGATGCCTCCAACTGCTCTAGTGCCTCTGGTGGGGAAAGGTAAAGAATTTTTTTACCTATGAGGATAAAGAGGTTTCCAAGATCTAGGTATTTGCTGTTGACTAGGTTCCTTTTTCCAGGTCTTCCTATCTGCTCTGCTGCCACATCAGGGGAAGGGAGTTTCCAGGCTCTTTGGGACAAATGTGCTTCCCAGGCTGGGCTTCTGTCAGCCTTTATTAAAGTGATTATTTTAGTTTTAATACTTGTATTAAGGTATAATTTAGGTAACACAAAATTCATTTATTGTAAGCATTTAAAAATGACTTTGTAAGGTTATAGAGGTTCTTTTAAGATTTATTTATTTGAGAATGAGAGAAAGCACAAGCAGGGAGAGTGGCAGGCAGATAGAGAAGGAGAAGCAGGCTCCTAGCTGAGCAGGGAAAACAACGCAGAGCTCGATCCCAGGACCCCAAGATCATGACCTGAGCCAACGGCAGATGCTTAACCAACTAAGCCACCCAGATGCCCCTGTAAGGTTATAGTGTTTTATAAAGAGAATCACAATCCAGTTTTAGAACCTTTGCATCACCTCAAACAGTTTGCTTATAACCTTTTACAATTAATCCAACCCCCTAGGCAACCACTGATTTGTTTCAGGTCTCTATAAATATGCCTTTTAATGGCATTTCAGTAAGGGGAAACCATACACAATGAAGCAATTTTTTGTACCTAAATTCTTTCACTTATCACAATGCTTTTCAATTTCATTTATGTCATTTCATGTGCCCATAGTTCATTCCTTTTAATTGAAAAACAATACTCTATCATATAAATATGTCCCATTTTATTTTTTATTACATATGTATTAATAGTTGTTTGGGTAACTTTCAGTTTTAAGACATTATGAATAAAGTGGCATAGACAATTGAATGCATGTGTTTTTGTGCAACATGTTTTCAACTTATCTCTGGCAGATTTCTAGGAGTGGAAGTGCTGAGTCCTATGTTAAGAAATTAATGAACTGATTCAAAAGTGATTATACAATTTTCACATCCTCACCACCAATGAATGAAGATTCAGTTTCTCTGTTTGAGGAGGTTATTGGCTCTGTCCAGACTCCCCATCTCTGCACCATTTACTGTTAATTCCTATTCATCCTTCATATGTTAATTCAAACATCAGGCAAACCCTCCTTGAAATCCTCTACTAAGTCACACCTGTTATAGGCTCTGAAAATAATATGTAATTTTCATTTCTCTCACTAATCATGGCTTGGACTTACACATTACTTTGTGTGATTATTTGTTTAATGTCTATCTCTCTCAGTTGGCCCTGTTTTCCTCAACACTGTATCCCTAACAGCTAGGGCACAGAAGGCCCTTGATAAATACTTTCTGAATGGATGAATGAATGAATACATGTCATCTGGGGGCATTAAAAGTCAAACTTATCATCACTAGTCATCAGGGAGATTCAAATTAAAACCACACTGAGATACCACCTTACACCAGTTAGAATGGCCAAAATTAGCAAGACAGGAAACAACATGTGTTGGAGAGGATGTGGAGAAAGGGGAACCCTCTTCCACTGTTGGTGGGAATGCAAGTTGGTGCAGCCACTTTGGAAAACAGTGTGGAGATTTCTCAAGAAATTAAAAATAGAGCTTCCCTATGACCCTGCCATTGCACTACTGGGTATTTACCCCAAAGATACAGATGTAGTGAAAAGAAGGGCCATCTGGACCCCAGTGTTTATAGCAGCAATGGCCACAGTCACCAAACTGTGGAAAGAACCAAGATGCCCTTCAATGGACGAATGGATAAGGAAGATGTGGTCCATAAACACTATGGAGTATTATGCCTCCATCAGAAAGGATGAATACCCAACTTTTGCAGCAACATGGACGGGACTGGAAGAGATTATGCTAAGTGAAATAAGTCAAGCAGAGAGAGTCAATTATCACATGGTTTCACTTATTTGTGAAGCATAACAAATAACATGGAGGATATGGGGAGATGGAGAGGAGAAGGGAGTTGAGGGAAATTGGAAGGGGAGGTGAACCATGAGAGACTATGGACTCTGAAAAACAATCAGGGTTTTGAAGGAGCGAGGGGGTGGGAGGTTGGGGGAGCCAGGTGGTGGGTATTAAGGAGGGCACATATTGCATGGAGTACTGGGTGTGGTACAAAAACAATGAATTCTGTTATGCTGAAAAGAAATTTTTTAAAAAGTCAACCTTATCATTCACAGGTCTCCCTGCTAGGCTCTTTAGAGAAGCACAGACAGACTGGTATGGACCACCCATTCATTTCCCAAATGCCCAGCCTGGAGGCAGTGTTCCACTGCAGTATTCTTTACAGGCTGAGGGTTGATGGATGTCTCCCTGGTGATCCACTTTGTATTATCCAGCTGTATGATGTATGTGAAGCTGGCCTCAAGACCTGGAAGGGAATTAAGATTCCCTTCCCACATCCTATATGCCAAGTCCTTTATATGAAGGTAAAAAAGACCTTGCTTAAATGCTTGCTTCTCTAAGCAAGGACTCTCCCTGCTGATGTAAACCAGTAAGGATGGCAATGTGGAATAAAGGCAAAAGCCCCTACTTCAACCCTTTTGCTGTTTCCCAACTTATAAAGGATTGGCTTGGAGTATTTTGTTGATCCCACATGGAAGGCCTCAGACCAGTTTGCAAAATGAGTTGTAATTCACATAAGAAAGAATTTATCAGAATTGTTCTAAGATTGAATGAGTGGCACAGAGAAGCAATGCACTGTCACTCAAGGTATTCAAGAGGAGACTGGATAACCCCTTGACAAAATTAGAGTACATCAGATGGGGAAGAAAAAGAAGAGCTCTGAGGTTCTCTCCAACACTGACATTGAGAAAGTACAAAATGGGTGCTCTTCATCCCTCTAGCCACGGGGGATGGGTTTACAGAGTTATCTCCTCTCTTTCCTGGATTCTCTTAACCCCAAGGGTCTTTTGGCTGGGGTTGGGGTACAGTCTGTGGCCAGAGAACATAACTGAGTTAATACTTTTACAGAGACTGAACTTGTGACCTTGTCCTCATTAGATGTGTCCTCTAACCCCATCCCAGGTTCACAGGCACATTTCCTATGTGCAGCAGTGAAATTCATTCTAGAGAAACAGTTTCACACCATGGGAAGTGATATAATCCAACGACATCTATTTCAGCATGATAACATTGTGCTCCATTTAAAAATGAAATTTTCAGGGGTGACAAAAATTTAAATGATGGTTTTGAAGTATTTTGAGTGAGAAATTTTCTATCAAAGCAAGAGGAAATGTTATGCAAAAGGATTTGCAGCTTCAACCATGCAGAGACATAAATATCACATATTAATAGATTTGACCTAGTTGCAATCATAGTCAGCTTCATTCTCATCTTATCTCCCTCACATGTTTATTCTGCATTTGGGTAGCTTGCTCTAAAAGGCCATGGGATATCCGTGGATGTGCAAAAAAAAAAAAAAAAAAAAAAAAAAAAGTAGGCAGTTAGCGTGATAATAAAGAACACTGAAAATAAAGTGGGTTTAAAGAAATCTTTTAATATTACTAACTTGACTTAAAATTACTAACTTGACTTAAAATTATTGGGGCTTGCAAATTACTGGCTCTTATTACTTTAAATCATACATTAGATTATCTCATTGCACAGATTTCATTTTGACTATGGTACATATGATACAGCCTTCACTGGGCCACCTGTTGGATTTCCTATCAACCAAGGAAGAGCTGTAATTAATCTGCTTAGCAAATCTCTTTGAACTTTAGAGTTACACAGGAACTGAGAAAGCACTTAAATCAGAAATTCTTAATTTTCTAGGGTTTATATGAACATCTGAAACTCTAATGAAAACCACATACTTTTTCCTCAGAACACTGCACATATGTATTCACACACATACAATTTTGCACAGTCTTTCCCAGGTCTTAGAAGCTCAGACTAAGATCCTATATTCTAATGTAACTTTTTCCTTTTAAAGACAATGAAGCTAACAGTAAAGCCCTATCTAAATTGATCTTTTTAATGATCTTTTTCCAATTGCAATCTGATTAAAAAATAGAAAACTTAAAAAAGAAATTGAAGGCTCAGGTCATGATCCCAGGGTCCTGGGACTGAGCCTGGCAATGGGAACAGGCTTTCTACTCAGAGGGGAGCTGCTTCCTCTCCTCTCTCTCTGCCTGCCTGTCTGCCTACTTGTGAAATCTGTCTGTCAAATACATAAATAAAATCTTTAAAAAATAAATTTAAAAGAAGGCAATTAAAAAAAAAGAAATTGAAGACAAGGTTTAAGATATGTTACCTGATTAATAAAAAACACTATGGATAAACTTTGAGAATCAGGAGTACATTATATTTTCTAAATGGAATATTACTTTTAAGTGATAGGTCTAGAGAGAAGTGAAAACCATTCCACTTAGTAAGTTATACATTATTTTATTTCATGATGTGTACTTTAACAATTAGGTCCACACTTGCCTTCCTATTACTTTCTTTGGAAATTGTACATCAAAGTTTAATTACATTTTCTTCCCAAGGTGCTCCGATGGCTCAGTTAGTTAACTGTCCAACTCTTGATTTCAGCTCAGCTGATGATCTCAGGGTTGTGAGACTGAGCCCCACATCAGACTGGACAGGAAGCCTGCTTACGACTCTCTCTCTGCCCTTCCCCCTTTCTAAAAAAATAAGTAAAATAATTATATTTTCTTCCCATTCAAAGGAAGGCCTCCAAAGGTATTATTTATATGGTTGTCTATTTGTTTGAGGAAATAAATTTGGTGTGGACCCACTGACACAGGAAAAGTTTCTCTTGAGCCTTGCAGTTATGTTTATTGAAGAGCAAAATTAAGATTTAAACATTGTTCAAACCCTTGTTTTTTCCATATTCTCTGCATTGGAATGATTTCCTGGGGTACCCTTTGGTTAGGATCATTCTAGGAATGTTACCTGTAATGGTTGCTTCAAAACACTGTAGCTAGAGGCCAAGCATTTACCATAAATATATCATCTGTAATTCCATGGCCCAGAGCCATGTGAAGGCTAGCACTAAACACTCACACCAGGAAGCAAATACAGAATTACCTGTTGGCTTCCACAAATCTTCTCTTCCCTTGAGTATAATGGAATCCATTGACCTATGATATGTCCTATAAACTTCAAAGCAAATGTTGCCATCCTAAAGGCTAAGTAGAGATCTTGACAAGAATATTGGTGCTAACAGATTGGCTATCATGGAAACTGAGACAGACCTAATTTAAGCAGAAACCATTGCTAGCCAGCTAGCTCCTTATTTATGTATTTATTACTTATTGATTTATTTTTTCAAGATTGATTTAATTTAGAAAGAGACAGCATAAGCAGGTGGTGGGGCAGAGGGAGAGAGAGAGAGAGAACCTCAAGTAGACACCAGGCTGAGCATAGAGTCTAACATAGGGCTCCATCTCATGACCCTGAGATCATGACCTGAGCCAAAACCAAGGGTTGGATGTTCAGCCAAATGAGGCACCCAGGTGCCCCTATTGATTTATTTTTGATCAGCCTTCTAAACCTAGAGTAAGAGGCTGGAGGAGTCTAAAAATGTTTGTAATATTTAAAACCACTTGTGTTTTCCTGAATGTAGAGCAACAAATATCAAATTTTCCTTGCCACTTGCTCGTCCTTTGCAGTGAAACGGTGAGGTTCAGGACTATGAAATTCTTGATGCTGGGCTCAATTTTCTTTTTTTTTTTTCCACAATTTGCAGAAATTACAAAAATGCCTGGAACTCCCAATATTCACTGGCAGAATCATATATTTTATAGCTGAAAAGTATCATGGAACTGGTCCAATTCACTACAATTACCAGTCTAATTGTCCAGTTGGGAGTCCAAACTATGACTATAATCTAATTGACTAATAAACTACTGATAAACATGCTGGCTCACTTTTGTCCAGGGAGAAGACCTAACAAGGTGAGTGCTGGTTTTACCTTTACTCATTTCAACGAAAGGCTGATTTGGTCCATTAAAGTGTTAGCAAGAACAGAATCAAGTAGGAAAAAGGGTCCCATTTGCAGTTCTGCAGAAGAAAGGTGATAAATCCAGAGTTTTTACTTCCTGGATGTTGATCTTTCTTGCTCTTGCTAACCCTGACATCAGGGTATCCCACTGCACTCTTTAGCAGTGGCCGGGCAAGTATTGAGATGGAGTTACAGTCATAGCACAGACAGCCTGTTCTCAAAAGATAGGCAGATCCCTACTTTGGCCAATTCTTCTCTCCTGGAGACAGGGTGGTGTGATGGCCATGTGCACACACTCTGGAGACACCACCTGGATTTACAATGCTGGCTTCTCCACTTCCCAGGTATGTGATCTTGAGGGAGCTACATTACTTCTCTATGCCTCAGTTTCTAAAGCTGTAAAACGGTGATGATGATAATAAAAGTATGCCAACTTCCTAAGGTCGTTGTGAGGATTAATATATAAAAGCACTTAAATCAGCATCTGACATATAATAAGTGCTATATAAATATTAGCTATTTACACGGGATTCTGCCCAGTTCTCCAAGTACCAGGACACATGGCTTGATTCAAGAACATACTCAGAGGACACAAACTGATTTCTCGCTTCTATCCTTCACTATATGGTTAAAGACAGAAGCAGGTAAGACCAAGTGGTACTAAAGGGAATCGCAGCTTTCCTCCAGTGAGAACTCCCTCCATGCTTCTTGTCCTCTCCCACCATTGCCTGTACCCCAAGCACACTGCAACTTTCTCTGGAATACAGTGTAACTACAAATAAACTCTTTCTCTTTCAAAATGCAATAATTCCTCAGAAACCAATTCTATAAACTTTGCAGTACCTTATCATGAAGGACTTTATGGTGTAGGTCACTTGTAGAACAACTTCAGCAGGCCACCTGGCAGTGGGTCACCTGGGGAGACGACGAGCTACCAGGGGCAGTGGGTTGTGAAAGCCAAACTCCTCCTGCTGCAAAGTGGGGTCCAAGTTGGGGCCTGGTCACCAGCCAAGACATGGCTCTGAGATGCTACTACTGATTCTTCCAAAGAAAACAGGCAAAGAGCTCTCATACTAGTGAAAGCAAATATACACATACTTCTGGGAGCATCTGAGTATCTCATATGGTGGCCACATAGTCCCCCCACTTTGGAACAATGTTCAACATGGATACTGTGAAGACAGACAGAGCTAGGTGTGAATCCTGGCTATGCAACTACCAACTATGTGACCTTTGGCAACTTATTTATCTTTGCCTCAGTTAACCCATCTGTAAAATAATAAAACCAACCTTGGAAGACTTCTGTGAGATGACAAAATGAGATACTCTAGTTGTGACACTTAACCCTTTGTTGCCTCAAAAATTGAGAATAAAGCACACAGCACAACCGCTGAGCTAGAGTAGGGGATTTGATGTTTGTATCTATTATTCAACTTTTTGCACTGGCTCCCACTTTTGCTTACAAGCCCAGAACACTCATTAAATCATGTGACCTTCTGAACAGTAGCCAGAACCCTACCAAGTATACTAATTAGGAGGCCAACCCCACAGAACACCCATATTTTGTCTGGGACAATGTGGCTCATTGGTGTAAGATCCCTGACTTAGGGACATAGGTCAAACCTCAATGCCAGTTTTACCCACAGCCACTTGCAGGAATACATCCCTGTAGCAGGTCAGCCTCCCATAAACCTCACATCCTCACATTTATTTTTTTAAGATTTATTTATTTATTTGAGAGGGAGAGAGAGAGAGAGAGCACAAGCATGTCCATGTGCATGGGGGGAGGAGCCGAAGAAGAGAATCTTCATGTAGACCCCCCCTCACTGAGCACAGTGCCCAACACAAGGCTGAATCTCATGACCCATGAGATCATGACATGAGCCAAAAACAAGAGTCAGACACTTAACCGACTGAGCCACCCAGGTGCCCCTTACCTCCTTGCTTTTAAAATAAAGGAATTAGTGTAGAAAGTCATGTCTGATTTTCTAAGTTCTCATGATTTTATATCCAGAGATATAAACATGTAGAAACACCATGTTCTTGAGATTTTTAAAGAAGTGACAGAGATAGAGGGATGAGGGAGTGCCTCAATAGTGGGGTTGGTGGAGGAAACGAGGAGTTGAACACTCAAGAGTAAAAAGTGATAGAGAAAAGAGTCACAGAATTTCCACAGGAACTTCTACGTGGGGAGTACAGAAAGGGGTGTATGAGAATCAACAAACCCAACCTCAATAGGTCTCTGTGATGGCAAGAGAGAGCTGCAGGGGGTGGGCTACTTGCCTCTCTGCACCCCTCTCAACCAAAAATACGGCAGATCCTTTACAATTCAGAGCCATGGTCCGTTTCTGCCCTGCTGAACACTAGCTGATGGGGACTGTGGCCTAGCAAGATCTGGCCAAGGCCAAGGGTTTGTTGCAAAAGAAACAACACTCCATGCACCAAGGCCAATTTGAACTCAAGTTTACCCACTGTAGTTCTTGGCATGAAGCAAGAAACAGATTTGTTTGAACAGAGCAGTATTTCTATTTGCAATCATACCACTGTGTGCTGTGATCCTATTAATTCTCACAAGCAAAGCAGCTATGTGGGGCTGACTGCCTCCTTCCCTTTGCACACATGCAACCTCCAAAGCACACTCAAAATGGTATCATGGGGGCAGTAGGGGGCAGTCATCTACTTTTTAATTCAGGAAGAGTTTGGGGATTGGAGGCTATCCTCTGCTCAAAGCAAAACTATGATCCTGAATACTCCTTGAAAAACCACTACCTCTTTTAGGGTTGAGAGAAGGAATCAGATCTGCTTCCTACTAAGAGTAGAGCAGGAAAAACAGTTTATCCATTAGTGGAGGCAGTCTGCTCTGGTGAATGAAAGCATGAGCTCTGGAACCAGACTGCCTGGGTTTTTCCTCCCCACTCCACCACTTACTAGCTGTGTGACTTTGGGTAAATTATTTAATCTCTCTGCACCTCAGTTCCTCACATGTAAAGCAGAGACATTAATAGAGTCTAGCTCACAGAAATGTTGAGAAAATTGAACAAGTTAGTATGTATAAAAGGTTTTCACAGTGCCTGTCAGAGTGTTTTTTTAGTTATTTATTAAATAAAATAAATAATTTTTATATGTTTGGCACCAAGTAAAGTTTCTGAAGGTCAATAGTAATTTAGTTACTTGTCTCTTTATTAAAAATCTTCAACCTACTTGCAGAGCATAAGGACTAACAGCCAAAATCAGCAGAGAGATTTCAGATAGCCTCCCATTACTTTGAATCCATGACTGTCATAGACAGAGAAGTCCCCTCAAAATTTGTATGTTGAAACCCACTTCCAATGTGATGGTATTAGGAAGTGAGGCCTTTCAGAGATAATTGGGCCATGAGGGTGGAGGCAGCATAATGGGATCTGTGCCCTCATAAAAGAAACGCCAGAGAGCTCTCTCTCTCCTTCCACCATGTGAGGACAATGTGAGAAAACAGCCTTCTATGAACCAGGAAGTGGGCCCTCAACAGACATGGAATCTGCCAGCACTTTGATCTTGGACTTCCCAGCCTCCAGAACTATGAGAAATAAATTTGTTTTTTTAAAAGTCCCCCAGTCTATGGTATTTTTGTTACAGCAGCCAGGATGGACTAAGACAACGACCAAACTCAAGGAATATTCTGATATAAATTACAAATCCAGAAAGATACATCTCACATAAAATATTCGTATTAATTAAAGTAGGGTAACTGTTAGAAGAAACAGACTTGAATATGTGATAGGCTCAAACACAATGGAACTGCACTTCTTTCTCATTTAAAACCCCAAATGGGTGTTGCTATGCAGGTAGCTCTCTTCTAAACAGCGAGGCAGGAACCCAGGCTCCTTCTACCTTGTGGCTCCTTTATCATTAACACATGGCTTCCTGGATCACCATGCTGCTCTGCATCAGGCCAGTGAAAAGGGAAAAAGGGATGCAAAAAACGAACATGACTGGCCTAGAAGTGACACACATCTCTTCACTCTAAGGCTACTGGTGATAACTAGTCACACGACCCCATCAAACTGTAAGACTGGGAAATGAAGTCCCTGGGTGTGCAACAACTTTCCAGCAACCACTCCATATGGTGGAAGGAAACATGGATTTGGTTGGACAGATAGCCATCTCTCGCTAGGCTAGAGGGTAACAAGCTTGGAATGGGCAGAGTAAGGGTGGGGTAACACTCTAAGCTCTTAGAGATCAGAGGCTGTCTTCTGTTCTTCCAGTATCTTCTGACTCAGCACAGGGATGATACCTTTGTGGGGGGACAAAGAAGTCAAGTTGCAATGTGCCAGGAGAATCTTAACTTCTTCTTTCTTGTGACCTATCTCTACTGCGTCTCTCTACCTAGTACTCTCCATCCTCAAACTTTATGATTATGTCTCCTTCACCCTTCATATATGGACTCACCCCTAGAGCTTCCCATCCCAACTTTTCCATCACCACAGAAGAGGGACCCAAGGGTTCTTGGCTTTCAGGTACCTGCAACACTTCCCCTTCTTCCCACCTAATGAAGATGGGGAGCTTCTCCTCCATATATTTTTTTAAGGCTTTGAAAGTACAGTTCAGTACTTCTCTAGCCACTTACTTTAAAATTCCTTTATGTTGCACAAATATGAAAGGTCTTTGAATTCGGGGTTTCTCTGTCTGTTTTTGTGATATGTGTTGTTCATGCAACTTCCCTTTCTCCTTGAATTCTAGTTAGGGATCAGCTCTTCTAGAATTAGTCAGTTGAAACAATTCCCATCAGCATGGAGTCAAGTTTTGTTGATACAACCTAAGTCCAAACATCTCCCAGAAGCTAAAGGATCTGAACAGGAATGACTGATGTCACTGGGGCTTTTTTTGTTTTGTTTTGTTTTCAAGCTTCTTTATCTAAGTAATCTCTACACCCAACATGGGGTTCAAACTCACGACCCAAAGAGTCACATGCTCTTCTAGTGAGCCATCCAGGCATCTTGTCACCAGCATTTTCTGAGTGGTAACTGGCCAAACTCAGGAACTCCATTAAGTGTTGTTCCTTGGCCGAAGAGGTAGCTACTGAGGCCTTTCATGTCTCCTTTTAAAGATTAAAAGGCAAACCTGTAAATGAATTCCAAAGCTACTTTTAAAACTTAGCTTTGGTAGGTAATGGAATTGGTTTAAAAGTAGTCATGAAATCTACAAAGAATTACTTTAAAATGCTTCTGGTGTGATCAGATACTTTTCTCCATCGGTACCAAGTGTGCTAGGGTCTGAAGACTGATCTAGTCTGAACATGGGTCAGAGGCAAAGGCATATTGGAAATCTAGAACCTGGTCCTCAGGCCAACAAAACAGTGCTTCGTGTGTGGGTATAGGTGTATTGTGTAGGTATATGTGAGTGTGCTTGTATCTGTACATGTGGTATGAATACATATGTATTCCTTTGTGTGTGCAGCAGCATGTGTTTGAACATGTATCTGTGTGTGTATGCTATGTCTGTGTCTACGGTGTGTGTTCATTTGTATGCGTGTATGTAAGTATGTATGTGTATGTGTATGTTAATGCATATGTATGTGTTGTGTATGTGGGTATATAGGAGTATGTTTATTTGAGCATGGTTATATGTATCCAAACATCACATGTTTGTATATACATATGGATACTGTATGGATGTGTATCTGTATAAACGTGTCTGTGTCTATATGTGTTTGCATGTCTGTAAATACGTGTGCCACTATGTATATACATGTGAGTATGTGTTTTTAGGTTTGTGTTTGGATCAGTGTGTCTACTTACACATATAATTACGTACATATTTTCATGTATGCCCGCATATCTGTGCTTGCAATTCAGGTATCCATGTGTTGTGTTACACGTGCACACACATCAGTATCTGAAACAAGTTTCGTGAGACAATATTTGCAACATTCAAGGCCCTCGTATTTTTCACCCAATGCTACTTTACTGAGGGACTATCCAAATCATGACTGCCTAAATGATTTTTCTCGCCTGTTAATGGACTGAAACCACAGTGTGAAAAACACTGGTAGGAGTTAACAAGAGCAAATATTTGTTAAGCACTAGCGATGTACCAAGCACTGTACACACAACGTTTCATTTAACTTTCATAACAATCCAATGAGGTAGGTGATGTTAATAGTTCCATTTTCCAGATGAGAAAACAGTCATATAGGAGGTAATTAACATATCCCATGCCAATGCCCGAATTTGTAAGTTAATCACAATTTGAAGCCAGCCACTGTGATTGAAGTGCCCCAATTCATAGGCAATAGTCTAAACTCCCTGGCCACCTATCCATAAAAAGACTTCCCTGATCTCCTTGCCCATGGTTCTTAAAAGCACATCCCTCTCCTCCTTACTCCATTTCCCGGCCGCCAGCCTCCCTGACTCTGCCTCTGATTCCTCAAGTGACCCTGGTCCTGCTGACCGAGGTGATGGGCACAGAGGCCGTGAGATCAGATGCAGCTGTAAGAGGTAGTCCTTACTCTCCAGCAAGTTTCATTATCAAGCTTTTTCCTGCAATAACATCCCCATGTCTTTGGGCCCCCTCAAGTGCAGGAATTAGGAGGTGAGACCCAGCCAAATTTCTAGGACTTCAGGAAACGTCCTGTCATGAGTGTTATAACGTCTGCCTTATCTCCTTTCATCCAGCATGGCTGAGGCAATGAGAAAGGGGGAGAGTGAGATGAGCTTTAAGAGGTCAGACTGGCCTCATGGGACCCCGCAAGAAGTCTGGGTATGATTCCAAATATAATTGCAAGTGGTCAGAGGCTTCTGCACAGGAGAGTGACGTGATGTCATTTACATTACTCAAGAATCATTCACCTTGCTGCTGGAGCATGGGCGATCACTTAGGATGACCAGAGAGACCGGCAAGGAGCCTGTGGCTGTGCTCCAGGCTGGAGATCACATATAAAATACTGAATGCATAATCACATTACATTCTGGATATTGTCTCAAGCTGTAGCAACTGGATTTGCCGGTGAATGCCATACACGCAAGCACACACACGCATGCACGAACGCGCGCGCACACACACACACACACACACACACTCATTTTCTCTTCTGTAGAGTCAGAACACAAGAGGCATACGCGAGACCGAAAGAACATAGTATCGCTGTATTTGAAGTGAATGTTGATGGCGGCTGTCAGAACACTTTAGACAAGGGCTCCTGAAGAAAACAGGCTTGGGGGGGGGGGAATACTCACCCAAGGGTAGGATCGTGTTCTATAATACTGATGACAGTAATGGATATCATTGGTAGCGAGCGAGGTACTGATCTGACAGTGGCTGGCTGGAAAAAGTTACCGCCCGTGTGAGAAAATGAAGAATAAGGGGTGAGAGCATAGCCGTTCTCATTATTTCTTAAATATGGAGCCACAGACCTGGTGAGTCTTCTTACCGTGTAGGAAAGCTAAAATTAGCAGAAAACGCTTGTTTTTAAAGCTGCTTATACTTTCCTAGCATGTATTCTATCAAAGTGCTGCTGGTTCAAGGATTTTAATACTTAGCTATTGCCTTTAGATATGAAAGGTTCATTCATCAGTCAAGGTTTAATCTCAGCTGTGAGCCAACACCGACATGAGTATTATATAACATGCTTTACCCACGTTCCAAAGCACATGAGATCCTGGTCTCAAGATTAGATTTGAGGGCCCTGAGCAAGGCTAATTATGGCCTAGTTTCACCTGGCCAGAAAGAACACGTCACCATGTTCAGGATTCTAAGGACATAGGAGAGGAAGGACAAAGAACCCTAAAATGACTCTTGGGGTGTCTTGAAATCAGTGTTTTCTTAGAAGGTTTTGAACGGGCCTGAGCTTGGTAGATGGAGTGTACTGGTGCTGGGCGGCCATTCCCTTTGGAAGGGCCACACTCAAGTCTCCCAGCATTCCATTCACCGAGCTACCTGCAAACAGTGGCACAAGGCTAAGGAGGAGTGGAAGAAAAACCTGTAGCAGCAGAAAGAGTGTGCTTTTTAGAATGTGGAAAGCGTGCTGTGTAATAGTCATGCTGTACAATTAGTCAACAGGCAGCATCAAACACACAGCCCAGATCGGCTTCAGGAAAGGACCGGCTGCCCACCTGCGGGACGCGGGCTCACCCACAGCCTCCAGAGGTCTGCTCCTCCAGGGCCGGCCTCAAATGCAGAGAGTGGCCTCGCCTGAGCTAACGCCTGTGGAGAGCCCAGGGACCTGAGGTAACTCCTTTTCCCAAGGCTGCCATCAGCTACAACAGCCAAGCAGATGAAGGGTTGGGGGTAAAAAGGTCTGGCCATTTCAGCCTGTCACAGGGCAGCTGAGAAGGGTAACACTTGTCCCAGAGCTCCTTGCCAGATTGGCCAAGGCTTTGTCGGGCCTCCATTGCCCTTGGACCCCTTCCTCTACTCAAGTGTGCTTCCTTTCACAGGTGCCAGTCCCTAAAAAAAAATCCTGTACTCTAAGTTGCATCTCAGTGTCTGCTTCCAAGAGACCCAGGGTGAGGCAGCTGGGGCCAGGCGTGGTCCAAGGAGGCAGGTAACAAGACAGGCTTTTGAAGCTGGATCACACATGGCCAGGCCAGCAAGGAGGATGACCTCACTAGCAACAGGTGAAACATGAACAGCTCCTGGCCCCAAGTGGCCGTCCAGGTATTAGGACCTTCACCAGAATTGAAAGGGTGGTTCCATGGAAAGGAAAGCACTCGTGGGCAAGATGTTATCAAGCTTTTACGGAGGAGACAGTTAGTTCTGAACCTTGTGAGCCTACAGAAGTGGTCCATCTAGTAAGTTTTCCATATCATTGCTGGGAGATAAGTCAAAAGTCTCTAACCAAAGGGCAACAGGTTCTTCCCTTAGTAACCCCCTCTCCCACTCCTGACAAGTAGACCTATAACTAGGGCTAAGTTACAGCATAAGCTAGCTGGGATGGTGGGGTACCTTATGGCAGAAGGGACTATCCCCCCCGCAGAAGGTACAAGAACTAGCCAGCATGCACCACAGGAGCTCGGGGAATCACATACGGGGCTGAATTCTGAGGTTGCCTGATGGGGGGTGGATCATAAAATTAGATACAAAGAGTCTATTGACTTGCGAGTACTCTCCAGAGATGCAGGATTTAACACCCTGGCGAGGACCCCAGGAGATGGTGTGAACCCCTTAAGGGGATGACCCCTACAAGCATGGACAAAGTGATGGCCCATACTGGGTGAAGGAGAAATGCTAGAACCGTTAAGGCAGGTGGTGATTTTGTGTGGAGACGTGAATCAACATGACACGACGGATAGACTGTGATGGATATGGAAATGTGCTAACCCTCTCCAAGGAAGGACTCATAGCCCAGTTGCGAGTAGTGCAGTCAGCAGACAGGCTCACTTGTGACATTTCCCATATATGGAGGCTGAGGGACATGGGGCATCACTCCTAGCCATTTCAGCCTGCCATTGGGCCACTCTGACAGGAAAGGCCCTCTCCGGAGCTCCCTGCCTGGTTAGCGGAGACTCCAATGAGCCTGAATTGTAGCTCCACTTCTTCCTCCCTGCAATCAGATTTTTGCTCCATCCTTTCAAAAGCATCGATCCATAATAAAGCGTGTGCACCCTGAAGTCCGTTTCGATGTCTACCTCCACAGAACCAAATCTGTGACGGTGTGGGGAAGCTATGTCCTCTGAGGAATAGCTGAAACATCAGGGGATGCTATGAAGAGAGTTCATTTCAGAATGACAGGAACAGGGGCCCCTGGGTGGCTCAGTGGGTTAAAGCCTCTGCTTTATAAAATATTAAAATATTTTTATAAAATAAAATATTAAAAAAAAAAGAATGACAGGAGCATTCTTTTTAAATATGTTTCAAGGCTTGTCAGAAGGCATCAGATACAGCAGAATCTATTAAACTGATTCTGGGAGGCTCCATGAGACCAAACTTGGTAGGTCTAATGGGTGGCCATCATAGGCAGACAGATTTTGGGCTCAAAATAGAAAGATAACTTACTAGCATTTTGAACTGCATGAAAAATGAAATGGCCTGGACATGAAGTCCTTGCCTAAAGAATGTGCAGCAAAAAGTGAGTGCGTCCTCTCAGGGTGATGGTTACAAAGTTTCTGGCACTTGGAGGGGGCACAACCTGGATGACCTCTAACCTTGTTTCCTACTTGGGGATTCTCTAGGGTCATGAGCTGGAGGTCAGCTTCTTTTGGGTCTGTTTTTTGGGGGTACTTTCAAAAATTACAAAGGTAAGTTGTACCATTTATAAATTTAAACCCATACAGCAGTAAAATGTGAAAGCCTTCCATCTCCTCCACCCTCCTAGTCACACTGGCCAGACGTGACCATTGAAGATGTTTGGTGTGTCACCTGCCAGATAGCCACCTGTGAGGCAGGGACTAGCATCCCTGTTTTGTTTTTTTTTTTAAGATTTTATTTATTTATTTGACAGACAGAGATCACAAGCAGGCTGAGAGGCAGGCAGAGAGAGAGAGGAGGAAGCAGGCTCCCCACTGAGCAGAGAGCCCGAGGCGGGGGCTCGATCCCAGGACCCTGGGATCATGACCTGAGCCGAAGGCGGAGGCTTTAACCCACTGAGCCACCCAGGTGCCCCTAGCATCCCTGTTTTGCAGATGAGGAAACTGAGGCTCACAAAATGGTACAGGATTATGACATGTGATGCCGACGGGGCCAGGAGTCAAAACCACTTCTGTCTGACTTGAACCATGGGCCCCTACCCATGACATTATGCTGCCACAGATGAAATGGAGAAAGGACAGCAGAGATAAGCAAACACAACCACAACAATTTCTTCTTTATGAAGGACCAGTGAGTGTTGCTGACATTTTTCAAGGTGTCGGCGGCCATGCACCACTCACAATGAATCCAAAGATTTAAATTGAGTGGTACCTCAGCTTCTAGGAAGTCACCTGGAATTTCTGCTACTCTGACCCTTGGGGATCCATTTCCACAACAGCAGCCTCTGGGGAGGCTGGAAACCAGTGTAACATCTCCCTCTCTCCAGAACATGGCAGGTTCTTCCTATCAAACATGTACTCATTCTTTAAGAATCCACACAACTATTTTCGTCCCTGTTTCTCCATTCTTCCATTCATTCGGTCAGCCAGCAAATGTGCAGTAAGTCTATATGGTATGTGGGTGCTAGGGACCCAAAGACAAAGCAGCTTGCTGTCAAGTGGGTGGAACTTAACTACAAATGCCAGTAAATACACGGTGTGGTTAGTGGTATGACAGAGGTAATCACAGGATCCTATGGAAGTTCAGGTGAATCATCCCAAACTGCCTGGATATGAGGAGACTGGTGGTCTGGAAGTCTCAGAAATGAAGTCACACCAACGGAGTCCTGAAGCACCATAAGGAATATTCCAGGATCCAGTGTACAGCACGGTTAACAATACCATATTTTATAAGTGAATGTATACCAGGAGGGGCACCTGGGTGGCTCAGTCAGTTAAGCATCTGTCTTTGGCTCAAGTTATGGTCCCGAGGTCCTGATATCAAGTCCCAAGTTGGGCTCCCTGCTCAGCGGGGAGTCTGCTTCTTCCTCTCCCTCTGCCCCCCCCCCACTTAGGCTCTCTCTTGCTCTCACTCTCTCAAATAAATAAATAAAATCTTTAAAAAAAAAAAAAGAAAGTATATGAGAAGAGCAGATCCTAAAAGTTCTAATACCCTGGAAAAAATGGTAACTATGGGAGCAAAGGATGGGTGAACTGGCCCTGTTGTGGTAATCATGTTGTAAAATGTATGTATATAAAATTATCACACTATACAATATCATATGTAAATGACATCTTAATAAATCTGGGGTGGGGGAGATAAAGAAATATTCCAAAGGCACAGCAAGTTTTCCCACACTTTCCTCACCTAACTTAGGGGGTTCCTTCACATAAGCTCACCATGCCTTAGCCCACTGCTCTCTCGCTACTCTACTCCTCTGCCTGGAGAGCCATGTCCTACTTGAGGCCCTGTGCGTGTCCCTCCAAACACCTGCACTACTCTGGGGTTTGTCTCTCATCTCCTGGTTCCACTGTCTTCCTAATATGGTCCTTCTACTGTGACCTAGAGTTCTGAATCCTCATGCCCCTGTTGACCGACTGGAAAAAGCTCTGACCGACCCTTAGTTGGGCTGGACACCAAGCCACAGTCTTACTTATGAGCACACTGCCTTCCAACTGGGAAGGTAATGGGAGAGCTAGACTCTAGAAGCACAAAAATGTAACTTTCTATTCTATCTAAAGCTAAATGGTCTATTTGGGATTAAATCTATGCTCTTGGCCTCATCAGTGCTGGGCTCTAGCCAACTGAAAGGTGAAAGGCCCAGTGTGGGTGTGCTGTAAGTAATATCCTCAAGGCACTTCTAAATTAGAGATGAGACAGCCCTTTGTAAAATGAATGGTGTCAAGAACCCATCGGTAGCCATGTTGTGTCTAATAAACAAGGAGCCTGTGCGTTTACCTCTCTAGAGCCACTTGAAATGTGCCAGAAGAGAACATTTTAGAAACTGCTGCATGGGCCCTGTTCAAGAGCAGTATGACCAAGCAGAGTAGAGGCCCTGAACACCTCAGTACTCCAGAGGGCTATTTCCTGCTCACTTAATCTCTGGCTGTTTCGTAGAAAGAATGTCTTATAATCAACGCAATGATTTGCAACTTGAAAGCCTCTTCATTTTCCAATTTCAGGGAACTAAAGCTATTTCAGGAAGGAGTGATTTTTAAGTTTTCCTAGACTTGAACCAAGTAAAAATAACCAGTGAAAATAAACACAAACTCAAAATGTGTTTTTTGAAATGTAGTTTACCATCCGTTGCCACACAGCTGGGCCCAGTATGGCCACACAGTACGGCAGATCACCTGGAAAGCCACTCGGCAAGCAAGTACCATGGGAAATGTCTGCTTGTGTGATGGCGGAAAGGCCCTGCCCCCTGCCCCTAAGTAACCCCCAATTACCATAAAATTTGCCTCTTTCTAGCTTCATTATTCTGTGTCCCATAAAGCATTTCAGCCTTCTAGAGCCCTCTAAGAAATAAACCACGAAAACGCTAGAAGGTATCAAACCATGAACCCTTACAGTTCTCATGTACCAGAGAGGGAGTAAATGAGGCTAGTAGAGATTTTCTGGCCCTGTATTCTGAGGGGGAGGTACTGAGAGGAGAGGCAGGACACTGCCAAAGACATGGCCATTTGTCTAGCGTTGGTGTGGTGAAGCCAGAAATAAGACTACACAAAGGTCTTCATCGATCCTACTGCTGTGTTTGCCATTTCCAGAGGGTACCCCTTTTCTTAAGCAGCTCTGGAATCCAAATTTGGAGGCTGGGTAATGACAAGTTTAAATATTAAATGGAAAGTTTCAGCCCCATGCCTAATCCGTGGATCTCCAGGTCAGTCGGCTTTTTTCTGACCCTCTGTGTGGTTCTTCTGTGCCTGAGGCCAACAGCCCCTTCTTCTGGACTGGGTTGTAAGGTCACAACTCTGAGTCTACATGGATTCTGCCAAGTTCTGCCCTGATTCCAAGAAGGAAACACACACCCAGTAAGGGCTAAAAGAGAGCAACAAGATTTCGCTCACAAAATCAGGATCTATTTCTTCATGCTTGAAATCCCAAGCTTTTTTCTCCTTATTCGGCAAAAATAGTAAGTGGGTCAAATATAGAAAACTCACCATCTCTCCCTTTTATTTACTTCTCCATCTGTGTACAGGCTTCACCAATGATGACAGTGGGAACTGGGTTGGCTTTGGAGCTCTGGTTTGTTAGCTATTTGATGTGAGGAAGCAGCTGGGAGAACACACACACACACACACACACACGCCATTCCTGGGCTCTGCTCCAGAGGGGCCTGCCGTTGGGCTTTCCCCCATTTGCCAAGTGAGAGGCTGTTCTGGGAACTGGTGACAGGCCCCTCCGAAGGGTCACCTTTCTTAATTCACTTTTTTTTTTTAAAGTCATACACAAGAAGTATTTTAATAATATTTGTTTTACATTTTTTCTAAACATAAAAGTAATAAATGCCTACTCTACATTCCTTGAAAAACAGAAAAAATAAAAAGTCATCATTATCCAACTACTGCAACTATAACAATTACTTTCATTTATGTGGTTTTTTTCCCTGTGCATACCTGTGAAAATACCTAAAATTAATAGTTATTTACAATGCCTCCTACTCTTTCCAGGATTTTCTAAGCAAGGTGGATGCTAAGGAAAAATCAGTGAGTCGCCCCTCAAATCCCCTGAACTCAACAAAGAAATGTTGAAGATCCAAAGGAAACCTAGCTTGTTCTGCCTAAGAAGGGACCAGAGCTGTGTTGCTGTTGCCCAAGATGATAGGGACTAGGCACATATGGGTAATTTAAATTCTCTACAATTAAATAAAATTAAAAATAAATTTCCTCGGTTTCACTAACCATATTTCAAATATCTAATAGCTACATGTGCTTAATTTAACTTTCATTAAAATTAAATAAAATTTGTGGGGCGCCTTGGTAGCTCAGTTGGTTAAACATCCAACTCTCGGTTTCAGCTCAGGTCATGATCTCAGGGTCATTGGATGGAGCCCCAGATGAGGCTCGGCCCTCAGCGGGGAATCTGCTTATAGCTTCTCTCTCTTTTTCCCTCCTTTCACTCACAAGTGCATGCTCTTTTGCTCTCAAAAATAAAGAAATCTTTTAAAAAATAAAATTTAATAAAATTTAAAACATGTTCTCAATGGCAACAGTCACACTTCAGGTGTTCTATGCCCACATGTAGCTAGCAACTGCCATACTGGACAGAGAAATTTATAAAACATCTTATTCATTGCAGAAAATTCTGTTGGATAAAGCTTGGTTAGGGAACCAAAGAAAGTTGTACAGTGGTAGTGAAAGAGGAAGAAAAGGAAGAGATGTCGGTAATAGAAAGGGGGAGAATCTCGGAAGGGGTCTGAGGGAAAAGAAAAGGAGAAAAGGAGCTGCAAAAGGACATCAAACAACGACAAGAGAAGAAGGTTCTTGAAAGGAAAGCAATTTGCAGTTTTTGCTGTCTGATGTATGAAATAACTCTATCTTCTCATGAAATCCTTAAAACCCACATCATTTATCTATTCTTAGACTTGGATTCGGGGATTATTTTAATGTGATCTATGTTACTGACCTCAAGGTAGACACTGGGTAGAAACAGGACAGGTCTACATTTGAGTTATGAATGATATACATGGGCATATAGTATATATAAAGTGATATTTTAACAGAACAATTGTCTTGTCCCTTGATTTTTAAAACTTAGCACTCTTAACATTTCTTGTATTCATCCTTTACACATACACACTTATTTTATATATATATATACATATATATGTACATATATATGTAATTAAATGTAAATATATATAAATAAAAATATATATAATTTAAAAATTAAATATATATATGTAATTAAACACACATGAACATGTATTCATTCTTTAGATATATTTCTAGAAGTCAAATATACTGGGTAACAAGATACAAGCATTTTTAAAGCTCCCAGTACATATCGCTTAGCAATCTGCTTGGACTTGCCACCTGGACACACATCTCCATTTACCTCCACTGGATCGTGATTATGGTTGGTTCCCCTATAAAACGTCTCCAGGATGTAGCGTAATGTCTCATAAACAAAAAGAGTGAATGATGTATATATTGAGTTGAACTGAATAAGCTTCTGTACTTCTTTGAAACCGTGAGTTCACGGTCGGAAAAATACAGAAACCTGATTGTGACTGACCATACCAGAACTGGGATTGGGTGCTGGCTCTGCTGTGTACAACTTCTCTTTGAGCCTCAGCTCGAAAGGGAGGGAGGCGGCCCAGATGACGTTTCTATTCCAAGGCCCTGAGTGTGTGTCGGGATTGGGGCAGAACGGGATGGGAGAGGTGTGTGTCTTCATATAAGCACGTGCCCACAAGTGAGTGTGCGGGGAGAGGAAAGGCATGATTAATGGATGCTCTCTCCTCCCGGCTGAGAGCCCTTAGAGATAAGGAAAAAGGAGAAGAGACAGCAACAGGTTTGAACACCAATTAGATAAGGCTTCAAGATATACGAGCCCATTCTAATAAATTGTTTTGGGATCCCTGCTCTGCACCGTTGGGAAAAAAGTTCCCATGATGCTTTGTGAAGCTGAAGGTCGTATTAAAGTAGCAACGTTTGTGCTGTTCTTTCCCTACTGAAGTAGCAACTTTAAAAAAGTCTCTGTAGCTTCCTTCTTGATTAAAAGCAGTCGAGAGAATTTCCAACATGAGTTAGTAGCCCCCTGAGGCTGACACTGAATGGTTCTACTATTAAGAGCCTCTATTCTAATTATCACTTTGAACAAGCTTTATGCCACAGACAGAGCACTTCATTGGCGGAATGTCTTGATGCCGTGGCCTCATGAATAAATGACTGCTGGGTTGTAGTTGAATCTGGAAGGTAATAAGGGTTTGCAGAAGGGCATGTCTTTATCCTGATCAGAGGATAGTTATTTAATAGGGCACCACAAGCATCCAACATTCTGGACACAGAGAAGACAATTTTTTTTTTTAAGCACAAAGACAAAGCCAAAATCATACTGTGTTGTGTCAGACTGAGGGAATCTGCTCCTCTGCCTTGTTTTGTCACAGGAGTTGATTCAAATCAGGGAAAATTTCTGTAGATTCATTGTGAAGTGCCACACTTACCGATACAGCTGCAGAACTTGAGAACACAAGGAACACTGAAAATCCTTTTTTTGCATAGGTTAACTGATGTCCCAAGAACAGAAAGGATTTTTTTCTGAGGTCACAGAAGAGACAGAGTGGCAGAACTGGGACAAAAAGCCAAGTATCCTACTCAGTTTAGTCGTCAATACTGAGGAGCAGCCCTGCCCCTGTTTCATTTATGCGACCACTACCAGGCACAGTGCTGGGTGCCAGGCATACATCTATGAACAAGGCAGATCCGTCTTCCTGGAAGCTTTCTAGGATGGCTGCTTCTTGACTGCCTGAGCTCTAAAGCCACTGAGGTCCATTTGCACTAGGACCAAAAATATCAGTGTTGTCTTACTGCCAAGATTCCAAAGGACCTCATTTCCGTGACTGAGTAACTTCCAGGTTTCCCTTTATTTGCCACATCCTCTCAACACTTTACAAAGGACTAGGGGCCACTTAAATTCTCCTTCACTGAGAAATGTTTTAAAAATGTTCTCTCTTTTCCATCAATTGTATTATGGAGACATTAAAATAGAAGAAGCATTCTGTCAAGGGAATCGGCATCAATCATGGGTTGTACCAAATTCACAGTGACTCTGAGGCCACATTTTCATTATAACAGTTTCAGAAGGAAGGAGATAAACCAAAAAGAGTTCCATCAAGTAAAGGAGCAATAAGGGATTGAATCGGGACCAGGACCCCAGGGCTCCTTGAGTCCACAGAGATCAAATGAGAAATACTTTTCATTATTTCTGGAACTTGGGCAATGGCTACGGGAAGACAATGGACAGATATTTCCCAGACAAAATCATCAGGACTAATGGGTCTGTTCTAACTCAATAGCCATGCTTCCCACAGATATTTACTGAACACTTGCTATGTACCAAGTTTGTGCAAGGAGGTGAACATGGAGTGATGAACTAGATAGTCAGTCTGGGCTCTCAGACCTTAAAACAACTAACAGTTAATCTTAGGAACTTCACAACGCTCACACTCTATGCCTCTGCCCTCCTGCGTGTCATCTTGCTCGTTGTTTGTCATAAGTGTGTTGATTACAATAAATCACTATTCTGTTCTGTCCTTTGAGCTGATTCTGAAAGACGCGCATATGCCCTGGATTACAGATTTCTTCATCTCTGCATACATTACTCAATGTTCTCAGAAAGCTAAGGAGAAAAGGTAAGACACATACAGCTTCCTGCAATCTTAAAACCCACTCTGTGTATGACCCCCCAAATTTATTCCCAGCCCCAACCACTTTCCAGAGTTTTAAGTTTCCATCTCTCTGCCTCCCATTGTCACCCATTTTCTCATCTTGTACTCCTTGGACCTATGAATGGCATCAAGTCATCCATGCCCAAAGACTTAGCATCTTTGATTCTTGCCTCCTCTCATTCCCCACCTCTAAATAATTGTCAAGTCTTCTCTATTCCACCTTCAGGCTATCTCTCCCATTTGTTGCCTCTTCTCCATCTCCAACATCTGAAGGTACCATGACGGCTAATTTTCTCTGTCAGTCGACTGGATTAGGGGATGCCCAGATAAATGGCAAATGTTCTTTCTGGATGTGTCTATGAGGGTATTTCTGAATGAGATTAGCATTTGAATCAGTAGACTGAGTAAAGAAGATCGCACTCACCAATGCAGGTGATCATCATCAGATCTGTTGAGGGCCTGAATAGAACAAAAAGGCTGAGGACATACAAATTTACTCTCTTGATCTGGGACATCTACCTTCTCCTGCCCTCAGACATCTGTGCTCCTGGTTGTCACACCTTTGGTACAAAATCACACCATCAGCTCCCCCCACCGGCCCAGTTCTCAGGCCTTCAGAACCAGGACTGAAATATACCACTGGCTTTCCCAGCTCTCCAGCTTACAGACAGCAGACTGTGGGACTTCTCAGCCTCCATATCACGTCAGCTAATTCCTATAATAGATCACCATATTTCTCTGCAGAACCCTGACTAGTACAGGGAGTAAGGCTCAGGCAGGACAAGTGACCTGTCCAAGTTAATGCACTTCATAAACAGCAGAGCTGATGCTCTAGCCCATGTATGTCTGACATCAAAGTGTATATGCATGCACTGACAGATAAGTCCCTTTATTAAATCTCACTTGTCCAACTCCAATGCCTTATTAGACCTTATTTACTGTCTCTTTTCAACCTTTACCACAAAATGTTTTCAGGTTAATCTTGCTAAAGCACAGCTTTTACTAATAGCTTTTATCATTGCTCTCTAAATCTTATCAGATTCTGTTTGGCATATTCTAGGAACTAAAACAAGATCAACGTGGCTTAACCACAGTAGGTGCAAGGATCTATTTGCATCATCTTGGTATATTTCTTCTCATTCCTGGAATAGCATTAACTCATAAAAGGCATTCCAATATTTACTTCTGTAGCACCCTTTAATTCATGATCTGTCTCTAGGTTCATAGATGTGCCTTATCTCAACTAGAATGCAAACTCTTTGAGGTAAGGTGCCATGGTTTTATGTCTTTGTATCTACCTCACAGTGTCTACGGATAAAAAGAAATTCTGAAATACTAGAGAGACAGGGGTCAAGTAACGCCCAAAAGAGCTACTTTTTTTCTTCCAGCTATTCTGAAGGACTCTTGAGTACAGAACACACCAATGTTGCCTAGAACTTTCCAGTTGGAAAATTTGCAAGTGCTTATTTCCATGTTTAGCCCACACTTAGCATTCTGTTTGTTCCCACTCATCCCAACCTTAACCTTATCCACTGCCTTGTGTATTATGGAGATTAAAATAAGTTGCATATTGTTAGTTCCTTGAAGGCAAGGATGAGGTCTCATTCATCTCAGTGTTTACCCTCCCCCATAGCACACAGGGCATTACTTTTCACATACTAGGTGAATAATAAATATAGTTTAAATAAAGTGTAACAACAGTGACAGGTTAATAGCAGACATACCACAGACCATGTACTTTCAGTTTGTGCTCATCTGTCATTTTTCCAAATGGATCGTATCCCAAGTGGAATTCTTCATTTACCAAAACAAGCCTGTCATCTCCCTTACTCTTCTGTCTTTGGCATCAGTGGCACAGAGAATCTTTCAGTGTCCAAGCTGTGTACTTTAGAGGTGTCTTTGATGAAAGTAAAATGGACATGGCAATATATCAAGGCTGAAGCGTTCAACAGACATTTGGAAACTAAGGTGGAGGTGGAAGGACCACTTTTTAGAGAGGAGGACGTTGCCCTTGTTCTTCCTGTGAGAATTGAAAGAAGAAGGATAAATATGTATAGAGGCAGAGATGAGTCAGGTTGATGAGTTGCGGTAAGGACACACAAGGGACTGAATCTCCACAAAGTAGAAGAGGTCATCTGCTAACTCTGGGGGTGGACTGAGGCTTGAGGAGAGAAGGGGAGATCGGAAATAACTGGTGGGAGGAACTCCCTTGGGTTTCAACAAGCTTGAAATTCTACATCAAGGATCCTGAATCAACATGACATTCCTAAATAAAGGTCCTATTGTTTGTAGTTTTTAAAAAATGACTGTAGAGGCTGACTAAATTAAAAATGCCTCCTGGACAATTCATGGGTATAAGATGGATGTTCTTTGTGTAGAGTGGCCCACTTATACAGGCCCCATTTGGAACATAGTAGGACACAGTTCCTTTTATCCAAAAAGTCATTTGAGATATAGTGTGAGGGGATTCTCCTTTGTAATTGCTCCACTGTAATAATTAGGATGTGATAGAAGGTAGATTCCTAATAATTAGTCTTATTATTAATTTTACTTGAAGACATATGCCCATAACCCATATTTTTGTTCTTCTAACCTCATCCAACCATTAGCTTTATGTGGGTCTTTTACCTTGTTTTTTACATTTTTTTCAAAGACTGTATTTATTTGAGAGAGAAAGAGAGTAAGAAGTGGGGCAGAGCGGGAGGGAGAGGGATAAGCAGACTCCGACCTGAGTGTAGAGTCTGACTCAGGGTTGAATCCCACAACCTTGAGATCATGACCTGAGCCAAAATCAACAAGCAGATGCTTAACTGACTGAGCCATGCAGGCACCCCTCTTCTTGTTTTAAAACAGACACAGAAAACCACATAAAACAAAAGTAGAGCTCAGTGAATTATTATGTGAATAGTAGCCTTGTAATGACCATCCTAAGAAAAAAAAAAAAGGCCACCCCAGAAACTCCTCCAAATGCCCAATCTCAAATACAGCCCCTCTTCCCCTCCAAATATAACCACTACCCTGAATTTTAGAGTCATTAAGTCATTGTATTCTTTATGGTTGCCTCACCCAATGGTGAATGACTAGGCACTACGGAATAATCTTGCCCAATTTTTAAAAACTTGAGGTATCTCTTAAGCCTCTATTAATCTGTAAGCTCTCCTTCCATCCATTTCTTCTTCCATACAATTTAAGTGGCAAAGAACACATGCTGTTTAGCAGAGGTCCCCGTAGCATGCCTATTGCTGACTGCACACTCATGGCACCATTCACCATGTTCCTCTGTATATCCTGGTGGGGTCCCATCTGGATCAGTCTCATGGATTCACTGGTTAGCAGCCACTGTTGCTCAGTTTCAAAATGTTCACATTCTACAATTTTATTTTCACTCTGACTGGAACAAGGTTTTCTGAGCTGTAATTCACATATCATAAAATTAACCATCTTAAAGCGTATAATTCAGTGGTTCTCAGTATTTTCACAATCATCACCACAGTGGGTTGCCATTGCTATGTGTTTGGTTAGAACGTTTCCTACACCAGTTACAGAATGTCTGCGTTCTTTGTGGTGTGTGGTCACTGAAGTCTCTGCTTGGCTAGCTTTGTGCTCCATTAATGAGCATACAGATTTCCTCAAATGCCTGGGACCGTGAGTCTCCCAGTCATCACCCCGAGGTTCTGTGTGCAGGTTGGGGCAGTTTTCAACCAAGCCTTGGTCTTCACTTCCTCCTTGTGCAGAGAACAAAAGTCAGTCTGCAATGAATTTAGGGTCCTCTGGTGCTCTTACCGAGCATGAACCAGACCTACAAATGAGTATGTCCATTAAATTCCCAGGAATATACTGGAGATTTTCCAAGTCTCATTCCCCAGCCGTTTTTTTGTTTTGTTTTGTTTTGTTTTTTGTTGGTTTGTTTTAAGATTTTGGATTGGCCAGTGTTTGCCTCATTTGCTTTTCTTCAGCTATTGTTTGTACCATTTAACTGGCTCAGACAGAACTGAAGTGAAACAATTGTCCCTGAATAATTTTAACAAAAACCCCCAGGGAAAAGTCTTTTTGCAATAGCTGAACTCTGTCAATATTTTTTCACTCTCCAAGAATCATTTCTTTTGCCCCCATCTGGAGCAATATTAGCCCTGCTCAGAATACCTGACAGAATATTCCACACTTGTGTATCACACACAGAAACACCTGCATAACAAACATATCGCTGCCTCTACCAACAGCATCACTGACTAGTTTAAACATTTGCCATTTGCTAACCCCTTTCTTCTCCCATGTGTTTTATGGTTACACTACATATACAATGTCTCATCATTTACCATAGTATCTCCCTTTTGACTCTCATGTAGACTTACTTGTAGAATATATTTAATATTCACCACTAATCCTTATGTTGACATACCTCTAGAAATATATAGAGATCTTTTGGTTATCGAAAATTCATTCTTGGGACCTTTACCTGGCTCAGTCAGTAGAGCTTGCAACTCTTGTTCTCTTGATATTGGGGTTGTAAATTCAAGCCCCACATTGGGTGTGGAAACTACCTAAAAATAAAATCTCTTAAAATAAAGTTCATTCTCCATTATTTTCCTCAGGAAGGGTTTATATCAATATTCTTTTATTTTTTTCCTGACTTTGATTTAATAAGTTAATAACTTGAATGCCACAACATTTTCTAATTCACATAAAAGCAAAGTTCTAGTAAGGAGTGATCAGATAAAGTATGTCCTCAGAAAAAACTTAAAAAAACACAAAATGTGTCCTCAGGTACAAACAGAATGCAATGGCATTGATGTTTTAGCATGTGAAATTAAGTTAATATTTAACCATATTAACTCATCCCTATTGATTTTCCTCTATAGGTTATCAATAAACATTTGGGTTATGATTATATATGCTTCTTTTTCATATATTATTTCAAGGGTTTTATACTAATCCTAAAAAGTTATAAGAGAGGGGTGTCTGGGTGGCTCGTTGGTTAAGTATCTGCCTTCGACTCAGGTCATGATCCCAGGATCCAGGGATTGAGTCCTGCATCAGGCTCCCTGCTCAGTGAGGAGTCTGCTTCTCCCTCTACCTCTGCCCCTTTTCCCTCTTCATGCTCTCCCACACCCCCAAATAAATAAAATCTTTAAAAAAAAATAATGAGAAATAATTACATAGTCAATATTCTTTTAGTTCCAACATGTTGTGAACAATTTGTGCCCTCTATACTAGAAAGTCAGTTTTCCTGGATATAAAATTATTGCCTCACCTTTGCTTTCCTTGAATATCTTAAAATATTACTCATTTCCCCTGTGGCATAAAACATTCTTGTTAAAGTCTATGATCTGACTTCAATTTTCCTTGTAAGCCTCATTCTCTATCCAGAATGCCTAAAGAATTTTTCTTTTTCTTTAAAGGTCAGCTCAGTACACAGTATATTAATTAATTAATTAATTAATTAACTTATTTATTTATTTATGTATGTTGTGTGTATTTATTTTGCTCCCTTGCCTACTTTCCTTCTTCAGGGGCTCTGATCATCTGTATGTTGGACCTTCTTTTCTTGCCTTCCATATGTGTTATTTCTGCTCAAGTTATCTCAGCTCTTCATTTATTTTTTTTATTTTAAAAATCTTCCTCAAAAATTTGCTATGAAGGTACACCTTATTTAAAGTGTTCTTACCACAAAAAATAATAATAAATGCTATCTCTATCAAAATCCCATCCATTTTTTTCAAAGAAATGGAACAAATAATCCTAAAATTTATATGGAACCAGAAAAGACCTCGAATAGCCAAAGGAATATTGAAAAAGAAAGCCAAAGTTGGTGGCATCACAATTCTGGACTTCAAGCTCTATTACAAAGCTGTCATCATCAAGACAGTATGGTACTGGCACAAAAACAGACACACAGATCAATGAAACAGAATACAGAGCCCAGAAATAGATCCTCAACTCTATGGTCAACTAATCTTTGACAAAGCAGGAAAGAATGTCCAATGGAAAAAAGATAGCCTCTTCAACAAATGGTGTTGGGAAAATTGGACAGCCACATGCAGAAAAATGAAACTGGACCATTTCCTTACACCACACACAAAAATAGACTCAAAATGGATGAAGGACCTCAATGTGAGAAAGGAATCCATCAAAATCCTTGAGAACACAGGCAGCAACCTCTTCGACCTCAGCTGCAGCAACTTCTTCCTAGGAACATCCCCAAAGGCAAGGGAAGCAAGGGCAAAAAAGAACTATTGGGACTTCAAGATCAAAAGCTTTTGCAGAGCAAAGGAAACAGTTAACAAAACCAAAAGACAACTGACAGAATGGGAGAAGATACTTGCAAACAACATATCAGATGAAGGGCTAGTATCCAAAATCTATAAAGAGATTAGCAAACTCAACACCCAAAGAACAAATAATCCAATCAAGAGATGGGCAGAGGACATGAACAGACATTTCTGCAAAGAAGACATCCAGATGGCCAACAGACACATGAAAAAGTGCTCCACATCACTCGGCATCATGGAAATACAAATCAAAACCACAACGAGATAGCACCTCACACCAGTCAGAATGGCTAAAATTAACAAGTCAGGAAATGACAGATGCTGGCGAGGATGTGGAGAAAGGGGAACCCCCCCCCTACACTGTTGGTGGGAATGCAAGCTGGTGCAACCACTCTGGAAAACAGCATGGAGGTTCCTCAAAAAGTTGAAAATAGAGCTACCTTATGACCCAGGAATTGCACTACTGGGTATTTACCCTAAAGATACAAATGTAGTGATCCAAAGGGACATGTGGACCTGAATGTTTATAGTAGAAATGTCCACAATAGCCAAACTATGGAAAGCTACATGTCCATCAACAGACGAATGGATAAAGAAGAGGTGGTATATATATACAATGGAACACTATGCAGTCATCAAAAGAAATGAAATCTTGCCATTTGCAGTGACGTGGATGGAACTAAAGGGTATTATGCTTAGCGAAATAAGTCAATTGAAGAAAGACAATTATATGATCTGCCTGATATGAGAAAGTGGAGAAGCAACATGGGGGGTTTGGGGGGTAGGAAGGGAGGGAGACAAACCATAAGAGACTCTTAATCTCACAAAACAAACTGAGGGTTGCCGGGGAGAGGGGGGTAGGGAGAGGGTGGTGGGGTTATGGACATTGGGGAGGGTATGTGCTATGCTGAGTGCTGTGAAGTGTATAAACCTGGTGATTCACAGACCTGTACCCCTGGGGCTAATAATACACTATATGTTTATAAAAAAATTAAAAAATTTAAAAAATAATAATAAATAAAGGGGGTGGCAGGGAACTTTAAGAGGTAAAAATAAAATAAAATTTTCTTCCTCTTAATCTTCTGTTTCTCTTAAAGCATTATTTGTTGTGTTTATTTGCTCTTGTATTTCTTCTAGTTTATTATTCATTTCTAGATTGAACTTACCCCATTATCCTAGTTATTTTTCAAGTTTGGAACCTGAATTTATGAGTGTCTAATTCTGATTTATATTATTTATATTACTCTTTCATAGTTGGTATTATTTTTATCTATATTGAGTTTAATATGTGGCAATATTGATCTATTTTTAAATCATGCTTTTCTGATATGTTTCCATGTTCTGAAGGACTATTATATTGTTCCTTATTCTCTTTTCTTATAGTAACTTTATATGAAATTTTTAACATGAGACATTTCTTTTGCTTATTTCGATGTCAATTTATTTTGACTCAACTTTTAGAAAGAGGAAGAATTCATAAAGATTTTCTAACTTTACTGGGTCCCATCTTCTGCTGTCTTGGTTAAACAATATGGCCTCTTGCTTTCTAAGATTTCTTGTATCTGTTTCCCTCCCCAACTTTTATTTGGACCTTTTCTTTTCCTTCTCTACTATTCCTCACATGTTCAAATTTTATTCAACTTCTAAGATTTCCCCTCAATATGAGGCTCGATCATGGATGGGGAATCCTAGTAGGTCAATTTTAATAGATCATAGGGAAATATACAGCTCCAACGCCTTCAGACCTTAACATCTTATAATTTGTTATTATTTCATTTTATTTAATATTCTGAATATAATTTTCTATGTGTCTCAAAAATTTATCATTTTATCAAAATATTTATCATTTTCATTGGTTGTATGCAAGTCCATCAAGTTAAATAAAAAATCTTATAACCATCTCTCTATTAATGGCTATTTGGGATATATCCAGTTTTCCATGATAATAAATGACACATAATGCTTTCCTTCTTCTGAATTATATCTTTAAAACAAATACCCTAGAGTGAGATTATTCAGTAAGAAGGTATGAACATTTTTATGACTCTTGCTAAAAACTGCCAGATTGTTCATCAAATTGACTGAAATAATTAAGCATGTCACTAAAAACATGTAAATGTTTCAATTTCCCCAAAAGCTGTCTCACTAGTTTTAATAATATCCCTTTATTGTTGCTAATTTTAGAGTTATAAAGTGACAGTTCATCATTGTTTTAATCTGCACTTCTTTAATTGTTGGCAAGACTATACACTGTTTCCTATGTTAATTTACTAATGGTGTTTCATCTTATGTAATGATTCTTCATATACTTTGACCACCATCTATAGTGAACTTAATTCAAATTCATAAAAACTCAGTATATTTTGAAATGTCATCATATGTATTAAATATTTTCTATTTCATCACTTAACTTTTATCTTGGTTTCATTGTATTTTAGTTTTATTAATTTTCTGTTTAATCACACTGCTTATCTTTTCCCTTTAATTTTTCTCCTTTAATCAAACATTATCTCCCTCCATAGACTGAATAATTGCTCTATTTTCTCTTTTCCCTGTAATTAAATTTTCCTAAACATTTGACACTTTAATTTTTATGTTGTTGATCATGATATATTGTAGGAGATATAGGTCTAAGTTAATTTCTCCCTAAGGTAATGTCAAGTTATTTCAATAGCATTTATGAAAATGAACCCCTTCCCTGTTGCTTTGTTAAATTTAGCTGGACGTGTATTGAACTCATGCATATTGATTAACATCTATATTTATATGTGCCAGAGGGCACCTAACTAGATTTAAACAGGTTATATTATTTATGCTGCTTTTTGAGAAACAGTCATATCCTCAAATGTTATAGTGGCAAGTGTTCACAAGTAGCCCTTTATCCTTTCCTTCCCTTCTTTTCCTTCTTTCTATGGAGAGCTCCATTCATCTCTTGTCTGTATTCCCACCACAAACATGAGTTGCCAGCAGACAGAGACAGAGAGGTAGACAGACAGACACAGAGGGGGCCTATCTACATAGAGATGTGTGTCTCCTATTGGTTCTATGTCTGTGGTTAATGGCGGACAATGCAATAATGTGTTCCATATGGAGTTTCCAGTCCTGCTTTGCCAGTTCTTGTCCTCTTGCCCCAGTCTGACGTTCCTTTGGGTCTTACCCTAAATGTCACCTCCTTGTGAAAGCATAACAGCCTTCTATGCTTTATGGATGGACAATGGGTGGAGGGTGAAAAGATCCAACACATGTATCCAAAATCCTTTCATAGAAAACTCCTTCCTTGTTCTCCAGCATCCAACTCTTCTCTGACAGAAGTAAACATAATGGTGACTGGAAGAAAGAATGCTTTGGAGAGCTTCACACTTCCACACATTCCTTACATTAGGCGGTAGATATGTTTCCAGAGTGTGAAATGAGTCATTATAAATTTAGCTGTATTTTCTCAATGAGTGGAGTTACAATATGTACCTTCCCTATGGCATCATTGACAAGTAATTTTGGAAGCCAAAACTTTGGTAAAGAAAATACATTAGGATTGTTACAGAGTCTCCCGCAATTTTTTGGATTTTTAAGCTGCTCATGCTGCTCCCTGAGGAGCTATGGGCCTTAATGCCAGAATACTTACAGAGATAGTAAAAGAGGAGAAGAGGAATATGGGAATGCGTGTCATTTTACAAAGCCCTACAGGATAGTCTTATACCTGCCTGCTACACACACACACACACACACACAGAAAACCCCTGAAGCAAGGTACACTGATTATGTTCTATAAGTTCACTTTTTTTTGCCTTATTAGGTTTTCTTAAAGTAAAGCCCATCTGTGGAGTATATGGCCATCCAAACCCTCTGAAATGCCAAAGAATGTAAACAGATATAAAGAGGACCATCAATAATTTTTAAATTAAATTGAGTCTTCAAAAATATACATTTCAATCTGAGGGTTTTGAAGCAGCGGGGGGTTGGAGGTTGGGGGAACCAGGTGGTGGGTATTAGAGAGGGCACGGATTGCATGGAGTACTGGGTGTGGTGCAAAAACAATGAATACTGTTATGCTGAAAATAAAAATATATATATACACATACATATACATATATATATATTTGTATATGTATATATATGTATATGTATGTGTATATATATATTTTATATGTATATATATATGTATATGTATGTGTATATATATATGTATGTGTATATATATATATATATATATATATATATATATATTTCCAAAAGAAAGGTTTTTACATTTGGCAGTCCTTGCTCTGTAGCTTAACTGAGCTGGCACACTTTTGAGTTTAGGCGGCAATAAAAATGAATGATCAAAAAACTGCTTCAGAGGCAACTTTTAAGCTTTGGATATTCAGGCTAGGACTCATGAGACATCATTTCCTACTAGGCATTGGGCCTGTGATGAAGGCAAACAGCAGCTATGTGAACACAATGTCATTTCTTAAGGATCCAGAGATCACTTTGGACATGGAAATCTCTATTTACTGAGCTCCTGTGATGACTCTGACACTATGCTACAGGTTTTAAAACATTCTAATTTTCACAGAAACCTTGGGAAGTAGGGAATATGTTGGTAGAATTACAAAACCGGGGCTTGGAGTTCAGAAAGCGTCCAAGTTCATATAGTAGTACGTGGTAAAGATTCATCCAAGTTCATTTGGAATCCAAGTCTTTGTGATCATAAACTGCTGCCTTGAACCACCAAATTTCAACACAGCAGAAACAATCTAGCAGTGCTCTCAGCTGGACAGAGAGCAGAGCATTAGCAGCAAATGGCACCAGGGACGGTTGTAGGAATGGCGACGCTGAAGCTTCTTACTGCTTTCTATGTATCAGTGGCTGTGGAATGAAAGTGCTGGTGGCAGGGCAAGAATGGAGGCAGTAAAGTAGAAAGCAGTCACAACCCACAGTATGGTTGTCCTCGTGCCTACAATGACCTGAAGAAACAAGGAGGCCGCTCAGTCAGTGTTAAAATTGATGAAGGCCATTTCTCTTGAGAGAAAGGAGAGGAGTAAAATTAAAAAATTAACCAAATCAGCCTTCTTGACACCATTTCTTATCATATGCCGTTTGTCTTAAGAAGGGTGGCCCAGTTGGTTAAGCGTCTGCCTTTAGCTCAGGTCATGGTCTCAGGGTCCTGGGGTGGAGCTCCATGTCAGGCTCCTTGCTTAGCAGAGAACCTGCTTCTCCCCCTCTCTCTCTCTCCCCCTACCCTCCTACCCTCACCTGCACTCATGCTCGCTCGCTCTCTCTCTCTCTCAAATAAATAAAGTCTTCACAAAAAAAAAAAAAAAGAATTAAGCCCATCTCTTCCATGCTCCAATTCAGTATTGATAAAAGCATTTTAGTCATTCTGGTCTTCTTTTGACACTCTCAAGGCAATCTGAGCTTTAATCTTCCTGATTTAATCTCCCTTTGTAGAGTCTTGGGCCATGGATTCATACTTGACTTTTTATTGAGCTTTCTGAAACCACAGTCTATGACGGGCTTTTGTGCACAGCTTCTCCTTTCTTTGCTTTTTTAAAAAGATTTTATTTTTAATCTCTGCACCCAACATGGGGCTCAAACCCGCAACCCCAAGATCAAAAGTTGTGAGTTCCACTGACCAAGCCAGATAGGTACCTCACGCCCTTTCTTTGCTTTTATAAACACCATGGTACTCCCTATCTTTCACAGTTACCATTAGTTCTCTTAATTTTAGTACAGTCTACCCAAACTGGGGATCTTTGAATCTGTGCATCAGTCCACTGTCACTACTGTACTAAAGAACATAACACTAAAGTCAAATACCAACCGGTTACACTTAGCTGGAACACTGTCCCAAATTTGTGTGTGGGCTCTCTTATCTGATTAGCAGGGTGAAGCTTTAGTAATTCCTTTGGCTCAGGGGCACCTGGGTCATTCAGTTAAGTGTTTGACTTCAGCTCAGGTCATAATCTTGGGGTCCCAGGATCAAGCTCTGTGCCAGGATCCACACTCATCTACTTGAGGATTCTCTCTCTCCCTCCCCACCTTCTTTCTCTCTTACACTCTTAAGTGAATGAATTTAAATTAAAAAAAAAAAAAGAATTCCTTTTGCTCAGATATGGAAAAGGCCATGCAGCCTAAGTGTATGCCCTTCTCTTGAACAACCCACTTTTCCACCCACCAAACCCTGGCCCTCTGCCTTAGTCTTCCATGGGCAGTACAGAAAAACCAACCCTGAGAATTAGAGCACCTCTTCCTAGACCCTTCCTTGTCCTGTCAGACCATTCTAATGTGTAGAGATGAATTTGAAGATGCACAGGGAAGAAATTCTAATAAAGGGGCCTTCTCTAAGAAAGAATGTGGCCTAAGTTCCTATTACTGATTGAAAAGCATGAGGAAAAAGAGAATAAAAAGTGAATACACCATCACAAAGAGAGGGGGTCCACCACTTGCAAAAAAGATGTTACTGGATATCATGAGACAAATTCTAGAAATTAATCCATATTTGTCTTGACCAATACTTGTCTCTTTTAGAGGTAACAAGATTGGTTATTTATGGGATGCCTTTCTCAACCTCAAGCACATAAAGCCCTCTTTTTGAGAGTTAAAGCTGCCAGCAAGGTGAGTAAAGAATCTTCTGGATGCTATTCAATGAAAGGAGAACACTAGCCATTATAAGTATAGTTGAAATGTGCCATCGCTGCTCTATCTTGCTTTTATTTTTTACAGACACCATGTAAGCATCATCCAAAACAGCCATCTATCAATTTAAGAAGTCCATAGTATTCTCCCAGAAACATCACTACCCCCTTGCTTTTTATCATGTTTCATTATGTTTCTCCTTGCGTCTTTGGATTTAGATCTTGCAAATCTTAACCCCTATCAGTTGAGTTTTTTCAGATAAAGTACATACATCTATTACAGTATTCTAATCATGAATTCTACTCACATATCTCAGCAAAACCTAGGAGATAATATTAACTCCATTTATGAAATCTTTAAGGTCACTTTGGTCATGACCCATTCTTTATACAGTGGATATTAGTATCTGAAGCCATGAGAAAGTATCTTCATATATTTACCTTGTGAATTACTGGGTACCTTATTCCATTTTCATTCTTCTACAGCAAGTTTTTTAAACTTTTTAAAGTCATAATTCTTCTTCAATGAATTTTTAAGCAGAAACTTAAAAGGCAAATGGATAAAAATTATCGCTGTTCTGGGTAAGCAGTTGGAGGAGGTCAGAAGCCTCACCTATACCAATCCCCTCCCATTCCTTCTCTACCATCTGTGTCAGTCCCAGAGGCATTTCCTCATACTCAAGAAGCTTCATGCTCCAGGCACAACTTGGCTTTATTTGTTTTGCTCCATAGAACCTAATTTGTTGCATTTTTCCCATGTTTTTAATTTCAGTCCGTAACATTCTCAATCTAATCAGTGGAACTGAATATCTCCTGCATCTTGGTGACGTAAGTATCCATATGACTTGGCAGGTGTAAATATCCCTACAGTGTAAGAGGGTAATTTATCTGGTCACAACAACTGGTTGAATACACACATTAGGATTATCCAAATCCACTTGCTGTGACTTTGTTTTAATCACACATCCTTCTGCTCTTACAAACTTTTCCAAGTAAAATGGAATCTCTGTTGAACAATTTCTATTTAAATTACTTGAAAAATTAATGAAATACTTCATTCCATCTGTAAAATATATTGTCCAACGGCCATTGTATGCTGAATCCCAAGGATAAAAAGTTGTTCTAGTATATGCACCCACACTGCATCTACCATTAGGCTCTGTGCATATTAAATATAAGTTTCATTTTATTCCCAAGTCTGTTTATTCAAATTTTACCTGTTACTATAATTATCAGATTTAATTAAAATATTAGTTAAATCAAATAAACAGAAGTTTAATAAATATGTGAGTTGTTCTTTGTATAAAAGTTAAACTCAATAGTTAGGTGAAAGACAGTATCAACAAAATGAGAAAAGCCACTGATTGGAAAACAAATGTGCAGAGTACACAAAATATACAAAGATCTTAAACCTCAACAAGAACACAAATAGCCCAATTACAAAATGGACCAAAGACAGATACCTCACCAAAGAAGACATACAGATGGCAAATAAACTTATGAAAAGATGTTCCCAGCACATGTCATTCCACGAGTACAAATTAAGACAATGAAATACCACTAACACCTATGAGAATGGCAAAAATCTAATGCTGACAACACCAGATGCTGATGAGGATATGGAGCAACAGGAATTCTCTTTCATTGTTGGTAAGAACGCAAAATGGCAGAGCCACTTTGGAAGCTAGTCTGGCAGTTTCTTACAAAACTAAACAGACTCTTATACAATACAATCTAGCGATCATGCTCCATGGTGCTTACCCAATGGAGCTGAAAACTTACGTCCATGCCAAAACCTGCACATAAACATTTAAGGCAGCTTTATTCATAATTGCCAAAACTTGGAAGCAACCAAAACGCTCTTCGGGGAATGAACAGATAAACTAACTGTGATACATCCAGACAATGGAATATTATTCACCACTAAAATGAAATGAGTTATCAAGCCATGGAAAGACATGCAGGAACCTTACTTAGTGCATACCACTAAGTAAAAGAAGGCACTCTGAAAAGGCCATATACTTTATGATTCCAACAACATGACACTTGGGAAAAGGCAAAGCTATGGAGACTATAAAAATATTAGTGGTTGCCAAGGGTTGGAAGAGGGAGGAAGAGATGAATAGGTACCACAGAGAAGATTGTTAGGAATGTGAAAATACTCTACAAGCTGCTATAATGATGGATATATATATAATTTTACATTTGTCCAAACTCATAGAATGCACATTAAGAGTGAACCATAATGTAAAATATGGACTTTGGGTGATTATAGATTTGTTACAATTGATGAACCTTCATGGATACATGTTCCACCCTTACAGGGAATACTGATAATGGGGAAGAGGATGCATTGGGGGGTGCAGGTGGTATATGGGAAATCTCTGTTCCTTCCCCTCAATTTTTTAACAAATCTAAAACTGCTCTACAAAGTGTCTTAATTCTAAACAAGTTAAATTGAATACTTCAAAAAGACTTTATAAATGCAAGTCACTGTAAATTATACGGGCAAGACATCTGTGAACTAATGAAGAGAACAGTAAAAGCCTGGAAGGATTTTGTACTCATTTACACTGTAGTGTCATCAAATTCATTACCTAGTTTAAAGAAATACAAATTGTAAATGTTAAAGGAGGTACACTTAATGCAAAGGAAAAAACAGCCTGATGTTAAATACTGATCAAAAATGTACCTTTTTTGGGGGGCGCCTGTGTGGTTCAGTGGGTTAAGGCTCTGCCTTCGGCTCAGGCCATGATCTCAGGGTCCTGGCATCAAGTCCCACATGGGGTCCTCTGTTCGGTGGGGAGCCTGCTTCCCCTCTCTCTCTGCCTAGTTGTGATCTCTCTCTCTCTCTCTCTCTCTCTCTCTCTCTGTGTCAAATAAATAAATAAATAAATCTTTTTAAAAATGTACCTTTTTTATTTTAAATTAAAATGTTAGTATTTTTATATAAACACTCTCATTAATCCCTACAACTATCACTGAAAAAACAAACCACACTTGGATCAATCACAGTCAAAATGATGAAAAGACAGACAATCTTAAGAACAGAAAGAGATAAATGACACAATATATAAGAGAACATTAATGCAAATGATACCTGGATCACCAAAAGAAAAAAACAAGAGGCCAGAAGACGAAGAAGTAACATGTGTAAGGTACTGAAAAAATTTGAAAACTTTTCACTCAAAATTCTACATCCACAAAAGTATCCTTCAAAACTGAAGGCAAAACAAAGACGTTTTCATATTTAAAGAAAAAAAAAAAAGCTGAGAATATATATCACGACCATACCTAGGAAAGTTCTTCAGGATGAAGAGAAAGGACACCAAGTGGTAACTCGTATCTCCAGGATGTAATTAACAGCACTTGAATTAGTAAATATGTAGGTAAATATAAATATATCTAATTTTCTTTTCCTAAGTTTTAAATTATTTTGTGTTTACAACATACAGAGATGTGATATATATGAAAACTATAGGACAAACGATGAGGTTACAAATTGTGCTGTTACAAATTTCTTCTATTTTATGTGAAATAATGCAGTATTAATTCTATGTAGACCACCAAAATTAAAGATTCATGTTGCAATCTGTAGAGCAATCACTGGAAAATAGCAAAGAGGTAAAATTTCGCAGTCAATAGGGAAATTAAAATGGAATACCAAAAATATTCAATTAACCTCCCCCAGAAAGGAAAAGAGAAATACATGGGAAAAGGATAGGAGACAAATAGAAAACAAAAAAGCCGTGTAAACCTGGTGATTCACAGACCTGTACCCCTGGGGATAAAAATATATTATATGTTTATAAAAAAATTAAAAATTAATAAAAAAAGAAAGAAAACAAAAAAGCAAAATGGTAAACCTAAGTTAAAATGAATAATTACACTAAACCAACTATCTTTAAAAAACATATATAAATGGTTTAAACCTGCCAAGTAATAGTCAGAGGTGGACAAATTGTGCAAAAAAGCAAGATTCTACTATATGCTATCTAAACCACTTTGAATATAAAGACACAATATAGTTAAAAGTAAAATGATGGAACAAAACATATCCTGCAAACACTAATCAAAAGAAAGATGGAATATCCACATCAATTATCAGACAAAGTAGGTTCGAGAACAGGGAATATTATCACCAGGAGTAAAACAGGAGATCACATAAAATAAAAGGGGCTAATTCATTGGAAATACAGAGCAATCCTAAATATGTATGCCACCAATACCAGAGTTTCAAAGAACATCAGGAAAAACTGATACAACTGAAAGAAATAAATGCCTACAATTATATTTGGACATTTCAACACCAAACTCTCAATCGTTATGAACTAATTAGACAGAAAATCAGAAAAATATGAAATACTTGGACAATACTATCAATTAACTTGACTTATCACTTACAGAATGCACCACCCCGAAATAACAAAATAAATATTCTTTTCAAGAGCGGTTGGAATACTTACCAATATATACTATGTAATGGGCCAAAAAGTAAGTCTAAATAAATTTTAAATAACTGAACTGATACAAAGAATATTATCTAACCACAACAAATTTTTCATTAGAAATCAGTACCAGAAAAATATTGGAAGATCTCCAAATATCTGATAACTAAACAAACTTTTCTAAATATGGTTGCATATGATTCCATGGATCAAAGATCGAGGGAAAATATTTTAAAATATCCTGAACTGCTATAACCAAATACATAAAACATCCAAACTTGGGGGGTGTACCTAAAGCAGTACTTAGAAAGAGATTTTCATGCATTGAGTGCTTCTATTGCGGGGGGGGGGGGGCGGTGAATGATCTCATATCAATGCTCTAAAATCCTATCTTGAAAAAACTGAAAAAAAGAGCAAATTTAAGCCAAAGTAAGAAAAAAGATAGAATAAAGCAAAAATCAATCAATTACATAGAAAAAAGAAAACCAATTGAGAAAAATCAATAAAACTAAAAGCTGGGGGTTTTTTTTAACATAAGAAAAAAGTAGACAAAAAAAACCACAAAATACCAATATCAGGAATAAGAGAGGGAACATCTGTATAGACCCTACAGTCAATAAAAGGATAGAAAGATTTTTATCAACAATTTTATACCCCACAATTTAGCAACTCTCAATTAACAAAGTTCTTGAAATGCAAAAGTACCAAAGCTTAACCAAGAAGCAATATATTATTTGAATATCATCATTATATCTATTAACAAGTTGAGTTGAACTTTTCCACATAGAAAATTTTAGTCCCTGATGGCTTCACTAGTGAATTACAACAAACAATTAAGAAAGAAAAAAATACCATTGCTAATCACTCCCTTCTCAAAAATATAAGAGGTGGTAACCTTCTCAATTCAATGAGGTTAGTGTTACCCTGATACAAAACCAGCTAAAACATCACAGAGAAAGAAAGTTACATTTTAATATCCTTCATAAAAACAAAATTTTGTAACAAACTATTATCAAAGATAATTCAGTTCATACATAAAAGGGATAATACATCAGGACCATGAGGAGCTTATCCCATGAAGGCAAAGTTGGATTACCATTACAAATCAATGTCAGGGCACCTGGCTGGCTCAGTTGGTAGAGCATGTGACTCTTGATCTCAGGATTGTGAGTTTGAGCCCCAAATTCAGTGTAGAGATTACTTAAAAATAAAATAAAATAAATAAGAACCAGAGGCACCTGCATGGCTCAGTCTGTTAAGCATCTGCCTTTGGCTCAGGTGAGGATCCCAAGACACTAGGATCTAGCACGGCCTCCGACTCCCTGCTCAGCATGGAGCCTGCTTCTCCCTTTGCCCCCACCCCTGAACCTCCTTCATGTGCACATGCACATTGCCTCTTAAATAAAATCTTTAAATCTTTAAATAAATAAAAACCAATCAATGTTAGCCAACCTGAACTGACAAAAATACGAAATATATCTCAATGCAGAAAGTATCTTGACAAAATTAAACACCCTTTCATAATAACAACACCAGCAAACTAGGAATAGAAGGGCATTTCCTGGATCTTACAAAGTTTATCTTCAAAAACTTATACCTTGTCTTCATTATAAGGCAAGGGTATCCAAAGTCTTGCCATTTTTATTGTAGTAGGTGACCTTATATAGTAAGGAAAAAAGACAAAAGATTGGAAAAGAAGAAATTAATCTCTATTTGCCATTTGTAGTTGCCATTATTGTTTATAGAGAAAATTAGAAGAATTTCCAAAACAATTACTAGAACTAATAAGTATAAATACATGATATCAATATAAAAAAATCAATTATATTTTATATGCTAAAAGGAAACACTTGAAAGTGAAATTTAAAAAGACAACCCCATTTATAGTAGCATCAAAATGATATGATAAAGAGAAAGACATAATATCACTTTTGTGGTATTTTTGCCAAAAATATATAACTTGAATCTAATCATGAAGAAACATGATATCATATTGAGGGACAATCTATAAAATAACTGCCATATACTCTTCAATAATGTCAAGATCAAAGAAGAAAAGAGAGGCTGAGGACTATTCCAAATTAAAAGAGATCAAATTGCATCAGGGAAATGCAAATCAAGCCCACAATGAGATACCACAAGAGTTGGTGAGGATGTGGAGAAAAGTGAACCCTTGTGCACTGTTGGTAGGAATGTAAATTGGTGTACCCAATATGTAAAACAGTACGGGGCTCCTCAAAAAAGTAAAAGCATAACTACCACATAATCCACCAATTCCACTTCTAGGTATTTATGCAAAGAAAACTAAAATACTAATTCAAAAAGATATGTGCACACCCATGTGCATTGCAGGATTATTTATAATAGCCTAGACATGAAAATAACCTAAGTGTCCCTCAATGGATGAATGGAGAAAAAGTGAGATATAGATATAGATATAGATATATAGATATATACCTACTAGATATATACAACAGAATACTATTCAGCTATTAAAAAAGAATGATATATTGCCATTTGTGACAACATGCATGGACCTAGAGGGCAACACGCTACGTGAACTTAGAGAAGGAGAAATCCTATACGATCTCACTTATATGTAGACACCAACTGAGCTTATAGATATAGAGAACAGGATGGTGGTTGCCAGAGGCAAGGAAGGAGTGAAATGGGTAAAGGGAATCAAAAGGCACAAACTGGGCGCCTTGGTGGCTCAGTGGCTTAAGCCTCTGCCTTTGGCCAGGTCAAGATCTCAGGGTCCTGGGATAGAGTCCTGCATCAGGCTCTCTGCTCCGCAGGGAGCCTGCTTCCTCCTCTCTCTCTGCCTGCCTCTCTGCCTACTTGTGATCTCTGTCAAATAAATAAATAAATAATCTTAAAAAAAAAAAAAGGGCACAAACTTCCAGTTATAAAACAAGTAAGCCATGGGGATGTGCAGCATGGTGACTAGAGTTAATGATAATGTATTGCTTATCTGGAAATCGCTGACAGTAGATCTTAGAAGTTCTCATCACATGAAAAACAAATTATAAAACTATGTGTGATATATAATGGTAACTAGACTTACTGAGCTGACCATTTCATAACATACATAGTTATCAAATCATGTTGTGTATGTGAAATTAATATGTTATATATCGACTATCCCTCAACTAAAAAATAATAGAGTCGATTCACATGGCAACTAAGAGCAATGCATGATCCTGAACTGTATCCTCTAACAGGCAAAACATTAGCTATATAGGACGTTATTAAAATAAGTGGCTGGGGCGCCTGGGTTGCTCAGTGGGTTAAAGCCTCTGCCTTCGGCTCAGGTCATGATCTCAGGGTCCTGGGATCGAGCCCCGCATCAGGCTCTCTGCTCAGCGGGGAACCTGCTTCCTCCTCTCTCTCTGCCTGCCTCTCTGTCTACTTGTGATCTATCTCTCTCTGTCAGGTAGATAAATAAAATCTTTAAAAAAAATAAGTGGCTAAATTTGAAAATGGACTATGAAGGAGATAATAGGTTTGGAGTCTATCAATGTCAAATTTCCTGATTTGGGTAATCATGTTGTATTTATCCTTGTTCTTAGGAAGTACATACTGAAGTATATGTGGGGCACCATGTCTGTAACTTACTGACAAAAGATTTATGAAAAAAATACACATGTCTGTGTGTGTCTGTGTGTGTGCACGCGTGTATCTTGTGTAAGATAAAATCTAGAGAAAAAGAGAGTATCTGTGAGGCAAAATATAAACAGCTGAAAGATCTGAGTAAAGGATACATGGTACATGGCAGTTCCTTACAATGATTTTGTTATTTTTAAGATTTTGTTAAAATAAAAAAACTTAAATGAAATAACCCACCAAATGCACACCCCCAGTGCAGTAGAGAAGGGTACTCCTGTTATGGCTGTCTCTCCCGGGAAGGTAAAGCATTAACATGAGTCATCATTTGACAGTGATATTTTCATCGCCAATTAATAGATTAATTTTTCTAATTCAATCTGAGCTTTGATGCCATAACCAGCTCTCATAGAGCTGAATTGTTAAAGAATGAGCTGCTCAAGGAGACTGGGGATCTTCTTCTTTACTCCAGTATTTCCTGAGCACATCCTCTGTGCTACTTTTGTTCCAAAGCCAAATAATTCACCCAGGAAGCTGGGCCTGCATGGTTTTAGTATGAGACAATGCATCAGTCTCAACCATCCTCACGAGAGACAATCCACCTCCTCGCTCCATTTTTTTGGCACAAGGCAAAGTGAGATCATGTCATTTAGGTTTCTCACTTCTTCAGCTGGTTGCAAAAACAGGCTTTCCCAATTGGCAATTCTACAGTATCAATTGCCAAAACATTTTGTTGCCACAAGCTGTTGTGTTACAAAATGCTGCTGCGACTTTGTTTATTCATTGGGTGATTTCTCCCATTACCATTTAGAAAACACAGAATTCTTTTTCAGATCGCAAAATTCTTGGGGGAGTATCAGTCTATAAACCCTGAATTTCCTCCTGTGCACTTGGTAACCCTGAAACTGTGGGCACGCACGCACACACACACACACACACACACACACACAAAGTTTTCCTCACCTCGCACTCAAAGAGGATTGGGTGTGGGTGGCTTTGATATTCCACATGTTTTGACTCTTTTTAATTTTTCAGCTGCTCAGAAGTGGGCCCCTCAATTCCCACATTCCCTACCTAAAACAGTCCTGTTACTTATCACCCACTTTTCTCTATCTTCTTAACCTGCTTTATTTTTCTTCTTAATTGCTGATGAGATCATAAATACTTGTTTATTGTTTTTCTCCAAGCCAGCGGAAATAGAAGCTCCCTGATAGGAAGTTTTTGTTCTCACTGCTGCATCTCAGAACCTAGAAGAGTCTCCAATATGTATTTAGTCATCAAGAAATGTTAAGTGAGTGAATGACTAGAGAGTAGTAGAACAACGCCTTGTTATCAATGCATACTACAGGTCAAAAGCACATCTTCATCTAATACCTTGTTTGACCCTTATAATAATTTTGTGATAAAGGGTGATATGACCCTCATTTTATGAATTAGGAAGCTGAATTCATATACCACATAATACCAGATGCACTAAGGATATGCCCAAGTTCACAGAGTAAGTCACAGAGTTGAAATATGTGTTTCCCAAGCTTTGAGGCCAAATACTTTCCACCCACCTACTAGGCCTTACATAAACCTCTCTAATCTCAGGATAAACCTGGAGGATGAATGGTGATGGAGAAACCCACAAGCCCTAGGCTAATTCTTCCTTCAAGTAACTAGATGATGGTATCCTCTTCCACCTGGGACCAAACACGCCCCTCCAAAGTGAAATGATGAAGTGATAGCTGAGAGGGCCATGGTTTTTTGCCTCAAATCCAAGCCATGGTGCTTTATCTACTTAGAGGGGGCTGAGGTTCCTCAGAAGAGATCAGAGGCTTAGTTATGGTTTGTTGTTCCTCAGAAGAGATCAGAGGCTTAGTTATGGTTTGTTTTTTAAAGATTTTATTTGTTTATTTCAGAAAGAGAGAGAGAGTACAAGAGTGGGGGTCTGGGTGGACCATAGAAAGAGAGGAAAGCAGACTCCACACTGCGCGTGTAGCACAACACGGGGTTCAATCTCATGACCAGAGATCATGACCTGAGCCAAAAACCAAGAGTTGGATGCTTAACCAACTGAGCCACCCGGGTGCCCCCAGGAGCTTAGCTTTTATGAGTAGCAGGTTTGGGTGCATCTACCATCCCATAGCAAATATGCCAGCAGAAATGATTCTTAGGAGAATGTGTGCATATGATGACAGACTCTTTTGTCATTAACATAAAAAAGGTAAACTTAGAATATGTTATAACTGTTTATAGTAACATCTTAATTAACCAAAAGTACCTAAAAATGACATATTTAACACACGTAAGTTTTCCATATAAGCAAATGTGAACGCTTTAAATCCCAACCTTACCTATTCAACCAAAGTTTGACAGAAATCATTCCAACATCCAATGTATATTTTCAAGCACTTTTAAATTAATATAATTAAGGATTTATTAAAGAGCTGGGGCACCTGGGTGTCTCAGTTAAGTGTCCAACTCTTGGTTTCAGTTCAGGTCATGCTCTTAGGGTTGCGAGATCGAGCCCTGCATCCAGCTCCCCTCTCTCCCTCTGCCCCTCCCCTCCACCCATGCACTCTCTAAAATAAATAAATCTAGAAAACACAGCTACAGTCATTATTATGTACCACATATTTTGATATTGCTGTAATTACATTCATGTACTATTACTAGTAACAACAGCAACAGTAGTGGCAGCAACATATTTGTTGAATGCCATATGATATGCAGGTGCTATTCAAAGTACTTTATGTGCATTAACTCATTTGGTTTTCAGGGTAACTACATGTATTATGTGCCATATTAGCCCAGCTTTACAGATGAGAAAACTAAAACACAGAAATGTTAAGCAGCTTACCCAAGATTACAATGGAAGCACTCCTGATTTAAATCCAGGTATAATAACAAAAGGCAGGGTGCCTGGGTAGCTCAGTTGGTTAAGTGTCCCACTCATGATTTTAGTTCAGGCCATGATCTCATGGGTCATGGGACTGAGCCCCATGTGGGGCTCTGCAATGGGCATGGAGTCTGTTTGAGACTCTCTCTCCCTCTCCCTCTACCCTTCCCCCTACTCGCACATGCAATCCCTCTCTCTCTCTAAACTAAAGGCATAAATCTTTTTTAAAAAGAACATGTAAGAGTCACTTATGGTTTGTCTCCCTCCCCCCCCCCCGCAATAGAAGCACTCAATGCATGAAAATCTCTTTCTAAGTACTGCTTTAGGTACATCCCCCAAGTTTGGATGTTTTATGTATTTGGTTATAGCAGTTCAGGATATTTTAAAATATATTTTATTTATTTATTTATTTATTTGCGAGATAGAGAAAGCTTAAGCAGGGGGTTGGGAGAGGGAAAAGCAGACTCCCCACTGAGCAGGGAGCCCAATGCGGGGTTCGATCCCAGGACCCCAGGATCATGACCAGAGCTGAAGGCAGTCACTTAAACCACTGAGCCACCCAGATTCCCCTGGAATTAAAATTTTAAATACACACACACATAAACACACACACAGAGAGAAAGAGAGAGAGAGAAAAGAGACTGGGTGAGGGGGCAAAAGAAACATTTAAAGAAACAACAACTGCACATTTTTTAAATTTGTTGGAAACTATAAACCAACATATCCAAGAAGCTCAACAAATCCCTAACTCCAGAAACACAACAAAAAGAATACCAAGGCATATTCCAAATTCCTGAAAGGCAGAAAAAGTCTTAAAAGCAGCCAGAGACTTTTTTAAAAGACATATTACTTACGGGGGGGGGGTAAAGATAACTACAAATTTATCATTGTAAACAATGTAAGGTAAAAGACAGTGAAGTGACATTTTTAAGGTTCTGAAAGTAAAAACTAACTAACTAACTAACTGTTTATTTAAAGTAATCTCCACACCCAACATGGGACTTGAACTTACAACCCCAAGATCAAGAGTCACATGCTTCTCTGACTGAGCCAGGCAGGTGCCCCTGAAAGTAAAAATCCTTAACCTAGAATTCTACCCAGCAAATTTATCTTTCGCAAATGAAGGTGATATACAAATTTTGTCAGATGTATAAAAAATTAAAGAATTCATCACCCACACATCCACTCTATAAGAAATATTAAAGAGAGCCCTTCACACAGAAGAGAAATGATACCAGATGAAAATCTCAACTTACACATATAAATGAAAAGTACTGGTAATAGTAACTGTATAGATAAATAGAAAATTATTTTTATAGTTATCTAAATCTCCTTTAAAAGTAATTGGCTACATAGGATCCAACAGTACATTAAAAGGATTATCCACCATGACCAAGTGAGATTACTGGGCTGCAAGGTTGGTTAAACTTCCACAAATCAATCAATGTGATAAAATATATTAATAAAAGAAAGAACAAGAACCATATGATACTCTCAACAGATGAAAAAAGCATTTGAAAAAGTACAGTATCCTTTCCTGATCAAAACTCTTCAAAGTGTAGGGATAGAGGGTACATACCTCAATATCATCAAAGCCATCTATGAAAAACCCACAGCGAATGTCATTCTCAATGGAGAAAAACTGAGAGCTTTTCCGCTAAGGCCAGGAACACAGCAGGGATGTCCATTATCACCACCGCTATTCAAGATAGTACTAGAAGTCCTAGCCTCAGCAATCAGACAACATAAAGAAATAAAAGGCATCCGAATCAGCAAAGAAGTCAAACTCTCACTCTTTGCAGATGATATGATACTTTATGTGGAAAACCCAGATGATTCCACCCCAAAACTGCTAGAACGCATACAGGAATTGAGTAAAGTGTCAGGATATAAAATCAATGCACAGAAATCAGTTGCATTTCTATACACCAACGACGAGAGAGAAGAAAGAGAAATTAAGGAGTCAATCCCATTTACAATTGTACCCCAAACCATAAGATACCTAGGAATAAACCTAACCAAAGAGGCAAAGAATCCACACTCAGAAAACTACAGAATACTCATGAAAGAAATTGAGGAAGACACAAAGAAATGGGAAAACATTCCATGCTCATGGATTGGAAGAATAAATATTGTGAAAATGTCTATGCTACCTAGAGCAGTCTACACATTTAAAGCAATCCCTATCAAAATACCATCAACTTTTTTCAAAGAAATGAAACAAATAATCCTAAAGTTTATATGGAATCAGAAAAGCCAGAGGAATAGCCAGAGGAATGTTGAAAAAGAAAACCAAAGTTGGCGGCATCACAATTCCAGACTTCAAGCTCTATTACAAAGCTGTCATCATCAAGACAGTCTGGTATTGGCAAAGAAACAGACACATAGATCAGCGTAACAGAATAGAGAGCCCAGAAATGGACCAACTAAGCTTTGACAAAGCAGGAAAGAATGTCCATTGGGAAAAAGACAGCCTCTTCAACAAATGGTGTTGGGAAAATTGGGCAGCCCAATGCAGAAGAGTGAAACTGGACCATTTCCTTACACCACACACAAAAATAGACTCAAAATGGATGAGAGACCTCAATGTGAGACAGGAATCCATCAAAATCCTTGAGGAGAACACAGGCAGCAACCTCTTTGACCTCTGCCGCAGCAACTTCTTCCTAGAAACATCACCAAAGGCAAGGGAAGCAAGGGCAAAAATGAACTATCGGGACTTCAAGATCAAAAGCTTTTGCACAGCAAAGGCAATAGTCCACAAAACCAAAAGACAACCGACAGAATGGGAGAAGATATTTGCATATGACATAGCATATAAAGGGCTAGTAATCAAAATGTATAAAGAACTTATCAAACTCAACACCCAAAGAACAAAGAATCCAATCCAGAAATGGGCAGAAGACATGGACATCTCTGCAAAGAAGACATCCAGATGGCCAACAGACACATGAAAAAGTGCTCCATATCACTCGGCATCAGGGAAATACAAATCAAAACCACAATGAGATACCACCTCACACCAGTCAGAATGGCTAAAATTAACAAGTCAGGAAATGACAGATGCTGGCGAGGATGCGGAGAAAGGGGAACCCTCCTACACTGTTGGTGGGAATGCAAGCTGGAGCAACCACTCTGGAAAACAGCATGGAGGTTCCTCAAAATGTTGAAAATAGAACTACCCTATGACCCAGCAATTGCACTGCTGGGTATTTACCCTAAAGATACAAACGTAGTGATCCGAAGGGGCACGTGCACCCGAATATTTATAGCAGCAATGTCCACAATAGCCAAACTATGGAAAGAACCTAGATGTCCATCAACAGACGAATGGATAAAGAAGATGTGGTATATATACACAATGGAATACTATGCAGCCATCAAAAGAAATGAAATCTTGCCATTTGCGACGACGTGGATGGAACTAGAGGGTATCATGCTTAGCGAAATAAGTCAATCGGAGAAAGACAACTATCATATGATCTCCCTGATATGAGGGAGAGGAGATGCAACATGGGGGTTAAGGGGGTAGGAGAAGAGTCAATGAAGCAAGATGGGATTGGGAGGGAGATAAACCATAAGTGACTCTTAATCTCACAAAACAAACTGAGGGTTGCTGGGGGGAGGGGATTTGGGAGGGGGTGGGGTTATTATGGACATTGGGGAGGGTATGTGCTATGGTGAGTGCAGTGAAGTGTGTAAACCTGGCGATTCACAGACCTGTACCCCTGGGGAAAAAAATATATGTTTATAAAAAGTAAAATTAAAAAAAAAAGAAATAGAAAAACAAAAGAAATAGTATAACAGTGGAATAAGAACAGTCTTTGGAATCAGACCTTGTTTAAACTCTCAGTTCACCATTTACTATCTGCATAATTTTGAATAAGTCAATCTTGTCAATAACTCAATTTCTTCATTATAAAATGTATACAATACCTGACTTACATGGTTGATAAAAAGCTTACTGACAATGTATTTAAAATACTTATCGGGGGGTGCCTGGGTGGCTCAGTGGGTTAAGAGACTGCCTTAGGCTCAGGTCATGATCCCAGGGTCCTGGGATCAAGCCCTCCATTGGGCTCACAGCTCAGTGGGAAGTCTGCCCTCTCCCTCTCCATATGCCTCTCCCCTTGCTCATACTCTCTCTTTCACACACTCTCTCTCTCTCAAATAAATAAAATCTTTAAAACTAAACTAAGCTAAACTAAAATATTTATCAGAGGGTGTAGAAGCCCCATAAATAGCCAATCTTGTTACCATTATCATTTTCATTAATACTACTGGTACTATTTACGTAGCTTCAAAGGGTGTTCACAATCTTGCCCAAAGTTCCTACCACATATATCTACACTCCAGCCACATCAAGTTACTTGCTATCACCTAAACATATACACATTCACAGTTTTATGCCTTTCCCTGAATTCTTAACTCTTATGCCCATACTACAGTGCTCTCTTCTTGTGAGACAATACCATCCTTCTGTGAGGGCTTCCCACAACATTCCTAAAAACATTGTTACTCTACCCCTGAGACTCCTATAGCACTTTACGCTCCGATCTATGGGAAGACTTCTTAACCTGGATGCATAGATAGGCACATGCATTTTATTGTGTATATGTTTGGAAAGAGCACATTCTAGACAATAGCCTTCCTTGGATTCCCAACAGGATCTATCACACTATGAAGATAGGAGCCAATAATTACTAACTAAAGCACTGGGCACAGCAGATTTTAATCATTGTAGAGTTTGTGTGTGAGCTCCTCAGTGCTGAGAACCAATCCCTATTATCATTTTGTCCTCAAAACTTAGCATGCTACTTGACACATTATCAGAACTTACTAATTGTTGACTAAAAAATAAAAACAAACATTCTCAAGTAGGTGTAAAAGGTAACTTAAAGTCTGAAGAATCTTTGATTACTTCCTTTCCCATGTTCCTTCTTCCCATTCCCAAATCCAGTAAGTCAACTCTCCAAAATCTGCCCTAATGATAGCAGTTACATCAATCAACTCCTTTTAGTTCCGAGTGCATTAGTCCAGATCTTCAAAGTATCACTGAATTTTCTACTTGGTTCCCCCTAGTCACACCTCTGGAAATATTGCTTTGCAAATATCCTCATGCTCAGAAGTTTCCTATAGGGAAGGTCAAAACCCCAAGTCAGACATTCAAGATCTTCCACAATCTAGCCTCCATTTGCTCCCCTTTAGGAACTTTCCAATCCAATCCAATAAATATAGCTGTGGTCTCCTAAACAAACCTCATGCATTGCCTTGTCCAGGGTTTTGTTCATTATACTCCTTTCATCTAGAAGATGAACTCTCCCATCATCTCCTCTTAAATAAGCTGTATATCACCCATGGTTCAAGCTCAAGTCCCACCACCATGAAACCTTTGCTAACCCTACAATTCACTGCAAACTTCTCTCTTCCACCAACGGCCAGCATACTTACTCAAAGTTTCATTCAGGGCACCTGGGTGGCTCAGTCGGTTAAGCACCTGCCTTTGGCTCAGGTCATGGTACTTCCTCTCACTATCTTTCTCTCTATCAAATAAATAAATAAAAATCTTTTTTAAAAGTTTCTTTCATTTATGGGCGCCTGGGTGGCTCAGTGGGTTAAGCCTCTGCCTTCGGCTCAGGTCATGCTCTCAGGGTCCTGGGATCAAGTCCCACATCAGGTTCTCTGCTCGGCAGGGAGCTTGCTTCCTCCTCTCTCTCTCTCTCTGCCTGCCTCTCTGCCTACTTGTGATCTCTCTCTGTCAAATAAATAAATAAAATATTTTTTTAAAGTTTCTTTCATTTAAATCTTAACATGCCACACTGCTACTTCATTTCTATGTTCTGCCTTTCCAACTAGATTGTCAGCCCTTGAGAGCCAGTATATAATGCCTTAAGCTTCTTTGTATTCCTAAGACATTAGTTACTTTACATAGTAGATCCTAAATAAACCACTGTTGATGATGATCATGATAATGATGGTGATGTTATTTAGGATCTTTTCTTCTTTGTGTTTGCCAACTTTGAAAACAAAAATTGTATGTGACAATGTAGGAAAACCATTCACGTAGTTCCTCCTGCAAAGACAATAATGCCAAAGAGATCAGCTAGGTTCTAGAAAGGGAGAGTTTGGATAAATATGCTACATACAGGCTGAGAGAGACCTAGGAACATGACTTTGTTTTTATTTCATCTTGTTTAGACAGGGAGTTTGAAAGGGGTCCCTGATGTCAGTCCATATTGTAAAGATTCAGCATATGACTGGCATGACTTTTATAACCACTCCCCTACAGCAGGCAACCCTGCAGTACAAGATACCCAGGGATGGTTAACCTGTCTGATTTTCTGTGCTCACAACTAAAGGTTACATTTTTCATGATAGGAGATCCTGAAATTTCGGTATCCAAGTTCTAATTATGTTGTCTCTGTACCATTACTGAGATTTCAGAGTGGATTGAACTGCATCGTCTCACTGACACAGACGCGGTCATCACTGCTATGGTGCTGATTCGATTAGGGGACTTAGGGACTGAGAACAAGATGCCCAACATTAGAAACTGACATTGCTATGGGAAACCAAGTCCTCTCATTCACCATCAAATTCACTGGGTCCCTTTCATATCTGCTCACAATTCTTTGCTTGTTTCTAAACAAGTTGGGAAGCATCAAAACAAAAACGGTTGCCTCCTACTTTTTTTTTTAAGATTTTATTTATTTGACAGACAGAGATCACAAGTGGGCAGAGAGGCAAGCAGAGAGAGAGAGGAGGAAGCAGGTTCCCTGCAGAGCAGAGAGCCCGATGTGGGACTCGATCCCAGGACCCCGAGATCATGACCTGAGCCGAAGGCAGAGGCTCAACCCACTGAGCCACCCAGGTGCCCCGCCTCCTACTTTTGAAACATGCAGAGTTCCATAATTAGATTTAACAGGCAACATACTTAATTGTTCATCAAATTTTGCCTCCATGTAGGCAGTTTTAATATGTTTTAGAGAGTTATGTCCTGCCTGTTTTTCAGTAACTGTATCTGAAATCAAGACGTTGGCAGGGCCATCTTCCCTCTGAAGCTTCTAATGGAGGCCCCTACCTTGGTTGGCTCTTCTGCATTTTGGTAGCCCCAGTCATTCTTTGGTTTGTGGCACCATAGCTCCAATCTCCACCTCTGTCTTTGCATGGCCATCTTCTACATGTGGCAGGGTCCCTTCTCCCATTATAAGGAAAGCAGTCATACTAGATAAAGGCCCATCATACTCCAGTAGGACTTCCTCTTAACTTGATTACATATGAAAAGGCCTTACTTTCCAAATAACGTCATAGTCACAGGTACTGTGGGTTAGGATTTGAACATATCTTTTTGAGGGACTCAGTTTTACCCATAACCATAATTAAAATACATATATATCTATATCTATATCTATACATATATATATATATATATATATATCCTCACCACTCTTTGCTGAGAAAAGTACATCATGGTTCTAGAACCTGATTCTTATTTAACATGACCACGGCATTTTTCTTCAGACCTCTGAGAAATACTTTTGTATATATGAAACAATTTGGAGTCTTCAGATGTGTTTTATAAATGTAATCAAGTGTCACATAACTGCAGAGAAATACAGTCTCAGGACCTCTCCAGTTTACTAAGAAAACACTTCTCAGGTAGAGGTTTGTACATGGAAAGATGGTAAACAACCCAGAAAATAAGAACACTTCATCAGTTCCTCAATTTTCAAAGTCCTAGTGTTTGGTTCCCAAATAAATTCTAATAATATGTGTTCTTTCAGAATAAATTATTTGCCCCCAGCATAACACTTTTTACAGGTTCATCAAATAAGATAAAAAATCAAAAGGCAAGGGTGCCTGGGTGGCTCAGTGGGTTAAAGCCTCTGCCTTCAGCTCAGGTCATGATCTCAGGGTCCTGGAATCGAGCCCCACATCAGGATTTCTGCTCAGCAGGAAGCCTGCTTTCCTTCCTCTCTCTGCTTGCCTCTCTGCCTACTTGTGATCTCTGTCTCTGTCAAATAAATAAATAAAATCTTAAAAAAAAAGAACTTATAAAAAAAATCAAAAGGCAAAAAAAAGTGGTGATTGCACCAATGAAAGTGTTTGCAGAATGAATTTTTTATGGAAGCTGTAATGTCCACAGCAATATCTTTGATTTCCAAGTATTACCAAGAGCTGTTTGACATGAAGTTACTTTCTCTTAGACATGATGAATATGAGCAGTGTCCTTGAAAACCCATTTTCTATAAGCCCAAGGGATAGGAAATCCTGACAAATTTATCCTCCTTATTCTTTATCCTTTGTCTCTCCACTTATACCCACAATATACATCTGGAAGAGATTTTAAAGAGTAGAGACACGATGCAGTCATGCCAACTTCTGTTCCAAATCTTCCTTACCAATGAATACAATTTCCCCATCACATTAATGCCATTTAAGTCTTAAAACTAAACATCTACTGCCCTTCACTGCAATTTTAAATGGTAGCAAACAGTAATATTTGTCAGTAATCTCTGAAAGTCAGATCTGACATCAGAAAATTATAGATGCTTGTAACAGAGTAACCCTGTAGGCACACACATGTTAAATCAAGAAAAGTCAATTGAGAAAAAAGTTAAGAATGAGTTTAATTAGTTGGAAACAATGCTGTTAACTATAAACACACAAGTAGGTCTCCCCAGGAATTAAGTCAGTATTCACCTACAAGTGCTTGTCAAATTAAACAGTACAAATACATGTGTGCCAGACCAAAGGCAATGGCTTTACCTAGCAGGATGACGGAAACTACAATCTGAACATTGTTTCTCCAAACTAAAGCAATGTTTTTCCTTGAGTAGTAATGTTCTAACTGGTGGCTTAGGAGTTTCAGGAAGAATATTCAAATAGAAAACTGACTGAATGTGCCCTTAGAGCACTCACTTGTTGCTCTGCTAACTGGAAAGCAAGAAGGTCGTCCTATTTCCCAGATGGCCGAGAATGTTCAAGTCAGCAGGAGAAAACCCTTGGTGTTTGTGCAGAACAGGCTGAAAGGGTGAGTTCTCACATATGAGGAAAGGAGCTGCACTTGAATCTAAAGGAGCTAATATCCTATAGCCTCCCCTTGCTGAACACATGAAAGAAGAGTCAAGGGAAAGAATGAAGCCAAAATACAATGAAGAATAAAGAGGGAGCGCCTGGGTGGCTCAATCAGTTAAGTGTCTGCTTTTGGCTCAAGTCGCGTTCCCAGGGTCCTGTCAAGGAGCCCTACATCAGGCTCCTTGCTTGGTGGGAAGCCTGCTTCTCCCCGTGCCTGCCACTCCACTTGCTTGTGCATACTTGCACTCTCTCTGTCAAATAAATAAATAAAATCTTTTAAAAATAAAAAATAATTTAAAAAGAATAAGGAGATTATTTGGATCTTCTGGGTGCTCTTGTAACTCCTACATTCAGGAGATCTATTGCTTAATTTGTGAACTCAGTGAATTCAGCTCTATACATTTGAGTGCCCACTAGTGTCAGATACTGCTAACATATATCAGAGAAGTCCAAGTAGAGGGCAACTGCAAGTACAAAGGTCACGGGTAAGAGTGTGTCTGTCACGTTTGAGAAATAGTGAGATGGCTAAGGAAGCTGGTATAGAATGATCGAGAAAAAGAAAAGCAAATGATGAGGTTAAGAGAGACAAGGAACCAGATAATGTACAGCCTGTGGGCCACTATACACCACTGTTGAGTTCTGAGTAAAGAAATGCACTAGTAAAGCAATCACTCTAGGACTCTAGAGGGCAGCATGGAAGAAAGGAGAACGGGGGGAACTTAATGCAATAAATGCAGATAAAAGATGATGGTGGGGGACGCCTGGGTGGCTCAGTTGGTTAAGCGGCTGCCTTCGGCTCAGGTCATGATCCCAGAGTCCTGGGATCGAGTCCCACATCGGGCTCCTTGCTCAGCAGGGAGCCTGCTTCTCGCTCTGCCTCTGCCTGCCACTCTATCTGCCTGTGCTCACTCTCACGCTCTCTCTCTCTCTCTGACAAAAAAATAAATAAAATCTTTGAAAAAAAAATTGGGCATTTAAAAAAAAAAAGATGATGGTGGCTTGGTTTAGGATGGTAGTGATGGGAGGGAGAAAAAAGTTGTCAGATTCCAGAATGAAATGGAAAAAATAAAAGGAGGGAAGGAAGGAGAGGAGAAAAATAAAAAAAAACAAATGAGGGTAAAGTCAACAGAATTCTCTGCTGGATGTAGAGTTTAAGAGTATATGAGGCAGAGAAGAATCAAGGTGAACTCCAAGGTTTTTGGCCTGATCTAATAAAAAGGAAAGATGGAGTTGGTATTAAAATATATATGGAAGACTGTTAGTGGAGCAGGTATGAGGAATGGGTCACGATCAGGAGTCCTATTTGCACCATATTAGTTTTGAGGTGGTTATTAGATATTCAAGTATGTCAAGTAAGAAGTTGGATATACAAGCATGGAGTTTAATGAAGAGATTCAGGCAAGAGATATACATTTGATAGATAAATGCACATGTAAGGTATTTATATCCATGAGACTGGATAAGACTATCAAGGGAGTAAGTATAAATAAAGAAAAAAGATCCAAGGACTAAGGTTTAGTCACACCGAAGTCAAGAAGTCAGAGGATAATAAAGGACAAGCAAAGGAGACTAAGAAAGAATGGCCAGTAAAGTAGGAGGAAAACAAAGAAGGTAGACTCTATTGTTCTAGAAGCTAAGTGAATAAAGTGTTGACAAAAAGAGGAGGTGATCAATTTGTGGCAAATGCTGCTAACAGATCAAGTGAAATGAAGACTAAGAATAGAGCACTGAATTTGAAAGAAGGGAGTCATAAGCATCTTGTGAAGGGCAGTTTAGAGGACTGGTAGGGGTGAAAGCCTTCCTTGAGTGGGTTTAAGAGAGAATGGGAAGAGATGAATGGGAGACAACTAGTGTAGACAACTGTATGAATTCTTATATAAATGGGAGGTAGAAAATGGGATGGAAAGTGGGGTCAACAGAAGACTGTTTTTAAAAAAAAAAAATGTTATTTTTAAAGTAATTACTATACCCAATGCAGGACTAGAACTTGCAGCCCAGAGATCAAAAGTTGCATGCCCTACCAACTGAGCCACCCAGGGACCCTAGACTATTCTTTTAAAGTAAGCTCTATGCCCAACATGGGGCTTAAACTCATGACCCTCGGGTGCCCCCAGAAGACTATTTTAAACTCAGAGGACTAATAGCATGTCTTTCTGTTGCTGAAACACATCCAGCAGAAAAGGAAAAATACATGAGGGAGAAGGTAGAATTGCTGGAGTGAGGTCCTTGAGTAGGTAAGAGGGCTGACAGAGTCTAATGCAGAGATGAAATGGTTGGCTTTCAAAGCAATGGGAATTCATCTTTAGTAACTAGAAGGCAGAAAATCTGAGTACACATGAAAGTATGTGGGTAGATGTTTTGGTAGAACTCTGCAGAAGTTTCCTTCTGATCGCTTCAATTTTCTCAGTGGAGTAGGAAACATAAACACTATCTGGGGGAGAACTTGAGGGAGGAGGTGTTGGGTGTTTGAGGAGAGAGGAGAATGTGTGAACAGTCATCTGGGAGAGTGGGTGCACAAATGGACTAGGGAAAAATAGTGAGATTGTTAAGTGGCACTAAGGGCCCACTTGAGGTTCATGAAACCAGTCAGCAAGGCTATGGTTTTGCCACATGAGAGATGAAGGCAAATGAAGGCAAATGAACCAAGAGAATGATTTAGCATATAATTTAAGCTGGGAAAGGTAGGAGGAAAAGATATGAGATAGGTAAGGAATAGGGAACCTTAGCAGAGCCTACCCTCACTGGGCTCCTAACCCCAATCCCACACCTCAGAAACAGAACTGAGAAAAGGGAAGATGAGTCCACTAAAATCACGAGAGTTTTATTAATGACCTTCAGCTTACAGAAAAGTAGAATGAAGCAGCACACTGGTCCCCATAGGACCTCAGCAATGGCAGCAAAAACCATCAGGATTCATCACCTTTTCCAAAGTAGTGTGTTGAGAGGAGAAAATAGGTCAAAGACCACACTAGGGAAATACACCCCTGACTGGGTAGAGAGACCCTGACATGTCTAACAAGATCATAGGAGGGAGTCCTCCCTACAGGTTTTTCTGCAAATACTCATGCTACACCAGCCAAGCTCTCCACCAATAACACCACTTCACCTAAAAGAACTTTCCTTTGGCAGTGAGACTACAGAAACCAATATCCAGAGCTGTACCTTAGCATGGAACTGGAGTTTAAAAGACGGACCTAGGTAAAGCAGGAAGGGCATCATCACGTACTACTGCAGAGTAAATAAAATGGACAAAGCTGCTAATAATAAGTAGGAATGAGACATCAAATTACACAGCAGCTATGCAAGAAAACTCCTGCAGAAAAGGAGGAAGGGAAGGGAAAGAAGGGGACTGGAATTGAAGGAAAAAAAAAAAAAACTCAACAAATCTGGAGAAAAACAAAACTTAAGGAACCAAAGCAGTCATTTCAATTTTTTCTGGAAGTAATTCATGCTAATAAAAAAGGGGGAGGGAATAATACAAGAATTAAAATATGAAATCAGAAGAGATAGACAGAAGAAGAAAATAAAATGAAAACTAAAATGGTCCTGATACAGATTATAAAAAATAAATAGGAGGGGCGCCTGGGCGCCTGAGTGGCTCAGTGGGTTAAAGCCTCTGCCTTCAGCTCAGGTCATGATCCCAGAGTCCTGGGCTCTCTGCTCAGCAGGGAGTCTGCTTCCTCCTCTCTCTCTGCCTGCCTCTCTGCCTACTTGTGATCTCTGTCAAATAAATAAATAAAATCTTTTTTAAAAATCCACATTTAGCTTTAAAAAAAATAAAATAAATAGGAAATGACAAGAAAACAGAATCAATTGCCTGAAGGAAATATTTGAGGTTAACGGAAGTGAGTAACCATCCAGATCCCAACTCCAATTCATGGGCGGGAGGGGGTTTCCCAACCACCACAAAGCAATTTTCATGACACCAAATGAGCTTCCTGCAGTTCAACTCAATTCTGACACTATCTCCCCAAAGAGAGCGTCAGATTCCATGGGTAAAAGGCTCCATCCTACAAGACTGCCCTCACTCCCACTACTTCAGAGGCCAATTGCCAGTCCAGGTTGTTACCTATACTTCTGACCAAATGACTATAAATCCGAGGTTCCCACAACTCTCTCCTTTGGGTAGATTAATTTGCTAGAGCATCTCACAGAACTCAGGAACATTTTACTTACCAGATCACTGATTTATTACAAAGGCATATAGCTCAGGAATGGCCAGATGGGAAAACTATGTGGGAAAGGACATGGAGCTTCCAAACCCTCTGGGAGCGAATTCTCTCCAAATTCCCACACGTTCACCAATGCAGAAGCTTTCTGAACCTGATTCTTTTGGAATTTTAAGCAAGCTTCATAATGCAGGCATAACCAATTAAATCATTAATTAGCAACTGATTCAACCTCCAGCCCCTCTCCAGGCCCCAAGGTCATCAGGGTTGGGGCTGAAAGTTCCAACCTCTAATCACCAGGCTGGTTCCTCTGGTGGTCAGCCCCCATTCTTAGGTAATGTAGGGTGATTCCAAAGGTCACTAGTAACATAAACAAAACACACCCTTATAACTCTCTTCGCTTAAGAAATTACAAGAGTTTTAGGAGCTTTGTACTTGAAACTGGACAAAGATCAAATATAATGTGTGTGTGTGTGTGTGTGTGTGTGTGTGTGTGTGTGTGTGTGTTTCCTATTATTGTTAAAAGAAAACCATAGCTCCAAGATGGAGTCATTTGCCCCTGGGACAGCAAACCAAGACTTAATTGCAGTTTCAAAGACTCCAGGAATAAAATTCTAAGTTAGTCAATCTGGAATTTTCTGGTCAACACCAATGAGATCATCTGTTACATGGGCCCTCCCTATTCCCCAAAGATGAAGTACCCACCTGATAAGACACCCTCCCCGCCTCCGTGATTCCCCTTAAGGTAAGGTGACCTTGCCTGATACAATCCTTTCTCTTTTTTTGCTAGTAACTGCTTGCCCCACCCTCCTTCCTAATAAAACCTTCCATGTGGGAGACTCCTGGGTGCCTCATTTGTTTAAGCATCTGACTTTGACTCAGGTCATGATCCCGTGGTCCTGGGATCAAGTCCCACATCAGCCTCCCTGCTCGGTGGGGAACCTACTTCTCCTTCACCCTCTGCCTGCCGCTCTCCCTGCTTGTGCTCGTGCTCTCTCCCACCCCTCTCTCTGACAAATAAATAAATAAAATCTTTAAAAATAAATAAATAAAACAAAACCTTCCATTTTGCACAACTCAGAGCATCACTATACTTGCTAGGTGGAAAGCTGCCTAATTTATCAATCACTTAATAAACCCAATTAGATTTTCAAATTTACTTGGTTGAATTTTTTTAACATTAGAAATCATGATATCGCAGTGTGTGTATAGGAAAAAGACATTACACAACTAGAGAAAAGATAATAGATAATGAAGGACAAATAAAGAGGACCCAACAATTGGGTCTCTGAAGTAAGACACATTTCCAAGAAGGAAAAACTGGATCGTCCAGTCAAAAGGGCACACCATACACCAAGAAACACTGATACAATGCAATCACCATCAAAATATATTCTGGGTGAGGTATTAAAACTCAACCATGAAAGGGGCACCTGGCTGGCTCAGTCGGTGAAGCATGTGACTCTCGATCTTGGGGTTGTTAAGTTTGAGCCCCATGTTGGGTGTAGAGATTACTTAAAAATAAAATCTTTAAAAAAAACCCCTGAACTATGAAGAAAAACTATTTAGGTATCCAGACAGAGAAAAAAGAGTTATCTACAAGGGTGGGGTTGTGGGGGAAGCAATCAGTGGGAGGAGTGGGATTCTTTCTGGTCTCAGACTCTTTCCCGGAAACTTCCAGTGTTAGTAGAACAAAATCCTAAAGAAAAGTACATATGACTCCAAAATACTTCACCCAGACAAATTGTTCAAGTATAAAAACAACAGGTAGATATTCTCAAATATGAATAAATTAAACACTTAGGAAATGTAGCCTTCATGACTCCTCTCAAAAGAAATACTATTTGGTAATGAAATTCAGTCCACCAAGGGGGGAACCTAATTAATATCATGTGACCAGATAAGGTAAAGGGACATTAAGTACTGAGTCCAATTAAACATAGAATTTAAACAGCTGAGGGATTTGTGATTTCAAAAGGACATGTACACATTTGTAAGCCTTGAGGACATAAACCAACACAAGGAGCAAACACCGAGATGTGGAGGGAAGGAAGTGAGGCAAGTGGTAAAAGATCTAAGCTCATTCATGCTGTTAAAATCAAAATATGGGGTCCTAATACAAATAATTGCTTCAGTCTCCTAATGATCTTCAGAATCTGTTTCATTAATCTTAAAGGGATCTTTTGGGAACCAAGATCTCTTATGGCAAAGAAAGTTTTATCTCACATTCAGTCATTTCTTCAGCTCGATCTTATTTTTCTGCTGTTCAATTCAGGAAAAATAAAACCTAACACTTTTTATTATTAAAATAATAACATGCTTCTATGTGATCCAATTCTTTTCAATTTGTGTCAGTCTGCAGACCTACACATCCATTTATACTTCTATAGCTATCTATAATAATGGCCACAAAGTGTGATACTATCATTCATTTCTGAGCACTGAGATTTCAGATTTTGTAAAAATACATCCTTTGTCCTTTTTTGTACTGCATGAATTTTTACAGCTAGCCCATGTCATTTTTGTGTTTTATTCCTTCCTATTAAAATGAATTAGAGGGTCAATCTGTGATAAAGAGGAAAGGGAAAAAGACAGCCAAATATTTATTTTTGACCCTAAAATGAGGCTTTCACTGCAAGTCTCCCATGTCAGAACAGCTTTACAGGGTCATCACTTAGGGCAATTTCCAATTGATTTAAGTTATTGAACATGTGCTGCCTGTACTGTTCCAACATGTAATTCTTTCTCCTCCTGCTTGTGGTGAAACTAACTCTGGCCAAGAGAACACTTGACAGGAGACATAAACTATCTGGTGAGTAAAAGAAGCAACCAAGGCTTTTATTGTCTACAGCAGGGGTTCAGGAGCTATACAGAGAGAGAAAGCAAAAGGATCCTGGTAGCAATGGGTCTGCAACACTCTGGCACGCTTCTGGAGACCATGGTAACTGTCCTGGCCTCTTACCACTCAACACACAAGAACAAACCATGTGTCATTATGCACACAGCCCAAAGCAGAGCCTGAGAGAGACAATGCCTTTTTAGAAGCAGGCAGAAACAGCATCACTCTGGGATTCTTGGTCAAATGATACAAGATCACTTTTATTTATAGACTTAAAAATCTGGAAATGACTAACCCACTGAAGATATAGCTGATAAGTGTGTGCATCCTATGGAAATACTCATTAGACTCAGAATCAAGTTCCTTCCCTTAAAAACCAGGCAAGTCTTGTCCTCAGGATGGGACCAGAGATCTTTAAAAAGGAATTTTCCCAGCAGAAAAACTGCCAAAACAATAGAGAGTTCACATCTACCCATTATCTAGCTTCCCCTAATGTTAGCATCTTACATAACCATAGTATAATCATCGAAACCAGGAAATGAACATTAATGAGATAGTATTAACTACATGCCTTATTCAAGTTGCACCACTTTTTCCACTAATGTCCCTTTTTCTATTCCAGGATCCCATCTTGCATTCAGTGTCATTTCTTTTCATTCCTCACCAACTTGCAACAATTCTTCCGTCTTCATTTGTCTTTCATGACCTGGACACCTTTAAAGACAAATGAGCAATTATTTTGCAGAACGTGCCTCCATTTGGGTTTATCTGACTTTCCTCATGGCCAGGTTGAGGTTGTGTAGTGCTGGCATGAATGCCACAGAAGTCGTGTTGTGTCTTTCTTAGTGTGCATATCATGTACATCCTGTCCATGTGTCTTCTTAGTTGACATTCATCCTGACTACTTGGTGTAGGTGGCTTTTGATTGGTTTCTCCACTGTCAAGATATATTTCCCTTTGCAACTGGTAAACATCTTTGGGTTATTTTGAGACTCTACCAATATCTTGTCTCTCCTCAAACTTTTACCTACTGATTTATTTGAATCCATCAGTGGATCTTATAATGAATAATTATCACTACAATGTTTGCCTAATGCTGATTTTGTATTTTGCTCATTCACTCTACATGAATTAATTGGAACTCTTCTGTAAGGGAGAACTACCCATTCTCTTCTGTTATGCACTGATTGCTTGTGTCACCCTAAAATTCATGTACTGAAATCTATCCTCCAATGTGATGATATTAAGAGGTGAAGCCTTAGGGAAGTAATCACGATTAGATGAGTCATAATGAATTAGTGCCCTTAAGAGTCAAGAGAGAGCTTCTTGCTCTCTTTCTGCCATTTGGGGAGACAAGTTAGGAGTCTGCAACCCAAAAGAGGGTTCTTACCAGAACTAGACCATGTTGGCACCCTGACTTTGAGCTTCCAACCTCCAGAAAGAAATCAATTTCTGCAGTTTATAAGCCACACACTTTATGCTACTTTGTTATAGCACCTCAAACAGACTAAGATGCCTTCCATTTATTCATTCAATCATTTATCTGTATCAGTATGGACAAATGGATATTTTGATATTTGGGACCAAAGCCAGCCCACAACAGGCAGAGAGCCATTGCGGACAACGGGACTGAAGGAAAACATGGCTCAACCACAACAGAGCACATGCAACACACATAGGAAATGCCCCCAAAGTGCCAGGTTCTGGTGACAGGGGACGTTGCACTGCAGGGCGCTACAGGACCTCCTCTTCATAAGGCTGCTACTTTCAAGAGCAGGAGATGTGGCTAATCTTCCTAACTCAGAGAAACAGACATGCAGAAAGAGACAAAAATGAGGAGACAGGGGAATATGTCCCAAATGAAAGAACAGGACAAAACCACAGCGAGAAGCTAAATGAAACAGAGATAAGTGATATGTTTGAGAGAGAACTTAAAGTAATGGTCATAAAGATACTCACTGGCATTAAGAAAAGAGCGAAGGACTCAGTGAGACCCTCAACAAGGAGACACAAAACAGAAAAAAAAAAGAACCAATCAGAGGATGAAGAACTCAATAACTGAAATTAAAAATACACTAGATGGGGACAGCTGGGTGGCTCAGTCACTTAAGCATCTGCCTCTTGATTTCAGCTCAGGTCACCATTTCAGGGTCCTGGGATTGAGTCCTGTGTCAAGCTCCATACTCAGTGGGGAGTCCGCTCCAGAGTTTCTCTCTCCCCCTCCCTCTGCCTCTCTCTCCCCCTGCCTTTTTCTCTATTGGGAAAAAAAAAGAGTAAGGGAGGAAGAAAGGGTGCCTAAGACTGATATCCCTGTCTTTTTGTACTCTAATTTCAAAAGTGACATCCCCTCACCTCTGCCACTTCTTTTCATCAGAAGCAATCACTACATCTAGCCCATTCCAAGAAGAGATTATACAGGGGTGCGCCAGGCTGGGTCAGTTGGAGGAGCATGTGACTCTTGATCTTGGGGTCATGAGTTTGATCCCTACACTGGACAGAGTTTTCTTAAAAGGAAAAAATTAAAAAAGCAAGGGATTACACAAGGGATGTAAAGCAGGAGGCAGGGATCACCGGGGGGGCATCTTAGAGGCTACCTACCACAGTAACTGAGGTCGGTTCTCTTCTCACCATCCCCCTCAGTGTGGTTATATCATTCATTTAAAATATGGTTAGGCTCATTTGTTACCACTTGTATTCCAGCTGGTTCTCCCTCCCACCAGTCTTAGTTGATTTTAATTATCATTCATTTTTGGCTGGGTATGTGGAACATTACCACCATTCTAAGAATCAGAGCCTTAACAAAAAGACACACTCTAAGGAATGTCACTGCCTTCTCATCCTTACTGCCTCATTTCCATTCTTCTCTTCATTCCATTCTTTTCTCATTTAGACCCTATAGATATTTAGTCTCTTCCGTTTCCAATCTATCCTTCCTGTATCCATTGTACACATGAGCAGATCTCTCTACATTTTCTTTTATCCCTTTCTTCCTTACATGAAAGATAGCACAGTATAGATAGATTTCTGTGCTTTGTTTTTTCACTTAAGGTTACCCTTGGGACCCCTGGGTGGCTCAGCTGGTTGGGCGCCTGACTCTTGATTTTGGCTCGGGTTACAATCTCAGGGTTGTGTGATCAAGCCTAGCATCAGCATCAGGCTTGGTGCTGAGCATGGAGCCTGCTTGGGATTCTCTCTCTCCCTCTGCCACTCCCCCACCCCGACCCTGCTTCTGGGAGAGCTCTCTCTCTCTTTCTCAGGAAAAAAAAAATATATCATTGAAATTGTTCCAAATCAGTTCATTACAAACCTCTTTCACTATGGAGGGGGGTGGAGGGATGGGGTAACTGGGTGATCTGGGTGATGGGTATCAAGGAGGGCAAGTGTTGTGATGGGCACTGGGTGTTACACGCAACTAATGAATCATTGACCACTACATCAAAAACTAAGTATGTTGGCTAACTGAACATAGTAATAATAAAAAAACCTCCTTCATTCTTTTTCTTTTACAGCTCCATTTTATGGATGTGCCACAGTTCATTCAACCACTTTGGGGAGAAGAGGTTTTCACTATCTGTTTTTGGCCAAGAAACATTCTACAAATATTTGAGGATAATTTTTAAGTAATAGCTAGGGAATAGACTACGCTTACCCCAGGCTTCTTTGCAGATCAGAAAAGCAATGTTTTAATTCTCAGTGCCTGATAAGGCTCAAATGCACCTAGTATCTCCACACTCTGCTGATGGCCTTGTGAACAGAAACACCATTTTGAAAGCAGGTTAGCAATATGTAAGAGCCATCTTCTTTGACTCACTAATTCAGCTTATGAGAATTTACTCTAAAAAATGATTTTTCAGGTTTATACTGAAACCAAAGAATGTTCACAGAAAATGCACAATTCTCAAAACCAGAAAAAATAGATGTCCATTAAGAAATGGCCTCAAATTATGATTTATCAATAGAATAGAATAGCACTAAAAATAATCATGCCCAACTATACAAATAGGAAAGGTTTTAGTATACTAAGTGAAAAAGTAAGGTGCACAGTAATTGGAATTGCAGTGATGCCAAATTGAATACAGTAGCTGTGGGCAGCCGCACCAAAGTGAGTTGATGCTGGGAAGTGGCTGCCCTGTCAGTATATTTCCCAGTTCCTCTTGTATCCTTCTAGAGCCATGTGGTTGAGTTCTGGCCAACTGACCTGCGTAAGAATTTATGTCAGCAGCCTCCCTGCCTGGTCCACACACATCTCCCATGTGCTTTCTTTCCTTGGCGGCCTGCTGGGTGTCAGTAACAAGAAATCATGTATTGAAGATGGCAGATTCTGTCGGTCTGAGGCCCTGAGACTGAGACAGAGCCTCACCCCTACCATTGCCAACTGGGCTTTAATAATCAAGGAATAAATATCTACTGTAATAAGCCAGTGTGATACGAGAGTGTCTCTGATTTGAAATTTTCTTTAATGCTAATATTTTACCATCTTTTATTAAAAAATATATATATAACATTCCGATCTGTAGGAAAAAACTTAAAAAAAAGAAAGTGAATGATCAGTATTCCTTCCTATAGTACTTCACCAGGAAGATGGCCAACAGTAGCCAAACGTTCACGGTGCAGCAGATTATACTAAGCAGAACCTCAGAACACTCTTGACTATGGGCTAGAAAGTGTAATTATGTTCCTTTGACTCTCAAAATGCTGCACTCACAGGGCTGCCACGGCCAGCAGGAACACAATCATCTAAGGAAGCCAAGAATGTCAGAGATTCGGAACTATAAAAGATGACTAGCAATATATCAAAACATCCCCTTAATCCAATTGTTCAAGCAAAGATGTATTAGACAGAACAGCTGCCTTGGGCCTGTCGGAGATCAGCTGACCCAGACCTCCAGACCCTGACAAAAGGCGGCCACGGGGCTGTATATCATCAGCCTGAATATTTGCAACCACATCTAAGAAGAGCTTCGCTTCTCCTGTTAGAAGTCCCTTTACCGATTTGCCTCCTGTGCCTTTGTGCTGACAGTGCTGGTGGCTTACTACACATTCAGAAGTCAGAATGTGGATAAGCCAAAGAAGTGTCTTTTTAAATATTTGAAATTTTCTGTATATTATGGTGTTTTGACATCCTAAAAAAACTTTTCTTGCTGGAGAAAGTCTGCCCCTTCCGGTCTAGCCAAGTGTTCTGGAGAAGTCTACCCAGAAACAACAAAAGGCCCAGCCAGAAGCCTGCCTTTGATATGCAAACCAGCGGACTCAGCTCTAGCCCTTCTGGCTGCTGTGCACACCCCAGGAAGCAATATTCCTGTGCCTTAACCATCCTTACTGCCCAAAGCCCGTGGCAATTACTCAAATGAGCCAGTCCTAAAACTGTCTACCCTCCCTTGCTTTTCCCTCAGACACCCCAATAAAGGCCTCACCTAAAACTTCCCTTGTGGCCCTATGTGGTAAGTGGTGATGCCCGTCTCTAGCACACATGAACATAATAAACTTAATTTCCCTGAGCCTCTCCTCTGCCTCTCCTTGTGAGCATACCTCACTGAACACTTCATCAAAGAATACAAACAAGGAGCCTAACATCGTTTAAAAGCCCAGATGACGCAGCCACTCTGGAAAACAGCATGGAGGTTCCTCAAAATGTTGAAAATAGAACTACCCTATGACCCAGCAATTGCACTGCTGGGTATTTACCCTAAAGATACAAACGTGGTGATCCGAAGGGGCACGTGCACCCGAATGTTTATAGCAGCAATGTCTACAATAGCCAAACTATGGAAAGAGCCTAGATGTCCATCAACAGACGAATGGATAAAGAAGATGTGGTATATATATACAATGGAATACTATGCAGCCATCAAAAGAAATGAAATCTTGCCATTTGCGACAACATGGATGGAACTAGAGGGTATCATGCTTAGCGAAATAAGTCAATCGGAGAAAGACAACTATCATATGATCTCCCTGATATGAGGGAGAGGAGATGCAACATGGGGGGTTAATGTGGTAGGAGAAGAGTAAATGAAACAAGTTGGGATTGGGAGGGAGACAAACCATAAGTGACTCTTAATCTCACAAAACAAACTGAGGGTTGCTGGGCAGAGGGGGGTTGGGGGGGGTTATGGACATTGGGTAGGGTATGTGCTATGGTGAGTGCTGTGAAGTTTGTAAACGTGGAGATTCACAGACCTGTACCCCTGGGGGAAAAAATATATATATATATATGTTTATAAAAAAAATAAAATTATAAAATGTAAAAAAAAAAAAAAAAAAAAAAAAAAAAAGCCCAGATGACGGGCTCCTGGGTGGCTCAGTGGGTTAAAGCCTCTGCCTTCGGCTCAGGTCATGATCCCAGAGTCCTGGGATTGAGTCCCACGTCAGGCTCTCTGTTCAGCAGGGAGCCTGCTTCCTCCCCTCTCTCTCTCTCTGCCTGCCTCTCTGCCTACTCGTGATCTCTGTCAAATAAATAAATAAAATATTTAGAAAAGAAAATAAAAGCCCAGATGAAAGCCCACTCCCTCCAGAATGCCACCCCCCAACGTCTAACCCACAACTATAGCAAGGAGAAAAAAACAAAACAAAACCCTGACACCTATAAGCTCCTAGAATTTATTCGGTGTGTATTATGCTTATAGTGACGCAAGTATCCATCTAGTAGCCCTCTTGCAAGTTTCTTCGGAGCAGGGCCCGTGCATGTTTTACTTATCACTCCCTCCTCCACCTTCCCATTTCACTGCCCAGAAAGGAGCACTAGTCCTCTGTGCCTACTCACTGCATCTGACATTGATTTGCAAGCTCCCAAATAGTTGATACATTCCAACTAGAGAATGCTGTCACTCTAGTAAGCCACGAATCTAAAGACGCTGGTGTGTTTGTAAACCCAATAAATAATTTGCTTGCTTTAACTTAGGGAAATTTTCCACACAAATGTCTCTCCTGATTAAACTGACTATATTAGTCAATTCTAGACTAATCAGAAGTATCTAATAACATACTTCTGTATTTAATATCAAATTCCTGATTTGCCTATTTTTTTCCCATTGAGGTAATCAATTGTGCACATAAACAGCTGTTTAGCCTTTCCCCCTATACACACACACACACACACACACACACACACACACAAACATATATAAGAAGAACTCTCTTTTATTGTATCTATTATAGCACTGGTAACCTGTAAAGTGTTGCTAAACTCTCAACCCTTAGTTGTAGAAAAGCAAATTTTGCCACCCTAAAGATATGCCTTTTTGGCATATTATTTTAAGCAGGTAATTTATTTTTTATTTTTTAAGTTTCTTTTCAGTGTTCCAGAATTCACTGTTTATGTACCACACCCAGTGCTCCATGCAATACGTGCCCTCCCTAATACCCACCACCAAGCTCTCCCAACCTCTCACCCCCTGCCCCTCCAAAACCCTCAGTTTGTTTTTCAGAGTCCACAGTCTCTCATAGTTTGTCTCCCCCTCCAATTTCCCCCAATGCCCTTCTCCTCTCCATCTCCCCATGTCTTCTGTGTTATTCCTTATGCTCCACAAGTGAAACCATATAATAATTGACTTTCTCTGCTTGACTTATTTCACTCAGCGTAATCTCCTCCAGTCCCATCCATGCTGATACAAAAGTTGGGTATTCATCCTTTCTGATGGAGGCATAATACTCCATTGTATATATGGACCACATCTTCTTTATCCATTGTCCGTTGAAGGGCATCTGGGTTCTTTCCACAGTTTGGTGACTGTGGCCATTGCTGCTATGGACTTTGGGGTACATGTAGCTCTTCTTTTCACTACATCTGTATCTTAGGGGTAAATACCCAGTAGTGCAATTGCAGGGTCATAGGGAAGCTCTATTTTTAATTTCTTAAGGAATCTCCACACTGTTTTCCAAAGTGGCTACACCAACTTGCATTCCCACTAACAGTGTAAGAGGTTTCCCTTTCTCCACATCCTCTCCAACATACGTTGTTTACTGTCTTGTAATAAGCGGGTAATTTTTTTAAGGATTTTATTTATTTATTCGACAGATAGAGATCACAAGCAGGCAGAGAGGCAGGCAGAGGGTGGGGGAGCAGGCTCCCCGCTGAGCAGACAGCCCTATGCAGGGCTCCATCCCAGAACCCTGGGATCATGACCTGAGCCAAAGGCAGAGGCTTTAACCCACTGAGCCACCCAGGCGCCCCTAAGCGGGTAATTTTTAAGAAACAGCAGACACAGCAAAAACCCTGAAGACTGAGTAGAAGTTACCCCTTATATAGGGGACACTTACATGTGTAAAAGAAATCTCCATATGTAAGGCTATACCAGGAAGAGGGGAATGACCCAATTTCTAGAATCAATCATCAAGGGAGAAGGCTATGACTTAAATCTGCATAACAACCTTACCCTTGTTTACTGTGCTTTTTCTGGTCACCTCCCAGAACTGACTCCCCACCCCAACAACTTCTTTTGTCTTTACCTGGAGATGTTATTAAGGTGATGGCTTCAGCCATTTCAGGGAGTTACTCAGTTTTCTTGGGTCCCATCCATGTGTACAGGGCATATACAAGTTATTAAGCTTCTGTTCACTTTTTTCCTATTAATCTGTCTCATGTCAATTTCATTCCTAGACTAGCCATAAAAATCTCAAAGGGTAAAGATAAATTTTTCCTCTCCAAGACAGTCTTCCCTAAAACTCAGATAATGATATTATGTCCATTTTACAGGTAGAAAAACTTGGGCTCAAAGAAGTTAACTATTCCATGTGGTAAGTAAATGACAGTATCAAGATCTGAACTCAATTCCACCCAGTTCCAAAATCCACTAGGCCAAGACATCTGCAGGGGGAAAACCAACCATACCTGTACCTGAGTGGTTTCTTTGTGTGGAGCAGGTCCTCTCCTTTAACAGTAGCAGCTGGAATAGCAAAGAACAGAGTCCAGCAGGCTGGGATTAACATGGGGCGCTAAGTCTGATAGAGTCATTGAGTAGATAGGGAAGGGACGTGAGCAGTCTCTAGGGAAGGCTAAAACGGTGTAAACTGGGAGACTTCTGGTTGTGGCGAACTGAACCACACATCGGTTCCTTCCCAAACACCATAAAATTAGAATAAAAGACTAGATATAGAACACATGTACAAGACATGAAGAAAAGGAACATTCACAAAACAAAATACACTCCTGTGGATTAAATATTAATAGGAGAATGTTTTAAAGACCACAGAAATGTTGGAAGCTAAAGTTGCAACAATCTGATCTCCTTAACTACAGACTGGCTGGCAAGGTAGGCCAAGGAGGAGGCTTGAAATTGTTCACCTTTAAATATAACAAAAGCACTCGAGGGGCGGTTCTCTAGGTGGCTCATTCGGTTAAGCGGCTGCCTTCAGCTCAGGTCATGACCTCAGGGTCCTGGCATCAAGCCCTGCACTGGGCTCCCTGCTGAGCAGGGAGTCTGCTTTTCCCTCTCCCTCTAGATCCTCATCCCTGCTTGTGCTCTCTGTGTCTCAAATATATAAATAAAATCTTCAAGAAATAAAAATAAAAAAATAAAACCAGCAGAAGCACTCAAGTAGTTGTCAAAACAAATGACTACTGTCATGGGCCTCTGCTGGCTGGTAGCACAAGAGTCTCTAGAGAGCAATACTATCTCATCTCTATGTCCACAGTTTCTAACCTGGTTCTATCAACTCCCCAGGCACAAATACAGATAAAAGATGATCTCTCTTCTCCTGCTGCCTCCAATAGCTGGCTTTACCTTGACCAGCTCAGTCCAACCACTGTCTGAATCACTTGATCTTCATGAAGAACTTCTCAAGGCACAGACCAGCAACTTCTGGCATCATTCATCTTGTAGCCCAGGTAAAATACAAATCCATTCTCCTGCAAACCTGTCCCTACAAAATGGACACCCCAAATATCAGTATAATGCTAAGTGAAGGAGAACATTGATATCAGTTTCAGTACAGAGTTGTTCTATGTGGAGTGCATGCTTTGGCCAGCAATACAACTGAACCTATGTTACAAAAACATTGGGGGTCACAGAGTTTGTCTTAGTCTGCAAAGGCTGCTATAACAGAATACCACAGACTGAACAGCTTAACAACAAACATCATTTCTCACAATTCTGGAGGCTGGGAAGTCCAAGATCCAAGTGCTGGCATATTTGGTTCTTGGCGAGGTCTCCTTTTGTACCTTAAAGACAGGCACCTTCTTTTCTCACTGCATCTACACATGGCAGAGATAGAAAGTTCTGATACTTCTTCCTTTACTTACAAGAGCACTAATCCTATCATTTGAGTACCACCCTTATGACCTCAGCTTATCATAATTACAACCCAAAGGCCTAGCCTCCCAATATCACCACATTGGGAGTTGGGGCTTCAATATATGAATTTTGTGGAGACATGAACTTGAAGTCCACAAGAGAGATCTCCTTCATTTACTCTATGCAGAGGCAAAGAAATCTCATCCTTTATTCTCCTTCTAGGATTGAGAACAGAAGAGGATTTTTTTACATTTATTTATTTATTTACTTACTTAGTAATCTCTACAACCAAGGTGGGGCTTGAACTCGTGGCCTGAGATCAAGAGTCGTATCCTCCTCTGACTAAGCCAAACAGGTACCTGGAAAACAGACGGCAAATTTATAGTCAAGACACTTTAATTTTAAGAGCTTGGGTTAGACTAAAATTATTTTTGGAGACTCTTCTACACTATATCTCATACAGATCATCTAATTCAAGGAAGATTTATTTCTCTCCCTTCTTAATGCAATTATAGCCAAACTCTCAAATTAAAATGGATAAGAATATGGGTAATGGTTCAAGAACTTAATGCTCTAGTGAGATTGTCTTCATTGATCTTGCTTTGCAATGTAATAATGGGACCAGACAACGAACGTAAGTGACCATACAGAAAGTTCACGTTCAGCCATGGTTCATACCAGTCTCTGGCTTCTCTCCTAAAATCCCAACCAGAGAGTAGATAGTGAGGAAGATGGTGGAAGTTATTTGTTGTTATTGTTGTTGTTGTTTGCTTATGGTAAGATACATTTTATATCTCTTAGAAAATGAAAGTGGAAAGAAAAACTTTCACTTGGTGTCAATGCTGACTTCCCTATCTGTAAAGATGCTTCCCAAGGGGCACGGCAGCTGCATTCAGTCCTGGCCTGAACAGAGCCATCTGAGGGAAGAACTTACAGAATGAAAAGAGGAATAATAAAGACTTTATCTACCAACTTCCATTTACTGAAAATCCACTTTTCAAGGCTTCAGTATTCAAACACAGTTGGCCCTTACGGTTCTGTCTTCCTCTAGAACATAGGAAACAAATGACTCCCTTTCATCTGATTAGCATCAGATGTAATATTCAGAATATTTAACAATCAGTGTCCTACAAACATTGAACAATCTGAAAAGAGGCAGGCCCGAGGGCAGGACCTAGGTGGTAGTGGATGTCCCCTGCTTCACTAGAACTTAATTCCTTAATCGCCAGATGGGAGAGAGGGGAGCAGTGGACGAAAAGGCTTGTCCTGCTCCTGGAAAGCGGCTGAATATAGCCCTGACTAGAAGTGAAAGTGTACTCAAGCGGACCTGGCTGGCTTCAGCACAGCTAGACCGTACAGAACGACCACTACTACTGGTGGAGGGGAAGGCCATAGTGATAGCAGAGGTAGTAGTAATAACTGTAGTAGTAAAAAAGCAGCAAAAGCAGCAGTTCAGCTGCGTAAGCAATTAAGCAAGTAAGCCAGGCTTATCTTTTTTATCTTTATTATATCTATCAGGCTTATCTTTATTATATCTAATCATCAAAATAACTTGCCAGACAGGTATTATCTGTAGTCTAGAGATAAGGACACAATGTCTCAGATACTTTAACCTGCTCCAACTCACACAGCTAATACATAACAAAGCCAAGACTGGGGCCTGGGACTCTCAAGCCTACATTAGGTCTTTTATGCAATACTGGCAGCTCCTACTATGAAAAAAAAAAGAAATTAAAGGCTGATGTTAGCCTCCTGGAGGTTCACATTTCACAACAATTCTGACACATGTTTATGCAACGTATAATTCTATAGTAAGCTTCTGCAGTGAAAAAGCAAAACTGTAGTTCACATGAAAAGGTTTATCTACAAGGTCTAGTGAATTTCACCAGTAAAATTTTAGAGAGGGGAAATGTGATAAAACCATTGTTTTGGATGCTATGTCACTCTACTTTCTTTCATCCAAAGATGCAGGGTTCAACCACTTTAAGATGGCCAGAGTTCCTCTTTTGACTAGCCTCTAGTAATTTTCACAAGAATGGTTAGATGGTGGACTTGATTGACAGATATTTTGACTAAGTTTTTTCTCATAAATAATTCATGTCCATTTTTAAACTTTGGAAAACACAGAAAAATATAAAGACTGAGAATCACCAACAACCTCACTGCCCAAGGATAACCACAATTGTCATTCTGATATATTTTCTTCCAATATTTTTTGCTATGCACACATATATAGACACACACAAATTGAGAGCACTTATATATATATTTAAAAACTATTATATTATGAGCATTTTCTTATGCTCATTAAAAATTCTGAGAAACAAAATTTAAAGCTTTCTTAATACTCCAACATACAGATGAAGCATAATTTATTTAACCATTCCCCTATCTTTGGAGAACAGCAGGACTTGTCAGGAAATAAATGGTTATTTAAATAACAGGACCCGAATTAAGCGCAGAAGATTAAGAACCCCAGGTTATTCCTTGGTCTCTGCAAGCTAATAGAATCCAGGGAGGCAGGACAATCAAATGCAGTATTTTCAGCCCTTAGAAGGATCCATTCATATATGTATATACATTTAGACTTTTTGCTGATGTGTTATGCTGAAAGGTGACCCCAGAGCAAAATGTTTAGAACAGAGGCTTCTTACCAAAATGTGAGTCACTCTTGTTTATACAAGTGTCAAAAACCACTACCAGAGAATACAACTCATCAAACTCAAATGAGCCCATCAATAGCCAGCTTCTGTCTAAGAAAAGTAGATCAAGGTTTTATTCCCCAAATTCATTATATTAAACAAATATTAAAACTTGAGCTGAAATTATTGTCAGTTATTGCATCTGGTTATTTTTATCCTCTAAGTGATGGTCCAACTTTAAAAGCAGGTCTTCTGGCTCCAGAATGCATAAATGGTATGATGTTTCAGCTATGTACATAAAGAGAAACCCATTCTTCTCCAGATGCATTATTTACATTCAAAGAAAGGACTGCATTTCTTACCAGTGGCTTTGACTTTGGAGGATTTTGTGATTACACATAGATCGGCTGGAATAGAAACAGAGCAGCTCACTTAGGAATCAGAAGAGAGCTGAGGGACTCTCACTGAACAATGTTTTCAAAGGATGGTGAAAGAGAAACCGCCAGCAGCACACCAAAGCGTACTGTTGTCACTGGAAAGGAAATGCCCAGCCAAGGGCTATAGTTCCCAGTCCTTCTTGCATCTATGTTGGGCCTCGTGACAGGTTCTGGCCAAAGCAATAAAAGCAGAAGTGAAGTATGTACCACTTCTGGACTAAGGGTCAAGTATTCCATCCTTTCACCTTCTTTCCCTAATCCAGTAACCATAGAGACTCATAATGAAGATGACAGCATCACAAGGTGGAAGGAAACTGAAGAGCTGCCCATGACAATGGACTTGCTGGGAAGACCAACACTAGATTTTGCATAAACAAGAAATAAATATTTATTGTGTTAAGCCATTGCCATTTGAAGATTGTTTGTTAATGACCTGATTTGGCAGAGACAGAGTATGGGAAAAAATAAGTGTGAAGTACTTCTTCAAGATGGAGAACATTCAGCCATAGTAACCTCTTGCTAGGCGCGTCTCCAAAGACAAGGGTAACTAAAGCAAAAATGAACTACTGAAACTTCATCAAGAAAAAAAGCTTCTGCACAGCAAAGGAAACAGTCAATAATACTAAAAGGTAACCTACAGAATGGAAGTAGCCATTCGTAAATGACCTATCAGATAAGGGGCTAGTATCCACAGTCTATAAAGAACTTATCAGACTCAACAACCAAAAACCAAAGAATCCAGTCAAGAAATGGGCAGAAGACATGAACAGACATTTCTCTAAAGAAGACATCCAGATGGCCAACAGACACATGAAAAAGTGCTCCACATAACTCGGCATCAGGGAAATGCAAATCAAAACCACAATGAGATACCACCTCACACCAGTCAGAGTGGCTAAAATTAACAAGTCAGGAAATGACAGATGCTGGCGAGGATGCAGAGAAAGGGGAACCCTCCTACACTGTTGGTGGGAATGCAAGCTGGTGCAGCCACTCTTGGAAACAGTACGGAGGGGGCACCTGAGTGGCTCAGTGGGTTAAGCCTCTACCTTTGGCTCAGGTCATGATCCCAGGGCCCTGGGATTGAGCACTGCATCAGGCTCTCTGCTCAGCAGGAAGCCTGCTTCCCCCGTGCCCTCTCTCTGCCTGCCTCTCTGCCTACTTGGGATCTCTGTCTGTCAAAGAAAGAAAGAAAGAAAAGAAAACAAAACAAAACAGTACGGAGCTACCCTACAACCTAGCAATTGCACAACTAGGTATTTACCCCAACGACACAAATGTAGTGATCCGAAGGGGCACCTGCACCCCAATGTTTATAGCAGCAATGTCCACAATCGCCAAACAGTGGAAAGAGTCAAGACATCCATCGACAGATGGATGGATAAAGAAGATGTGGTCCATATATACAATGGAATATTACTCAGCCATCAGAAAGGATGAATATTTAACTATTTACATTGACATGGATGGAACTGGAGGGTATTATGCTGAGTGAAATAGGTCAAATAGAGAAAAACAAATACCACAGGATTTCACTCATATGTGGAATTTAAGAAACAAAACTGATGAACATGGGGGAAGGGAAGGGAAAATAAAATAGGAACAGAGAAGGAAGCAAACTATAAGAGGATCCTAACTCTAGAAAACAAACTGAGGGTTGCTGAGGGGGAGATGGGTGGGGAGATGGGGTAATTGGGTGATGGGCATTAAAGAGGCCACGTAGGGGCGCCTGGGTGGCTCAGTGGGTTAAAGCCTCTGCCTTCGGCTCAGGTCATGATCCCAGGGTCCTGGGATCCAGCCCCACATCAGGCTCTCTGCTCAGAAGGGAGCCTGCTTCCTCCTCCCTCTGACTGCCTCTCTGCCTACTTATGATCCCTGTCTGTCAAATAAATAAATAAAATCTAAAAAAAAAAGAGGCCACATAATGTGATGAGCACTCATTGCGTGTTATATGCAACTAATGAATTACTGAACTCTACATTTGAAACTAAAAACACACTATATGCTGGCTAATAGAATTTGGAAGAAAGAAAGAGAGAAATAAAGAAGAGGAAAAGAAAAAAAAGGAAAGAAAAAGAAAGATGGAGAACATTTTTTCTCAATAAAATTTAGGGGGGAAATATGGGGAACACCACGAATGGGGGATAAGGCAAGGAGTCAACAAAGTACCAAGGTTCAGAGAGTTAAGTTGAAGTTCCAGAAAATCAAGGTGCTCTAAAATCTAAAATCTAAAAATCTAAAATCAAATTTCTTTTTGATATGACACAGGTTCTTGATTTGTTCTGTGGCCTACATGACTGGTGGAACAAAAGTTACAAACATATATTTCTGTCAACATGCACTGCTTCTTTGGTATTCAAATAATTACTGTTTCCCAAATAATCTTCCTTTTTGACTGATGACTCTTTGCTCCTGATTTTAGGTCACATTCCAATTTATTGGGTTCTCTTGAGATTTTGGTTACTGAAGAAATAAAGGCATAAAAAATAGTTTGAGATTTCATTACACAGATTAAAGACGTTAATGAAAACTTTTTGATCCTAAGCAAGATTACTCAAGGATTTTTAGTCAGCTATAGATTTTTCATAGCTCTGAAAATATTCGCAGTGACAGGAAGCGGCACCAGTCTGTTTACTGATATCTTAAGTGTTAAATGCTCCTTGCATGGTTCTCCAATGGTGAAAAGGTGTTTAATTGCTATAAAATGTTAGGCCTTTGCCTTCTGCAACCCCACTTTGCTGGAATTGCTGAAGCTTCATTTCTGTCCATGTATGTATCTATCTACCTATCCACCTATAAATTTTAAGCTACCTAATTATCTATAAAATTTTTTCATTAATTAATTAATTTGACACAGAGAGAGAAAGAGCACAAGCAGGGGGAGCAGCAGGCAGATGGAGAGGGAGCAGAGAGCCTGACGTGGGGCTTGATCCCAGAACCATGGGATCATGACCTGAGCTGATGGCAGATGCTCAAATGACTGAGCCACCCAGGTGCCCCATCTATAAATTTTTATCTATCTATAAGTTCTAAGTGTGATAATGTATTGGGCAGGGAATAAGCTAAACATTAAAACCAATCCTGACTAGGGTTCAGAGACTTATAGGAGCCCCAGCTACACCAAGAGATGGGAACAAGATTGTGTCTGGCTACCCTCATACGATCCTAGGTGAGCCTGGTACATACTCTATTCACTGGGCTCTCAGTTCCTTACAATCTATGGGCATCATATCCTCAATGCCTGGTTCAGAATCCAGCACACTGTAAATACTTGACAAATGTGCACTGATTGGAACAGTCAGTTATGAAATGCTTGGTCATAATTTTTTTTAGAATTCTTTCTGAATTGGTAGCCTTTTTGCATGGGCTTCTGTCCCAGTTTCCCACCAGGACTCAATCTCGCCTTTGCAAACCAGCCATACCCCACTCTAGAACTGATCAGGCCTCTCCAACAGGACTTTAAACCCTGTTCTTAGTTGATCCATCTATTGCTTGAGGACCCACTCCAAAAGAACCAAAAGATACTACTTGATTTAAAAGCATCACCCAATCCTGCCACATGTCCCACTCCAAACCACATGTGCACATACGGGCTGGGATTTTGAAGATTTCCATATAACCTTTGGTCAAAGAAGAGTTCACCCTACTCTAAGAGATACTGCACTTGCCATTGTTAGATAGCCATGCCTTAGGAACATAGCCTATAACATAGCCTGTCTCTTAACTTCTACTATTTCCAATGCTTCTCTCTCAATACCTGCTCACTACAGAAGCTCTAGAAAGTCCTTCAATATAGTCCCTTCATTCCCCTAACCACAAGATATTGCCTAAAGCTAGCTGAATAAACCTTTCAAATGATTTCTGCTACTTATCAGAACTGAGTTTTGTTACATACAATTAACTACATACATAATTATAAACCACACATATAATTAGAAACTATCAAAAAGAGAAATAAGGAAAATACCATTTATATCAAAAAGAATAAAATATTTGGGAATAAATTTAACAAAGGAGGTGAAAAGACCTATATACTGAAAACTATAAGACACTGAGAAAGTAAAAACAGAAAAATAGTGGCAAGATATCTCATGCTTCTGAATTGGAAAATATTGTTAAAATGTTCATGTTATCCAAAGCAATCTACAGATTCAATGCAATCCCTATCAAAATTCCAATGGTATATTTCACAGAACTAGAATAAATAATGTTAAAATTTGTATAGAACCTATATAAAAGATCCTGAATACCAAAGTGATCCTGAGAAACAAGAACAAAGCTCAATGTATCACACTCTCTGATTTCAAACTATACTACAAAGCTACAGTAATCAAAACACTATGGTACTGGCATAGAAACAGATACACAGATAAATGAACATTAAATGAGAGCCCAGAAATAAACCTACATGTACAAAGACAATTTATAACAAAGGAGCCCAGAACATACAATGGGAAAGGAACAGTCTTTTCAATAAATGGTGTTAGGAAAACTGGTCAGCCACATGCAAAAGAAAGAAACTAGACCACCATCTCATAACACACACACAAATTAATACAAAATAGATTAAATATTTGAGTGTAAGATCAAAACCATAAAAAAATCCATAAAATTCCTAAAAGACAACACAGGCAATAAGCTCCTTGACATTGGTCTTAGCAAAGTTTTTGTGGTTCAGACTCCAAAGGCAAAGGAAAGAAAAGCAAAAATAAACAAATGAGACCATATCAAACTAAAAATCTTCTGCACAGTGAAGGAAATGATCATCAAAACAAAAAGGCAACCTACTGAACAGGGGAAGGTATTTGCAAATCACACATGTGATAAGGGATTAATGACCAAAACATATAAAGAACTCCTAAAACTCAACAACAAAAAATAACTCAAAAAATAGGCAGATCTGAATAGACATTTTTCCAAAGATGATGTACAGATGGCCAACAGGCACGTAGAAATATTTTCAACATCACTAATTATTAGAGAAATGCAAATCAAAACCACAAAGAGATCCTACCTCACCTGTAAGATGACTATTATCAAAAAGACAAGAAATAACAAATGTTGGAGAGGACGTAAAGAAAAGAGAATCCTCTTATACCATTCACAGGGTTGTAAATTTGTGCAGCCACTATGGGAAACAGTATGGATATTCCTCAAAAAATTAAGAATAGAATTCCCAGTGTCCCTGGGTGGCTCAGTGGGTTAAGCATCAGACTCTTGGTTTCCACTTAGGTCATGATCTCAGGGTTGTGAGTTAGAGCCTCACGTAGGGCTCTGCGCTCAGTGCAGAGTCTGCTTGAGATTCTCTCTCTCTAGATTTACCCCTCCCCTGTTCACTGCTCTCACTCTAAGTAAATAAATAAATAATTAATTAAATAAATGGAATCTTTGGAGCACCTGAGTGGCTCAGTTGGTTAAGCACCTTTGGATCAAGTCATGATCTCAAGGTCCTGGGATGGACCCCCATGTCAGGCTCTGTGCTCACCATAGAGTCTGCTTGTCCCTCTCCCTCTTCCTCTGTCCTACCCCCACTCATGCTCTGTCTCTCTCAAATAAATACATAAAATCTTTAAAAAAAATACAACTCCCATATTATCCAGCTATTCCACTACCGGCTAATTATCTGAAAAACATAAAAACACCAATTTGAAAAGATAAGTGCATCCCTATGTCCACTGCGCATTATTTACAATATCCAAGATAGGCAAGCAACCTGAATGTCCATCAGTGGAAGAATGGATAAAGATGTGGTGTATCTACACTATTCAGCCATAAAAAAAAAAAAATCTTGCCATGTGTAACAACATGCATGGACCTTGAGGGCTTTATGCTACATGAGTTGAATTAAGTCAAAAGGAGAAGGACAAATACTGCGTGATATTACTTAGATGTGGAATTTTTAAAAACAAACAAACATACAAACAAAAGAAAAACTCACAGATAAAGAGAACAGGTCAGTGATTACCAGAAGGGAAAGGTGCTGAGAGAGTGGGCAAAAGGGGTAAAGGAGGTCAATTTGTAGGGTGATGGATGGTAATGACACTTTGGAGGATGATCATTTTGTCGCATGCACAAGTGTCAAATTATAATGTCTACCTGAAACTCATCTAATTTTTTAAGTCTCTTGTATACACATGCAGAGAGGCAAACTTTAGCTGAACGTGACTGAACTGATTTGCTGATAAGAAAAATTTCAATAAGACACAAATTAAGTAATTCTTAGTAAGGAAAATGAAAAGCAAATAGAAAAATATATATACCAGAACTTTCTGGAACTCACCAGGATATGAACCATTGAACATCTGACAATAATACAACCAAACCCCCCCTAGAGCAAAACATTTTATTACTTCCATTTCCACACTGTACGTGTCATAGTGAGATCTAGAGGTGTAAAAGAATAGTCTTTCCTTGCTACCACATTCCATTTAGAAGTCTAGTGTATGAATTAGCAAAATGAATCTCTCGTTCTCTGTTATAAATCATATGAGATAGTCTGTGATTAAAAATTGAGATATGTGATGACCAGGAAAGTAGCATTAGGCTGCACCCTGAAAGTGAACTAAATAAATCCGTAGCATTAATTCTGAATTCTTCTTGACAATTGAAACATACATCAAATTATTATGCTTCAAATTAATCAAATTAATATGATTGCTGATATGCTGCAGTCCCCTGGGTAGTGATGCTAAGTTATACTCCTCAGATGCACATCCACTAGGAAATAGTCATAATGACTTTTAGTACAGCCCTGAGCTATCATTAGTGATAATCATGATGATTGCATTCAATGTTATTGAATACATGAATGATACTACTATTATCAAATTAGATTGAAGGTCTAATAGGAAGAAGCAAAATCCTTTCAATGAGAGGCTCAGAGCTATTTACAGGTTGTCAGTACTGTCTCCTATGAATTCTAATGGTGTGAGGTGGATAATCAAAGAGGTGATAAGTGTCTAATTCAACAGACACTCAGGCCCCTGTTCTGAGTGGGAATGAAGAATATCCTAGTACTTCCCATATGCGTTAATTAGTCAAGGCTTCCAGCTTCCTAGAAAGAGACCCAGAGAGCGGGCCCTGGAGGTACCCAATAAATTGAGAAGGATCCAAGTCTTCAAGTCAATGCTACTAGAATAGAGATCTTGCCAGAAATTCCAAGTCACAGGCTAAGTCAGAGCAGGAAGAGCTTGTGTTCATGCAACTGAAATCAGCCATCAAAGTCAGTGTGCGGCCAGGTTGAGAAGACATATTCAGCTTCACCAGGACACAGTCAGGATCAAGCATGTGCCCATTTTCCCTTTTGCAACTCCACACCCAAAGCCTTCACTTATTTTTTTTATCTTGTACTGTTTCATTATATTACCTCAAAACCCTTTGTTGGATAAAGTACAAATGAAGGATAAAAAAATAATGGTTAATAATTCACTGGCCTTGCTTGCTAGCAATTCTTGCTGCTTTTAAAGTCCTCCATCAGCCTTCCTTCATGGTGACACCTTGGCTATCGAAAAGCAGCTTAAGTGTGTCACCATTAATCAATCATTGATTTGCACATGTACATTTCTGGAGAACTGTCCTGATGGGAACACAAGCCACCTGATTCCAGCTAGCAGTGGTCTCTGAAGAAAGAGATGTCCTGCTCAGAGAACTACCACTGTGCTCCTAGTTCCCAAAGACAGTCTCAGATTATAAGAGCTAAACTGGACCGAGCAATACCCCTATCATTAAACACCTATTACATACTTTTATCTTTTTAAGTAATTTGAACTAGAATCATTTAATTATTTCAAGTCTATCTATTCCACATTCAACACCTGTGAGTAACTGCAGATAAAAGTGGATGGGGGTGGAATGGGGAACCCTCTTACACTGTTGGTGGGAATGCAAGTTGGTGCAGTCACTTTGGAGAACAATGTGGAGATTCCTCAAGAAATTAAAAATAGAGCTTCCCTATGACCCTGCAATTGCACTACTGGGTATTTACCCCAAAGATACAGATGTAGTGAAAAGAAGGGCCATCTGGACCCCAGTGTTTATAGCAGCAATGGCCACGGTCGCCAAACTGTGGAAAGAACCAAGATGCCCTTCAACGGATGAATGGATAAGGCAGATGTGGTCCATATACACTATGGAGTATTATGCCTCCATCAGAAAGGATGAATAACCAACTTTTGTAGCAACATGGACAGGACTGGAAGAGATTATGCTGAGTGAAATAAGTCAAGCAGAGAGAGTCAATTATCATATGGTTTCACTTATTTGTGGAGCATAACAAATAGCATGGAGGACAAGGGGAGATAGAGAGGAGAAGGGAGTTGAGGGAAATTGGAAGGGGAGGTGAACCATGAGAGACTATGGACTCTGAAAAACAATCTGAGGGCTTTGAAGGGGTGGGGGGTGGGAGGTTGGGGGAACCAGGTGGTAGGTATTGGAGAGGGCACGGATTGCATGGAGCACTGGGTGTGGTGCAAAAACAATGAATACTGTTACACTGAAAATAAATTTAAAAAAAAATTTTTTTAAAGTGGATGGGGGTGGGGGGAAGGTTAGTTGTTTTTGGAATTTTCTCTTAAAACCCTGTCAACATATGCCGAGAGGTAAAGAAACTTCAGCTGAAAATGACTGAATTAATTTAATGAGAATGAAAAAAGATTCTTCCACACTCTTAACCACGTCATGCGTGTTTCTACGCAGCCTGAATCCAACTTCTTTTGCAACCGTACCCTATGCCAACAGAGAATATTCGCAAATCTGTAGACATAATTTTCATTTTCTAACTCCACACTTCTACGACGTTTGTCACTCCTTCAGATCCGCAAGTTTTTGAGCACTGTGTCATCTAATCTTCATAACCAATCTGTCCAGGAACTGGTATCGTCAACCCCATTGTATACATGAGGAACTGAGCCTTTGAGAAGTTTAGTGACTTGCCCAAGGACACCTTCTAATGAGTGGTGGAGCTTGAATTTGAACTCAAATCTTGATTCAAAGTCCTATATTCTTCCCACTACACCATATAGCCTTCCTTGGATACAAAGTGCCTTCAAGTGCACCCCCAGCATGGAGCCCAATAAGGGACCTGAACTCACAACACTGAGATCAAGACCTGAGTTGAGATCAAGAATCAGACACCTTACTGACTGAGCCAAGCAGGTGACCTGAAAACATCTTTTTTAGATGTCTGTTTCAAATACTATCTCCTCCACAAAGTCCTCAATGATCACCCAATCCAAAAATGCGCTCTCCTTGCCCTGACTTCCTTAGTATGTTTTCTGTGAACTGAGTCATTCAGTAGACAACTGAGCATCTACTGTGTGCTAGTTTCTATGGTAGATGCTAAAAAAATCACACTGATCACACAGAAAGGATATAAATCTCATGGGTCATACATTTTATAGTATCTATCATAAAATCATTGAATAATTTAAATTTCATGTCATCTAAAGCCCTTATCTTACAGGGGTGCCTGGCTGACTCAGTTGGAAGAGCCTGTGACTCTTGATCTTGGGGTTGTGCATTCAAGCCCCATATATGGCATAGAGTTTATTTAAAAACATTTTTTTTCATTAAAAAGAAAGCCCTTGTTTTACAGATAAGTAAACTCATACACATGGAGCTCAGTGTGATGCCTTTATAAGCAGAGACCAGACCATAGGTGTCCATCCATGCTTCTCATCAACACTGCGTACATAGCTTCTTTGTCTTAATAGGCTACCAGTAACTTGACGGTACTGTGTCTTAATCGTCGCTACACATACTTCAGCATTAGCACAGGCAATCCAAAAATGGGTGGAATGTGCGATAATGGTAACAAATAAGAAAAAAGGAAGTCCTGGGGGAAAAGATCTGATGGGTCTTTTAGAGAACTCTTCCCCTATAGGTCAGTAAAGAACTTTAATTTGGTAAAGTTCACACAAAAGTATAACAGGGTTCTTGAAAAGAGAGGATGCAATCCAAATTTATATGAAAACTGGTGGCGATTTTTTTTTTTTACATTCAGATGACTATAAAAGTTTAGTCTGAGAATTCTTAAAACATTTTAGGCAAAAAACTAGGAATTTCTTTGTTAAATGCACATTCTTTTTCCAACTATGCAATAATCGACAAAAATGATTGCAACCACTTATTTAGTGATCCCAATGATCTTTCTTTGAGATTTGTTTGCTTCAGAAGAAAATTCTTCATTGTCTGGTATCTAGAGGACACATTTCCAGATTTGACACTGGATCACTATATAGTTTTAACTAAATTACGTCTCATCACCCGGAATCCACATTTAATCTTTATCATAATGATCTTATATTTGAAAAATCACTTTATTCTGTAAACATGTGCATCAATAAAGTGAGAGGTTTTTCAAATTTTATTTGCAATTGAATACGAACATGGAAAACAGGGAAAATAATATATGTAATATAGATAATGCTTATTAAATATTCTTAAACTAAAATTTAAAAAATGGATTATCTACACTCTTAGATCTCAAATGGACAAAAGGGCTAGCTATTTAACATTTATAAAGTATGTTACAATTTGAAGTATTCCCCCACATCATTTCTCAGAACAGGAGCTTTCAAAAATGACAGATGTACGCCGCAGAGCTAAGCCTGTGGAAAGGATCACATATTTTTAGAAAATGTTGTTTTCTATTATAATAACTTTTTTTTTTCATTGTTTCCCCCTCAACTTAATTCCCAGAATTACAAATAGTATACTAATATCTAATTCATCTAAAAGCTATATACCGGGGCTCCTGGGTAGCTCAGTGGGTTAAAGCCTCTGCCTCCAGCTCAGGTCATGATCTCAGGGTCCTGGGATCGAGCCCCACATCAGGCTCTCTGCTTAGCAGGGAGCATGCTTCCCCCTCTCTCTCTGCCTGCCTCTCCACCTACTTGTGATCTCTCTCTGTCAAATAAATAAGTAAAATCTTTTAAAAAACAAAAGGCTACATACCAATCATCCCAACCATGAAGAAGTTACCTGAAATAAAAAAGGAAGCACAAAATTCCTCTGGGCAGCGCACACAAATTTGACAAAGTAGAGACACTAGAGAAATAGACCTCATTAATTCTGTAATGTTGGTTCATTCCATAGTTACGGAGCGTTCATGCCTTCTCTGTGCCAAGAACTCACTCTGGGACCCTTCATTCTTGAGTTTGGGCAACGTTCTAACAGGCACAAACATCTAATTTTCATACGCCATAGGCAGTGAAAACCAGCCCACAGAAGGTGGAAAAGGTCAGCCAGAAGTAGGTGCCGGGGCTGCTTATGCCGTATGTGGGCCGTAGGCTTGAGCAATGGAAACTTGCACCAGGCAAAAGGGCCCACAGTGAGCACTGAGTGAATGCAAACAGGCTCATTAAGTGTCCCACCTTGAAACAGCCCTTGGCCCTAACTGACCAGTTACAACCAGGCACAGCTCCTAAGATTACCAAGAAAGGGAAAATGACATTTCTCCCCATATTTCCTCTCCACCCTATCATTGTGGTACCTCACCCTCTCCTCGCGGGAAACAGTCTCTCCTTTGCTGTCTTGCCCGCTGTTCCCTTGTGGTGTATTCGATAAACTTCTAGCTCTTTCGTTCTGCCTTGGGTGAATTCTTTCACCACCAGCACCCCTGGAGCCTTCCCACCCAAACAGGTCACCCCACCGTAGGCTATCCCATCCCATTTCATGGTCCATTGGAATTCCAACAGCCAAAGGCCTGTGTCATAATTGCCAAAGAACACAGTCAACTTATGGATTATGGTGCTTCATGACATTTATGAAATGTCATAAACATAAACGGACTGTGCAAGAGAACACAGGCTTCCTCTTAGCAGCAGCCAGGTAATGATCAGGTGATGGATGGTGGAAGAAATATTCATTCATCTTTCTGTATTTAAAAGGCAAAAGCATTACCTTTGTGTAAGTGAAGGCATTTCGTTAGCATGACATTCAAATTACCTGCCCTTAAATTTTCAGCTTCGGAACAGAATTATGTGGGCTGTTTTTCACCAGCAGGGGGAGGTTGAGACAAGGAACACCTAAAATTGCCCAAGTCTTCACCAAAGGGGCTGAGTCTTTTTGCAGGGTGACCGATTGGCTCTCTTTAGCACCGTGGTCTAATTTAGGAAGGTCGGGAAGTAACGTTTTACATTTACGAACTTGGGAAAAACAAAAGTGACAAGAAGGAAACGCTCTCAGCTGGACTGGCCCTCGCATAATGGCTTCAAGGTGAAGAGCTGAAGGAGGAACTTAACCAGTTCTGGACCACTGCACACTGCCAAGACATATTTGGGTAGGGGGGACCTGGCTGGCTCACTTGGTGGCATGTGTGACTCTTGATCTGAGGGTTGTGAGTTCAAGTCCTATGGTGGGTGTAGAGCTTATTTTTAAAAATATATATATATTTATATTTATATCATATATAATATTATATATTTATATATTTACATATTTATATTTTATAATATATATATATATTTTGCCATGAAATCACGTTGGGCATATTCTTGCAATGAGAAGACATCTACACTTGAACTCAGAGCTGAGTGCTTACTCTTCATTGCAATGAAAGTGATGATGTAAAGGTGTTGTTTTTACGTGGAAATCATTATGGATAAATCCGACTCCTTGGTAGGACCAGGAGGATAAGCAGAGGGCAGCCAACTCCCCCGGGGCACCTGCCACTGAGGTCCAGCAAAGATGGGCACAGGGACTTGGGAAGGAACATACCACGGAGATTTTCCCAGGGAAGCTGAGTAACCAACTGAGAAGCTTCCCTTCCCCTTAGCACAGCACGGAAGGACCGCCAGACAGAATCACAATCAAGGCGCGAGAGGGTACTTCTTGGAGAAAAGCAAATTCTGCCAAATCATCCGCATCTCTTAAAAAGACAAGAAAAGGCACTGCGAACTCCAGGGACGTCCGCGCTCTAACACGAACAACGGTGACCCTGAACAAGTCACATCCACCCGCCCTCTTTGCTTCAGTTCCTCTCTCCACAAATTGAGGAAGAAGTATGGACTAAAGAATCTCTAAAATAATCTCAGTCTGAACATCCTGAGCTTAAGGATTCAATTGCCAGATTGAAACTACCTGAGTGGCATGAACGTCCCCAATTAAGTCACACGTTTGTTTATGCATCATAAGAAAGACGGGCCGAATATTATCACAATAAGGGGTCGACCCTCCTTTCATGAACTCTGCTCCTTGATATCTGGTTACACAACTGTACTAAAGAACAGGAACACTTTAAACTTGGAGCTGGCTGCAGTATGTCTCTTTTCATCTAAGACAAAAAACATGGGTGGTTATGACCATGAGCTCCTAGGCAGAGCCAGAATGTTCTGGGCTGAGACCAGCCTAATAGCTAAGCTGTTCTCCACAAGAAACTTAACAAAATTGGGGTGGTTAGAAGAAAAGGCTCCAGAGAGGAAGAGAGAAGTGGCAGAGGCCACATAGCACAATAGACAGCTGAATCACAAATACAAGGGAGATCTGAAGACTGTCTCCCAGAGGCATGGGTGGCAGGTCAAATTTAACTGGACCTTCTATTTTCATTTCAGGTGAACAAGAAATAATTTTTAGTATAAATCTGCCCCAAATGTTGTTTGGTACATTCATATACTTAAAAAAAAAAACATTGTTTATCAGAAGTTCAAATTTAACTGGGTGCTCTGTATTTTTAGGTGCTAAATTTGGCAATCCGACCCAGAGCAGAAATGATACATATTTTAAGAATGTCTGCCTGAGGTTGTTTAGGTGTACTAAGAGTGTTAATCCTTTTCAGGGCCGTCACTAATCCATACCAAACATTTGGGTTAACCACGTCCCCCCCAGGACCCAGTTAGGGCATGGGGCTTGGTGAGTGGCTCATGGGCGGAGTTTCAGTCCCCACTTGCCCCTCAATCCTGCCCCCTTTCCAGGTCTTCAAACCTTTAGCAAAGCGTACTGCACAGCCCAAATCAAAGGTTTAGGGGGTGTGGGCAGTGAAGACCTCCCCACAATCCAGTACAGAATGTTTGGAGAGAAATACCAGAAAAGAGAAGTAGCTTTACTTCAAGAGAAAAGCCTCAAAACAAGGATCAAGGGTTCAGTGACTACCAGAGAACAGGATTCAGAGGCACCATAGTAAGACAGTCCGCAGCCCTCACCAAGAATCCCCAGGGACAGTGGAGGTACCCTAGGCTGTCCACTTCGTACTGGGTGGGATTAGAATCCACTATAAAGGATAGGGTGAAACCTGAAGATAGGAAGATAGCATAAGAATGTGGTTATGCAAAGAGGGAAGTAGAGTTCATGAACATTGAAAGATCACAGCCAGAGAGGAACTCCAATTCCGACTTTAAGACTGAAGTCAGTTGGGGCGCCTGGGTGGCTCAGTCAGTCAAGCATCTACCTTTGGCTCAGGTCATGATCCTGGGGTCCCAGGGGCTCCTTACTCAGTGGGGAGCCTGCTTCTCCCTCTGCCTGCCACTCCCCCTGCTCGTGCGTTCTCTCACTCTTTCTCTCTCTGATAAATAAATAAATAAATAAATAAATAAATAAAGTCTTTAAAAAGACAGAAAAAAGGACTGAGGTCCACTGTTAGCAGCTCTGTGAAGCTTTTCCTGATGGCTCCAGGCAGAATTCAAACCTTCTTTGTGCTCCACAGTTCCTGCACCTACCACCGTTAAGCCACAGGGGAAAAAACCTTCAGAATACAATGTGTGACTTTCTCCAACTAGATTATGAATTTGAAGAAGAACAGGATGGGTCACCCCAAAAGGTGTTTTTTGGTAATAGGGATTATCTCAAACTCATTCTTTTAAGAAACAGCAGCCACTGGAGAAGCTATGAAAAACTGTAGAAGTTACCCTTTTGTGAGAGAAATCTACTTTTATTTTATTTTTAATTTTTTTATTAACATATAAGGTATTATTAGCCCCAGGGGTACAGGTCTGTGAATCACCACGTTTACACACTTCACAGCACTCACCATAGCACATACCTTCCCCAATGTCTATAAACCCACCATCTTCTCTCTACCCCCCACCCCCATAACCCCAGTTTGTTTTGTGAGATTAAGAGGCTCTTATGGTTTGTCTCCCTCCTGATCCCATCTTGTTTCATTTAGAGAAATCTACTTTTATAAAGGAAATCTCTATTTGTAAGATGTTTCCCTCTCAGCCCCAGGAAGAGGAAGAGGACTAAATTTCTAGAAACTCTTACCAAATCGGAGATGCTTTACAACAATGCCCTCCTTTACTGCGTTTGCCTGAAACTCTCCTGTATCTGGATCCCCTCCCCATCGCCATTTTTGTCTTTAGTTGGAGATGGTATTTAAGGTGATTGTTAGGGGGCACCTGCGTGGCTCAGTGGGTTAAGCCTCTGCCTTCGGCTCAGGTTATGATCCCAGGATCCTGGGATCCAGCGCACATCGGGCTCTCTGCTCAGCGGGGAGCCTGACTCCCCCTCTCTCTTTGCCTGCCTCTCTGCCTACTTGTGATCTCTCTCTTTCTGTGTCAAATAAATAAATAAAATTAAAAAAAAATAAAAATAAAGTGATTGTTAGGGCTATTTGGGGGAGTTAGTTTTCCTAGGAATCTCCCGTATATACAGTGTGGTGTCAAAATGGGGGTGTCTGTCCAATCGGTTGGGGCCCCCAAAGGGAGGCTATGATCTGACGGAAGCCAATGGTGCTAAGGTTGAAAGGATTCAGCTGAGGCAGAACAAAGAAGAGACAAGTTTATTAAATACACTGCAGGGGAACAGCAGGCGGGAGAGCAGAGGAGAGGTTGCCTGCAATGAGGTAGTGGGGGGACTGTATTTCAAGAGGGAAAAGGGGGAGGTATGGCAACTTCGGTAACTGGGCCTTGTTGTGAGAAGCCCAGTGGCCAGTTGGGGCCTATGGATATTTTGAGGTGGGTCCCCTGATGGGCCTTTTCTACATTCCATTGCTCAAGCCTGTTTGCCTGAAAAGGGCTTGTACCTGCAGGAGGTTAGATGTTGTTAAACTTTTTCTCCAGGGGTGGGGGTTCAGGGTCTCGGCCAAGAACCTAGAGGTGCACAGGGAAAATTATTTTTCTTCCCTTACAAGTTCTGTGCAAGCAGACTGATTTATTATTCATTTTATAGCCCCAGTAACGGGCACATATTAGCCACCTGATACCTTTGTGGTAAAGAGAAAAGATATTCTGAGTTTGAAATTAAGACTGTAAGACAAAATAATAATGGTCTCCGCATACGTAAAGGCTGGTACAGCTGTTCTCCAGGTCTACAGAGGCCAAAAAGAGAACAGACGTCTCAAGTGCAAGATGAGTGAACCAGGCTAGCACAAACGTGGTAAAGAAGCAACTAGATAATCGGCCGCTGATTTGGGTTTTAAAAATAGAAAAAAAACTGTTTTTCACTTACTTTAGTTGGTTTAGTATGGTCCCGCCTTACCATCCCTTGCAGATGTGGACGGCTGTTGCTCTTCCCTTTGCATTGTCAGTACAGTGAAAACAACAGCATCACCACTGCCCTAACCAACAGGGTTATTCACTACTCAGACTGTAACAGCGGCTAATGGCCGGGAGGGCTCACACTTTGGAAACTGGAAGCCCTCCCCCACGCCCCATCCCCACCTCCCTCCTGCCCCCGCCAGAAAACGTAAACCAAGGAGGAAAACATCCAACTGCCACTCCACGGGCAACCCTCACGTATCTGCTCTGATTCAACCCTGAACTTCACCTTTAAGATGAGGGAGATGCAGTTGACTCTTGCCATGCCCTGCTAATTTAGTCCTGTTGACTAATCGTCTTGGGTTAATTTTGGAAGTGCTGGAACTGTCTGAACTCTCATATGAAAGAATTGTGAATGGAAATCTGGAAAGGAGAAAGGAAGGACAGGTCGAGTCTCGGAATAATATTGCTAATGGTGAGGACGAGAATTTGTGTGCCCTACAAAAGCTCACAGACTTCATTCTCCCTCTTTCATTCACATTTGGCTCGAAAGAAGCCCTCCTCTCTGAGGCTAAGCCCACCCTAAGTGGGGCTTCTGTGCCCATCCCTCTCCCAGGACTTTACCCTACTCATTCTTGCTTTTTCTCACCCTCCTCCTTTCCCCTTTCAAAGTCCCCCTCCTCCGGCACCTTCTCTTAGCCTACACACACGCCTAGTTCCCTCCCAGCCTAAACCACTCTAAGGCTTCTTCGCATCTTCCCACCAAAGCTGACACACCCTTGCCAATACCCATTTCTCCTCTTCTCCCAGAAGTACAGTCTGCACTTCTGACTCCCGCACAGCTAGGTAAGCTCCTGCGGCTAGTTCTAGCCAACGAATTGTGAGTGGAAGCAACAGGTTGTTTTGGGACAGAAGCTTAGGAGAGCAGTGTAAAATGCTCATGCACTTGTGCCTCAAAGCAGCAACTAAAGAGAAATCATGTTCCATCAGGTAGACGAGGCGGTTGAAGCCTCTGTGGGCCTGAGTCAAATACAGACCTCTCCCCTAGCTGACGATGGTCACACAGTATGAGGGAGAAATCTGCATTTCTCACTGAGAAATGGGTTAAAAAAGAACCCTGAAATTTAGTGCAGTGTTACCTTGCTATCCTGTTGAATACATATAGCGTGTCTGTCTCTGTGTCCAAATTTCCCCTTTTTATAAGGACACCAGGCATATTGGATGAAGGCCCCTCCTAGTGACCTCATTTTAACTTAATTACCTCTGTAAAAACTCTATCTCCAAATAAGGTCACACTCTGAGGCACTGGAAGTTAAGGCTTCAACACATGAATTTAGGGGAGACAGTTCAACCAAGAATACTTCTACAGGAATTGCGTCTACTTGCTAGCTTGAATGATCAATCACTCCTGTGAACATAACCCATCAGGCTGGGCCTTGACCTCTCTCCCAATCATGAGTTCCCCGATTTAAAACAAACAAACAAACAAATAGTATAGTGAACCTATGATTTCTCAGTTCCACTCTGAACAAGCAGAGTCCTCTCCACTCAAAGGTGATAGAAACTAAGTACTCAAATAGGTATGAGGGAAAGTGGCGAGTGTAGAGGTAGAGAGAGTACAGAGACTGATGGGAACCTATGGGAACCTAAGGCAATGGGATCTACGCTAGTCTTGCTCTACATTTCTAACTGCCATTTGGGGATCTCTTTTAGATGTTCAACCAGCACTGCAAACCCAACATGCTCAAACCCAGGCAAATCTCCTTTCTTCAAATCGATGACTGCCGCTGATTTCTTTATCTCTGTGAGTGACTGGACTCATCTAAGTCATCCAGGTCTGCAAATGTACTGTCATCTTTGTTTCTTCTCTGCCTTCTTTCCAACAGTCACAAGTCAAAGCCAGTTTAGCTCTCCAGTATGTCTATCAGTCCTGTCTCTAGTCTGGGGGCAACCGCCACCAGAGTACATCAGTCCCGCTTCCTCTCTGCTTAGACTACGGTAGGAGCCAACTGTCTTCTACACTTCCAAGATATTCTATACAGGACCAGCCAGCTAGCATTCTAAGGAATAGCTAACCTGGCCAGCCATGGGGTTTACCCCAACATATCTTTACAGCCTCATTTCCTATCACACCCCTCTTTACCTGGCACTCTGCCTGGAACATGACCAATATTTTCTAATCTCTTTCCCTGCTTTCATCATCTGAGACACTGTATTTGCTGAGAACATGGAATGGAATACCCATTTCCATACTTTCCTTACTCTAATTAGAGGGTCTCGCACTCAGTAAATCCAGCTCAGTCACTACTCGATACATAGAACATCACAAAGGATAGCTTATCATTAATCCTCAAATTAGCCCTTCAACATAAATACTGTATTTGGCAGGGGTCTCCTAATCCCACCCACCCTGAAACAGACACTTGTTCATGTCTGTCAGCCCTGGACTAACCTAGCTGAGCCAGGAAAGGAGGAAAGACAGTGTTTCTAGAGCTTGAGGAGCGTGCACCTTGCCAGCGGAGCACACCAGGCCACGCAGAGGAAGGCTGTGTTCATGGAATGATGCTGACACCTGTCTCAGCCCCCTGCAGTTTGCTCTCCCTTCTGCCTACTCCCTTATGCTTCTCTGGCTTCTAGCTACCAATGCCCTTCCAGTGTGGTGGCCTATTTGGTCAATCTTGTGGCTCTTGATTCTCCTGTTTTGAGACTCAGTTCCAAGACACCATTTGGCTTGGGCCCAGGACCTTTTAACTAGGAGTCATAGTTCTGTCCCATTCCAGGAAGTCTCCTAAAACTGTGTGCTTAGGTCTAAGCCGTAACTGAAAAACACCTCCTGTCTTGTTTTAGCATGAATAGTACAGCTTGAAAATGCCTGGGTACACCATCAGTCATTCCTGAAATACTGGGTCCTATTGTGGAGGGATGTCAGGACCAGAGTTGATTAGTCTCTCAGCAACATTTCCTTGTTTATTGACCACAGAGGGACTATGGATTGATTCCCCCACTGTGTGCGGTGTTCCTACCACATTCTCAACATACAGCGCTTTGCTGGTACTTTTTCTAGAATGCAAAGGAAAAGCATAATCTACTTTTCCCCATTCTCACCCGCTCAAAATCCTGTCACACTTTCATGTTTCTCAGATGGGTGATAGGAAGGTCTTGTCTAAAGGGCTTCAGGACACTAATCCGGACAAATGGCAGATCTGGTATCAAATTGTTTGCTCTGCTTCTCTCCTCACAGTTCCTGAACACAAAGCATAGGGCCATGAGGAAAATATTTCCTCTTTTATTCCGCAAATATCTAAGGAGTGCCAGCTCCGCACTAAGAGCAGGGATTCGAGAAGTTGCCTCGCTCAAGTAGCTCACAGTACGGTAGAGGAGAGCCAAACAGAGCCTTTTTTATTATGATCATTGAAAGCAAGCAATTTCTCACATTTCGGAAGTCCTTGCTCAACTTTTTCTCATCAGCCACTACCTTTCTTTTTTTCCTTACAAGAGAAAAATGAGAGTTTTCCTGAGGGAATGTTGCATATAGATCCAGTGGGCAGAAGATAAAAGATTTTTATGGCTGTGGCTTATTATAGCCTTTTCTTTGCAAAGATTATTCAGCCATAAACAATATTCCATTCACAGAAAAGTTTGCTTAATTTTCTCTTTCCTTTGTCTTGTGGAAACCCTATCATCAGGTCACATGAACTTGAAAATGTCCTACTTCCACAGAGAGATCACTTCCACACACTGCACTTAGAGCAGAAATAGAGGTGAGGTCATGTTCCAGAAGAAGCACAAAAGGCCAGGCCTGGTACCTGGCCCAGGCGGAGAAGCTGAAGTCACAAAAGACTTCTCAGAACTGAAGTTTGAGCCAAAACTGAATGATTAGGAGAAAGGGAGGCAAGTGAGTTGGGCTAAGAGGACCTTGGTGGAAGAGGGCCTCATTTCGGAAGAGCTGAATAGGAACAGAGACACGGGGACAAGGAACACAGCACCTACAGATTACTGTCAAGAGATGGGAGATAAAGCTGGCATGGTAGACTGAGTCCAGTCACCAATGAGCTATCTTCACTTCCTTGGCAAACACAAACAACAAAATATCTCTATATTATCTACCTCTGGTGTTTGGGGAAACTTCTTCAGGGACATTGGGAAATATTTTTTCTTCATTTGCTATAAAGAATTTTTCTTTCTCCCCTAACAGAATAATATATCCCAAGTGTCCTGGGTGCCAGTATCATTTGAGAGCCTCTTTAACAGATACTATAAGGGGTGGTGAAGGTCAGTGGGTCTCCTTTGAAAATACAGAGGCCCTAGGCAGCCATTAAAACCCTTACAGATAAAAAATTAGTAAAACAAAACAAAACCCTTACAAATCAAAATCATGATGAGCTACCACCTCACACTGGTCAGAATGGGTAAAGTTAACAACACAAGAAACAGCATGTATCGGCAAGGACGCGGAGGAAGGGGAACCTCTTGCACTGGTGGTGGGAATGCAAACTGGCGCAGCCACTCTGGAAAACCGTATGGAGGTTTCCCAAAAAAAGTTAAAATTGGAACCACCCTACAATCCAGCAATTGTAATACGAGGTATTTACCCAAAGGATACAAAACTACAGACTTGAAGGGGTACCTGTACCCCCACGTTTATAGCAGCATTCTCAACAATAGCCATACCACGGAGAGAACCCCAATGTTCACTGGCTGATGAATGGACAAAGAAGAGGTAGTATGTGTGCACAGACAGAAAGACAAACAGACAGACACACACACTGGAATATTACTCCGCTATCAAAAAGAATGAAATCTTGCCAATTGCAACACCGTGGATGGAATAGAGTCTATCATGCTAAGCAAAGTCAGAGAGAGACAAATACCATATGATTTCACTCACGTGTGGAATTTAAGAAACAGAACAGATGAACATATGGGAAGGGGGAATAAAAGAAGAGAAGGAAACAAACTATAAAAGACTCTTAACTACAGAGAACAAACTGAGGTTGATGGAGGGAGGTGGGTGGGGGATGGGCTAGATAAGGAGGGCACTTGCTGTGATGAGCCCTGGGTGTTGTATTTAAGTAGTGAATCACTGAATTCTGCCCCTGAAACCAATGCTGTACTTTATGCTAGCTAACGAGAATTTAAATAAAAATTTAAAAAAAATAAAAACTAAAACCTTTTTGAGAATATATAGTAACAAACGTCCACTTGCCAAGAAAACAAAGGACAAGCTCTCAGCCCGCACCAAAAAAGAGATGCAGTGTACAGTTATCAAGAGTAAGGTCTCACAAATAAGAGGAAAACGAAGAGGGACACAAAGGAGGCACACCAATTTGAAATGGATAATGAGGTGGCGACAGAGCTCAGTATGGCTCTTCGAAGATGGTGAACCCAAAGATCCAGGCCACAGGAGAACAAGAGAGAGGATCCCACTCTCCACGCAAAAGGACTAGCCACTGGGCTGCATGGTCCCTTACAGCATATATTAGTTTCTTGTGGCTACTGTGGCAAATGACCACAAACTTCAACAGAAATTTATTTTCTCACAGCTCTCGAGGCCAGATTTTCAAAATCAAGGTGCCAGCCAGTAGAGCTGTCCTCCCTCCGGAGGCTCTAGGGGTGAACACTTCCTTGCTCCTTCTGGCTTCTGGCAGCTTCGCTAGTCCTTAGCTCGTGGCCACATCAGGAACTCTGCCTTGTCTTCACACAGCTTTCTCCTCTGTGTCTATGCCTTCTCCCCTTCCATCTCTCATAAAGACAGGTGTCATTGGATTTAGGGCCTACCCAGATAATCCAAAATGATCTCATCTCCAGATCCTAATTTAGTTATATCTATAAAGATATTTTTCCCAATAAGGTCACGTTCATGGGCTCTAGGAGTTGGGGCATAGACATGTATTTTGGGAGTCCACCATTCAACCCCACTATAATAGTGTTTATAGGAAGTGGTACCCTCTCTTTTTCTTTTCCTGATTATAAAGTTAATACCTGTTCATTACCAAAAGTATAGAAAATATTTTAAAAGGCACAAAAATAAAACCAACCCATCTTTATTTCCACAACCCAGAGATAGCCAGTGTTAATAATCTTAGAAATTATATTCCAGACATCTATGAACATATGTACCTGTTTTTACTAGGCTCCTACCATACTTATGATTGCATGATTTGCTTTTTTCCTGATTACTGATATACTGTGAACATCACCCCATGCCACTAAATCTCTTTTTTTTAAAGATTTTATTTATTTATTTGACAGAGATCACAAGTAGGCAGAGAGGCAGGCAGACAGAGAGGGAGAAGCAGGCTCCCCGCTGAGCAGAGACCCCCGATGTGGGGCTCGATCCCAGGACCCTGGGATCACGACCCGAGGCGAAGGCAGAGGCTTTAACCCACTGAGCCACCCAGGCGCCCCCTTATGTCTGAATTATAACAAAGTCAAGGCAAACCTATCTCAGAGTCTCATGTAATAAGGCCTCCAGACTGTTCATTAAGGAAAATTAGTATTTGCTGAGGAAGTCCATTCTTGTGCACAGTCAGCTTAGTTTTTGAAGTGATATAGGAACTACTAAGTTCCAATCTACTCATATTTATGATTTCTAGGATTACTGCCATAGAATTTTGGCCCATAAATTGAGTGTTCTTTCTGGTTTGGCACTCTGCATTTTTAAAGTGATAAATTACTTAAAAAAAAAAAAGGAAAAGGTCAGTCTGGATATTATCTCTGCATCTGAGTGGCACAAGTGGACAAATCAGAGGACACAATCACAGAAGTAACAGTGATACACCAGCATACACAATTTCAAAAACTATGTTAAAAGTGCATTTTTCATCACTCGCTCAGATCGACCAGAGTAATGATTTGCCAAAAATATTTTTTTTTTAAATCTAGTCCTAGCTAAGGGAGTTGCTAAGAACTTCAGAAAACACATTTTAGTCCAAACAATCGATCAACTCATTAACAGCAGCTTCCGTGATTTGTAGACTCCTATAGCTCACTGCTTTCCACAACCGAGTGTGGACCCAACAGCATGAGCACTCGGTCCTTGGACTGGCCAGGAATGCTCTGTTAGATCTGTTCCATTCAGTTCTTTCTTCTTTCATCAAATATTTACCATGTCCATGACCCATGACCTCCAAATCTAATAGGAGAGGAAACGCACAAAGGGAAGTATCCAGCCTGCTAAGCACAGTGAGGATGGCAGGAGTATGGAAGAAGAGCCAACGCCAACCCCAGCTAAAGCATCAAGAATCTCACTCCCAAGGGTCCTACTGTTTGACTTGCCATCTCAGCTAACCGCTCAGTGTCTAGGTCTTTCCCAACTTGGCTACAGAGCGAACATTTGGTTTTTATTTATATTATGCTTATGGAAGAACATGTATTTTTCATGCATTAGCTCATGTAATTCTTATATCCACCATTGGAGGTAGATACAGATTCCATTTAATGGGGGTAGAGAAGATGAATTAAATTACCCAAGAATTTGTGCCCAGGTTGGCCTAACTCCAGAGCTCTCGTTTATGCCACCTCACTATGCGGACTCTCAGATGTTAAAAGGGAGGTGGCTAATAGGGTTAACATGTACAGGAGGGTTGACCAGGGTAAGAAAAAGCCTTTGGATTTAATCATTATGAAACCATAGCTGTGCCCATTGTACTAGCGTGTCAGGGCTGCCATAACAAAGTAACAACCCCGGGTGGCTTAAACAACAGAAATGTATTGTCTCATGGTTCCGGAGGCTAGAAGGCCAAGAGCATGGTGTTGGCAGGGATGGTTCTTTCTGAGGACTGTGAGGAAAACTCTGCTCCTTTTAATAGGCTCCAGTATTTCTTGGTTTGTAGATGGTCTTTCCTCTGTACGTATCTGCCTGTGCCCAAATTTCCCCTTTTTATGTGGACAGCAATCACATTAGATTAGGGCCCACCTTAAAGATATCATTTTAGGGATGCCTGGGTGGCTCAATCAGCTAAGCGTGTGCCTTCGGCTCAGGTCATGATCCCAGGGTCCTGGGATCAAGTCCCACATCGGGCTCCTTGCTCAGCGGTAAGCCTGCTTATCCCTCTGCCTGCTCTGCCTGCTGCTCCCCCTGCTTATGCTCTCTCTCTCTGATAAATAAATAAGTAAAATTTTAATATATATATATATATATTTTTAAATGTCATTTTAACTGGATTGCCTCTATAAAGACTATTTCTAAATAAGGTCACAATCTGAGATGCTGGGTGTTAAGACTTCAACACACCTATTTTGGGGGAACACAATTGAACCCACAACACACACTTAAGGAGCACTTTCAGCTCAGTAGCAAGTACAGAAAGCAGACTAAAAGCAGGTAAGCGCTATATGATATGATAAGGTCACAGATATTGGCTGGGGGCTAGTGGAAGCTGGAAAATGTTTTCCAGGTAAGAGAAAGGCCCCAGAAGAAAGAAAGAACTTTAAGAACCGTTAAGAGAGGTACGTGATGGAACAGAAAACAAATGGGAGGAGGCAGGAATGGTCATAAAGAAGGGAGGAGGCCACTTCTGAAACAAAGAAGGGGAGATAAGATTTAAACAACTCATAGTTATGTGCATTTCTGAATGCATCTTCGTCACCTATGCACAAGTCTTATCCCAGATTCTCCAGAAGCCCACCTTTTTCTTCAGCAACTTGGAGTTATAACTATAACTTTTTAATGGTTGTATCTGCCACTTGGTAATTCTCAGGTACTACTTACCCCTTGATACAAAGTATCACAGGATGTTTCCCATAGTTATTTCTAGAAAAAAAATGTTTGAGTGATTGAGTGAGTAAATGAACAGATGAACCTAAAAAGAAGGAGACAAAATAATCAGGTCTTGCCTCTACTTAAATCTGCATTTCACACACTGCTCAGCATGGCTGAGATTCAACAGCGAGGCAAAGACCTGTGTGAGCAGACAGGGAGAGAGCAGGAGCGAGGGTGTCAACAAAGCCAACACCCAGGGCAAGACATGTGACAAAGACGAGCCCGCCACATGCAGCTGCGCATGCTCCAGAGAGAACTGCCAAGCCCCTCCTCCTCATTTCCTGCGAGGCTGAGCAGGAGGAAAGTGTGGGACCCGAACACTGTATCAGACAAGGGAAAACGACAATGAAAAGGATGTCTTGTTGCCCCGAACTGCAGCATTTTAACCTAGTTGTCCAAATCTGAGCCTTCTAGATAAGGTACAAATCCTGCGGATTGGCACAATGGACGTTTTTGAAAATGGATGTTTTGGACACAATGGTGACTGACCAGTGTGTTGGAGAAACTTGAAACTTGAAAGCTTTCCCTAGGATCTTTCTAGCAAGGCTGTGCAAGGGCACAGAATGTGACCCAAAACCCCCCAGGGTGCCACGCTTGCCTTGCCTTGTAACTGTGAATAACAGTGGCCTCGAGAATACAAGACAGAAACCCTCTCAGTGCTTCTCTCGCCCGTCACAATTTCTCTTGGATTCATACATGTAGTTATCTATTTATGGAAAAAGTTGATATATGGCTTACCTGCCTCGGAACATGAGTCATTCCATATAAAATGTGACATCTTAAAACTGAGCACATACTCTCTACTCTTTCTTCTCTCACAAACTTGCTGGTTCTCTCTTGAAATGAAAAGCTCTCCTCAACCAGGACCTTTTGTTTGTGTGTGTAATAACCAAGAGACTACTTCAGTATTGAAATCAAAAAGAGCCTAAATTCCTTAAGCCTAGCCCAAAAAGAAAAGGAAGGTTTCAGAAAACCTGACAGGTTCAAATCAAATCAGATTCACAAAAACAGATTTTTGAAGTTTTACATCAAATTATAAAAATTACGTAGTCCAACTGCTATACTACCTGTTTGTAATTCAAGTATTTTCCTTTCAAAGTCGGGTTCACATGAAGAAACAGACCCGAGAAACAATGGCCGCGGATGAATTTAGTCAGACCAGTCCCTGCTTTGCTTTTTTTTTTCCCTCTCCTCTTCTCCTTTTGGGAGCTAAGAGGCAATTAGTGCTGTCTCGATGCGCTCCGGTTAACCACGGAAGAACTCAATTCAGAAAGTCCAACTGTTGCTTGCTCACGCCAATTAAAGGGCTCTGTGCTTAAATCTGCTCCAGGCCATCTTTTAGAAATGAGTCTTTCTGACCAAAACTCTCAGATGGGGAAGGCACTGAAAATTAATTAGTATTATTCCTAGGTACCAGCAAGGCTGCTGTAGTGCCACAGTGCTTTAGGCAAGCTCGCCTGGGACTCGAAGGGATTCTCAGATTTTGCACCTGCTCACTGATTTTCTAAATTGATTCTTAGAAATGACAGATACTGGCAGACAAGTTGACGGAAGGCAAAATTCAAAGAGCAAAGAACCCAAAGTGGGGCTGAGTGTTCAATTCACAATACACATGGCCTTGACCTTCTGCTTCAGAAGACATTTGTATATCAAGGATAGCTCTTCAAACAAACAAGGTAATGGAATCAGCTTCCAAGCTATCACTGGTGACATGACATTTCGTGGTGGCAGACGGACCCTCTTCTGTGTAACCTGCTGTTGAATGTCAAAATAAACGATGTCAAATGTCCAAATGGTTAGTCTGTCTTACTTCAAGCTGACCTTTACATTTCTATCTTCCCTCAGCCCATCCCCAAATCGAAAGAAGAAAGAAAGAAAGAAAGAAAGAAAGAAAGAAAGAAAGAAAGAAAGAAAGAAATTGGCTAAGTACTAAATTGACCTGTCATGATGATGGAATGCAACAATGTCTTAATTAAAACACATCACATTTACTAGAACAAAAAGTGGTTCCATTACAATAGTTGTTTTGACACATTTGTCGCTGCCCGCTCTCTTTGCCATCTTATAACCAATTATCGGGGGATTCTCTCTCCCCAAATTTTAAAAATAAGTGAGAGTCCCTTTACACATAGTCTACTCTCAAGTCCCTCCACCAAAGACTGAATAGAGTGATGGACTCTTGAAAACAAATTTTCTTCTGCATTTTCTCTGTCAGACACCCACTTGGGGTCTCTAAGATCACCTCTCTGCCATCTCTATTTTAGTTACCTTTGCGAGCTCTTCCCCATCTCCCTGACCTTTGAATGTTAGAGGCCCCAGGGCCATCTTTAGACATTTCCCCTTCTCTATACTTACTCTCTTGATCTCATCTGTCCCATGTCTTTAAATTCCATCTATATGCCGACTACTCCCAAACGTACACATATATTTCTTCTGAAGCCCAGATGTGTGTATCCAGCTGCCTCTTCAAGAGTCCCACCTGAATATTGAACAGGCATCTCAAATTTAACATGTCTAAAACCAAAACCCACGCTTTCCCCTAAAACCTGCTCCTTCCCAATTTTCCCTAAGTCAACAACAATCCCATCCTTCTTGTTGTTCAGGAAAAACCCCTTAGAGTCATCCTGACTCCTCTCATTTTCTCCCACCCATACCTCACGTGCAAGAAAATCCTACTGGCAATACCTTCAGGATACATTTAGAAGCCCACCATTTCTCACTCCCCGCCCCCACAGTTACCACACTGGTCAGGCCAGCATCATCTCTGGCCTCCACTCCTGCAATAGCCTCCTTATGGAACTGTTCCAGCCCAGGCTTCTTTAAGTCTGTTTTCAACACTGCAGGCAGAGTAAGCCAGATCATACCCCTTCTCTGTGTAAACTCTGACACTGGCCCCCAACTTCTTCCAGACTCTGGGTTCAAATCCTTGCACTGGGCTACAAATCCTTCCATGATCTGGGCCTCCATGTGATCTATGACTTTTGTCTGCCACCATGCTCCACGCCCCTCATTCAGCTCCCGCCACCTGGCATTTCACATAACCACTTTACGTAGACCCAACTCAGGGTCTTTGCACTTGCTATTCTGCTGCTGTCTAGAATATTCTTTCTCCCAGGGGTCTGCATGCATCATTCCCTCAATTCCTGTGAATCTTTATTCAAAGGGCACCTTTTCAGTGAGGCCTCCGTTTGTTACCCAATTCCAATGGCACCTTCTCCCATATGCCACAGGTACACTCCCTGTCCCTCTAAGTTCCTTTTTTTTTTTTTTACACTCCATGGCACTTTTCATCAACATACTGTATATTTTATTTACTATTGGATTCTCTCTCCCCTGACACTTGAATGTATATTCTGTGAGGTCAAAGAGTTATTCCTATCTTATTTTGTGCTTTGTCTCTAGGGCCTAGAACAGTACCTAACACATAATGAGTGCTCAATAAACACTATATGAATAAATGAATTTAAATCCCAAGGCAACAGTAAATTCAGAATAAAAATAAGGCTATCAAAGTAGCTATACACTGAATAAAAGGTTCACTCAGCCATTTATTTGGGGAACACACACACACACAACCTATACCAGTCAGCAATGAAGCAACAGAGACAAAAAGGGGCATGAGGTGGCTAAGCAGAGGTGTTTCTAGCCCCTGGGTCACCACTAGGGCAAAGGCCAATTCTGTAGAGCTAATGCTTTATAAAAAGAACTTGCAAAGCTTATGATGAAGTACTACTGACAATTCAATTAACCAAACAAAAAGGCACATTCAGGGCCGCCTGGGTGGCTCCATTGGTTAAGTGTCTGACTACTGATTTCCACTCTGTTCATGATCTCAGGGTCATGAGGTTGAGCCCCTCATCGGGCTCTGTGCTGGACATGGAGCCTGCTTGGGATTCTTTCTCCCTCTCCCTATGTCCTTCCCCCATATCCCTCTCTTAAAAAAGAGAAGGCAGATTCATCTAACCTCTGTTTGAAAATTTTTCATTTTGCCATATCAAATGGATATAATCAGTTACCAACTCTGATTATTTTTTACCTAATGGCTCATTATCAACAGAAAAACAGATGATATTCAATAAAAGAAAAATTATCAATGCTACAGGAGGAAAATGTGGTCTACTAATGAATTAATAATCATGTCTGCCCTTTCTACTGTAAAGCCCTGTCTTTCTTACCACTTATTCCTGTCATTTGAGTGGGAAAGCCATTCCTGTCATTTGAGTGGGAAAGCTATTGTTGCAAGAATTTTTCTTTAAATCAAGCACTTCATCTCAAGTTGCATTTTTTTTCTTTTTTACCTTTTGATATTTTTCTTCCCAGGCCTATTTTACTGTGATAGGACCTCTCAGATGAAAGCAGAGTTCAAGGTCGGTTACTATACACAAGTCTAATTAAATATTTAAGAAAAAAAGGTCTTTTGATCCAGCAAGAATTAAAAAATGTACTTATTCACTTCCTATCTAATAATTTGAAAATTGAAATATGAGGGTTTAAAATGGTTGAACAAATAATAACTAACCTAGTCCACATAAACCCAGCTTCTCAGATGGCAGAGTAGAATAAATGCAAGAACAGGAGCTAGAACTCAGTCCTGGTTTTCGTACCTGTTAAGACAGAGAGTTACTCTTCTCCTTGCCAAACTCAAAGGATTACTATGAGACCCAAAAGAAAATGAATGGGAGTGAGCTCTGTAAATTTAACTACACTGTCCATATATAAGCCAAACTACTGGGAGAACTAGGAGGAACTTATTTTAACTTGATTCTCAAGATGGAAGAGCAAATGGAAGTGTTAAAATGTAGAAACTTTTGGCTCCCCCCAAAAATAAAGTGCTTTAAAAAGCAAAAGAACATCATTGTGTTGAATCACTCAAAAATTCCTTTTATCTTTCATCTGCTATGATCATCTTTGGAAGCAATATGATACTTCTCTTCTAAAACTGTCACTACTTTGAGGATAATAATTTAAGAAATTCAGACAAGACAATGAATGTCCCTTAGAACGTCCTTTCTGAAAAATGACCAAGTATAAATCCTTTACCCTCAATTTGTATCATAACAATCGATAACTAGAGCAGATAGCTGACTTATAATTGGCTATATCCTGCCAATATGGCTCTTGATTCTAGAAGGCAGGGAGGCAGCAGCTACTTTTACAAGGACCTGAGATACATACTGTAAGCCAGCTACTTATACAGCACTATTTTCTTAAACGTCAAAAACCTTATTATCTAACTTAGATAAAATGGGGTCCTCTCTGCTCCTTTTATCCAAGCATTCACATTATGCACTTCACTTCCCCAGGCTCCTTTGCTCATTTGCAGATTCTTACACAGAGAGGATGCTAAGTGATTATCATTGCATGCTCCAGTTTGAATTCATAAATAGATTAAGTACAACTTAACAGATTTCTGCAGCAGAAACAGGAGAGTGGTTACTTCACAAATGATCCACCACTGCAACCCAAATCTCAAAACCATAAAGTGAAAAAGGTCTAATCCTCATGTTCTTGGTTCCCGAGCTCCAGCAAACCTGCACGAAACGTCGGTTAGCTGCACCTCAACATCCCAGCCCTGTAACCTGATGTTTTTACTTGCTTTAATCAAATAGAATAGTCTATTATTAATATCTACTAATAAATATTCCTACTCCATTCTCTTTGCCCTCTATTCAAAGGCAGGAAAAAATAACTGATAACAGATACAAATTTTAGCCCCCACCTCAGTATGACATAGAGTGGACAGGAAATAAGGAGTTAGGGTAGGGAAGAACCATTTATTTTATCAAGTACCAACTATCTGGCCAGCAGTTTACAGATATTACCTCACCTATTCATTAATTTATTCACAAATAATTTATAAATGTTAGACGACCCAAAATAAGCACACCAGACAACATTCCTACCTCCATGCAAGATATAATCAAGTTCAAGAAACGGACATTTAGGGGTGCCTGGCTGGCTCAGTTGGTAAAGGATATGACTCTTGATCTTGAGGTTGTGAGTTTACACCCCACGTAGGGCATAGAGCTTACTTTTAAAAAAAGTGTTCTTAGGTGACTGGCTGGCTCAGTCAGTGGAGCACATGACTCTTGATCTCAGGGTCACAAGCTCAAGCCCCACACTGAGCATGGAACCTACTTAAAAAAAAAAAAGGAACAGATGTTGTAAAATAATCTCACAACTTCTGCTTCCAGGTAGAATACAATAAATCACAGTAAATAAAGATGTTTGCTGTAATAACTAGTTAAACATGGATATATTACAAAATTCATATTTTAAATGCCTGGTTTTAGTGCTTTAAATCATATTTTTAAAGAGCTTTAGGTACAATTGGACTAGATAATCCTAAAAACATATTTAAAGTATATACAACCATTTCAAGCCCTACACTGAATAAATAAGGGGAGTCCTTGAGACGGAAGAAAAGGATCCCAGAAGGAAATGTGGAAATGTAGGAAGGAATAAAGAACACAAGAATGAACTAATATGTGGGTAAATATAAATAAGTATTGACTTCACAAAGTAATAATAATAGTGCCTTGTAGAATTCACATTGAATATCATTAAGAATATTAACAACATGCTGAAAAGAAATTTTTTAAAAAGGAGGGCAAAAAAAGAATATTAACAACAGAATGACAACAATAAGAGAAGTAAATAGAATTTATAGGTTCTAAGGCTCTAAGGTTGTAGGATTATACAAAATAACAATTTGTATTCTAATGAAATAATTCATAAACACATGTTAAATCTTTAGACTAACCACTAAGAGAATAGCAAGAAAAAGATATAACAAATTATAAGGAAAAAAAGCAGTATTTTTAAAAATATTTTTACTTATTAATTTAACAGAGAGATACACAGCAAGAGAAGGAACACAAGCAGGGGGAATGGGAGAGGGAGAAGCAGGCTTCCTGCTGGGCAGGGAGCCTGATGCAGGACTCAATCCTAGAACCCTGGGATTATGACCTGAGCCAAAGGCAGACGCCTAATGACTGAGCCACCCAGGTGCCCCAACACAATATATTTTTATATTAACCCAAAAGAAAGTAAGGGTGATATAAAGAATATAAAATGGATGGGTCAAGAAGGAAATGAGTGATAATATGATATATATAAACTCAATCATATCAGTAATTACAATAAATGTAAAGGGGCTAACTGTTCCAAGTAAAAGATTAAGTTTATAAAACTGTAACATGCTTACAAAAACTACTTTCTAACAAATATAAGGACACAGAAATATCTAAAGTAAAAGGATAAAAAAATATGTCATTCAAACATTAGCTAAAAGAAGGTTGACATAACTACACTAATATCAGGCAAAGTAAATATAAGGCAATAAGCATTATTAGAGAAAAAGAGCAACATTTTGTAGTGTCAAGTCAATAGCTCTTCAATATCATTATGATGATAAAGACGTTGAAATCATCAATAAGAAAATATCACTATCCTAAAATTGTATACACATAATAATACAGCTTCTAAGTATTATACAAAGTGAAAAAACTGAGGAAACAAGAGAAATAGACTACTCTACAATCCTAAAAGAATACTAACCCATCTATTTTAATAGCTGATAGAATAGGCAGACAAGAACATCAGTATACATACAAAAGTTCCAAAAAGCATAATTTACAAGCTTGATACAATATTCATTTATAGAGCTCTACATTCAAAAAAGCCAGAATTTACATTTCCTCAAGGGCATATGGAACAGTTAAAATCTACTATATGCTGAGCCTTTTTTTAAATTCAATTAGCCAGCTTTACAGTACATCATTAGTTTCAGATGTATTGTTCAATAATTTATCAGTTGAGGATAACACCCAGTGCTCAACACATCATGTGCCCTCCTTAATGCTCATCACCCAATTACCCCACCCCCTTACCTGCCTTCCCTCCAGCAACCCTCAGTTTGTTTCCTATAGTTAAAGAGTCTCTCATGGTCTGTCTCCCTCTCTGATGACTTCCCATTCAGTTTTCCCTCCCTTCCCCTATGATCTTCTGCCCTATTTCTTATATACCATATATGAGTGAAACCATATGATGTCTTTCTCTGACCAACTTATTTCGCTTAGCATAATACCCTCTAGTTCCATCCACGTCGATATAAAAGGTATGCTGAGCCTTGAAGAAAACCTCAACACATTTTAAAATACTGAAACCATTCAGAATATGTTTTCTAATCAGAAGAGAGTGAAAACAGAAATGAATAACAAAAAAGAAACTTAAAAAAAAAACTTCAACTGAATAAAAATTACACAATACAAACAAAATATAACCATGATCCATGGGAAATTGTGGTTTAAATATCAGATCGAGTCTTTAAGCTTTTACCTTGCTCCTTTGAGTCTATTCTGTACATATGTGGCTCACAGGTCAGCCTAAGGCTTCCACGATATTCATACACATGATTAGGTGACCCCTCGCTCCGGCTCTCTCCTCTCTGGGAATTATCCCTTACTCTGTAGTCAAGGGTACCTGGGTTTATTTCCCTGGTTCTCCTAACCAGAAAATCAGCACCTTTACTGAGCTGAAGCCGCCTTTGCTGCCCTGTCTCACTGAACAACTGATGCCTGCCCTTGGGGCAAGGCCACAAAAACAAAAAGCACAAAACTCACATCCATGCCCATTGCTTCTCCAAGTTTCAGCTCTCCTCCACAGTTTTGTCGGTCTACATTTTTTCATCGACTCCTCAGGTGGTTATTTTTGTATTTTGTCAAGTGAAGTTACCAGCAGGAGACCGGTCTATTGAGGTTATACCACCATATCAGAAGTTACAGGTCCCACACAGTGATTTGAATCTGCATTTCCCTGATGACAGTGATACGGGATGACCACAGATTTTTTTTTTCACCAGAAAATATGAAGACTGTAAGATAGTGCTGTAACATATTGAAAGTGATGAAAGAAAAACAGCCACCCAGAATTCTATGTCCAATGAAAATATCCCTCAGGAATAAAAGTAAAATACATTTTCAGCAACAAGAAAATGAAGAAAACACATTGTGGTGTTTTTTATATTTTTTAAAAGATATTATTTATTTATTTGAGAGAGAACGCAAGTGAGCACGAGCAGGGGGAAGGGCAGAAGGATAGGGACAAACAGACTCCCTGCTGAGCACAGAGCCTGCCTGGGGTTCAATGTGGGGCTTGATGCATGGCTCCATCCCAGGACTCCAAGATCATGACCTGCGCCCAAGTCAGACACTCAAATGAGTGAACCACCCAGGTGCCCAATTGTGGTGGGTTTTTTTGTTTTTGGTTTCTTTTTTTAGATTGAAGGGGAATAGTACAAGAGAGAAGTTTGAATCTTCAAGAAAAAATGAAAAGCATCAGAAACGGTTTACTTCTTAAATTCTTTATGATACATAAAATTGTTCAAAGAAAAAGTAACATTTTCTTGTCTGATTTTCAATGTAGGTAAATCTAATACACAGGGCAATTATAAAGAATGAGAGTGGGGATTAAAGGGAAATTATATCATTAAAAACTTTCTACATTTTACGTTAGATGGTACAATATTAATTCTAAATATACTAGTAAAGTTTAGGAAAGTATATTTTAATTGCTGGTGCAACCACAAAAAACTAACACAAACCATTACAGCTAAAACGTCAACAGATTAAACGGAATACCAAAATATACTCAGATAATCAAAATGAGGGAGAAAACAGGACAGGATCAACAACAACAACAAAAACCCAGAAGAGACAAACAGGAAACAATAAAATGGTAAACCTAAATCCAACCATATGAATAATTTGATTAAACTAATGGTATATGCACTTCAATTAAATGAAACAGATGATCAGAGGAGATTAAAAAGCAAAATTGGGCCATATGCTGCCAACAAGAGACAAACTATGAAAACACTGAAAGGTCAAAAGTAAATGACTAAAAAAAGATACACCCTGTAAACTGTAAGCACAAGATGGCTGGAGCGACAGAGGTATGGTGACCACATGTACACTGCTTCCTTGGAACACTCCTAACTCAGTCTTGTTATCCCCAGCTCACTACTTAATATCCCCTCCTTCCTCTTTAAAGAGAGTCCTAGCTGGGAGAATAAATTATATAGTCACCACAGCCAGAATAATGATACAAATTCTATGATTCAAAAGGTCCAGGGAATTCCAAGCAGGATAAAGGAAAAGAAGTCCCTGCCTAGATACATTACAATGAAACTGAGCAGAGAAAGAGTTGAGTGGGGGGAGAGAGGAGGTTGTGTGTGTATGTGAGAGAGAATCAGTCAATGTTAAAAGTAGCCCAGTACATCAAAAACTAATGACGTACTGTATGGTGACTAACATAACATTGTAAAAAATAATAAAAAACAATTATTAACAAGAGTAGCCCAGAGGGATGCCTGGCTGGCTTAGTTGGTAGAGCATGCAACTCTTGATCTTGGGGTTGTGAATTCAAGCCACATGTTGGGCACAGAGCCTACTTATAAAAAAAGTAGACACACACACACACACACACACACACAAAAGGATTACCTTTAGAGGAATGACCAATAAATAGCTGAGCTCTCACTACTAACAACAGAAGACAGTAGACCATTTCAAAGTGCCAAACAAAAGTAACTATTAGCCTAGAATTCTATACCCTACAAAAATGCTTTTCAAGGATTCATGCAAAACAGAGATAATTACAGGCAATGTAATAATACTAACATGATGATTAGTCCATACTTTTACTTAAAAGGTATAAAGTATTTACTTAAGGCCAAAAGAAAATATACCAGATGGAATATCTGAGGTGTAAAAACGAATGAAGAATAAAGAAAGGGGTAAAAATCTGGGCAAATATCCATGAATATTGACAATAAAATAATAATAATAATGTCTATTGGAATTAAAAAGAGAAGTAAATGATAGACTTTAAATACCAGGCAATAAAATATTTCAGCTTAAGGTAGGGAACATGTTCCAAAAATTCTTATAGTACTTAGGAGTAGGATAAAAGCTTTGACTCACTTTAAACTTTGAAAAGTTATTTATGTATGTCATAATGCATAGACAAATAGCTAAATGAATAGAAAGAGTATATAACTTTCTAACTGGTAAAGGGAAAATAACAGAAAGATTAAAAATAATTAACTGAAAGACAAAGGAGAAAAGGTCCCAAGAACACTACACATTAAATCCCAAGTATATTTGTAAATACATTAAGTATAAGTGGGTTAACTGTTCCAGTTAATAGACAAAGATGATCAGATCAGATTTTTTAAAAACCAATAGTGTGGGGGTAGCATTATTTTGAGGAAACTAAGATTCAAAGAGATTACTTAATTTGCCCAAGTTCACCTGGCCATTAAATAGCTAGGCTGAGATTTGAACTCAGGTTGTCTAACTCTAAAGCCCATGCCCTTTTCGCTATACATACTGCCGCCTCAAACTTTGGCTGCCATCAAATTCATCATCTTTGATTTTCTAGCCATCAAGTCACAAGCCTATACCTCTTGCTAAGGCAGGAAACTCCACTATTTATCTTATAAGTGCCAGTCAATTGGTGGGCAGACTTTTTGGCACTAGATGTGCTGATACCCTGATGTCTTTCTTCACACATGAGAAACAGTTTATAAAGTTCCATTCACTCACAAGGTTCTCTTCTACAGGATAAAGAGCAATTCACAAAACATTTTCACATCCAATCTTTCATTAATCTTCTTGCCATTATCATGAGGTATGTATGTATATATGTGTGTGTGCATATACATATATATATATATTCACCAGCATTTTTATAGATGAAGAAACTAGGATCTGGTAGACTAATGAATCTTTCCCAAGGTCCTACACAATAACAGAGTTGCAACTTGAACCCATGTCTGTTGTCCCAACTGTCTGCCTTGAGGTCATGAACACATCTGAACCTATGAGACCTGTCAGTAAATGGTATGTAAGAGAAGCTGGTCCAGCTCACACAAAGGTCTTTGATGAAAAAGACAGTTGCTAACTATAATTAGAAAAATCACTCTTTTCCTGTTATTTCCATGATACTAAAATGCCTCCATCATATCACACAGATGCTCAAGTATCCATCCATGCACAATGATCTAAAAGCAGTACAAGTTCAGACAGGAGCCATACAGGACCTCTACAGTGAGCTGGCGGAGTGGAGAATAAATCTCTGAACAGGCAAAGGTCTGGTCTCTGAATAAAGTGGCCAAGAGTCCACTATATGTAGCCCAAGGCTCATGGGGAACTAGGACTCTCAAGAGGAGCTGGCTTCCATAGGCCAAGGCAAAGGGCAGTGCCCATCAGCACTGAAGAACTGGAAACTGAGCAGCTGAGATTACACTTGATCTTAGCTAAAAGGCTGAGAAGCAATGAGCAGCTGAGATTATAAGGGCCAGTTCCAGGCTCCAGGGAAAGAATGAGTGAAGGAGAATATAGCCTGATGGAAGGTTTACAAGAGAGTGGAGAACTGGTGGGCAAAAAGGTGGAGAAAAAGTAGACAACAGCCCAGTAATATGGCCTGGTTGGGGGAGGAGGGTTTCACCTCAGGCATAGTGAAAATAAGCCTGGTAGCAGAAATAGTTTTGGGCCTCACCTGATCATAGGGACAGGACTTCTTAACATCCTTTCTGCTTCAGATCTTGTTGGGGCTGAGTCCATAGGTTAGAGTCTGGAGAAGGCAGAGGATGAAACCCAGAGCTGTCTCTGGGCAGAGAGAACACTCAGTAGTTTATTGACTAGAAGAAAATAATATGGTTTCCCTGCAGAACTTGATATATGGAAATGGAACAATTCTACGACCTATCGTTATGCCTTGTAACATAAAATCATCTCTAAAAATCAGTGCAATGATTTCTAGGACATACCTCCATTGTTTCTTATGGCTGTTTCTCTTGGAGAAATGCAGAAGAGTGTTTTAGGGGACACCGACTGAGCCATAATGCTGGAGGCTTTCTCTCCCTGAGCTTGGCAAGACCTAGAGAGAACTGAAAAGGATGACACGAAATTTTAACAGCAAAGCCCCTGGAGATCATCATTCTTGGCATGAGATTCTCTTGCCCAGCTCTGCAAAAGTGGGCTCTCTGGGCTCTTATCTCCAGAGTATTCTGGCTTGTCTTGCTAACCAAGAGGTCATTTGACAGCAATAATTATTTCCTAGATATACCACAGCATGAGGGTTATTTATCTTGTGGATGGCTAAGCAGATCTGGGAGAAGTCTAACACCATCTCTTCCTAATAACTCAGTTGTTCCAATACCATTTTCAGTAATTGCTTTTTCAACCTCCAAAATACACATTACTTTGTTAATTTTAGTATTATTTGTATATTTAATCACCATTCTCATTCCATAGGCTTTGGTGAAGAAAAGTAAACTGTTTCTACCCAAAAGCTCTTCTTTATGAATTGATTAGAACTGCTTCCCTCTCACAGGCCTCACTATTCAAGACTCTGAGTTATCTTGACCATGAAAGTGTGATGTGGAAATTTCTCAAGAACACCCTTTGATGTATCCCTTTGAACCCTAAGCATGCTCTGAGAACTGGGTCTACATTAAATTCTGAACCAGCCTCTGATCCCATTTTGCAGCCATAGAGATCAGAACTGGTGACTGACAGGACTTTAATCAGAGCATTTAACACTCCCAGATTTCTTCCAACTGATATGTCACATTATAGAAAAAACTGAACCAATCAGTTTCTATAGAAGTTACTATAGTCCTTGGAAATCTGTAATCACCACCAAACTTTCCTTAGTGGGATCTTTGAATAAATCCACATAAATCATGGCCTAGTGAGTGGAGGGTATTATTTCTATAGGACAACATGTGGGTACAGAAATAACCTCAGTAATTTGGTCTTAACAATCATGGAGAGGTACCAAAAGCATAGATTTGGGAATTAGACAAACCTGGAGCCAAGTTTAGATTCTGCCATTTCTTAGGTATAACTTTAAGCAAGTTACCTCATCTCTCTCAGGCTTAGTCTCCCTTCTGTAGAGAGAGGAAAACTACCAAATTTACAATGTTGTCAGGATGAAAAGAGAGTAAGAATGTGAGAAAAGACTCCGGTATATGGCTCACGTTCAGTGCTCATTGCTGATACATTAAATATATCTTAATGATTCAGACTCTGTAGTGAATTATTCACAGCCTGTATTCCAGCTAGTCTCAACTACTTGGAAAGCAGAATAGTGGTGATGGTATTTATAGCAGTTGCCCTTTATTGAGCTATTTGTGTAATTTATGTATGTTACTCTGCTAAGTACCTTAATACTGTCTTACTTAATCCTGACAACTTGAAGAGGTAGGTGTCAAATGGAGTAGCTAACCACAGGGTTCTGAAATGAGAAAGTTCAGGATTTGATTTGTGGCTCCCCCAATTAACATATGTGTGATTGGGGATGAACTTAGACCCTGTCTAACTACAGATTGTCAATTTCACCCATCTGTAACAAACAGATCATTCCTACATCATAGGGCTGTTGTTACATGTTAGGGTTAATGTATATAAAGATCCTGGTACCAAACAGGTATTCAATGTTAGGCTTCCTTCTTGACTTATAATTTAATAAGGAATGGGCAAAAGAGTGTTTATACTACCTTCTCACTCCTTAGATTTAAAAACTAAATCAAGATTTGTTGAAAGCAATATAGTAGATGGGGTAAAAAAAAAAGAATAAAAAATCAAGCCATCTTGGAAGAAGTCAGGGGGAATGGAAAGAAATCTGAGTTTTAGCTTAGCTTTTTTAGCTGGAAAAAAGTGCTATTTTTATTGGAACGTGGTATTATTTCTCAATTTTATTCACTTGACAACAACAACTGCTTCAACAGTTCTTCTCTGGGGTCATGGTTGCTAGAAGAAAGCATAGTGTGCCATTTGAATAGATGATTTTTAGAGGCTCCATTTTGGCCAGAAAGAGACAATGCAGATGTCAGGCAAGTAGAGTCAGACATTAACTTAATGGCTAAGTCCATCTTAATGGGAACATGTCACAACTGTCAATTCCCAGAAATTCTTACCTGGCCTTTTCCCAGGAAGAAATAGGGCATGGCCCTTCATGGTGGTTTAACAAGCTGCCCCTGCCACCATCTGCCACATTCCCAGTGTGCACAAATTCGTTTCCTCATGCGCCCATTCTCACTCACTCCATACGTTTTCTTCACGCTACTTTCTTTCATCCACTGGTCCCTGACCTTTCCAACTTTAAATCACCCCCTCAGCTAGACAGATAATCTCATCCATCCAAACTTTAAGCTTCGGCTTCCCTCCTGGCCAAATGTTTCTATCCTCTCCCCTTCTGGCATAGGCTGATAACTTGCGGGTGGTACTCTTCTTCCATCACTCTGGCTCCATAGAAAATTCTGCCCATACACTGCCCCTGCCTGTACACTGCACAGCTTCTCAAACCCCGTTCTACCAGATCTTGTCTACAGCCCTGGACTGACGGGGATGATTAAGAAAGGGGGACCAGCAAACCAAGAATGATCCCTGCAAAAAGCAGGAACTTGAGGGCAAATAAGATTCTTAAGGAATAAACCCTCCTCTTAGGGTCCGTCCATCCCTCTGTTTTCACCCCTCCTCCTTGCACCGTGCCAGTTCTAGTTTCTTTTAAGATCAGTCCGCACTACCACCCTGACTTGACATCCCCTAACTTTTCAGCACCTAGCCATGTGGGTTGGTATTCCCTTTAGCCAAGGCAAGTGACTGCCACAAACGAATGATCTTTCTGACTCACTACTGAACATACCAGTAGCTTTTGTGGGTTCAAAACGTTCAGTACAATATCTACCTTTACATTTAATAAAAATGTTTGACTTCTATGGGAACAGCTACAATGTTCATTTTGGGACTCCTGCAGCATTCAGACAAATTGTTTAAACTCATTCTTAAGGATTTAAGTTAGCTTACAATATGCACAGTATGATATACTTTATTTCATGATAAAATAATAAGATAAAAGGTCAGGAAATCAGGGCCAGATTTTTTTAAAAGGTAGAAAGCTAAAAAACAAGGCCAGGAGTAAAGGTTCGTACACAAAATGCCTACTGAAAGTCTAGAAGACTTGCTAACAGCAAAGCCACAAAACTGGCCAGTGTGAAAGAAGAAAAGCAGTTACATGACTTATAGTGCCTTCAGAAAATAAGTCAAACAAGAGAAGTACAAGTGTTCTTGGTACTGAGACCAGACATTGCATTGCACCATCTGTAGCAACACATTTCATAGGGCTGTTTCCTATAGGACCCTCACTATAGGCTGGTGATTTCAAGCCAAAGCATGATCCTGCCAAAACACGTCTACAGGGAGGGAGAGTGACTAGTCTCAGGTAAGTGGATCTACAAAGATCTGGCTTAGAGAAAGGTTGTAGACTTTCTGTAGGATGGGTAGATGACATAATTTGTAGGCAGTTCTCCATAAATACGGTTCCTACAACTGAGCTTTGTTTTTTGGCATCAGCAAGTCCTAGGAAATGTTCCCTGACAAGTCACTGAAATGGAGCTCTTTCAGACTACCAGTTAAGCACAAAATCATGTGCCTTAGCAGTGAGTCTAGCTATAGTAAATCAAATACTCGTGTCAGTTATTTAGAAAAAAATATATATATATATATATCATAAAGTGTCTAGCCTAGGAGAGCATAAATTCCTGGTATATACTTTAAATCACAAAGTGTGATCCCCATGATGCCCTTCTCCTAGTATCCACCTTCTTGTATAATACCTTCTCTCAGAGTGTGGGTGGGACCTGTGACTTGTTTCTAAAAGATACAAATGGCCAAAATGATGGGATGTCACTCCTGTGATTAGGTTACATTGTACAGGCTTCATTGTGTTAGTGGCCTGGCTTTAGAGACTCCCTGCTGACTTGATGAAGCAGGTGGCCATATTGGGAAAACCCACACAGCAAGGGACTGTGGGTAGCCTCTAAAAGAATGGTGGGTGGCCTCTAGGACGTAGAGCAGCTGCCAGTCACCATAAAGCCAGGGGGCCATCTGTCTTCAAAACCCGAAAGGAATGAAATCTGACAATCACCTGAGTGAACATGGAAGCAGACTCTCCCCCAGTTAAGTCTCCATGTGGCTGTATAGCCTGGTTGGGATCTTGACTATCACCTCGTAAGACCCAGCTAAGGTACACCTAGACTTCTGACCCAAAAAACTTTGAAATCAAAAATGTGTGTTGTTTTAAGCCATTAAGTTTGTGGTAATCTGTCATACAAAAATCAGTACCTAACATAAGAAAATAGACTTATTCTAAAATGTATGTCAAAACAGCAGTTCATTTGTTAATTATGAGGCTTTTAGATGGTGAGGACCACCTGCCAAAAATAAAAACATTAGTTTTAGAATAAAATACAGAAGATCTTTCTGGCTACAAATACATAACCGGGCTAGTTGATTAAAGTGTCTCAAGATTTCTGCCAATATAACCATTCCATTTTCGATTGGCTGTGTGCTTGCTGGATGCAAAGCACCATTACTGGGTTCTAGGAGAGCAAGAACAGGAATAAAAGCCAAGATACCATGCCCTTGAAAAACTCACAAGATGCTCAGGGACACCAACAATAAAAAATGAAACAACTTAGAAACAAATGCCAAACAATACATCAGTATACTAATACAAATTAACAAAGATGTGGGGGATTTAATCAGAAAAATAATAGGCATTTTAAAATTCATTTCCATTCAGCTTTAGGTGTTTGGGTGGCTTACATTTGATTGTGGATATGCCTGCTATTCCGAGAGTTTACCTCAAACAAACAAGAACACTACACTGTGCCCATTATCCCCCAATTCTTCCAATGCACTCTAGGAATAAAGCTGGCTCATTCTATCATATCAGTGATGCAAAGTTTATCTTCCCTCACACTTGCTCCAGAGTGGAGACAATAGGGGAAAAGCTGGGGTTTTATGGACTCTTCTACTTCCTAAGCACCATTATGTGTGAGTACTCAAGCTTTGGAAGTTCTATTCTTAAGAAAAATACATGCTGAAAAACAATCTGAGGGGTTTGAAGGGGCGGGGGGTGGGAGGTTGGGGGAACCAGGTGGTGGGTATTGGAGAGGGCACGGATTGCATGGAGCACTGGGTGTGGTGCAAAAAACAATGAATACTGTTACGCTGAAAATAAAAAAAAAATTAAAGAAAAAATAATGCTCATTATAAAAAATTAAACTATAAATAAGTAAAAAGGGAAAATAAAAACATAACCCAGCTCAAGGAAAACACACTTTGAAAACTTTGGAGTAATCTACTTCCAGTGAAGATGGTTGACTATGAGGATCCTAAGTTCACCTTGTCCCAAGAATACACCTAGACAAACCCACGTCGGTGTACATAACCCAGAAAACAACCTAAAGACCAGCAGAACAGGCTCTTCACAACTAAATGTGGAGAAGCAGCCACATTGAAAAGGGTAGAAAGGGCAGAAATGTGGTTGGAAGCTAAATGAACCCATGGGACTGTCCATGGGAGGGAGGGACATGGCAGGTGCAGAAAGGGGAAAGAAACAGACCCTCACACCAGGCACCCCAGGTGTGGGGAACCCACACCAGGAAGATGAATCCCCATAACATCTGGCTTTGAAAACCAGAGGGGCATGATTTCACAAGTTCTTACAATTAGCAGGACTTAACAGCTCGAACTTTGAAAATCAGTTGGCTCTGCTCTGGGAAAACCAGGAGGGTGAGAGGATACAGAGTCCCTACCCTTAAAGAAACAGCACAACAAACAGCCCCACTAAGATACAGTATAGAAGTAGCAGTTTGAAAAACACATGAGGTATATCTTAAGAAGATTTATTTACTAATCTCAGAGTATGAGCTGGAGGGGCAAGGATCTTTAGGAGACTTATCCAAGAACAAAGGAGCTGGCAGGTGCCATTTCCCTCCCCATCCCCCCAGCCTGGACACATGGACACCTGCAGGAACCAGTGCAGCACCAATACTCTCCATCTACCTTGTTAACAGCACACCCTGTCCCCATGCTCTCCTGTGGACCTGCCCTCTCCAATATGCTCTTGGCCAGAGGCCATCCAAAATGGTGCCACAAGCCTGCCAGTATGCAAGCAGCCCCAGAAGGGACCAGCGCCACTCCAAAGTGACTCCTGCTCCAGGGAAAGGGCAAAATAACCAAACACACCATCCAGCTACAGCCCCAGCAGTGGGCTGGGTGGAGAGATGAGGTCAGACTGCAGGCCCCACTCACCAGTGAAAGATCCGGAGGTGATAACACAGAAAAAACACCCTGCCATTCAGTGCTACTGCATCTCTGGGAAATTCCTAGTCAGACTCAACTCAAGCCCAAGGCAGCCCAGACTGGCCCACTAACAACAGAGGGACCAGACACAGCCCACAAAAGGCAGAGAGCCATTGCAGACAACTGGACTGAAGGAAAACATGGCTCAACCACAACAATAGGGCACATGCAACACACATAGGAAATGCCCCCAAAGTACCAGGTTCTGGTGACAGGGGACGTTGCACTGCAGGGCGCTACAGGACCTCCTCTTCATAAGGCTGCTACTTTCAAGAGTGGGAGATGTAGCTAATTTTCCTAACACAAAGAAACAGACATGCAGAAACAGACAAAAATGAGGAGACAGAGGAATATGTCCCAAATGAAAGAACAGGACAAAATCACAGCGAGAATCTAAATGAAACAGAGATAAGTAATATGTTTGAGAGAGAATTTAAAGTAATGGTCATAAAGATATTCACTGGTGTTAAGAAAAGAGTGAAGGACTCAGTGAGACCCTCAACAAGGAGACACAAAACAGAAAAAAAAAGAAAAAGAACCAATCAGAGGATGAAGGATTCAATAACTGAAATTAAAAATACACTAGATGGGGACACCTGGGTGGCTCAGTCGGTTAACTGTCTGACTCTTGATTTCAGCTCAGGTCATGAGATTGAGCCCTGTGTCAGGCACCACACTCAGTGGGGAGTCTGCTTGAGTCTCTCTCTCTCCCTCTCCCTCTACCTATCCCCCTGCTCACTCTGTCTCTGTCTAAATAAATATTAAAAAAAAACCACTAGATGGAATAAATAGTAGATTAGAGGAAGCAGAAAAAGGGATCAGCAAACTGGAGGACAGAGTAATGGAAAGCAACCAAGCTAAACAGGTGAGAGAAAAAAAATAAAAATGAAAATAGACTTGGGGAATTCAGTGACAACATCAAGCATAATAATATTTGCATTATAAGGATCCCAGAGAGAGAAAAGGGGGCAGAAATTTCACTTGAAAATAATAGCTGAAAACTTCTCAAGTCTGGGGAAGGAAACAGAAATCCAGATCCAGGAGGCAAAGAGAGCCCCCAACAAAATCAACCAAAGAAGGTCCACATCAAGGCACATAATAATTAAAATGGCAAAAAGTAGTGACAAAGAGAGATTTTTTTTTAAATAAAGCTTTCTCTGATTTTTTTAAAGATTTTATTTATTTATTTGACAGACAGAGATCACAAGTAGGCAGAGAGGCAGGCAGAGAAAGAGGAGGAAGCAGGCTCCCCACTGAGCAGAGAGCCCGATGCAGGGCTCAATCCCAGGACCTTGGGATCATGACCTGAGCCGAAGGCAGAGGCTTTAACCCACTAAGCCACCCAGGCGCCCTGAGAGAATTTTTTTTTTAATTTTAAAGATTTTATTTTTAAGTTATCTCTACACCCATCATGGAACTCGAGCTCACAACCCTGAGGTCAAGAGTCACATGCTCCTCTGAATGAGCCAGCAAGGGGCCCCTAATGAGAGAATTTTAAAAGCAGCAAGAGAAAATATTTGTCTATAAGGGAAACTCCATAAGGCCATCAGCTGATTTTTCAGCAAAATTCTGTAGGCTAGAAGGGAGTGGCATGATAAATTCAAAGTGCTGAAAGAAAAAAAACCTACTTATCCCTCTTCCTTTGCCCCTTCCCCATGCTTTCTCTCTCTCTCTCTCTCTCTCTCTCTCTCAGAAATAAAATATTTTTAAAAAAGGAAAAAAAATGTTTTCCACAGCAGCAGTACAATATTACATCGCCAAGGGCAATGTATAAGGGTTCCAATTTCTCCACATCTTCCCCCAAAACTTGTCTTCCATTTTGTTGATTGTAGCCATCTTAGTGGGTTTAAAGTAGTCGCTAAATGTGGTTTTGATTTGCATTTCCCTAATGATGAATGAAATTGTGTGTCTTCTCATGTGCTTATTAGTCACCTGTATATCTTCTTTGGAGAAATGTCTGATCACATCTTTTGCCAATTTTAAATTGGGCTGTGTTTTCATTGCTAAGTTGTAAAAATTACTTATATATTCTATTTAAAATTTTCTTATCAGTGGTGCCTGGGTGGCTCAGTTGGGTAGGTGTCTGACTCTTGATTTCAGCTTGGGTCTTGATCTCAGGGTCATGAGTTCAAGACCCATGTTGGGCTCCATGCTGGGTGTGGAGCTTACTTAACATTTTTTTAAAAGTCCCTTAGGGTGCCTGGGTAGCTCAGTCAGTTGAGGATCCTACCCTTGGTTTAGGCTCAGGCTGTGATCTCAGGGTCATGAGATCAAGCCCCACATTGGGCTCTGGGCTCAGCATGGAGTCTGCTTAAGATTCCCTCCCTACCTCTCCCTCTGCCTCACCACCCCCCACATAAGCACCCTCTCTTACTCTCAAGTAAATAAATAAATCTTTAAAAAATTATCAAATACAGGGGCGCCTGGGTGGCTCAGTGATTTAAAGCCTCTGCCTTCGGCTCAGGTCATGATCCCAGGGTCCTGGGATCAAGCCCTGCATCGGGCTCTCTGCTTGGCTAGGGGCCTGCTTCCCTTCCTCTCTCTCTGCCTGTCTCTCTGCCTACTTGTGATCTCTGCCTATCAAATAAATAAATAAATAAATAATTTTTAAAAAAATCAAATACATAATTGGCAAATTTCTCTCCTATTCTATGGGTTGTACTTTCATCTCTAATAGTGCCTTCCGATGCACAAAGTTTTAAATTTTGATGAGATTCACTTTGTTAACTTTTTTGTTTGTGTGTGTGTGCACTTTAGGTGTCATATCTAAGAAACTGCTTAATCCAAGGTCGTGAAGATTTATGCCTAAGTTTCCTTCTAAGAGTTTTATAGTTTTCATTCTTACATTTAGTTCTATAATCCATCCTTTTTTTTTTTTTTTTTTTTTTTTTTTTTTTTTAAAGATTTTATTTATTTATTTGACAGAGAGAGATCATAAGTAGACAGAGAGGCAGGCAGAGAGAGAGAGGGAAGCAGGCTCCCTGCTGAGCAGAGAGCCCGATGCGGGACTCGATCCCAGGACCCCGAGATCATGACCTGAGCCGAAGGCAGCGGCTTAACCCACTGAGCCACCCAGGCGCCCCAATCCATCCTTTTTTTAGTTAATTTTTATATATAATGTGAAGTAGGAATTCAACTTCATTCTTTTGCATGTGGATATAGAACTGTCCCAGCACCATTTGTTGTAAAGACTGTTCTTTGCCCCACTGAATTGTCTTGATAACCCTGTCAAAAATCAATATCCATAAATTTGAGGATTTATGGACTCTCAGTTCTAATCCACTGTTCTGTATGATAGGCTGAGTGTGCCCCAAAATATGTCCATATTCTAATCCCCAAAAACTATGAATATTTTGCCTTACATAGAAAAAGGGACTTTGCAGAGGTAATTAAGATCTTGAGATGGGAAGATTTTTCAGGATCATCTAGTGGGCCTAATATAATTACAAGGATCCTTATAAGAGAAAGACAATAGGATTATAGTCAGTAGGGGACATGAAGATGGAAACAAGAGGCTGAACTTAACACAAGGAAGGGGCTATGAGCCAGAAAAGCAGGCAGGCTCTAGAAGCTGAAAATGTCAAGGAATTAAATTGTCTTCTCTGAGTTTCCAGAAATAACAAGCCCTGATAATACTTTGACTTTTACCCAGTGAGACTGATTTTGAACTTCTGACCTCCAGAAGTTAATAAATTTTTTACAGACACTAAGTTTGTGGCAATTTGTTACAGCAGTAATAGGAAGATAATACAATCCGTTTTTCCTTATGCCAATGCTATGTTTTCTTGATTACTATAGATTTGTAGTAAGTTTTTAAAACAGGAAGCATAAACTTTACAACTTTGCTCTTCTTATTTATTTAATTACAGGCATAACAATATACAGTGAACTCTAAGACTTATTCTTCAGGCCTAACTAAAACGTCATACCCATTGAACGGCAACTCTCCATTGTTTTGGCTATTCTCGCAAACTCTACCATGTTAATAGCTCAATAGTCAATTGTTTATTGGTACCATAATTCTCATATTTGGTTTTTTTCAGTATTCATGACCATAAAATAACTGCAAAAATATTTCCTTTGAGGCAAATATTTTTATACATTTATAATTATCTCCTTAATTACTATGTCAAAAATGCATTTTTGAGGCTTTTGATAAGGCCTAAGTAACCTCCAGAATTCTATACTCCCACAAACAGTATATGTGAGTATGCTTTCCTCACACTCTCATCAATCCTGTTCTCAAATTTTAGACATATATTTTAGATTAGAAGTTTAGATGTAAAAGATAAAGCTATAGGGCTGCCTGGGTGGCTCAGTGGGTTAAGCCTCTGCCTTCAGCTCAGGTCATGATCTCAGGGTCCTGGGATTGAGTCCCGCATTGGGCTCTCTGCTGGGCAGAGAGCCTGCTTCCTCCTCCCTCTCTCTCTCTCTCTCTCTCTCTGCTTGCCTCTCTGCCTACTTGTGATCTCTCTCTGTCAAATAAATAAAATCTTTAAAAAAAGATAAAGCTATAAAGTTAGTATAAAAATGTAAAAGAATATTTTTATAACCTAGGGGCTAGGAAGTACTTCTCAAAACTTAAAAAAAAACAGATTTATAAAACAAAACTGATATAATTAATAAACTCAAGTTGAGCACTTCTATTCAACAATATAAGAAAATCACAAAGTTAGTTGATATATGACAGAATGGAAAATATTCTTTGCAATGTCTAAAACTGACAATGGAAAAATATCTAGAACATTCAAGAAAAGCCTTCAATTTTACAAATCCAGTGCAAAAATGGGCAATGATTATAAGCAAGAAATTTACCAAAGAGGAAATCCAAAGGTCTGAAAAGCATAAAGAGATATGTTCTAATTCATAGTAATAAGGCAAACATTAATTAAAACAGAAAAATAGCACTTTTTCTTTTAAACTCTCGAAAATTATAAAGGATGATAATGCCAAGAATTGGCATGACTGTGCAGTATAGAAATCTACGTGCACTCCTGGTGGGACTGTAGACTGGCACAGCCAATCTGAAAAAACATCTGGCAGCATTTAGAGAGATCAGGAATACGAATATCCTAAGAACCACACATTCTGCTCCTGAATATACATTCCAACTAAATTATCACATGATTCCAGAGGGGTACTCATAAGAAGGTACCCATTGGGGGTGCCTGGGTGGCTCAGTGGGTTGAGCCTCTGCCTTCAGCTCAGATCATGATCTCGGGATCCTGGGATCAAGCCCTGCATGGGGCTCTCTGCTCAGCGGGGAGCCTGCTTCTCCCTCTCTCTCTGCCTGCCTCTCTGCCTACTTGTGATCTCTCTCTGTCAAATAAATAAAATCTTAAAAAAAAGAAGGTACCCATTGTGGCAGTATCTGGAAGCAAGGTGTTTTAAGGAATCTAGACGTCAATAACTGGGAGCGTTGTTAGGGAAAAATGTGGTCTATGCGCAGCGGGCAGCAGTTAGAAGCATTAGACTAGGTAAGTGTGTGGCAATAAAAAGGAATCTTAATATGAAGATACTGAATTCAAAAGTTTAAGAAATACAATGAGATATGTCATACACACCTATCCAAATAAATTCAAAAATATGCAAACAGAATAGAGAGTTCAATAATCAACTCATATGTAGAGTCCACTGATTTTGGACAAAGATAGCAAGGTAACATGAGGGGGAAAAGATCATCTTATCCATCAACAGTACTGGAAAAAATACATATTTGTAAAGAACAAAAAATTATAACCTTAAATATTAACTTCACTTCATACACAAAATTTATTCAAGATGTATCATAGGGGCACCTGGCTGGTTCAGTCAGCAGAGCATGTGACTCTTGATCTCGGGGTTGTGAGTTCAAGCCCCATGTAGGGTGTACAGATTACTTAAAAATAAAAACTTTAGGGAAAAAAAGATATGAACTTCATCAAAATAAAAAGCTTCTGCACAGCAAAGGAATCGGTCAGCAAAACAAAGAGATAACCCACAGAATGGGAGAAGACATTTGCAAATGGCACTACAGATAGACAGCTGGTATCCAAGATCTATAAAGAACTTCTCAAACTCAACACCCAAAAAAAAAAAAAAATCAAGACAAAAAATGGGCAGAAGACACGAACTGACACTTCTCCAAAGAAGACATATGAATGGCTAACAGACACATGAAAAATGTTCAACATCATTAGCCATCAGGAAAATTCAAATCAAAACCACATTGATATATCATCTTACACCACTTAGAATGGCAAAAATTGACAAGGCAAGAAACAACAAGTGTTGGAGAGGTTGTGGAGAAAGGGGAACCCTCTTACACTATTGGTGGGAATGCAAGCTGGTGTAGCCACTTTGGAAAACAGTGTGGAGATTCCTCAAAAAGTTAAAAACAGAGATACCCTATGACCCACCAATTATACTACTGGGTATTTAGGTCAAAGATACAGATATAGTGAAAAGAAGGGCCATATGCACCCCAAAGTTCATAGCAGCAGCAATGTCCACAATAGCCAAACTGTGGAAGGAGCCAAGATGCCCTTCAACAGAAGAATGGATAAAGAAGATGTGGTCCATATATACAATGGGATATTACTCAGCCATCGGAAAGGATGAATACACAACATGTGCATCAACATGGATGGAACTGGACGAGATTATGCTGAGTGAAATAAGTCAAACAGAGAAAGACAGTTATCATACAGTTTCACTTATATGTGAAACATAAGGAATAACATGAAAGACATCAGGAGAAGGAAGGGGAAAATGAAGCAGCGGTGGGGGGGGCGACACAGAAGAGGAGATGAACCATGAAAGACTATGGACTCCAGTAATCAAACTAGGGTTTTGGTGAGGGGTAGGGATGTGTGAGCCTGGTGATGGGTATTAAGGAGGGCACGTATTGCACGTATTTCATGGAGTACTGTGTATTATATGCAAACAATGACTCATGGAACCCTACATCAAAAACCAATGATGTACTGTATGGTGACTAATACAATTAAAAAATTATCAAAAAAGAAGAAAAAGATGTATCATAGACTTAAAAAATAAGCTAAAACTATAAAGCTTTTATAAACTCAAATTAATGTTCTTAAAATGGAACATTTACCCTCCCAGGGGTACCAACATTTCAAATAGAACTTCAGGAGAAAGCAATGTTTATCACAAATGAAGCACCAATAACGGAGTGTTAGATTTCTATCATCACAAAACAAGCTGCCATAAACTTAATGGCTTAAAATAGTATCTCTTTATTATATCACAGTTCAGTAAACAGAAGTGCAAGCCATCTCAAGTCTCACATGGCCAAAGTCAAGGTGTCAGCCAACCAGTCTCCTATCTGGAGACTCTAGGGAATAATCCACTCTCAGACTCATTAAGTTTGTTGACAGAATTAAATTTCATTTGGCTATAGGGCTGAAATCCCTGATTTCTTGCTGGCTCTCAGCCAGAAATGGCTTGTGGCTCCTAGAGAACATTCTTTGGTCTTTCCACATGCCCTCCCCACCTAACCCCAAATCTTCAAAGCTACCAATGCTTCACTGAATCTGTCATGTACTTTGAATCTGACTTCTCGTTTTGCTAGCAAATAGAGAAAACTCTGCTTTTAAAGGACATACCTGATCGGGTCAGGTCCACCCAGATAATCTCCATTTCATAGCATCAGCTGACTTGAAATTTTAATTACCAAAATACTACTACAAAGGATGTGAAAGCTAAATTGCCATTGGAATCACAGCCCAGAAAAATTAACCAGAACATGTGTGCTAGGCCTAACATAAAAGAGATAAAAAGTCCAGGAAACAACTGAAAACCATTCATTAAACAAAGAACCCAGAAAATCATAACTTGAATAAGAAAAGACAATCAAGTGACACCAACACTGAAATGAATCAAATGCTGAAATTGCTGCCATCATAAAAACATTTCAACAATTACAGATTAGCTAAAAAAATTTTTGAAAAAGTAGAAAATCTCAGCAAAAGTTTACAGGTTATATAAAAAAAGAAGAAAACAGAAATTATAAAGCTGGGAAAAAAACAATAAACTTAAAAAAAATACACCTCTCTAGATGGGTTCAAAAGCAGAGTGGAGATGACAGAGGCCAGACTCAGCAAACTTAAAGAAAATGCAAGATAACTCACCAGCAAACAGAATTACCTGATAAGAGAGAAAATACAGACTAATGAGAAGAGACTCAGAAACCTGCATGACAATAAAATAGATGGAACATTCATGTCATCAGAATCCCAGATGCAGAGGACAAAGAAAGTGGCACCAAAGATATAATAGTTAAAAATTTCAAAAATTTCAATTTTAGCAAAAGAAACTTACAGAATCAAAATGTTGAATGAACCCAAACAATATAAAGTCAAAGGAATCCATGGCAAAATACATCATAACTAAGCTTCCAAAAACTAAAGACAAAGAAAAAATGGCTGCCGGATATACTTGATACATTATTTATAGAAGAGAGCAATGTTTCTGAATGACAGTAGACTTCTCATCTGAAACCATGGAGGCCAGAAGCAAATGGCACATTCTTCAAGTCCTAGAAAAAAAAAGTCAACCGCAAATTCTGTATCTATATCTACAGTCTATATTCTATGCAGTGAAACTATAGTGTAGGAAAGGAGAAATAAAGGCATTTTCAGACAAAGGAGAATGGAAAGACTTGGCTCTCAGGAGACCTATCCTTACACTACATACACTATATTATTTGTTTCAGGGACAGAGTTCTGTGATTCATCAGCCTTACAAAACACAGCTCTCACCATAGCACATACCCTCCCCAATGTCCATCATCCAGCCACCCCATCATGCCCACCCGCCTTCTACTCCAGCAACCCTCAGTTTGTGTCCTGAGATTGAGTCTCTTATGGTTTGTCTCCATCTCTGGTTTCATCTTGTTTCATTTTTCCCTCCCTTCCCCTGTGATCCTCTACCTTGTTTTTCAAACTCTTCATATCAATGAGATCATATGAAAATTGTCTTTCTCTGATTGACTTGTTTTGCTTAGCGTAATACCCTCCAGTTCCATCCACATCATTGCAAATGGCAAAATTTCAATTTTTTGATAGCTGCGTAATAGTCCATTGTGTATATATATACCACATCTTCTTTATCCATTCATCTGTTGATGGGTACCTGTGCTCTTTGCATAATATGACTATTGTGGACATTGTTGCTATAAACATTGGGGTGCACATGCCCCTTCAAATCACTACATTTGTATCTTTGGGATAAATACCCAGTAGTACAATTGCTGGGTCATAGGGTAGCTGTATTTTCTACTTTTTGAGGAAACTCCATCCTGTTTTCCAGAGTGGCTGAAGCAGCTTGCATTCCCACCAACAGTGGAAGAGGGTTCCCCTTTCTCCACATCCTCACCAACATCTGTTGTTTCCTAACTGTTTAATTTTAGCCATTCTTACTGGCGTGAGGTGGTATCTCACTGTGGTTCTGATTTGTATTTCCCTGATGCTGAGTGATATTGAGCACTTTTTCATGTGTCTGTGGCCATCTGGATGTCTTCTTTGCAGAGATATCTGTTCATGTCTTCTGCCCATTTCTGGATTGGATTCTTTGTTCTTTGGGTGTTGAGTTTGATAAGTTATTTAGATAGTTTGGATACTAGCCCTTTAACTGCTATGTCATATGCAAATATCTTCTTCCATTCTGTCGGTTGTCTTTTGGTTTTGTGGACTGTTTCCTTCGCTGTGCAAAAGCTTTTGATCTTGAAGTCTCAATAGTTCATTTTTACCCTTGCCTTTGGTGATGTTTCTAGGAAGAGGTTCCTGTGGCTGAGGTCAGAGAGGATGCTGCCTGTGTTCTCCTCAAGGATTTTGATAGATTCCTATCTCACATTGAGGTTTTTCATCCATTTTGAGTCTATTTTCATGTGTGGTGTAAGGAAATGGTCCAGTTTCACTCTTCTGCATGTGATTGCCCAATTTTCCCAACACCATTTGTTGAAGAGACTTTTTTCCATTGGACATTCTTTTCTGCTTTGTCAAAGGTTAGTTGACCATAGAGATGAGGGTTCATTTCTGGGCTCTCTATTCTGTTTCACTAATCTGTGTGTCTGTTTTTGTGCCAGTACCATACTGTCTTGATGATTACAGCTTCGTAATACGGCCTCAAGTCTAGAATTGTGATGTCGCCAACTTTGGTTTTCTTTTTCAACATTCCTATTGCCATTTGGGGTCTTTTCCAGTTCCATACAAATTTTAGGATTACCTTTTCAATTTCTTTGAAAAAAAGTTGATTGTATTTTGATAGAGATTGCATTAAATGTGTAGACTGCACTAGGTAGCATAGATATTTTCACAATATTTGTTCTTCTAGTCCATGAGGATGGAACGTCTTTCCATTTCTTTGTGTCTTCCTCAATTTATTTCACGAGTACTTTATAGTTTTCTGAGTATAGAGTCTTTGACTTTGGTTAGATTTATTCCTAGGTATCTTATGGTTTTGGGCACAATTATAAATGGGATTAACTCCTTACTTTCTCCTTCTTCTCTCTCATTATTGGTGTATAGAAATGCAACTGATTTTTGTGCATTGATTTTATATCCTGACACTTTACTCAATTCCTGTATGCGTTCTAGCAGTTTTGGGGTGGAATTGTCTGGGTTTTTCACATAAAGTATCATATCATCTGCAAAGCGTGAGAGTTTGACTTCTTCTTTGCCAATTCAGATGCCTTTTATTTCTTTTTGTTGTCTGATTGCTGAAGCTAGGACTTCTAGTATTATACTGAACAGCCATGGTGATAGTGGACAGCCCTACAGTGGTCTTGACCTTAGGGGAAAAGCTCTCAGTTTTTCTTCATTGAGAATAATATTCACAGTGGGTTTTTCATAGACGGTTTTTATGATATTGAGTTATGTACCCTCTATCCCTACACTGAAGAGTTTTGATCAAGAAAGGATTTTCTCTATTGAGAGTATCATAGGAATAAATCCCACTTGGTCATGGTGAATAATCCTTTTAATATACTATTCGATCCTATTGGCTAGTATCTTGTTATGAATTTTTGAATCCATGTTCATCAGGGATATTGGTCTGTAATTTTCCTTTATGATGGGGTCTTTGTCTCACTCTGGAATCAAGGTAATGCTGACCTCATAAAATGAGTTGGGAAGTTTTCTTTCCATTTCTATTTTTTTTAAAACATTTTCAGGAGAATAGGTATTAATTCTTCTTTAAATTGTTTGGTAAAATTTCCCTGGGAAGCCATCTGGCCCCGGGCTCTTATCTGTTGGGAGATTTTTGATTACTGGGTCTGTTCAGGTTTTCTATTTCTTCCTGGTTCAGTTTTGGTAGTTTATACATCTCTAAGAATGCATCCATTTTTTCCAGATTGTCTAATTTGCTGGCATATAGTTGCTCATAATATGTTCTTATAATTGTTTGTATTTCTGGGTCGCCTGGGTGGCTCAGCAGGTTAAGCTGCTGCCTTTGGCTCGAGTCATGATCCCAGGGTCCTGGGATAGAGTCCTGCAATGGGCTCCTTACTCAGCGGGGAGCCTGCTTCTCTCTCTGCCTCTCCCTGCCACTCTGCCTGTTTGTGTGCACTCTCTCTCTCTCTCTCTCTGACAAATAAATAAATAAAATCTTTTAAAAAATAAAATAAAAAAATAATTGTTTGTATTTCTTTGGTGTTGGCTGTGATCTCTCCTCTTTAATTCATGATTTTTAAAATGTGGGTTCTCTTTTCTTTTTGATAAGTCTGGCCAGAGGGTTATCAATCTTATTAATTCTTTCAAAGAACCAGCTCCTAGTTTTGTTTATTTGTTCTACTGTTCTTCTGGTTTCTATTTCATTGATTTCTGCTCTGATCTTTACTGTATCTCTTCTCCTAGAGGGTTTAGGCTTTGCTATTCTTTCTCCAGTTCCTTTAGGTGTAGGATTAGGTTGTATATTTGAGACCATTCTTGCGTCTTGAGAAAGGCTTGTATTGCTATATATTTTCTTCTTAGGACTGCCTTTGTTGCATCCCAAAGATTTTGAACAGTTGTGTTTTCATTTTCATTTGTTTCCATGAAATTTTTCAATTCTTCTTTAAGTTCCTGGTTGACCCATTCATTCTTTAGAAGGATGCTGTTTAGTCTCCATGTATTTGAGTTCTTTCCAATTTTCCTCTTGTGACTGAGTTCTACTTTCAAAGCACTGTGGTCTGAAAATAGGCAAGAAATGATACCAATCTTTCGGTGCTAGTTGAGACCTAATTTGTTACCCAGAATGTGATCTATTCCAGAGAATGTTCCATGTGCACTAGAGAAGAATGTGTATTCTATTGCTTTGGGATGGAATGTTCTGAATATAACTGTGATGTCCATCTGGTCCAGTGTGTCATTTAAAACCTTTGTTTCCTCATTGATCTTTTGCTTAGATGATCTGTCCATTTCAGCAAGGGGGGGCATTAAAGCCCCCTACTATTATTGTATTATTGTCGAATTGTTTCCTTGATTTTGTTATTAATTGGCTTATATAATTGGCTGCTCCCATGTTAGGGGCATAGATATTTAAAATTGTTAGATCCTCCTGTTGGACAGACCCTTTAACTATGATGTAATGCCTTTCCTCATCTCTTATTACGGTCTTTAGATTAAAATCTATTTTGTCTGATAGAAGGATTGCCACCCTAGCTTTCTTTTGATGTCCATTAGCATGGTAAATTGTTTCCCACCCCCTCACTTTAAATCTGGAGGTGTCTCTTGGTCTAAAATGAGTCTCTTGCAGACAGCATATCAATAGGTCTTGTTTTTTAATCCATTCTGATACCCTATGTCTTTTGATTGGGGCATTTAGCCCATTTACATTCAAGGTAACTATTGAAAGATATGAATTCTTTGGGTCATTGTACTGCCAGTAAGGTACTATTACTGTATATTGTCTCTGTTCCTTTATGGTCTATGTTACTTTTAGGCTCTCTCTTTGCTTAGAGGACCCCTTTCAATATTTCCTATAGGGCTCGTTGGTTTGCAAATTCTTTTAGTTTTTGTTTGTCCTGGAAGCTTTTTATCTCTCCTTCTATTTTTAATGACAGCCTAGCTGGATATAGTATTCTTGGCTGCATATTTTTCTCATTTAATGCTCTGAATACATCATGCCAGTCCTTTATGGCCTGCCAGGTCTCTGTGGATAGGTCTTCTGCCAATCTAATATTTCTACCATCGTAGGTTACAAACCTCTTGTCTTGAGCTGCTTCCAGGATTTTCTCTTTGTCTCTGAGACTTGTAAGTTTTACTATTAGATGATGGGGTACTAACCAATTTTTACTGATTTTGAGGGGGGTTCTCTGTGCCTCCTGGATTCTGATGCCTGTTTCCTTCCCCAAATTAGGGAAGTTCTCCACTATAATTTATTCCAATATACCTTCTGCCCCTCTCTTTCTTCTTCTTCTGGGATCCCAATTATTCCAGTATTGTTTTGTCTTATGGTATCACTTATCTCTTGAATTCTCCCCTAATGATCCAGTAGTTGTTTTTCTCTCTTTTTCTCAGCTTCTTTATCCTCCCTTATTTGGTCTTCTATATCACTAATTCTCTCTTCTGCCTCATTTATCCTAGCAGAAAGAGCCTCCATTTTTTATTGTGCCTCATTAATCGCCTATTTTATTTTGACTTGGTTAGATTTTAGTTCTTTTATTTCTCCAAAAAGGGATTCTCTAGTATGTTCTATGCTTTTTTTAAAGCCCAGCTATTATCTTTATAATCGTCATTCTGAACTCTAGTTCTGACACCTTACTAATGTCCGTATTGATAAGGTCCCTGGCAGTCAGTACTGCTTCTCGTTCTTTTTTTTTTTAGGTGCATTTTTCCATTTTGTCCAGAGAAGAGTGGTGAATGAGAGAACAAAATGCTAAAAACAAAATGCTAAATGCTAAAACAAAATGTTAAAATCCCAGAAAAATATACACTAAACAAATCAGAAGAGACCCAAAACTGGGGGGAAAAGAAAGGGAAAAATATGATTATGTAGGCGAATAGAAAAGAGCCACACACTAGATTTTGGGTGTATTTTGGTCTGTTAGAAGAAACAGCTTCCCAAAATTTTAGAGAAAGAAAAACATATATATACAAAAATAAGGGTAAATATGAGCAAGGAATAGAATATGGCTGTAAAGGTGAAAATTTTAAAAAGATTTTTAAAAAGGAATTGATAAGAAATTGATTGAAAAAAGAACGAAAAAAAAATTTTTTTTTAAAAAGGAGAGAATGTGGGGCACCTGGGTGGCTCAGTGGTTTAAGCCTCTGCCTTCGGCTCAGGTCATGATCCCGGGGTCCTGGGGTTGAGCCCCTCATCGGGCTCTCTGCTCAACAGGGAGCCTGCTTCCCTTCCTCTCTCTCTGCCTGCTTGTGATCTCTCTCTGTCAAATAAATAAATAAAAATCTTTAAAAAAAAAGGAGACTAGAACAAAGATATACACTAGATTTAGGGTATATTTTGGTCTGTTAGAAGAAACTGTATCCCAAAATTTTCAAGAAAGAAAAACATATGTATACAAAAAATAAGGTTAAGTACAATGAAGGGTTAGAATATGACTGAAACAATGAAAATTAATAAATATTTTTAAAAAGGAATTGATAAGATAAGATGGTTAAAATAGGAAAGAAGAAAAATTCCAAAAAATAAAGAAAATTTTTAAAAACTAACTTTGGAAGACTAAAGAATCATGGGGGGGGGGGGGGGGGCCATGAATTCTCCCCGCTATATTCCGCTAGCTCTGGAGTTCTACAGGTATTGATCGGTAAACTTGGTCTTGGCTGGATTTCTTGCTGATCTTCTGGGGGAGGGGCCTGTTGCAATGATTCTCAAATGTCTTTGCCCAAGACGGAATTACACTACCCTTGCCAGGGGCCAGGCTAAGTATTCTGCTTGGGTTCACTCTGAGTAGCTTTTGTTCCCTGAACACTTTCTGTAAAGCCCTGGAGGATGGGAACGAAGATGGCGGCCTCCCAGTCTCTGGCCTGGAGGAGCTGAGAGCTCGGGGCCCCACTCCACAGTGCGCCCTCAGAGAAAAGCAGTCAATCACTCCCGTCTCCCTGGTCTCTGGCTACACTCTGAGCTTACTCAGCCTGTGACCAAGCATCTCTGTCTCTGGCACAAGGCCCCATTCAGAGTCTCCAAACCCAGCATAATTCCTGCAGTGCGCTCCTGCATCACTCCTCCTGGGGGAGGAAGGAGGAAGACTCCCCAGATCTGCTGCTTGTGGGGTTCCTGCTCGAAAAGCAGTGGCCCAACCATGCCTCCGATCACAGATTAAGGTAACTCCAAGCTGAGAGTCCACTCCTCAGCTCCGTCTCTGTAGCCGGCTTCCCTACTCTAATCCTGAGAGCTCTTCCACACTCAGACATGCCCAGTCTTTCTGTGACCCTGCGGATCCTGAGACCACACTATCCCCATGAGGGCTCTACCTGTTCCTTAGCCTCTGGAGCAACATCCCTCACCAGAGCAAACTTCTAAAAATCCCAATTTTGTCCCCCGCTGCTCTCTCCCTTGCTGGGACCCAGCCCACGGAGGCTCCCTCCCTCTGTGGTCTATCTGCCCAAACATCGCCTTGGATTCACTTCTCCACATATCCTACCTTCCAGAAAGTAGTTGCTTTTCCATTCATAGAATTGTTGCTATTCTCTTTGATCTCCTGTTGCATATGTAGGTGTTCAGAATGGTTTGATATCTAGCCAAACTCATGGGACCAGACAAACTTTAGGTCTCCTACTCCTCCGCCACCTTGCTCCTCCTACTTAAAGGAAGTTTTTATTTTTTTGTAAAGATTTTATTTTTATTTATTTGACAGACAGAGATGACAAGTAGGCAGAGAGGCAAGCAGAGAGAGGAGAAAGCAGGCTCCCCGCTGAGCAGAGAGCCCGACGCAGGGCTCAATCCCAGGACCCTTGGATCATGACCTGAGCCGAAGGCAGAGGCTTAACCCACTGAGCCTCCCAGGCGCCCCTTAAAGGAAGTTTTTAAAAGAGATGCAAATGATAAAAGAAAGAACTGGATAGGAAGAAATAAATGGATGAAGCAATGGAAAAAATATATATATATATATTCATGAGTTTCATAAATCATATTTGATAATTAAAACAAAAAAAAGCACCATCGATTACCAAGACAATGACATTTAAAAATGAGGAAGGTTAAGGAACCAAAATCAAGGTAAGGCTCCATACTTCACTTGAAGTATTAAAACACTGATGCCAATAGACTGTGATAAGTCACGTATGTATATCGTAAAAACCCAGACCAAGAGCTACAAAAATGACACAAGGTACACTTAAAAATTATAAATAAATCAAGACAGAATTCTAAAAATGTTTCAATTAACCCACAAAATGGCATGTAAAGAGAATTAAGGAATGTCAACAGGGGCAGGGAGAATACAAATAACAAAATGACAGACTTAAGCACTAACATATCAATAATAATATTTAGTATAAATGGTCTAAATACACCAAAAGACAGAAATTGGCAGAGTGGTTAAAAAAACCATAACCCAACTAGACGCTGTTTATAAGACACTTCAAATTCAACAACATGAGTAAGATGAAAGTAAAAGGATAGGAGAAACATACTTCGTGCAATTGTTAATAGTAAAAACAAGAAAGAGTGGCTACAATAATATCAAAGTAAACACCAGGGGCACCTGGCTGGCTCAGTTGGTATAGCATGTGACTCTTGATCTCAGGGTTATGAGTTCAAGCCTCACAATGGGGCAGAGTTTACTTTAAAAAAAAATAAACATCAGAGCAAAGAATAAAACTGATGATGAAGAGAGACATAGAATGCTAAAAAGATTAATCCACCAGGAAATCTCAAAGATTCCAACTGTGGAGCACCTGGGTGGCTCAGTGGGTTAAAGCCTCTGCCTTTGGCTCAGGTCATGATTTCAGGGTCCTGGGATCGAGCCCCACGTTGGGCTCTCTGCTCAGCGGGGAGCCTGCTTTCCCCTCTCTGCCTACCTCTCTGCCTACTTATGATCTCTGTCAAATAAATAGGTGAAATCTTTTAAAAAAAAAAAAAGATTCTGTGTACACCCAAAAGCAGAACCTCAAAACACATGATAAAACTGATCAAGCTGGAAAGATTAATAGGTAAATCTCAAATTATAGTTGAGGACTTCAACACCCCTCTCTCAGCAACTGACAGAACTGCTAGACAAAAAATTAGCAACACACATCATGTGAACAACACAATCAACACTCCACCCTACAGCAGAATACCATCTTTTTTCAAGAGCCATGGAATATTTATAAATATAGACCATATTCTGGGTCATAAGACAAATTTTAAAAATTGAAATTATACAGTGTATTATCTGACAACAATGGAATCAAACTAGAAGTCAATAATAGAAAGACAACAGGAAAATATCTAAACATATGAAAATCAAACAAGTACCTTTTAAATAAGTCATGTGTCAAAGAGGAAGTCTCGAGGGAAATCCAAAAATACATCAAACTGAATAAAAACATAACACATCAATTTTGGGGGATGCAGCTAAAGCAGTGGCAAGAAAGAAATTTATAGCAATAATGATTACATTAGAATGAAAAAGGATTTCAAATAAACAATCTACATTCTTAACTCAAGAAAACACAAGAAAAAAAAGCAAGCAGGAGGAAGAAAATACTAAATATAAGAGCAGAAATCAATGAAATTAATAAGAAAACAATAGAGAAAAATAATTAAATAAAAACATGGTTCTTTTGGGGAAAAAATCAATAAAATTGATAAACCTCTGGCAACAGTGACAAGAAAAAAAGAGAAGAAACAAACCATCAATATCAGGAATAAAATAGAGACTATTACTATAGAACCTGCAACCATCAAAATGTAATAAGGGAATACAAAACTACAAACAACTTTATGCTCATAAATTCAACAACTTAGAAGAAATAGACAAATTCCTTGAAGACAACAAACTAAGCTCAAACAAGATGAATAACTTGAATAGCCCTACAACCATGAAAGAAGCTGAATTTAAAATTTAAAAATTCCCCAAAAAGAAATCTCCAGAACTACACTGTTTCACTGAAGAATTCTACCAAAAATACAAAGAATTAACTTCAACTTTACATAAACTGTTCCAGAACACATAAATGAGGGAGAATTTCCCAACTCATTTTAGAAGACCATTAAGACCATTATTACCATACACAAAACCAAAGTACAAAAAAGAAAAAAAGATCAGTATTACTAATGAAATTACATGCAAAAATCCTCAACAATAGGCAACTAAATCTGACAATATACAAATATATATACCATGACCAAGTGGGATTTTCTAGGTATGCAAGGCTGTTTCAGCATTTGATAGTCAACCACTATATTCCACATTATCAAGAAGCTAAAAAGGAAAATGCTATGACCCTATCAATTGACAGAGAAAAAGCATGACAAAATCCAGTATCCATCCATGATTTAAAAAGAAATTCTTGGCTCAGGAAAGAGGAATATTACCCTCAACTCAATAAAGAACATCTACGAAGCGCCTACATCTAACGTCATATGTATTGTAGAAAGACTGAATACTTTCCCCACTAAGATCAGGAACAAGTCAAGGAATTTTTATTAAGTTTTTCATTTTAATTCCAGTAGAGTTAACACAGAGTGTTATATTAGATTCAGGTGTACAATATAGCGACTCAAGAATTCTACACATTACTCAGTGCTCATCATGATAAGTGTACTTTTTAATCCCCATCACCTAGTCCACCCATCCCCCCATCCTCATCCCCTCTGGTATCCATCAGTTTGCTTTCTGTAGTTAAGAATCTGTTTCTTGGTTTAAGACAAGGATTTTTTTGTTTCACCACTGTGATTCAACATAGTACTGAGAGTTCTAACAATTACAGTTAGATATATATACATATGTGTGTGTGTGTGTGTGTATATATATATATATATAATATGTGTGTGTATATATATATATATAGGCATATAGATTGAAAATGAAGAAATAAAACTATACCTATTTGCAAATAATATGAAATTACAGATTTCATCATAGAAAACCTCAAGCAATCTACAAAAAGAAAAATAAACTTCTAGAACTAGGAGTGATTTCATCAAGGTCAGAAGATACAAAATCAATGTGCAAAAATCAACTTCATTCCAATGTGTATGGGAAAACAAATTAAAAACACAGTAGTATTTAAAATTACTCCAAAGAAAATGAAATACATAGATATACACCCACCAAAACATGTACAGTTGACCCCTGACAACATGGGGCTTAGGGATGCCAAACCCCACACAGTTGAAAATCCCTGTATACCTTTTCAGACCCCCAAAACTTAACAACCAATAGCCACTGTTGACTGAAGCATTACCAACAACATAAACAGTTGATTAACATGTATTTTATAGGTTATATATATTTTATACTGTATTCTTAAAATAAGCTTAAGAAAATCATAAGAAAAATACATTTACAGGACTGTAAGGAATCCATGTATATAACAAACAAGTAGCAGAAAGAGAAAGTAACAACAACATTTACAATTGGACCAAAAAGAATAAATTACTTAGGAGTAAACTTAACCAAAGAAGTGAAAGACCTATACTCTGAAACTATAAAGCAGTGATGAAAGAAACTGAAGATGACACAAACAAGTGGAAGGATATTCCATCATGGATTGGAAGAATACTGTTAATTGTTAAAATGTCCACATTATCCAAACCAGTCTACATTCAGTGCAATCACTATCAAAATATCAACAGCATTTTTCACAAACCTAGAACAAACAATACCAAAATTTGTATGGAACTAAAAAAGACCTTAAATAGCCAAAGCAATCTTGTGAAAGACAAACAAGGCTGGAGGTATCACAATCCCAGATTTCAAGACATACTACAAAGCCATAGTAATCAAAACAGTATGGCACTGGAAAAAAATAGACACAAAGATCAGTGGAAAAGAATAAAGAGCTCAAAAATAAACCCACAATTATATGGTCAATTAATCTATGACAGAGGAGGCAAGAATATACAATGGGGAAAAGACCGTCTCTTCACTACATGGTGCTGGGAGAACTGGACAGCAACATGTAAAAGAATGAAACTGGACCACTTTCCCACACCATATACAAAAATAAACTCAAAATGGATTAAAGCCTAAATGTGAGATCTGAAACGGTAAGAATCCCACAAGAGAACAGAGAGTAATTTCTCTGACACTGGCCATAGCAACATTTTTCTAGATGAGCCTCCTGAGGCAAGGAGAACAAAAGCAAAAAGTAATTTTGGGGACTACTTCAAAATAAAAAGCTTCTGCATAGCAAAGGAAACCATCAAGAAAACAAAAAGACAACCTATCCATTGGGAGAGGATATTTGCAAATGATATATCTGACAAGGGGTTAATATCTATAATATATAATGAACTTATACAACTCAACACCAAAAAAACCAATCTGATTTAAAAATGGGCAGGATACTTGAACAGACATTTTCCTAAGACGACAACATCCAGATGGCCAAGAGACGTGAAAAGATGCTCAACATCACTCATCATCAGGGAAATGCAAATCAAAGCCACAATGAGATACCACTTTACACCTCACAGAATGGCTGAAATCAAAAAGACAAGAAACAAGTATTGTCAAGGATGTGAAGAAAAAGAAACTGTTGATGGGAATGTAAATTAATGCAGTCACTGTGAAAAAAAGTATGGAGTCCTCAAAAAATTAAAAACAAATACTATATGAACCAATAGTTCCTCTATTAGGTATTTACCCAAAGAAGATGAAAACACTAATTTGAAAAGATATATGTACCCCTATGTTTACTGAAGCATTATTTACAATATTGAAGTGTGCTTCAGTAAACAAATGGGTAAGGAAGACACACACACACACACACACACATATATGTGATGGAATATTATGCAACCATAAAAAATGATGAGGTAGCGCCATTTGAAACAACATGGATGGACCTAGAGGGTATCATGCTAAGCAAAATAAGTCAGACTGAGAAAGACAAATACCATAGGATTTTCACTCATTAGAAGAATCTAAAAAAAAAAAAGGGATAAACAGAAAGCAAAACTGACCTATAAATACAGAGAACAAACTGATGATTGCCAGAGAGGAAGATGGTTGGGCTTGGGCAAAATGGGTAAAGGAGAGTGGGAGATATAGGCTATCAGTTACAGAATAAGTAAGTCATGGGAATAAAAGTCACAGCATAAGGAATACAGTCAATGATACTCTAATAGTAATGTATCAGGAGAGATGGCAGCTTCACTTGCAATGAATATAGCATAATGTATAAATTTGTCAAATCACTCATGCTCATGCTCTGTCTCAAATAAAATCTTTTTAAAAATCTGCATGTAAGTGGACCTGTGCAGTTCAAACCTGTCTTGTTCAAGGATCAACTATATAAAATCTATATGCTAAAAATCACAAAACGCTGATGAAACAAATCAAAGACCTAAAGAAATGGAAATACAAGTCCAGACCACACCCATCAACTGGAAAACTCAACACAATGAAGATGTCAGTTCCTCCAAATTTACATACAGGTTTAACGAAATCCCTATCAAAACTCCAGCAAAGGTTTCTGTACTACAGATAAGATTATTTTTAAGCTTATATAAAATGTTACAGGCCCAAGAATAATTAAAGCAATCTTGCCACAGAATATTGAGTCTCCACCTAGAGTCACTGAAGTTTCCTACTTCAACAGTGCTTGGACAGAACCCAGCACTTGTCCCCCACCCTGGTGGCTGCTCAGAGTCAACCCTCCGCCATCTCCTCACAGTGCCCACAGACCGTCCCAAGGCCCCCATTGCCACTGCAGCACCATGCAGCCACTGCCACTTGACACTGCCTCTCCTCAGTGGCTGCCATGACGACTACACCCCTCTTACAGGTGCACCAGAACTACCACCAGGACTCAGAGGCCGCCCTCAATCGCCAGACCCACGTGGAGCTCTATACCTATGTCCCCTATGTCCCCCCCGTCTGTGTCTTACTACTTTGACCACAAAGATGTGACTTAGAAGAACTTTGCCAAATATTTCCTTCACTGATCTTATGAGGAGATGGTGAGCTGAGAAACTGAGGAAGCTGCAGGACCAACATGGCGGCCAAATCTTCCTTCAGGATATCAAGGAACTGGACCATGATTACAGGGAAAATGGACCGAATGCAATGCGGTGTGTATTACACTTGGGAAAGAGCATCAGTCAGTCACCACTGGAACTGGACAAACTGGCCACTGGAAAAAAATGATGCCGTTTGTGGGCCTTCACTGAGACTCATTACCTGAGTAAATAGGTGAAATCCATCAAAGAACTGGGTGACCACGTAACCAACCTGAGCAAGATGGGGGCTCCCTAATCTGGCATGGCAGAGCGTCTTTCTGACAAGCACACCCTGGGAAACAGTGATAATGAGAGCTAAGCCTTAGGCTGTCTTGCCATAGCCTCAAGGGTGACCTCCCTGGTCACCAAGGCAATGCAAGCATGTTGGGTTACATTTATACCTTTTCTATAAGTTATACCAAAACATCTATTTAACTTCTTTCATTTGTAACATTCCTTCAAAATAAATTTATGTGGTAACCCCCCCAAATAATCTTGCCACAAAATATTAAAGTGGGAGAAATCACTCTACCTGATATAAAAGCTTACAGCAATCAAGGCAGTGTGGGGTTGGCAGAGGGATAAACACATGTAGCAATGGAACAGAAGATGAACCTGGAAATATACCCAAACCAATATAGTCAACTGATTTGTGGAAAAAACTATACAAGCAATTCAACAGAGCAAGGATTATCTTTTTAATAAACGGTGCTAGAGGAATTAGACATCCACAGGCCAAAAAGAAAATCAATCTAAACCTCATACCTTATAAAAATTGACTCAAAATGGCACACCAGAATAAATCTAAAATGTGAAACTATAAAATATTTTTTAGATGGGAAAAAGCTTCCAGATTAGCATTAGTGGAAGAGTTCTAAATATGGACATTAAGGCATGATCTATTAAAAAATTATAAACTGAGGGGCACTTGGGTGGCTCAGTTGATTAAGTGCCTGACTCTTGATTTAGGCTCAGGTCATGATCTTGGGGCCATGAGTTCAAGCCCCGTGTCAGGCTCAGCACTCAGTGTGTTGTCTGCTTGAGATTCTCTCGCCCTTTGCTCCTCCCCCAGCTCACACGCATGCTAAATAAACAAGTAAAAGTTTTTATAAAAGGATAAATTGAACTGCGTCCAAATCTAAAACTTTCACTATGTGACTCAGTTATGAGGATGAAAAGATAAGCTGCAGTCTTGGAGACAGTATTTGCAAAACCATGTATCTGAGAAAGGATTCATAGCTATAATATTTTTTTTAAAAAGCTCTAAAATCAAATGGTAAAATACGAGTCTTATTGGAAAATAGACAAAAAAACAAGAACATACATTACACTCAAGAGGATATTCAGAGAGTCAGTAAACTATAAGGTATTCAACATCATTAGCTGTTGGGGAAATACAACTTAAAACACAATGAGTTATGACAGCACACATACATACATACATACATATGTACCGAGACAGGGTCCTCACATTTCACTCTATGGGTAAGTGGCACCAGAAAGTTGATAAGCTCCTTCTGAGGAGGAACATGAAGGATCCACCAGGTGATTAAATGTAGGTAAGCACGGGGAATGTTTTAAGGTAGAACCAAATGACTTTGTTCTGTCTCTTTACTTTTTTGTTTAAAGATTTATTTATTTATTTATTTATTTCTGAAAGAACGCTAGTGGAGGGAGGGGCACAGGGAGAAGGAGAGAGAATCTCAAGCAGACTCTGCGCTGAGCGTGGAGCCCAACGTGGGGCTCCACCCCACAACCCTGAGATCGCGACCTGAGCCAAAACCAAGAGTTGGAGACTTGACCTACTGAGCCACCCAGGAACCCTTGTCTCTTAACTGTTAAACTACATGACCTTAGTGCTCCCTGACAAAGTTAAAAATGGATCCCACTGAGGAATTCTGCTGCCACAGCAGCTGCCACTAAACACCTCCCCCCGACCCCGTTCTGATGATGTGTCACTTCCTGCTTCAGCCTCCAATCAGCCACAGTGACAGAAGCCCATGGAATGAGAGGTGAAGTTTTAAAGACGAACACTGCCTATACTCTTCACTTCACCCAAGAGGCCACTGGAAATAGCCCAAAGACCCACTGCACATTGTTTCCCAGAAGTAAATACAGCTCAGCTTGTACTTTGGAACAATCGGCCAACCTTGCTACTTGCACAATTCGTCAGCAAACATTATGCAGTGCCTGAACAGGATCATGGCAGAATCACAGGGCCTCATCACCATCTGCCTTTTAGGATGTCTACTCAGTGCTGAATGTACAGGTTTGTTTCCTTTTTAAAGATACATTGAGCATGCTTGTCTTTTAGATATAGAAATGTCTGGCACTATCTTCTCCACTAAGTAACGATTACAGGATTTGACAGCAACGTTTAAGATTCTAGTTGTCAGCATGTGGTTTGGCAAATACTGGCTTTCTGGTAGCTGTGTCTTCTTAACTGTTAAAACTAAATAGATCTACAATGCTTAGGGTACTTTTTTTTAATGGACACTGTTAGGCTTGTGATTTGACAACATAGTTCTGCTTAGGAAACAGTCACCTCCTTGGGTAAAGAAAAGTAAGAGTGGGAAAAATGTTTCAACCAAGAAACAGCAGACTATGAAGAAGACATTAACTCTGTCATTTTGGGTTTGTTTGTTTGTTTGTTTGTTTTTAACTCACCACTTTGAAATCAAAATGGGATCTGTCACACTAAAGCCACAAATGGCTTTATTTACACACAACGTTTGATTTTAAGGTATCTGACGTGTTTCAAAATTTTACAACTATGTAATGAGGCGAGCCTCTAATTTTAAATATCCCTAAAATCATACACCTACGATTTTAAGTTTTATTTACAACTTTTCATTACTAAGTTGTTACTTATCCCAAAGTTTTTCATGAATTAGGAAAAATTATTTTGTTTCTGATTAAACATAGCAGAGTTAACTCTGTTTACATGGGGAAGTCCAATACTCACTTGAGCAAAACAAACCCAAGAATCGATGTAAGAAGTAGGAACTTAGTTAATGCAATGTTTATCATTTGGTTTTTTTCACAACTTCAGTGACTTTATGCATTTCCCAAAAGCAGGCACACAGGGAGGAAATTACCCCATTTAGGCAAACAGTGTGTTCTCACAGGAAGCATTTATCACCCTTACTTGTCAACCTACTATAATCAAATCTAGTGGCTGACAGTGCCGGGATCAGGGGTGCCAACCCTAAGGGTCCCCGGAAAACAGAGTGGCCCCGTGTTTCCCATTCCAGACATGATGTCAGACTGAAATGCAGAAATGATGATCTGAGAACGCAAAGGTTAAATCAAACTAGCCAAGTGGGTAAAGTGGAGAAATAAAGAAATTTAGCTGGAAAATTCACAAAATAGGACATAAAGCTAAGTCTTTACACATATCTCATCCGTGTGAGACCTAGGAGGACGAAAGATGCAAGCCCTTCCTTCAGGATAAGTGGTGAGATAATGGATATTTCAAGAGGGCTGCTGCTCCCTTGAAGACCTCAGATGTTGGGAAAAAGGAAAGATATGGTGGGGGTAGGGGGAGAGGGTCTAGGATTTCAGTGCTGGGGAAATAATGGCTAGAAGAGATAAACCCGAAGAGAGGCTAACTCTATGACCCTCAGACAATACTGAGGAGAAAGGCAGTGTCATTGTGGAGTCATTGTGGTCAGAGATAACAGGCCCTTGCGGAGAAAGCCAGGGGAATTTCCGTCAGGATAGTCAGCACTCGTGCAGCTCCACTCCTCAATGGTCACTGGCTTCTAAAAGCTGATTCTATGAATGCCTTTCAGAGATGTTACATTTTCATGACTGCTGCTCTCAGGTATTATTTGCATCTGTTTAGAATTTTGAAATCAAAACTGTCTGTGAAACCATTCAGTTTTATAAGGTGTATGGGCTGAGGTGTCTTTCGTTCCGAATGAATGCATGAAATGAACGAATGAAAGATAACTTCGGTCCATACACTTTACAGAACTTGACAAAACCGAGGGACTACTATGGGGCCAGGTGCTGGGGTGAGGTATCAGGGCACAGGGATAAGCCAGACTCCCTCTCTGACCTAAAGCACCATGAAGTCAGGTGAGAGATTTCAAGGTACGGTGACAAAATGTGTGCCAGGTGCTAAAAGACCACAGAGAAAGGAATACGTTAACTGGGAAAACACTTGACAGTATCTTGGGCTGGGTCCTAAAAGATGAGTAGGTCCCCCTCCCTAACTGTCTGATCTAGGGCATTACACACAGAGAGAATCACATGTGTACAAAGATCCAGATCCAGGGGCACCTGGGTGGCTCAGCGTTAAGCATCTGCCTTCGGCTCAGATCATGATCCCAGGGTCCTGGGATTGAGCCCTGCATTAGGCTTCCTGCTCCATGTGGAGCGTGTTTCTCCCTCTCCCACTCTCCCTGCTTATGTTCCCTCTCTCACTCTCTGTCAAATAAATAAATAAAATCTTTAAAAAAAAATCCAGATCCACAAAGAATGTGAGGTTTTTCAGGAGCGCAGTAGGTTTTGAATATTAAATATGACAAGTGAGGTAGGATAGCAAGACAGGGTCAGGTCGTCAGATAATGAAGTTCCGTAGTGAAAGAGCTTAGACAACAGAACCCAATTACTGGGTCATCAGAAGCGTAAACGTGAATAGTATTGATGGCTGATTGAGAATGCTCAGTTTGGCAACATTCTTTTTTTTTTTCTTATTAGGTTTTTTATTTCAATTCCAGTACGGGTAGCATACCGTGTTATATTAGTTTTGGGGGGGTACAACATAGTGAGCGACTCAACGATGGGATACATTACTCAGCGCTCATCCTGGTATGCGTACCCTTTAGTCCCTGTCACTCCCCGCCACTGACACCATCTGGGTGTGGAAGGGGAATGGGTTCAGAGAAGCGTGGAGGGTGCGTCCTGGGCATCTGACGTGATTACAGGACACAGCATTGTACCTCTGAGCACAGGCTGTGCAGTCTGACCACCAACGTCGAAATCCTGGCTCTGCCACTTCAGTGTGTTACCTGGGCCATGGGACTTCACCTCTCCGAAGCTCCATTCCTCTGGCTTACAATGAGATAACAGTCCCTATCTCGTGGGACTGCTGTGAGGATGGAATGAAATAATGACCCCAAAGCACTGAGCACAGGGTCCAGCCCTTCAGAGGCATTAGAGAAACATCAGCTCTGATTCGTCGCAGGACGATGCACAGTGGGGGAGCTGGAAAGAGGGTCTGGAATTCAGAAGAGAGATCTGGCCAGAGGCGGACATTTGGAACCCACTGTTGCAGAAAGAGCACCTCCCACGGTGTGCATGAGGATACGGGAGGGTCCCGGAAGTGAGCACGGAGAACATGGCGGCTGGCACAGGCCCGGCTGTAGAGAGCCCTCAGAAACCGGCGTTGAGAGAGTTAGGGCCAGCCTAGGGGAAGGCAAGCAGGTCCCTAGAGTGTAACTGTACTTGCTTGCACTCACTGAGACACTGGGTCTCCTCACATTTTATTCCCTAGATGACTTGTCTACCTCACCCTGGTCAAGACTATGGCATAACAAGGCATAGGCAGGAACCTGAGGGAACTCTGAACACTGAAGGGGCAGGCAAAGGGGAAGGCACTCGTTCAAGTGATGGATAAATAATAAGAGAGCAGAGAGGAGCCAGTAGAGTGACTTCATGGAAAGAGTACCGTGGAGGGGCGGGGAGAGATCAAGCAGTGGAAATGTTTCAGAGCCGTCACCAAGTACACAAACTCCCAATCATCTTTAGGAAGTCATTGCTGATCGTGACTGACAACAGTCATTTCATTATGTGGATGGGAGTAAAGAAGGGAAAGAGCCACAGGAAAAGCACTAGAATGGAGTATGAAGACACTAGTATAAAGGCGTTAGAGGGAACTGAGAAACAGGAAGTCAGGCCAGCAGGAGAGGGGCAGGGAGAGAGAGAGAGAACCAGCGTACACCATGTACCATGTACACGTATTATCTCACGGACCCTGTTGAGAACACTATGAGGTAGCTATTATTATATGCCACTGTTAGACCCATTTTGCGTTTGACCAAGTTAAGCTCCAGAGATTTTGTCACTTGCCTGACGTCTCACAGCCAACAGGTGGCAAATGTGTTATTCAAACCCAGGTGTGTCTGATCTGACTGCAAACTCGTTTCTCCACTCAGTCACACTGTAAATGGGGACAGGCGTAGATGCCATCGTCGGGCTGCCCAGGGCCAAGCAGAGAGGAGGGCCTGGCAGGGCGGCATCACTGTGTGACCGTACCCCTGTGCCGCTTGGTGGTTTTCTCCCACAGTGCTCAGTGGCAGATGGCCGCACTGACCCAGCGGTTGGCACTGCGGGTACTGCAGCATGGAGGACGGCGTGAAGGGAATGGAGAAAGTTGTCAAGAACTGGAGAGAAAAAGTCTAAACTAAATTTCAAAAAAACAAAAGTGAAGTCCAAGGGGACTCGCAGAGCAAGGGCAAAGCGAGGTTGTCAGGGGACTCAAACCCCCTCCATAAAGTAAACAGCTACAATGGAAAGAAGGGAATACAGTCCCCCTCCCCCTCCTTCTTCCTTCCTCCTCCTCTTCCCCTTTTCCTTTCCCCTTCCCCTCCTTCTTCTTCTCCTTCTTCTTCTTCTTCCTCCTTTTCCTCTTCTTCCTCCTCCTCTCCTTCTTTTTTTTTGAATTCATGAGAAAGCAGTCCCAAAATGCCTGGAAACTTCATCTTCTAAGCACCTGGTCCTGTTGAGATTGTACCAGATAGTCCCCTGACGAAAGGAACAACTCTAGCAACTTCCTGAGTTCCTGTTATTAATTAGAGAGATAGATATGTTCTCAATATCTACCTAGATAGATATATCTGTATCTATATCTATATCTATCTATCTATATATATATATATATATACAGAGAGAGAGAGAGAGTGTGTGTGTGTCTTAGATTTGAATGTGGGGAGAGAGGGAGGGAAGGAGAGAATCAGGAGCGTCCCTGAAGGCTAGGCAGTCACAGCTCGAGTCAGTCACATCCTAAATCCCAGAGAAAGACCGGTCACCGGCATTCCCTTAACACATGCCAACCGAAGGTGCTGTGAGTCTGAATATAAACAAATTAATGCAGTGGTTTTTCTCTAACATCTAGGGACAGACACTGAGGTTGTGTTTGCAGCTGGACCGCCGTTATTAGGCTTCTGTTCTTCCAAGAGAAATTTGTTGGGAAGTCATTTGGGCAACCGCGTCCTGAGAACACAGCTCCGCTGGGGTCATGGGTCACCTTGCAAGGGTCTGCAATTAGCTATTTGCAAATGATGACAAAGTGTAAAGTTAACTGCTTATTTGAGAACTTTCTTTCTCATCCAAAGTAAATTCAAATAGGACTGAGAATCTGACCTTTCATTACTGGAACTCTCTTGACTAAAAGCCAAATTGGATTTTAATTCCTAAATCTCCATGTGTATACAGTACCAGGAGGACATCACAGATTTTGGCTCCGTGCCCCAAAGATAAATTGGTTTGGGGATTACTTGGATTAAAAACAGAGCCTTTCTTGAGAGATGTATTTAGTTTTCATGATGTTTTCTTTTTCCCAAACCTAAAGAATCGTTCTTTGGAAATTTCAGTTTTTCTTGACCACGAAAATGCCACCAAAATTCTGAATCGGCCAAAGAGGTATAATTCAGGTAAACTGGAAGAGTTCGTGCAAGGGAACCTTGAGAGAGAATGTATAGAAGAAAAGTGTAGTTTTGAAGAAGCTCGAGAAGTTTTTGAAAACACTGAAAAAACCGTGAGTATTTCCACATAATATTCTTCAGACGCAGAGGAAAGTACAGAAAACTAAAGAAAAAAAGAAGCTTCTCTTTGGAATTTTAAAATATCTAGCCATATATATGTATGACAAATGTTACAAAGGGAAGGAATCGAATCCAAAATATTTTGACTACTACCACTAACTTGTCCTCTTTTTCTTTATAGACTGAATTTTGGAAGCAATATGTTGGTAAGCAATTAATTTTTTTCCTCTAGTTGGTATAGGAAACATTTGGGAATTATGTATTGTTTCTCTGCATAAACAGACAATAGCTTAAACTCTGTGAAAAACGGTCTGACTCCTTTACCCAAGACTGAATGGTGATATAGGACAGGTCAATGGCGGCGCGGGGGGGCTATCCACTGGCAGATAGGTTTCCTCCTCCCGAGGCCTTCAAGAAGACATTGTCAAACCCTATGCAGCTGGAAGGAGGGAACGGAGATGAGTGCACCTGGAGACTGAGTTTGAGAATTTTCAGTGAAAATGCTGACTGACTTAAATGTTTACTGCTTAGAAGTCCTCCCCCTTATGATGGCCTACGAGGCCCTCCACGATTGTTCCGGCCCTCCTTTTCCACTGGCCCTCAGACTCTCTCCTCCTGCTCTCCTCCTCACATGCAGGGCGGGGGCGGGGAGGGAGGCTGTCGGGGGAGGACAGGGGGCAGCCATCTTGGCCTCCCTGCTGCTCCCCGCACACTCCAGGCCTGCTTCCGCTTTGGTCTCTGACCTGACTGTTCCTTGAACTTGGAATGCTCCTCTTCCAAGTTTGCCTAGGCTCGCTCCCTCCCCTCCCTCAGCTCTTCACCCAAATGTCCCCATCTCGATGCAGCCTAGCTTGCTTACCTGTTAGTGCTTCAACCTGCCTCCCCATAATCGCATCACCGAGGTACCACAAAGTCCTCCTATTTTTCACAGCACTTTTCAGCAGTGCAGGTAACATATAACAAACCTTCTTACTTCCACAATTTATTGTCTATTTACCCCACCTCATTAGAATTCAAGCTTCACACTGGCAGGGGTGTTCAAGTGTTTTACTGATGTAAACCGTACCTCGAACGCTACCTGGTCCAGAAGCACTGAGTAAATATTTGTTGAATGAATTGACCAAACGGAGGAAAAGGCAAAACTTCCATGGCAGCTGAGCTTTGAAACTAACGTAAAGTCCAGCAGCAGGATAGTGAGGCAGCAGCCGTTCCAGAAGTTGGCTTATGCGAGACCATCCGCATGGACAGAACCTAGACGGCAAATTCACTGAGTTCCAGCCATTGGAGATCCAGTGCTAGGTTCCACTCGCTATTCTGGAACTGGTTCATACTCCAGTAACTCAATTTCTCCACTTCTATTTTTAACTCCTGAGGGAGGATGAAGTCCACTCCATTCCATTTACTTTCTCGGCCTTTCCTTACTGTTAGTAATGCAGGCTACCAGGCCAATGCTCTCCTCAGGTAGTCCCCTGCAGTTGGTCCAAATGAGTCTTTTTAGTCCTTATTTCCATTACATTTAAAACCTTAAATCTCGTGATTGTTTTTAAGATTTTCTTTTTAAGTAATCTCTACCCCCAACACGGGGCTTGAACCCACAGCCCCGAGATCGGAAGTCACACACGCCACCGACTTGAGCCAGTCAGGTGCCCCTTGTGATAGATTTTTAAAGCAAATCAATTTCTACTTCCCCACCCGCCTCCACAAACTCTGGGCTGTATTTAAATTCCCATGACCCGTTCATTGCCCACCCCACTCCCCAGCAGAGGTTGGTCAGAACCCCCTAAGCACTATATTTTGAAGCTGAGCCCCTGCCTTCTGGGTCAAAGGCCATGTTGTTTACCGCATCCGGGGTAAAGATATCTCAGAAACCTCAGTGGCATGATTCGGTCACTACTGCTTCATCCTCCAAAAACCAGAACAAAGAAGCAAGAGGAAAATAGCTCCCCGCCTCTTTTCAGTTGCGGCCAAGTTTCCTAACCACCCCAAAAGAGCTGATGGTGTTCCACATACTGCCAGGTGCATGCCCCTCACACCCACCTTATCCTCTACTATCAACGGTCTGGTTGAAGAAAGATCGATCGTCCAGGCACATGAGCCAGCGGCTGTCAAGCTCTTGACGGTTTACAGAGCGCCTGCCCTATTTCATCCGCACACCACCCCAGCAAGCGGAGCATTATCAACCTCAGTTTACAGGGAACACGGAGGCTTAGGGAGGCTCAAGACTTGCCAAAGGTCATCCAGTTGGGGAGTCACAGAGCCCAGAAGGGAACCCAAGTTCTCGAAAGAGCGAGCCCTTGCTCTCACCATCACCCCTCCCAGCCTTCAGATCCGGGGGCTGTTACTCATTAAACAACAACCCGAAGCTCTCACTTGAAAGGCCTTGTCCCTTGTTGTCTTTGATCCCTACTGTCGGTGGCTTCGCCTGAGCCCAAAGTACACACACACGAGCACCCAAAGGAGGACTAAATGCGGGATAAAATGACACTCGTTTTAAAGCTATGTCTCAGCAAATGAGTTGCTGTGTAGCTGGCTGCAAGCCCAGACCCTTTCAGTGAAACATCCTAAATAATTCAGATCCGCTGGTCTATAATATAAAGTGCAAATGTAGCTCGTTTTTTAGACCAGTTTGAACATCAATAATAATAAACCAGAGATAACGTATTTTGTTTTCATAGAATTGGAACAAATTGAACCATCTGGGCAAAAAGCACAGTGGGTCAAGGGGCAGAGGGGACAGGGTCTAGTCTTTACGGCAAGCAGATTTTCCGGGGAGGGACTATTTCTGAGAAAGGGATAGGAGCCCTCAGTCAACAGGAGCTAGGCGCGTCCTACTGACCGAGTGTGACAGCTGAGCCCTGCCTCCCCCTCCTACGAGCAACCTCCCCGCCAGAAGGGGGAAGGGGAAGGTTTGCTCCAAAGCAGGACCGAGAATCAGAAATTTCTCTTTCATTTCCCCTTTTCCCGTTCTTTCATTGCTAGGCCATCCTGGCCTCTTACTCTTGCTGTCCTAGCTCTTACTTTGTCTTCAGGGCTGTTTCTTTTAGCTCCGAGGGTGTGCCTGGCGCGCTTCTGGTTCTACTCATCCCTTTCTCCAGCAGCTTCCTTCGAAGTATGGATGGAGCAGGAGCTTTCAGAAACCAGACTCAAAGCTTCCCTTCTCATCCTGACCCTTCCCCTCTTGCCTGTTCCTTCCTCATGGTTTTCTACCACAGGTGTCTTCTAAGGCTCTCAAGAACTCTCTGAATATAGAAACTTCAGGAAAAGCAGGGAGGAAATACAGCCAATTTACACATAAATAAAGCAGAACTTCAGAACCTTTTCCTTTTCAACTGTTTGTGGGAAAAGTGGTTTCTCACGGGAAACTAATAGAACAGTGTTTTGCCAACTAACAGGAATTAAAATTAAAACTTTTTTAAAATTGTTAAAATAAATTTTAAAAACTACAACTTTAAAAACAGTTTTTATTACCACATAAGGTATTATTTTGCAGATTAAATATAAAAATAAAATTTTAAAAAAAAATTTTAAAAACTACAACTTTAAAAACAATTTTGTTAACATGTAATGTATTATTTGGCAAATAAAATATAAAAATAAATTTTTTAAAAAATAAAATTTTAAAAATTACAACTTCAAAAACAATTTTTAACATATAATGTATTATTTTGCAAATAAAATATAAAAATAAAATTTTAAAAACAACTTTAAAAACAATTTTTATTAACATATAATGCATTATTTTGCAGATTAAATATAAAAGTAAAATTTTTAAAAAATACAATTTTAAAAATTACGACTTTAAAAACAATTTTTTATTAACATATAATGTGTTATTTCGCCCCAGGGGCACAGGTGTGTGAATCATCAGGCTTACACATTTCACAGCACTCACCATAGCACATGCCCTCCCCAATGTTCACCACCCAGCCAAAAATTTTTTTTAAAAAAAGAAAAACTGCTTCTCACTTTACCTAGACCATTTAGGACCTAAGTCACAGACAGCAGAGTCTCTTTTAGCAGGGAGAGACGCTTCTGGTGGCTCTTCCATTGTCTCGAACCATGACTGCATACTATACTTTAAAAAAGTTAATGATACCAGAAGGAAGTAGAGGCATTTGCTCCGAGCTGAGGCTGCCAGTTCTCTGAGAGGAAGTACCATCTGCTCCCCAGCTCGCATGTTCTGCAAGACCTACCGTAGTGGGCCCTGCATGACACAGAGTTACCAACTGATGAAGCGCTGGGATTTGGTTTAGAACCAACTTGTCATCATTCTCCAAGAAAGGAATGCAAACCCTTTTCCCCCAGGCACATATAGTCCATGTCTAACCTCGGACTTTCTTCTCCCTCTTCCGCTTCCTTGGTTGCATAAACTGCCTTCCTCAGAGCAACTTCCTAGGACAGTAGTAGCCTAAGAACCTTTGCTCGGGTTGTTCTTGGAAATTCAGGAAGATGGGGGCAACCCCTAAACAGCAGCATCAGCAGTTCTGACCCGAAAATCAGGCTCCCCTCCCCAGGAGTCTGTGCACGGAGGCATTCAAAGCACCTGATTTGCTAATTCAACTTTCTTAACCTATCTCAAAGACGGAGATCAATGTGAGTCCAATCCATGTTTAAATGGCGGCATATGCAAAGATGACATCAATTCCTATGAGTGCTGGTGTCAAGTTGGATTTGAAGGAAAGAACTGTGAAGTAGGTAAGTAACCACTTTTTGATTACTCACGGTTCCACATTTTCCTGTGGAACCAGATGAAACCGGAAAGTGCAATATTTATGTATCATAATTTTCTCTTAAAAACATATTCTTATTGTGGTAAAGGACACTTAACAAGAGATCTATACTCTTTTTTTAAAGATTTTATTTACTTGAGAGACAGAGGGAGAACACGAGCAAGGGGAGGGGCAGAGGGAAAGGGAGAAGGTGACTCCCCGCTGAGCAGGGAGCCCCACAAAGGGCTGGATCCCAAGACCCTGAGATCAGGACCTGAGCCAAAGGCAGACGCTTAGCTTACTGAGCCACCCAGATGCCCCAGGAGATCTTTACTTGTAACAAATTTTGAAGCTTACAGTACAGCACCTCTCCAGAAGGCCTACATCTTGCATAACTTAAAGTTTATACCGGCTGAACAGCAGCTCCCCCATTTCTCTTTCCCTCGGCCCCTGGCAAGCACAACTGTGTTCTCTGTTTCTATGTGTCTGCCTATTTTCGACACCTCAAATAAGTAGAATCATGCAATGTTTGTCCTTCTGTGACTGGCTTGTTTCCTTTAGTGTAATGTACTCCAGGTTCATCCATGCAGTTGCACAGGACAGGGTTTCTTTTTTTCAAAAGGCTGAATAATATTGCGCCATGTAGAGCATATACTTTCCAAGCTTATGAACATTCATTTGATGTGTAGTCCTAGTTTCTTGGATGAGTTCAAGAAACCACAGAAAGAGCAACAGTAATTAATATATGGCAGCTAATATTAAGGAATAATGATGCTCCCCTCATTTATTAATCCTCAGTACAACCGTAGGCCCTCAGTGCCATTATTGTCTCCATTCTGTGCAGATGAAGAAATTATATAGCTCAGATAGCTCAAAATCACAGAGGCTATCAGTGGTTGAGCCTGAACCTGAACTTTAGTTGGTCTGACCAAAACCCATACTTCTATCTACAAAATGCAAAGAAAACCGAACCCATAAAATTGTTTGAACTCAGGACTAAATCATTATCAACACAGGCAGTGGAAATCAGTGAAATACAGAATTGAGAAATGGCGAGGCCAATTCTCCATCAAACAGGCACTTCTCTACACACAGTAACCACTTCCCATGTTAAATTTGTTGACAAAAATCGGAGCTCACTCCTGCATTTCACTATGTGGATTACACTGAAAAAGTTACATGGCAAATTTAGGAGCATGGTGCCTCTTTCCTCCTCATAGCCTAGAATATTCTCCCCCCTTGGGATTTTGGCAATTGGAGCAGTAAATCCCCAAGTCCTTCTCCTACTTGCTTATTATTTCTGGATGCAAGATTACTGGTTTTATGGTTGTGAAAGGCACACCATGCTAATGACAGAGTCTCCCTCTCTCTCCTGAAACTCCAGATGAATGGAGATGCTATTCTAGGGAAAGAATTTAACAGCACAGGCTACCTGACTAAGGGCAAAGAGTAGAAAACTGGCAGGACTCTATATATTAAGACTTTCCAACAATGCACCCAACACAGATGAAAGAGGCATAAAACAAAATGAAACTCAGCAGCGGCAGCTGTCCTACAGAGAAAGGAAAAAAAAGTCACCTGTAATGTTGTTCAGAAATCTTTTGGGGACTAAAGAGGACCCCATTGATCATCTCCCTTTGAGAGCTAAAAGACAAAAAGAGAATAGAAGATAACAAAAGGAAAAGGTGGCAGCATAATAACATTTAAAAATAAAGAAAAGAACGGATACAGGTGGGTGGACCAGTACCCCCAGCTCAGACCCCCATTCCCTCAGATTTCCCAGCATGGGGGCAAACCAGTGCCTCTGTTGCCTTTCCTGTGGGTGTGGTAACTCGTGCAAGATCTCTGCAGTGCTACTTCCATCTGGAAGGTTCCAATTTCAAATGCAGATTTCCATAGATAAATCTGATCCTGCTATTATGGAAACCGAGGGAAATCTTTGGAGTCGTTACTTATTATCAGCTTAAATAACATAGCCATTGGAGCTGAGGGAACGAATTACCTCAATTAGTCTCAGTTCAAAACCAAGGGCACATTGTAGTATAGCGTAAATGAAAATAGTGTTTAGCGAGGCGCCTGGCGGGCTCAGTGGGTAGAGTGTTATGAGTTCAAGCCCCACGGTGGGCGCAGAACGTACTTTTTATTTTTTAATCATTTTTTTACATTCATTTTCAGCATAACAGTATTCATTGTTTTTTGTACCACACCCAGTGCTCCATGCAGTCCGTGCCCTCTCTAATACCCACCACCTGGTTCCCCCAACCTCCCACCCCCCCACCTCTTCAAACCCTTTGGATTGTTTTTCAGAGTCCATAGTCTCTCATTGTTCACCTCCCCTTCCAATTTCCCCCAACTCCCTTCTCCTAACTCCCCATGTCCTCCATGCTATTTGTTATGCTCCACAAATAAGTGAAACCATATGATAATTGACTCTCTCTGCTTGACTTATTTCACTCAGCATAATCTCTTCCAGTCCCATCCATGTTGCTACAAAAGTTGGGTATTCATCCTTTCTGATGGAGGCATAATACTCCATAGTGTATAGGGGTCACATCTTCCTTATCCATTCTTCCCTTGAAGGGCACCTTGGTTCTTTCCACAGTTTGGCGACCGTGGCCATTGCTGCTATAAACATTGGGGTACAGATGGCCCTTCTTTTCACTACATCTGTATCTTTGGGGTAAATACCCAGTAGTGCAATTGCAGGGTCATAGGGAAGCTCTATTTTTAATTTCTTGAGGAATCTCCACGCTGTTCTCCAAAGAGGCTGCACCAACTTGCATTCCCACCAACAGTGTAAGAGGGTTCCCCTTTCTCCACATTCCCTCCAACACATGTTGTTTCCTGTCTTGCTAATTTTGGCCATTCTAACTGGTGTACTGTGGTATCTCAATGTGGTTTTAATTTGAATCTCCCTGATGGCTAGTGATGATGAACATTTTTTCATGTGTCTGATAGCCATTTATATGTCTTCATTGGAGAAGTGTCTGTTCATATCTTCTGCCCATTATTTGATATGATTATCTGTTTTGTGTGTGTTGAGTTTGAGGAGTTCTTTATAGATCCTGGATATCAATCTTTTGTCTGTACTGTCATTTGCAAATATCTTCTCCCATTCCGGGGGTTGCCTCTTTGTTTTCTTGACTGTTTCTTTTCCTGTGCAGAAGCTTTTGATTTTGAGGAAGTCCCAAAAGGTTATTTTCACTTTTGTTTCCTTTGCCTTTGGAGACATATCTTGAAAGAAGTTGCTGTGGCTGATATCGAAGAGATTACTGCCTATGTTCTCCTCTAGGATTCTGATGGATTCCTGTCTCACGTTGAGGTCTTTTATCCATTTTGAGTTTATCTTTGTGTTCGGTGTAAGAGAATGGCTGAGTTTCATTCTTCTACATATAGCTACCCAGTTTTCCCAGCACCATTTATTGAAGAGACTGTCTTTTTCCCACTGTATATTTTTTCCTGTTTTGTCGAAGATTAACTGACCATAGAGTCGAGAGTCCATATCTGGGCGCTCTACTCTGTTCCACTGGTCTATGTGTCTGTTTTTATGCCAGTACCATGCTGTCTTAGTGATCACAGCTTTGTAGTAAAGCTTGAAATCAGGTAACGTGATGCCCCCAGTTTTATTTTTGTTCTTCAACATTTCCTTAGCGATTCGGGGTCTCTTCTGGTTCCATACAAATTTTTGGATTATTTGCTCCAGCTCTTTGAAAAATATGGTGGAATTTTTATTGGAATGGCATTAAAAGTATAGATTGCTCTAGGCAGTACAGACATTTTAACAATGTTTATTCTTCTGATCCAAGAGCATGGAATGGTCTTCCATCTTTTTGTGTCTTCTTCAATTTCTTTCATGAGTGTTCTGTAGTTCCTCGAGTACAGATCCTTTACCTCTTTGGTTAGGTTTATTCCCAGGTACCTTATGGTTCCTGGTGCTATAGTAAATGGAATCGATTCTCTAATTTCCCTTTCTGTATTTTCATTGTTAGTGTATAAGAAAGCCACTGATTTGTATCCTGCCACGTTACTGAATTGCTGTATGAGTTCTAGTAGTTTGGGGGTGGAGTCTTTTGGGTTTTCCATATAAAGAATCATGTCATCTGCGAAGAGAGAGTTTGACTTCTTCATTGCCAATTTGGATACCTTTTATTTCTCTTTGTTGTCTGATTGCTGTTGCTAGGACTTCTAATACTATGTTGAACAAGAGTGGTGAGAGTGGGCATCCTTGTCATGTTCCTGGCAGAACTTACTTTTAAAAAAATAAACAAAATGAAATAAAATTAGGAGCAATTGTTTAAAAATAGTGTTGAGCCTTAAATATTTCTAAATGTCTTTAGTTTAAATGAAGACACTCTAATGGAGGAGAATTGCCCTGAGGAATGTAATATAAGCAGAGACTTTCTATAACAGGGTTTGCTCCCCGTGCGAGGCTGTGGGGCACACAGCGGAAGTAAGTCTACGGTGGCCTCAGGTTCCCCACACTTTGATCTGGGAAGGGCTCTGCTGTTGCCCTTGCTTTGACCACCGTATCTGGCCTCTAGGGAGCCTCGCTCTCCCCCAGCCTCCCTGATCCAGGTTGAGAAAAATCCTCCTGGTGCAGCTGGTGCAGAGACAGAGTGGGAATTCTCCCAAAAATCTTTTTATCTCAGACAAGGGGAAAGCAGAAGCATGTACAAACTCCCATGTAAGCTGTTGCTTCAAACTGATCAGCAGACTGACCTCAAAGGCTGCTAGACGACACAGTTTACAGAGCATCGATGCCCCAAATTTCTTGCCTCACCCTTGTCTTGGAAAAAAAAAAGTGGGGGCCACGGAGATTTCCATTGTTAAGAACTTGTTATTTGCCTTTTCCCTTGTTCATCAGGCTCCTCTCTGGGAGAAGGAGGTACAAACACTCAAGGCCTGTTCTCTAGTTAAAAGAATAACAATGGATTGGTCACTGCGTCCCTGTGGTTAGAATAATGACCGCTGTGGGTCCCCACTTACACATCAGGTCTGAGACCTTGCCAGACAGATCAAGGTCTGTAAGAACTTGGGTCATTCCTGTCCCGTCTAAAGAGTACAAGAGGCATCTACCCACAGAAAAAAATCACAAGCACATAAACACTTTTTACACTTTGCTGACACATTGTTGTAGACATCACACTCTTATTTACTGAGTATTGCTGTGGACTGGAGAAAAGAAAATATCTTGAGTTTAGCTAACTACCAGCATATTCTATGGTAAGCTGGTCAAATAGAACATCTTTTGTCTGAGCTCTGGTGTTCACATGACTGAAATATGAGGGAAGATGAAGGCAGAGTCAAAGAAAGCAGAACAGGATAACTTCGGTAGTAGGCCTAAGTGGAATTAGAAAGAGGTGTTTGGGCTAATATGAAGGGAAAAAAGAGCAGATGCTTTGAGAGGCTCAACAGATATTCCAGGCACAGAGACCGACCTTGGGACCAGGGAGAACCCACACCCAACACAATGCCAAACATTTAAATGCTCAATAACACACTGATGAATGAGTCCCATAGTGACTGTTCCTTAGATCCTGGGTTACGGACCTCCCCCGTGAAACTCCGTGTGCTACTATTCTACTTCCAGAATCTTGAGTCCTTTCTCTGAGAGCAAAAGACTACTGATTGGATGGCAATATTTCACACTGCACACATAACCCAAACCAGGAAGAAAAATGACGAATGAGGAAAATGACAGACAGGTCTCGTAACTTAGCCAAGGACAAAAATCAGAATTGGGAAAACCACCCTGAGTTTATTCATTCCCACGGCTCATGCCCTGAACCCCAGCAGGCTGCACCTACCACCTACCTCTGGAAACTGACCACAATCTCATACCGACTGAACACCTTCTACAGGTGGTATCTGATCCGGCTGAACACTTTAGTATTGCTTTGTAACAACAAAGTGATAGCCAATAACATGAAAAGAGCCAGGGATGTAATCACCATAAGTAAGGAGAAAGGTCTTTTAAAAATAAATACGAAGGACCAAGTGCCATCTTTTTGGATCACGCCCTTAGTAGATTATTGGCAGCACAGGTTAAAGCTCAGGGAGGTTCCTTTGCCTACCTGACAACAGTCGATTTGCCTCCCCTTAATTCCTGAAGTAACAGTAAGGCACATGAGCAAATTATTACATTAACCGATGTTAGCCCCTGTAAAATAGCATTTGAAAATTGAGATCTGACACTCAAAAATCCATAATATACTCCAAAACCATGTGGTCACTCTGTTAGCCTGGATTTCCCCAGGGAGGGAAAAAAGAGTCTGTGACTCGAACTTGTTTACGAGGTTGTGCAATCCTATGGAGCAAGAGTAAGGGACAGGCGTGTGAGGCAGTGAGGAGAGGAGAACTGATCACAGAAGGAGTCATCTCTCCTCGTCTGCAGCTGATCGCTGGACCTCCTGAGACTGTTTCCCAAGGAGCCATAGGAACTGGCCTCAGGACAGCCCCTCTGGGAGGGGAGATAGTGAGAGGATTTGTGTCTCCCAGTGGTCAGAAGTTTAGCCCAGGGGTCGTTAACTCCCCTCCCCCCCACATCTCCAAGCTGTACTCGCCAGGGGCTGCTGCACGGGGGACGCGACATCCCATGCTTCGGCATCAACAGGGAAGCACCAAGGTCAGAGAGGAGAGGCACACGGTGCAGACAGGAGCCGAGGCAACCCAAGGCTGCACCTGCTTGAGTCAGAAGTCGGATGCAGAGCGGATGGCCACAGCGCCAGCAAAGACACCGTGTGGCTAGGAGGAACTGAGGAACTAAGGAACACAGCAGGCGTCTCATAGAGTCACGCTTTTTCAAACCTTCCATGTCCTCACTACGCTGACAAGTGAGCGTTTCTCTTGAAAGTGGTACTGCTGTTGAACAGCTAGGTGAGGAGGACGGCATCTCCTCTCCATGTGTCCCTGTGCTGCTCTAGAGACAGAAAGAGGCCCAAGGGCAGACAGAGCCCTGTTTCTCTTAACTCAGCAGGTCTCTGCTGGCCAGCCCTGAACCATGCTACCTCCTGTTATTGAGACTGTACATGAGAAACAAAGAAAAACACAGTCATTAAAAAATACAAAATAAGATGGCAGGAATGAACCAAATAGATCAGAAGTCAGAGTTAATGTGAACCGGGGTTAATGGCAATTTTCAGTCTGGAGTTAAAAATCTAACTGTATGCTTTTGACAAAAGAGATACCTAGAATAAAATTACACCAGGAGGCTAAAATAAAGGGATGTAAAAAGATCTTCAGGTAAATGGTAACAAAAAGAAACTGGTGAAGCGATCTTAACATCAGGCAAAATAGAATCCAAGACAAAAAGGATCACAAGAGACAAAGAACCCCACTTCATGTTAATAAGGGAGATCATACCGGAAAGGAAAGAAAATGTGGGCCACTAGAATGCTCACCAGTGCCCACACATAATGTGTTTGGCATTTAGCCCCCTTAAGGGACCTGATTTCATTCTCTAATGTTGATATAAACCTACCGCAGCCAGCTTCAAGTGTGCTTAGATAAATTGGCTTATATTAAAGCCATGAACTTCAGTGGGGTGCCTGGGTGGCTCAGGCAGTTAACTCTTGATTTCCGCTCAGGTCATGATCTCAGGGTCACGAGATCAAGCCCAGTACTGGCTCCACACTCAGCAGGAAGTCTACTCGAGATTTTTTTTCTCTCCTCCTCTAAAATAAATAAACAATTCTAAAAACAAAAACAAAAACAAAACTGTGGGGGTGCCTGGGTGGCTCAGTCAGCTCAGCATCTATCTGCCTTCAGCTCAGGTCATGATCCCGGGGATCCTGGGATCGAGCCCCGCATCGGGCTCCCTGCTCAGCAGGAAGCCTGCTTCTCCCTCTCCCTCTGCCTGCTGTTCCCCCTGCTTGTGCTCTCACCTCTCTCAAATCAATCAATAAAACATTAAAAAACCTGCGACTTCTATTCAGCAAAATACACTATTTTAGGACAAAAAAGGCAAGTCAGAGTGGGAGAAGAAACCAGCAAAAAATATGTCCAAGAACTGGAACCCTCAGGCACTGATGGTAGGAAATTAAATTTGTACAAGTATTTCAGAAAACTGCTTGGCAGTATCTACTAAACCAGAACATACGACCCAGTAATTGCACTCATAAGTATATATACCCAGGACTCACGCATATATTATCAAAAGATCTGTATTAAGAATGTTCATTATAGCATTACACCTAAGAGCCAAAAACTGGAAACTCAACTCAAATATTCATCAACAGTAAAATGGATAAAAACAGAAATATTTACACCATGGAATACTACCCAGCATGCAAATGAACCACTGCTGTACAAAAAAACATGGATAAAACTCACAAAACCTTCAATGAAAGACACCGAGGAGTGCATATGGCGAGCTTCTATTTATATAAGGTTCATGAACAGGCAAAATTTACTCTTAGAATCTGTTAACGGATGGTAACTTTGGAAAGGAGGACCAGTATAGGGCTGGAAGGGGGCACGGGGAGAACTTCTGGGATGTGGATAATGGCCCATCCATCGATTAAACAGGTGCACACACTTGGCGAAAATGCACCCTGAAGTTTTGAGGGACATCCCTGAATATATATTATCCCTTCATAAACAGCTTCTTAAAATTGCAGTCCAAGATTTAGTGAAAGTAGAACACCCAAACCTTCAGTTTATGCAAATCAAATCTATTGCTGCCATTTTTATGCCTTATTAAGAACTTTATCATTCCTTCCACTCTTAGCTCGAGGCTCCCAAGCTTCTCTCCATGAATGCCCCATGCTTATGTGTGGCCTATACGTGAGTCAGTGGCTTCTGGCACTCTTGAGAAATGCACGTGGAAATGATGCTACTGCTGTTTATTTTGCTCTCTTTCAGATGTAACATGCAACATTAAGAATGGCAGATGCAACCAGTTTTGTAAACTGGGCCCCGATAACAAGGTGGTTTGCTCCTGTACCATGGGTTACCAACTTGCGGAAGACCGGAGGTCCTGTGAACCAGCAGGTCAAAATCTAAATCAGTTGTTTTTTTGTTTGTTTGTTTTTTAAGCCTGGGAAGATCCATCCTCCAAATCTATATAATATATAATATATAATTATATATAATTATATAATCCCTATTCGTGTCTACTTCCTTTTGAGATCACAAAAAAGATTAGTAGCTTGAATTGGATAACTTTCCAAATGGCATCGCCATTTTAAATAGAAACTCTGTAACTGTCCTCAGTCTGAAATCTTTTCTGGGTCCATTTTTTTTTTCTGGCTTTTAGATCACGAAGCAATCAATTTACATGATTTCTGTATATCTGGAATTCATCGAGTCAAATTATGATAGTAATCCCAGGCCATAAATGATACATGAAGGATTGACTGATAGGCTTCTAGTACATGGGATGGTAAATGTTAAGCCTGATTCTGCCGGGGTGTGGCTGACTTACTCCAAGAAGGTTATTTCCTATCCTTGGGTCTCGGCCTGAGTTTACACGGGGCTGAGTTTACACACTTGGCATCCGAATAGTTCCGACAGCCATCTACTTCAGGTTGTGCCAGGCTGACCAACACAGTCTGTACAGCCGTGGACAAAACAACGTTTCCCAGTCATGTCAATGAGGCCACCACATTGACAGCTGACTGGGGCATTCAGAACATCTCCACTCCACACTCATATTGCTTGTCTCTGAAATGAAGGCAACAGAAACTTTGATAAACACACACACACACACACACAACACTAGGTTCCGCAAGATCAATTATATTTGATAAATGAGGGGCCTTTCTGAAGCAAACTAGATATAATTTCTTTTGCATTTGCAAAGTCTGGTATTAAATTGGTACATTAAATCATGCATCATTTCCTCTGTAACTGGGTTCGATACCTATCTCACCAAAGCACCTGGCAGAGGAAATTAAAGAAAGGACCAGAAGCCACGAGTATACATGCCACTGCAGCTAAAAGAGTCTAATGCTTCAGGGACCTACCCACCCTGTCCTTCTGCCTGGTTCTTCACATGAATCGTTTCACAGCCAGCCCAGCTCCAGAGAAGAAGATCTATATGTTTTAACCTTCAAAATCTAACTTCCAGTGTAGACAGATGGCATAGTAGCTAAGCTCTTAAAAGCCCTTCTATGTTAGAAAAAAAAAGAAGGATTGCGAACCATCTTGAACTATTAAGTGTTATATTTGAATATAGCCTTATTCTTAGCAGAGTAAGTAGGCCAAACCTAAAATAAGCTTTCCTGCCTTTCAATAGTAATGGTCCCTTTCCTCTGGCATTGTTGATGATATATATTTATACATAAGTATTTTGAACTAATTTCCTGTTTTCCCAACCACATGCTGTCTTCATGATACTTTGCTGCAGCTGGTTGTTATAGAAATGTCTGTTATAAGGAATGTGGCTAGAAGCAAAGTACGAAATGAAAATGAAATGTAAGGTGACTTGGCTTGACTACAAATTTCTGTTCTGGTTGGCCCCAACATAGCAGGAGATGATTTCTTGCCTTTAGGAAATGAACTGACCCAAGGTAAAAAGGTGACCAGTTCCCACAGGATGTGGCTGTGATAATCACATTAATAATTTCCTTGGTTAAAGGTCTGTGGGTTTTTTAAGTTTAAGTCACACCCAACGTGGGACTCAAACTCACAACCCAACCACCAAGAGCTGCGTGCTCTTCCAACTGAGCCAGCCAGGCGCCCCCCCATTCATTTATTCAGTTCCTAATTAAATAGTTAAATCATGATTACTTCCCAGCGTATCCCTAAATCCACCTTAGAGACTAGATGGTATTCTAGTCTACGAAAAAAAGCCTGGTTCCCAATAAAGCAACAGAAACCCCATTTACCTAACTCTAAAGTTAAAGTTATGGGGCACCAGTCTCAGAATCCCATTTAAGGACAGTACTTGGGAGTAAGACTTTTTAGTAAAGAAAAAAAAAATCATTAGACTTTATAAAACTTACAAAATTTGATTCTGGAACACCTATTCTATTTCCATAAAGATGATGGATTCCTGAGCCAAATGTTCTTTTCATGAAGGGTTTGAAAACTTTCCATGAAAATAATGCAATTAACCTTTTAGTTTGAGACTATATTCATTGATTAGATTTTTTAAATATTGATGGGCCTGCTTCTCAGAAGTGACAAAGACAGGCCTCATTCTCGATTTCTGTAAAACATGCTTTGCTTGCCAATGAGGATATTAGAATGCTAAATTTCCTTTCCCATGTTTCTAGTGCCGTTTCCATGTGGAAGAGTTTCTGTCCCACACATTTCTACGACACGCACCCGTGCTGAAACTTTTTTTTCCAATATGGACTATGAAAATTCCACTGAAGCAGAAAAAACTTCCGAGAACCTTACCCAACCGCTCAACGACCTCACTCGAGTTGTTGGTGGGAAAGATGCCAAACCAGGCCAATTCCCTTGGCAGGTACTCTCTATTAATGGTGTGTCAAAACTGGAGCCCAGAGGGCAAGGGACAAGCCAGGCGGGGGCTGAGACGTGGGCACCAGACAGGCCTGTTGGGGTGGGGGAAGCATTTAGGTAAGTTTCAGTACTAAGCACTAAGAAGAAGCCGTCAGTGGTAGGGAGCTAGTGAGAGAGAAGTCCAAGGACAGCAACCATACAAGGTCGAGAGCCTAACACCAAGGAAAGCAGAGCAGGATTCCAGGCATGCAACTGGGAGGTGTGAAAGTGAGGTCACAGATACTAGGGTTCAGGGTACTACTTCCCCTCATGGGAGAACTGGTGAGAGAAAGTCTCTAGGTCCAGAGAAATTGGATTATTTTGAAAGGATTTCTTTTTTTACTTATTTATTTGAGAAAGAGGGAGAGAGAGAGATCATGAGCATGGGGGAAGGGTAGAGGGAGAAGTAGGTTCCCCGCTGAGCAGGGAGCCAGATGTGGGACTGGATCCCAGGACCCTGGGATCATGACCTGAGCTGAAGGTAGATGCTTAAGTGACTGAGCCACCCAGGCACCCTTGAAGGGATTTTTAAAAGGAGTCACGTAGGAAGGAGTAAAGCAAGAACTGGGTTACTGGAACTAGGGTCTGAAATAGGGGCTTGGTCCAAGGCTCAAAGTGGGCTAGCATCAGAGTCACCTGAAAACTTGTTTGCAATGCAGATTTTCGTGCAGTAGCCCAATGACCTACTAAGGCACAATCTCTGGGGTGGGGGGGGTGCAGCAACTCGTATGCTAGTTACCAAGCCCTTTGGGTGATTTTGATGCATATACTACACTTTGGAACCAAAGGAACCAAATGCCAAACAGTAAACTCATGGTACCCACATTTCTAGCCGCACATCTTCTCCAGGTGTGATCTGCAAACAACCCACACGCGAATCACCTGTGCACATTTCTGAGGCAACAACCAAGAGCTAGATTTGTAGCAAAACTTATCCTTGACCCTACAGCTGAAGTCTGAGTGATTCTATCTGAGAGAAGAAGTGGGCCCCAGAGCCCAAGAGCCAGGCTGGTCCTTATGTAAAGTGGTTCCGTCCAATCACATAACTGCTAACCACACGTAGCTACTTAAATCTAAACAACTGCCATTAAGTAAAATTAAAAACTCATCTCAGGCACACCTGCCACATTTCAAGTGCACAGAGCCACGTATGGCCCGGGGCCATGGCACTGGACAGCATAGGCAGAGAACACTGCCATCATTGCAGGAAGTTCTATTGGATAGTGCTTGTAATGGGTTAGTCTAACTCAAAACTCCCTAGTAGCCATGGTCATATGATTTTGTGGCAATTCAAGATGCTCTGCTCTAAAATATTACCTCTACTGAGGTCTGAATTTTTGCCATCAGGGACCAGTAGCATCAAGGACTTTTCAGTCATCAAACCAGTAACAATTTAAGCCAGGATCAGGTAAATGTCCCAGGTTTAACACCACTGGAATTCTCTGAAACTATGTATCTATTCAGGATTCTTCAGAATGCTTGACATTTTCCAACATAATGGGTCTTAAGATATTGAACATTTGCCTAGGAGGTAGGGATTGGCACCGACATTGTAAAGAATGGTAGTGAAGGGTGGTAGGCCATCACAACCAAGACTATTATTTTCTGTTTTTTTACCTTGGCCTTGCCTTTTTTTTAAAGATTTCATTTATTTGAGAGACAGACAGAGAGACCGCACGCACAAGTGGGAGGGCAAGGCAGAGGAAGAGGGAGAAGCAGACTCCCTGCTGAGCAGGGAGCCCGATGTGGGACTTGATCCCAGGACCCTGGGATCATGACCCGAGCTGAAGGCAGACACTTAACGACTGAGCCACCCAGATGCCCCACCTTGGATTTGCTTTTAAGAATATTTGTCAGAGGGCACCTGGGTGGCTCAGTCTATTAAGCGTCTGCCTTCGGCTCAGGTCATGATCCCAAGGTCCTGGGATCAAGTCCCAGGTCGCGCTCTCTGTTCAGCAGCGAGTCTGCTTTTCCCTCTGACCCTCTCATGCTCTCTCTCTCTCTCTCTCTCTCTAATAAATAAAATCTTTTTAAAAAAAGAATATTTGCTGGACTTGATCTTACAGCCACCAAAATACACTGTGTGTTCCTTGATACCCCCTCTATCCCTTATCCAGGCATCCTACCAGCACTGCTCCCCTCACCCACCATGACTTCTTCCTTCACTCATCCACATCTCTGTTCTCCTTCATGATTCTTTGTAAGAATGATCTTCCCTATTGACCTTTCCTTGAACAAACACTACTGGATTCAGCCACTCTAATTACGCTTTCATTCTATTTAACATCCATGTATCTAATTCTATCTAATTTTACTATTTGTGTTCTTGCACATTCTTATTCATTATGTATCCAACTTCCAGGGATAGGTGGTTGGAACAAAAGATCCTACTTTATAATAATTATCTTCCTCGGGGGTTGTGGGACATAAAGCAGTCCCTAGAGTGGGAAGGATCCGCAAAGCCAGGGGTGTTTTATTACCTAAAAGATGACTTCTCTTTAAAAAAAGAAACAAACAAAAAAAACCCCCAGGATTAAAAAAATATCCTAGGATGCTCCCATTGTGGGCTTAGCTTTGTCCCCTTGTCAACCCAGAAATGAAATTGGCAAACACACTCAAATAATAGCTAAAGGGGGGGGTGTATAAAGTCTCAATTTAGTCATATAATCTCTCCATTTTCCACCCATCCCCTTTAAGCCAGATGCTTGCCAATGTTTTAACAAATCAAGTCTTTTCGAATAGAAATTTTAGTAACTCTAGCAAGCTATATTTTTTCAAGTAGAAGAAACTGTTAGATGATGGTTACAGGTGTACTGGTAAGGAAGAAGATATAAAACATACACATCATTTCAAATCTTTTCATGTCATCTTCATTGCACACTTACATAGTTAGTACACCTATTAACCCTTTCCCATCATGCATAGCTAAGACCATTTGGAATGTTCGAGACCACTCATTCACATGTTGACTCCCTAGTTCATCCACATGAAATAGGATTACTGACTGTAGAGGCACAAAGCACTAACTTTTAAGTCTTTTTCAAAGGCGTAGAGCTGAGCTCCTATCTAGAACACTTGAGAAAGACCTTACCATTGTTCTGCAGTTTCCTTCTCACCCAAGGGCTGTCTCTCCACACCCACCTCCACCCACTGTCTCACAAAAGGTTACTAGTTTTCAAAAACAGGAGATAAACTAAGTGTACAAAAGTCACTTTCAAAGACGCAACAGGAGATAAACCAGAGTCTGTCCTTTGTGGATGGGCCAGCGGCACATCCCCCACTCCTGTGCGAGGTGGAAATGCTTGATTTGATTGCCGCCAAGACGGCAACACAGTTGCTGTAGCCAAGGCGTCAGAAGGCCAAGCATCAGCTGGGGTTTCCACAGCCAAAATAGGTCTACGGCTCCGGAACACGAAACAGTTCAGTAATACCACCCAGAAAGGATTCCCAATTCCCATGCTTCCTGAAAAGGGTTGGCGGGGGGGGGGGGGGGGGGGGGGAGAAGGAACCAGGGGGGGGGAAAAAAAAAAAGAGAAAAAAAAAAAAGAGACGCAGGTTTACGGAGGAGAAAACGGAGCAGAACG